>NC_134654.1:14834201-16195451 GCF_030463565.1 Pelecanus crispus | reverse complement strand
TACAGGCACTTCCTTGAAATTTCGAAGCGCAGAGTCAGGTATTTTTGGGAACAATATTGCCTTTCTTAACTAAATTTTTGGCTTAGTATTAAGAAATGCAGAATGAAGTTTTTCCTCTCTCAACTTAAGGAACTTGCTGATTTTCTCAGCTTTTTGATTTGGGCATCACTGCCCTGTTGTGATCTCATTTAAAAGCTTCTTGGCATTTCACCAGGATTTATAACATCCAGTTACTGTACTGATGTGTAAAAGGTCAATCCTGCAGGAGACTGATCACTTGCATTTACTGATATATGAGAGGACCTGTTAAAGACTAGTGACATATTAAACAAGTTTGAAGCACAACAGTCTCCATCTGGTCCAAGCAGCAAGACATGGGTAAAAACAGCTGATAGGCATGGCCAGCATGAACAGAGTTTGTGTCCAGTATGAAGAACCATCTGGAGTTTTTCCAAGCATACTAGAAAGCTATCAGTGAGTTCTGCCTGCCCCAGGCAATTCCTTCTCCATACTACCTCCCTCCTTCTAGGCCATCCCTGATGCGTGGTTGAAACTGCACAGCTTGGTAGTGGGGTCCACATTTGGGTTGCTGCATCGGGGATTTTCCTCTATACATGGAGGAATTGAGTCACTTGCGTGGAGCAAGGACACCATGACATCTCCCCCAGAGAGGAGTAAATCAAGTGTGGCTATGTCCTGCTCCTCAATCCAACTTGGTGGGGACACAGGGATGCTCCTCATTTGGGGGATCACCTCAGTTGGGGTATCCCCTGTGGACATCAGAATTTATGGCCATGTTAATTCCAGTAATAATGGCTTTTCAGAGAAATCAGGGCTTACTTTTAGCTGGTGCAAATACGGCTTCCAGATTCCCTCCAGGAGGTCTTGACGGTATTTCTTGGTGAAGTAGCCCAGGTAGGAGACAAAGGCCGTAATCAGCAAGACATCTCCACACAAGGTGTTCTGTTGCTGTTTGAAGTCCTTCACGGCTTCAGCCCATCTCACATTCTCAGATGCGAGACCCCCAACCTACAATTTCCCAAGTCAAATTGATCATTATAGCGGTTCTTTAAGCAATACCTCAGGATCTGGCCATGTCCATACCTTGTTCCTGAGGTCAACTGTCATTTGCTAAAGTTTAAAACCTGAGGATGGGAAATATTCCATGGTTACTCTGCTAAGCCTTCCATCCCATTCAGTGAAAGACTGGTCCTGCAGTCACATCTCAGCCGTCTGCTCCATGACTCTCTAAAATCATCAAGGGAGGCTCCATCACTTCCCCAGCAGGAATTCACATAAAGATACCTGCATAAGGATTTCTGAGGCAGCCCATCAGCTGTTAATTGCCTTAATGCTATAGATTCACACCTTGTTGCACCCTCTCTCACACAGAGCATTCCTCTCCAATCCCCTTGGGTCTACATTGTTCTTTCCCTTAAGGCTCTGTCCAGAAAACACTTCCTCGTGGACATTTTGCATGAGCATCCAATGCACAAACAGTCCAACTGGGGGCTTACCAGCTTTGAAGAGAATACTGCATCTCCTTGTAAAATAAGATATCTCTACATGCATGGACAACTTCTTTGACCATTGGTATTTTTCAGGGTACCATTGGTCCTTCATTCCTGAGGTCCTATGATTATAAGAGAGATCCTGACCCCCCCACACACACTTTTTCTTTTTACAGGAGAAAACTTTAGCTCTGTTAACTGAGAAACACAGCTTGGAAATATGAATGGAATGCATCCTTCAGGTTCACAAGCCAGAAAAACCCAAAACCAGTTTTAAGTTGGCCTCATGGATTTGAGATTAAGAATGCCAAACCTTATGGTCAAATTCAAAATCAACTGTCCTGTTGTCAAGGTGCTCTGGAAACTTCCATGTCATGTACAGATCCCCTCTACTCACAGGCCTCTGTTACCAGGGCCAACCAGCACTTTCTATTTTTCTTTTTCAGTATACAGTCCACATGAGCTTAAGGTTGTTTCTCATATTTCTCAGTTTTATTAAAAATTCCTCTATATCCTTCTCTTTTGCAAACCACCCCAAATAAGGGGTGCTGCAAATGTGACTAATATGACACCATCTCCTTCTTCCAGGTCACTGTTAAATGTTAAATAGGACCAGCTCTAACACAAATCCCTATGATAAGTCTTATGAACATCTTAAATAACTCATTCCCCTAAACTGGGTCATTTTGACATCTTAAACTGATATGCAGAACACAGGTCCCCAGGATGGGAAGGCACCACCTTCAGATCATCACCTCACTGAATTCCACCATCACACATTCCAACTTGACCAAGTCCTATTTCTAGCAGAATCTTGCTACCTTCTGAGGGTTAGGAGCTACCTTCTGATTTCCAAAACAAATTTACTCCTGGCCAGTTTATGCCATCAGTTCTCACACAGTGTCCTCCAGCTCAAACAGCTCTCCTTTCACCCTCATGAGTACCTCCAGATGCTTTTATAAACAGAAAGTATTTTCTAGGGAATGTGCTCTGCTTGGCTAAGCAGAAGTAGTTGATTTAGTTCCCCTCTGAAATATACAAACACAGGAACAACTCTACCGGGCCAGACCCAAGATCCACCTCCTTCGGCATCTTGTCTGCTGACAGCAGCCCTTAGCAGATGACTTGGGAAGACTATACAAATGAGCACGTGGTAATAGTTCCTGACATAATCTCCCAGCTTCCCACAACTGGAGGTTTAAGAACCTTCTGAAACAGAGCTTTTATCTTTGTGCTTAATAGCCCCTGATGTTTTTTTTCTTCATGACTGAGTCTAAGCTGCCATGGATACCAGCCAACCTTTTGGCATCTACAACATCCTGTGGCCAGGAGATACACAGTTTAGCTATGCTTTCTGTAAAAAAAAGCACATTATTTGATGTGCTGCCTGACCTTTTCAATTGCTAAAACCTGTCTGCACAGTGGAAAACCAGCAAATAATCACACTCATGTCACCTTCTCCATACCACTCCTGATTTCAAGCCCTTGATATCCCCTCTGCTGTCTCCTTTTGAGGCTGAAGGGTTGAAGAGCTTTAGCCTATTCAGTAATTCCTCACACAGAAGAAGCCTTTTGATTATCCTTGCAATCTTTATCTTTACCAAATGATGTAAACTTTATTACCCGTTTTCTTTTTATTGTTACCGTCTCTGCACCATTTCCTGTTCTACTACATCCTTTGAGGTACAGCAGAGGGGGCGGAGGTACAGCTGCACATTCAAGATTTATTTAGAATGTATTTATATAGCCAGATTGTAATTTTTCTCTGGTTTCTTCTCTCTTCTTTTCCTAATAAATCCTAACATCCAATTTCGGCTTGGGTTTTCATTTTGTTGAGGGGTTTTTTTTGCCCCTGGGAGCACAGAGCTCACATACTCACAGAACTCTTAACTCCATCATTTCATTCCAGAATGATAATAACTAGCTCAGCATCACTTACAGGGCACATAAAGTAAAAACTAATTTTTCCAATATACATTGCATTTATGTACCTGGCATTTCCTACCTCCATCACTTGGCATCATTTTTACAATTCTTTATAGACAGTCGCCATCATTACTGTATTCGTACTACTGAGAAATTGTGTGACCTGCTTACACACTATCTCATCCAGATTGTTTATAATTATTCTAATGAACAAAAGAACTAACAGACACCTGCAATAATACCTCTGATGGCCTTCTGGCTTGACATATCTGCCCCTTTGAATCAGTGAAAACTGCCTTCTGAGCAGTCTGACTCCTTCTGGGAGCAGAAAGAGAGATGACAGATTTTTCTTTGACCCATTCAACCTCAGAGCTGTCCCGAAACCTGTTTCAGCTGAGTTACTCTTTCATAAGCGTGAACCACCATCCTATTCACAAAGCTGCAGAGAAGATTCCCCCAGTGCCTTTTGCTGGTCTCAGTGCATGCTGATATTCCCTTAGCCTTGCTAGCAGGCCTTCTCTGGATATGATTAGGACCACATCTGCCTTCCTTAGGGCTACATGACATGTAGGGCAAAGCCTGAACAAATAGATTCAAGTGGTCCTTACTGGTTGCTGGCAATGTGCTCCTGGTTTAGAGACAAAAAAATCAGTTATAAATCCATAGTTACATGCCTGCATCTTGTATTACTGAATTTCATCCCATTCCTGTGGTTCCCATGTCCAGACCATCCAGTTATATCAACTACAGTCATGCTTCCTCTTTATCTGTGGGAATCCCCATTTTTATGTTCTCAGTCTTACAGGCCTGTCTTATCACATTCATTAAAGTAGAGCATATGAAGGCTGGAAAATATCAGGCATCGGGCAGCATGAGATATACCTGCCCTGTTCCTCCTCTGTTCTGGACATTTGCTGGAGTCCAGCTGAAGCTGGACAGACCCTGGTCTCAGCCCACATATCTGTTCTTACATAATCTTACTTGTTGAAAAAGAAGCAAAGCACTACTTCTGAGTTATCAGTTATTTTTAAGGATCATATCTAAATTATCCTTAATCTCAACTCCAGTAACAGAAGTCCTCTTCCTCCATCTTTCCTTTGTAGCTTTTATAGATGAAGTACCTACAGGTCTTTCCTCCAGCCTCCTTGAGGTCAATTCTCATACTACTCCCATAGCCTCTAAGACCAAGAAATCTTTATTGACCTGATTTTCCGAATACTTGTAGACTCTCTTCATACTCCTAATTAATTTCTTGAGGTGATTTTTTTTTTTTTAATCCATTTAGGTCCTGGGGGTTTTTTCTTCTCCTTTGCTTGGGTCACACACTACTGCTAGTTTTAGTATCTTAAAGAAAACCCATGTGTCTTCCATCTCAGATCCTAGAAGTCATTGGAATTTTTTTTATTTAGCAGGTAGAAAATTAAAAGCCATCTCATTTGCTTACCTTTAGCTCTTTGATAATGAGCGATAGTGAACAACCCTTCCCTATTCACCTTCTGCATATTATTCATGCTTTTATAGGCTTCTGTCACATCTATCCCTACACCATCTCTTTTCCAAAATGAAGAGTCATGATCTATTTCATCTCTTCACATATGGAAGCTGTTGCATACATCTTTGTGCCTTTTCTAGGTCACCTACAACCATCTGAGATGGGGTAATCTGACTGTGTTCAGCATGCAAGATGTAGGCACACCATAGATCTGGAATGATACAATGATTGTTTAACTTCTTCTTCCTGATGTTTTCCTACCCATTGGTAATATTCAATTTGCCATTCTTCCTCCAGTTGAGTGCCATGCTGTTGTTTCTGAGAACTCTCTGCAACAACTCCAAGAGCTCTTCTGTGAGTGATAATAACGCAATAAGGACCTATCAATGTAAATGCATGATTACAGTTTGTTTTCCCTGCATGCATTATTTTGCATGTCATCACTAAATTTCACCTGCCACATTAGCACATATCCACTCACAAATACCACCCATCAACCATCCTCCCTTTTCTGGTGCACAGATCCCTAGATATTCCCTGGTCCCTGTCCCTTGGATCCTGGAGCATCTTCTCTAGATGCTCATCTAAAGTTCACGAGATGCCAAACTAAAATTAAGGCACTTTAAAAGTTTGGCTTGCCTTCATCCCTCTGTTTCATTTTTCAAGTCAAAGCAAGACTACCTGTGTTTAGTTAGGTGTATTCTTCATACAACCTCAAATACGTTTATTTCAACGTCTGGGAACTTATTTCACCCACAGTCACATAGGTGACACAACTTGGATGTCAAATAAATTGCATATCAGTAAGGGCTGTCAGGGCCTATTCTTAGATCAAAGCCAGAGTTGACACAGGAGATGGTGTGCATTGCACAACAGTAAGTTGGGATGCAAGTAGTTCTGTGCATACACTGCAAAAGTGATCCATTTTTGACAGCAGTATTAGCAAGCTGTACTTTCTAACAGGCCTTTAAAAATGCTAGTGGAACTGGCACTGACATAACTTGTTCTTGTCTGCATTTACAGCTGACTGTGTTCAGTGTTCCCTCAGCTATGATGCTTGCTAGCAGCTCCCCTCAGCAGCAGTTCTGTCCTGCAACCAGCCAAGACACACAGTGCTTTAAGAAACTCAACAGAGTCTCAATTCAAGTTGTTCCCAGAACATAGGGTGGGGAGGAGATGTAACCAACATGGCCTGGGATGCAGTGTCCCCGCTCCTCCAGCATTTCTCTCCATCTTATGGCAAGCATGATAAGATTTCACCTCTAAATAAAACCTCAAAGTGAACAGATTCTCTATTAAACCACAATACAAATGCTGCAGCTTGTATCCCAGCTGCAGACAGAGACAGATGATTTCCCAGGGACTGAGTGTCTCTCTCCTCATCTCCCAGCAAGTTGCATTGAACTCAATAATTTCCACCAGCAGCAATAATCCTGGCCTTGCCCAGATTTTAGATCAACCCCGATCCTAATCATATTATTCTTCTACCGTTTTCCATATGATCCACGGTAAGCAGAGACCCCTGGTAATCATGCATCACTAGGTGCTGCAGCACCTTGGCAGCATGAGAAGCCAGAGTTACCTTTCTCTCTTTGCAACTGGGCTGGCAAGAGCCATGTTCTCTCCCATTAAAGCTCCAAACAGGAGCCCAAGGGGCATTCTTTCAGAGATTTCTGTTCCAGACATGAATTTGAGCCAACAGCCTGTGCTCATCTCCATGCGAAATGAGAGACAGAGTTTCTGGATTTAGTCTGGATGACTTTGCCCATCAGTGGCTAATGCTGTCTGCAGGTCCCAAGGCTTTACTGACTCCAGGAGCAGGATGGCACATGCCTGCAGCTGTCTGTGCAATGCATCTCTGGCTCCGTTGCAAAAAGTTCCACACAAGTGGGAAGTTGGAGCCCTCAGTGTGGCAGCAATAGGTGAAACACTTCCAGCCAACTAATCACCACTCAGAGCCTTAGGCTGGAAAGCTGAAGGTGACAGTCCCTCCAGTCCCAAGACAACAGCCATGGAGGGTCTCTGTGGGAATCATAGAATCATAGAACGCTTTGGGTGGGAAGGGTTCTTTAGAGGTCATCTAGCCCAACCCCCCCTGCACTAAGCAGGGACATCTTTAACTAGATCAGGTTGCTCAGAGCCCCATCCAACCTGACCTTGAATGTTTCTAGGGATGGGGCCTCTACCACCTCTCTGGGCAACCTGTTCCAGTGCTTCACCACCCTCATTGTAAAAAATTTCTTCCTTATATCCAGTCTAAATCTACCCTCCTTTAGTTTAAAACCGTTACTCTTGTCCTGTCACAACAGGCCTTGCTAAAAAGATTGTCCCCGTCTTTCCTATAGGCCCCCTTTAAGTACTGAAAGGCCACAATAAGGTCTCCCTGCAGCTTTCTCTTCTCCAGCTTTGCTTTTTCTCTAATGATGAAAGGAAAGGGTGTTTCAGCCTGGGGGAGAGTGCGTCCTGGCAGCAGCCAGGGGGTAGAAGATAACAACATTGGCAGATTATGGAGAACAATGTTTAGCCTCTCGCACCTATGCACATACACAGACACAGCTTGGGGAAGCCCTCCATGCTTTCAAACACAGAGCAAAACTGCTTTCCAGCCTCCCTGGGCATCACCTTTGCAAGCACAGGAAGACATGACTAATCATGCTCCCTGCTATGGCAATGTACCGTACTTGAGCAGACATCCAAATTCAATCTAAATGAAAATGGCTTATAAACCTCATCAAGGAGTGGCAGGGCTGAAAAATAACAATCATATTCAACGTAGAAAGCCTAAACCCCGGTGCTGTCCTTTATCTGCCCCCCAAAAATCAAAACAACCTCTTCCACCCAGTTCTCTTCATGCACAGATCAGGCTGCACACTAATGCATCTGCCTTTTTCCTTTTACCATTTTCAGTTTGTTTCAATGAGAGACTTGAAACCCAGTCACCTAAACATTCTCATTTTAAGTATATGAGGCAAATAACTACGGGAATGGCCAGCGTCACCTACTGGTGACCAGGCAGAGCTGCACATGGTTTCTCCCATTCTCATAACACCAAATAAGAGCAGGGTGGGAAAAGCAGTTTGTGCATAACCACTTCATAATTGCTTCAATGGTTTCAAGATTTCAAAGTTTGGTGCTGCTTGCTCCTAAGGCCTTGACAGGGAAAGGCTTCTTTCCAAAACCAGTTACCAGTGCATCCAAAGCATTTCAAGAGGAAAGAACCAGGGAGGCTTTGAAGCCAAGGCAGCTAAACTGCTATACAAAATAAATCAGGACTGTGCCTAAATGATGAAAAACATGCTAAGGTATTCAACAGTTAAGTATATAGTCCAGTACCAGCAAAGCACGTGAACAAGTACTGCTTTTAAGCAGGTGCTGACCCTGAGCCTGTGAGCAGTGCCAGTTAATGAGTAAGTTACAGAACATGCTTAAAATCAAATATATTCCTGTTGCTTCACTAAGATTATACCGCCCGTGACACAAACTCAGTGCTATTGGACCATGGACAGATGCATACATCATCATAAAAACCTCAACTGCAACCAAAGAAAGTTTTTCTAAAACTTGATTCCAATGCCTCATTTTATCATCGGTGACAAGTGGAGTCCTTCAGGGGTCCATACTGGGACCGGTGCTATTTAACATCTTCATCAATGACATAGACAGTGGGATCGAGTGCACCCTCAGCAAGTTTGCAGATGACACCAAGCTGAGTGGTGCGGTTGACACGCGAGAAGGACGAGATGTCATCCAAAGGGACCTGGACAAGCTGGAGAGGTGGGCCTCTGTGAACCTCATGAGGTTCAACAAGGCCAAGTTCAAGGTCCTGCACCTGGGACGGGGCAAGCCCCAATATCAATACAGTCTGGGGGATGAAGGGATTGAGAGCAGCACTGCGGAGAAGGACTTGGGGGTACTGGTGGATGAAAAGCTGAACATGAGCCAACAACGTGCGCTTGCAACCCAGAAAGCCAACCGTATCCTGGGCTGCATCAAAAGAAGCGTGGCCAGCAGGTCAAGGGAGGTGATTGTGCCCCTCTATTCTGCTCTGGTGAGACCTCACCTGGAGTACTGCGTCCAGCTCTGGGGCCCTCAGCACAAGAAGGACATGGAACTGCTGGAGCGGGTCCAGAGGAGGGCCACAAAAATGATCTGAGGGCTGGAGCACCTGTCCTACGAGGCCAGGCTGAGAGAGTTGGGGTTGTTCAGCCTGGAGAAGAGAAGGCTGCAAGGAGACCTTCTTGCAGCCTTTCAGGACTTAAAGGGGGCCTACAGGAAAGATGGGGAGAATCTTTTTAACAAGGCCTGTTGTGACAGGACAAGGAATAATGGATTTAAACTGAAGAAGAATAGATTTAGATGGGATATAAGGAAGAAATTTTTTACAATGAAGCACTGGAACAGGTTTCCCAGAGCGGTAGTGGAGACCCCATCCCTGGAAACATTGAAGGTCAGGTTGGATGGGGCTCTGAGCAACCTGATCTAGTTAAAGCTGTCCCTGCTCAGTGCAGGGGGTTTGGGCTAAATGACCTTTAAAGGTCCCTTCCAACCCAAAGCATTCTATGATTCTATGATCTTGATTTCAGAATCAAGATACTTTTTTTTAAAGGAAATTCTTAAACTTTAAAAATCATACAGGAACATACATCATAAGTGACAATCTATCTTGTTAAAATATTTGCTCGTTTTGTTTTACAAAGACAATTTTGTTAATATAGATAAGCCAACCCTCCCCCCCCGCAAATCCCACAAATTTTTCCTTATCACAGTATCACAGTTGTACCTGAATGAAGATTGATGTTTTAAGCCAAGAATTCACAGGCTAAACAGGCACCTTTAAGAAATTGTGTTCTGTTTGTTACAGTGGTACTACCTGAGGTTAAATTAAGCTGTATTCAGTGTAAAACATACTCTTAAACACACATATATTTGTATGAAAAGAACTGAAACCATCATTTCTATGCTTCTTTTTCATGAAACGTTTTCTTCCTGTATTTTGTGTTTACTGACTCCTACATGACTCAGAGCCACAATCTACCTTCACATCACATGTTAAACAGGATTTTGTTAGGCTGTGGAAAGACGCAGGGCAAAAATCATTCTGCAAAATCTCTCCAGAAACATAAACGGCTCTTTCAAATGAAAAAGGTACTTTCCTGTTTTAATTAAAGGTTTTGGAAGCATTCAGTGAGATTTAACCTGAAGAACATGAAAGCACAAAACTCCTACAGTGGTTGCATAAAAGAGATGTAAATCACTGTAGACAGGGACTTAGCTGCTGTTTGCCTTTGACCCCTTATATCTGAGTATATCACAGTCCCGCCTGCATTTGTCTGCAAAGCAGCCAGCTGTGCTACAGCAGTGCTACACTCCTGTTTTCCAAAGCAGGCACACAGAGATTAAAGATGAAGGTTTTTTTAGATGTTTCCCAGTACCTAAGCATGCATCAGGTGAACCATGCAGTTTTTGGGAGCACTTCAATGCCCCACTAAATGCAGCCTTT
The DNA here is from genome assembly GCF_030463565.1 of Pelecanus crispus. Taxonomy (NCBI): domain Eukaryota; kingdom Metazoa; phylum Chordata; class Aves; order Pelecaniformes; family Pelecanidae; genus Pelecanus; species Pelecanus crispus. Next base: position 16,185,022 of record NC_134654.1, on the reverse strand, counting down.
TTCATGTGCCCATGAAGACCCACCTGAAATCTAAACAGCTCTGAAAATCCAGGCTAAAGCAATTTGCTGAAGGTCACCTAAGAATGTTTGAGAGTATGAAATGGAGAATTAAGCACAAGTCTCCATGACCAAAGGAAAAAGCTTAACCATTTGGCTATCTTTTTATCTTTATCACTGCATGCTATATTGGGATAGATACAAAGAGATAGTTTACATACAAATTACAGCCCAACACAGCCATGAGCTGGTAAAACAAGTAGAGAAACCTGCATCCAGCATCACTTCTAGAAATACCATTGTATTCTGACAGCTGCCACCAGCCCCACCAGCAGAAGCAGCTTCAACAAGACAGACTGAGACCAACTTCCATCCCTGAATATGTGCAGACCAAATAGGACACTCCCCTGGAGAAACAGGCACAGCCTCTTGGAAAAGAGAGTGGTTTGAACACAACATCTCCACTGCTCCTGGGAGGATGGGCACCAAAACAGCTTTTCTTTCAGTGCTGCTACAAAATCAGGCTGCATGCCCACGAGGAAGAGGCCATGCATTTCAATGAATTTGGCCAGGTCTCAGGCAGGAGCCATGTGCCGAGCTGCGCACACATGCCACACCTAAAACAGGGCAAGGCAGGCACTTGACATGCCAAAAGCTGAAGCAGAAGCAGTGTGGGAGTGCACTGCCTAAGTCTGTATCCATAGAAGTCTGTACCTCTACTTGCATCTTCCCTGTAGGTCTACTGAATCAGATGTTTTAAAAGCATAAAAAAATGGGGGCTCTCCACTGAGATGATGTCAACACTGCCACCATGGGCTAGCAGGTGAGCCCAAGTCAGCAGAGCCAGCTGCTAGAACCAGCTCCAACTCCACCACTTGCCAGGACAGCGCTCAAGCATCGGACGGTCTCCTGCAGCCCCATTTCCTTGCTTGGAGGAAGAACTGGCTTGCTCGAAGCTAACAGCCAGTGCAGAAGCCAAAATACAAAGCATTAAGGGCAACTGCAGCAACTGGATGTGAGCTGGGGCTCCAGCTAACAGGACAGCGTGCACAGAAGCCATTATCTCTCAGTCTCTTATCTGTGAAGCAGTGACAAGGTCATTGCCACCACAGAGAGCTAGAAGGCTGCATATTTTGAAGATACAGCAGACTGCAATGCATACTGATGGGCTGATAACAGGGATATGCACAGTTTTTCTAGAGCTTTTTGCTATTAACTTTTTTGTCATCTCAAAACCTGCAAAGCTACTGGCATATTGCATATTTGTTTTTACGATACGATTTTTGAGTCATATAGTTTTGGCCCATCACTACTTGATCATGCATTTAAGTAACAAAAAGGAGATGAGAGCTGTGAAGAGAGTATAGCCAGTCTCTTTAAATATGAGCAGTGCCTACCCTGATGTATGAAAAAAGCCAATGCAAATTCATTTCCATTACTGAAACTTGCTGCAGTGCAGAAAATGTATTCAAAAAAAATTAGAGGATGTAATGTACTGTGTGCACATGGTTCGCATCTCAGCAGCACCTGATACCTCCCATTCATGCCGTTTCATTTGCATCTGCTGACACTCACCAGTCGATTTGCAAGAGCGATGGTACACACTGTAGCTTCAGCTTCTTGCTGACATTTGAGTTTGTCTGAAGTGGCCTTCTCAAACTTGGCTGTGAGCTTTCCCAGGTTCTCGTTGAGGCGCTGCACATGAAAAAAAAAGAGAAAATAACAGCACAGTTTTAAGGGAAACCCTTCTCCAGAGATGATTCACCCTGCAAGCGGGGCTGGCCAAGCTCCACCACAACTCATGCTGCCCTAGCTGGCACCCAGGGTGCAGCCCCTACACAGTGCTGTGGCATCAGGAACCAGCGTGGAGCAGCGATGTGCTGTGTTATTTTACGTGCTTGTAACTCACATCCTTGTCACAGGGCAGGGGCAAAGAACACACAAAACCAGTTTATTTGGGGCTCTGCCCTGGTGTGAATTTAAGCTGGTAAAGGGGGTCCTTATGGCCAAGTACCGATGACCGGTGTTATGGCTAAGCAACGAGCAGAGCAGCTGAGAAAACAGAATTTTATATTTCCTGATGCTGCAGCAGCTCTGCTGATTCACCAAGTTGTGCTCAAATCCCCAAGGGGCTCCTTGAGCAGCTGGAGGTATTCCTGAACGATCTCGAAGCCATACTTCCTGCAGCCTGCTTCTAGAAGCCAATATGTCAAATGAGTCAGTAAAGCTGTTCTGCTCCTAAAACTGCCTGAGCATGTGCCATGGGACACACCTGCAGAGGAGTCCAACCAACACTGGGTGGGACCATCTCACATGCAGGTTGGCTGCAAAGTGCTTTGGGGCTGGGAAGGGGCATTAAGGGCCCAAACCACTTGGGCAAAAAAGAGTCCTTTGCCTGGGCTGTTCACAACCTGGTCTAAAACAAATCAACGGCTTGCACAAACACTTGGAGCATTTCACTTCTGATAAGAGAAGTAATAATTGATTTTTATCTGCACCCAATGCTGCTTAAGGCTAAACTGCCTGTAAATCACTTTAACACTGTTTGAGCTGTGCACTAGAAACAAACCTGAAAATGAAAAAGGATTATATTAGGGATACCTGCAGCTCTCCAGGATACTGGAAAACACAAAGCAGACTCCCCTCAACCTGCCTTGTAATTAGTATCACAAAGTTTCTGTCTCTGTGTGTGCGTATGAATGTATGCACATACATATGTTCAAATATCTAAAATGCCGTTACACAAGCAACATCTGATAAATGAGTATCTATGAGCTATGAAGAACAGAACATCCCTGCAGTACCCCACCAGACACACTCTCCAGTAACACACAAATGTAACTGTGTGCAACTGTGAGTGTACATCTTGCTTTTACATCTACCCTCCCCAGATTCATAGCAACCTTATTTTCCAGGCAGATGAAGGAGAGGGGAAGGTACTTAAGTATTTTTGACAATCAGAATAGTCTCATGTATTACTAAAAATGGGTATATGACAGCTCGGGGCCTGGTTTTGAACAGGTATGAATCAGCCTCACATCAGTGAAACTATCCAAGATATCCCAGCTTGATAAGCAAGGACATACCTCCACATCCAGCCCCATGCTGAGCAGTGTATCATTACCTATCTGCAGAGGGTAAAGCTCACCTAAAACCATCAGTTTTGCAAGTGCATACTAGTGGAGTAGCACTAATCCCCCTAAAGATTGCCATTTTCTTTAACAAAATCCTACTTCTTAAAAAAAAGAAAGAATCAGGCATTAAAAGCTTTAGAAACGAGCAGCATAAAGGGATGAAAAAAGTTCCCCAGCACGATAATTCACGTCTGAGATGGGAGAACTAGAGGCTAAAGATCTCTAAATCCGTCCCTGCTTTAGGTGCTGTGCCTGCCCTCTTTCATCTGCAGCAGGAAGGGGCTACCAGAGAGCTCTGGAGATATTTTTACATTTTTAGTTAAAAAGTGTAGTAAGCATTTTAAGACTAATAAGCCCTAGGAGGCATCAAAATTGTTATGTATTTTCTAACATGAAGATGTGCTGGTGGAAGAGATGAGTACTTGGATCAGCTCAGCTGGAGGGACTGTGCTGCTCCTCTCCAGGTGCATATCTCAAAGTCACTTAAAGACAAATCTGTCAGCCTGGCTGACAACACACCTTGGTTATTAATGGGGATTTTGCATGAACTGTGGTGTCAGTACAAAACCACAGCCACAGAGGATCCTTCACTCACAAAGAGAGATCCCAGATCAACAGCACCTTAAAAAAAGGCAGGTTTTGGAGTGCAAGTGGTGGCTGCCGGCATTGTGAGAGACCTGGAGAACAGTGAGTGATAGGATGCTGCTCTGCCATCTGAGGGACAGGCTGGTGGGGTCCCCCTGAGCTGCTTTCCACACTTTGCTATTAGTGGGTATTAGCCAGGGAGGGGAGGTGGGGGAGAAAAGCAGTATGTCTTTTAACATAGCTATAATTTTCCAAAGGAAAAGACGAAAGGCTAGAAGCTACTCCCTGCAGAAATGTACTTTTAATCACACAGTAATTTCTTCTATTCAATGATTGTTTTAATTTTTTTTTTTTAAGTAGGAAAAAATCTAAATAAGGATGATGCACAAGATATGCCAACAGGGTGCCATGCCATGACTTATTAGACTCCTACTAGAGCAGCCTTCATCCTTCAAAACATGCCCAACGCCAGGGACTGAGAGTAGGGAGCCAGTGCAGCGCAGCACTGTGCTACCAGCACTCTGAATCAGCCTCCAGTTCCTCTTCCCTGCCCCTGTGCAGCACAATGGGAACATACTGGTTTGAGATAACAAGTTTTCTGAGGACCCATGAGTAGAGGTAAATTACATTTTAAAAATTATTTAGGAATCATAAGAATTAGCCTTCCTCTTAAGGTGTAAACAAGGCTGGAGAAGAACACACAAAATGTAGAAAGCAGTAATAAAAGAGATAGAAAAGACTACAATCTACCAAATCTTTGGATTCTCACCCCACCCTTAAAAATACACGAATGTAGAGAAGCAGCTTTCTCCAAAGTGGACGATTTCTCCCCAGGCAGTGACTAGCATGATGGATCCCACCAAAGGGCAAGCACTTACGGCAATTTTGGCCTTGATGCTGGCCAGCTTGTCCTGGGCAGCTGCCAGCTCCGCGTTGGCTTTGCTCAAAGCCTGCCGCTTCGGCTCCACATCACAGTACACCTCGTGGAAGCGCACAATGTTTACCACCCAGGAGCAGAGGCCAGCCGCGGCATAGGACTTCGTGGTCACGAATTCAGGTTTAAACTTGGGATCTTCTAAATAAGGCTGAAGGGCTTTGAGGCAGTTCTCATGGATGTTCTCCTTGTCAAACTTGATCAAGGAGTCCAGGAAGCCATCCACCCTGGCCATCGTGGCTTTCGCTGCTTTCCAGCTCCTGTCCTTGGGAATCTTTCCTCCTGGGGCCATCAGCACCATCACAGCCGCGGTGACATTGCTGACAGCTGAAGGTGGTGACCCAAAGGACCTCAGCTCTGTCAGATTCTTCTGAAAAGGGGAAAACAAGGTTGTTAGACAAAAATGAATGGGCTTCCTTTTTACTTTGCCACTAATACAGTCAGGCTCCCAAGCTATCAATCTGATAAACTGGGTTTCTCTCAGACTAAACATTGCTGCCTTTAAATCACTTCTATGCATGTATACAGCACATGTGCTCAATTGCCTGCATCCAGCTCCTTATATCCCACCCAGGACCAGCACAAAACAGTGTTTCTTCCCAGACTCCCACCCTTTCCCTGCTGCCAGCCCTCCTGCCTGCGGGAGCAGGTTTTCTACCCTCTCAGAAGATCAGGATAAGAAAACCTTTCCAAATAATAACCTCTATAGCCCCCAGCCCCTCTAAAACGGCCTTGCAGAGCTTCCCTTCACGCTCAACTACTCCCTGTACCAGGCACACCCATGCTTTAAGATCTTGTTGAATTATTTGCATGCACCCATGTTTCCACGGGGCTGTCATCCAGCCCAAATTTAGGCACTTTAACCAAGCACCTTCAGCAGAAGAGTAGTCACTGGGGTGAACAGGCAGTCCCCCCATGAGAATCAGCTAATCTCTGGGGTCATCCTTGTCCAAGGGGGAGTTCCCACCTCCACCACTACCAACACAGCTGGTTTTAGCAAGTCCCAAATGATAAATCTTAACCTAAGCAAAAAAAAGCTGAATTGCAGAGAAAGCATGCATTTCCTAACACACTTGCAACTGCGACAACAATGCAATGCTGAGGGTTTGATCTGCTGACACCTAACATCCTCTCTCCATGCACATGCGAGAGCTTTTGCATGGGAAAAAACAGCACAGGTAAATCAACTGTTCTCAGATGACACTCTGTTGTCAAAATGAAGGTAAGGGCTGTTTCAACACCAGTTTAAGAAAAATCTATGAATTTCTGTCAGTGTCTGTTTCTACCAATTTTGAATAGTTTTTAATCTATATTCTCTGATATTCTGCTTCTATTAGTTTCTGTCTACGGAAGCAAGGTACTCTGGTACTTTAGAGCATTCATTTTTTGGATAAAGGTATTTGCTAGGAATCTATTCCTAAATGTGTCTCTGCTTGCTTTTAGCTTTTGTTAATAATCAAGCTGATAGAGACAGGCCCTTGGGAGCTGTGTGGATTTCCAGCGTAAAACGCCTCTAATTAACATGCTCAACGACATGGAGCCAACCATGAGCACAGATGAGCACCCCAACATGCCCTCCTCTGTCCCGAGCGCCCTGCTCAGTTCAGCCAGGAGTAGCATGTATGATGTGGTCTCTCCCCAGCCCCACATGTGCTGGGGTCTGGTGCTCAGGACGGCTGGGAGAGCTCTGGCAAAGCAGCCTGTGTTGAACAGCCTGCATCTCAGTGGAAATGGGATGCTAACCTGGTACTGTTGCTTTTTCCCTAGGAGGTGAGCACTTCCATGACATGACAGGAATGGTGACAGTACTACCTTGAATGGAAGGGAGGATGATGCTGTCCCGGCCACGAGATCGAGGAAGACCTGGACAGCATGAGGTGGCCAGTTTCCTTCATTACCTCAAGAGTCTCTGGCACCACAGGGGGAGGACAAGCCAGGTCGATGGCGAGTGACACACTGATAAACTTGGGTACCAGGTAGAGGAGCTCTGGCCTTTTCCCTGATGGCATCCATCAGTTGCATTTTAAGAATTAGCCTAGAGAAGAGGAGGCTGAGGGGAGACCTTATCGCTCTCTACAACTACCTGAAAGGAGGTTGTAGCGAGGTGGGTGTTGGTCTCTTCTCCCATGTAGTTAGCGATAGGATGAGAGGAAATGGGCTCAAGCTGCGCCAGGGGAGGTTTAGGTTGGATATTAGGAAAAATTTCTTTACAGAAAGGGTAGTCAAGCATTGGAACAGGCTGCCCAGAGAGGTGGTGGAGTCACCATCCCTGGCAGCATTCAAAAAACGGGTAGACGTGGCACTTTGGGACATGGTTTTAGTCTAGTCTACCCTTGATTGGTTTAGAGTGGACTTGGTAGTGTAGGTTAATGGTTGGACTGGATGATTTTAAAGGTCTTTTCCAACCTAAACGGTTCTATGATTCTATGATTTTATGATTCTAAATTACTCCGAATTCTTCTGCGCACAGAGTATCCCCAGGATGGAAACCGGACAGGACACTGACGCCAAGTGCCACCTGCCTCAGGAACACCAGCCACTATGGCATCCTCAAATGCCTCTGGACTATCTCCAGGGGATATTCCTTGCAGGCAGTTGCATGGGAAGTTTGTTGGTTTTGATATTGTCACTGTCTTCTGCTTACTGTAACCTGTGCAGAGGCTGAGCAGAACTGGCCAACCACCATCCCCCTTTCCAAGTGGGCACAGACTGCCCAGCTGTCTCCACAGGACAGCTGCTGCCTCCTCTTGGAAAGTGTTTAGTGCCAAGCAGAGACCCACCGGCAAGGGAGGCAGTCTCAGCATCCCTGTGCCATGATCTCCCCATTCTCACCCCCCCAAAATGTAGATGAGGATGCCAAAACATCAGATCCGCTGAGCCCCATGTCCTGCAGTCCTTAGGGCCCAAGGGATGTGGATGCTGAGAAAGAGCCCAGGCACACTCAAAGGGTGAGCAGACAAACTGCACTGTAAGAGGTAAAATGGCATTTTTGTCTCTAAAACCTGATTTTCCAAGTTTTCAAACTTGCTATCAGGTCTGGGTTTGCATTTTTATTTTGCAGGTATTCTGTGCTGCATCTATCATAACCCACAGGTCATTCATCATGGTCTGTATAATAATTACCTTAATTATTTTTTATGTATACTATATATATATAATTATCTCATATATGTATATAATTATCACTTTTTAATACCTTAAATAGCCTCTCAATTTGCCATGGGCACTCGCACTGCCACCAAACCCTGCAAAAGGTATTAACACTATAGCAGAGGACACAAGTGGCTGCAGCAGCTTCCCCCAGTGCAGCCACTGCCTAGCCAAAGCTGGCTGAGCCAGCCTGCAATCGTTTCTTGGCTCAAACAGAAAAAAAGGAAAAGGAAAGTTTAAATTTTGAGGAACACACAGAGAGCTAAATCCTGCTGAAGGCTGGCTGAGCTGGGCCACCCCATCCAGAAAGCAGCATGGCTACGGACAGTTTTGAAGGCACCAAAGGCGATTATTTAAAGCACGAGGAAGATAATCCTCCCACCACAAAAAAAGGAGCAGAAATCAACATGGGTTTAAGTGCACCCGATGAGAATGGTAATGCACATGGCATGGCACCCTTCACGTGATCATAAGTGGATCAGGTGAAGCATTTTCAGTTTTGCTGGAAAAAATTGCATACCAAAAAAAACCCCACATACTTGTTACTTGTAACTACCATTGCTTGGGAAGTGTCTTGTGAACAGCAGCTGTTCTGATTACAGTAATGGATGATAAACAGCGACTTTGGTTTAATGGGGCTAAGGCATTCTTTACCAAACACAAGACTGCTTTGCAGCCAGTGGCAAGGGAGGAGGGGATGGAAAACCATCTGGCTGGAAACTCGTGGGGCTCTGCAAGCACATGGTGGCACAGCAGTGCCTCCGGCAGCAGTGTGCCCCCATTGCACGAGTTACCTGCCACCCCACCCCTGCCTTGCTTTGCCCTGATGGCTTCATCGCTCTGGGAGCAACGGGTCCACCCATGGATGCCTAATGGTCCTCTACTCTGCTCGTACTCCTGCGTGCCGCTCTCCTCCTCTCCTCCTGCTGCAAATCTCATGTGGGATCTCTGGCCTGCCAGGAAAGGCTGATCCCTTGGGTTAGTGCCCTATTAATCCTGGAAATAATAAACATATTTTTATATATATTAATATAATATATATTAATATATATTAAATATATATTAATCCTGGGAATAATAAATCCTGCAAATCCCTGGCCCATTCTCTTGTGTGGACCTCTGATTGCCTCCACATAATGCCATGGACATCCCGGGTGCCAGGCTGGCAGAGGCACGTGGCTTTAGAGCAGCTGTCCCGTCCAGGTGAGTCAGGCTTTTTGCAAAACTCATCCCACCAAGGGCAACCATCTGTCTGCTGACCAGCTTCACTCATCCTTCACCTGGGACTAATGCAAAGGCATCCCCTGTTGCTTCCCTCTCCACACAGCCTATCTGCAAAAGATACAAGTCCAAATGGACATGGCTGCTCTTCTTTCAAACTAGCAGGTGACACCAGCCCAGAAATGTCCATGTATCTACATATTTACTGAGCTCCTTGGTAGCTGACTATGTATATTTATTACTGCATTCTACTCAACAGCTTTTCTTACTGTTTTCCCTATTAATGTTGCATAAAACAGTGCTGTCCAAATAAGATGACTTAGATAATTGGGGAGAAACTATATATACACACATAAATATTGCTGATTATTCATCTCAGCAAGCAGGTCAAGCTCTCTGATGCATCTCTGATCAGAAGGTAAGGGAGACCATGCCTTCTAGTGCTCTGCTATTGCTGCTTTACATGTCCCTAGAGAAAATCCCAGCATCTCCCTAATCTTTGCCTAATGAGATATTCTACAGCTCCAGCATGAAACCAAAACTAATGAAAAGACAAATATTTTCCCTTTGTACAGTCCTTTCCCTTCCAGGAATAAGAGACTAAGAAACACATCTCTGCAGCAAAGCCACATGTTTTCTGAAAGCTAATCAAACAGAAAACCCATTCCTCATGACTCAGAGTTGCTTTCCTCTCCCCCAACAGGGCTATGATTGAGCCATGGTTTGAGGCATGATTGAGCCGTGCCTTACTGTGATCATGGGAATAACTCTGCTTTTCTAGCTGCACCTGGTGCGCGGCCACTGCTCTGCCCTTGGTACAGCAGGAATTTGCTGCTCCAGGATGCTGCGTGAACTGCAGACAAAGATAAAATGTAGGTATGTGTCTCTAGGGCACATCTCAGAGTGCCAGGCTCCAAACAGCAACTCCTGGATCACCCTTGGAGGAAAAACTTTCCAAGGTACCAAAAGCCTTCCCTAAACCAATCAGTCTGCTGCAGTCAGAGCAGTCCTTATCTCCTGGTTATACATCTCCCCAGCTGCATCTTTCTTTAGAGTCACCTTGTGTGCAGCAACATACAGCTCTACCAAGAGGTCACCCCGCACTCAGTACCCAGCTACCCACCATCTACAATAGTGTCTTGCCCAGCCCAAAGACACTGCTGAAGAACAAGTCCTCTCCCCACCCGAGAAGCCCTGGCACTGGATATACCCAAACATGAAATGAGATTTCTGTGCCAGCACTTCTTATTGTGTCAAACCAAAAGCCACCCCATGAGTGTACCTGTGGAGCCAAGCTGTATGTATCGGACATTGAGCATCACACTCAACAAGGCCTAAGGAACGTCTTGGACAAAGAGAGGACAAGGCAAATCCCACCCCAATACAGCTAGAGGTCAGTCCAAACCTTCAGGCCACCATGTTTTGTCCCTACAACAGCAGGGAACTCATGAGGGAAGGATGCCCAGAGGAGCCCAAGAAGGCACCAACTCTCCCCACTGCACCTCTGGATCTCTGAGCCTTCTTCCCCCACCTTGTCTTCCCCCTTGGCCAAGCAAGGCATTTTCTGTGGGGTGCAGGAAGACACTTGCCCCACTCTATGCCACAGACTCAGAGGGGGATGTGAGCCTTCCCATCACAGATCCCTTTTCCAAAGCAGGAGAGGGGTCAAGTGGGAACTCAGAGGATGCCCGTGCTCACTGCCAGCTGCAGCCACAAAGTGCCAGCCCGACCACCAACACCAGTCTGCAGGGCTCACATGAAATCTGCCTGTGCAATGTTCTCAGCACCAGCTGTACCACTGCGGAGAAAGTCTCACAGCCTAGCTAGGCATAAAATCTGCCTTGTTGGTATTTTGGAGTGTTCTCAGCTCCTGCCGTGCTGATTGTGCACTTGCACAGAAATACCCCAAGCAAACAGTATCGATACTGTATCTCACTGAAACAAAGGGGTGCTTGGGCTTTACCCGGCCTGTCCTGCCACACCTCCTGCACCTCTGCTATGACCAGCTAAGGGCACAGTGCTCCTTGCCACAGAACCCTCAGGACAGCTGACAACCAGTCATCCTGAGACCACCGGCAGCCTCTCCTGTCTCCCCTCCTACAGCTTCATTCCCTGCAGCTCAGCCTCAGAAAAGTTTGGAGCAAGGTCTGGGCTGTGCCCCAGCCCAGGAGCCCAGCCCTCCATCCTACATGTCCTCCTCCAGCAGACAGGTCTGAGCCAGAGACAGCACCCAGATAGCAAGACAGAGGTACAGAACTGGTGATCCCTCTGAGACACTCTTGCCTGGGTCCTAAAGGAGGGTGACAGTAAGGTAACCTCCCCTTCCTTGTAGGGCAGGACAAGAAGCAGGGGAGCCAGCCAACAGTGGAGAAGAGGTGCAAATGAAGAACCTACCTCCAATTCCTTCTGCTTTCCATGGCCATGAGTAAAGGGTAACTTGGTGCAGCCTCATGGCTGCTCTGAGTTACACCTGTGACCGAGTAAGCACCAGCTGGGAAGAAGCTGGAGGAGGGACAATACAATGCCCAAAAACTTGGGCCATCAGATGACATTGCCCCCCCACAATCCAGAGGGGAGACACTGGATTCCCATGGGAATCTTCACCCTACCTTGTTGAGGGTGTTCAGAGCGGCCTGAGCAGCTGCCAGGGCAGGCTCAGCTTTAGCCAGGTCCTCCTCGCAGTCCTTCTGTTTCTGCTCAACCTCCTGGGTGATAAGTGCCACTTTCTGCTCCTCCTCATTGGCGACTGCCTTTTCCCTGCTCACTTTCTCCGTCTCCACCCCCACCACCTGGATCAGCTTGTCAGCATCGTCATTCTTCTGTTTCAGCTCCACTTCTTGGGCTGCCAGCTTGGCCTTCAGCTCATCCACCTAGAGGGAAGAAATACATGCGGGAGCACAGACACTCACCAACCTGCTCTGTGCCCTGCCGAACAGCACAGGCTCACACTCAAGTGAGGCTGAGAAGTACCCAAAAGCATGGAGGGCCTGTGTGTAAAGCAAGCAATACCCTAGCAGAAAAGCAGTGTTTCTAGCTGTTAGCAGGATACTGCTGCTCTCCTTTGCTCATGGTTGCTTGGGTCACAGTTGGAGAGCCCATGTGCATGGTCCACACACCAGAGCAGTCTGCTAGCAGTGAGAAACCCAGCAGGGGAGACACCAGCACCAGCAGGACGAGCTGCTAAGGAGGTTATCCCACCCCTGCTCACTGCCTCTGCTTGGAAACTGGACAGAGGTGCCAGAGCAACATGAACGTTCCTTTGAGCAGGATCCAATGGGAAGTAGGTGGAAGCTTTCATTTCAGTTATTCTTGGGATTATTTTCATATAGCCCAAGAGCCTCACCATGGACCAGGCATTTGCAGGAAGCTTCTCTCATTATAAAGCCAAATACATCCAGCTTTGAACATGAGATCTGACATTACGTCACGTCCCTGGTAAAGGAGGTGTACATGCGCTGTGCGCATATGTTTTGCAGTGGAGATGACATACAATTCAGCTACACTTTCTTTCACTTCTCAACCTTGACACCATCGGAACAGAGCACATGGTATTTTGCCACTGCAGGTTTTGAGGAGGACCTGCGCACCAGGAATCAGCACTCCCCGAACTGCCTGCTCGACCAGGTGCATCCTGCCACTCACCCACCCCTCCATCCTATGCCCCAGACACACACAAGGCAGAGGCAGAACCCTATCAGTTCCCTTGCAACCATCAGGTGCCACAGACTTGTGGCAGGAAGGGCATTTTTCACACCAGAAAGATTACATTTGGGATCTTCTGACAGGTACAGCCCCTGTAAGATGTCCAAGGCTCAAGAGGCTTTAAAATGAGATGTCAAATGAGCTTGAGAAGGGCTCTCCCATTCAGCTGGTAGCCAAGAGGCATGGCAGTGGTAGCAGCTCCTCACACACTGCTCCACCAAGCAGCTGCTCACACCCAGCAAGGTAGGAGCCCTCTCCAGCAACAGGCTGAAGCATTTGCTTGGTGGGGGAGCTCGTACTGGCTCTCACTGGAAGACAGAAAGTCTCTTTCTTAAATCAAATGTTTCAGTGAATTTACACAGGCTCTGTGCACACCATGGAGTTTTTCACTGTCCTGCCATCAGGCTCATAAGGGATTGCTTAGAACTCCTGGGGTACTTGTTTACCTATATAAAAATACTTACTAGAAGGGAAGTCAGACACTTGCTTTTGTCAATAATTCCATTTTTATACCAGAAGAGAGAGCACAATTTGCAATCTTATAAACTGAAGCTATTTACGTTAAGCATCAGCTTCAAGTTTGAGAGCAGTTTCTTAGGAGTCTCTTTGTGCACTTCATCCATTGTCATCTCCTTCTGCCTAGCACTACAATGCTGTTTTCACTAGGACAAAGATGCAACTGTAAATCCAAATTACTCTGGGCTCACAGGAGCACATAAACCCTTCAGTCAGCAAACTCAGTGGCAGCTTCCTGTTCAGCTTTGGGGATTGCAGTGGGAGGCTTCGCTGATGCCAGATGTGGCTTGTGACCTTCTGCCCAAAAATCAGTAATCATGTGCTGGATATATACATGGGAGCTTTCAGGGTTTACATGACCACAACAAAACAGGCAAGGGATTAAAACCCACCAGCACTCAACAGCACTACTAAATGAGCCAATGTAAACTCAGCCCCCAGTGCAGCCTGTGAGAACAGAAAATGCCCTGACAAAACCTACTTTCAGTCAAGCACATGTAATAATGGAAGGGTAAATGACTTGCTGTAACATTGTCAGTATTTAAAAAAGCAAGAAATTCAGTTAGGGCTTTGCCTGAAAAATATTTGGAAGCCCAGAAGTGTATGACTGTGAAGGCCCCTGCCTACCTGGGCTTGGATTACATGTTAAATTCCCAGTGGAAATGGTGCAAGCTGGAGCTGTGATGTGTGTCCTGAGGCTCTGCTGGACCCTCTGCCAGACCCTCTGCCAATAGACCACACCACATCTAGGGGACATACGGTGACCTCCAGCCTCCCTTACCTACAGCAGGATTTTGGAACATGAAAGGAAACAATCATGTTTCCCCAGTGAGGCTAAAGCTCAAACACAGTTGAGCAGGGACAATTTAATAGCGTGTGTGCAGTGGAGAGAGAGAAATGGGAGCTACACCTAAATACCCACATGCACTGTCTTTAGTGATGTCCTGGCGGTGGCACAGGGAATGTACATTTATGAACTTTACTCCTCCAGCTTCATCCCCTCAGCACAGCAAACAAGTTTCCCTTAATGCTGTACTTGCATCCACAGCAAAAACATTGTCACATCCATTTCTCCTCCCTTCCCACACATCCTAGTGCCCAGGCATAAAAATACTTGATGAGACGCCAGTGAGCAGGGAGGCCTCACACCACTACCTTCAGGAAGGCACAGGCACAGCAGAAACCTTAAATGTGCTCCCATCAATGGCCTGTGGAACCATCCCTGGCAGAGAAACGTTAGCAATAAAGGCATGAAAAGTTCTCCTCTTTCTACATGTCATAGTAACAGAAGATACTCAAACTTCCCCTCTCTCACACACCAAAAAGGACCTTCCATCCAAAAAGGATGGCAGCTTGCACATAGAGCTATTTTCTGTTTCTTTGGAAAACTCAGATGCTTGTCGTATTTCCAGCCATTAAACTACACTTCCAAAACCCAGAGGTGGCCAAGCCCAACTACCACTAACAAGTATTATCTCAGGGTGTGCAGAAACTCTTACCAGCACAGCTCTCATATTCTGCCCTCTCACAGCCCAGAACTTCTCTAACAGTCACACACAGTCTCTCACCTTGCACTGACACCCCCCATACTCCTAGTCCACCCTATGAAAACCACAAGTGTTATAAACCATTTAGATGAGGAGCAGGGCCATCCACCATCCTTTGAGCATATTTCCAGGCTGCTCTTCCCTGGTCATTCTTGGGTCAGCTCCACGGCACTCCTGGTCGGGGCTACCAACAATATCCCAGATAACAACATGATGCAACAACATCACATGCAAAACACCATGATGCAAAAGGAGAACAGCACAGAAAATACGATCGTGTCATACAATGCCTGTTCCAGTGCTTCACCACCCTCATTGTAAAAAATTTCTTCCTTATATCCAGTCTAAATCTACCCTCCTTTAGTTTAAAACCATTACTCCTTGTCCTGTCACAACAGGCACTGCTAAAAAAATTGTCCCCATCTTTCCTATAGGCCCCCTTTAAGTATTGAAAGGCTGCAAGAAGGTCTCCCTGCAGCTGCCTTTTCTTCAGGCTGAACAACCCCAACTCTCTCAGCCTGTCCTCGTAGGACAGGTGCTCCAGCCCTCAGATCATTTTTGTGGCCCTCTTCTGGACCCAATCCAACAGGTCCATGTCATTCTTGTGCTGAGGGCCCCAGAGCTGGACGCAGTACTCCAGGTGAGGTCTCACCAGAGCAGAGTAGAGGGGCACAATCACCTCCCTCGACCTGCTGGCCATGCTTCTTTTGATGCAGCCCAGGATACGGTTGGCTTTCTGGGTTGCAAGCGCACGTTGTTGGCTCATGTTCAGCTTTTCATCCACCAGTACCCCCAAGTCCTTCTCCGCAGTGCTGCTCTCAATCCCTTCATCCCCCAGACTGTGTTGATAGTGGGGCTTCCCACAACCCAGGTTGCACTTGGCCTTGTTGAACCTCATGAGGTTCACAGAGACCCACCTCTCCAGCTTGTCCAGGTCCCTTTGGATGACATCTCGTCCTTCTCGCGTGTCAACCGCACCACTCAGCTTGGTGTCATCTGCAAACTTGCTGAGGGTGCACTCGATCCCACTGTCTACGTCACTGATGAAGATACTAAACAGCACTGGTCCCAGTACAGACCCCTGAGGGACTCCACTTGTTACTGGTCTCCATTTGGACATCGAGCTGTTGACCATTACCCTCTGGATGCAACCATCCAACTAATTCCTTATCCGCTGAACAGTCCACCCATCAAATCCATATCTCCCCAATTTAGACAGAAGGATGTTGTAGGGAGTGTGTCGAAGGCTTTACAGAAGTCCAAATAGATGACATCCATTGCTTTTCCCTTGTCCACTGATGCAGGCACTCCTTCATAGAAAGCCACTAGGTTGGTCAGGCAGGACTTGCCCTTGGTGAAGCTGTGCTGGCTGTCTTGAATCACCTCCCTGTCTTCCATGTGCTTTAGCATAGCTTCTAGGAGGATCTGTTCCATGATATTCCTAGGCACAGAGGTGAGGCTAACAGGTCGGTAGTTCCCAGGGTCCTGCTTTCTTACCTTTTTAAAAATGGGCACAACAAGATGCCAGAAGCTTCCTCTATGTCTGATAGAACCAATGCCAGCCAGCTCCAGGATGGACCCGCCACTATCCAAGGCTGAGCCAATCAGCAATGTTGGTAGTGCCTCTGTGATCAAATATTTAAGAAGGGGAAAAAACTGCTGTGCAACAGCAGCTGGAAGAGAGGAGTGAGAAGATGTAAGAGAAACAACTCTGCAGACACCAAGGTCATTGAAGAAGAAAGGGGAGGAGGTGCTCCAGGTGCCAGAGCAGAGATTCCCCTGCAGCCCATGGTAAAGACCATGGTGAGGCAGGTTGTTCCCCTGCAGCCTATGGAGGATAACAGTGGAGCAGATATCCACCTGCAGCCCATGGAGAACCCCGTGCTGGAGCATGCACCCGAAGGAGGCTGTGACCCTGTGGAGAGCCCGCACTGGAGCAGGCTCCTGGCAGGCCCTGTGACCCCATGGAGAGTGAAGCCCATGCTGGAGCAGGTTTGCTGGCAGGGCTTGTGACCCCATGGAGAGAGCAGCCCACGCTGGAGCAGTCTGCTCCTGAAGGACTGCACTCCGTGGAAAAGACATGTGGAAAGGACTCATGCTGGAGCAGTTCATGAAAAACCGCAGCCTGTGGGAAGGACTCACATTGGAGAAGTTCAGAAGACTGTCCCCTGTGGGAGGGACCCCATGCTGGAGCAGGGGAAGAGTGTGAGGAGGAAGGAGTGGCAGAGACAATGTGACGAACTGACTGCAGCCCACATTCCCTGAACCCCTGCACCGCTTGCGGGAGGAGGTAAAGAAATTGGGAGTGAAGTTGATCCCAGGAAGAAGGGAGGGGTGGGGGGAAGGTATTTTAAGGTTTGAGTTTTATTCCTCATTACCCTTCTCTGATTTGATTGGCAATAAATGAAATTAATTTCCCCAAGTCTGTTTTGCCCATGACAGTAATTGGTGAGTGTTCTCCCTGTCCTTACCTCAACCCACAAGTTCTTTTCCATCTTATTTTCTCCCTGCCTTGTCCTGCTGAGAAGGGGGAGGGATAGAATGGCTTAGTGGGCACCTGGCATCCAGCCAAGGTGAACCCACTACACCTCAGTGTAAAGGAAACCAGGAACACTCAATGTGAGGGGAAGGTTGAATAGCAGAAACCCATCAGTCTGCAAGACAGAGATCAGAAAGGCACTGAAAGGCATGGGGCATGCATGCATGCAGCAGCAGCACCTGACATGTGGACACAGGCATGGACAACAGGGACAACAGGGCCACCAGGGCCACAGGGAGTTGCTAAAAAAGATAAAGAGAAGCAGCTCCATGTGGAGAGACAGAAAGAGACTGCTTTATGTCCGAAAGAAGAGCATGGGATTGGGGATTCACACCTCTTCAAAGACATGAGCTCTCACAGCTAACAGTTCAGGATGCTGCAGTGACCTGCTTGGTTCTTGCCAGCACATTGGACCCTACTGTGCTGTTGGGCAACCACAGACATGTGCTTTATAAATTGCCATGCAGACACACCACAGAAGAGTCATTACGACATCCAGGGGAGGTGAAAAAAACACCACTGACTTTTCCAGTGTCTGCCAACACTGGTGAAAGCAGAAGATGCCTTTTGGTTAACACATAGCTGGTAAGCAGAAGAAAGCAAGAACTACAAGAGAATAACAGTACAAAGAGAGACTGAGGTGGCATGGAAAATCACAACAGACTGTCATCCCAAAGAAAAGAGAGAAGCTATTAAACTTCTTCCCATAGGCAACACCAGGTTAATAATTAGATCAAGGCATAAGCATGCAGATCCAGCACGTGCCTTAGCACATGGAATATCATTATTGGCCACAAAAGGGTCAGTACTTGGTCCCAAACAGTGCTAAGAAATGTGAAAAACCTGTGAGCAGCTTCCTGAGTCCAGGACAATCTGATAAGCAATTAGTAATATGAAGTAGAAAGGGAAAGAGCAAAGCAAACAAGAGATTCAAGGGTAATGTACTGTGACTCCAACAGGGAAGGAAGAAGCACTTGCCTACCACCAGGACAGAATAAGAAGAATTTTTAAAGAATAGGAAACCTGGAGGGCAGGCTACCAGAAGACTCATTTTATCTGATTGTCCCTGCCTTGTTTCAAGAACAAAAAATACATCACCAAGGTCAGCAATTAATTGATAGACCAAGCAAGACTTGAATCTGGAATCCAGTGATGCAATATTAACCAAAGTCATCCTAAAAATTACTCAGCAACAGGCTCTGAACAGAGTGCTGACCTCTTCATAATGAACATCACTCTGAAAAACAACTGACTCATCCCACATATCTTCCCAAATCTATTATGTCCTAATAACTGGAAGCCATCTTCTGCTTTTCTGAGTACTGAGGACAGTCACTGCCTTCAGGGAAAGAGGGTTAGGCACGTAAGCTGATGGAAAACATTGCTTTAGAAGAAAAGTTGGTTAGCGGTATCAAGATGTCCAAATCTCAAAAGACAAAAAAAGAGCATGGTAGGGGGGAGAAGAATAAAAGGAGGGGGAGAGGTTATTTTGAAACTGGAGCTGCTAAGTCAGAAAGTACCCTTCAACTACTTGCACAACAGCCCCTGCATGCTGAGGCAACACTGAACGGTCTATAGAAATACATAAAAATCATAATTAACTTATCATGGCATCCAAGCAGCAGGAATCTGGAGAATGCTGATAATGAGAGCACTAATCCTCAGACTTTACTTTGAAAATAAAAAAACCCACAGCCTATCGCTTCCAAGTGCCATGAACACAACTGGAGATGACACACCTGAGTGAGACAGAAGACTTGTCACTTCCTGAGCACCAAGAGCAACCATTTCCACGGGTGAATGTAAAGTTCAGACTTTCAAATCCATATTCAAGATTGAACGTTCTGGTATGATTTCCAGTACTGCTAAATACACTCTGGTTTCCAATCAACAGCAGTTTTGACTACTGCACACATCTGAAAATGTAGGTGTTTAATTTTAGGCCACCAGTGCTAATTTTAGATTCAGATTTGACATATTTGTCCTCACTGCTGTGCATCTTAATCAACTTCACAAACAGGCACTTCTCTCCCCAGCCTTACTCCAACCAGATATGAACTTTGCTGTTCTTCTACTGTTCTTGCAATAGGAAAACCTGCAAGACGCACAGGTGCTGTGGCTTCCCATCTCCTCCCCAGTCCTCCACCACTTCTTGGCACCTGTTTTGTGGCTCATCAGAGAACCCTTCTCAACATGTATGAAGATATGCCTGAAGAATACAGAAGGGTCCCCGTGTTTGACTGACACTACAAGGACTTAGAATGATAGAATCATAGAATTGTTTAGGTTGGAAAAGACCTTTAAGATCATCCAGTCCAACCATTAACCTAACATTACCAAGTCCACCACTAAACCAGTTAAGGGTAGAATACCAATTTCATGTTTCTTGGCTTCATGGTTGGATTATTTATAATGAAAGTAAAAACTAGGAATCATTAAGATTGGAAAGGACCTCTAAGATCATCAGTCCAATCATCAACCCAACACCACAATGCCCACTACACCATGTCCCGAATGCCATGTCTACACCTTTTTTGAATGCTTCCAGGGATGGTGACTTCACCACCTCTCTGGGCAGCCTGTTCCAATGCTTGACTACCCTTTCCGTAAAGAAATTTCTCCTAATATCCAACCTAAACCTCCCCTGGCACAGCTTGAGCCCATTTCCTCTCGTCCTATCGCTAACTACATGGGAGAAGAGACCAACACCCACCTCACTACAACCTCCTTTCAGGTAGTTGTAGAGAGCTATAAGGTCTCCCCTCAGCCTCCTCTTCTCTAGGCTAAACAACCCCAGTTCCCTCAGCCGCTCCTCATAAGGCCTGTGCTCCAGACCCTTCACCAGCTTTCTTGCCCTTCTCTGGACACACTCCAGCACCTCAATGTCCTTCTTGTATTGAGGGGCCCAAAACTGGACACAGTATTCCAGATGCGGCCTCACCAGTGCCAAGTACAGGGGAACAATCACCTCCCTGCTCCTGCTGGCCACACTATTCCTGATACAAGCCAGGATGCTGTTGGCCTTCTTGGCTGCCTGGGCACCCTGCTGGCTCATGTTCAGCCGGCTGTCTACCAACACCCCCAGGTCATTTTTAGCCAGGCAGCTTTCCAGCCACTCCAAGCCTGTAGCGTTGCATGGGGTTGTTTTGACCCAAGCGCAGGACCCAGCACTTGGCCTTGTTAAAACTCATACAATTGGCCTCGGCCCATCGGTCCAGCCTGTCCAGGTCCCTCTGCAGGGCCATCCTACCCTCCAGCAGATCGACACTCCCACCTAGTTTGGTGTCATCTACAAACTTGCTGAGGGCACACTCAATCCCCTCATCCAGATCATCGATAAAGATATTGAACAAGACTGGCCCCAAAACTGAGCCCTGGGGAACACTGCTCGTGACCGGCTGCCTACTGGACATAACTCCTTTCATCACAACTCTCTGGGCTCGGCCACCCAGCCAGTTTTTTACCCAGCAAAGAGTATGCCTGTCCAAGCCATGAGCCGCCAGCTTCCTAAAAAGAATGCTATGGGAGACGGTGTCAAAGGCTTTGCTGAAGTCCAGGTAGATGACGTCCACAGCCTTTCCCTTCATCCACCAGGTGGGTCACCAGGTCATAGAAGGAGATCAGGTTGGTCAAGCAGGACCTGCCTTTCATGAACCCATGCTGGCTGGGCCTGATCCCCTGGTTGACCTGCACATGCCTGTTGAGCACACTCAAGATGAACCTCTCCATAATCTTTCCCGGCAGCAAGGTCAGGCTGACAGGCCTGTAGTTCCCAAGGTCCTCCTTCCAGCCCTTCTTGTAGATAGGCATCACATTCGCAAGCCTCCACTCATCACAGACCTCCCCTGTTAACCTGGACTGCTGATAGATGATGGAAAGTGGCTTGGCGAGCTCCTCCGCCAGCTCCCTCAGTACTCTCGGCTGGATCCCATCTGGCCCCATAGACTTGTGAGTGTCCAGGGGGCGTAGCAGGTCATTAACTGCTTCCTTCTGGACTATGAGGGCTCCATTCTGCTCCCTGTCCCTGTCTTCCAGCTCAGGGGGCTGAGTACCCTGGGGATGACTGGTCTGGCTATTAAACACAGAGGCAAAGAAGGCATTAAGTACCTCAGCCTTTTCCTCATCCTTAGTGACAACGTTCCCCGCCACATCCAGCAAAGGATGGAGATTCTCCTTTGCTCTCCTTTTGCTGTTGGTGTACTTATAAAAACATTTTTTATTATCTCTTACAACAGTGGCCAGATTGGTTTCTCGCTGGGATTTTGCTTTTCTAATTTCCTCCCTGCATGACCTAATGAGATCCCTGTCCTCTTCCTGAGTTGCCTGCCCCTTCTTCCAAAGGTGGTAGACTCTTCTTTTTTCCTGAGTCCCAGCAAAAGCTCCCTGTTCAGCCAAGCTGGTCATCTTCCCTGCTGGTTGGTCTTATGGCACATGGGGACAGCCTGCTCCTGTGTCCTTAAGACTTCCTTCTTGAAGACAGCCCAGCCTTCCTGGACCTCTTTGCCCTTCAGGACTGCCTCCCAAGGAACTTTCCCAAACAGCGTCCTGAACAGGCCAAAGTCTGCCCTCCAGGAGTCAATGGTAACAGTTTTGCTGCCCCTCCTCTTTATGTTGCCAAGAGTCGAAAACTCTTATCATATCATGGTCGCTAAGCCCAAGATGGCCACCAACCACAACATCTCCCACGAGTCCTTCTCTGTTTGTAAACAGCAAGTCAAGTGAAGCACCTCCCCTGGTAGGCTCACTTACCAGTTGCATCAGAAAGTTATCCTCCACACACTCTAGGAACCTCCAAGACTGTTTCCTCTCTGCTGTGTTGTATTTCCAGCAGATATCCGGCAAGTTGAAGTCCCCCACAAGAACAAGGGCTAGCGATTGCGAGACTTCTGCCAGCCGCTTGTACAATGCTTCATCTATCTCTACATCCTGGTTGGGTGGTCTATAGCAGACTCCCAACAGGACATCTGCCTTGTTGGCCTTCCCCCTCATCCTTACCTATAAGCACTCGACCTTATCATCACCACTGTCGAGCTCTATACAGTTAAAACACTCCATAACATACAGAGCCACCCCACCGCCTCTCCTTCCTTGCCTATCCATTCTGAAGAGCTTATAGCCATCCAGTGCAGCGCTCCAGTCATGAGAGTTGTTTCCTCTCAGAAGTTTAGTCTCATTTAGTTGCTCCCAATAAAAAACAGACCTAAGCGATCTTGTCCACCACTGGGGCATCATCAAAAACAGCAGCACCCGACAGGTCAGCAAAATTATTTGGCTCCATAGGCAAGGTAGATGTAAGGTCTGCTTTGCAGTGAGGGCACATACTTATTGCTCTGGTTGGCGTCACTGGTGCTCTCTGCTACTGGCTGTTCAACCTCAGCTGCATCCTTACAAAGGAGATGCTAAAACCTGCAAAGGGGACATGAAACGTGCCCAGTCCCCTCCTGTGTCCTCAAAGACCTGTCCTGCACCATGAAGAAAGCAACTGTTTGAAGTGAGGTGTGGACTATAAGAGTTGAGAGGCACTAATAAAGCCCATATATCACCCTCCAGTAAGGCATGTATGCTATTGAGTGTGACAGACATGATTTATGCCACCAGCATTATCCAGAGGATATATATGGAAAGGGCTGAACCTGCTAGTCCTTCATTCACATCAACCTCCTGCATTTCTTTAGAGCACCTTCAGGAGAGGCCCATTTGCCACAGAAGTGTGGTGGTACAGCCCCCCCAGGAAAAGCCCTATTGTGTTGTTATCTTGGTCATAACGACTTGGGCATCAGGCAATCTCTGTCCACACCTGGGCTATCTGCTGCCTGAATGGTACATCAGGACCACTCAGCACAAATTGTGGCCAGAATGTAAATTACTGACCAAAGCCAATCATCTCGAGATCCTATAAAGAGCGATCCAAGAGGGAGACCTCTTTGAGCTCTCTGGGACCGCAGCAGGCTGTGTGGCCCAGTATCTCCCCCTGAGCTGGGACGTCTCTCAGGGTAGATTTCGCGAGGACCCAAAGACCTGACTTCATGAGGTTCACCGACCGTCCGTTGATGAATGCCAGCACATAAAAGTGAGTAATTCACAAAACTCACAAAAAGGGAAATTTTGATCACAGGTTAACCTCAGTGTGTGCGTGTGTGTATGTGCAATTTGGCTACATATATATATCCCTAACTACTATCCCTACTCACATAAACTGTTGACCAAGTCTGAGACTAAGATTGGACCTAGCTGCACATAGACTCCTCTCTAAAAGGAGTGTAGAAAGCAAGGAGGTCTATTCTGAATCTCATGACTCAACAGGAGGGTCCTCCTTATCCCCTGCACCCACGATCCCTCTGTGTAGCTGAATTCTCCTTTGTGTACTTCTTCCATGTAAGTAATAGAGTGAACCTTGCCATTCTTGAATCTTTAACTAAGTCACTGTGTTGATTATAACAAATTTCATCAAATCGCTGTTTCAAATTGGCTGATGCTTAAGTGTTGTTAAGAATTATACAACCTAATACTGTGATCTATCTCAGAAATATTAATAAATCTTAAATTGCTGCTAACCAAAGCCGTGTAAAAAATCTGTATTTGCGACAAGAAGCTTGTATATGAACATTTGTGAGAGTTAATAGATTATGAAATGGAGAGAAAAATGGGAGTTTAGCAACAGGTACTGACAGCAAAGCTCTGAAAGGCAGTTTGAGTCACTACAGAGAGATTTGTGAAATACTCAGAACAACATCTGGTCATTACCACAGAAGAGCGCCAGTGCCGCTTTTTAGCGGGGTGATTTTGAGATGGCTAATCTACATTTCAGACATGCGTTAGTTTTCCCTAAAGTTGGACAGCATAATGCAAGGAAAATGAACATCAGCCTTATTTTAAAAGGATGCTCTATTTAGTTTGAAAGACGGGATTCTTGTTGAAGTTATTGTAGATTTCCTGGAGGCAACTCCAAAAAATCACTGGTCTTCCTGTATTTTATAAGCCGTTTTGTCACTACAGCTGAAATATAACCATTAAAAGAAGCTGTACACAGCCAGGCATCTCCCTGTCTCGTTTTACTTACTTATCTTTCATTTGGGATTAACACCACCTAAACAGCAGAGACTGGACACACATCTCTTCCCTTCTCCTTTCCAGTACAGAATATAACTTCTGCTCCTCCAGGAACCCAGTTCAAACCAGACTAGAGCCAGGACCTAGTACAAATTTTATACCCTGCACAGTTTCAGTCTGTAAAGTTCTCCTTCGAACCAGGATGCAGAAATGTCTCTAAGAGAGAAACAAGGAAAACATCAGCTTTTAACCCCAAAGGGTTTACTTACTTGTGCAGACGTACTGTTGAGCTTCTCCAGGCCATTCTCCAGTCGCTCCATTTTTGCTTTTAAATCCTTGCCCTTTTTCAATACCAAATTCTGATAGAGTTTGATTTGCTCAAGGAATGACTTTGGAGTGGTGTAGTTATATCGTCGCTCAGTGCTCAGATACAATCTGGATATCTCGTTCACACTTGTGTGGACGTAGGCCATGAATTTGCTTATTGAATCTTTCACTGAATCCTAAAAGTGAGATGAGAAGACAAGGAGAAAATATTTCAAACGGAACAACTATATGTAGCACAGACCTGTGCTGTATATAAAGGAATTTATTAACTTTTTATTCTGCTGCAGCAAAATCCAGGATGTATCATTTAAGTTGATCCCTTTTCATTTGTTATCTATAAAATAACCTTGTCTGTTCATGTATTTTATACCTCTTTTTATATCTTTTTATCTCATACCTTATCTTATTCCAAGCAATTTTTCTAGCATTCAGCTTTATAAAATAACAGCCTTTTAAGTATAAATTTGGGCTTTTCTTCTGTACAGATGGGGAAAGTGCACACTTATAAAAAGAAACATTGTAGACTTTATTCTTCCAATCCTGCCCAGAAAAGCTAAATAAACAGAACTGAATCTCTTTTAGTCTAGTAGCAGGTTATCATCAATGAGAACTTGACATATTTTTGCCCTTGAGAAATACAGACACTCAGACACACGTGGAGAGAAAAGTGTATGTTTCCTGCAATAATCATAAGCATTAGGTTATTTTCTGCACCAATTTGTAAGCTGCCTCTCTTGCTAGCAAAGCGGTCATTTCAATGGCAATACTATGAGTGTACAAACACACAGAAGCATGGTGCCTGTGGCCATATTTCTGCTAAGGTCCATGCCTGCCTCTAAAAAATCCTGGACCATATTTCAAGCACTGTTCAATTAAGTTTAATGCACTACAGCGCTACCAGCAATTCCTCTCTGAACCGTCACCCAGATGTCCTGGATAAGTGTTGGAGGGCAATAAAGCTGAGCAAATGCTCTCTGCAATACAATCCTCACTGTGTGAGGCATTGCCTGCATTGAACGGAGGGACGAGGTCACACCTGGCTGCCACCAGCACCATGCGGCCAGGGGTGGCCAGCGCCTGCACCCAGCAGAGGAACTCAAACCCAGACACAGCTCGGGCACCCCCAGATGCCAGTGGGTGAGGTACTCACCTCCATGGTCTCTGTTTCTTGCAGAAAGCGGAGGCTGACGGACTCGAGGGCTTCCCGCGGCCACTCCTGGAACCAGTCTATGACTGTGCAGCTGATGATGGCAGGGAACCTCCTGCTGCGGATGCGCAGCTTGCTACCAACAGGTGAAAAACACAGCACGACCTGCGGAGCCCAAGGAAGGAGAAGGTGACAAGACAGCCAGGAGCAGGCACTGGGCTCCAGCTGTGCAGCACAGCCCGGACTTCTCCAGCAACTTCCAAAGGAAGGTCTTGCGCCACCAGCTAAAAATACAGCAACCTCAGTCCTTGAGCCCTTGCACTTCAGGCCAGCAAGCCTGGCCTGGAAAAGGCGTAATCCAGCAGTACACACATTTTTTCTCTTCAATAAAGACACGCTGTGGTGTTAAGCATTGCTACGGTCAAAAGCAGAAGCCTGGCACACTTTCAAGGCTGCAGCCAGGGTTTAATATAACCACTCTTCCCTGCTTTAGCAGTGACACAAAGGTTTGCCTGTCAGGGAACTGGCGTCAGATTCAAGTGGTGCAACCAGGAATTAAAGCGAATGGATCTAAATTCTCCTGGCAGGACCACAGGCCTGCCTGGACTGTTTCCCCCAAAACCAGCATTGAAAAGGGTTGAGGTGGCTCAAACTCAAACTCTGCTTTTATCAGAATGAGAAATTTTTTTAAATAGAGAAATCTCATAACAAAGCAGAATGGAAATAAAAGCATTTGTGAATGCGTTTTCCTTGCTCATTGCATTTTTGTGCAGCAGGTCCTTTGCTTTTCAGGTTTTTATTTCAGTCCAACAGCTGCTAAAAGTTTCTGAGTTGCAGCAAATCATGCAGTGTTTGTGGGTCTCTGGGAAATCTCTCTTCGCAATTCTCTGGGGCCTTGTCAAGGGGCTGTTACTCCCCTGCTCAGCACCCTCCCAGACCTGCACCATTTCCTCTTCCTCCAGTCTTCGGCACCCTTCCCTTGTCCACCTGTCTTTCCCTGCAGGGTGGGAACCTCCTTCCCTCCACAGCCAGCCTTCTCAGCTCCTCTCAGGAAGGCATAAGCTCTCCCTTTTCCAGAAGGAAACTCCTTGCCCAGGGTGTGAAGTCAGGACAGACTGTATCTTTCCTCTTCACTACTCCACCACCAGCTTTAACTGCAAAATAAGACACAAGGACCAAAACCTGCCACCAACATTCATCACAGCCCTTCTCCTGCAAGCCTGCTGCAGCTGGATTTACAAGCTCTGCTAATCAAGCACAAAGAAGGACATGAACAAGTTGCTACCATGCAATGAAGTAGCAATATCTGAGCAAGGACTGGCTTGGGAAGCAGCATATCTCACTCAGTGCATCATCCCTCTCCCACTTGTTAGCCCTGGCTGGTGTATGCACAGCCTTGCAAGTGCCGTGGAGCAGGCTGCTGACACCTCAGATGTCTCTATAAGGTGTCACCACCTCCACCATTAGAAGCTGCAGAAGCCAGCCTGTAACAAAACTACCTTTGTTTCCATTTCAGAAGAGGCTGCTGAACTCAGAGAATCTGCTCCTCTGACATGCCACTGCATGCTCACACACAGGGGATAGACATGTAGAAATCCTTCCTACACCTTCAAGCATAAGCCTCAGGCACCTCTATGTTGCTCTCTCAGGGCCAGGCAAGCTTCAAGAAGCTATCCATGCACAAAAGCTCTCTTCTGCACCTACACTACTCTCTCAGGACCGTGAGGCAGAAGGTGTGTTGGTGCTCATGCTCTGTTGGGCCAAGCCCCACTCCTGTGCTGCTCCCAGAGGTTCAGCATGCCCTGGACCAGCAACGGATCGATCAGCTTTCTGCACAGTGCATGATACTGTCACAAAACACTGGGGAGAATAAACAGCACTTCCTGCCTGACCCCATCCATCTGCTCTAACATGCCATTAAGCAGAAGGGCAGACAAGGAAAAGGGATCAGCCTCAAGTAAATCACGTTCATGCTGCCCTTCCAGTGTACCTTAATAACTAACAGGAATATATCTAGGGAGAGACAGCAGGCAGAAGACAACCAAGGTGCTAGAAGACCTACAAAACAGCATCAGCGCTCATCAGAAATCGCCCTCTATCCTGGGAGAAGGAGACAGAGGAGGACTGGATTGCCTCTCCTTGGGCATCTGTACTGTGGTATGATCCCCAAATTTTCCCTCAAAAATTAACTCTCCATCTGTTCTCCATCCTAAACATGTACCTACCTACATCAAAAAGGGAACAGGCCACCCTATAAGATCATAGAATCATAGAATGCTTTGGGTTGGAAGGGACCTTTAGAGATCACCTAGCTCAACCCATCTGCACTGAGCAAGGACAGCTTGAACTAGATCAGGTTGCTCAGAGCCCCATCCAAACTGACTTTGAGCGTTTCTAGAGATGGGGCCTCCACGACCTCTCTGGGAAACCTGTTCCAGTGTTTCACCACCCTCATTGTAAAAAATTTCTTCCTTATGTCTAGTCTAAATCTATATTCCTTTAGTGTAAAACCATTACTCCTTGTCCTGTCACAACAGGCACTGCTAAAAAGATTGCCCCCATCCTTTCTATAGGCCCCCTTTAAGTACTGAAAAACTGCAAGAAGGTCTCCCCGCAGCCTTCTCTTCTCCAGGCTGAACAACCCCAACTCTCTCAGCCTGTCCTCGTAGGGGAGGTGCTCCAGCCCTCAGATCATTTTTGCGGCCCTCTTCTGGACCCGCTCCAATAGGTCCATGTCCTTCTTGTGCTGAGGGCTCCACAGCTGGACACAGTACTCAAGGTGGGGTCTCACCAGAGCAGAGTAGAGGGGCACAATCACCTCCCTCGACCTGCTGGCCACGCTTCTTTTGATGCAGCCCAGGATACGGTTGGCTTTCTGGGTTGCAAGCGCACGTTGTTGGCTCATGTCCAGGTTTTCACCCACCAGTACCCCCAAGTCCTTCTCCGCAGTGCTGCTCTCAATCCCTTCATCCCCCAGACTATGTTGATAGTGGTGCAGGACCTTGAACTTGGCCTTGTTGAACCTCATGAGGTTTACATGGGCCCACCTCTCGAGATTGTACAGGTCCCTTTGGATGACATATAATGTTTTTTTAATTCTTCTGGCTATGGATTATCAACAACATGAAGACTGATCCCCTGTGCAACTTTTTCAAACAGCAAGACCTAGTTCTGATGCACCCCAGTTAAACCCCTGTCCATGGCTTTGAAAATGGAAAGGCTGGTCCTGCTCAGCTCTTGAAAAAGAACATTTTCAACTCCCATAGTACTTTCTAAAGCCCAAGAAGTGATGAAAACAGACAGCATTTCCTATGCCTTAGTACTACTTGTTGAGAGAATCACAGTTCATATGATAAACAAGCAGAAAATCCTTTCAGGCTGCAGACTGAGCTCCCTACAATGTAGCCCAAAGCATCTCCACACCATGCCCCCGCACCAAGGTTGATGGTGAGGACCCAAACTCCCCCAGCCTCTGTCTCACCTTCAGCTGTTGTTGAACACGCTCTATAAAAAACTTCCAGCAAGTCTCCCTGGAGTCCACTAGCCCCCGGCCTTTGACTTCATTCCTCATACTGTTGATGATGTTTTCAACTTCATTGTCAGGGAAGAGATCAGGGATTTCACCTAAGAGAAGAAGGCATGTTTTGGTTTACTGGTCTGGATTTTGTTGCAGTCTTAGAGCAAAGTGAAGTGGCTGCCTCCCTCTTCGGGGGCTCAGAGAAACCCCCTCCTCAACAAAAATCATTGCACCAGGTGCCAATGGGCCCCAGCAGCAGCAAAGTGGCACAGAAGGTCATTCTGCAAAAAAAGAAACACTTGTGAGAGCAAACTTTCTTATAAAAGCACAAAGTAAACAAACATAGAATAGAGTCAAAGTACAGAAAGTCCATTTTTTTCAGATCTACAGTGCTAATCAGACTACAAAAAAAATCAAATACCTAATATGCTATACACGATAATGAAATCATTTTAGTTTTGTAAGTGAATTAGTTACATGTAGTACATTAGTTACATGTAGCTTGACCAACCTGATCTCCTTTTATGACCTGGTGACCCGCCTGGTAGATGATGGAAAGGCTGTGGATGTCATTTACCTGGACTTTAGCAAAGCCTTTGACACCGTCTCCCACAATATTCTCCTTGGGAAGCTGGCAGCTCATGGCTTGGACGGAAGTAGTCTTTGCTGGGTAAAAAACTGGTTGGGTGGCCGAGCCCAGAGAGTTGTGGTGAATGGAGTTAAGTCCAGTTGGCAGCCGGTCACGAGAAGTGTTCCCCAGGGCTCAGTTTTGGGGCCAGACTTGTTTAATATCTTTATCGATGATCTGGATGAGGGGATTGAGTGCACCCTCAGCAAGTTTGCAGACGACACCAAACTGGGTGGGAGTGTCGATCTGCTGGAGGGTAGGATGGCCCTGCAGAGGGACCTGGACAGGCTGCAGAGGGACCTCGACCGATGGGCCAAGGCCAACTGTATGAGGTTTAACAAGGCCAAGTGTCGGGTCCTACACTTCGGTCAAAACAACCCCATGCAGCGCTACAGGCTTGGGGAAGAGTGGCTGGAAAGCTGCCTGGTGGAAAAGGACCTGGGGGTGTTGGTAGACAGCCGGCTGAACATGAGCCAGCAGGGTGCCCAGGCAGCCAAGAAGGCCAACAGCATCCTGGCTTGTATCAGGAATAGTGTGGCCAGCAGGAGCAGGGAGGTGATTGTTCCCCTGTACTCGGCACTGGTGGGGCTGCACCTGGAATACTGTGTCCAGTTTTGGGCCCCTCAATACAAGAAGGACATTGAGGTGCTGGAGTGTGTTCAGAAAAGGGCAACAAGGCTGGTGAAGGGTCTGGAGCACAGGCCTTATGAGGAGCGGCTGAGGGAACTGGGATTGTTTAGCCTGGAGAAGAGGAGGCTGAGGGGAGACCTTATCGCTCTCTACAACTACCTGAAAGGAGGTTGTAGCGAGGTGGGTGTTGGTCTCTTCTCCCAAGTAGCTAGCGATAGGAAAAAAGGAAATGGGCTCAAGCTGCACCAGGGGAGGTTTAGGTTGGATATTCGCAAAAATTTCTTTACGGAAAGGGTAGTCAAGCATTGGAACAGGCTGCCCAGAGAGGTGGTGGAGTCACCATCCCTGGAGGTGTTCAAAAAACAGGTAGATGTGGCACTTCAGGACATGGTTTAGTCTAGTCTACCCTCGATTGGCTTAGAGTAGACTTGGTAGTGTAGGTTAATGGTTGGACTGGATGATCTTAAAGGTCTTTTCCAACCTAATCGATTCTATGATTCTATGATTCTATGATTCTATGATTCTATGGATAATGTCTGCAGCTTTTCAATCCCATTTCCAGCAGTGGTCAAATAACTCCCAGATCACCAAAACATTTTAAAAGTTAGAAATCTTTTAAAAACTTTCAAAAGTTAATAGTTATGCAGCTGATTGCCAAAAATGTACCCAAACAAATATTTTTTTAGTAGTTCCTTAATTTATCACCTATTCACTTCCTTTCTGGCTTCTGATTTGATTGAAATCATCATTATTGAGTGAGATACTGTCAATATGAGCACTAACCACTTAGAAAAATCCACTAATCAGAAATCTGCTCATTTATAAGAAAGACTAAAATACATATTTTGTTCTAGCTTCTTAGGTGATGATAAGAAGTGAAACAAGTACGAAAAATGAGCATATAGATAGCAGAAAGCAGCCAGACCCACCAGTCAGCACCCGCTGGGTGGCACTAGCTCATGTCATAGGAAGTTACAGTCCCTGTATGGTCCCTTCCTCAGTCTGGCTGCAACTCTACACTGCCTCCCTGGACCCTGAGTGAGGACCTCTCACCTGTCCCCACTTCCCCACGCAGGAACCACAGGAAAACATAATGCCTTTCAAAGCCACTGTAAGATGACCTGGACATCCTAAAGCCAGGCTGCTCAGTCTGCCCCTTGCTGCAGGACACCGCAGAGCTTCACCTTGAGTCATGAGATGTTTGTGTCATCTACACCACGCATAAGAGGTGGCGGGAGCTACTCATAACCCTCCACAACAACCCCTGTCCTTACTCCTGGTTGCAAATTCATCACAGGCAGGGCTTTTTTGCTGCTGAAGCCATCTGGCCAATTTATAGCCACATATGTCAACTCTGGAGTTACTCATAAACTATCGCTCCACTGTGCTGTCAACTCTCCGCCCCTCACCATCCATGGAGGTCACCTGAACCAGCTGGTATCTTCCCACTCCCAACTCATAAATAAAGCAACAAGTGGCATGCAGTTAGTAGCATTGATTTACCAGGGAGTCTGGGGAATACACCCACTCTAGGTTACCTAGTGTGGTCATGGTGACACAGCTGCACACTCCCATGTACACTTGCAGTTCCAGTGCACCCAGCACTCATCCACACATACTTGTGCTGTGTTCTGCAGGGCAACAGAGCATTGGCATGTAGACTGACTATTCTGCAACTGTTTTGGCAAGCAACAACTCAAAAACTTAAATGCATCTGGAAAAACAAAGAGGAAAAGGACTGGGGATGGGATAAGCAGTTAGTTGATGCGCACAGACAGGGTCATCTGGTGGCTTTGCATCATCCACCAACTCACAGATACTCCAGTCAAATATTCGAGCCAGGAACAACCTTATTTTATTAGACAACTAGAGTGTGGATGCACAGGATCCATGGGTCAAACTCCTCATCTATTAATATGTTCCTTTAGCTCTGTCCTCAGCTGCAATATCACAATAGACACGTCATTTAACAACCACATGCAGTATACCATGAAGTATGGAAAACTGGGTACAAGAGATCAGAGAAAGAAAAAAACCTACCAGATGATGGAGTGCATCCTCACCAAGGAGACCTTAGCACTGCTTTTACTCTAGAGCTTAACCCATGTATCTTCTAGCTTACTTCATATATTGCCCTTCTGCATGTTCTAGAACTACAGATTCTGCCATGAGAAAAACTACATTCAAAAGGGGGAGAGGAGAAATCAAAGCAATAATAAACATACCTGATGCTAAGAAGTCATTCATCAGCACCAAGAACTGTTCGTCCGCCACTTGTGCGTCAGTCATCAGGAACACAGTGCCTATGTTCTTCACACCAGCTTTCAGGTACTGGTTTGCCAGGTCTGCCTGGAGGTTGAAAAGTAAGTGAACTTAGGGGCTGCACCTACATTCTGCAAAGCACGGGCTAGGTACCACACCTACAAGCAGCATATTTCAGAATCTTCCCATTAACCGAGAACAAAGCAATTGCAATTAATTAGCATAAAACTGCGCTTTGGCCACTCTCCATCTTCACAGCTGAGCTTTCCAGGTTTTATGGGGGAGTCTATTGCTATAATTATTGTAAGACATTATCAGGTAAGACTTGACATTATGCCCAAGTCTATATAACACAAAAAATGAGAAGAAAGCCCTGGCCAGCACTGCTAGATAAAGGGAAATGCCTAAGTCTGAAACACTTAGAGGTCAATGGAAGTGGCTGAAGACATCAATGCAATCCCTGGTTGTGGAGATTGCAAGGGGAGTTCATAAAGGCTCACTCTGCCCTGGGCTGTGGGTACAGTAAGTCACATACACAAGGAGGCTAAAGCACCACAGGGACTGGGAGACAGCAGTGACCAGAAATGTTGGTCCTTGGTATCCCCGTGCTGTAGATTTCTCTGGTTTCAGAAGCATACAAGATTTTTTTTTTTCCTGAGGTGCTGCAACACAGTATTTTTGTTTGTGAGGAAGGGAGGAGGATGCCTTGTGCAAACACGGATTTTTTCCGTTGTGTATTTCTTCCTTATCTTCCAGAGTCCAAGCAGGGACTCACCCTTCAGTCTCCCACTCGGTGCAGTGATGCTGATAGAGAGCCTGTTTGCATGGAAAAGCTGTTTCTTTTCAAAGGAGACAGTGTCCTCCTAATAAGGGACATCATCTTTTTGAAATCCAAGTTGTTCATGAGATGGGAAAAGCACCATCATCCAGCTCAAACTGGATCCTTTCCTTCCTGACCCTCCAAGCAGGATACAAGAGATGGAGGGGACCCTGAAGAAACACACTGGCCAAGAAACTATCTTAGAAATTCAGCAAACACATGCTTCTTCCAAAAGAATCATTTGTTACTTTCATCACTGGAAATTTGCCCAGTTTGGTGTCATCTGCAAACTTGCTGAGGGCACACTCAATCCCCTCATCCAGATCATCGATAAAGATATTGAACAAGACTGGCCCCAAAACTGAGCCCTGGGGAACACTGCTCGTGACCGGCTGCCTACTGGACATAACTCCTTTCATCACAACTCTCTGGGCTCGGCCACCCAGCCAGTTTTTTACCCAGCAAAGAGTACGCCTGTCCAAGCCATGAGCCGCCAGCTTCCTAAAAAGAATGCTATGGGAGACGGTGTCAAAGGCTTTGCTGAAGTCCAGGTAGATGACGTCCACAGCCTTTCCCTTCATCCACCAGGTGGGTCACCAGGTCATAGAAGGAGATCAGGTTGGTCAAGCAGGACCTGCCTTTCATGAACCCATGCTGGCTGGGCCCAATCCCCTGGTTGACCTGCACATGCCTGTTGAGCACACTCAAGATGAACTGCTCCATAATCTGTGTGAAGTTACTGTGATTGTGATTTTTGCAACATTTTTAATAAGAATAATTTTGCCCACAGCTAAAATACTTTTAAACCATTTCAGTGATATTTTAAAATGATGATTTATAACTCCTAAGCTCACTAGCCTGTGCATAAATATAAGCACGGGCAAGCGTTGTCTATAGTGAACCATCCACTCGGTCCCTCCATTTTAAAAAATACCCGAGGAAGAACTGAATATGATTTGGGAACTCTCCTCCTACTCTCTCCTGCTCCTTTTCCACCCCCAAATCACTCCACAACATGCACCTCACAGATGAGCTAATTACCACATCTTGGTTTAATTAGAAAGAATAATCAAATAGAACTTTTCTGGTCCTTTACGGTTTCTTGAACAAGCATGAAGTGGATGTCCAAACCACTGGCTTCATTAGCACATCCCAGCACTGATGCTAAGCCTTGGGTTGGAGTGCTCTTGGGCCTGGCCAGCTCAGATGACTGGCAGAGGACATCAGGTCTGTCTGCAACCCTGTGCAGACATGTTCAGCAATGTATTTCGAGAAGCATTGCTCCTCTCTGCAGTCCAATACTTTGTCTGAGGCTTTTTAGTGTCTTCACAACAGTGTCACTCAATATGCAACAAGACAAAGTTTTCAGGGCAAGTTCTGCTTTGTATTTCCTTCCCCCCACACCTCAGCCTTAAAAATCACCTACCTTCAGGTCAGAGATCCCATACCCTTTCCTCAAAGTGATCTGGAAAACCTCCAGAGAGCTAATGAAGGCTGCCAGTCTGGTCAGGCTCTGCTTGCCGCTTCCACCCACGCCAACCAGGAGAGCATTTCCTCGGGGGGACTCCAGGATACGGTTGATGCGGCAACTAAATCGAAGCATACAAAATGTCTCATTAGTAAGAGTGATTTTCTATTTCTCTGCCCAGTGCTTTTAATATTTCATTCACTAAGAAATTGTATTCTGAATGGGATGAAAAATGTCAATCTAAGAGACATGTCAGACTCTGCTGAGACCTATACAAAGGATGTAGCTGATGAAAAAAATAGTTTGGTGGCAATTCAGACTGTGTCCAATTTTTTTTCCACCTGCCAAGTCCTGCTGAACAGAACTATTTTAAGGTGAAGGCCTAGACATCTTTGCAGGGAGAACAAGAGAAAAAGTACATTACATCAACATGCAAAAACTGAGAACAAAATTCAAGGCTCTGATACACCTCCCCAGTAAAGGCTTCTCTTCACAAAGCATTTGGGGTTCATGTTCAGGTGAAGAGTCCTGCTATGCATTAAAGCATATTCATATATGTCTAGAACAGCATAAAAACAGGTCTGGAAAACACAGTCCATGTTTCTTATTTATCCAAACTACCACTACTTACGAGTGAGATTTTCTCACTCTTAAAAACAAACTTGCTGTTACTTCCCAGGTCTGTTCACTTTTCCTGTCTGAGAATCGCATGGTGAACTCTGCCTGCCTCCAATTTATTCTTTTTAAGCAATTGCTGACATCCCCATGTTAAAACCCCAAGTGAGGGGGGTTTAGAGGATCCTACCTATGGAAACCTCACTGTCCTGTGTCTTAAATGCAAGCACCATTCCTCTCTTCACATCATTGCCTTTATTCAGCTCACTTAACTGAGTATTTTCCTAGACTAATCTAATTAATTTTTCAAATAAGACTGTGAGAAATACTGTACTGCTTTATTATAACTCAAGTATCTTACGATCTACGTGCAGACTCCCACCAATTGTGAAATTATACCCAGAAAAGCAATCCAGTCTGTGCGGAGAGTTTTAGTGTTCCCGGTTTCAATTCTCTAGGCTAGGTCTACCCAAAGATGACAGCGTGTACTCTCTGGGGCTGCATGCTTTGTGAATGTGCATGATGAGCCCTGGATTAGGAGGTGACTGAGAGGTATCTCCCACTTCCTTACATAAATGAAGTCCTTAGTATTTCTTTTTTTTGTTTGTTTCTTTTTTCTCCCAGCTGAAAATTTTCAGCAAACTCAAGCTGATATTCATAACCTGTTTGAGATGGAATAAATTGTGTGTTTCAGCAAAATGCAATTTCCAAATGCAGTGAATGAAATTTACCCAGCTCCAGTGAAAATCATGCTGAATCCTCAAACCTAGCTTTCCTCATTTTTCATAATATTAAGTGGAGGGATAGTGCCAGGTTTTGTCACAAATCCCAATTTATGTAAAGTGCAAAAGGAGCACAAGATTAACATTACTATCACCTTCCTTCAAGCAATACAAGCAGAAATGTCTATGGACATCAGGTTGCATATGGCTCATTAATACAAAAGAGTAAACGCCCATACTGTAAGGGAAAATGTGCCCCAGTGTAGCCAGCACACTACACTGCAAAAGTAACAGGTTGTTGAGCTCTCAGAACAGAAACAGTTAAAAACCTCATTAAAAGGAGTAGCACTTTATATATATCTTTTTAATTCACATGAAAGTGACTTCGTTAGGTTGCCAGGTCCATTGAGAACTGAAATCACACACACTGGTGTGCAGCAGGATAGCAGCTTCCTCCTAGCTTAGAGTCACAAATCTGCACCTCTTGACACAAAATCAGTTAAAACTATGATTTATGGGGCACGTCCATCTTGTCAGGTTATCTAAGACCAGATCTGCATTTCAGCACCCAGAAATGAGTCTGCCTCTGCTGGGATTCCCAACAAGGGTTTAAATCATATTTCAAAGCTGGAGGTATGCCTCACTATCTACACCACGGACATGTAAATAGCTTCATGACTATGAACTGGAGGCTTGCTATTTTCATATAGTCCCACATGTCC
Source organism: Pelecanus crispus (assembly GCF_030463565.1). Classification (NCBI taxonomy): domain Eukaryota; kingdom Metazoa; phylum Chordata; class Aves; order Pelecaniformes; family Pelecanidae; genus Pelecanus; species Pelecanus crispus. Next base: position 16,147,789 of record NC_134654.1, on the reverse strand, counting down.
AATTACCAAAGGGAACCCATCTGGACCTCCAGGTATCTAAATGCAAGGAGGATTTTCAAAGGATCAAAGCAGTTTAAATGCCTCAATCCATTTAAACTAGTAGCCTGAATGCACATAATCTTGCTTTGTATGCATTTGAAAATCCCACTAAGAACCCATGCAAACATGGCTCTAAACTTGTTGTGAAAGCATTTAGGGAAATCCCCGTATAACTAGTTCTGTAGCTGGCTGTCAAGCGAAGATAACAAAGCACTTAAACATTGTCACATACAATAAATGTTCATGCCATACGCGGAGCAGCAAGGGCCAAAGATATCGTAACAGCAACCAGACTTTAAAATAACCATCAGCATGCAGTCCCTCCACGTGACAGCCCCAGGCATCCTCATGGAAGTATTTGTGCAGTATTTGTGTTGGACATGCCACATGGGCAGATGAAGCTTCTGCACACCTCCACTCCATCAGCTATAATTACAGATACCTACATCCTCCAGGAAACTCCATGGAAGCAATCTGTGAAGATTAATGCTATGATGAGGCCATAAAGCCAGAAAATCCCCTTACACATGGCACATGGCATCCTCAAATAGTACCAGGTTCATGGCAGCATTGACTTCATTGTAGTTGTCCAAGGCTTCCATAAGGACCTGGTTCAACTCCTCCCAGGTTGGAACTGGCCTATAGCTGGGTTCACTGATGCCTTTAGCAAAATGGCAATAAACATTCATTTGCTTGGTCTGCTCTAAAGTTTCTTCAATGTCCTGTCAAAAGAAAAAAAAAAACACATATATGTATAGAACAAGTATAGGAAAAAACACTGCAGGTCTATGCCATCTTTCAAAGAACAATATGGTGTTCTAGCAAATGCCTTTTTATGTCCATATAGTTGCACCTGCATGTTGGAAAAGGGAGAAGAGGGACAAAATGGAAAGAGGGGGAAAGGAAAAAGCTCCAGTACTGACTTTCTTTGCTCTGACAACTTTTTGCAAATCACAAAAACTCAACTCATTACTGTAAGAGAACGTGGCCACAAGAAAAGCCCCATAGCAATAGCTGTAAGATTAGGCTGTTGCATGGACAGTGATAACACATGGAGGAAAAAGCACTGTCTGCACTACTTATCACTTCAGTAATGCTTGTGTGATTCATATGGCAGCACTACTGGGTGATGCCAGGCCTGAATAAAAGCAGGTCTAGAGCTTTCATTTGAAAAGTATTTTGGAAAAAGGGAAAGCACTGAGGATTTGTGCCTGCATTTCACTTTGCTCCCATCAAGACCAGAGATCTGACCCTTCTCCTGCTTTTGCCACATGAGACTCAAAGAACTTAAATAAAGGAATTTAATTAATTCACAGAGCCCAAATCTCCTCTCCCCAGTGCCCTTATGAAATGCATCATTTACCCATATCACAACATTGGCAGCCCAGAATACGGATGACAGAGATTTTGCTCCTGGGCTCCCATCAAGAGCATTGCCCTCCAGGCAAGTGAGAGATGGGCATACCTTGGGTCAAATTTTGCTTTCCCAAGGAACTTTTTTCCTGTGAGCATGTACATCATTATCAGTTATGAACCTCAACACTTACGTCATAGAATTTCTTCACCATCTCCAGCTGGATTTTGTCAAAGGTACCATAATCCCTTTCTTCAACCATCTTATCCCGGTACACCCGGTTTGACTCATGCAGGTAGAGCTTCACTAGGTCCTGGGGTTGCTTCAGACAATCAGGGGTAGAGAATAGAAGGCCCTGTGGAGAGCAGAGACTGTCAGAAAACCCCATCTTGACCCTAAGGGACTAACCTCACCCCCATCATCCAGGCTATCATGCTAGAATGGGACTGAATCATTCTAAATGCAGAGTTGTTATAGCAACCTGAAACTGAACTTCTGAATTAGCCCCTACTCAACAGCCCCTGGAGAATGTGCCCTTTGTTATCCCCAATCTCCCAAAGCAGTTTATATTTGTTATACTCATTTTGATACCCCAAACAGCATCTCTGACACAGCTTGGCTGGGCTGGTAGTCCCAATCTCAGCAGAAAAAAGCATGCAGAGTCAGGCACCAGCCCCAACATACAGCTTTTTGCATCCCCACACCACAGGTTCTTTGTCAAGAAGAAAAAACAGCTTGGAAATTTTAGTCGTGATGATGTTTTTTTTAATCAATTAATTTTAATTAGGTGCATTCTGCCTGCAGGAAATATTAGTTGCTGTCTGCTTATCACAGTATGTTTACCATGAACTCTATTAAAACGCATAAAAGAATTATATTTCAAAGAGGTGTCGCCTATAACTAAACCAATAATAGCACACAGGGGTTTCAATGGCATGAATTAAATAGACAGCTTTTATTCCTAATATCTAATTATTTATACATAAAATATAAAATGTATTAAAAGCAATGTAAAGCAGTCCCTCTCAGCTCACTGGCCCATGGCTCAAACCACTTGGGTTTCACATTTGTCATTGCATCTGTCAAATTATTGTTTTATTTCAGCAAAAAAATGTGTGAGAAGAGCTGACAACTTGAAGAGAGAAAGGTGAAACCCATCAAGTCCTAAACTGATTTAAAAAAAAAATAACAACCCAAAAAACCACTTAGTCACTCTAAAGACACCCCAAGCCACAAAAGTTGTTGTGTTCTTGATGCAAGCACATGTGAGGCTACATCAGAGGAAAGAAAATCCACACTTCACAAATCTGTAATCTGTTTATTAACAGCTGAACATCTCCCCTTTTCTCACTTCACAAATCCAACCCTCCTTGCTCCTCTCAGCAGAGCTACCATGAACACACGCAGCTGCATCCCCAAAGAGTGGTGGGGATGCTCCATGAGTGAAGTTGAGCTCCCAGGAGATGCCTATGTGTCTACAGGAGACGCCAGTGTCTACAGCTGGGATGCATGAAGGATGCATGATCATGGGTCACTGTGTCTGTGATGGATGTGGTGCCAGCATGCAAAAGAACCCTCCAAAAAATGCATAATCCCTTGTCCTTTGCCAATAAAAATGCAAGTTTTATCCATCTGGCTGTTGAGCCCTGAGGTTATATTTCAACCAAATCTTTCAGTTTCTCCTCCTCTCCAGAAAGGCCAGAAGCTGGTTAGGAAGCTCTCTATGCTGCACCAAGGCTTCTCTAGGCAACAATATTAAATATCACTACATTGGCAATAAAATAGCGAAACACAAGAAGAGGCCTTTGCTGAGAGGAGCAGCTGTGCCCATTGGGGTGTGAGGGGATTACTGCCACCCTGCTGAGGAGTGTGGACCCAGGATGCGGGGGAACCACCACGCTCCAGACGAGACTCATCAGGTCAGGATTTATTACCAGGAAATTCTGAGTGACAAGCCCCTCAGCAGCTTAATAATCACTCCAATGATGCGTATTTGGCACGGAAATGGAGAATATGCTAATCATCCTGGCAAGACTTGTCTGCCATGTTGTCATCACGCATCAACATGCCAGCGGAGATGGGCTGTCACAGCTCTGACAAGGCAGAACCTGGCCTCAGCCAGTTGCTTGTTTTTTTCCCATGATGTCCATGAACAGGAGGAGACTGAAGAGCACCCGTGACCCCATCAGCCTTCCAGGGAGTGTGTCCCCTCCCAGCAGGGCCTCATGTGCTCTGCACCCACCACAGGTGTGCTGAGGGAAGTCCAGGAGATATTCTGCTGCTCATCAGTGCTCTGCAAACAGTAACAAGTATCAGCCAGCTTGCCCTTTACAACGTCACCACATCTGGGCAGTTAGCAGCCGTGGCCTGGGGCAGGACAATTCCCACCACGGCTCCATTAATGAGTCCTAGCCCACAGCATTACCTGAAATACTGCATTATCACTATCCTCTGCCCAGGAATGGTCTCCAAAAAACATCTAGCACAGCCACACACTCCAGCCAGCTCTCCTGAGTTGTATACCGCCCCCCCCCCGCATAACCACTGGTTCCCCCTGAAACCTCAGAAGCCTTCCATGCAAGACCAGCTTCCATGCAATATCATTTGCTTCATCTCTAGATTTAATTTGAAGCCATTCACAAATAAAAGGATCACTAATTTTTCTACAGTGAGATGCACAGCTCTGGCACTGCCCACAGTACCAAAAAGTCCTAGATCACACAGCTAAGTGATTTTTGGTAACTGAATATCTTCTTTGAAGAGCTGCTCTAAGTCAAATGGTCAGATGATCCGGTAGAGAGAGACATTTAAATTTTTCTTTCTCTTTGCACACTAACATGCTCTCAGGGGCATGAACAGAGGAGATGCACGCTTCATCTTTACATGGAAATGTATTGCACATAGATAGCCAAGAAGAGGCCTCTGCAGATACAGGACAATCATGGAAAGTCAAAGACTTCGCATACTGCAATAAAACCTACATGTAGAGGGAAGATGAATGTTTGAGTTTAAAATAAAACAAAATAAAATAAAAAGCACCAGAAACACTCAAGCCATTTTGGCAAAACCTGCAAAACTATAACACATGTCCAGAAATCAGGGTCCGAAGCAACATAAGGTGAGTTCTGTACACTAGGCTCCCTAAGGTGATAATTATTTCCACTTCTTAAGCTTTGCATCCTGCAAGGCTCCCTGTCAGCAAGCTGGCTTCCTGCTAGTGCTGTTATGGGCAACCCAGAGAGCGGAGTGAAGCACCGGGACACGCATCACAGCTTCCCCTGCCCACCGGCCTGGGAGGGAAAGTGCATGGGTGAATGTGAAGAAAGAGCTAAAACGCTCCCACGGTCAGGGTGATCAGAAGGTGACAGAACAGAAAGTCTTCCAAGCATAAAAAGGTAAGAAAAATAAATTACTTTTTCTCCTTGCAGTCTAAATAACATTTAAAAAAATAATAACTTGTGTGGCATAGTGACCTCTTTCCAGCCATCCTGCACTGTTGGTCTAAGCACCCTCCTCACCTCTTTCCTGATGTTACTCTTGGTGCTCCTGGGGCAGCCGCAGCACTTTGAGGGCAATGATGACATGAAAACAGTGATAAACACAGCATTACTATCAACAGTGTTTGGACCATGAACCCAGAGTTCTATTTAAAGATATTGTACCAATTTCAAAATATGCTAATCTGGGTGGACTAACAAGGGGCTCCAGCCACCCCACTGGCATTGCATACTGCTGTGGCTGCTGCATGTGATAGAGCAGCCCACAACCAGCCGCTGTTTGGAAGAGAAATAGTAGAGAGTGCAAGACAGAACAAGGGGGAAACTGAAACCAGACTGGCTCAGGTAGCCAGCTCCCAACTAAGCCCAAGGCTAAGTCATGCCAATCAACTGTGCCAGACCAAGGAACAAAACGAAGGTGCTGCTGACCCTGCACCAGTCTTGCAATCGCTGCTGTCCCCTCTCCAGCCGCACATCAGCAGACAATGCACAAGGTGTATTTTGGTGTTTGCAAGCCTGAAGTTTGCAGGGTTCTTTAGCAAGTTCAACCACAGGTTGTGCAAAGGAACATGAAGTCTGCCAGCTGCTAAAGCCTGTGTGGAGGCGAAGCTCAGCTGGAGCGAGGCACACCAGAGCCGCTGCTATCATCTTGCTGTCAGGAAGAGAGAGAGAGGCCATTCCTCCTCAACTGCTGCAGATCTTAATGTGACATGCTGCTTGAAAATCTTGTTAGAAATGGGAATGAAAAGCAAATACAACCCTGCTAAGTCTATGATTATTATTTTACAGAGATGACAGATATAATTTAGAGCATAATACCATGGTAACACTTTCAGATAGAAGGAAAGACAGCAATAGGGCTTTCTCTGGTGTGAGCCAGCAGGATTATATTTTTAAAAGCATAATGCACAACTCTGTCTCTGCAGAGACCTGTCTTCTTTAATCAAGGGTAAATTGCCTGGAGCATACCAATCAACATAACTCTTCATTGCATGGTGGGACCCAGAGGCATGAAAAGGTGCCATGGAAATGCAAGGCAAAGTAGGGTTGGACTTTAACCACAGACAGGACCTGCTACAGAGGGAAAGTAACAGATAACACCTTCTGATGAGCCCAAAGGTTTATAAAGAACTGAAGGGTGATATTGCCCCTACAACAGTAACATCAGTAAGTGATATAGCCCAAGAAAAAAGAACCACGGTTGCCATTCCTGCAGATCTTGCCTAATCTTACTCCAACCCCTTCTTGCCCATCATCCTGGACTGTGGTTTCCAGCCCCTCTTCACCCTGAAGATTTCCAGCAAGATGTGACAGCAAATTTAAGCTGTTTATTACAGACAGGTTTTACAGTACTTGCTGAGCCATTCAAAACCAGCCTATGAGCCCAGGGGCTTGAAGATGATCATGGCTCCTTGTCATTCTTTTTCAATATCAGAAAGGAGCATCCTTCAATACAGAACCTACTGGGTTTCCAGGTCAGCAGTGACGTGAATGTGTTTGTGTGTTCATCAGGGAAACCATGCCCAGTGCTGGCTTCCTTCTCCCCTTGATTCCCCTTCTTCATCCACAGCCCTTCTGCCAGTCCCTACCTCCCTGGAGACTCGTGTTCCCCTTTGGGAAGCCAGCCCCTCCATGGTAGGCATACACACATTACCCTAGTGCCACACAGGAGGGACCAGCTTATTTTTATGTGAGGGTCTGAACCAGTATTTCACCCTACGGCTCTTGGCCAGCTGATGCCAGAGAAGCAGTAGCACCACTGAGTACAACGCTGAGACATTCAGACTTGTCCTGCTGAAGGTGAGGTCCAGAAACAAAAATCAAGTGAGAACAGTGGATAAAATCATCATTGTATAGGAACGCATGGGATTTCCCAGGACCTTCCCAAGTCAACAGAACTAGATGGTTCATCTCAGAGGACACCTACTCTACAGCCAACGGAGCCTCAAAAGGAACACAGCTCAAGCAGTTCAGACAAGACACCCACATGGGGCAGGCAGGTACAACACAGGATAACACCTGCGTCCTTGTACAGCCACTGGAGCCCAGGTGGGATGTCCTGATGTGTTTCAAAAAGCACTAGACACCCACACTTGGGCAACAGAGTTAAAACACTGTGCCCCTGGCAGGGGGAGCTGGACAGTCTTCTGCCCTCCCCAGTCTTGGATGAACCTAGATATCCTCACACACCTGAATCCGAGCATCTTAATCTGGAGCCAAATCCCACCTTAGACCTGCAAAGTGCTGATGTCTGACAACAGGACAGTCACCTCGGACTCCTTTCACCTCAGGTCAATGAGGTGCTTAAGAAACACAGTTTCTTTGAGCTCTTCTCCATGTTTCCATGAGGAAGAGCTGAACTTGAACTACACACAGAAATGCTGGTTTTGCTCTGATGAGGGAGAGGGCATGACTAGCCAGGCAAAAAGGAAACTCACTAAAGATGCTCAGATCCCCAGAGATGATCATTCCAATTAGTCAGGACAAACACGAACAGTGCTTCACAAAGTCAGCCCACTGCTGCCAGCCAAGCCTTCAAACCCTTGGGTTTACAGGTTGCTCTTTTTCCCTTTGGTTTCACTAATACCTTTATTTGTCTAGACAAATCTCTCTGGTGTTTTGCCATTATTTGGATTGAACACCTTCTGGAGTTACCTTCAGCTGAACCCTCACCCCAAACAACACAGACATCAGCCTGATCAGCTCAGGCCAGGTGGCAATGGGTATTGGGTGCAGAAGGACAAACATGGAAGCAATAAGTTCCCATATCTGTCTGCTGAAAGGAATTGCTGACTTGCTTTGCAGTAGTCTTCCTTGTTCTGTGCAACACTCGCATGAATACCAGGTCCAAACTCATTCATTCTTCATTAGCTGAAACAATTAAGATACAGGTTCTTGGAGTGTTTTCTAATGAGACAATTAGCACAGGACTCCTTGTCCTAAGAGCTGTCAGGAAGATTTGACAAAGGGAATCAAGCTGGGCTTGTAAGGCCCTACTTAAATATTTAGGCACAGTATTAACATCTAAGATGGTACGATAATGACAGAGCCACTGGACACATTGCAAATGGAGCCATTGTTAACGACCTGTGCAGAGCCAGCAGTATCACAGTACAGAGACAGCAAGTCCAGGGGTTGACTCCTCTTCAGCTGCAATTTGCATACGGTTTGTGCCTTTAACAGTTATCATTGGCTGCTTGTATAATTACAGAATAGCTGGTAAAACAGCAACCCCCAAATGCTTTTTACATAGGCAGCTATTATGCACTTAGTGTTTTATTGTTTGTCTGGGATTAAAAGGAATTTGAAAAAGGCATTATGCACCAACCTACAAGCCTTACATCCACTGATTCTCCATCTTCCCACAGTCCCTGGCAACTCAGATGGCCCTGCTTTTTGGGGTTTTTTGTTTGTTTTGTTTTGTTTCCCTCTTTTTTTTTTTTCCTTCTTTGTTTTTCCCAGATGCCATCACACCAAGCATCATAAAAGAACATGGACCAGATGCATGGACTGCAAAGTGAGTGGAGAACTGGCTGGACCATGAGGCTCAAAGTTCTAACTGGAGGCAAACTACCTGTTCCTCAGGGCTTGGTACAAGGGCAGTATCGTTTAATGCCTTCCTCCATGACTCAGGCAGTGCACTCTCAGCAGGTCTGCAGATGATGCTGACCAAGCAGAGAGGTTATTACACCAAAGGGAGGGACCTCAAGAGGCTGGAGAAAAGCTGTGTGAGGCTTAATCCACTTTTGGGTCCCCCAGTATAAGAAAGATATTGACATACAGGAGCAAGTTCAATGGAGGCCACCAAGACTGTAAAATGGTGGAGCACAGGACATGCGAGGAAAGGCTGGGAGAAATGGGTTTTTGTTCAGCCTGGGGAAAAGGTGAAGGGGAATCTTACTGCTGTATACAACTACCTAATGGGGAGTTACAGAGAAGACCAAGCCAAATGTTTTTTTTGGAGGTGCATAGCAAAAGGACAAGAGGCAACAAACACAAATTACAGTCAGGGAAATTCTGACTGAAATAAAAATATATGAACTTCACCATAGAGTGGATTTAGTAGTGCAACAAGGGCCAGAGAGGCTATGGCAACTCCAGCCTTGGAAACATTCAAAACTTGTCTGATCAGCCTGACCTAACTTTGAAGTTGGCCCTGCTTGAGCAGGGGGTTGGACAAGAGAGCTCGAGCTAAATTATGAATATATGAAGATGTAACAAACGCAACACATGGAAATGCATTCCCAGAGTCCAGAGCTTCTTTCACACCCAATTTCAGGAAAAAAAACCTGTGTTCCAGCAGAGCTAAACAGGAAATCAGGAGATCTCAAAAACCCAAGAATATTTAAGGTAAGGAATAATCAAGAATGAACAGCAGAAGGAGGGGTTTCAAGAAAAATTGAACCACAATTTAAATAAACATTATAAGCCCACAGAGACAGACTCCCCCACTCCTGCAGCCTTGATAAATGAAAAGCCATCTGAGCTCCTGTCACCGCTCCTACCCTCTGGATCAGCATCTAGATCTGGCAGGACATTTTCTAATATCCCACAACCTTAGCACCTTTCAAGCAGACTATAGTTAAAATTAAAGCTTCCCATTGAAATGCTTCTTTTCTCTCTCTCTGCCTTTCAAAGCACAGATTAACTAGAAGCCAGGATTTAACATGACCCACATCTAACGTCAAAGGCTGCTGATGTTTAGCTGAGCACAAGTGACAGGTCCGATTTCTTCTTGACATAGTGGTTATTAACTTTTTTAAGGTACTGTTCTTGGATTTCCCATTGCCTGTCATTATGTCAGCTCCTGTCTGATGGACCAGACCAGAAGGCAGTGAACTTTCAGTACCCACTTTGTAAAACAGGCATTAATAAGGACAGCAACAGATACACACTGAGGTTTTACAACAGGTTATGGTATTTCAAACCTCTTGATTTGGCTGCTGCTAACTTTCTCAAACTTTATTAACAAGCCTTGAACTCTGAAAGGCTCTTTCAGCAGTAATATTTACTGCTTCAAAGCATGAGATTTCTTTCTAGGGGAAAAAAATATATCTCCATTGTTGGAAGAAAACATTTTGAAAGCTGAACAACTTCCCCTTGGTACAGAGCTGGTTCCAGTGGTAATTCAGTTTCAGCAATTAAGTCAAAGCTGGTTTTGATTTGTTTATCAACTCTTTAAACACCATCCTTCATGCACATGCTGAGTACTTGACCATCGGAAAGCTAAGAGGACATGCCAGTATAGGCCAACAAGCTGTGCTGGCTCTAGGCAGACCAGTTGACTAGTTACTGGTCTCCTATCTTCAGGGCCAGTAGCCCACTAAGTATCCACCACCTGCTTCATTTCAATAAAATAATTTCCATGTGGTGGAGCGGTGCCATTAATCCCCACATTTACTCATGTGGAACTGAGGCTTACAAAGACAAGCCCAGCTTCATCACACTCAGCAACAGTCACTTAAGTGCTGAAGTCAGGAACCCAAAACTCCCTTCAGTTGGTCCCTTTTATAGACAGAGAGCATTTCAACCCACCTGAAACCTGCACCTCCTTCTGGAGCTATTCATCCCTCCCTGTTGACCACAGGAGGCTAGAAAGTAAATAAGCTTCTAACTGATGTTCCTCAAAGCCATGGGTCATGGCTCTGGAATCCATCCAAAACCTATCAGGAATTAGGGAATGGCCCGAGGTCACCCCCTTTACTCAGGGGACACATGCTGTGTTATTGCTAGGTGGGAGACTGCATTTTGCTCACCAAGGCTAGCTGGGCCAGGGGAACACGTGTCCACAACCTCTCATGGCCTCAGAACAAGCTCCAAGTGCCACAGGACAGCAACTGCACTTACTTGGAAGATATTGGAGAAGTCTCTCAGGTTGAAAACGTAGTGGAATTTGATAGCCGTTGGCAGAAAAGTGGCAGCTACTTTCTGATGCAGTCCCAGGGCCAAGGCAATCAGCTGCTGAGCTGATTTTTGCACAGCCCCTGAGAAATTTCCACTCATCAGGTGCTGCATTAAAATGGTGCTGTAGATCCTGGACAAGGCATCCTGACCAGGGATGGAGAGAGCAAAGACACAGAAGTGACGCTGAGGAAAAGAAAGGAAGATATAGAAAGGTCAGAGATATGGGCAACCACCTCTCAAGCAAAATGCCCTTGGGGACTTGATGCAATTGGATGCAGTGCTAGATAATCTCATCTAGGCTGTCTTTCCCATGAAGGGTTGGACCAGATGATCTTTCAAGGTCCCTGACAACCTGGGATGCTCTACGATTCTCTGACTTGCAGTCCACCTGAACAAGGCTATTTCCCTCTTCCAGTTTCCCAGCAGAGTACAGTTGGCAAGTGACATCATTCTGCTCACCAAACAAGGGATTTTCAACTGCATTTCACAACTGCTATGCTGGAAGTTCAGTCCATTGAAGAGCTGAAGGGCTCTGAAGGTCCCACCGACCTCTGATGAAGTCCAGTCACTGTCTCTGTTAGGAACAGACCCTGGAAGGTGCCATGTCCCAGAGACCCCTTTATTGATTTGGAACTTGCAAAGACAGAGGATATGCCCATTTCCAGACATGGGATGCTTCTTTTTAACACAACAGAGTCCTTTGCTAAAGAGGCACCAGGGCCTGGGCTGACTCTTGTCATGAGGTTTCTCCATGAGGGAATCAATTTTGCTCTCTGCTATCCAGGCTCCCCAACAGCTGGCAGGTCCCTGTCTACAGTGCTGTGAGCAGGATCTGTCCTTGCAGCAGCTGCCCCACCGAGCTACAGCTGCTCTTGCATGGGCACCTGTTTCTCAGGGTATTTCTCCACTACTGCTCACGTGCCAAGCTTCGCCTCCTATGGTATGGCAAACACCGGCCATGCAGCTGTGAAGAGCACTGTCCCTCTGGCTGCCATTTGTCACCCTTGGATGCCAACAGGACCTGCTCAGTGGTTTTGATCTGCAGAGCCCCCAACCAGGCTCTGCCACTCCTCATAGCTTGGAGAAAATGTAACCTCAGAACTAATAATAACCAGCTCTATGACCCAGGTCGGGCCTCACAGCTACCAAAAATCAAGCCCTGAGGTTTAAGATCTCTTCCCAAATCTATACTTCTCTTACCATCAGCACTTGTACTGGGTTTGGGTTCTTTTTGTTTGTTTGGGTTTCCCCCCCACACCTCCTTTTAATGAGAATACACTGCCAGCTCCATCGGGAAATTTTAGAAACCAAAAGGCTTTAATGAACTATGTTCCAGAGGCAAATATGAGCTAAATGAAGGCAAAATCTGTCTGTACGAACCAGAAGGCTGTCCTGAAAGTAGGTGTTATGCTGGCTGGCAACTTGTGACTTTTTTCTCCAACTGAGCAGCAGAATGTGAGGAAAAACAAACAAGGGAATAAGGGAGCAAGTCTGCTGCTTCACCATTAGGAATTACAGTCACTCGACAGATTCATGCCATTTCTACTGATAAAATGACAGCAGGATCTGCCAGTGGTTTGTTTTCCTCTGGCCTCACACTTAAATAATCCAGCCAAAAATAAAATCAGCGATGTGCCTGCTATTACACAGAGCTTTACCTGCAGACGCGGGTTAATGGTGAAACTCCCCACAGTTGGGTTCATGCACGACACGTACTGCACATTCGTGATCTCCTTCAGCGACAGCTTGGTCCTGTCATACCTTTGGGCAAAACAAAAGCAGAGGCACAGTGACCACAGCCTGCGAGCAACAGCTGCTGCGTCTACCCTGGCACGTGTCCATGGGCTGCCAATGTCCAGTTGTCTTCAGTGGGGCCAAATTCCGCATCTCCCCAAGGCAGGGCCCAGGCCTGCTTGCATGCCTGTACATGGCCTAGCACACGAGTCCTGCTCTTGGTGGAAATTCTTCAGCTTCAACAACCTGTAGCTAATTTCTATAAGCTAGTAACAAGCACTGAGCAAAGTCCACAGGTTGTACCAGTCACTTGCATAGAAATTGTAGAAAATCGCAGGAGTGTATCTGGTTTGAGCCAGCCTGGGACAGGCCAAGCAGGCTGCCTGCTGCCAGACACACCTGCCTACCCACTGCCTACATGAGAAGGATGCCAAAAGACCCAGGGTTCCTACCAGGGCCAGGGCAGCCCAACGGTTACAGTGAGCTTTGCCCATCTCACTCCTCTCCAACCTTGGAGTGAGCTGCAGCCCCACCAGGCTGTGAGAGGGGACACTGAGTGTGCAACACCCCAGCGGGCGCTGCCAACAGCATGGGCAGAAAGCCTGGACATGCCTGGGAGGGGACACACGGCATGCTGCATCCCCCTGTGCCTCCGATGCCCCCATACAACCAGGAGAGCCCTCTTTCTGCCGGACTTCCTGACATCCACAGCCCAAAATTTCTGCCTCCCCTCTGCTGTCTCCATAATTGGGAAGCTTTTGGCCAAGCTCAGGCATGCATGCAGCTGAGGAGAATGGAAATTGCTATGAGTCCCTGCCCTGTAATCCCCACAGGGGGAGCTGCAAATATTGCTGTCCCACGCAGTGTTGCTGGCTATGTTGTAAAATGCACCAATCTCCTTCCAAAACACTATCACTGTTTTTCCTTCAAATTGCCTCTGCCTAGAAAATGCTTGTTTGCTGCTGCATGACTGAAAACAATATTAGGTGCTCACAGCAGGGGCAGTTCATCCCAGCTGAGGCCAAATCCATGGCCTTCCTCTGCATTGCAGAGCATCAAGGCTGAGCATCACGCTCCCTTGGCAGGCTTTCCATTGGGACCACAGTCACAAGCTGCAGCAAGAGCAGAGCAAAGCTCTTCTCAACCAGGCTATGAGTAAGTGAGTTTGTTTGCTGGGGACAGGGGAAACCCCAAGGGTGCACAGCGCTTGGTTCACCCAGAGCTAACTCTAGCCCAGCCCAGGTAGATGTGATGGCAGACACGGGATGGAGAGGGGGAACCATGTTTTGACCTCCTCTCAAACCCCATCCCCAACGCTGGAGCTGAAGAAAAAGGTCTCAGATGACCAAGCCCGAGCAGCCTCCTACCAGTGGCCGTAGTCCAGGTGCTGCCTGATCAGTGTATGGGGCTGCACCGTGCCATAAGCATCCACTTCAGGCATGTTCAGATCATCAATGAAGTAGATAACCTTCTTGGTACCTGGAGGGCCATAATTTCTGCCAGCCTTTTTATCCAGAGGCTTCTCAAGCACACCTGTATGGAAGCAGAGGTGCAAAGCTAAGAGGAGGCTGAGGGGAGACCTTATTGCTCTCTACAACTACCTGAAAGGAGGTTGTAGTGAGGTGGGTGTTGGTCTCTTCTCCCAAGTAGTTAGTGACAGGACGAGAGGAAATGGGCTCAAGCTGCACCAGGGCAGGTTTAGATTGGATATTAGGAAAAATTTCTTTACAGAAAGGGTAGTCAAGCATTGGAACAGGCTGCCCAGGGAGGTGGTGGAGTCACCATCCCTGGCAGTGTTCAAAAAATGGGTAGATGTGGCACTTTGGGACATGGTTTAGTCTAGTCTACCCTTAATTGTTTTAGGGTGGACTTGGTAATGTTAGGCTAATGGTTGGACTAGATGATCTTAAAGGTCTTTTCCAACCTAAACGATTCTATGATTCTAAGCTATCTGGGCAGTCATTGCTGCAAAATAAAAATAATTTCTCAACCCAGCTCAATTCCTTGCTGTGTGTAGCTACAGCAGCCCCAGGAGGAGCTGAACTATGCACAGGACAGGCAGGGCTCATCTTGCAGCACAGGGAAAAAAGCCCCTGGCCCCCTCCAGCTGGCATCTGGGCTGTTTATTGCTTTTTTGGGGAGGAAGAATTGGTCTCGGCACAGGATGCTGCTCACTAGCAGGACAGTGCCTGTCCCCAAGCTATGGCTATAGAGCAGTGGGGAGCCCTGCACAGGCCTGGCAGGGACCCTTGGGAACCTCTTCAGTCTGACCCGACCCAAATCAGAAAGCTCTCAATTCCTCCTTTCAAACAAAATAGGGCAAAACTAAGTCTCCTACAAAATGGGTCTACTTCAGACCAAGCAAAAGATTTTCATGTGAGATAAGGCCTTTTGAATCCCTTCTGCATAATTTTTTAAATGAAATCTTGCTTGCTGATGTTATTCTGATCCATACAAAGGAGCAGTGAATATCCTCTGCTCCCTGCCCCACCTATACGGTGACAGTGCCATTAGCATGGGCAGTAGTGGCTGGGCACTGGGAAGGAAAAAAGGAGATGCTGTAGGCACAGAAGCCCATGAGCAAAGCTGATTTTATGAGCACAGGTGCATTTTTTTTACCCCCATCAGACAGAAGTAATAAATTATTTTAGGGCCAAATTCCTGGACATCTTCAGGACAAACAAAATAATATTTTTCATTTAAATGCACCAAATGCCCACAAGTTCCCTGATCCCCTCCCCAGCATTACCCAAACCTCCAGATAATGTAACAAGACTCATTTCCAACATGAGCTGTCAAATTACCACCTGGTTTTAAGTAGGGTCATGCATGAGCAAGGGAAAGCATAGAGAGAAAAGTTTCTCATTTCAAAGCTTCGGAAGATTTTAATTTGGTTAGCAGAAGGCTGAGGTTATGTGTTGCTCTAGATTATAAAATTTGGGGAATATTTATAATGCCGGGCTGATATTTAATAAATATTGATTCCTTTGATTGCAGCCCAAGCAACCTTTACTGACTCAATAAGTAGAAAAGCAAACAGAAGCAGCTCTCTTCTGTCTAGATCCTGGGATGGGCTTTCTGCCATGTGCTTGCTTGGAGAGCATCCTTGGTCTCAGGGGCTCACTGCTCTCCTGAAGATAGAGGCAGATTTTGTTTCATTTACACAGTTTTGGGTTGTCAACAGACCTATAAGGTGCTGTATAGCAGCATGGTAAGTAGCAATTCTTTGTAATTAGGGAAGACTGGCAAATGTAAATGAGACTGGGAATTTTTATAAAAATCTCCTTGTGAAAATGTATGCTTAAGCCACTCATTATCATGTGCAAAAGTTATTAAGGAAGATTTATATTGTGGTTTTTTTCAGACCACAAATCTTTTAAAACACCGTTTTTTTTCCTGTTCCAGTGCATTGCAGACAGCTCGTCTTTCCCACTACTCAAAATTCAGCTGATTTCTTGTCACAGACTGTTGCTGCACAAAGGAATTAATTGTGCTAAGAAAAATGATGAATCTTTCCTCAGTGCAGTCTCTCTCCCCCTTCAATAAAACCACAACATTTGAAATTTCTGGTAGCAAGTTAAATTAAGTGTTTCAGATAAGCATTTAATTTAAATTTAATTAGTCCTTAATTAACATATAAAATCAGCCCTTTTTGAGGTTAAACAAGTATGCAGGGGATTCATCACACTGAAATGCAATCAATTACTGGGGATAAAGTGACATGTTTGTGAAAGTTGCATTTTAATTCAAAGCCATATCTCACAATCATAGAATCATAGAATCGTTTAGGTTGGAAAAGACCTTTAAGATCATCCAGTCCAACCATTAACCTAACACTACCAAGTCCACCACTAAACCAATTAAGGCAATAATAATAAAGGGTCCATGTCTCTGCCTCTGAGATCCTGGCATACTCAAATAGCACCTGAAAGAAACAGTCACTGCAAAGGAAAGTTAGCAGGTGCAACTCCTCTTGCCTGCTGGCTGTTGATCAAGGGGGGAGGGAACCCCAAAAGCAAAAAAGCAATGTTTATTGCAATTTTCTTACGGCAGATCTGGAGTGAAAAGGTGCTGAATGACAGGAACAGGGCAGGAGTGTGTGGAAGTCAGGGCTACATCTGAAGAAGGAGCAAGGAGGAGCAGAGGTCCAAGAAGGCACGAAGCAGAGAGAGCAGCAGACCAGAGGTCCAGGGCAATGGGCTGAGAGAGCAAAACATGCCACAGAGAGTGGCACTCAGTCACAATACACCAAAGCAAACCCCCAAACTGGCCCCAGGCTTGGGCAGAGAGGGTGTCTGGCTCCTTTTAATCCCTGTGGACATGGCACCTCTGTAAACCACAGGGCCTGCAAGGATGGTTTGAACTACATAGCTGTTCTTCCCCTAAAGGGCACACGCTCTGCACCTGATAAATGTCTGCACCAACAGACACCTTGTCCAAGAAATTACTGGCTTTCAGAGGTTTTTAAGTAAAAAAAAAGAAAAAAAAAGAAAAAAAAAAAAGAAAAAAAAGAAAAAAAAGAAAAAAAGAAAAAAAGAAAAAAAGAAAAAAAGAAAAAAAGAAAAAAAGAAAAAAAAGAAAAAAAAGAAAAAAGAAAAAAAAAAGAAAAAAAAGAAAAAAGAAAAAAGAAAAAAAGAAAAAGGAAAAAGGAAAAAGGAAGAAAGAAAAAAGGAAAAAGGAAAAAGGAAAAAGGAAAAAGGAAAAAGGAAAAAAGGAAAAAAAAAAGAAAAAAAAAAGGAAAAAGGAAAAAGGAAAAAGGAAAAAGGAAAAAGGAAAAAGGAAAAAGGAAAAAGGAAAAAGGAAAAAGGAAAAAGGAAAAAGGAAAAAGGAAAAAGGAAAAAGGAAAAAGGAAAAAGGAAAAAGGAAAAAGGAAAAAAGGAAAAAGGAAAAAGGAAAAAGGAAAAAGGAAAAAGGAAAAAGGAAGGAAAAAGGAAAAAGGAAAAAAGGAAAAAGGAAAAAAGGAAAAAGGAAAAAAGGAAAAAAGGAAAAAAGGAAAAAAGAAAGAAAAAAGGAAAAAAGAAAGAAAAAAGGAAAAAAAGAAAGAAAAAGGAAAAAAGAAAGAAAAAGGAAAAAAGAAAGAAAAAAGGAAAAAAGAAAGAAAAAAGAAAGAAAAAAGGAGAAAAAGGAGAAAAAGGAGAAAAAGGAGAAAAAGGAGAAAAAGGAGAAAAAGGAGAAAAAGGAGAAAAAAAAAAGAAAAAAGAAAAAAAAAGGAAAAAAGAGAAAAAAAAAAAAAAACCCGCACTCTAAATCTGCTTTGTATCCATGTTTTACAAATTTAAAAAGGTGCCTGCTGGGGAAAAAAAAAGCAGCCAACTGACAAACTACACATAAAAGGGAGAAACTAACTCTAAAAAATGAGCAGTAGGGCACCAGGCCAAACAATATAAATCATGCTTCCCAATGCAAATCTCACAGCCACATCTTCATCTCCATGCAAGATGACTTACTCCTCTCTGCAGAGGAAGAAAGTCACTGTTTCAGCCGATAGCTCACAGCTAGAGTAAACAGGGACACACTGCCAGGTCTGCCTGTATAAATCTCAACACCTGCACACACTCACCCTGTCCAGATGGAGATAAATGAGCATGCATTGCCCCACCCAGGGAGCTGGGTGGACAAAGAGACAGCTTAGCCCATTTACCAGCTCAAGGGCATTTCACAGAGACCCAACACAGGGAGAAAAGGAGAAGAGGCACCTGGGAGGGGAGAAGGGAGGCTCTAACCATCACATCGCTCAGGGCTGCAAGACTGGTCAAAAGGTGAGATTTTACCCATTTTTTCACTTGAAGGACATGTAACCCAAATAATTTGCATTCACACTGTGGGCAGTGGCACGGGCACCATCCCGTGGGGCTGGTCAGCACAGGCAGGAGAGTCTGGGAGGGTGGGTACCAGCAGGCCCAGAAACTCTACAAACCTGCCCCAGAAAGCTCTGATGCTGGCCCCATGACACAGCCCCAGGTTACACAACAGGGGCTGAGCCTGTGCTGTCACTTCTCTGCAAGCAGATCAGTCCCAGAGGGCAATTTTAAGCTCTGACACATCTCTTAAAATGTTTGTGGTGTTGGGAGCCTGGCAGAGCATGGAAAGAGCCCCAGATGCTTACTGCCTTTGGCATTAATCTGGGCTGTGAGCACATCCCCGCCCAGCAATTGTCCAGGAACAACCCAAACGGTGAAGGTTAAATCCTCGGTCTCACCAATCTTTCATGGATGGTAGTCCTGTATAGGGCTGGGGGAGCAAAAGGATTTCAGGCCATTTGGGTCAAACCAAGCTATATAAAGGAAGCATTTAGCTTTATGGTGACCCACAGCTGGTATTCAACTCAAAACCAACCAGGTTGTTTCATTCTTGGTTAATAAATACATGTAAAAGGTTATTTTATCTTTACATCAACTCAAAGTGAAAACATCATTCCAAAATGAGCAACTTTTCAAGGTTTCCCTCCTTTCTCTTTGCCTCTGAAGAGCCTAAACAGCAAAACTGACCTCATCTTGGTCCTAGACTGTTTTTCACTGATGTGCCAAAATCCTCACCAGCAATATTCTTATGGGCTTCCCCAGAGCCAGCAATTCCCTGGGGCTCTGAGGCCCCCAAGGTCAGCAACTCCTGTGCCCCCAGGGAGGTGGGGGTGTAGGACCTGCTCCATGGGAACATGTCAGGCTGCGGCAGGACGTGGGGGACAGCACCAGGAACCGTCAGCCCTGGTTTACAGCCTGCACATATCCATTATTGAGAGCAGCCCTGTGGAGAAGGACTTGGGGGTACTGGTGGGTGAAAAGCTGGACATGAGCCAACAATGTGCACTTGCAGGCCAGAAAGCCAACCGTATCCTGGGCTGCATCAAAAGAAGCGTGGCCAGCAGGTCGAGGGAGGTGATTGTGCCCCTCTACTCTGCTCTGGTGAGACCCCACCTGGAGTACTGCATCCAGCTCTGGGGCCCTCAGCACAAGAATGACATGGACCTGTTGGAGCGGGTCCAGAAGAGGGCCACCAAAATGATCCGAGGGCTGGAGCACCTGTCCTACAAGGACAGGCTGAGAGAGTTGGGGTTGTTCAGCCTGGAGAAGAGAAGGCTGCAAGGAGACCTTATTGCGACCTTCCAGTACTTAAAGGGGGCCTACAGGAAAGATGGGGAGAATCTTTTTAACAAGGCCTGTTGTGACAGGACAAGGAATAATGGATTTAAACTGAAGAAGAATAGATTTAGACTAGGCATAAGAAAGAAATTTTTTACAATGAGGGTGGTCAAGCACTGGAACAGGTTGCCCAGAGAGGTGGTAGAGGCCCCATCTCTGGCAACATTCAAGGTCAGGTTGGACGGGGCTCTGAGCAACCTGATCTAGTTAAAGCTGTCCCTGCTCAGTGCAGGGGGGTTGGGCTAGATGACCTCTAAAGGTCCCTTCCAACCCAAAGCATTCTATGATTTTATGATTAGCACCATCCTTACTGCTAACTGGGATGCAATTCCCGTCATTGCACCCAGAAGACAGTTTGGATTCTAGCCAAGAAACCCGTCGTATCCAGCATGGGCTTAAATTCAAGCATATTAAAGACACACCTCAAGGCAAGTATGAACTGTGTGCTGTACAAAACAGCAGCAGATTTAAGCATGTGCTTTGGCACAGCCCTGAACCAGAGTCGTGGTGTTCAGAATTCACATCCTCATGATGGAAAATGTCATCTTCCACAAAATCAGGGGTCTGCTGACCTGAGAGTTTCACAGGAGGATTTAAGAGTCTGTGGGTGTCAGTGCAGAGACCACACACAACATGGGCAGCTCACCCACAGGTCTTCTCCCGAGTGCCACAGTGCATACCCCACTCCAAACCTCGCCACACACCCCAGGAATTCGGTAACCTGCCAGCCAGAAGTCCCATGGCTCAGCTGTTGCCTTACCTTGCAGCATGGCAGAGGTGGTGTAGTAGTTAAATGGGACCCTCTTCACCACATATGCATCCGTGTCCAGTGAGGAGAGCTTGTCCCCCACCAGCACAGACTTCCCCATGCCGGCATTGCCCACCAGCATCACCGGGCGCTGGCGCTCCAGGAGCCTGTCCATGAAGTACCGCACACGGACTGTCTCGGTGGTGGGCACCAGGCAAGCCTGAGAGGGGCATAACGAGCAGGTAAGAGTCCCCATCCTTGCCACAACCCCACAGCCATGTTCTGGGGAGAAGTAAAACTGGGAGAGCCAGGAATGAGTGAGGTGACCCTAGTTTCTACGTTGCACGAGGAAGGGAACAATATGCTGCTGCCAGCTATTAAAATCAAAGTGTCTGTACAAATGAAACCTTGACAGCCCAATGCTGGGAGCAGCATCTGGATCTCCCCACAAATACACATTTTGCTACAACGGTAACAATTTTTACAAGTCATCTGCTTACTATGGCACTTTAAAAGGAAAGAAGAGTAGCTGGCAAATGCAATTCACTACCTGCAGAAACTCATTTTTTGTCCAAATCATAAAAACATCTCTATTTTCAGCCAGGCACAGGATGATGACATGGTGTCTCAGGGACTTTGTCACTACATTGTCTCACATCCTGCAGGCTGCACTCCTTGGCCAAACGTACCCCCTGTCAGGCACCTCCTGTCCTGCACTCTGGGCACACCAGCTCCTGGGTCACTGGGGTGGCTCTGAGCCTGCCCCTCATGTACACCACTCAGATTTAGAAGATGGATAGGGGATGTGTCTTCACAGTCAAAATACAGTAAAGAAAGATGGGTAATTTAGTTGTACCTCATAAAGAATACCATTCTTATTATGAAGAGCTTGACCTTTAATGAGACTTCATTGAAATGCCTGTGTACAGTCACTAAAATGCATGTATTCCTCCCAGACAGAAAGCATGCAAGGTTCACGTACCTGTAATGGCATTTCTGGATCAAATTCAAACTGGGGAATAAGTTTAGACCAAGGCTCAAACTTCTTTGTTTCCGGATCGATGTAAAAGTCAAAGACTGTGCCCTGAGAGGGAAACTTGATAGTCTTAAATTCTGCCACCCACCACTTGCTGAACTTCACTCTATAGTCCACAAGCTGCAAGACAAAAAGTGAAGAAAATATGCTCATCTGCAGAGATTTGTTAGTGATGGAGAATCTTATCTATCCCAGTCCACCAGAGTGGGACTGGTCCTTAAAATATATCCACAGCATAATGATCTTATCATTTTTCCTATTATTAAGCCTATGTTTTTATTTTCTTCATTTCTTCTCATCATTCCTATTTATTCACCTAAATAATTCATCCTTTGTGTTGATCACTCTTGGTATGTCTGAGATTAGATAGATGGATCAATTTGAAAAAGAGAAATACGTGCCTATGACTAAACAGACTGCTTGATTGATTCTTGGTGCCTGCTTCTTCCAACAGACAAGGACACAATATCCATCTACATCTGTGGTCACAGTTAGTCAAAGCATGCATACTAAAGCCTTTCCTCATAAATCACACCACTCTACTAATACTTAGTTGTTGTCTTCTGGCCTCTTTTCAAGCCACAATGTTTTGGAGAAGCAGGATTGCAGACACCAGTGTATCAAAGCACCAGAAAGGGACCTAGCAGGACTAGGCAAGTGATTGTCCCCCTGTATTCAGCATTGGTGATGCCGCACCTTGAATACTGTGTTCAGTTTTGGGCTCCTCAGTATAAGAAAGACATTGAGGTACTGGAGCATGTCCAAAGAAGGGCAACGATGCTGGTGAAGGGCCTAGAGAACAAGTCTAATGAGGAGCAGCTGAGGGAACTGGAGTTGTTTAGCCTGGAGAAGAGGAGGCTGAGGGGAGACCCTATTGCTCTCTACAACTACCTGAAAGGAGATTGTAGTGAGGTGGCTGTCAGTCTCTTCTCCCAAGTAACAAGCGATAGGACAAGAGGAAATGTCCTCAAGTTGCACCATGGGAGGTTTGGATTGGATATTAGGAAAAATTTCTTCACCAAAATAGTTATGAATCATTGAAACAGGCTGCCCAGGGAAGTGGTTCAGTCACCAGCCCTGGAGGTATTTAAAGGATGTGTAGATGTGGTGCTTAAGGACATAGTTTAGTGGTGGACTTGGCAGTGTTAGGTTAACAGTTGGACTCAACGATCTTAAAGGTCTTTTCCAACCTAAGTGATTCTATGATTCTGTGACCATGCCCCTTTGGCTCTGCTGTGTTTCTGCACTGCCATATCACCCTGGAAGTGCCCACTTTCTTGTCTTTCCCCATTATATCTTTCTATGCATGGAGATTTTTGAGCATCTGAACTTTTTCAAGAGCTGGGGTGACAGTTTTGCTTTAGATGCTGGGTCAGGACTTGCAAAATGCACTTAGACCCCTCCCCTGCCCCAGGTGTCCTGTATGACATTAGGACAGTCACTCTGCCTGAACATCTTCCCATGCAGACAACGGGGACTACAGCCTTCTGCCCTAGGGAGAAGCGCATGGGAGAAGGAGGGGAAAAGTGCTGTTAAAAATATGTCTGTGAAATAGTGGATGCATAATTTAGCCAGTTTTAACAGCACAGTTTCTTTCTGGGGTATCTGCGGGTCTCTCCTCCCTATAGCCATTTGACATGCTTTCCCAGGCCAGAAGCCCAGGTGGGAGTGCCAAAACATTGCCCATAGACTGCTAAGCCTCCATCAGGAAACCCGGGTTTGCAGCTGAACTGAAACAAGTGTCCTCTGTAATGTCTCCTGAGCCACCATCCATCAAAAGACCAGAGGATTTGAAAAACACATTATTAGTATCCACGATTTTGCAGTCTCATGCTATTCAGAGAGGCACAATAACTGTAATTCTCCATTCTCCCATCACTATAACTCCTTGGTGCTGGCAGCAGAGTAGCCTGCAGTGGAGAGGGACATGCATCGCTGCTAAAAGCTTTCTCACAAGGGTGCCCTTACCCCTGCACAGCCAAACTGCCTGCAGCTGCATTGTGATGGGCTGCCCGCCCTCCCTAACCAAGCAGTTAAGTGGAGCTGCTCCAGCCCTGGCCCTATGGCCAGAACAGTGTTGAACTCAAACTGCTTCCTTAATAAAAAAGCCCATATGGATTTCTGCTAATTTCAGAGCCTGAAAATGGCAAATCTATCATCTGTTTTTATACAGGAGCCCTGCTACCCACCAACAAGCGCAGAGTAGCAGGAAGCCATCCAGACTGTTTCTCCTGACATTTCGACAGCAAAAGGTCAGCACGAAGGGCACCTTCAATAGACAGCAATAAACAGATTTTATATTGGATCATTTTTCATCAGGCTTCCCCTCACTCGGACTGCTGTATCCTCGCACTCTCAGTTCTGACATTTACAGAGCACCACAAGCAGCAATGCACAGTCCAGCCTCAAAGTAAAAACCTCCCAGAGGGATGCTGTGCCCGCACAGCACAGCTCCTCCTGCAACCCACACAGCAGCCCAGCAAGAGCATGCTGCACCAAGGGCACCACTCCCTGGGGAGCCAGGCAGACAGCAGGCAGCAAAGCCTGTGATGCCAGGGACTGACTCTGCCACGGTGTGGGGAACACCGTGTTCATCTGCCACATGACCACACTCCAGCCAACTTGCTCAAGGAGCTATAAGCTCCTATAATTAGTCAGCAGCTTGTACTGCTGGAGCAAGGACAAGTAGTGCTTCCCAGGCTTTGTTGTGGGTTGTTTTTTTTTTTTTTAAGTCACCCTGCACTGACAACACTAGGGCTATTTCCCAGTAGGCACATTGGAAATGGAGGGTTAATTCCTCCACAAGGACCAAGAAAGCTCTTCTCGGACAAGTCATTCAATGGCCACAAGGCATGATGGCACCAAGTGAGTACCAAGCTGAGCTTGGCCTGTGTTGTTTATCATTTCCTGAAACATCTGCTCCTTGGCATGAAGTAAATGTGTGGAGTCCAGCAGATGTTGTTGGTCTAGCACTGAGGCACATGGAAAAAACATGAAGAGACCCCAGTGAGCACTTGAGCAGCCTCTGAGAACGGCAGTGCCTCCACCTGAGCTGGGGAAGGACCTGCGGTGTCAGGTCCATGGAGAGACCTCCCACGTGCTCCAGACAACACAGAGCTTGACACAAGCCCACTAAAGACCAGATATGGATCTCTGAGCCCTTGACAGCAGTGTCCTGTCACTGGGCAGACCCACACATCAGGACGACATGATTTAGACCTGGGGACTAGGTATCCTCTGACCAGGAGATGCAACCACCCGACAGGTTTCCAGCAGGCATTGAGCAGAACCAGACTGAGCAGCTCCAGCAGATGCCAAATGTACTTCCACCCACAGTCTTTGCTGCTATTCACATTGTTCCCTGTGCCTCTTGCTGAAAAGCTGGTACCCAAAATCTAGGTCTTCATGTGCCACACATGCTCTTTAGACCCCTCTACAAGTGCCTCAGGCCTGCCTGCCTCTGAACCAGTCACACTAAAAATCTCCAGCTTGCACAGCCATCAATCTGGAAACAGCAATGCCAACACAGGGTGGAGAGCTGTTCTGCAAGCATGACCATGAAACCATGGAACAGAGCCAAGGGTGGTCCCAATGTTGGCTGCATTGGCAGCAGGACTCTGACGTACAGCCTGCTATCTTCTTGTCCATTATTACTGTTAACAGTTGGAAGTTGTAAAACAGCAGCAGCTTTTCCAATTACTTGGAAATCAAGAGACAGCCCTGCTGTGCCGAGGTGAGCCACACGGCCAGGAAATGGGGCAGAATGGGGCACAGGGATGAAAGGAAATGCCCATTTCTCCTCTCCTGTGCACAAGACTTCAGGGATAGACAGAGAACAGGGAGGTCAGAGGCAGCAGCACAACTCTGCTTCCCCCAAGCAACTCTGGAGAAGATCCTTCCCAAGATCCCTGTTGTTCACATGCTACAGCTCTGTCCTGGTTTCGGCTGGGATAGAGTTAATTTTCTTCCTAGCAGCAGGCATAGTGCTGTGTTTTGGATTTAGTAGGAGAAGAATGCTGATAACATGCTGATGTTTTTAGTTGTTGCTGAGTACTGCTTATGCTAGTCAAGGACTTTTCAGCTTCCCATGCTCTGCCAGGCACACAAGAAACTGGGAGGGGGCGCAGCCAGAATAGTTGATCCAAACTGACCAAAGGGCTATTCCATACCATATGACGTCATGCTCAGTATATAAACTGGGGGGGGGGGGGGTGGCCGGGGAGCAGCGATCGCTGCTCGGGAACTGTGTATCGGTCGGCGGGTGGTGAGCAATTGCATTGTGCATCACTTGCTTCGTGTATCATTATTATTATTATCATTATTATACTGTTACTATTAGCATTACTATTTTACTTTATTTCAATTACTAAACTGTTCTTATCTCAACCCAGGAGTGTTTCTCACTCTTACTCCTCCAATTCTCTCCCCCATCCCATCAGGGTAGGGGGAGTGAGCGAGCGGCTGCATGGTGCTTAGTTGCTGGCTGGGGCTAAACCACGACAAGCTCCTACCAAAGCAACTGTTTCAGCCTTATGTGCTTGTCCCATGTTTTAAGGACCAGGACTTGAAAAGGGCTGAATGCTGACCTTGAGAAAACTGTCTTATAGTAATAGCACCATGCAAGAGATCACATCCACCTTGTCTAATGCAAGCTGATGGATTCAGAGGCTGACAGCTGCAATTAATCCATAGGATATATGTACTGCGGGAAGCAGCATGGAGAGTAGTGCCCTGCCTTCCTCTGTCTCTCAGACATGATGTCCTGGTTTCGGCTGGGATAGAGTTAATTTTCTTCCTAGCAGCAAGCATAGTGCTGTGTTTTGGATTTAGTAGAAGAATGTTGATAACACACTGATGTTTTTAGTTGTTGCTAAGTACTGCTTATGCTAGTCAAGGACTTTTCAGCTTCCCATGCTCTGCCAGGTACACAAGAAACTGGGAGGGGGCGCAGCCAGAATAGTTGATCCAAAGTGACCAAAAGGCTATTCCATACCATATGACATCATGCTCGGTATATAAACTGGGGAGCAGCAATTGCTGCTCGGGAACTGTCTGGGTATCGGTCGGCGGGTGGTGAGCAATTGCACTGTGCATCATTTGCTTTGTATATTATTATTATTATCATCATTATTACATTGTTATTATCATTACTATTTTACTTTATTTCAATTATTAAACTGTTCTTATCTCAACCCAGGAGTGTTTCTCACTCTTACTCCTCCAATTCTCTCCCCTATCCCATCGGGGTAGGGGGAGTGAGCGAGTGGCTGCGTGGTGCTTAGTTGCTGGCTGGGGCTAAACCACGACACATGAGTGTACATTGAACATCAGAGAACATCAGAGACGCCACTAGTGAACGACAACCTGATTAATACTCCTAGCCCAAAAAGAATTTGGTCTCTATATTATGCCCTCCAGCACTACAGTCTTGGGTGTGGAAATCCATGCACAGCTTGACTGAGCCCAGCAGCTCATGACAGAGACCACCCAACAGCTGGCTGCCCTTAGGGGAGTTCAAGCTGAGTGCCTACAACCATCAACCTCAACCTCATCAGTATGGTCCCAGCAAAGAGTATTTCAAAGAGCAGAGCCACTGTCTACTTCCACTTAAGTGGAAGCACATAATCCCGAAAGCCCATCCTGCCCTGCTGACCACCCCTCTTTCTTATGTACTTCTATCAGAAATTGAGGACAGACAATTCTTGACATCCACCTATGTTTAATAAAAGTCAGTGGTGTCAAAGCACCGGCTGGTTTATGTTATGTAGCACAACGTCTACCTGTGCAGTCAGATCAGTCAGATGGCTGAAAGATTGCTCCACTGATATATTCATCTGATAAGTCAGTCTTAATTTGATCACATTACACACATCCACAGATGTCTATAAATTAACCTAATGTTTCTCCCCAGTGAAATGTGTCTGCATAAGCAAACATCCCTCTGCCTTTATCACTTGACCCCTCAGCCATTCTCCTCTGGTGTTACACCCTGGATAATGAGGTCTTTTGCAAAAGGAATTGTTGTGTTCCAGTTTCTAGCTTAGTATCACCTATATGACAGCCCCAGGAAAACAGCATTACTGATATAGCACTATGTTTTGGAAAGAATAAAAAACTAAAAAGAAAAAAAAAGGCCTGTGTAAAAGATGGTGAAGTGGCATCTTTCTTCTTACCTGGTCTTGAAACATTGATCCACCAAAGGCCCAGACAGCAGCAAAGACAAAGTAAAGTTCATAAAGCTCCTTGGGACAATCGGGAGGTGTGTTCTCCTCCGTCAGGAGGCATTCAAGGAGGTAGCACAACATCTGAACCATACTCTGCTCAGGAATGGGAATAATCTTCTTAAACCTACGGGATGGAAATTGAAAACATGGGAAATATAACTGGGTCCAGCAACACAGTCGCTCACAATCCAGAAATGCAAGCCTAGAAATGCTTTTTCAGAATATTAGCATTTTACTTGTCATCAGTGTGTGTCTTATTACCGGGTACAGCAATAAAGAGAACACCCATTCTCTCCCTCTGACCTGCTGGCACTGGCACATATACAAGTAATAACAGCAATCAAAGTTTCAAGCATTTTAAAACTTTGATCCTCTTGAAAGAAGTAAAATGGAAGACTTGCTAAAGGCAATGATTTTCTGTGAACATGATGACTTCAAAAGTGGTCAAATAGAGGAGTAATAAAATAAACCCTTTCATCTTGCCATTTTACGTTCATTTAAGCTACTCTTACAGCATTCCAAACTAACATTGTAGCAGCACTGAAGTCCTCTGTAAAGTAATTATAGATACTTGAAAGGTTGGTTCTACAATTTCTGAATTAAGCAAGCTACCAAAATACTCAGTTCAGGAACACCTGCAGTTAATCCCATGGATTTCACTGTCTGACACATTGCTCAGCAAATAGAGCGGGAAATGTCCGATGGACTCTGCTGCCAATGGCTATAACCAGCTTGCTCACCCAGGGAGCAGCTCCCTAGTAAGATGCCTAACTCCTACTTCCAAAGACCACTGCTTTCACTTAAGCTTCCACTTCTGACACATCCCCACTGTGGTTGACAACTCCCATGCTCAACTGGACATTGATTTTTTAATTTTTTTTATTTTTTTTTAATGAAGGTGCAACTATGGGAAGCAAGCAGATGATGGGAAAAGCTCCCTTACTCAAGTTTGTTGGGACAGTACTTTGGCCAGTCCTCACCACAGTATGAGTAAGAGAGCTGTCTCCCATGATGATAAGCAAGAACCACACGACTTCTCTGTGGGCACCGCTTTGAAGCTTACTCAGGCCAAGGAGCACCAGGGCCCTTCCAAATATCGAAGTTCTTCATGTTCATTGGATGGGTGTCCAACCATGAAACATGCCCAGGTTGGATGCCCACACAGACTGGCTTAATTTTGTTCAAATGCATCAGGAAAGAAATTCAAGAGACAACTGCCTGTAGAGCAATCCCACCCTCTGCCACAAACACAAACTTCCTTCTCATCACCAAGGGGCAGAAAAAGAAATGGGGAAAGGATAAAAGAGGATCTTCTCTCTCCACCTTTCACACTGCATACTGAAAACATTCCTTCAGCAGTGGTCTGAAATCTGCTCTACTGAAAAATAACTTGTGGAGTGAACCACTTGCGTCTAGCCTGACATATCAGGGGACTGAAAAGACTTTCTTTTTAGGATCTCCTGGATTTACTTTCCAAGAGATACAGAACTGGTACAAGAAGTACAGGAACAATCAAATCAAAATGTGATAGAAACCAGATGAAAACTAGATCTGACCAACAAAGGATGGACAGGAGTGTCAGCTTCCCCACCTCACCCTGTTTTTTCTCTGAGCTTAAGCCAATGATGTTCAGGGCTCTCAGGGGCAAGGAGGAAACCCGCCACCTGTGCCACATGCAGCACAACCCCAGCACAGCATAGCTGGTCTGGAAAGTGGTGAGTGTCCCCCAGCCCTTGCCAGTGGAGATACAATCACTCTTCAGATGGTACCTTGTTCTGAGGGTGTCCAGGCAAATCGGCAGGTACTTATCAAACAAAATGGTCAGGTTGGCTCTTTCAGACTGGATCACTCGCCTGTCAATCCAGCTACTCACAGGGGGATTCCAGCCCAGATCCGATGGGTTGATGTACAGGATCCCTTTAGGCCCAGGGTAAGAGAGAACATATAGTAAGGACACAGCAGAGACTATTCCTTTCCACCAGCAGAAAGTCTCAGCTACTTTTATGCAACTAAAACCCTCTCAAATATGCCTGGGTGCTCCATTACCTACGCCTCCTCCTGCCCCACTGAGGAGTAGAAACATTAACAGTCAAGAGACTTAACTCAGGAAACCAGGACACCTTTCATGACTCTGCTCCAAATTCAAAATATGGTCTTGCCTGAATCATGTTACTGCTCTGGGCCCCATTTCCCCATGTGTAAAACTAGGGGACACCTTCATTCCCTTCTTCCATACTTCATGCACTTCTCCCAAAGATCAGGAACTCTTTGGGATAGAGACTCTCCTTCTCCTCATCAAACCCATACAGGGCTTTGCACAATAGGAGCACTATCTCAGCAATGCTGAAGCCATGATCACCCCTCAACAGCCACAGAGCTCTGGGTAAATCTCCAAGATGATAACAGTTCCCCATATGGATTTGGGGTCAGGATTCTCAGTTTGTCAATGTGCTTCAGGAACCTACCCTGTCCACCAAAGGCAGCTGTGATCCCAGGTTGGGAACTTTAAAGAAAGGCCAAGTTGGCCAACAAAAGACTGGTTAATGGCACTAAATCCTACTTGGTCCATGCAAAATCCCAGTGTGAAGCTCAGGCCAGGACTCACCTGCTCTAGACACAGTCGCTGGGGTGGCTGTGCGCAGGTGGCTGATCTCAAAGACCAGCCGCATCGTTGGGTTCAGAGGGATTCTCTCATTGCTGGCCAGGGTCAGCACCTGCATGTCAGAGACAGACAGACAGACTAATTACTCCCCCAGGAATAGGAATTAAAAGCATCCAGCACTTTGCACTAAAAAGCTTGGTTGCTGTCAGCCCAGTTCCTTGAGGCAAAGCAGCTGATTTCTAACTATCCTTCTCTCTTCCATGACCCAGAATCAACAGCACTCCCTTAGGGTGGAGGGAAAAAAGGTGTAGGATTATGACCGCACTTTATTTTTAAAGGTCCTGAAGTTATGATCAGGACATTTGTGATTACTCATGAGCCCGACTCTCCAGGAAAGGGAAATTCCAGTGAAAACATGCTTTGAGCTATTTCCCTCATGCACCATTTTCTTTCTGCAATATTGTTTGGTATATCTGAAGAAACAAAATTGCATTATTCTAGGAGTTGTTATTTCAGCATCTGCATTACTCCTAGACTGAACCACACCACACAGTCAAGGAATACCTGCTTCTTTAACTTATATTCTTTACCTTATTATCATCCATCACAGTATTAAGAGATTCAATCCACATCGGATCAATATCTCCATCTAGTACCATCCATTTGGGACCATCATGTGTGATGTTGGCCAGCTCTCGCATGATTGACGAAAACAGTCCTGGCAGGGTGACAGGAATGTGTTGATGAACACGCAAGTTGCCACCTGCTCTAGCAACTTAATAAAAATTATCCTAACTAATGCTTTTCTCTTACACATTCAAAACTCTATGCATCTGTACATAAATATTACTATATCATGATATGGGTCTAGTCTGCTTTGAGGAAAAAAAACATTACCACTTACCACCACTGAAAATGACTGCAGACCTACACACAGGCTTCATTCCCAATGAGAATCATAAGGGATAAGAAAAATGAAGAGCAGATACTCAGAAGCAAAAGAAGGCATGAGTTACACAATGCAGAGAAAACCATCTGCATATACCTTGGAAATTCTTATAAATGTTTTTTTGTGGCTCTAAGTATATCAGGGAAATCAAGATGCATTAAACACTGGGTCATGGCTTTAGTGAGATTGAGGGGAGAACAAGCACAGAATGACATTGAATGACAGAATAAAATGTCAGTAAATCAAGGAGACAGAGAGGATACAGTGTCTCAAGGGGAGTAAATAATGAATGTTAAGAAGAGCAAGAAGGCTGGGAATAGAGCAGCAGTACTGCAGAGCATATGAAAACTCCACAAAACTATCACTCTCCTCTACATGTGAAAATAGCTAGGGAGACGCTGGTCTTCATGAAAAAACATCAGGCAAACATTAAAAAAAAGCCTCTCTTCTGGTGAATTGTGACCATCCCACTTTTTTTTTTTTCTCCAGGGCAAGCTATTTCTTTGTGATCCAGGTCAGGAACAGCTAGTGGCATTATATGACTGAAGACAAAGCCTTGTGCACAACAAATGCAGAACAGCTCACCTGAAACAGGTATTCAATTCCAAGATCAGGACAAAAAAAAAAACCACTTCACTCGCTCTGCTTTGACTCAGTTCCTCACATGTTGGACACATGTCTTGGAAATCGCTCCAACATAATTAGTATCAGAAATAGCTACTGTTTCGGAGCATCAATGCTTCCCTCATATACACCATGACAGCAAAGAAGAGAAAAGTGCCCTCTCTCCTAACCTTGTGCGTCCACATCACAGAGTGGTCTTGGGATTTAAAAGAAGAATTTGGCTCTACAGAGAACCCTTGTGGGACCATTTACCACCTAACATGTATAACCTGTTCAATTCCTGATAATGAAAGGAGTGACAGGATGAAAACAAGGCACTGATCCGTAAGGGAACACATCATGTCTTGTTAGGTTGTGGTGAAGATTGCCTTGCTGGTCTTTGACAACAAGAAACAAAATTTTCAGGAATGGTTAATGCAGAAAATATCTGCCTTGAAACCTCAGGGAGGAGTCCTGTAAGCTCCCCTGAAACCTTACAGGCTAGAAACCACTGGACAGCCACCTGTAAAATGTCCTTCCTGCTGTTCAGTGCCACCTGCAGTCCTCGATCTGCAGTCACTACTGCAGCCAATCTGCAGAGTTCAGGCTGTATCCTGCACTTCCCTCGGTCACTTTGATTTAGGGCATTGAGGTGCTGGAGCATGTCCAGAGAAGGGCAATGAAGCTGGTGAAGGGTCTAGAGAACAAGTCTTATGAGGAGCGGCTGAGGGAACTGGGATTGTTTAGCCTGAAGAAGAGGCGGCTGAGGGGAGACCTTATTGCTCTCTACAACTACCTGAAAGGAGGTTGTAGTGAGGTGGGTGTTGGGCTCTTCTCCCATGTAGTTAGCAACAGGACAAAAGGTAATGGCCTCAGGTTGCACCATGGGAGATTTAGATTGGATATTAGGAAAAATTTCTTCACGGAAAGAGCAGTCAAGCATTGGAACAGGTTGCTCAGAGAGGTGGTGGAGTCACCATCCCTGGCGGTGTTCAAAAAATGGGTAGACGTGGCTCTTTGGGACATGGTTTAGTAGGCATGGTGGTGTGGGTTGATGCTTGGACTGATGATCTTAGAGGTCCTTTCGAACCTTAATGACTCCTAGTTTTACTTCATTAGAAAATAGTCCAGCCACCAAGCCAGGAAACAAGAAATTAATTCTTACTCTACCCTTAACTGGTTTAGTGGTGGACTTGGTAGTGGTAGGTTAATGGTTGGACTGGATGATCTTAAAGGTCTTTTCCAAAGTAAACGATTCTATGATTCTATGAACCAAACATTTTTACTCCAGATTTCTGTAATTGTTCAGCAAGTTTTAAATGCTCATCTTATCTTCCTCAGGAGCAATTGGGATCAACAGACTGTCAAATGCTAGTGTACTACAGAGATCAGGCAGCAATAGTAAATAGAAAAATACCACTTTAAGGCTGCTGCGTGTGTGCTACCAGATATGGAAACCTGGGGATGGCACATTTTGTGGGGCCCCAATGCACACCATAGGACAGGAGGGAACTCTCTTCTATCACTGGTCCAGCCAACCCCAAAAAACTGCCTGCCCCATTTAGGAACTGGTAAGTGTTGGTATTAATGGACATAATAGTTATCCTTATGGCAATAGGATAAAGCAGGTTTATGCTATACTTCCCATCTGAAGATCAAAAAGCTAACACATCCTATGTATCCTTTCAACAACAAACTCTCACATGGCTGTGAGCAACAGACAAGCGCCTGGGCTTTCAGGCCTGCATACAAAGAACCAGTCATCCTGCTGCTGCCCAGGAAGTTCATTAAAAATATCCTTCTTTATCTACAGATTCAGGCATGAAAAGACATTTACCATCTTTCCATTCTCTTGTTGCTGGGTTAATGATGCCAAAAAGCTCATCGTTGGTGACTGCCTTGGGGTTGAGGTCTGTCCAGACAGGACGTTGCTTCATTATCTGGTAAGTCTTGTTCAGGGATCTCATCACCTGAGACTTGCCCGTGCCTGCATTACCCACCACGAAGACAGAGTGCCGAACTGTCAGCAGCTCCTCCAGCTGCACCACCTGAGAAAAAACACTCCCAAATTGTAGACAAAGATGCCAAACTGAAGTTCAGATCTACAAAATAGCCCATTGGGCCTCTTCTTTAGAAAGATGTGACCCAGAGACACAAACGGATTTGGCAATGAGTTTGGTCTAGCCACTCCAATTACAATGGATGAAATCCTCAGCCTGCAGACAAACATTCAGCACTATTTACATCTGACAGCCATCAGCCGATGAGGCTCTGCTCTCCTGGGGCCACACTTTCATGAGTCTACAAGAGTTAGACCCTTTAAACTTAGGGGCCGAGCCAGTGCTGGCTTTAGGGGCAGGTGCAACTGCATCAGACCCAGCATAGCTAACTCTGTCCTCCATCAAGGTGTGCCTGCAAGGGGAATATTGTGCAGAGCCTTCTTTGTAGAAGCAAATACGGTTCAGAAAACCCAAATGATTTGATGGTGGTACAGCAGAAGATCACTTGGTCTTACTTTGAGCACAAAGTTGTCCTCAGCCTGCAGCCGGAGGTCCAGCACAGCCTGCCTCACAAATGACTCAAAATTCAGGTCACGCTTCCGAGGCACATCCAGCGCAGGGAAAAGATCCCCAATCAGCCCCATAAACACCGGCACATCATCGGTCACAATCTTGGGGATGTTAAAGTCACGAAGTGAGCGCATCAGAACCTGGTCTTCGGGTCGCCCTGGGTCATCTCGTTTGAGGGAGCCAGCGACAACTAGCACTGACTTGATTGCACGCAAGCCCCAGTCGTAGTGATCCTACATGGGGGGAAAAAAAAAATAAAAAAAGGAGGGTTGAGTTTATGCTTAGACAGTATACCACCATCCAGGGGTAAGAACCAGCAGATCCAAACTGCCAGACAAGTCAGCAATGAAAATACATCCAAATCTGTTATTTGCATTGTGGCCAGAGACCTCCACCAGCCTGAGTTACCCGATTTCCATTTCGGTAGGTGGGATTCCCATCAGGGACAGTATTGGAGAGTCAAATAATTTAGCTGTTTATACCATCACGAGGGCTCAGAGTTGGCAGTAAGACAGCAGTAGGACTTGCACTCTGAAGACATAAGCAATTTGTTTCACCTAAATCATAACGCAGCTAAAGCAAGGCCAGCCAGACCACTGGATCTGCAGGAGCCACCAAGGTGAAAGATTTGTTAGTCCATTATGAAGCCCCAAATACCCAAGTTTCTCCATCCTGCCCATCACAAGATTACCAGGCGTGTTTGGTCCCAGAGGCAGTCCACCAAGCAGGGCATAAGATGAGCATTGCTGAAAAAGAGCCACAAAGAGGCATGAGAGGAACTCTGAAGCCAACAAGCAACTCTTTACATTTCTGCACTGTTAAGAACCTCCAGAGCACAGCTCAACAGCTGACTGCTTTGTGTGGGAGGCCATGGCTTCCACCAAGATCTCCAAGACACAACACAAAGTTTCTGTGACAAGGCATCTCCCACCCAGCCTCATGCTGGCACAGCCAAGATCAGGTTTTCCATCTGGAGTCCTGATTCAACTCTTCTCTGGAACCAGCTTTATCCATGCAAATGATGACAAGGAAAAATCTGATTAATTAGAGCTTTGCACTGAAAGTGATCCTACTTGGTCAACACCTGACACAACAGGGAACTGTTAGGCTGAACTTAGAGAGAGACAGACATCATAAACCCCTTGCAGGCAGGAAAATCAATAGGAACTAGGAGAATGGAAAGCAAAGGGTCACTGGAACAAGAAAACCTCCAAACATGGTGTCATTTGAGCCCATTGAAAAATCTGTCCCATTAATGCAGCCGGTCAAGTGTCTTTGTCCCTACAGATCCTCCAGTAAAGCAGTTTGAAAATTTCATTTCTCTGATGATCACAAGCCTCCTCTCAGCAGCTAGCACAAATGTAGTTGCTAAATAAAAGCTGTGAAGCTTTAGCCACAGAGATGAGTGGCAGAGTGTTGGGTTTGGATATCAACAGGCTCTATTGTACCATCCAACCACAGAAGCGGGCTCACCTGCTTGGACAGGAGCTCTTTGCAGCGTTGGTACAGAGTAATGAACTTCCTGGCTAATGCCCGGGCATCAATGAATCCCTCAGCCACCAACATAATTTCACAGATCAGCTCAAAGTCTGGCACAACCATTGCGCACGGCCTAAAAAGATAGGGAAGACAAGACTGCAGAACAAGTATTTCTTGACTACAGGTCTTAAGGGCAGTGGATTTGCCACTTTATCTTTCAGGTCTTCTCCAGTGAGCCAGGTCACACATGGCCTTTCCCATCACAAGGGACAGAGTTCCTTTGCCCTGCCTGTGCCTTCCCAGACCCAGAGTTGTTGCACAAGGCCAAAAAAACTATCTGCAAATCCCCAGTGCAAGTGAATTCCCCAAGGAAATAACATCAAGCCTGGATGTTCCAAAAAGACAATTTCTGCCAGTCTTATAATACAGGTCACAAACCTTGACCTGGACTCACCTGAAGAGAGCTTTTAAATTCTCAGGTAGCTCAGTTCTCCCTGCATAACCAGGGTTCATGGTGATGAAAATGCCTACTGAGGAAACTAAGTTAACGTCTTCTCCAAGAAAATTGAAGGATTTCTTCTTCTCCCGTATTGCATCCTGCACACTCTTCACCTAGGAATCAAGACAGTGTTATAGCATTGGTGTTCAGTTACGAAAAACACAGCAGACAACAGTGCTTCCTTCCTTACACTTGGCCTCATGATGACGGGGGCTTATCACTGTTTTGTTTTGGTTTTTTACTGACCATATAAACCTTTATACACTTTTTGGAGTAAATCTGTGTGGCAATATCAATCCCCCATCACAATCAAAATCTGACAAAGCGGAAAAGAGAGCTGAAGAGACTGGGCAGTCAAACTACAAAGGAACTGCAAGAATTTGCACCATTGCTCCAAAAGACAATACTGGATGTCGGTGAGGAAGAGCAGCTCAGGAGAAGGAAACGCCTCCAAAGCTGCCTACATCTCACCTTGGCTTTTGACATCACCTGTGGGACACTTCTCAGCACATCTCACAGCAAAAACACCATGAAAGGCGAAATCATCTCTTTCAACTTCCCAATCTAGCAGGAGGCCAGATGCCCGAGATGAGATGCAGGGCTGTCCAGGCATCCACAACACAGCCAACACGCAAATGCAGTCCCAAGAGTCTGACACAATACAGGCCCCCGGTTCTCTCCACCCATCTCCACCCCTCCCCACACACCACTGCTCTTCATGACAGCCAAAAACCCTCCTGCACCTGCTCTTTTCCTTGCCTAGGCCCAGAAGAGAAGCAGCATTTCCCAATAAACTTGGCCTCAGCTCAATTGTAAACTGATCACTTGGCATTCCTTTTAAAGATTTTGGGACATCAGATGCTTAATTTAAAACCAAAACCACAAGGCAGAAGCTGTAAGACCTCCCCTAACACCTTCACTCACTAATATTGTATTGCCTTTTATATTTGCCTGATTACAGCTTTATTGTTCTTATTTTTTACCTTCCACAGAGAGGAAGTTTATTAAAGCTAGATCACCTTCTTGCAAACAGCACTTCAGTGAGGGAGAAATCTCTCTATATTCACTACTCTAACCTTACTGCTGTTTGCCATCTTAAAGTTAAGCAATTAATCAAATTTTTCTCTGTAAGGAACCTCATCAACATTAGCTGCATGACTAAGACAGCCAATTAAATATTGCCATGGTTACACTCCTAATAGCAGCCAGGAGACATGATGATGGAATGACAGACGTGCTGCTTTCTTCAGATGCCATGCTCCAGCCAGGAGTGAGGGAATCATTAGCAGTTTGAGTCATACCTGGGCTTCTTTTGTTTAGCTTCCCTTTTTATTTTAAGATCCTTGAAGACTTTTTTCAATGACAATTTAAACTAGAACCTGATGGAAGAGAAATTGAGAGGGAACAATACATAAACTCCTGTAGCCACCTGGGGCTTCTCTGGGACACCACATAAGGTACCATGAGTGAAAAGAGATGAGAAGAGTGAGTAGTTCATGGAGGGGTTCAGAATAACTTCTTTGACCGAAACATTTACAAAAGGGCAGAAACTTCTGGGCTCTAGATCTTTCTTTCTGCAACACCAAGCCCAAAAGGGGTTCTAGGAAGAATTCAGCACCTCAGTCAGACACTGGGATCCTAAAACCTTCACTCAGCTGACACTTGGGTCCAAAAGAACTTGAATACTTTGGCATCTCAATTTTCAGCACTGAAGTCACCCTAGGCTCAAAACTAGGTTCTGCCCTTGTCCAAGCTGTCTCAGTCTGGACAGTGCAGTTCAGCACCCACTCTCTGCTCAAATGCCCCTGGTAGCTGGATTTACCTGGCATTTTCAGAGGATACCAATGAGATTTAGGATCTGGACAACATCCAGACACAGATCTCCCTCAAAGCAAGGGCCAGAAGTGGTAGCAGGGCCTGCTCTCATCCTGCTGCTCTGTGGTTATACCTGGGCCGCCCCAGATTTCAGCCCCTGCCAGATGGGATTCACACCCTCAGCACTACCCTGGGTGCCCCCTCACCACCCACTGGGCAGGCATGAGCAGGGTACGGCATGTGGCTCCTCCTGCAGTCCTTTCCCCTGTGTAAAATATTTCCAGATTTCCTCGTGGGCCAGTAAGAGGAAGGGAAGGAGGCGGCAAAGTGCCAGATTATATATAAGCACAAGAGAACAGAACTATCTAGCGTGATGGGGAGGGCAGTCTCCTTTCCAGCCCTCCTCCAAGGACTGCTGCTGTGCTTCACACAGGACTCGCCAATAAAATGCACTGAACAGTTAAACTACAGAGGAGATGAGAAATCATTCTACAGAGAAAACACCTATGCATAGCCGGCCACAGCTCAAATAGCTCTCTCCTAGCTTTAATCTCATGCTGTCAGGGTATCCTAGGCAAGAATGTAAGCAAGGGCTGCAGATCTGCTGCAGGTTCCAGTTACCAAGTGTCACCCAGCTGACACCGGCTTCAAGGAGCACTGCGGTGCACCCACAGGGCTGCACACATTCCTCCTAGGAATTATGCCACTCAGCCAGGAATACCCTCCAAAGCCATTTTACAGAGCTCTCATTACAAACTCTGGAATATACTGGACTGTACAGATACAGTCATAACAAAAGAGAAGGAAGGAAAGAAGACTGCACAGTCTTGGTGACAGGTAAGCATTAAAAGAATTAATCTTGAATGTATTCCTATTTGTTGAATATGACGCACAACCTATGCCTGACTGGGAGCAATAAGTAACCCCCAAAAATCCAGCAGGCCATGGATCTGCCCCAAACATCACCCTTCCCCTCCATGAAAATTGTTCCCTGCACAACAGGCTGAGTAGCCACAAGTTAAGACAGCTCTCCTCCCTAAAATGATACACTGCTATTATCTCACAGCATATTAATGACATGAATGTCTTCCTCAGGAGGAATAGGTACAGAGCCATGGTGTATACTGATCTGGGAAAAGATGCTATAAAGAATTGCCTCTATACAAACGCTGTAACCGGGGGAAGAAAAGAAGTGACAAAAATGTTTGCAGCACATCACTGCTACATTTTGTCAGTGCTGTGATATTCATGTGATTAATCTTGGGATAAAATCCCTCACCTGCCTACACATGGAACTGAAACTGGCAACATGCACTTTCCATATTTACCCTCGCTCCAAAGGCTGCAGCATAGCTCTGCCTTGTTTGTATTTATTTATGAGCATTTCTCCACTTACCTGTACAGCAACCACAGAAAGGACCTCAACTGAGATCCTGTTAAATTCATCAAAACAGCCCCAGGCTCCCGTCTGAGAAAGGCCTTTGTAAATATTCCCACAAGACTGGAAAAAAAAAAAATTACAGGAGTGAAATCACAAATGGAATCAACTTCAGCAAAAAATGGATTTTATTTCCCAGCCTGTTTATTTATAGCAATTTACAGTCTATTGTGGGTATTTAGAAAAGTGCATGGAAACAGCAGGCACAACTCAATGATAATACTTACAGCTCTGCAGAGTTTGCCACTTGATTTGCTAATTGCACTTTCTCGATATATCAGTGCACTAGTTTCATTTAAAGGTCACTTGTGCTGAATTACTGATGGCCCCACTTCTTGGGAGAGTCCATAAGCCAAATAAAATATGATCTGAGGCTACCAAAATCACTGTACCGTGCCAGATGGGCAGAGAGCAAGTATCAGCCTAACAATTCAGCATTCTGCAGTGGCTGAAGGTTCAGCATATTTTTGCCTTATTCTGGGAGAGGATCCTGAGAAAACCAGGACAGATCCCTTCCCATGCCAGGGCCTGTCAGCCTGTGAGCGTGCCAAGAAGAAATGACCAGAGTCAAAGTTTCAGCACAGTCTCAACTGAACAGGCCAAAATTTTTTAAGCATCTCACATGGAATCTAACTCCAGGAAGGAAGGGAAAGGCATAATGAGGCAGAAAGCACAGTTCAGGTCTCTGCCTCCTGAAGAACCTTGTGCAAGTCTTAGAGAAGAAAAGGGAGGAGTAGAAAAATGTGTTCAGCAGAAAGGAAAGTAGCAGGAATTTGAGGAGAGGTGATGGATCAAAGCAATCTCAGCTGGATTACTCTCATCCTTCAGGTTTCATCAGGCCCCGAGCATCCCCAGCACCACACAACTGCACTGCGGCCAAGGTGGGAGCAGTACCTTGTAGTCCATCTGCTCCGAGCAGTTAAACACATACACCATGATGCCCAGGGCTCGACCCAAATCTTTCGTAGTCTCTGTCTTGCCAGTGCCTGCAGGGCCTGCAGGTGCTCCGCTCATGGTCAGGTGCAGCGACTGGGTCAGGGTGATGTAACATCTTTCACGGTGAAGGATGAAGGAAAAAAGGAAAGAGACTGAGACTTGGTCCAACAGGTCACTGTTGGGCTGCAGAGAAATGGCATTAGAGCAATACACTCAGGAGAGCCTTTCTTCTGAAAATATGTACATGAGCAGGGTATGTCTAAGCTGAAAGTCCTCTTTGGCATTAATTACCCCTTAGTCTAGTCTACCCTTGATTGGTTTAGAGTGGACTTGGTAGTGTAGGTTAATGGTTGGACTGGATGATCTTAAAGGTCTTTTCCAACCTAAACGATTCTATGATTCTATGATTCTGCCCAGCTGTGTTTTCTCCAAGAGATACTCATCTTCCACTGGGGTCTGCCCAACCTCTCAACATAGGGGCTGTGCTTTCTTTAGATCCTCATATCACTCATTGATATTGGGCATGTCCCAGATAGTGTGAGAAAAGGTCAGCTTTTCTGAAAGACTTTCCTCTTGTTTCCCAGTGCTCTTCAACCCAAATGATCCCATTCCCCATCACTGACAGAAATCTGCTCAGATGGCCTATGAATGAAGACACTCAATGCTGCAGCAAGCCCCAAAGCTTCTCCATCATGCTGCTGATGGAAACCAGGGAGGTTCCAACATGTGGGTGTCTATACTTCCTGTATAAGCCACAGAGCTGTAGTCAATACGGCCAACAAAACCTGCCAATCCATAGGGGCTTGGCTCAGCTGACTAACAGGGGTGACTAGAGCCACCTGAGATGTTCCTGGCTACTGCAATGTCACATAGGGTGGAAAGATATGACAAGGGGTCTGTCCACAGGAGACTTACACACTTCTGGATTGGCATCTGGAAGCCAGGTGGGACATCGCAGAGCATCTCAGCTCACCCTAGGTGTCCCCATTGAGACAACAGAACCAAGTGGTAGATGTCTACTTCAAGATGGGATGAAAGCTTTCTAGAGTCACCATGTCTATGGGGTGTGGACATCTTGTGCACAGGCAGACACCCACAAGTGAGTGTCTTAATCTGTGAGCTGAATCCCACCCCAGGATCTGGGGCACAGATACCCCAGAGGGTACCACTGTCAAATCACAAACCAGGTGAGGGTTAGAGCTCTGCCACTGGATTGCTGGGACATGGAGAAAGAACGAAAGAGATGCAGGTGTCCAAACTAAATCCATCTTTGGTTGGCAGCTCTTCCTCTAACTGCGTGGCAAAGCC
Organism: Pelecanus crispus; assembly: GCF_030463565.1. NCBI lineage: Eukaryota > Metazoa > Chordata > Aves > Pelecaniformes > Pelecanidae > Pelecanus > Pelecanus crispus. The sequence continues at coordinate 16,105,915 of NC_134654.1, read as the reverse complement.
CAGCTATAATGGTGTTTCCCGGGGACTTACCTGTCAGTCAGTGGAGTGATCACAAGCCGAGGGGTATTGCCAAGGTATTCGTAGGAGTACAGGAACTGGGCGTCACAGATGTTGGCAAAGCAGTGCCGTTCCTCATCCGACCATCTGTGCCGGAGCTGTGACAGCCAAATGAATGCCTGGGCATTGTCTACCTGCAATGCACCCACAAGCACCATCACGGGAAGGCCAGGGATGCCAGGCACACACAGCTCAGGTGCCAAAATGGCAACCGCAATGAAGTTTTCATCAGGGATGAACTAGTCCTCACTGTGAAGGCAGGTATGGTGAGAAAGATCACCTCCCTGCAATGTGGTGAGAAATGTCACCTCCCCATTTCCCATCAGTAGAGGGTGGGAACCAAATTAGTAACCATGTTGGTGGGAGAGGAAAAAGTGAATACCCAAGAGAAAGAGCAGCACAAAAAGACTCCTGAAGAGGAGATTTAAGAAGCAGCAAGCTGTGAAGAGGCTCTTACAATGCAGAGTGAAAGAAGGAGCACAGGCTGTTTAGACAGGGAAGGGGCCACAGACAGCACCAGGGAAACAGGCTGAGGACAGGGGGACAAGGACAGCCATGGCCAGCGCCCTCTGCACAACCAGCAGGCAGGCCCAGCAGATGGACCACTTCACCATAAACTGGGCCAAGACATCACCAAGCCCAGCTGAGCCTTGAAGCCAGAAACCCTGCGAGCAGCCTGACTGCCTCCAAGAGGACACAGATGAGGGTAAAGCCACAACCCAGCACACCCAGGGCACCTTCCCACCCACCTGCATGGCTGGATGCTTCACACAGTTGTCAAGGACAGGGGAGTGGTGTGGGAGAGGTGTGCAGGACAAGGGAGTCCCAGAGGAGTCCCTGTGGCCCCACCCCAGACCAAGGAGGCTACAAAAAGAAAAGCCCAAATGCTTTTTCTTATTTTCTAAAGACATAACTGAGACTGCATCCAGCAGCCTGCCAACACAATGCCATCATCCACCAACACGTGCCTTGGCAATAGGACACAGGGCCACACTCTCATGCCTGGTGTGAATGTGGCAAGTACAACAAGCCCCTTGGTGTTGCATGGCCATGATACAGAACAGCACTGCAGGCTTGCAGTGGCTTTCTGCCTCCTTACTGCAAACACTGTAGAAGTAAATTTAGTTGTGTATCTCCCACTGAGACAGGCAGCGATCTGAATGGCCTGTGGTTGGTCTATCACTCCTATAACCCCCGCTTCAATGCCCACAGGACCATGCTCAGCTGCGAACACAAACCTTCTGTGCTATCATCTTTGCCACCACGTCCCGAGCGTGCACATCGATGGTGCATATGGTCATGATTTTCTGCCTGTCACCCTTGGAGAGATGCCCAATCAGCATGGCAACGAGGGTGTTCAGCTGGGTCACTTGCTTCTTGTGATATTCCTTCATCGCATTCTCGTAGCCTTCCTCCACCCTGGCAAAGGCAATCTCAACCTCGGTTGTCCACCAGATCTGGATGCAGGAAAGAGCCACCTAGGGAAATGGGCTGGCTCAGTATCCAGGAAAACATCAGAGCTTACTTACGTTCAAGAGTGTCTGATCCACTGATCAAGGATGAAGTATCCAAGACACAAATTTTTCATATAGTAGTCACAAGCAGACAGGACAACAGGGATCTGCTCCATGACATTCATTTAAAACATCATATCAGCGGCAGACACCTTTAGCAGCTACTTAGTAGTAAACCAGCACCCTTCACATGCCTGACACAGCAGAGGAGGAAGAGCTGGAGACCACGAGGCTGTCAGGTGCACCCGAGGGACTCTTCTCACCGCTTCGTTTTCCTGCTGCACCTCTCGCTCCTCTGGGTGTACAGACTTCCCATGATGCACAGGGTGCAGCAGGCACTGCCCAAGCTCCTGAACTCTGTAACCCAGCCAAGAGTGTATCCTTCCTGAAGCCCCAGTCAGACCATGGACCTTAGCCTGGAAACTCCATCAGGAGATTGCCAGGATAAAGGACGACTCATCCTTCCTCCCTCCTGGACAGCACAGTGGAGGCCAGAAACATCCCCATCCACAGCTAGCGGTCATTACTGAAAGAAGGGAAGGGCAGGACTGAAGGGGAAGCCAAGCGCCAACTTTCCCACATGACAGCATGAGTGGAGATGAGGAACAGTGGCAGATACCTGGGCAGGGTAGTCAAAGAGCCACTGTTCCCTCAGCTTCTCCTCGTAAGCCATGACGGCTTCCGTCATCTCGTCTCTCACGGTAGCCCTCATGCTGTCTAATACATGATTCAGCCATACCTCAACCTGGAGAAGAGATTAAATCACAGTAACACATTTGCTATTCTTAAGCTCCTTTCATAATTAGTGAAGATAGGGAATGTGACAATCATTGAACTCTTGAGTTAAACAAGCCTCACAGCCTCCTTCAGACTGGGTGGATTTAGCCAATTCTGGTACTGCAGGATTAGCATCTACTTCCAAACACCAAGAATACAAGCCAGTTTTTTCTTGAACTCCAGCTATAGGAGAAACCAAAATGAACTCCACCGATGAGTACTTTAGTTCGGCACGTTCCACCTCCAGGCCACGACAGAATCACTCATGGGACTTGGGCACAGTGGGCCAGCAGCGGGAGAAAGCTGCTGCCAAATTTGGGAACACAATTCCTGCTGAATTTAGTATTTCACAGGCAAAGTCTTCACTGAAAAGATAGTTTAAATGCATCAAGCTCCATCACTGGGGAGGTCAGTAGCTGGTATTATGTACTTTAGCCTCCTATAATAGTCCATGGAGAAAGGTGCAACTACAGGGACAGGTAAGCTGAGCAGTAGTTTGATTCTTAAATTTCGTACTTTAACTCATCCTATAAAAGAAGGAAGATTTGGAAAACAGGAAAAAAGTCATCTCTTTCAAAAGATACCCATGCAGATGTACTATGGAATAGCTTAGTCTATTTTCAGTCTACATCCCCTCCCTTACTGAGGATATTTGCAACAAGCTGTAAGACTAACTTTCAAAACATCTTAGAAACATTCATATAAAATCCCTAGTTAGAAAAAGGCCACAGCCCTTTCTCTCACTGTGGACTGCAACACCTATGCCCCACCTTAGTGAGGACCTATCCAGAGTGGGACCAAGAGCTGTGGTGTAAGGAGGAATTAAATTACACACTACCTCTTCCAGCCTTCCTCATGCATAAAAGAAGAGTAGTGAAGCTCTACAATGTCTTGGCAACAGATGCCCACACAAGGGGCAGGAGAGCAGACTCCACTGGACAGTTTTGTAGACAAGGTCTTCCTTCTCACCTGTCCGCTGCAGTCACAGGGTTCACTGAAGCTGACGTATTCCTCCTCTCTACTGTACATTCCCAGGCCAAACTTGGTTGTCTTTTGCTCAGAGTCCAGCTGGAATTTCATCTTGGCCAAGTTGTCAAAGAGTTTGGAAAGATGACGTTGCACCTGCAAAAGGAATTGTATAAATAAAGCGACTGAGACAGGACAAGTGGAATGGAGATCATACATGTCACAGACACAATCATGTTCACAAAGCATGATCTTAGACATCTTGGTAGCACCACATCTTCGCATACTGCCCACTCAAGCCTCTTGCTGTCTCTCCCAATACTTCCACCCATTTCTATATCATTTAGAAACCAGACATACCTTAATAAATCATATTTCCCCATTGGGAAATCTCCCATACAGGGCAAAAGCTCAGAAAACATTCAAACATTGCATGACCTCCTAGCCCCTCTTTCCCTACATGTAGCGATGAGAGGTGTCTAGCCATTGCTCCACTTCATCCTATTCTCAGTACACTGTGAAGTTTTCTTCACTATGAACCTTTCTGTTTTTTCACTACTAGAAATGAATTTTGTGCCAATTGAAAAGTCCTGAATTCTCCTCCATGAAGAAGAAAGACCTTTATTTCTGCCCAAGACCCATGATAAACAGCTCAACAACCCAGACCCTCTACAGAACCCCCATCTTGACCAAAAGAACTCTTCCAGAAGGAAAATAATAATTTGGTTCTGTCCTGTTCGCACCTGGCTGAGTTTGAAATACCAACAGGGAGATCCTACCATCGCTGCTGCAGGCTCTCAACATCACCACCTGCCTGCTGGGAGCTGAGCAGGTCACCAACACTTGTTCTAGATCACTACATAACACAAAAATAAATCACTGCATGTGTCACACACCACTGGCAACAAAGGTGGGCTTCTCCCAGGACTGATGTTCCCATGGCAAGGGTCAGCTCACAAAGCTGTCCCAGACAGGAGCTGCCTCTCTCAATGACAGCAAGAGACAGGGAGATGGACAGACTCCCATGGGTGGAATGAGAAATGAGAACAGTCCGTGACACCTGGTGCTCTAATGCTTTCAGGGAAAGACGGGTGGACTTGTCCGTTTAATTCTTACTCACTGATTCACAAAGGATTACAATACTCCTTCTCACAAGCTGTTCTGCAGGTGGACATAGCTCAGTAGTCTTCTTACACACATTCAAGCAGGGCCAAATCCTGGAAGGTGCTAAGTACCTCTGAGAAGCAATGGGCAGTCAGCTTCCCCCCAGATAAGCATAACTCCTTTCAAATCTTAAGTACAACATAGAAACTTTTTCTTACATCTAGAAGTTTCTGCTCACAAATCTCTACTGTCTGTTCCTGAACTCTGGCCAGCCTGCAGGGCTTCAGATGTACTCCAGCACTTGGTGCAATCCTGCCAGTGGAGCCCTGAATACACCTGAATCTGCACAGGTTCAATACCCAGTTCAAGAGGATAATTGTGTATTTAATCCTCCTCTAGGAATTACCAGACTTTGAAACTACAGCAGAAAGGCTGAGAGTGTATCCATGTATGATCCTACTTGACATTTACTTTAATTTTACTGCAAATAGTTTGGAATAACAGAACACACCAGGAGTGTCTTGCTCCATGGAGCATTTCAACACAGTACTTTTCTTTGCTTCCTCCACAGGATGATCCAGCAATCCACCAAAGTCAACAGGAGGAATAGTATATTTGGAGTGATTTCCCCACACATGGCATTCAGGCACTATCCCCAGAAACCCAGCCTGAAGAGGAGAAGCCTCCTCAGTCAGATGGCGCAGAAGCCCAGTGCAGGAAGTCAGATACCCAGCCTGGTCTCTGAGCTGTGCAGGGATGGATGGCAACCCAGGAGATCTACTTGCTTGCCTTGGCCACAGCCACTGTCTGACCACCAGCTGTCTTACCTCTTTCAGGTTGTGTTCTTTTCTCCCCCTATAATCAGGGCATCCCAAAGGCCTTTGCATGGGGGAAGGAAGAAGTGGCTGACTAGGAAATGGCTCTTCTGTCTAAAAAAAGGGAACTCTCTAAGGCATCAGTTGTCAACACTTCCACATCTGAATGCCCAGTCTGTGGCTCTTTCAACAGCAGATGTTGTTTGGTAGCACCCCAGGTTGGGGATCCAAGGTCAGCAACAAGTTTTGGCTGAGATCCTCAAGGAAGATGGTTTCTTCCAAACTCACTGTATCCCAGCAGAAACAAAATCACTGTTTTTATGGCATCAAAACCAGCTCTACTCTGTGCAATGCTTTCAGAACCATCTGCAAGCATCACCAGGGTTAGATCAGACAACATACAGTGCACGTGTTGCCTTTCAAAGGTGACAGATGAAGGCCAGCTGTGAAAGAATTACTATTAATCCAAGTGAGGGTGGGAGAAAAAGCACTCAAGAAAGGATAAGCTACAGAAGAGTCCCAAGACAGCATCTTTCACCGTGACATTACTGACAGCTGGAAAATACAAACGTCATGCAGTAGAAGGCCTACCAGCTGTGGGTTGGTGCCATTGGAAAGAATATCCAATAAATCTGCAGAAGAAATGAAGTAAAATCTGGGAAAGGCCAACCTCTTCATGTCCAAATATTCAGCCAAAGCCTTCTCACACAGACACAACCTGGGGAGACAAAGCATATAAGCAGAGCCCAGGACAGGTGGGTAAATACCCTTTCATGTTTCATGCTACCGTTGGGTTATCAAGCAGCTTCTCCCCTACCATGTGGAAATGCCAGACATGAGCTGAGTCTGTAGGCTGGTCTTCTACAGCATTTTCCAAACAGATCAACATAGCACATAGTAACTCATAGATCACTCTCTACTCCCAAGGATCAAACAGCCTAAGAGTCAGAGAAGCCTCATAAAAAAACAGAAACACAGGTGGAAAAGGAGGCTAGAAAGGATTTGCAGTCTAACCTACTGTTTTAGACAAGCTCGTAACTGCCACAGGTGATTTCACACTGGGATGAAAGTTTCCATAGCTGCTTTTATTCTAATGAGCCACATTTTAAAGTCTGATTCAGACCTACTCAGCTTTTTGTGTTTGCAAAGCCTGAAAGGAAACTTGTTTGCTCCGATCTAAAATGAATCTTTTGGTGTTTACATGCTAAACTGCTGCTGAGCTTACAAAGTTCATAAATAACATGCAGCTAGTCCTCTGTGAGGAACATTGGCTTTATCTGATTAAAAAATACAATAAATCTTTATTTTAAATGGATAGTTATTACTGACACAACAGCTATCATATTAACTTTTAAATGTGTTCCAGGTAGACGAGCTCATATGTCAAGCGAGAAGTGTATCCGTCTCAGGACACTAAGGTATTTCTCAGAGAGCCATGTTATACCTTGTCAAGGGTATACACACAGAGATAATTTCATAAATTAAAGAACATGGGCTCAGCTCTGCTGCAGATATCCCTGCTTGGACTGCTAAATAGATATTTAAGATATTGTACTTGGGGTGGCAGTGAGGCCACATGTTATTAAAACCAGCTGAATACCTAGCTTTGTATGTGTGCAAATCAATATTCAGGATTAGAATTTGCACATACACAAAGCCAGACTCCACTTCAGGGTGATGGATCACAAATAAAAAGACTCGAGAAAGATCAGAAATGCTGCAACTTGTGAATGCAAGGAATGCACAGTCTAGGAAGAAAGCCTTGGAGCACAGGTTAAACAAACTTATTAGAGTTGATCCCAGGCTCTGCCAAAATCCTGGGATTTTTTAATTTCTACCTACCTACTCTGAATGTCCTCCAGTTGCTGGGACAGATGTGGTTTATTGGTGGCCTCAACCACATTTGGGGTTTTCTGAGCTTCATAGGCCAGTTCTTTAAAATCCATGTCGATCCCTTCAAAGCGTTCAGAGTCCTAAAAAACAATACAAGGAACACATTCATGGTAAAACGCTAATTTTTATGCTAAAACATCGCATCCTCTCAGTGCTGTCTTTGGGTTGAGGGGAAAAACTCTCTATGGAGAGCCTCCTGTCCAGTGCAGAGGGACCTCTCCACCATTTCAGAAGGGGTCTCGAAGCCATGTGCCCAAAACACATCTCCAACTGGGCACTCACCGGTTTCTCACTGTATCCCAAAGGGGTCATGGATAAAGTGATACATGCAGAAGCCAATGCCTAGGACAACCATTTTCATGGGATTGAATTCCCTTTTGAATGTCTCCCTGAGGCTCTTCCTCTCCTGTGTCCAAGATGAAATACCAAGTTTCCCTGGCCATAGCAGCAGGAGATGCTCCCGTATGGAGGAAAGGGTACCGACTCCATGTGAATTCACTCTTCCCCTCTTGTTACAATGTAGGACTCCCAGTGTCCATCCCTGAAATGGGTATGAAGACATTTGCAGAGGAGAGCCCTTCCTTGCCTTGAGTAAGACCATGGAAACCCCATTTTGGCAGCAAAGGAGCATGCTGACAATTATGCTCTGCACCTAACAGGGACCCTGAATTTCTGGAGTTAACAGTAAAGAATAAATAAAGCTATGTTCAAAATGTCTCTGCTCCTCCCTCCTTCCCAAGCCAGGCCTCCTGAGTGAGCCAGGACACTGAATAAAAGTGCTCCAAGCTTTCCTGGTAACAATTCCACATTAAACTGTGTTCAGCCCCGATAGCAAGGCTCTGGAGGACCCAGCCTCTGCTGGAGAGTTGAGCCCTCCCTGCACACAAGCCATGTAGCTGCTTCAGATGTGCATCCCATGCCCTGCCGGCACATTCTCCCATAGCCCTAGATGCATCCTGAGGAGGTTCAGCCTCCAGAGACTTTGAGCTTCATCTTTTCTTCTACAGAAGGGAAGAGGCTGCTGATTCGTGCCACCTGCCAGATGGGTATTGAGATGCAGACGTCTGCCCAGTAGGATGCAGATTTAAATCATTATGTGATTTCATACATGCCATTAGATAGCTGTTGGATATTAACAGCTTGCTGGCACATGCTACAGCCTTCAGGCCACTGGTTATTAGCACCTGTATATATTGCCCAGCAAGTGAGGTGTGCCCAGCAACTCTCCAAAGCAGAGGGAGAAACAGCCCAAGCAGACCAGGGTGAAGGGATGGAGACAGGGTGGCGTATCATGCAGGTGTCACTGGGCTGTGCACACCCTCTCTTGGGTGTCAGTCCCCTGGCAGTGCTGTCAGTGACACTGCACGTGGACAGGGACAGCAGTGACACAGTCAACTGCAGTTCACTTGTGAGTGAAAGGCAGGTTCCTCAGCTTGGCTGCGAATGGTCCAGCAGGGCCAGGAAACAGCTTGGAAGATTTTTTTAAAAATCAAGGGAATCTGGAATAAGTCTGTAAGCTGGACTCAAAGACACTCCCAAGGAGGTCACCAATGACATCTTTGTTCCATTTTCCAAAGCAGGACTAGGAGAACATCTGCTCTCCCCCTGCAGCAGCACTTAAGGCAGTGAAGGGGACGCTGCCAAAGCTGCCTGGTCCAGCCCTGGTTTGACTATTTGCAATGTCTGAGTAATTATCCCAGTCCTCTCCCCCCCGAGGAAAGAGAGAACATGCCTCCAGCACTGAAGGAAGCTAGCAGCCTCACCCTCAGTTTCCAGGAACTTTGTATTTGCTATGCAGCGGTGGAGGGGAGAAAATCAGCTTCTCAGCATGGCTCAAGCACAACCTACAGTACAAAAACATCCTGGGTCAGCACTAGGGAAACTACTATAGCACCAAGGGAGCCTCCAAAAAATCAAGGCAGCAGGAGAAAAGCCCTGCTTTGGGGAACTTGGCATTATTGATAACCCTATTTCATACAATGGAGACTCTTTTTCAACAATTTCCAAACAGGAAAAATAGGATTTGGGGTTCCATACCTCGGGAAGCTGTACCCGTATATCTTCTGAGCCTATGAATATGCTCTCCAAGTGAGACCATGTATGCTGCACTTCGAACCAGAGAGAAATGACAGAGTCTGCGGTGGACAGCTTCCTCTGCCATGCGGACACTTCTTCCAAGAAGAAAGCAATATATTTGGATGTCATTAAATTCTGCAGCTGCACCTGGTTGTCTTCTAAAGTTTCAATGAGTTCCTCATCTGACTTCAGCAATGGGATGTTCGTCCGGGGATGAGGCTCATACTGAAACTCCATGGTGCTCCAAGTCATTTTTAGCTCCTTCAGGACTTTCTCCATACTCATTTCTCGCACTGCTTTGTCCACAATGCCATGAACTTCATCCTCAAAGTTATGCAGATTGAGTTTCAGGAGGTCAGCCAGTGTGGTGTCTGAGTCCATCACAAACTTCACACCCGTCATCTGCATCAGTTGATTCCAGTGTCTTTCTCTAATGGCGGGATTCTGAAGTTTTGCCACAGCTTTCAGGGCTGTCAGCATGTTCTTCACCTTGCTGTCCATCCCAGTGAAAGCATCCCATGCCCTCATTTCCTTATCCAAATTCCGAATCTCTCTTGCAAACTTTTTACACTCCAGATCCATGTTTTCCACATTAATATCCACCCATGCAGTCATTTGCCAGTCATCAAGGCTTGTGTTCACAAGGGAGATCATATCCCAGAGCTCTTTGAGAAGACATAGCTCCTTTCTGCATTGCTTCAGTTGTTTATAATCTGGCACCATGACTTCAAACAGACCGGCTGATTCATAAATCGAGGTCATGGCTGACTCCATTTGTTTAATCTCAATGTGCTTTGCATCCAGCAGTTGATAAGGTTTTTCAGTGTCATATCTAGAAAGAAATGTTTATTCTTCATCAGTGATATTCTAGCAACTTCTAAAGAAAACATAAATCAAACAGTGACTCTAAGAGACAAAGCAGAGATGAAACACATTGATGGTACAGCCACATGGCACTACTGACACCACCTTAAAGTGATATTGTGCACTCAGTATCCAAATTTAATCTCTTGTCAACACTGGACAGCACTCCCAGGGACAAAACACACCAGGCATAACAGACAGAACACTGCGAAAAGGTAGGAAATGTATGCAAAGGCTCAAGCATATGTCCTCAGGACACTCGGACATGATCCCATAACACTTTTTTTCCCCTTGGGCTTCTCTGATGCTATAATTTGCCCATACCTGAATGGTGCTTCTTTCCGAAATCGCTCTCTGAATCTGTGCTGCTCAACATCAAATGCCGCACAGCTCTTGCGCAGAACTGTCATTTCGTTTGCCTGCAGAGGAGCCACATGCTGTTTCACAGCTATTGCCAGCTTCTTTATAGTGTTCCATTTTTCTGGCAGTTCCTGCAAGCAAAATTTAAATGCTGGTAAGCAGTATTTGATATTTGATATAAGATGTATCTGATCTGTTTATGGATAATCACAGAACAGGAAAAGCAACAGATTCCATGTCTAAACTGTAAGGAAGTTTTGTTGTGATGCAAAGGCTAAACACAATTTGGGATAAAACTTACCAGTTATTCACAAACTTGAAGACTAATGAAGACTAAGACCTTGTAGCTGACTGCTCTGATTGTAAAAACACGTTCAATAACTTCAGAAGAAGGGTCCCAGACTAGCTCTTGGGCTCCCAGGATGGTTGAATGCTTGAGAGAGAACAGCGATCCTAACACCAAGCCCAGAGGGACCTGGAGCCTGCTGGGAGAGGCTGAAGGCAGGAAGATGAGCTGCAGATGCAAGCTCATCAGATCATCTGGCTTCCCAGAGCTAATCAAGAAACAGAGCCTGGGAAATTTCCTGCCAGCTCTTAGAGCAGATGTTATTATACCAGAAGGACTTCTAGAGAGCTCTCTGGGGCAAATCCCTCCAGCCTGTGTATATAATATTAGTACTAAATAAGACTGGTTTCTTTCTCAGGTCTGCATCCAAGCTGCAAGTGCGCAGCACTGCTGACAATCCACCCTCTATACCTGGCGTTTTCTTCAGAAAGGGATTTTATTTCTTCTCACTAGGCTTCTTGGGCCATATCCTCAGTCTAAGGAGGATATCAGCCCATCAGACACTGACATCAGCCAAGGGCTCTGCTGTCCTAAGTCCCAGTGCTTTGCTCTCGAAGAGCCCACTTCCCCATTATATTGTGCAAGCCTACAGGGAAGACTTCGGGTTTCTTTTCATCTCAGTTCACATAGTTGAGGAGATTAATGGAGACCCACCAACACTATGGAAAGAAGGGAAATAACCTGGAGGCAGCTCTGAGGCAGAAGAGATAGCCAGAGCAGAGCCAGTCCCTCCTGAGAGGTCTCCTTCTGGCACTTTATATTCCAGTCTCAATGGAAATCACTATCCATGACCACAGCAGGGCACACATGGAGCTGCTTCCTTGTCCTTCGCATACAAACTACCAGCTCCAGCCCATCCATCTCTATGGCCATGGAGGGAGCAGTACCTAGAGAAACTTACTTCTGGTTTTCCCACCATATATAGGAGTGAATGAATCATTCAACGATGTGTTGCTGTCACTTGCCAGGAAGAACAAAACTGTTTTGTTATCTCCTGCATCTGAATGGCTGCCCCACATCGCTCATTTCTTCTATCAGAAAAATAAATCAGTTGTTTGAATGTACTTGCACAAACAGGCACCAAACAAGCAGCTCTCGGGCAGAGGAATTAGCAGAGCTCGGTTCCCTGCAGCACGATGTTTTATGCTAGACTGAAGCTGTTGCAGCAGCCAGAGCATCCATGTAATGCAGCTCTCCTGGTTTTCAGGGAGTCTGTAGGAACCTAGGTATCTTTAGGAGCCTTAACTATTACAGATTTGGTGACCCAACCACCCATGGATCACAGTTGCACAAGCAGAAACCAGGGGATCACTAAACTCCACTCAGCTCCCATCCAAGCCTGCAGCAGAGAACTGGAGCCTTTACTGCACAGGTGCGTAAGACAGGAACATCTCCCCAGAAGGTCCTGCTTTAAACCTTGTGTCCTACACAGACCCCTCTGCCCACAGCACCCCATGACTATAGGGTATCCATCAGCACATAGCCACACACTTCTCCACTGTAACATCTTAGCTGTTGCCAGTGCTTGTCTCCTGTTCCCCAAGGCTGGCTGGGCACCTCACAGTCTTTTCTAACCTGCACCTCATGGTCCCCTTTCCAGAAATGAAAAGAATTCCCAAAAGAAAACTGATTCATCAGAGCCAGATGTGGAAAGGTGCCAAAATACTTTCAAAACCTGCTCCCAGTGATGTCCTCTGGATCGAACAGATTTGGTGTCACAGACCCAGCAGAGGACTGAATTCTTATGAGAAGACAACTCCTCTGCCAACATTATCCTTCCCATCTCCACAGTTGCCAAGAACAGGCTTATTTAAAAATAATTATAATTCAACCTAATTAACAGATGTATTTAAAAATGCATTTATTTTTTTCAAGAGTAATCGCTGGGAGTTGGAGCAGGCATTCTATGTTTTTCATACATAACAAAAGGCTTAATCTCTGCTTTAAAAGAAAAATGTCAATATAACTCCAAAATCTGGAGCTATTAAGGCACATCCCACAACAGCAAAATACTATCCACTGAGGCCCTCTAATGACAGGGTGTGGGGTCTTAAATATTCCTGCAATTCTCTTAAGCTCACACTCTCTTTGACATCTACTACGAGGCAAATTGCTGTGTCCACTACAAGTTTTGACCCACCTCCAGGTACTTATAGACTTCCTCTGGCAGTTGTTGCTCATATGTCTTCAGCAGTTCGATGGTTTGCTTCAGGGGCTCAAACATGGCATCGGTGACATTGTGCCTTTCTTTAACGGCCAGGAGATGACCCATTATCTCCACCAAGCCATCATAATCGCCTTTTTCAACCTTTTTGCTCAAACCTTTATGGGCAGTTTTTATGAACTCATCAAGGTCAGCCAAGCTATATAACACAAAGCAGGAAAGCACAAAATGAGAGCAGTTCCTATTGAAATAATTATCAGCCTTATGGAAGGCAGCTGGACTGGCATGGACAGGGGAAAGGCCTGGCTAACCCTGTCCATTACATGGCAACATGCTAAGGGAATCAGAACCACAATTCATGTTCAAAGGGATCCATAGATGTGGTACAGCTTCCTGCAAGGAACAGATAGTTTGGGACTTCTCAGGCTGGAGAGAAGGTATTTAAGGAGTATGACTGAATCACAGAATCATAGAATCGTTTAGGTTGGAAAAGACCTTTAAGATCATCCAGTCCAAATATTAACCTACACTAACAAGTCGTGGTTTAGCCCCAGCCAGCAACTAAGCACCACGCAGCCGCTCGCTCACTCCCCCTACCCCGATGGGATGGGGGAGAGAATTGGAGGAGTAAGAGTGAGAAACACTCCTGGGCTGAGATAAGAACAGTTTAATAATTGAAATAAAGTAAAATAGTAATGCTAATAGTAACAGTATAATAATGATAATAATAATAATAATGATACACGAAGCAAGTGATGCACAATGCAATTGCTCACCACCCGCCGACCGATACCCAGACAGTTCCCGAGCAGCGATCGCTGCTCCCCGGCCAACCCCCCACAGTTTATATACTGAGCATGACGTCATATGGTATGGAATAGCCCTTTGGTCAGTTTGGATCAACTATTCTGGCTGTGCCCCCTCCCAGTTTCTTGTGCGCCTGGCAGAGCATGGGAAGCTGAAAAAGTCCTTGACTAGCATAAGCAGTACTCAGCAACAACTAAAAACATCAGCCTGTTATCAACATTCTTCTCCTACTAAATCCAAAACACAGCACTATGCCTGCTGTTAGGAAGAAAATTAACTCTATCCCAGCCGAAACCAGGACACTACTCTAAGCCAATCAAGGGTAGACTAGACTAAACCATGTCCCAAAGTGCCACATCTACCTGTTTTTTGAACACTTCCAGGGATGGTGACTCCACCACCTCTCTTGGCAGCCTGTTCCAATGCTTGACCACCCTTTCCGTAAAGAAATTTTTCCTAATTTCCAACCTAAACCTCCCCTGGCGCAGCTTAAGCCCATTTCCTCTCGTCCTATCGCTAACTATTTGGGAGAAGAGACCAACACCCACCTCACTACAACCAACCTCCTTTCAGGTAGTTGTAGAGAGCAATAAGGTCTCCCCTCAGCCTCCTCTTCTCCAGGCTAAACAATCCCAGTTCCCTCAGCCGCTCCTCATAAGGCCTGTGCTCCAGACCCTTCACCAGCCTTGTTACCCTTCTCTGGACACGCTCCAGCACCTCAATGTCCTTCTTGTATTGAGGGGCCCAAAACTGGACACAGTATTCCAGGTGCAGCCCCACCAGTGCCGAGTACAGGGGAACAATCACCTCCCTGCTCCTGCTGGCCACACTATTCCTGATACAAGCCAGGATGCTGTTGGCCTTCTTGGCCACCTGGGCACACTGCTGGCTCATGTTCAGCCGGCTGTCTACCAACACCCCCAGGTCCTTTTCCGCCAGGCAGCTTTCCAGCCACTCTTCCCCAAGCCTGTAGCGCTGCATGGGGTTGTTGTGACCGAAGTGTAGGACCCAACCCTTGGCCTTGAGACCTATGAGCTCAGGAGTAGTCTGGAGAGAGTGAGTTTTAAAGCACAGTCTACATCTTGTCTTTTCCAATACAAGAATTCAAGACCCCCAAATGATCCTGACAGGTTGCAAAGCTACAACAAATAGGGATTCTTCTTCACATACTGCCTCATTTCACAGGGTAACTCCCTGCTGCAGGAGGATGCGGACGACAAAAATTCACAGCAATTAAGGAAAACAATTGAACATTTGTGGGAGAAAAAAAATCCATCCAGGTCTTTAAATAGAAAGGCATGACCCCTGTCTCTCAAAGTCTTTGAGCTATAAATCCTTAGAGACAAGAAGAGTATCTGGGGGAAGTTTCCCTACCTGCTTAACCCTGTTCTTAAACTCACCAGCTACTGGGCACTGTCGGCAGAGGCATGATGGGCTCCTGGGTTTCTGGTCCTTTCCAGCACAGCCATTCTCCTCTTCTCAAAACACTTACTTTTTAAGTGCCCACTTAAATTCTGTGGATGCTGCTGGGCCAAAATGTATCCTTAAATACTTCACCTAATAAAGACTAAACTGAGTCAGACACTCTTAATAAGAACTCCTAAATGCCCATTCTAAGCTACACAAAAACCTCTTTGCACAGAAATTACCTAACAGAATTATGGTGCTGAAAAGAACATGAGAGATCATATAATCCACCATACGCAGCAGCCTTCACTACTATATGTGTCTGTAAATACTTCTTTGTAAGCATCCAAGACCTACAACATCCTTCAGTTGCAACTACTCAAATAAATCACCTGACGCATTGTCCTGCATAGACCTGGCTGCTGAGCAGCTATTCAGAGCAGGGAACACATGTTAATTCAAAACTTACATCCAAAACTCCTCCTTTTTGTAACCTTGAAACTACCTCCCCATGACTGCTCATGCCAGGCAACCCAAATTACAATTTTTTTTTTTAACACAGAGTGCACTCAAAAGACCAATGCATTTAGAAATAGAGCAAGTATCTCATGGTATTAATGGAGCTTTACTGATGTCTAATTTCAAATTCAACAAAGTAAGCACAGAGCTCTAGCAGAGATTAGTTTAGCTGGATGAGGATGAACAGACAACCAGATGTCCTTTCTAACACCACACACCAGGTCACAGGAGCATCGGCTTGTGGGATGTCAATGGTACCAAGTCCATGTAACTGTTTCCACCTTACACACTCAGCCATACCAGTTCCCAGCAGAGACCAGGGGATGGAAGATATAGGGGATGTGATGGAGTTGGCATGCAGTATGGGCCCCCTTGCTGTATTAACCTACTGGTTAATAGTGTGAAACAATAAAGCCCAGCCAAGACAAGAGAGACCCCCTTTGGTCAGCGCAGGTCCCAGGCAGAGGAAGCAGGAACATCTCTTACCTGTGTGTGACGTGGTCCATGAGATGCTGCTTGAACACCAAGCTCCACCTTTTGATCACATTCAGCAAGGATGCCTTGAAAGGCCGAGCATCAACTTTCATCCAGCTCTGGAAGATGCTGATGGGTTCAATGCGATTCACTTCTTCATAGATCTTCTCATAGGTGTCGATCTGCTCTCTGAACTGCTGCAGCGTGGGAGGTGTCTCAGGGACCCCGTCCTCCGCATGGGCCTCAATTTCTGCAGCAGTGAGGATGTGCCCGTAGAGGAGGAACTGGCGGCAGAACTCCTTTCTGTCATCCCCATAGAGGTAGGAGTAGTGGTTGAAGGCACTGCGGTAATTGCAGCAGGCTGCCATCATGGCTTGCACACGTCCCATCAGGTCATGGCGCATGTCGGCCAGATCAGCCATGTCCTCCATGTCAGCCTAGGAGAGGAGAGGAGAGGAGATCACAGTGATGAGGGAGCAGCGTGGTACCTCTTCACTGCCACACAGCACGAGGGAGCTCCACAGCCACGGACCTGGTAGTGGGGGAAGCCGCTGTGCTTGGCCAGCCTGGGCACCAGTGATGAGATCCGGTAGATGTCATTAAGAAGACTTTCCAGCATGTCATAGAAGCCATCATTTGCACCAGGGTCCAAGGAGGGATGAAATATCAAATCTGGGATCACCAAATCCAGCTGCACCTCAAACAGGGGGGCAAGCCCCGCCTTGGGATCTGGTAGGGAAGAATAGAGATGCCAGGATCTTTTTCAAGGGGAGAAAAGTGATCTTGAGCCACTACTAACATCCCACCACAAGATGCACAGATGCCCCACAGGGATACCAGGCAGGTGTGATCACAGACACCCACTCGCTGGGTCCAGTGACATTATGTCTGCACATAACACAGAGGAGATGCTGGCAAACTAGCTGATGTTCTGGTACCCACAGGAGATACTGGAGAACAGATGAGACACAAGTGATTTAAGGACTGGAAAAAATGCTGTGGAGAAAAGCCTTAAAGAGACCAGGCTCTTTAGCTAATCAAAAGGGAGTCTGAGAGCTGAACAATTACAGTGCATAAGTACTTGCAGAGGAGAAAAACAACAGGAACCAAGAGGCTCTAATTTAGTGGAGAAAGGCATGAAAAAACCCCAGCAACTGGAAACTGAAGCCAAATGTAAATGTAAAATTATGTGCATGTTTTTAACAAGATGGTGAAGAACTGGATTCGATTCTCCAACTCAGTGCGCCTCCACATTCAGGAAGGAAGCATTCCTGGAGACGTGCTTTAGCTGGACACAAGCTGCTCTCAGCAGAGTGAGTGAACCTCCATGGTAGCCTTAGGCAAAAGGTCTGATTTAGTGGCTCATGAACCCATCTCTTCACTAGTCTAATGCTCAGGGACTGAGGTTTTTCTTTCATGCCTTTCATCAGCAGAATTGGCTCTTGAGACTCTCCACAAATAAAAGTTGGTGTCACCCTGATGCTTTGTTCATGGGAGGGCAGTAGATGGCTGGTGCCCAAGCACAGACTTGGGATGACACGTCAATTTGTCTGTCCATTAATCCCTGCAAATCATGCATAGTCCTCTCCATCCCTTCCCCCTGAGCAATGCTTTGCTCCAGTGACTGGGGAATGGAGTCACCCACCCTGTCTGGAGGCTCCCCCAGCACTTGGTGTAGACAGTGCAAAAGGCACAGGAAAAGCCAGGAAGAAGAGAGCAAATCTTAGGCATGAGGGACAGCACAAACCTCCCTTTGGTGAGACTGAAGAAGCCATTGTGACGAGGGGAGAGGAACCAGCAGTCACCTGTGTTTTCCAGGAGGTACTTGAGCGAGCACTCAATGGCAGTGAAGAATCCATCCAGGACTATCTCATCCACGTAATCCACATAGGCCTTCCAGATGTCAGATGCTGGGTCTGCAAGTAAGAGGCTCTGGTTTTCCTGGAAGAAAAAGAAGATGCCTTCAAATACAGCAGGGTTGAGTCTGTTCTACAAGAGAGCTGCCTACAGCTACAGACTTATACCAGTGAGCACATGGGTACCAGCCTTGTGGAGGGATGGGAAAGCAGACAGACTGATGTTGCTGCTGGTGGCATGGCCATGATTTGCTCCTTCTGTCAAGGGCTGCTTTGTCATCTGAAACAACTCAAAATAACTGCAAGGTAAAAATGGAGTGCAGAATAGGTTTAGCAGCTCTGCGACATGTTCTTGTCCCTATTCTCCAAGGCCACAGGGCTCAAGGTTGCTTTGCACACCTGGGCAGGGTGTCTCAAAGGCTTATCACAATGCATCCCAATGCATGAAGACCCAGCCCTGGTGGTAGGTATAATATTAGCCTGAGTGGATGAGGCCTTCAAGGACTGCTTACACTTCTGCACTACAAACGGTCATCTCAAGACCAGAGAACTTTTAAATTCAGGAAAGGGATTTTAAATAAACCGCATAAAAACAGATAAAGGTTGGGATCAGAAGATAAAGGGTTCGCTCATAACCTCCCTCCTCAGTTTATTGTGTTTCCTTCCTCCCAGGGAAGCTCCCAGTCAGAAAATTCAGGGTTTTCTGGGTCACAGCAGGGACCCATCCTTCTTGGGTTTCCTCTTCCCATCCCCACAAGGACAGGCTGTGTACCCACTCCCTACACCTCCCAGTAGCCTCCCATGCTCTGCTGTGATGCTGTCCCCTGTGTTGTCATGCCTTCTGAATGCTCCTTCTCCTAAGCCTGCCACGGGCTCTCAACAGAGGCACAGTCTCAAAAAAAATAAGGTCCAGCTTGCAGTGAGCCAAAATCAACACACACTGCCTGTTGCCAGGGGGTTGACATTGGCGGCATTTCACATATGGGGGGCACAGGAGAGGGTGCCATTCCCAGTGCTGACATGGCAGCCTGGCACATATGAGATAAAGCGACATTGCCAGTTGGGCTTGAGCCAACCCAAAGTTGCTGCTCCCCAACTTGACACGTCATAGCTGGGTGCTTAAACTCTCAACAGAGCAAGCCAGAGCTCTGGCTCCTTGCAGACTCACCCTGGCCACATTGAGCTGACACAAGAGAAAGGGGAACTTCATAGGAATGAACTCTGGGAACGCCCATCTGAAAGCACCACCCTCTCTTCACCTGTCCTTGTATTTGATAATGTCCCCTTGTTACTGGTGTTTTACTGAGCCTTTACTCCAGAGGTTTCATCCTGATGAAAGAAGGGCAATGGGAGCCAGCATCTAGCTGTCCTGCCTTTGCCTGTTGGTGCATGTACCCAAACCCTCACTGTGCTTCTCTCAGCAGCCTCAAGACTCACCCGCCCCCAGGAAGACTTGAACAACTGGGGGAAGCCCAGAAGACCAGCTCTTGGCCCTTCTGCTGCTGCTCCTCCAGGCTTGGCCAGCACAGTCAGGACAGATGCATGGGGACACCCCATTTTGGGCCATGATACCTCTCCCTCCCCAGGACCTTCATGCTGCTTTGCAGTTGGTCCTGCCCCTGTGAGCAGCATTGGCAGTGCCACCATACCAGTGGTGCCAGCCCTCCTGCCATGACCACAACCCCATATTCTCCTTGGCCAATCTAGGAAGTGTCTTGGTCTTTTGGATGGTAGTTAGAGAGGGCTGAGCTTGTTACAGCTGTGGCAGCAGAACATGGGCACAGTAAAATCCTCACCACAGGTTCAGCATGCAGAGAAGAGGGTTAGAAGTGTCCAGGGCTGACTGCAGACAGCAAGGCAAGAGTTCAGTGTCCTAGAGAGGGTCAGCTGGTTCTCTCCAGGGTCTGAGGCCAGATGTCGACCCTCAGGAGAGGGCTAGATCTAAAAATCTGTCTCCCACCAGGCCAAGGTGCTGTGCCTGATATGCAGAGGACCTCACTCCAAGCAGGTGAGGAGCAGAGCTTTTGGGCTTTCTCCTGGCCTGCAAAGAGGTCTCTCAGTTCTGGCAAAGTCACTGGAAAACACAGAGGTTTTGGACAGCAGCAGCTTTTCTCCTGTCAGTCTCCCTGGACTGTCAGTGTCACCTCCCGCTCCCACAGGGGGACAAGTCTGAAACAGAAAGGTCAGGCACAGCCAGCTGCCTCTGTATTTTCAGGTAGGTATTCTGGAGGGGGATTTTTCCTCTGAGCAGGACCCTAAAGCCTGATACACGACTCCCCTCTAGCGGCTTCACAACAGCCAGAACTGCTGGAGCCAGACTCCTTTGCTGGGCTGCAGCTGCTCTCATTCTTGCCCCAAACTGGGTCCCCAGCGGTGCCCAGCCAGCAGCCCCACACCACACAGCCATACCAGGTCACTCATCAAAGCTGTTGTTAATTAACACTGGGTGAGATTTTCAAATTAGTGGAAACAGCTCTGGACATTTTCAACAGAGTGGAGAAACACACAGAGCCTATGAAGAGCCAACAAACCCTTGGAGAAGGTCCATCCTCACCTTCACCAGTGAATGAATCCTCTGCCCTGACTCTCTGACGAGGCTGTAACGCCTTTCCAGACGGTCCTGACAGTCCTCTAGGCTTAGCAGTGATTCCCTTTTACCATCTTTCCTCTCGAATATGGGCGACGCCCACGATCGCACAGTGGTCTGGATCTCCTCAATGTTGTTTCTGGCTTTCTGTATCCTCTGTTCGAGGTCATGGACACCATCCATCACCACGGAGATGTGATCCCAGATACCTGGTAAAAAATGAGATTATTGACTATGTATTTTCAGAGCTGCTGGGCCAAGCTCTTGTGCACTGTTAAGACCAGTCTCTGACTTTTTCCCCCTTGGTCTCATGAATTTCTCACCCATCATTAACACAAGAGACTTATCATCTTGACCAACAGAGCTAATTCTAGCTCCCTCCTACCCCAACAATCCATGGTACGGACAGCCACAGCCTCTGCTTTCTGCCGGGAGTACCAGCACCATGTGGATATCTGACAGTTCCCTCTTCCCTCTACCCACATTTGATCTCCCACGTTCTGCTACTGGAGAGAGCAGCACAGAGAGAATGAGTGCCACAGGCTGAGTGTCCCTGCCACCATCGCTAGAGCAGGGACCTCTCACCTGTAGCCCTAACACATGGGCTTTGCCAGCCCCAGGTACCAGCAAGGGCTGCATTTAGATGCAGGGAACTTAGGGTTCATCTGCAGGAAAATCCCTTCATCTTTATTGTGCAATGGAGAAATAGTTTTTCAGTGTGAGGACTTCTGCTTTATATGTTCCCAAGGGAGGACACTTGTTCCTGTTCATACCACAAGCCTGATGACAGAAATATATATTCCACCTGTGAGCAGTTTGCTTTCACCAAGAGGAAACAAACTGTCTTCCTGCACTCTGCTATGCAGTTAAAACTGATCAAGCAAGAACACTGGTTAAATCATCCCAAAGTCACGGTGCACAAAACCCACCTCTAGCTGCAGTATTTCATCATTCTGGAAAAGATAACAAGGACGCCCTGCCTCTCACTGGGATAAGTGCATCTCAGTGCCAGACGGCTGGGCCAGAGGTTCCTGTTCCCTGCACAAGTGGGTGAGAAAGCAGTGCCTCGGGGACACAGGCACGCAGCCACACAATGGGTCACTTGGATTGGCACAGGGGGGCCAGCACAGGCAGTGAGCAGATGCTTGAATCCCAGCCTTACTACCTCTTGCAAACCCAAATCTTGCCATCTCCTTGGCGGCACTGCTTACAGGGCAGCCTCTCCTCCCCAAAAGCCCAGGCTGAACCTGAAGGGAGCAGGATCCTGTCCACAACCCCAGCAGAACAAGGGAACGTGGAAAGAAGCAGGCCAGCTGGGGGCTGCCCTTCATCTCCCCAAAGCTGGCTCTGCTGGAGAGTCACCTGCTCTGATGGGAACTGCAGCTGGGAACCAGGTGGTGGAGGTTGGGCACATGGGGGAATCTGATGACACCCAAGGGTATGCACTCTTTCCTCTTAACACAGAGCTAGCTCACCCTCCATCTTCCAGTTCAGTGTTTCTTCTGCTTCTTTCAGCTTCAAGTCAATATCCCACAGCTGCCGCTGTATTAGAGGGTATTCGACCTCCAGGACTGTCTTCAGGACCTTGTTGTATCTGTTCATCATCAGCTCCAAGCTGGCCACCATCTGCCGGTATGATTCCTTGGAGGAATAGATTTCTGCTGCTGTCGGGGGAATGGCTCCCATCTGGCTGCCAGAGAGGTAGCTCACCTCCTTCAGCACCGAAACCAGCTGGAGAAACAAGGCAAAGAGCTGAACATGGGGCAATCATCCCCATTTACCTGGCAGACACTCTCCAATCAATTCTGAGCATCTTAGGGGTTTCCTGCTGTTTGATTCACAAAGCAGCATGCTCTGAAAAGGGCCTGGACACCTACCTCCTAGTCCATATCATCTATCTCCCGTTGATCTTTGCCTCTGGTTTTCCTCCCCACCAAAGACAGACAGACAGCTCTGCTAACTACCCAGCCAGCAAACTCTATGCAGCCTCTGAAAGCCATGATGATCTCTGTTCCTCTCAGCTATCCTAATCAATAGAGTCTTTCAGCAATACCATGCCTGCAAGCGGAGCTTAGCAGTTATCTAAGTGAAAGATAAGATGGCTCCAGTTCTGTTGGTTTGCTGGGCTGACTGGCATGAAAAAAAAAAAAGAAAATACCATGGCCCCAAACCCAGTGACTGAAATCCTCCTGTGGCCACCTTCCACCAAAGATTTCTGCTGGAGACTTCTCCCAGCCCAACCAAAAGCACTCAGTACCAGTGCATATTTCAGTTGCAATGGGACTGGATTGAGGGGAATTATTAAATTATAATCCCAAGTATAAATGAATCCCTGCAACAAAGGGAACAGCGAGGTCTTACAGTGTGATATATCACTTTTAACACTAAAGAACTTTGCACAGTTTAGTGGCTAGTGAGACATAAAATGCCCTGGAGCTGCACATGTTGGCAGGGCGACAGAAATTCGGTACGTTGTATGGGGAATGGCAGGGGTGAGGACCCCTCCTGGCTGCAGCTGAGCTTGGGGTGCAGTTATTGCACTGCAATAAAGGAAATCCAACAGCCACAACTCTGGAATAACAAAACAAACCTTTCCTGGTTTTTTTATACCCTTTCAGGAAGCTCAGATTTCAGGTACACATAACCCATGCCCACCTCTGTAGATGACGCCCCAATACTCCCCATACCAGTAAAAAATCTGGTCTGGAGATGCCGACAACCAGTTAAATGTCTGGCTACTCAGGGACTTTCTGCCACTGGCTTTAACGAGAATCTGTTCTGCTTAAACTGTTATCCTGATATTTTACCAGGAGATAGAGCCCACAAAGAGGATGGTAAACTCATGTTACCGATCACAGAAGGAGTTCCACGGACCTCAGCAGAACAGATCTAGTACCAGTCCAACCAGATTTCCCACGCACAGTGGGGCACAGCTTGGAGACATGCCCACAGGGAGGCAGGAAAGCTAACTGGCAGCAGTTTTTACCTGGGGATCAAAATTGACGGTGATCAGTTTGGTCTGTGGATCTCGCCGGATGAGTGGTTGAGTAAGGTTGTACTGTGATTTTTCAGAGACTGTCTGGAACCAGTCCACATAGAGCTTTTCCTGATACCTGACACAAAAAAAAAAAACATCCATCATGTAAGCTACCAAATGAAAGCCAAGTCCACTTGTGAGGACTGAAGAACATGAAGGAATATTAAAAACTCATCCACGCCCTCCCCATAAACAACACAGCTTCAAAGACAAACACCCAAAAACCAGTGACAGCATCAAATCAGGAGGGCAAAGATCTCTCAAGTACCATTGTTGGCAGAGGATTCGTATTTGGAGACAGACTTTCAAAAGCCTTTAGCCTAAAGTAATAGATGAGCAGCTACTGGTCATTTCCAAAGTGTCTAAGCAGGACAGGTGCCTAAACCTATACAAATGCCAGGGATGGATGCAGTTGCCCTCACTTCTCGCAGAGTCACTGCAGAAAGGTCTTCAGCCTCAGGGAAACTCAGCTCTTTGAGAACTCAGTGACACCACTGGGGATGGAAACACAGAGGGCTGAATAGGGGTCCTGGTCTCTCACATGTCTTGCACAGTTCCAACCACCCAAGCAACAAAGTCTCTTCTGAATCATGTTGTCACCTGAGCACTTTGGGAAATGTCACCCAGAAAACACCTTCTCTGTTGAAGTCACCCAGGATCCTCTGTTGGTCTGCTCCCTTCTGAAAGGCTGTACCATAATTATTCAGCCTTTGTTTTGGTAATGTCCTGGTTTCGGCTGGGATAGAGTTAATTTTCTTCCTAGCAGCAGGCATAGTGCTGTGTTTTGGATTTAGTAGGAGAAGAATGTTGATAACATGCTGATGTTTTTAGTTGTTGCTGAGTACTGCTTATGCTAGTCAAGGACTTTTTCAGCTTCCCATGCTCTGCCAGGCGCACAAGAAACTGGGAGGGGGCACAGCCAGAATAGTTGATCCAAACTGACCAAAGGGCTATTCCATACCATATGACGTCATGCTCAGTATATAAACGGGGGGGGGGTGGCCAGGGAGCAGCGATCGCTGCTCGGGAACTGTCTGGGTATCGGTCGGCGGGTGGTGAGCAATTGCATTGTGCATCACTTGCTTCGTGTATCATTATTATTATTATCATTATTATACTGTTAGTATTAGCATTACTATTTTACTTTATTTCAATTATTAAACTGTTCTTATCTCAACCCAGGAGTGTTTCTCACTCTTACTCCTCCGATTCTCTCCCCCATCCCATCGGGGTAGGGGGAGTGAGCGAGCGGCTGCGTGGTACTGAGTTGCTGGCTGGGGCTAAACCACGACAGGTAATCAGGAAGAGGGCTCCCTCCAACTGCCCTGCAGTACCCAGCAGCCAGATGTCTCAGCTCCCTTCATTGCTGACGGAGAGCAGGCCCTGCAGAGACATCTCCTTCCAGGGGAGGTGGCTCTTCCCAAGGGAAAGCCCAGAACGAACAGTTCAGATTTAACATCAAATGTTAACATATTAAGTCAGGGGCAATGAATCCCACTTCAAGTTGTGGAATATACACATTACAGCCACTGTAAATACACTCTGAATGGGCGCAAGTGGATTGAGACTTCTGGTCAGCCCAGGTTTTCCACCACAGCAGCTACTACACCTAGCAGAAGCTTATTCCATTTCTGCTAGGCTGCATAGCTCCTGTTCCTCCCACGTGAACTTCCCATTTCAAGATGTCACAGAAAGACTGTGGTATATAGCAACAGGATTCTTCCTCCTCTCTCATCAGAAAATTCCCTCTGGCTTAGAAAGGGACATTCCCAGGCCCTCAGCTAGCAAACATGCTGGAAGGTGGCTTAGAGGAGGAGAGCATTTTTTCATACAGTTACAGCTTTGCCTGAGCCACCACTTACTTGTCGAGCAGCTGGATCATTTCTTCATACTTCTCTATCACCCTTCTTCCTTCAGCAGAGTCCAAGCAGCTGGTAGCAAAACAGATAAGCTCAGCATTACATTCAGCTCTGTGAAGCTGTAGTCTGTATTCACCCCTTCCCAAGATCACCCACCAGTTTGCAGGCAGCCTCTAACTGACTGGGAACCTTAGATTTCACCCCCGCCACATCACCAAAAATCATTTTACTGTACAAAGTCCATCCAAGCCCCAGTGTGCTCTTTCTCAGGTGTTTGCATGACAACCTGCAATATGGGAAACACATACTGGGGGGTAGAAGGGCTCAGTGCTGCTGGAGGAAGTTTCACACTCCATATCCGCACAGAGCATGGCAACCTCCACTTACCAGCCAGCAATTCCTAAGATCAAAGAGGCTCAGAAGGAAGCAGCATGTGGTTCCTGCTAGATGCAGCTCTTTGCAATGTCAAATTTGTGCCCCTCAAACTGTAGGGGCAGGGAAGAGCAAAGGTATCCTGGAGCATGGGAGGCAGAGCCCTTACCATGCTGCCCAGACTGTACAACTGCCTCCAAACCCAGGGAGGTAGCCGGCCAGAGTAATTCTTATAAGGCCATCTTTTCCCCATGGTTTCATCTGCTATATCCAAGTTTTCCTGAAACTAGTTGTGGATTTTGGAGGACATTTTGACAAAATCTGAATTAACCTAAACAAAACCTAGCAAAGGGAGTGCCTGAGCAGTCAACACTGGGCAAGCACCGATCAAACCTTCTGGAAGTAAACAAGTGCCCTAAGCAAACCCCAGCTAAACCATCTTCATTTTATCTTTTTAATCTTTTTTCCCCTTTCAAGTTGCATGTAGGAAACAGCATCACGTCACCCCTGCTGCAGGGCATGTTTATTAACTGCTCTAAACAGAGGAAAGAAAATCAATGCAAAATGCAGATCTGGGTCCTTCTTCATGGTTTACAAACTTTGCCATTCAGATTCAAACGAGATATGATAACTTGGGCTCTGTGTTGGGGGCAGTCCAAGAGCCTGTTTCATTGCACTGATGTCTTTACTGCTGCAGAATAACTGTGCACTTCAAGACACTTAATGGCAATACAGAATGAGAGAAGGCTACAAATATTGCACAGTGATGGAAATGGCTTATTTTGGTCAAGCACATAAAAAAAGTGGATCCATTTACTCAGAATCCTGTCCAGCACAAGTAAAGCTATTCCTGTGAGCTACAAGGTGCACTCCCTGGAGCACCTTCAATTGTCCTAAGTCCGACACTGCTTTGCTTACAGACTTTTAAATGCTGTCTCATACGATGTCATGACATGTGGCAGCTGCAAGTGTGGGGTCACATTTCTCCAAGACCACCCACAATAATAAGCATTCGGGTGATAAGTATTCCAGCACTAGCTTCTTTCCTTGATCTTGGGAGATTGTTCCTTTGTTTAATGCTGAGCAAGTTGTCTTCTGCGAGTGCCCAGCCAAGTCCTCATCTGTTCACCAACCTGGAAACTGAGCTCCATCAATCCATCTTAGATGAGTCCAGTCCAGCATCTCGCTGCCCTTCACAGCTTGGATGATGCCAGAACCAGGGCTTGCAACCAAGGTCTGGGCTGCTCCCTAGGTGGTCCTGGAGTACATGCTGAGTGGGATCACAGTGGGAAAGGTTCTGATACCTCTTTCAATTGCAACCTAGGACTATGTCTGAAAGCTCAATAGCCCATGTACTATCGCACTGTGCCTCTTAACCACCTCAAAACAAATCCAGTTAATGAGTTTCTTAAAAATATGATCACAGGGAAGCTGAGAAGCACCAGTGCAATCATTTCATACCTCTTTGACTAAGAATTATTTCAGCTATAACCATTGGATAATGTTCAACACAGGAAGAAAATCAGATTGATTAGAGGAAAGATATCAAGACAGTCATAAAGCAACTTAGCTGGAACAGACACGCACAGATGTGTGATGTGCCTTAAGTGACCAAATGGCACCTGGATTCGTGCTTGCAGCTCCCGAGCCCAGCCCAGCGCTCCAGCTACTGGCGGCATGTTCTTGTGCACAGAGGGGTAACCTGGGGAGGGTGCATTGAAACAGGATTTGACTGAACACTGCATTTGTAATCCCAAAGATATACCAACAGAAACTCATCTGTGCAAAAATACTCCGATTTCCCAGCTTTCTTCCTTAAATCCAAGCATCTGCTACACTGATGTAGGTCTGTGACCAGCGCAAGTCTCCTAGTGTCTCTGGACCTTGAATAAGGACCTGAGATCAGAGGAGAAGCCTGGCATATCTGAGAAACAGAGCTGATACAGAGGCATCCTTTGCCCGGGATGCATTCCCTGCTCCCCACAAACATTGATGTAGGGATTTCCGACCAGGAGTTAGTTTTGACCATCTTATCTAGCACCCACAGAACAACATCCCCCAGATTCACAGCAAATGATGTACTCATCGTCCTCCACGAACCTCTCCATTCCCATTGTTAACCTGCATGGGCTCCAGCAGTGCTGCCTCTTCTGGACTTGCCTTGTTCCAGTACAGTCTTTCTGAGGCAAGTAAATGGGTTGTTGCTCAAAAAGGCACACTCTAATCCTCATAATCTGATAGGACTCTACCCATTCCCTCCCGTGCAAACATTCATAGGAAATAATAAACCTGGAAAAGGTTGATTAAACCCTTGGTTACAAAGCCCCACTTGCATGCTTTGCATTTAAAGCATTACAAGGGAAACACTATTAAATTCATATTAGGGAGTACATGAGTGGGCTTGCAAGTCCCATGGGATGTTCAAGGCAGTGCACAAGTGTGGAAAGAAACCTCTTGTCACAGCCTTGCTGAGGGAAAAGCTCAGGATGTGTCTTCATTCCCAGTCACATATCATGTATACACATTTAAAAAAGGATATTTTTTTCCCCCAACAGATTATTTGTTTTAATACTAAGAACAGAGCTTTCCCAGGCATTTCCATTTCCACTAGGAGCTGTAGAGGCTGAAAACCTTTACAATTTGGGACGTTTTCGGTTTCCTTAGAAAATGCAAATTATTTTCCCTCCCAAAAAAATCTAAATCCAATTTGCTGTAAAATCAGTTTTACTCAGCACATGCCACCCACCGAGCTCCAGCTCTGCTTGGACATGCCTGGAGTAGATCAGCCTAGCATGGTCCAAGGCAATGTTGAACATGCTGATGAGGACAGAGTATTTGTCAGCAGCATCTGCAGCAATTACCGGTCGCTCCAAAAGGCTCCCGAACATGTCCAGCAACTATGGTGGTGAAGAAGCAAGGAAAGAAAACAGAAAAAATTCACAACCCCAACTTCTGCAGAGACCCCCACTGGGATTTTCTTTACTAGCCCAGATGTCTGCACCGATGGGCACTTTGGAAAAGGGAAATTTCTTTTCTTTACCCTGCTTTTCCAAGTAGTCCCTCCCTTTGTTACAGAGATGCTCGTAATTTCTCTGTGGGTGAACCCTATCCCAACTGTCATTCTTCAAATGCTTCAAAATTTGCTATTTTTTCAAAAACCTTAGAAAGATAAATAGTACCACTTTCCACATTTTTTTCTGCAAACATTTATACTGAAGTTTTTCATAAAATACCATTTACTTTTTCTGCAAGATAGATTAATTGGTAAACGAAACAGCCTTGTTTCTAGAAAACCTCAGTTTCCAAAATTGAAACACATCCATGTATTAACAATATTAACAAATTGATATGAACAATAATCAGCTGGTTTTTAACAGCAGTTCTCACCAGGAAATCCTAGAAAAAGCATAATTTTCTGCAACTCACAGACAGAGGCACAAGTAAAACTCCTGCCATCTGAAAGCCTGATTTAAATAATTTCTTTGACTATGCTTTCTAAAACTGAACAAAAGCCTATTCTCTTTGTGTCTTAATGGGAAGAGCAGAAATACTCCCAAAGCTTTCAGCAAACACACTGCTGTCAGCTCCATGGCTTGACAGTTTGTGAGAGACCCACAAGCCTGAGCATCACCAACCAAGACCAGCCCAAAAGCTACAAGTCTCATTGTCCCACTGTCCATTCCCGTTGGTGAACACCAGCATCATGTGCCTGTAGCTATGGCACTACCTGGCCTCCATTGTGTGATTCTCACCGAGGCAAACTGTAGGCGCCCTGATTTCCCTTCTACAAAAGAGAAGGGACTCGACAGACAAACCTTAAAGGCATGCTCCAAGTCCGAGGCATCATCGAAAGCCTGGATGAAAACACTGCCCAGCCGCCGGTCAATGTCTTCTACTTTCTGCTGGAAATCAAAGGCGTCTTGCTCAAACTCCTGTGGGAAGGCACAACAGCAAGCCATGAAGCTGCAAGACGGCACTGGGAAGGTACCTGCAACCTCCTGATCCAGAGATCTCTCCTCTTCTTATTCACCATGAATTAAACCACTTCTCTGGCCAACCTTCAGCCATTGCAATGTGGCAAAGCCCCATGGAGCCTGAGGATGTTTCTGTACTGTCCCATGGCTGAGATCATGGCCCTCTCTCTGGGATGGACCCTTTGGTCCTGAGGGCTTTCCACAGTCAATGAGCACTAACCTCAGTCTAGAGGCAAGATGGACTATTTCTGCACCTTCTCCACCCCCACTTGGCCTGAAGACTACACCATCATCTAGAAAAACCACAGATGCACTTTCTGAGTTCCAAATCCAATCTACTTTCAAGCCAAAACAAGCCTGTAGTGTTGATTGCAAGCTGGCTCTAAGTGGGGCAACAATAAAGGCAGTTTCAAAACACTGGCACAGCTTGCCAAGAGAGGTTGTGCAGTCTGCGCTGTTTGAGATAGTTAACCTTGGAGATATTTAACCTGACTGGTCACAGTCCTGCTCTAGCTGAGCCTGCTTTGAGCAGGGGAGGTGGACTAGGTGATCTCCAGCGGTCCTTTCCAACCTCAACAGCTCTTTGTTTCTTTAATTTCCACCATCTTCTGGCACTGCTTTTCTTGCTCAAATTGTAATAAATCCTTCAAAGTTCAAGAGTAAAATCTAGATTTGTTTTCCTACAAGTAAAAGAGCCCAAATCAAAAACTGAACTTGACAAACAGGGAGACTTCAGTCCTTCTATCATAGCCTGGACAAAGCCACTAAAAATGAGACTATGTGTCTCTTATCTGAAAGGACAAAGCACAAGGAAAGAGCTTTTACTGTTGTCACTGATGACCTCCAGCAGGACCAGACACCATGTGTTAGCTAAAAAAGAGGCTCTACACAGCAAAAAATGGTGCAAAACTCAAGCACTGAAAGAATAAGCGTGACTCAGAGTCATACAAAAGGCCACGGGGTCACCAAAACCAAGCCAGCTCCTGCAGAGCCACTGTCACCACTCTTTCTGTGCCCTCCCTCCTGAAGGAGGGTTGACATGGAGCAAGCAGCTTTCCAGCAAGATCCTCCCAGGCAGCGCTGGGGACATGCCACCCACTGCAGAGATGTACCGTGAACTACAGGAAGCAAAGCCCAAGCCACCCATCACCACACCAGACAGGTCCCAGTGCCCAAAGGAAGGGCACACCAGCCCTGTGTCCCACGGCTAGCCCAGCCACCCTTCACCCCAGCACAGCCCTTTCTGAAAGGAGCAAGGAAGAAGGCTACTGGAGGGACGACTTTGCCCTGGGATTACCTTCCACTTGGATGTCTGCTATGAATGCCTGCCCCATAAGCAGTGTGAGACTGGAGCTCCTCAGCACAGAGCTTCCCTATAGCCACTCCAGTGTAGCACTCCCTCCTCTGGATGTGTGAACAGGCCTAACCATGTCCTGCTCACCAAACACAGCAAACTGACCCCAGGGCAAATGGGACAAGCAACAGAAGAAATCAAAGATCCTCTGAGATCAGACACAAACATGGGACACAGGCCCCTTCAGAAATGTCATTCCCACCCTTCCTTCATAGCTCACTCAGGCTACACTGCTCTGGTGCCAAAGCCAAGAGCAGGAGTTTCTGAATAGACAGTAAGGAGGCCCATGGCATGTTTTCTTTGCCCTGCTTGTACAACATGTGCTGGTGTGGGCATCTGTGATTCAGATGGCCATTGAGCCATGACCCAGAGGGCTGAGAATATTTCTTTAACTAAAACACTACTGATAATAAAATACGGAGTCGAATTCTGAGAGCACCAGATGTCATGTGTTCATCTAGACAAGAGCAAACACATCCCCAGAGATTACCTGAGCTGGCCCTCACCAGGCAAGCTAGGCACCAAGAGCAGGAAAGCAAAGAGATGTGGGTGTTGGTACAGCTCATACACCCCAGCAAGCATCACATAAAGGGAAAGCTTCTGTAAAAGGCATGGTAATCCAGCTTTCCAGCTGCACTGGCCTAAGGTCCTGAACTAGCAAGATATGCTAGATATAGACCTGCAAGCACTCCCAGATCTCTCCAGGAAAGGCCAGCAGCTTGTTGTTCCCTACAGTGACAGATCAGGTCATAATAAAAGGAAGAAGGAGCTGGGAAGAAGTCAACAGGACTGTACATGAGCCGGGGCTCCATCGCAGAGGAAACTGCTGTTTTGGAAACATGCACATCTTGCTGGCATTTCCCACAAGCTGGTCCCACCTACCGTGTTGGTCAGCTCAAGACAGTCATAGGTTCGCTCTGCAAACACCTTGTATGCCTCCTGGAATTCCTCATACATGTCCAGGACCTGCTTGCCCAAGGCCTTCCCTTTGATCCCACTGAACTCGATCTTTTCCAGCTTCATCAGGTCCAAGGTGGTTGCCAGGAGATCCTTCAAAGTCAATGCAGTCACACACAGGTTAAGATGTTGACAAAAGAAGGTGACAACCGTTGTCATAACATGGAGCTGCACTCACTGCCGTGCTGAAGGAAGTCCCCAAGCACACCACTGGTGCTAAAGCTGAGTGGCACAAATGTGAAGGGGGGAGACAGATCCTGCCTGTCCTGGGCATCAATGGCTGCTCATAGCATGTCCCTCCCTAGTGGGAGCTGCTGCTGCCACTGGAAATACTACGCCAACTGTAAAATTGTTTTTACAGCACCAAAGCAAGATATGAGGCCCTGATATGTCATCCAGTATAGCTAAGAATCCTGATTTTAAGGTTTTAATGAAGAGAACTGTCCAAAAGCTCCTGCTCAGTAAAACCTCTATGTGTCCAAGTGGGTGTTACTGAGCCTTCCCAGCTGGCCCTCTCTGCTGCTATGGGGACATGGGTCCTTCCCTTCCCATCCTCTGCAGCCTGGCAGGGCCTGACCCGACAGTGCCACCTCTCAGGAAAATGCCCCACTCACCAGGCTACGGCAGCAGTGCAGGGCAGCCCTGCCACCACCCCACCCCATCCACCTCTTTTGGTAGAGCTAAACAAGGGCTAGTTGAACATCCATTGTCTCAGAGAACCAGGAGAAACATGCTGATCTCAAGCACAGGAATGTACTGGTAGCCATCCTGCTTGCGCTGAGCTCAGGGGACAACCTGGAACACAGAGCTAAGCGGGTACGGAGCTTCACCCCCAAATGGGCAGCATTCAGCCAGTGTCAGTGCCTCTCGGACAGGGGCTGTTGAATGAGTCACAGCCCCATGACCCAGAGCTTCCCATGTTACGCTGAGGCATCAGCAGGCTTCGGTGCCACCCCATGATGCTCCAGGCAGAGGCCAGGAGATGCTGCATGCTTACAGCTCCTGACGCCAATGGGCATATCAGGAACAGCTTCCAGCCAAGGGAATGGCTGCTCACAGGTCCCTGACAGCTAAACAATCACTGCTTTGAGAACCTGCCCGCATTTCTGAGAGAACAGGGTGCAAGCAGAGACCCAACCCAGCCAGGCAGCAGGTTTTACAACAGACATGCAATGCAAAGTAGTGAGATGAACCAGGGGAAAGAGACCCTTTCCTCTTCACATGTTCATGGGCTACTTGTGCACCAGCGTAATTGCAGCTTTTATGAAATTTTGAAAACACAGCACGCACGCATACTAAATATAGTAAGAGCACATTCACTTTAACAAATACTTTGTAAGGCAAAAATAACGTGGAAATAATAGCTGCCCCTTGCTTTGTCTTACAAGGTTGCTTGAAATGAAGCGGGGGGAATAGAGATGGAAAGAGAGGCAGAAGCTTTCCTCATTAACAGGCTGGTGGGCACTATGCTTTTAATTACTATTTTACAGCTCAGTCCACAGGCCCTCCCTCTGACTGCACATACTGCAGCCTTTTACTGTCCCTGGAGGTGTGGAACAGACATGAAAGAAGGACATGGGCGCTGGCCAAAAAGCACAGTGCTCTGCCACCACAACAATGCATGTACAGCTCAAAACCTCCCTACTGTTTTTTTTTTTTTCCTGTAGCCCATATCCATAGTATCCAAGCAATGAGCAACCAGTGCCCAGAGCCTTTGCTGAGTGACAGTGTATAATTACTCACTCATATTGTTCTCACAATGACATGCAGTTACTCCTGTGCTTATCTATATTCCTCTCTACACTGGCCAGCGTAATTTGGTTTACTGCACACCAAACCCTATTGGAAACCATCACTATGAATAGTTTTACAATATACATCAGTCATGATGGTTTTCAACGTAGTTAATTAAAGAACACATAAAAATATACAGTGCATTTAAACCAGTAAAACCTTCTGTCCCATTGCAGAGAACAAGAGAGGGAGAAAAACAACCCAGACTTTCCTTTGAATAGGCAAATGCTGGCAGCTTATACACTGTACATTTGATCCTACATGCTGGGAACATGGTAACAATAAACAAAGAGATTCTCTTCGGAAGTCTGTAGATAGCAGATGAGTGTGTGCTGTTAATTGCATATACAGTGTCTGTATAACAGGTATATACAGTGTCTGTATGCCTGTGCTCTCCAGACACAGCCACCTGACAAGGAGAATACAGAGAGTGCTTGTATGCGCAGGGCTGCCCCCACACATTCAGGCATGCTCTCTGCGGAATAACATCCCCTCCAGCTCAAGAAGCCTTTGGCCATGCTGGGACCTGAGGGATGACACCAGATGTCCCTGCCTCAGGTGACCACCTCACAGTGACAAGCCTCGGCAAACAGGGACAGACACCCCTGAGCCACAGCTGGACAAACCATTAGGACGTGAAGGGATGACCTGACAAGGAACATGTCCCTGCTCCTCCTCAGGCCCATATCACACAGCCAAGCAGCGCCCAGCCTCAAGGGGAGTATGTGCCCTCTCCAAGGCAGGCAGAACCCTGCCCTAGTGTGTCTGTGATGGCAACTGGAGGACTGGGAGATTGCATTGCTTTATTTATAGCCATACAAACCACAGCCCCCAGTAATCCCCATTCCCTTGCCCCAACAGGAGCAAGGAGTCCAACAAGACTCTTGGGAACAAAAGACACACCTACCAACCTGATCAGAAGGACACAACTGCATAGCTTACACATGTAATGAGCAGACAATGTAAAACAAGGTCCTAGCCTTGCTGTAACAGGGGACCTAACAGCAAAGAGAGCGGCCCTATCCCCTGGCATCAGGTGAAGGTACAGG
Source organism: Pelecanus crispus (assembly GCF_030463565.1). Classification (NCBI taxonomy): domain Eukaryota; kingdom Metazoa; phylum Chordata; class Aves; order Pelecaniformes; family Pelecanidae; genus Pelecanus; species Pelecanus crispus. The sequence continues at coordinate 16,070,933 of NC_134654.1, read as the reverse complement.
AAGGGAAGATGCCAGCAAGTGAGTTCATGGCTACAGAGCTCTGCTGAAAGCTTGAGATGTTTTTCAAGACAAGATTCTCACCTCCACCATCTCCAGTCTCTTCAGGAAGCTGTCCAGCCTCGCAAACACCATCGAAGTATGGAAGTCCCACTCCCTCACTTCTTGGCCTGGTTCATAATATGTGTGCAGTTTTTCCCTTCTCTCCTCAAATGCCCCTTTGAATGCATTCAGGATGCTGAGCACCATTTCCACCTTGCCCAGGCTCTCTTCCATCTCCCCTTTCAGAAGGTCTTCTGGAGACAGGTACACCAGGGCCTGGAAGAGCAAAATCACACCTGAGAGGTCACTTCTGCCATCACAGAAAATGATGACTTCTTGCATGGAACATGTTTGAACCTTCCTCTCAAGTTAAGTGTCACCTAAAGAATCACTTTTCCAGGGAAGGATGGGGGAAAGGAGGAGAGAGGGGACTTCCATTGGCAAATGGAAAAAATTCCCTTGGCAAACACAGGCATCATGGCCACACACCTGCTGAATGAGAAGGTTGCAGATTTCCTGGAGCAGCACCACAATCCGCACAGGCATATTGTAGTGCTTGGAGGTGACCCAGATCAAACACACCACATGGAGCAGGGGGACCAGGAAAGGCTTCACCTCACTGAACTCAACCCTCTCTATGTCTTCCAAGTGGTGCTTGAGGGGCATCAGGTGCAGGTGAATGTCCTGAGCTTCAGTCAAAGCTGTGTTAAGAGATGGGAGAAATGGTAGATCCACCAAGCTGTGGTGTGCCAGGTTATGAGCTGGATGCTGGCCTCACCTCACCGGATGGAAAGGTGCCTGGGAAAACAAACAGTCCTGACAAGCACAAAGCACAGTCTACCTGTGTGCTGAAAATTGCTCACCAATGAATGTTGCTCACCTACGGTAGTAACCAGAACTGGAAATAAACTGACACGATAGCAAGGGACAGGGAGCTGGGACAGGGTTTTGTGCAGAGACTGAGTCCACAACTGCTAAATGAGTTGCAGGGAAGGTGCCCGGCAGCACTGAAAATACAGTGCTGCCATCACTATGAGCAGGCTACCGGCCTTGCTATATAGCATCAAAGGCTATATAGCATCATAGGTCTTAGGCTGAGCTCATTTTAACTCAGGTTTGGCTATAGCAGCCCTTGCGCAGTGGGCAGATGACCATGGTCCCACTTGTCCTGGCTGTAACAGCAAACCTGTCAACAGCAAGTTAACTAATGTCTGACTAGTTGAAAGCTTTAGCTTAGCATTGTACAGCTGTGTGGTTTTACCCTGAAGGATTATCCCAGAATGCAAGCATTAATAAAACCAGGTGATCGTTGTGCAATTAAACCTGTGGACCAACAAGAAAAGAAGCGATGAAAGTACTTGAATGCATATGAAAATAACTCCCAAAACCCAAGACCAAGGAAGAAGAAATCCCCACTATCAACATTGCCTTCCCAGCAAAGACCACAGACAACAGCCACACCACCACATTAGCAGGGAGGGCACACCACCAAGGAAAGGGGCAGAGACTTAAAAGCAGGTGCATACAAATCTGAGCCGTGTTGTAATGGAAATTAACAATTATAGTCCAATTATCCAATTAGGGTTAGTATTGCTGTAATCAGATTAAAACCAAATATTTGCTGTATTTTTATTACACTCTTAAAGCATTAATTAGTCTGACAATGAACTCTTGGCTCTTTATATCAGGGGTGTTTCTCTAGCCCATATAAATTACACAGTGTAGAGTGCCACACAGATCCTTAACAGATTAAATGTTTCCATATGAAGGAGTGAAGAACAGTGTTATCTGTCAGCATGTTCATAGCTAGCAAAGCCTGAATGGTTTTGTTTGCTCTCGCCAGAGAGCAGCTGGGTTGAAGATGGGCGTGGAGGGTTGGTCATGTTGGTCTACAGGGGATGGAGCAGCAAGACTACACTGTTTTTCACTATGGTGGGGAATTTGCAGAGTTTCCTTTGGCTGGACTGAAGCAAAGCTCACCAGAAAAAAAGATGATGCTTGATTCAAGAGAGCTGCATTTTTTTAAGGTAGAATTTTGCTTCACCTACAGGCAAAGAAAAAAAATCTTCCTTCCTCATAAGCCTTATGAATGAAAAGGAAAAAAAAAAAATTTAAAAGGGGCTTTAATCTCCTAAACTGGGAAATGAAATCCTTTCATTTTTCTGCTCAAAGCTCTCTTGTCTTACTGAATTGTGCCAGGTGGGCAAAATAAGGGAGAGGAGAAGGTAGATCTGCTAATGCACACCACCAACTGCAGGTCACCCACCCCACCGGGATCCTTGCAACTGTCTCTCGCTGACAAGGTGGCCAGGAGAGCTGTGGGCTGGCCAGACCTTGCAACCCTGGGAAGATGTTACTGGACGAGGATGTGGACAGACATGTGCGACGGGAGGCTGTGCTGCCCATGCATCACGCTCACCCCCCATGCTGCAGCCCCTTCACAGACCTCCCCACCACACTGCTACGATGCAGGATGCAGAGCTCTGGCTCTGCCCAGCTCTGCCTGGATTTGTGTGCAACTGCAGGGACCCTGCTTTATCCTCGTGTGACACAGGTTACAACACCTGCCTTCTTTCATCAGAGGCCTTGAAATCTTTATGCCCAAAGGGCCCCACCCCAACAGCAGTGCAAACTGCTGTTCCTTTAGCAAGGAGGTTCAGGCTGCAGTGGCCAAAGCCTGGCAAATAGCAGTCTAACAAAGTCCTGGGTAGTTTCAATTGGCTACGAGATCTGTCCTGTTATTCTCAAACCCCATTCCTGCAGACTGACACCACAGGAGTTGGTGAAAGTTGGGGTGAGTCCTGCTGAATTAATGCAAATGCTTTATTACAGCAGCATGAATTCCCAAATCCACTCACCCTGACCTTTGGGAAGGGTCTGGCTCAACAGACCAGTGATCAAGCTTGTCCCAGCCTGGAAACAAAAGCATCAGATGAAGCACAAGCAGACCAGTTTCACTCCAAAAACCAGAGAGAGGTCCAGCAATGTGGTTGCAGCCCCGACAGTCACAGCAAACTCTGAATGACCAGCGCCATTACAGCCACACTGGGCTTGAAACCAGTAACACCAGGCTATGAACAAAGGCCAGAAGTCATCACATAGATATGGTGAAGTTACCCAAGCATCTCACCTGCCTCAACATCCATCAGCATAGATTTGAAGGCTGGGACATAGCTGCTCTCCACTCTCTCCAGCACCTCCATCATGTTCCTGACCTTCCTCGTTCTCAGCTGATTGTAAATGCACTCCAGGTCATCACACCTACAGCAACCAAGGCACATTACAAGCCCATGCTGGGGAGCATCAGCTGTCCCCCCACACCATCCATTTCCCCTGGGCCTGATTCAGCATTTCCTCCAGCTACACACGGACTGATTCCCAACAGTGAAAGTAAATGGAAGGAAGGTCCTGCAGGAGACACAGCCAAACCCTACGGGACAGATAGTCGATGCTGGGGTTCACCATGACAGCAGCTCTGCTACTGACAGAACACTGCTGAAAGAAGCCATCAGGTGTTTCTACAGGCATTAGTGACAGCTCTCCAGCAGACAGGGCTTTGCCCTGAGTAAGCCTGTACCAACATGGCACAAAGGTTTTCAAAGGGCAGGAGGAAATTCCACTCCCTGGCTCTTGAGCATCTAAACCCCCTCGGGAATCAACAGATCAACAGCAGCCAGCCAAGCTGCACCATTTCCAGAAGGCCCTACAGAAGGTGTCCATCAGCTCTTACTCCTGTGGCTGGTTCCTAGTGAACAGTGATGGAAACAGCATTTGTAAAAAAATTCCCTCAAGGTGTAGCCCCTGGGCTGGGGCTAAGTTAAACCACAGCCAGCTGCCCAGTGACCTCCCAGACACTTTGCGGATCATGATTATTTTATGTGCGGAAGCAATTTTCCTTAGCTCAAGTTCTCACATGAACCTGAGGCAGCCTGCTCTTCTTGACTTGCAGAAGTATCTGTCTGCCACCAGCACTCTACTTCCATCCAAAACCAGCACCAGTGACCACCATGCCCTGGACAGGCTGCCCGGAGTACCTGTTCTTCCAGAACTCCAGTTCCACCTTCGGGTTGGGGTTGCTGCCTTGCAGAAGAGGCTCTGAGGATTCTTTCTTCAGTGCTCCCTGGATCTGGTAGCTCCAGTCTATGATGGCCGACTCAGTGGCATGTACAAGAGATTTATCTATCAGCTCCAGGCTGCAGAAAACAGACCATGCGGTTAACTTTGCTTTCCACTTGTTGATGTGCGTTGCTCAGTTGTATCTGATTAAAATGACCCCGTGGGCAGCTGGATTTTACAGATCATGTCTACGTGATATATGTTTCAAAACCACAAAACCATCAAAACCTGTAAGATTTTGCTGTTGTTTTAATACAGGAATTGCACCCTGGGGAAAATGGAGGAAGCTCTGCAGCGGTGTAGGCAACACCACATCATTCATAAAATGAATGGTGGAAATGAAGAGCCAGTTGCTACCTCTCCACACAGCCAGCCACTGACTTATCAGATCCATTCAGGTTCAGGGTCTGACCTGGAGAGCAAGATTATCTCTCCTGGTGCTGTCCTCCCTGTATCTACCCTATTGCCCCACAGCCATTAACTCACTTAATTCAGAGAGAAACAACAGTAAGTGGGCTGGCATGTTGAGGACAGGTCCCACCACTGCCTTGGAAGCAGTGACTTCTTGCACCATGTCCTATCCCAGGAGTGATTAATCCCACTGCACTCACTAACACATCTCCTGAGGTCCCATTGGTGCAAGCAGGCAGCCCAGACATGATGATGACATGATGTGCAAACACATCTGCCTCTACAGACCTTCCAGACTCAGTTATCCTGGCCTGGGCCAGGCTTACAGCACTGCAACAGTCAAACTCCTTCTACTCCCAGTTTTGGACACCAAGCTGGTTTCTTGGGAGGACTGGGGTGGATGTTCCCCCAAGCTGCAATGTGAGCACCCTGCCAGATGTATCAGCTAGCAAAGGATGGGGATTCCTCAGCTGCTGAACATTTTGCAGGATGAAGACCAGCTGTACATGGGGCTCAGCCTCCCATGGCTGCCCTAACTAGCCAGAAACTCTGGGGTGGCTTTCCTGGGGATTGTCCCTCAAGGACTGGAAGTGAACTTCAGAATCATAACAGCTACCAGGGAAGTCTAGCTATGAATAGAGAGAACCAAAATTATCAAAGTTGTCCATTTACTTCTTGAACAGAAACACAAGGAAATACAGTGGGTGTCTGGGAAGCCACCCTACTTCTCCAGGAGGACCGATGCAACAGGTTCCATATCTCTCTATGGGACCACGAACAGTTCAGAAACTTCTAGGAAGTTGTAGATGTTTTTCCCTGTACCTTTGCATGATAAATCCAGTTTTAAAGCGAGGCAGAATAGTCTTGATCAAGCAGGCAGCATGAATCACTAACAAGTGAGTCATTTAACTTCTAAACAGTGCATTTTGGGGGCATGCTTTGGCAGACAGAAGCCAGAAGAAGAGAGGATTCTGCCTTCCCATTCAGTGGCATCAGGAAAACAGGAGAGGTTTTGCCTGCAGGGTTTGAGGTTTTTCCCCAATGATCCAAGCAGTTCATTGCTTCTCTGCACCCACATGCATTTACACTTTCTGAGCTTTTCCTGCCTATAATGTATGCACAATCCCCAAAGACAGAGCCCTTAAACTAGAGAACAGGTAGAGCAAAATACACCCATCTTGGCAGTTTGGATGAGCAGCAGATGACAGGGAGCAAGAAAAGTCTCCATGATTGCATGGGAAATCCCCAAAAGACACAGCACGTTCACCAGCAGGAGAAAACCCAGTGGAGAGCAAGGGGTGGTACTCACAATTTCTTGTTTTCCAGGTCGAAGTCCTCAATTCCCTCCAAGCCAGCTGGAAGAGGCAGCAAGGTTTTGCCCTTTACTTGGCCAACAACCATGAAAACAGTACTTTTTAGGCTGTGGACATGACGCATAATGTCTTGTGACACCACTTGTGGCCAGCCCTGATGGTTCTTCTGGTTTGTCAGGATGGGCACAATCACCTATAGCAGGAGTTATGAAAGATAATGGAGAAAAAGGTGCTGCAGGAGATGACAGGCTACCAGGCTCCAAGGTCCTTGCTCAGCTGAGCCTGGAGACCCAAATTCATTGCTGTCCCAAGCAGTTCCCTGCCTGTGCGAAACAAAGGCAGGTGACAACAAACAGGCTTCTCTACAGGCCCACTTTGTGTACTAGTACACCCTCTCCTCCAAATCCAAGCAGCTGAGAAGGGTAGAAACCAGCAGACAAAGTGAGCAGCTTGTCCCTGGGCTATCCCAGCCTCTCAAACTTGTAACTGGAGACAGCTCCATGGGCTCTTGTCCCCTTGCCCTCTTGACACCTCCTGGGGCACGTTCCCCATTTCACTGCCAGTGGGCAGAGGAGGTAGGCAGGGGCATAGGCTTCAGGCAGCCTTTCAAGACCACCAGGGCTGGGCAGAACCCACAGGCTGTCCCTTGATGGCAACCCCCAGTGTGCTGAAAGGGAAGGTCTTCTGGTACCTCTTGGGATCTTCTGTTGGTGAGGGTCACCTAGGTCCCCATCCCAACTGTACTGCAGGTCTTGAGCGCAGGCACTTTTTAGGTTATTTTCCAAAGTTGCAGCCCACTAAATATGATTTTTGTCATTATCAATGGAAGTCCCCAGGATTTGTACTGACTGGACAGCATGAGGTCTCAAGCCTGGGGTGGACTTGCCTGGACTTGAGCTGCTTTTGGCTTGAGCTGTGTGTGGTAGTAGTGCAGTGACTGTCACCTACCCAGTGCTGGCTCCACTCTGGGACCAGCCTTTGGCAACAGCCTGACAAAGCCCGGTTGTCCCTGGTGACAAACAACAGCCCTTTGTGTTACCAGGCTTGGGGGAGGCTGCTGGGAGCAGCTTTAGCTGGGGCTGATGAGGAGGGAGCAGTCTGTGATACCAAAAGGTGTAAAAAACACCTACAAATGGACGCAAAATTGAGAACGAATAAAGCAGTCCAACATCACCACAGTGACATCCCAGGGTGCTGATGACTCTTTGTAACCACGACTGGCATTGTCAACCTGAATAAGACTGGTATCAGTAACCATCATGCCCAGGTCGCCGTGGGAAGCGGGAGCACAACTAGGGAACACAGGCAGATACTGCTGAATTCATGTTCAACAGTTTTAGCTACATTATTAGCAAGATTTTTCTCTATTACTTAAATCATATGGACTGCTAGTGCTAGTAACGTAACTGGTCTAATGGTAGCTGTTTGTTTTCTTATTAGTTTGTTAAAATGCTAATTGGACTCACGATGGACCCCCGGCTCCACACAGCAGAAGTGTGTTCCCTTTAGCCATCACAAGATGTTAAGCACGACAAGTAGACAAGGTCACCCCAGCTGTGATGCACAGCTCAGCTGCACTTCCTCACTGAATAAAGACATGGTTTTGGTGTGCCTATTCCTGGTGTCCCAAATAACCCATGGAGAGTTTGACACAAACCCTTTCACTGGACAAATTCTTGTAAAAACCTCTGATAAAAGACTCTTTGCAAGAAGTACTTGTGCAGCGGGCAGAGCAATGCATGTCCCCAACCTCAGGAAATTCAAGATCCTTTTCACCTTCATGCAGACCCACCCCATGCTCCTGACCCAGCACCACTACACTGTTTTCCTTGAAGTGAAATTTGAGAGGAAAGTGGGACCAAACTCAGGCACAATCTGCTCCCTGTAGAAATACCGCATCTGTCTGCACAGGGGGAAGAGAAAAGCCTGCAAAAATGCAGTCAGGATGCACAATCCCAACTGCTAAATGCAGCCAGAAAACAGGATCTAACAGGATCCGCTGAAGTGTTCCTACCCCAAAATCTCCCTGTAGCAGATGGTGTTTACAATGCCTATCATATACTACCTTCCATCATTTACAAAGTCGCAATGCAAAAGCTGCCGTTTGTGCAGACTTACCAAGACCGCGGGGCTCATCAAACACCTCAGAACAGAAGCTCCCTGTGTATATAACGCATTATCCCACAAAACCAAGACAACCAGTCTTGGCAGCCTGCTCTTGGGAATCCAATCTGTTGGTCACTATCTTAATATACCAACAGCATCACCCTAGCTTCTCAAATCAAGCAGCTCCTCTACTTTTCCATTACAGCCTCACTGCAGAGACTTCTCCAAGTCAGACCTTCAGGAGTAAATCAAGACAACGCTGTCTGGTTCAGGCTACTAACACAGGAAATGGAGAGCACTCAAACCTCCTGAAGATCCCTTTGGGAAAACGTCAGCCCACCTGAGGTAACTAGGCACTGAACTACAGGAAGCTCCTTCTGAACATCAGGAAACACTTTTTCACTATGAAGGTGACTGAGAACTGGTATAGCTTGCTCAGGGAGATTGTGGAGTCTCCATCCTTGGAGGTACTTAAAAGCTATCTGGATGTGGTCCTAGACAATGAGCTCTAGGTGGCCCTTGCTTGATCAGGGGGTTGGACCAGATGACCTTGAGATGTCCCTTCCGGCACCTACCACTGTGTGATTCCATAACATAGATCAGTCTCATAAGGACACCACCATCAGATAGGCCCAGAGCTGATGTGGTTCAGGATTTGGGAGGTTCAAATGAATTCTAAAGACCCCTGTGGGCCAGGAGGTGCTGTGAAGGGCAGAGTTAAGGGTACAAGCGTATCAGCAGAAGCAGAAGGGAGGCCAAGGAGCCTGTCTGCAGGGGTGGACGTCTTCCCCTGTGCAAGAGGCAGTGCCCCGTCCCGGCGCTCGGCCCCAGGGGTAGCCGTCAGTGCCGGGGCTCCCCTAGTGCCGAGTGCCCAGGGCCGCCGCCTCCGGGGCTGCCCGGGCCTTACCTCCTCCACGAGGGCGGCGAAGTGCCGCAGGGCATCGCCGGGCAGGTCCCCGCAGAGCACCTCCCCGGGGCCGGCGCCGGGGGACCGGAGGAAGAAGAGGGCCTTGGGGCGGGCGGCGGCGGGCGGTGGCGGCGGCGGCCCCAGCGCCAGCTCCCCGGCGGGACCGCGCCAGGCCAGCAGCGCCGGCCCCGTCTCCCCCGCCAGAAAGCCCCGCAGCAGCGGCCCCGCCGCCGCGCCGTCCGCCCAGCGCTGCCAGCGCTCCGCCGGCACCCCCAGCCCCCGCGCCGCGCACCGCCCCAGCCGCCCAGCGCCGGGCTCCGGCTCCGCCGCCGTCTCCTCCATCCGGCCGGCTCCGGCGGGTGTTTGCGGGCAGGAGCCGCCGTTGCCCGGGGGACGCGGCCCCGGGCAGGAGGGGGACTCCGAGGAGCCGCCCCCGGTGTCCTGCCGGGAAGCCGAGGGCGGTCCCCAGCGCCGGCCCCAGCTTGGCCGGCAGATGCAGCTTCCCCGGACTGGTCGCAGCCCGGTTTTTCCTTATACCGGAAAAGCTCAGGCTCCCCAGAAACAATTTTCCCTCCGGCTCACTCAGCAGGGAAGCTCGTGAGCACAGGTCCGGGTCATTTTTCTACACCAGGCACAGGCAGGTACCTTTCACCACCACCTATCACGTTGCTCCACACCACCGCAGTACTTGCATCAATCACCAGGAGCTGGAGCTTGTGTGCTATGATCCCTTAACATTGCTGTATTTGCATTTTATTAACATGCTTATGGGAGAAGTGGTTCATTATTTTCTAAATAAAAGACCCTTCTTTACTTCTGTGAAACGCAGCACAGAGATCCTGTGCAGTCCAGGGGCTGCTTGTGTTCCCACAGCTGTAACCATGCCCTCCCCTAGGCACCCTAACATGATCCTATTTACACCTGTGCAATAGTCTTTCTTCAGCCCCCTGGATCTTCTTAAAAGCCCAGCAGACCTTTTTTGTAATACTCAGCTGTGTCAATTACCCAGTTTCTTCTTTAGACAAGCAAAATATTAAAGCACAGCTAATCAACAAAAGATGCTTTGCTGCCAGTTTGTGTTTTCACTTTCTATCACCTTAAAATGAAGTCTTAAATCTTTAATATGTGCTGGTATCATTTGCTGAGCAGAGCTTGGGGCCCAGTGCCTCCAAGCTGCCTCTGAAGATGAGCTCCTTAATTGAAACAGGGCAAAGCTCCCCGTCCTGCTTACAAACACATGCAGTTACTGCACTGGTAAGGAAAGAAGCAAAGCTGACCCCCAGAAAGCCTCAAAAAATACTCCTTCTCTTAACCACAGACCTTTCTCACATCAGCCTGCATTGCCAGCCTTCCAGTCCCCTGCATCCAGGACTAGGATCTGGCTGCAGAAACTCACAGTTTTTTGTTCTGGAGCTATTCAAAAGCCACTCCCAGTTGTTACCAGCTTGAACCAACAGAAGTGAAGCTCCTGGCTGTAGGGTAGCAGAGGCAGGTATGATTTTGCTGGCACAAAACACAACCAGAACAGGCATGGGACTCCAGCATCAGGGTGAGATCTTGGTCTTTACACCAATGCTGTAATGCAGAAACAGCCAACCGAGGTCATTCTCTGGAGTAATTCAGGTTATTTGTTTTCCCCTCACTAAATCCTCATTAGTAATCTAGACAAAGCACAGCCTCCTGTACAATGTTGAGTGGTTTATTCAGATTCTAAATAAAGGTTTTGGAAAACTGATCTTATTAAAAAAAAAATCAGCTGAGAAAACCAAAATAAAATGGGAACACAGCAGCATTCACATCCCTAAATTAACCTAAAAATTAATTGGGTCCCATTTTATTGTGAAATTTCCTCCTGTGAGCTGGGTTCTGATACCTACTTACATTCCTCATAACCCAGAGACCTTATTCGCCTTATTCTGGCGAATCCATGGCCCCTCAAGGGCTTCTCAAACCAGATGTCTTGCAAGGGTCACAACTGCTGCTGTTACATCATCAATAGATCCCACCATAAAAACAAAAAAACAGTTCAGAGAGAAGAACTTTTGGCTAAAAGAAAAATGACATATGAACTGGTAAGACCCAGGAACAGGAATTGGATGGGCAGATAATGTTGCCACAAGGACTTGTGCTGCTAACACCACGGTTGGTAGCTTCAGCCCACGGAGGTCACTGATGATCCAATGGATGACCAAGCAAACCCAGATGCTGAGGCCAGCCCCTTTTTCCAAGGTGTCTGCACGCTCCCAAGGCCTGCAGAGAGCAAGGCACCTCTTACAGAGCACAGCATTCTCAATCTTGTTTCTTTCAGTTTACTGTTTTAAGCTTCTTGTTTGGTAGCTCCTGATAGTTCTTGGCCTGTTTCCGTTTCTGACACAGCTCTTCCTCGTTCTCACCATCAGCCAGTTTGTCCAAGACTATAGCAGTCTCCTTCAGAAGGCGCATTTCCCGTTTTTCCTTCCGCTCCTCCATTTCTACTATGTCACCCGCAAACAAAGCCTTCAGAGATGGGATCAGCTTTGGGATGGTTGGAAAGTCACCAAAACGTACCTGAAGTACATCAGACACAGGAACACCTGCATGAGAATTGCTTTTTGTTTTCCTTCTTCACCCCACCCCGTCTTTTGCCTGTTCAGATGGCAGGGCACTGCCTCTTCCTCCATGCAGCACCCAGCACAGAGGAGCCCTAACGTTGCCGATGATTTTCAGCTGCATTTACCCTAGCAGGCAGGTCATCATTTCCAACCCTATGGCAGTCAGTCCACAGATCCCATATGCCAAGTTATTTACATTTTCTTTACATTTACAAGAAATGATGTGGACACTGTACAAGTTTTGACTGATTAGTGAGCTATTCTCACTGCTACAATTGCATTCAATCCAATGGCAGCAGCTTTTGGCTCCTGGATGTCTTTTGCAGCACACCAATTGAGAAGGGAGTGGGAATGGAAGCAAAATTAGGTTTTCAGCTGGGAGTAGCATGCACAGAACAGAGGTGACATGAGGCAAGTACACAGTGTGTTAAGAGTAGACTTTTGTTCTCAAGAGCCATCAGCACCTGTCTCGCTCTGTGCCACCTATTCTCCTCATGTTGGTGATGCCTGCTGCCAGCAATAAAAGAAGCTATTTCAGAGATTACTCTTCAGACAGAGATGGGGTATCAATACAACATTACAAGTGGAGAATTTAACTCAGGAGCAGACATCCCAAAGTAATACTGAAACTTTTCCCACAGTCTCACTCACAGCTCCCAACTTACCCTCATATGATCGAATGCAATTCCAACCTTCTCACTGAAGTCTTCACTGAACAGCGGGATCTTAGCATATCTCTGACTGAAGTGATTGAGCATGATGAACTCTGCATTCATCTTCATCCCAGTCTGAATCGCCTGGGAGGTTGTGCTGCAAAAGGAACAGGAACACAGCACTGTGTAACCAGGTCACACGCAGGCTGGCTAGCACTGCTCCTCTGACAGGGCAGGGCAGGCTGCTTTGCATCTAAGGTCACATCACACCAACAGCCAACACTAGATACTATCTAACACTTGCTGCGCACAAGGCACGTCTGCTCTTTGCAGGCACACCCAGGCACCTCTTCCTCTGGCAACCTAAGCTGGTGGCAAGTCTCTGACTTCCAAACGACTTGAGTGCAGGAAAGCAGCTCTAATTACTTCGAGCTCTACAGCTAAGAGCTCCACAAACTGGGGACAGGGGCTTATTCAAATACTTGTCCCTGGGGTGCCAGCAAGACCAGCTCTCTTGCACTGCAACTCACACTTAATTCCAAGAAGCTGCTCTCGGGTCTCCCCACTTTTGGTGGGGGCAGCACTCAGTATTACTGGCTGCAGCACTCAGTTCGAATTGCACGGTTAGCTGGGGGGATATGATCACCCGTCTACCTCCTGAGCTTAGTCCTGAAATGTAATCAAGCAGAGGTCCTTTCTTTTGGGGTAGTCTATTTGTAGAGTTACTACTGTCCACTTAGAAAACTCTTCCCACCTCTCTGGGGGCGTTCAGAAGAGCTGTGAGAGTTACAGAGCTGGTGCAATGAGCAACACACCATTTTTAGTGCTGAAAAGCTCTATGCACACCAGAACCACCTACAGGACTCGGGTCCTTCTCCACCAAGGACAAAGCCCAGCTCTGCATCTTCACCTTCCTAATAGTGATAGACAGCAGAACACACCCCACCTGTGTGTCTTCTCTATTGCTTCTTTTTCCATGCCATCTTCCAGTGTTGCTTCATGAATCAGCAGGGTAGCATTTTTCCCTGTGTAAATAATCATATATTCAACCTTCAGTTGAATATAGACTAGTTCTACCGCCTACATGAACTCTCATTTCCAACCCTTAGCCCCTTGTTGTGTTGCAGGCACAGCACCAAGGGTTTGGGGGTGCCCACTTTGGATACTAACAGTTCAAGACCTTTCTCCAAGAGTCTTCAAACAGAGGGTTTTTGTCACCTACCCATTTGTACTAAGGCCATGCAGGGCATTGTGTCACCAGAATAGACTACTTTCCAGCCAGATTTGTGGATCATTGAACATGCAAAAGCATTTTTACAGTGCTGGACTTCACAAGTCTGAAACTGAACAAAGATACAAGTGTTAGACCTCACATGCCCTCTTGCCCCTCATAGCAACTGACACTGCCAGCTCGTGAGCTTACCTCAGCCAAGTCGTAGTTCTCTAACAGAGAACTGACAAACCATTTGGCTTTAGGCTTGATGTTCTCACAACCTTTCACAAGAGACTGGGAAGTAATCATTCTGTGAGGGAGGGGAGAAGAGAGAACTAAGGACAGGTACGAAGTAAAACCTGATCTTATCTTTAAGCAGCCTATTTCTCCTTCTCAGTTCAGCACCTTACAAACAAGACATTTTTTGTGCACCCATCTGGTTTTCCCCTTGCTTTCACTGTCCAGTGCCCCAGTAACTCATCCAAACACTTCTTCCCCACTGTCAAATAATCCCTCTTCCAGGAATCTTTTTTCACTTGCACAACTCCCCTTTCCTAAGGAAAAGGAAAGCCTGCATGTAAGCCTCTATTAAGTAGCACAACTGAGTAACAAACGCCATCCTCCCCTTTGCAAACCGCACATCCTAATTCTACACACAGTGGAAGGAGTTAAGAGTCGCCTTCAACGAAGGGGTGTGGGGAATGGATGACAGTAGTTTGCCTTGAATAAGGACCCAGCAAGAACATTTCTCCACATACCACACAGAACACTCACTTGATGTCTCCGAGAATCTCTTCACAGTGGTTGTGGTACTCGTGTAGCCAGGGCATGATCTGTTCAGGTGCTACCAGAAACAGAGGGCTGAAAGCCTGACCAAGGGCTGCCTTGAAAAGCAAAGGCGGGGGGGGGGGGGAAAGCAAAACAAAACAAAAAACCAAACAACAAACAATCAGTACTAGGTATACACCAAATCAGAGAGAAGAAATACCTAGAGAAATAATGATGCTTTTCCACTACTCAGAAGTTCCCCTCCCCTCACTCCAAGGCAAGTTCAGGAGCAGTGAAACAACAGTACTACTTACAAAAGCTCTCCGCCTCTCCATCAGGATGTTCAACAACCCCTGGAAAGGGAATAAACAAGACAGCAAGCTGTAGTAAGAAATATCTGGGGCGTAAGTAGCAACAGTGCTACTGCAGCTCAGCAAGATGCAGTTTTTGGAAAACCTAGTCAGAAATATATGATTACTGCTTTTCCAATAACTGCAACTTGCTGAGCTGCTGTAACACTGTCACTGCTTAAGCCCCCAAGCTGGTGGCCAGCAGCCCACAACACAAGCCCCTCAGCCCTTGTCAGTGCTGCTGTGTCTGCTCTCAAAAGAAGGGTAGAGAGCAGAAAGTCTGTACCCAACATCTCAGACCCAGTGTGGTTTCCAGACACAAGACAGCAGACCAGCAAACAGCGTACCCTGATCAGGTGCAATCTAGAACAGACCAACTGGTCCTTCTGTAACTATTTATTGCAAAGCACTGAAGGAAGCTGGGTTGGATACTGCTAAAAAAATTACAAGTCTGGATGATGCCAGCAAGTCTGCAGGGACCCCAAAGAGGAAGAGATTGGGGATTAGAAACACAGACAGATTCAGTAGTGCCTGGGGAATGCAGAGGGGAAGTGCAGCCCTAACAGCAGGGCAGCCTACATTCATCAGCTGCAGCTACATCTGAATCCCAAACAGCAGAGCATGCCTGCACCAAACACCTTCTCCTACCAACACACTCAACCTACCGAATGATGATCGGTATGCATGTGAGACACAAACACAGCTACGATGTTACACAGCACTTGGTCAACTTGCTCTCCATAGTGACGACACAGCTGTCCAAACGTTCCTTCTCCACAGTCCAAGAGCAGGGATCGGGTAGAGCTAGCAAGGCAGGTGACAAAGACATTTAGCAGCCACTGTATGAGCTCTGACCAGGGCCCACTCAGGGACAGGTGACCTTCTGGATTGGAAGGTAGAGAGCTCTCAGTGGTCTACACCTTTAAATGCTACTCCAGTCCTATGAGCCAAGGCTTTAGAAAGACTGTTCTATCTACATAGCTCATTCTGGTCTTGTGTTCATGCTGAACACACCCTTGGGGCAGATGGTAAAACGAATTAAGACATTAAATGTTCAGCTTTACAAGTGGCTCTCAAGTCTTCCCCACTTACAGAGAGACAGCTGCCTGAAACTGAAGTCCTACAGACTCCACAACAGGGGCACTCTCTCTGTGTCATCAACACACTGGTCAAAACAGCCCTTGGCCAATACCCTCTTGAGGCACTGAGCCTCTCCAAGCAGAATGCGTGACACTTGGATTTACCTGGTATTTACCAGCGTTGAACTGACGTTTCGGATTTTCATTGGAATTGCAGATCCTGTTCCCAAGAACACAATTTCAGGATAAGGACCCACATTTCCTGGAGAAAACAGACAACAAGGATTTGTAAGTAAATGCTAACCACATACTGCCCAGTCAGACACCATCTAGTTCAATAGCCTAGTAACTTCAGAGTCTACATGTCCAGCACATTCATTTTTGTGTTCCTCAGCCTCTGGCTTTCCTACAGCAGCAAGGTTTACACAGGAAGACAGAATGAGCACCACCAGGAAAACACATCAGAATGAATAACTGCATATCCAAAGGCAGGCAAACAAGGACTCTGCTTATTGCCCATGACACAGCTAGCAGTTCAAGAGGGACCTGACTCCTATTCTACAGTGCCCTGACTCTCCCTGGAATCAGGATCCAGACAGTGAGTGAGTGGTGCTTTGTTGTACCATGAAAGCCTCACTGCCAACAGGACAACTGCAATTCAGAGGACAGTGCCCCACAGGGAGCTGGTTCTAGAGCAAAACTTCTCCCAGACATAGGGACTCACACTGTGGCTGCTATGACAGCATTCAACATGAGCAGAGCTCTGGTCAACTCAGAGAAATAACACATGGGCGCTTTGTCTCTAATTGCCCACAACAGCACTCAGTCCCCAAACCTAACAGCTTTAGAAAACCAGAAGCACAAGACTGTGTAAATCCAACTGAAATGAGCTAACTCAGTTTGTGTTAAGCCTGTCCTCTGCACAGCTCCAGGAGGCCTTAAGAGCACCTCTCAGGCAGCAGGAAAACTGCACATTCACAGCTTTGTCTGAGCTCTAAAGCAGTGGGTCACCAAGACCTCCTACTTCCCATTACACTGATCCAAAACAAGTTGCTGATCCTTACCTGGTACAGCAGACAGGCTCTCTTTGCACTCCTTCACACGAGCCTGGAAGTCAGGAAGATCCAAGGCTTCACTAACAAATGCATCGTAATCGCAGACAGTCACAGCATCTCTGAAAGAACAGGCCATTTATCGGGATGAGGCAGGGTAGGAACTGAAAAGACAGCACTTTTCAGAGCAAAGTGCCAAATTACTATGCCAAAACAGCCTTACAACAAAGGGTCAAATGCTCCTTCCAAGTTCCATTTTGAGGGGTGGGGGAAGATACATGCACAAGTGTGGTATGCACCGAAAAGGCCTGGTTGGGCTGAGCCACATGACAGAAATCATTCCACCAAACTGGGGAAGCTCCAGGAACAGCGCTATGCTCCCCTGTGCTGTCTAGATCCAAAGAGGTGCCACACACTAGAGGGCACTGCAAGGCAGCACGGAGACTCCTGAAAGAGGAGCAACGACCCGAAAGGGCTCCAGGCACTACTCAAAAGCATAAGGGACCTGTGTCCTGGTCCTGCATCAGAGCATGGGCAGTACTACAGGCCTTCAGACACCTTAAGCAGAGAAACTTAAACTCTTCTTGGTATCTGGGTCCTCCTATTCTGCCCAAAAGAGCCAGAAATTTGAGCCATGGCAGCTGGTATCCCCTTGCACATGGTCCCCTGCCCTTAAGATCCTCATTGAGCAGCTTCACCTACTTGCCCGCAAAGCAAGCACCAGTGGAGAAGTCTGCAACTGTTTAACCATCTAGGGCTTTCAGCTATGATATCATTTGAAGATCCAGACAGCCTGATAAGACTTTCACCAGGCTCCCCCAAAAGTCTTTCCCTGCCACCATCTGCTCTGCCACAGCCACAGCTGAGTGCACAGCATATGAGGTCAAAGCAAAGGACAGAGGAGCACATGAGACTACAAGAGCGAGGGACATAACACTCCAAATCTATGGCCAGGTGGTGTTTTCAGTGGTTCACTCATCTGTGTCCTGCACCTTGTCTGAGACTTCTAGGGACAGGGACACAGCCCTTAAGACACAGCTGATAGCTTGGCAGTTACCCCAGCACGGCCGCCAGTAAGAATCAGCAAAGGATACGGTTCTTCCTCAGCAGAGACTTACACTGAAAAGCTGCTTCAAGCCAACACCTAAAAACTGGTAGGTCAAAGATTCCCACCAACCTCTGCCACTCCTGTTGTGGTCTGAAGTGGTATTTCAAGAGGCACTCTCCTCGCACAATGGGAACACTACACACAGCCTCTTCTTCCTACAGGGCGAAGAATGACATTAAACACATTCTTTGCTCAGGG
The DNA here is from genome assembly GCF_030463565.1 of Pelecanus crispus. NCBI lineage: Eukaryota > Metazoa > Chordata > Aves > Pelecaniformes > Pelecanidae > Pelecanus > Pelecanus crispus. The sequence continues at coordinate 16,053,029 of NC_134654.1, read as the reverse complement.
GCATGAGGTACACAGGCAAGCAGGACCTGGCCTACCTTGCTCTGGTAGGTGGTGAGCAGAGGGAAGATCTCTGGGTGGATGAGGTTCAGCTGAGTTTGGATCTTGTAACTGCGTGGGTTGTGCACTGCAGAGGAGTTTTCATTGAGCACCAAGTGCTGGGTTCCACGTCCAAATCTGTAAGAGGACAATAAAATGCACAACAGCTTCAGCCCCACATTAGAGCTGGGCATATGTGCACACCTGAACCATTAGCTAAAATCTCATCTGAGCCAGCAGAGCTCTGCTGCCAGCCAACAGCTATTTCTAGCCTGGGAAAAACATTTGCACCCTAAGAACACACTGTTCTCCAACAGTGACATGAAACCTAGTAATCAGAAGATCACATACCTTTCCAGCCATTGCTGGTAGCGGCTGTCTCGAAGCACTGACTCTGGAGTCATGTGAATAACCAAGGCCACCTGGTTCTCAGGAAGTCCTTCCTGGTACCTGGGGCACATTCAAATACAGAAAGAATACCTGTGCTTCAGTCCTCCATCACCTTGGCATCCGCTCCCCTCTCCCTCTCAGTGCTACCAGCAATGCCCCCCCTGAAGCAGACACAGCATGGATCTTAAGAGCACAGCCCAGGAGCTCTAGGCTCCACACTGTGGTAGGCACAAGGCTCCACGAGGCTCAAACCCACCATTTGCTGACACCTCCACTCTCCCTCCCAGGGCAGTTCCTCTCCTGCAAGAGCAACAACATCTGCAGAGCCTTTCAGAAGCCTAACGTACTTCTGGCACAAGCCCTACAGAGATGTTACATGCAGTCCAGGCTTTTACCACACAGAGAAGCAGCAGTCTCCACATTGCTCCCCAGCAAGACACCAGTGCACTTTTCCTTCTCTGGAGACCCCTGAGGGAAGACAGGCCTGTCACAGTTAGAGAACCCCACAGGTTCTGCACAGGCCTGCCTTTCCTAAAAGGCTCAAAATGCACCACCAGTCCTTTCTTGCATCTCTAGTTCCCTAACAGTGCCAAACAGCTCAGATATCAGCCACAAGAACCAACACATCTAGAGTAGAACAAGAACTTCTCTTTGGCAAAGTTCAGCACAGATGTCTTCCCCCGAACACTCCAGGTCACCCAGCCCCACTACCTTTGGAAGGTCTTGTTTTCACAGACAGCATCCAAAAAACCCTTGTGAGGGCACTCCAGCACAATGAACACTGGGCCAGGATCAGTAGGGGTGCACAGTTCTTCAGGAAAGAGCTGCAGGCAGACACACAAAGATCACACCACAATCAAGCTATATACACAGCCCTTCTTGCACCTTTATGTCAGACTTTCAAACAGCTGTTCTATCAGCCAGGCCCTAGCAGGCAGCTGCAAGCAGGCCCTCTCAGTGCTCAGCAAACCCAGCCAGTGCAGTTCCCTTTCTACTCTCATTACACAAGTTTGCATTTTGCTGTGTAACAACAAATCCCAACCCTGGTCTCAGAGCAAACCACAACCTAATGTAAGGAAGGGAATGTTAGCAGTCTTCTAGGTTCCCACAGCAGATTCAGATGGTAGCAAAAGTGTGCTTAAGAAAAAAAGGCTTTGTGAGATTCTTATGACACAAAGATATGTCAATCTTATCTCCCAGGTTAGGATCTTCACTTACAGATCATCTGGGACATGGCCAGAGCTGGTTCTGCCTCTCTGTTGCGTCAAGAGAGGCTTTGGAAGGTACCCAATTTATCGTTATAAGTCCAGCCGCGTTCAGTGCACTGAACTATCACGATTACGGATTCACAAATAACGTAGGCACCTTTCGTCTAGTCGTGCTGCATGAACTATCACGGCCACACTTAAAGTGTCTGGTCACGTTCAATGACCACTATCACGCTAGACCAATAAATCAAAGCAATTTATTAAAGCAACAGACACACAGGTTCTTTGGATTACCGGTGATAAATTCACTGACTGCAAGGCACATGCAAATACCAAAGTTTAGAATAACACAGATGCATCAACAGACCTAAAGCGACTCTATAGAGGTTTCTAAGTTTCACGCAATGTGGGGGGGGGGGGGGGGGAGGGGTGGGGTGTGCAGTTGGTATAACCAAGTGTTAGATTCTTACCCAAAGGTGTCCCGATGGGGGACCAGTCACTAACCAAAAGTAGCCACTCAAAGCTCAAAAGCAGCAAAACCCATGCCAACCTCTTAGCAGAGACGGGAAGGAATAGGCAAACAACCATCATTCACCATTGCCTCAAGAATGGGTGTAAAACAAAACAAAGAAAAACAAAACAAAAAAACCCACCAAAAAACTCACACATGTCCCAATACTTATTGGTGGACAAAACATTATGCACATTAAGACTGTCGTCCTGGGAGCCCAGTGAAGGAGGGAGGATGGCAAAGCCACAGCAGAAAGCACAGATACATCTTACCTCTCTGCCTTCAAAAGTGATGCTCTCCCCGTTTTTGAGAGCTGTAATTATGGGAAGAATGGCTGGAGTTCCCCTGAAAACAAAGCCATAGAAATATTTAGCTTGCCAACATCAACATGCCTGGTGTTGCCTCAGGCTGGGATCTTGTACTTACACTGGCAGGCCCATCTCCTGTGCTTTAGCTGCCAGGAATTTTCCCTTCTTTGGGTGAATCTGAAAAGAGTTAAATAAAACAGAATTATCAGCCAAATAAAAAGGGCCAGGAAACAAGATCCATGATCCACATACTTCTATTTTAAGTGTTTCCCCACAAGGCAAGGGAATTTTTTTTTTCTTTTCAGTTCCACAGCCACTAGTCTAATTTACTCTCCAAAAGCTTTTACTAGACTTTCTGGTTTCCAAGATCATGCTGCTGCATGATCATTGCTCCCTTCTTTAGCCAAGTAAGCAGGACAGACTTCCCTTACTGTAAGCATTAAGCAAGCATGGAACCTGTATACTCTTAATTGGCTGCTCTATAAAGAACATTTCTAAAAAAAAAAGGTCTCTAGTTTTTACACATTCCTACTCATGCTACAGTTACTCTGACCTTTGAAAAGTCAAATCACAAAATAGCTTCGAAGTCCTGCTTGAAAATGCTATCTCCAATTAAACCTATTTAGAGAGATGAAATGTCCTAATGACATTAGGAAGCATTTCTTTACCGAGAGGGTGGTCAAACACTGGAACAGGCTTCCTAGAGAGGTCATTGATGCCCCATGCCTGTCAGTGTTTAAGAGGCGTTTGGACAATGCCCTTAACAATATGCTTTAACTTCTGGCCAGCCCTGAAGTGGTCAGGCCATTGGACTAGATGATTGGCATAGACTAGATGATTGATTTCCCACTGAAATACTCTATTCTATTCTACATTGATTTAGAGATCTTTCTGTCCAAGCTTACTTTACAAAGGAAAGCCATCACCAGATCAGGATGCCTGCTTGCACACTTCTGTTCATCACCTGTAAAAGAAAGCAAAGCTACTCAGAATCATCACTGACTATCATTTTTTCTTAAAGCCAAAACATATGAATGTTTTTTAAAGCATTAACAGGAACAGCACCATCCAGCTAACTGGGAGCCCAGCAGCAAAATGTTACAAGCGCCTAAGGCCAGAGAGCCCACAGTTTCAGCTACAAAACAAAACAAAGCCCAAGACTGAAAAATAATCAGTCACAACATCCACTTGTAATTAAATTACAAAGGCTGGAGCACCCACTCCAGCCAGGGGCAAACTCCTACAGGGACTAAACACACCCCAAGTAGGAATCATGTCCAATTTCTAGGCCTCATTAGTTCTGCGTCAACTTCCAAAGCAACAGAACTCATTCTGCTCCATGTAATCCTTCAGCTGAGCATCTCTACTGACCTCACTTCCAGAGAGCAAACAGCTCGGAGGACAAATGCATATCTTTAATTTAGCGTTACTTCATTGAAGTTAAAAATGTCATTCCATTTTTTTCACCTGTTTTCTTTGGGCTTTCTTTTTCCTTGCCCTCCTCCAAGCTTTGCTGTGCAGCTCTTGGGGATCCAGGCCCTGTGTCCCCTTGAGGGCTATTTCCACCTCGGGTTGATGCTCCAGGACTCTGAGGCAACGTACTTTCAGCAGCTAGTGGTTTTCCTGTCCCAAATCCAATAAAACCAGACAAAGACCACTCAATCAAAAGGGAGAGATAAGAAAAGCATGAGTAGCATTCCCTCTTCCATGACAGTCATGTTTAAATTGCACCAGAATACAGAGCTCTTCTCCCCAGTCTGACTTGCACTTGCGTACTCTAGTCACTTATTTCAGGAGCAATCCATCATCCAAGTCCTTCAGAGTCTCTCAAAACTGCCAAACTCTGTCAAGTCTGTGCCTGTACTCTAAGTATCACAGTTTCCAGCAGTAAGAGAATTCAGTCGGCTAAGAAAGCCAAATCTAGTGATGTTTCACATGTCATTCTATATACCCACACCTAAAGGAACAAACCAAGGCCCTGACTGAGCAGGTCTTGTTTCTTTGAAAGAGGTCCTTCTCCTGAGAAAAACATGAAAATTAATAAACCTCTCCTTACTCAGGTTTGCAAACAGAAGCCACTCCTTTAACCACCTTAAGCATGGTTACTGAACAAGTGCCTCTCCTGTCTGACTACAGCGTCACATGCTCACCTGTAAGAGGTATTTGGTAGACCGTCATTGTCTCGTCCTTATACTCAGGCTCTGTGTGCAATTGCACAGCTGGAAAGAGATCAGAAACCCACATTAACAAGTTCATAAGAAGAGATTTATACTCTACAAGAATTTAAATCAGGAAAATATCTTTTTTCCTTTTTAAACAAAACCTGATGAATGTCCCCCTTCCCTTTCTCTGCCCAACTGCAAAGATCAACGAATAATTAAAGTTCATAAAAGCCCACCATCCACAAAAAGTAGTCCATGATACCATGGTAAGCAAGTTCAGTGGCAGACTCTGGAAGCAAATTGCCTTTACAGTGCTTTAAAACCGAACGCTGCCTACAAGTCAGACAGACTGGCAGCAGCCTACCAGAAACAGAGCTGGAAACACTATTTTTCTTCCAGACAGTTCTTGTGATGGATTTGAACAGTGTATCAGATCAAAACAAATGTTTAAAACTTTCTTTGAGTGATCTAAACCAGAGGCATTTATTCTGAAGTTGTTACTGTTCAGTGCAACCTTGGCTACAGCTGAAACAAAAAGAAGTTACAGAATCATATTAACTGCACATCACTGACCTACATACCTAAATCCATCCTTTTTAGGGGCCCAGGAAAGAGTCGAATTGCTTTCAAGTAGTTTTGCTGGAAAAGAGACAGTATATCAGGAGGCCAGGCCCAAGCAGCACAATTACAAGCACCACTTTCAGGAGTTACAGTTACTCCCAGCGAAGTCAAAGGCTCAACACCCAGTCAGGTAAAAACTGGGCAGCACCCAGCCAGCCAAAAAGCACTGGGCAGGTGTCCCACCTCCAGTGGGCATTATTCATTTAGAAAGAGAAACAAAAATAAAGAACCACTCTCCCCATCCCTTCCATCAATATAGTTAGTCAGCAGATATTGCAAGGAAATAAAACAATGCTAAGGACTGGAAATTTTCAGCCTAGACATAGCATTAGGCTGGCAAGGATCGTGTTAAGCAGGAGATCAGAGACCAAGTTTCTATTAGAAGAAAATGGGGAGGGAGCAGACAGGAGAACAAAGGACACCCTTTTTCCAAAACATGATTTACCAGAATATTAGCTGACAAGGCAATTTTAAGGAGCAGAAGTCTGATGTTGTCCTGTATGTAACTGAAGAGATTTGCTTTTTAAAGCCAACCCTTCTGGCAGAACCTTCAGGCTGGCACTAACTCAGAGCAGCATTTTACACCTGCACGATGATTCACTCCTCTGATACCAGCTCTCCTAATTCCAAGGTAAGCTTTAACATTTGAAGGGTTCGCTCTCCCTTCTGCAAGCTTCCCCTACTTACCAGCTTTGGTGGCCCTAGGAAAACACATCTTTGAAGCCCCATAGCCTTTAATGTGAGAATCATACCTAAAAGAAAGTAGAGAAACAGCTTTATCACAGCCCCACTAACTGCTGGTAGATCACACAAGAAAGATCCCTCTCAGTGCCCAGGAGTACTGGGCCTCTCCATGAAGACCAGAACTGAACTCGGATCCAAATTCAATTTTGCCTCAGCTTTGTGGCAGTTTCAACAAGTCACTTATCTCCGCAGATAAAGAAAATATCTACAAATCTTGATAGCCACAATTTGGACCAAGTTACATGAACAGATTGTTAATCTCCTCCTTTCTTGTAGATTTCCAGAATTTTAATGCACAAGATCCTAAGTGATCTGTTCTAATCTCACTTGGCTTTGAGGACAGGGGTGGGCCAGAAACCTTTGTAGGTCCGTTTGAACTCAAATTAGTCTGACTCACAAACAGCTCCCTGCTGGCAATGCAACACTGGTAATGCCTTCCACTCTAGAAGATTTTGGGAAGATAAAGCCACGAACGCTGGGGAGGCATTGCCTCCTCCCCACGTGTTTGCATGCACTGTCACAGAGACCATATTGCAGCTGGAAGCATCGCAGAGCCCTACATGCAATCTAGCCGCTCTGACAGCGCTTTTCCTCTCTCCACCGCTACATGAAAGACCCCACGCACCACCTATCAGGCAGCTTACAAAGCAACCAGCTCTGGCCTACACAACTGCTGCCTATGGCTAGACGTTGTGAGAGGAACCAGTGCCAGGCTGCCACTGCGCCACCCAGCTAGCCCCCCTCCACTCACCTGGCAGCCCACCAACGTTGGCCCAGGCCACCCGGCTGAGGAAGATGCTGTCCAGGTGGGAGATCTTCAACCTGAGGGGCGAGATGGGGTGGGTGGGGGTGCGCAGGCACCGATGCAGCCAGGGGGCGGCCCCCGCGGTTGCCCCCACTTACTTGTGCTCCTGCATGGCCCGCTGCGTGCCCTCGCCGCAGTTGAAGAGATACCTGAGGGGAAGGGGCATCAGGGCAGGCCCGGACGGGGTGCCTCGGCCTCAGCCCAGGCGGGGCGTCCCCGCGGCCTCACACTCACCGGTTGAATTCGGAGAAGACGTAGACGGCGGCGCCCGCGTCGCGGCTCCCGGCCGCCACCACCTGCACGTAGACGGTGTTGGGCCCCGCCAGGCCCGTGCCCGCGCTCCGCCGCCGCTCGCGTGCCCACACGTGCCGCGGCACGTCCTTGGGCCGACGCGCCGGCCGCGCCACCGAGGAGCCCTCAGCCATGGCTCTGCCCGACACCAGCCGCCGCGCAAGGCCGAAAACCGGCGACAGGGCCCGGGCCCACATCCGCGCGCGTCCCCCTCCCCCACCGCGCACCCCCGCTGCCAATAGTCGCGCAGTGGCTGCAGCGGCTCCCCTCGCCATGTGATGCGAGTGAGCCAATGAGGAGCGAGAGGCCGCTCCACCCGCCCCGCCCCTGAGGCGCCGCTCCCGGGACCGGCTCGGCCACCGTCCGCTTTCACGTGACTATGTTTACCCAATCGGAACTTCCCTGCCTGAGGGGCGGTGCTTAGCGGTGCCTCCCGGTGCCTAGCAACGTGGGAGCCCAGCAACCACCATGCCCAGCAACCCTCCCCTCTCCTCGCCTCCCATCCCCGGCCTTGCCCGGGCCCTCCCGCGGGGCCGCTACAGCCCAGGGCCGTGGCGGGCCCGCAGGGCGGCGCCGGGGCCCGGCCTGAACCCGCTACAGCTCCTACCGCGGCGAGCTGCCGTGCCGAGGGCCTGCCGGGATGCAGCCAGGGCCTGTGGGGCCGGGCCAGGCAGGGCAGGCCGTGGGTGATGGGGTCTGGTGAGGCCTGGTGGGGCCTTGTGGCACCTTGTGGCTGTGCAGTGCGAGAAGGAGGCCATCGAGGAGCATGACACAGCATGTCAGAAGGTGCCAGCCGAGTGGAATAAGAGCCTCTTCCCTGTGAGGCGCTGGGTCGGTACTCAGCAGGACTGTGCAGTCCCTCTCCTCAGAGGTTGTCTGGACCAGGCTAGATAAAGCCCTGAGCACACTGGTTTGACCTCAGAGCTGACCCAGCTTTGAGCAGGAGGTTGGACCTCCCATGGTCTCTCTGAACCCAGATTACCCTATGATTCTTGTCTCTTCACCATATCCCCGTTGCTCACAAGCTCCTCTTCCATATTCCATATGAGCCTTGTTCAGGGCCTGTTTACAAATACTAGATGATCCAGGCCACAGCTCTGTTTATTTTTGAGTTCTCTAAACCCACTCTGAGTTCTCTCGGGCTTTTTGTTTGCTCCAAAAAGAATCACTAAATTTTACTGTAACCAGAGTACCCCAACATAAACAATCCTAATCATCAATATCCCTTTTCTTCCTTACATCCAAAGGCAAACCTTATCTTTCTCAGTGCTTTGCTTTCCAAACACTGTCTCCCTTTATTCTTAGTGCCAATTCTTGTCCCTTTCTCTTCCAGTGATCCAAGCAAGCACTTTGAGTGGGGACCTGTCCAAACCTCCAAATCTTGCCATGGCTGTTTACAGCTGTTCTGTCAGTCTTTCTTCAAATCTATAACTCCCTTACCATCTCTCCTTCTGACTCCCATCTCTTCACACAATAGCTCAAATTAGCATGGTATTTTTCCCTGGTTTTCCCCACTTTTGGATGAAAGAATGGCAAACTCTTTGTTCATGCACATTTTACATGTTACAGTCCTTCACTCACAGCACTTGGCTCTGCTCCTTGTAGCCACGCAGGAAAGGAAACATCAGTTTAGATCTTAAGTCACTTCCCAATAAAAGTTGAAGTTTCCTAAAGGTTAGTGCTCTATCTGTGCCTCACTGCTGCATCATTTCCTCCCTGTGTCAATGATTTTCTGCTCAGGTGAATCATTAGGAAGTATGAAAACACCTTTTTTTGTGCTTAATGCATTTTTTACACCTTTGGGAGCACAAAAGCTTTTTTAGGGCTCTCACCAGCTGGTATGGGGTTTCCAGCCAATGTTTCTTTAGTTGATGAAATAACTAAGATGGTGTGTGGTATTTTTCATCAAATGAATCCTGGCAATTTTGTCCAACCTTGCTGGCTTGGTTTTGTGTGCACAGGCCAGCATTTAGAGGTGTGACTTCACTAAAACTCTGCAAAGTGACAAAACTGCCTGTAATATCTCAACAGTCTTATGAAGATTTCACAGGAAGTAAATAAAAAACTCTGAATCTGATCTGAGGTTCATACTAATGAAAGCACACACTGTCCTTTGCCATTTCAGCTGCAATGTTGTCTGGGCAGGTCACATATTGGGGAGGAATTTCAAAGACTGGTTCATGGTTCAAGAGGAAGTGTCTTATTTTACAGTTTTGGTGCTTATTTTGGGTGAGAGTAGTCCTAGCCTAACAGATTTTTTGGCAGAGAAGTAGGGACATCCCGGAGTTCAGTGCCTATAGTACTTATAAAGTTAATTACGCATTTTGCCAACTTAATTCTTGCTGTGATTCAGATCTCCTTGGAAAACTATCTTTTGTCTTATAGATAGGGTGCTTGATTAAGCTGGAAAGGATCTTGGTTTCAACTTTTCAGCATGACCTTGTAAAAGTTTGGAATAGTCCTCTTTCTCAGAAATTCTGGATGTTAAAGCCATCCTTTGCTTCTCAATCTGGAGTAACAGGTGTGGTCTATTTTGGATGCACAGAGGCAGTGAATTTTGCATGGGTCGTGATGAGGACCAGGAACCACCCAGAGACATCAATGCTGCAGACATCTCTGTATCACTTATGTAGTGCTACAGGGACTGACTGTAAATGGTACATGCCCTTTGCATGCAGGAGGTCCTGTTCTGAAACGGGGCTTGGGTCCATGCAAGGCAGGCTGTCTGACACTGCCCATGTGTGGTGGCTGTGGAGGGTGTCAGGAGCACATCCAACAGCATGTTGCTGTTTGACACCACTGTAGCAATGAGCAGCATCCGTCAGAGGTGCCCAATAAGGGGCTAAGGGCTTGTTCTCTGCTCTAACTGGGGCTACAGAGATCAAAACCTGCCTCCTGACCAGGAAAAGCCCAAGTTGGTTTGCAGCCTCCTATCTGTGTGTTCTTTTGGCGCTCCTCGTGCCCATGTGCTCTGTATGAGGCATGTGGCCTGTCCCGGTGTCATCCTTAGCCCCCTCCTCTTGTGTGCGGTGCCGGCACTGACACGGGCTGCCTGCAAGCGACTGTTGGTGATATGGGAAGCCGCGGTCAGTCTGAACTCGCACCAGGCCGGGGAGGGTTATGAAGCAGAGTACTGCTCCAGGAGCAAGTGGTTCTCCTGGAACAGGTCTCCCGACCCTTTGATAATAAATCCTAAATTACAGTCTAATTTCCCCCAAATGCCTCATCTTTCCTGCTTGGGAAGATCACATGCAGTAATCAGCCCCAGCTTGGAGAATCATTATAAAATCAGCGCTGCCTCAGGGCTGTGAGGAAATGCACCCCATCTGGCCCATTAATACTTAAATAACACACAGTAATGCAGAGTTTGGTTAACTAATTCAGCTGAAGCGATAACATCAGCCACGCCACAAGAGAGATTTAAAAGTAATATCCTGACAGATACCATGAACAGACAAGGGAGGATGCTTATCTCTGAGACTTTCCCAAGTTGATACTGATGCTTTGATTTGTTTGCTAACAGAGACTGTGTATTATACTGATTATCCATTATCCATGCTAGTCTGGAGTTTTATTAGAAGAGCAGGTTTACATGTAGATTAAAGATGGCACAGGACAATATGAAGAGCTTAGGTGGTTCAGTGGCCCACTCAGGCTTCTTGTGAAATTTGTTGCTTGTAAAGATAACCAGTCTGAAGAAGCAAAGTTAGTGGAAAATTGAAGACCTTGAGGGCAAAGCAATAACTACAGTGTACTGGTCTCAGGCAAGGGGATTCTCCCAGAGACACCAGGGAGCAGGAGAGGGCACTCTGAGGGACAGGCCTGCCCTGTGTCATGAAGCTGTGACACTGCAAGAGACTGCTTATGGCTGCCCAGAGATGAAGATGTCACCCTGTGACAGGAGGCACTGGGAGATGGGGGGTGCTGTTGGGCATGCAGCTGGAAGAGTTGTAGCCAGGGCTCAGTGCATATGCTCTCTGTACTGAACTGGTATAGCATTACAGAGCGTGTTCAGGTCTTTGAGCCTTTGCCTTAAGGGCCTTTGCCCTTAAGATGCTTCAAGGCCTGGCTCAGCACAGGAGAGGACTCTGCCACTCAGGAGTGAAAATGATAGTTAGGAACATCACAGCAACAGGACTTCCCTGTAGGGCACAGCATTACCTTCGGTATTGGTACTCCAGGACAAGGCTGTCCCAGACCCCCTTTCCCATTGCCCTTTGGGCCAGGCACACTCCTGCCCACCCTGTCAGCACCTCAGAGGCAAGTCCAGCTCATGTAAACTGCACAAAATCAAGTCCCAAATGGACTAGTGTCTGGAACATCCTGCCGAAGCTGAAGGCACGGCAGGGGTGATCTGCTCCACAGCTGAGGCAGGTCTGACACAGTGAAGAGCTGGTATAGACTGGGGTATGGTCTCCTTGGCAGGATGTAGAGTCAGGGCCAAGAGCTGAGGCCTTTCTGGGTTGCAGATAGAGGCTTTTTCACTAGTGATGCTCCAGTGAATTTAGCTAGTGTGCTTTCTGCCACGGTCAGTGCAGAAGTCAGCATGGGTCTGACACTCCTGAGGTGACTGTGGGCCAAGCAGGGAATTTGCTCTAAATGTTGCATTTCTTCTTCTGCAGTGGATGTTAGAGTAATGTTAATGAGAGCTTGGGGATGGGCTGGTGTTTCACAGCGCCATATTACAAAGAACCGTTTTCTTTTTTCTCTGTGGAGTCAAGTTCAGATGAGCAGGAGACTCAGCAAAAGGCATCCAGAGCTTGTTCTGCTCTTGCTGCTCCTTGACTGACCCCACAGCAGTGTGCACCATCCCTTTTAGCTGCGAACGCATGGCCATGGCTGAACTCAGCCCTACTGAGCAGTGGAGCAGATAATGTGCAAAAAAGCAATGTTACCAGTGAGCTCAAGATACACCTGTGCAAGCAGGGGTACACACAGGCATTGGTTTGGCTGGCCAGTACTCCAAGCTCTCTTGGATATGGTGTTACTTCATCCCATTCCCCTTCCCTCCTCCATCACTACACAAACTGTCCAGCCATCAGTTACCCACATTGCTGCATTCAGTCTTCTGTTTCACTGCAGAGCTCGTAGCTGTTCAGCAACTTATGCTTTCACACCAGCCCAGCACATCCTTGGAACAAGTAGGACATCCTACCAAAATGGCACAATTTCCTAGTCTAGAGGGACTAAGCAAGGGAGTCCATAGTGCCAGTTTGGATCATGAAATTACTATCACTTCTTAACAAGGTTGTGATTTTTCCCCTAGAATAGCCTCAGGTAGCCCAAGGTGAGCCTGAGGTTTTACCTATTTATCCCCACACATTAGTTGCCTGCAGGTAAAAGGGCTCTCCTTTTTCAGCAATGAAAGTCAGGCTGTAGCATCCTGTAATTTGTAAGGATGAGGAGCTTTGGCAGCTGTCAAGACTGTGGTGACAATGGCCAGTAAAATGGAGTGCTCGAGCCAGAAACTGCAGAAGCCTGTGGCTCAACATCGGTGACTGAGCCAGGACACAGGGCTGCGGTGAGCATGGTGCGTGACCGGCACCCAGGGGGGTTGGCTGTGCCAAGGGAGGGGAGGCTTACCTGCTGTGCCAGGCCTGGGACCATGTCTTGCCTGGTGTCATGAGCATTGATGGGTGGATGATGCTGATGGGAGAGCAACAGAGAAAACTGGAAATGCTCTGGGAACTCATGCGGATGTCCCTAAGCCTTTCCTGCTGTTACAAGGTCCACACTTGTATTTGATGAGACAATTGGCTGGTCTGGAGATCCTTGTTTGGTGTCTTACTTCGCAGGGTCTGTCCTCCAGACAGTGACCTATCTCCCCTCTACTGGCTGCCGGCCATCCTCCAGTCCCCAGTGTGCACCTTGGAGGGGCATTCAAAGCACCAAGGTCATTCCCCTGGGTTGTTCCATGTTCAAGCAGCTGATAGCAGAAGTGTGAATGCAAGGTCCCTTATCCTCTGTGCTTTTCCCATGCCCTTGCCCTCACCATTACAGGCAAGACCTTGCCTGCAACGCAATTGCAAAGCAGAAGCATCCTCGGTGCTCCGTGATCTGTGCTACCCAGCTGTGTGCCATGCGCATCTTGCATGCGCAGAGACACAGCAGAAAGGCCAGCATGCTTCATCCAGGCCTTACCAAAATGAAGATCAAGAAGCAACTTGATTATTTGCATGTGCATCTTCAAAGAGAAAAACCCACGTGCTAATGGGCCTTTTAACATGGTGCGAGTAGCATTAGCCACGACCCAGAAGAGAGCAGGAGCATCTAGCTGCTTCTGTCCTAATGGTTATAAATAAAACCTGGAGCATGGGGGATGCAGGGAAACAAACCATGGTATGGGGGCCTCTGGGCACTAGCTGTGCTCTCTGACTGAGCCAACACAGGGACGCATGGAGCCTGAGCTTGATTTAGCTCTTCCCCCAGCCTCTCTGGGGGAGAAGCACTGCACTGCAGGATATTAGTTTACTGATGTTATGGTGATGCTCAGTAGGGCTCTTCAGCCAACAGCAAACTTCACCTGGGCTATAACCAGGGGACTACACAGGGACAGAAGTATTTGCAAGAAGGAAATAAATCCACAGAGAAAAGACACAGACCAAGACACATACTCTTGCTGTAGCTAACACCCATGGACTTAATCTGAGTGGCAGCAGCAGCCTGACATGTGTTTGCTTTCCACAGGGAAGCCCACCCTGGTTATCCCTGGTACTATGCAATATGGACAAGGCTGGAGCCTCCCCAGGGAAATGCTCTTCTCTGCCTACATCCTGAGAAAGAGCCAATGCACCATGAAGAGACTTTCCATGTGACAGTGAACAAAAGAGGGATGACACTAGAGCCACAATGTCACAAACACCATCCTTAGAGCAAACTGTCTGCTCACACAATTTTATATAGCTCCCAGAAGGGGCTGATATTATTCAGTTATGCCTAAATCTTCTCCGCTACCATCCCTTGACAGGGAATTACATGTGAGCAAAGTTCCTGAGTGAACCTTACTCCCCATAGGACTCCCAAGTAGTGAGAGTGAAAAACCCAAAATCACCAGGTGCATTGTGGTGAGCCTGCAAAATGGGTTGCATAGGGCAATGGGACAGCAGGGTCTCACAGAGGGTTCCCTCTTGCTCAACATGGCAACATGCAGGATCAAAAGCTCAGAGGTTTTCTTTTAAATCCTGCTGAGTTTGCCTCTGCAGAACCACAGTGGTGGATTTTACCAGCAAACCTGTTGTTTCTGAGTGATATAGTAACTGGAGTTGTCAAGGGCATCAAGTAATCAAGAACAGACATCCAAAGAATCCAGGAGAAGAAATCAATTTGACAATGCTAATTTTGCCATAAATATGGTATTTGAATGCAGGTAATTGATAGGATTACCCCAGGAGGTGAACTTTCAGGTGGTTTATCCCTCAGATTAGTAGCATTTTGCTGAAAAAGTCTTGTTTCTCACCAGCAAGTAATGACAATACTTGATAGAGGAGTGGGGAGATACTCATAAAGTGGCACAGGACATCACAGGGACCGCCTTAGCCAGTAAAACCTTCAAAAAGACAAAATAAATAGGTAAAAGTACAGGCAACTAATGGGGAAAGAAAAACAAATTCCTTGGGCCACAGAAATACTCAAATTTAGAATGAGTTCAGGGAGCAAACAGCAAGGTTTAATCTGGGGAGCTTTATTAAAAAAAGAGTTTAAATTTCTTACCTGCAATCTCACTCAGACCCCTCTGGTCCTATTTCTGCCAGAAGAGCAGATGTGTGGATATGTCTGATCCCCTGCAGAGGCAAATCTCTTTTGCCCAGTCACCCTTGTCAGGGGATATTACTTTCTGCTCTTTCAGTAAAAGGAAGTCAAACACTCTGCACCCAGCTGCAGGGGCTCCTGATTATTTTCAGTTCTGGTTGTCAAAATAGAAATGAAATCAATTCCTGTTGTTTCGAGAAGGAACAGGGTCCTTCTCCCTGTAAGCTACTCTTTGTCCTCTGTCCCCGGCAGATGAAAACCCAGCTAGCATCATATAGCTGGATTTGTCTCTGGTTTTAAGTAAATTAAATAAGCAGGAATACAAACAGCTTCCCCTTCTACAGTTGGAGATGAGGCAGTTGAAATGTATAAACTGAGGCTTTTCCCATCTGTGATGAACTGCAAACTGCATGGCTTAGACCTGGGAGAGGGTGACAGCTTGCAGCATTGGAAAAAACTACTCTGTCAAGGTGCATTGCATATTACAGTCACATCTGTTAACCTGAGGATGTGCACTTGGAAATGCCGTGTGCTCTCTGCTTTTCCAGGTCAAAATTTCTGAAGACTGAAGAGAACACCATAGACTGCAGCATAGAAGGAAAGCCTTTAGAGGGGCAGGTAGCAGAAATCAGATTGAGACCAGGAAATTTGCTCTAGAATCAATGCTAAGGAAATCCAAACACCTGGAAATACAAGAACACATAGGCAGGGCATGCAGGCAGCCTCAGCTTCAGCCTCACTGGACCCTCCTCCTCCTCTCTCCTCCACATTCCTTGCAGACTTTGGGCCTGATTTGTACAAGCCTTAGCAGCCTCAGAGTCCCTTGCTGTCCAGTCCATCACTCTTGGGCTGCCCTTGGGCTCCATGTGCCTGGGTCCAGCCTTTCCTTCGTTAGCATTTCCCTTGACAGCTGTAGGGTGTGGCAAATTGCAAGCATGCAGAGAACAGCCTGTGTGCCTGATTTAGGATGGATTTATTGCTTTGTCCTACTTTTCTCAAGACACATCTGTACCTCTTATTACATGACCAAGAAAGTTGCTATTGTCCCACCAGAGAAGTGATCTGGGTCTGATCACACTGTGCAGTGCCAGCAACTGTGCCTGTGTGACTAGCTTCCAGTCCCATGACCAAGCCTCACCAAACTGAAGCCAATATCAGGGGCTCTTCAGGGCCAAGTTTCAAATAGCCAGTAAGGCTCAGTGTGCTTGAGACCAAAGAAGAGCTGGAGGTAGTGTGGACAAACCTCCCACCCTTGTGGGCAGGGAGACTGCCTGATCCACTCAAGGACAGGCAGAAGGCTTCACAGCACAGCAAGGTCTCAAAGACCAGACTGATGTCCAGCCACAGCACTGTCATCCTCACCAGTGTGATGATGGGAAGCAGGTTACTCGCAATTTTGGGAGACTGACTTAAGGCTTGATGTATGTGCCTTTAGCTTAAATGCCAAGAGTCAAGAAAGCCCCAGCTGTGCTCCCAGAGCTTTCTGCAAGATCCAGGGTCTTCTGCCTGCAGGGGCCAGGACAAGGTCAGAGCACTGGGACTTCTCCACCTCCTGCCGTCACCCACCAAGGACTAGCCCTGTGGGGACGCACTGTGAGGAGGAGACCTCCATCTCCTCCTACAGACCATACCCCCAGTCCAGCTTTCCCTTCCCTCCTTGGTTGCGCACTGCTGCGGCTGTCGGGTGCCTCCACGCACCCTGCCCAATAGGGTCCCCCTGCGGCACCCCACCTGTGTTGTGCCTTCACCACCCAACTGACGTGGAAGGTGCGTGCTGGGGTGCAGCGTGGCTTTCGATTGCATTGCAGCCCCAGGCCCTGGCTGCCTCCCCCAAGCAGGAGCACGGTGTGCGGCGGTTCACCGCGGCTGAGAGCCCGTCACCTCCCGCAGCGGCCGGGGGGAGAAGACCCCCGGCCGGGGAGGGCCCTCGGCTGCTCCGCTGGCTGCTCGGCCGCCCCGGGAGCGACGGGGTCCTGGTCCTCGCTGAGCTCTCGCGTTCAGCGCGAAGGGAGAGGTTCGATGCCGAGGGCGGTGCGGTGCCAAGGCACGGTCCTGCCCAGCCCCGCTGCCCCGGGACCGGCGCCGTAGCCTGCGCCAGCTCCTGCCCCGCCGCCGATGCCCGATGCTCGGGCCCGCACCCGACCCTGCCCCGCAGCGGCAGCCGCGCAGCCCTGGCCGAGCCCTGCAGCAACCCGGGCTCGGCCCTAGATGGCACCGCGCTCCCGCAGGCACCACCGCGCCGCTCCCGCCGCTGCCGCCCGCCGGGGGAGAGGGGGAGGTGCCCGGCAGGGCCGCGGGGGGTGAGGACGGGGCAGCCCCTGCGAGTCCCCGCAGCTGCCCGAGCCCCGCCCCCCGCGTTCCTCTCACCCATCCCGTGCTGCCCTGCTCTCTCCGTGCTGCCCTGCTGCTCCCGTGCTGCCCCACTCCTCTCCCTGCTGCCCCTCTCCTTGCTGCCCTGCTCTCCCCGGGCTGCCCCACGTCCGTGCCCAGCATTTGCAGCCGCTACAGGCTCAGCCCTGGCCGGAGACCCCATCCTCTCCATCCCAGCCCACAGCGCCCTGCTGTCACTCTCCAGCTGCCCCGTCGCCAGCTCTCCTCTGCTGCTGCTCTCGGTGCCACCTCAGGTACCCCTAGCGCAGGCCCTTGCACAGGGCCAGACTCCCAGAGGGACCCCTGCCCAGGGGAGCAGAGCCAGCTCCAGCAGCTGCACAGGCAGGACCTCTGCCCCATGGGGTGTCCTGTCCCCTTCCTTGGAGCAGGCTCCCTCCAATGCAGTCCTTACGCTGCAGTCCAGAGGTCTGTGAGATGGGACCCTGCCTCGCCGAGGATGGCATGACACCCAGGACCAGCTTCACTTCCCACCCTCATACCTGGGCCAGCTCAGCTCCAGCTGCAGCTTGGACAGCACGGGACCCCAAGTTGCTGCTGGGTTTTCACCACCTTGCCCATCCCAGGACCTGCTACGGGGCCTGAAGCTGGTGCTTGACATGGTCGATTCCTGAACAGTTAATGTGGGCCATGGAGCATCCATGCAAACCATCCCCCTTTTCCTGCCCCAAGGGACTGATCCTCCCAGGAGGAGCAGTGGACCTTCTTCCACTCAGGGTCTGCCACATTCCAGCCCCTGGCTCCTCATCCTGCCCACTCGCATGGCTTGTGTGCTGCAGGAGCAGGTCCCCATGGGATCAAATGCCCAGGACCTCTCTGCTCTTTATAGGGATGACCTACCCATCATCCCTATCACCTCCTCCAAAGATCAGGCTTTGGTATTTATGCTGGGATTTCACTAGCAGCTGAAATGTGCCCAGAGAGTGGTGCAGGGAGTGGGACAGCCCATAGCAGGTCCATCCTGACTGCTCTTTTCTCCAGCCAGTGGGGCAGAACCAGCTCCCCATTGCTCCCAGGTGGGCTCAGTGGTCCTGGACCTGTATGTGGAAGGGGACACCAGGATCTCATCTCTGCTCAGAGCAGTCCCTACATATGAAGTTGCTTCCCCTCACTCCCTGTCATCTTGTGAAATATGCTGGGGAGAAGACACACTTCAGCAGGCGGTTTAGGGTTCACCCCACAAAACAGCACTCGTTTAACTTGATCCCCCTCCTCGTTTATTTATGGGCCTTCATCTCCAGCACGCCTTCACCCTGATGGACAGTGTTTGCATATGTCCTTCTTATCCAGAACATGGGGCTTTACAGCCACTTCTCTATTTACTGTAATTTTTAGCTCAGACACAACCAGAACTCCCACCCTGTCTGGGCGTCTCAGTGCAGAAAACAAGACTAAACTATTTTGGGATGTTTTTCCCTTTTCCTCATACTTGGGTGCTTTCCCATGTGGCTAAGTCTCTGGAGCCTTGGGGAGGGTGAACCTGTTTCGACCCCACCCCCCTCACCCCCCTGAGAGCTGCCTCTGGACCTCTCTGCACACTTTAACCCTCCTCTGACCACAGGCACCTCCCACACGATGCAGCTCTGTGTTCTGCTTGGTTTGCTGAGCTAGAAAATGTATCCAGTGTCAGGTGGATGAGCTGGGAGCATGGCAGATGGGAACAAGCCTCCCAGGCTCCATCCTTCTGCACCTTCCTTCTGGTCACCTTGTCTGGTCACACCTCCCCAAAGTGCCCAGAAAATGCTGCTCCCCCAAGGCAGGGTAGGGACGTGTGTTTGGCCCCGTTCGTCTGGCGCAGTGAAAAAGAGCCTGGAAAATGCCCCTTTGCCTCCAGTGCTCCCATTTTAGTCCTTATTGCATGGCACCGGCTGGGGAAAAGCCAGCACAGAGCCAAAGCAATGCACAAACCTTCCCCCTCCTGCCTCTGTCACAGCCAAGGGTCTCTCCGTTGAAGTTTACTTAGAGGTCTAATAAAATTTCCAAACTGGAAAAATCTTTATGCGGAGGGTTCGCTTTGTTTAAAGGAAGAAGACCATAAAGATAAAGCTGTGCCTGCCCGCTGCTCCCCTCCTGCTACCAGGGTGAGGGACCGCGGCACAGCCCTTGCCACCCAGCCCGGCTGTGGACAGAGAAAGAACTTGTTTTCCTAACGAGAAGTTTCAAGATTAAAAGGGGAAAAAAATCAGCCATTTGGAATCCTCTACTGACGCTGCAAATACGCTCGTTAATAGATATGTCTCGTTTTGTTACCTCATTTTAATTAATCATTAAACAAAGACAGCTGCCAAATTTTGGCTCTGGCTCTGAGCCTACAACTGACTTGGAGCCCTTGAAAAATAGACTATTTATGGTGCCTGGGTTTAAAGCTTAAATTTCTTGTATAAACTTTACCCTTCCTAAGAATAGCATGGGGAGTACATTGCTGGCTGCATTCATGGTGCCCCGTGCCCCCGTTCCCGAGCCCCGTTTGGTCTGTGGTGAGGCCAGGAGGGAGCCATGTCCCTCCACCCACCGATGGCCCTGTCTTGTCACAGAGGAGTGGCTGCACTAGTTCCAGGGTGTCCCTCACCCAAGTGCCGCCCCAGCCAGCCATCCATGCATGGGCAGGTGCCATTGGGATCGGACATGTCCCACTCCCGTGGCCAAGCAAGAGGCAGTTGGCTTTTCGGCGGAGCATCCTGATGCAGAAGAGCATGCCTAGCACTGGCTAGGTGTCTAAGGCTCCCCTTGGAAGTATTTGTAACCCCTGGGGACAGGGCAGGGCATGGAGTGAAGAACCTAATACATGTTCAGGCATGACTGATGCATCCAGCCCTCCCACTGTGCCCCCAGAACTGGGGTTCCTGTCTCTGCTTCATACAGACACCTGATACCAGTGCCCTCAGATTTTGCATCATGGTGGCCGGTGCTGCTAAGGCTGCCTGCAGCAGGAACTCAGGCCTCCTGTGCCTTCCCTTGGATGGTGGCTTGGGACTCCACAGGCAATGAAATGTAATTTTTATTCCTTTATACTTCCTGATTATTATTTTTTTTTCTCAGTTAAAGTACCTTGGGGATAGGCTGTCCCCCGCCCATCCCCTTGGATCGCAGGCGGGGAAGGAGCTCTCTCAGGGGCTGGGACTTGGTACAGCTCAGCAGAGGGAGGGCATGGCAGTGCAGGAGGAGCAGTGCCAGCACAGACTTTTGGCTGGCTGACTGGTCCAGTCCCCTAACGCTGGGTGATGCTCAGATGGGGTTTAGGTTGAAGCAGAGACTGTGGTCTTCAGGTGGTGTGTGTCCTGGTGTGCTGCTTGCAGAGCAGCACACTGCAGAGCTCACACTGCCCTGCTGTCCTGGCCTCAAGTGAGTGCTTCCACATACTCACACACATCCGTGCACACACGTACCCATGACCCAGAATTCAGTGCAAATCAATCCTTTACAAACACACACCATCACCCTGAGACTCCGCCCTTCCTTGCACACACACATGGCTGAAATTAATGCATGGGAACCCAGGGCTCCTTGCTCCAAAGCTGACCCACACTGTGCCATGCTTGAAGCATCCCAGTCGTTATCTGACCACCTCGCAGTAGCACTGGCATCCCATTTTTGGGCAATTCTCCTGCAGCAGCACTGGAAGATCCTGCACTTTTTCAGTAGAGCTGTGCCATGGCCTGTGAGACCTTCAGGGGGATGTCCACAGCTACAACTTCCCCAGCTGCCAGGCTGGGCTGCAGATGGGAATGAGATGATGTGCTGAGATGATCAATAAACAGGGGTGCATGTGGCATGCATCTGCCTGTTCACAGGGCACAGAATCAGGCTAGATACCGGGCAAAGGACATTTAACTCTTCCAGCAACTAAGGAGCAACTGAGATGTAAGGGCTGTGAGGAAAAATCACCCTGCACACTTGCTGGTTGCATCCCAGAGCCAGGCTGACAGCGTGCAGCCCCTCAAGGGTGGTGTTTCCCACACTGCCACCCTGGTGCTGAGCATGGCTGGGGTTGAACCCCATGGCTGCAGGGTCTTCCCGGCCGACTGAGATCTAGATGGCCCTGCTTGGGGCAATGTGGCTGCACACAGCTGGCACTGGGATCCACACCGGCCCTCGACGACCTGCCCCTCCTGCCCCAAGAGGGAACAGGGCCAGGCTGCAGGATGAACTCCTCCAGCTGTGGCCTGGAACCCGCAGCTCATATTTCACTCTGCTCGCCGCTCTCCCACTCGGGGTGACACCAAACGCGTGTCACAGGCGCTGGAAGCAGGCTGATGGCCCCCCTCCCGCCCACACAGCCTCAGCCCCTGATCCTCCAGCCTCTGCCCTCCATCTCCTTGCCTCAATGGCTAAAATAAACTGTCTCATACACAGCTTGCACAGTGCTGGGAGGATGAAGCTGGATGGAAACCCAGTGAGGCACATGCAGTGCCAGACACCCCAGGTCGCATCCCCAGCACCTGCCTGGATCTGGAGTGCTGCCAGATCCAACCTCTGTATCCCACCTCTCCCCAGAAAACCCTGGGACATGCCTGGTCTCGCCATCCCAAGTAAAGCCCAAGCACCCGTGAGTGTGCATAGTGGCACGGCCACGCCACCACCACGCCACCACCATGCTACCGTGACCCGTGGAGTGTTGTGGGGCAGGCAGATGGGAAGGGTGGCTGTGTGGCATGGGCAGTGAATGACCCCATGCACCCATGCCAGCTGCTGACGTGCTCCCATGTGATTGCCAGGGGAGGCAACCCAAGCTGTCTGTGGGCAGCACGGCCACACCACCTCTGTGCCACCTATTGATCACTCCATGCTATCAACCTGCTCATCACCCCAGGCTGCATGGCCTAGATGCTGGAGCTGAGCTGCTGTGGGGTGCTGTCAGCTCATGGCACCAATGGGATAAACTTGCCACATGTGGAGCTGGCAGGAAAGAAATTCATTCTCTGGCCTATGGTGTTGTCCAGCCACCTGACAGGCAGCCGACCCTGCCACACAGCCAGTGTGCAGGTCTCCCTTCAAAAGCTGCCACCATCACCCTCCAGAGCTCCCTCTCCTCCCCTCACCCTGGCATAGCTGCCAGCACTGCACCATGGCTCTGGTGTTGTTGCAGAGTGGTCCTGTCCCACCTGAGCTCTTGTGGCAAAACTGTCATGAAGACCTTCCAGTGTGAAGACCTTCCAGTGAAAACTCAAATGTACCCTGTCAGCAGTGGCAGTGTGGACAGCAGATGGCTTGGAAGAAAGCTCAGAGAAAAGTGAGTTGTTCCACTGCCTGCTGTGGACTGTTAACTCTGAACCCTAATGATGACAGCCTAAATAACACCACAGGTACTATACAGCCCATTAGTGCAGAAACACCTGTCCACCTCAGAAATGTCACTGTTTCCCTTTGTGTCCCTGTCCTAAAAACCTCCTGCTCCTAAAGGACACTTCTGGACCATAGCTCTGCCTTGTCCAAACATACTACGAACAGACCTTTCCCGGGCTAAGTGTCTAGATGTGATAGTAAAGTAACTTCCACAGGGACCATCATGCCCGTTAGATTATTGGTGCAGGCCCTTTTGGGTCTCTGGCTTAGGTGTCTCCTAGATCAGGAGCTGCTTTGCTAAAAGGGCTCCTCTTACAAGCTGCCCAACCTGGTGGAAGCCGAGGATTTATGGAAGAGCTAGGGAAAGGCTGGGGGAGATCCCCCTGCTACATATGTCTGCCTGGCCAGCGACTTTTGCGTGGAACAAAGAGATGTGTTTGTTAGTATGAACAGCAGGTTTGCTGGTGGGTGAGTTTACAGCAAGATGGATAGAAATAAATAGAAGAAACAGGACTTTCCCTGCACAGGGGAGTAGCATCCTGCCTGCCCAGGTAAGGCTGCCCTTGGGCTGGATGCCGGTCGGAAGAGGAGTTTTCTTCAAGGGAGCTATCTGCTGGTGTCCAAAAAAACTACAGTGATTTTTTTTTTTTTTTGGAAGGGTGAAAGTTTTGGCGGAGGGGAGGAAAACTGCCTCCAGCACCATCCCCAGCACACAGCACAGCAGTGGCACCTGTGAGGCACAGGTGTGTGGACATCATTCTGCTCTTTATCAATTAGGAGAAAGCACCAGGGAGAGGATCTGTAGGGCATAGGCAGAAGAGGTGTGGGGAGCACAGGCAGGGAGCCTTTGGAGCTCAGTGTTAATGGGGAAAAGAGGTACAGCCTGAGCAGAGACACTGCCTGTTGGGCTTCCTGTATTCAGAAAACACTACATAGCCCAAGTGAGGAGGACTGCACCTGGGAAGACCCTCTGTCCATCCAGGTTCCCTTCACAACAGCAAGAGCCTGCAAAACTCCAGACTTCAGCCAGGCACTGAGATCAAAAGGGAAAGAGCTGATGCAAGGAACGGTAAAGTGTTATAGGCTGCATTGGCACAGCTTACCCCAGCACAGCTGCACAGGATGACCTAGGCTAACCTAACGTGGGACACAGGAGAACAGGGTCTGCGTGCACCCCCTTCCTCTTCTCCTTCCCCAGCCAGTGGTGCTCCCCAAAACTGCCTTTGGTACCCCTTGACCATAGCCTGGTGCTCCCATGAGCTTGAGGGTCTGTAGGGTGGGGGCTGTTGTGGCTCTATGGACACGTCTTGTACCCACTGGGCCAATGATGGATGTACCCCAAAAGAAAGTAAAGAGGGACCAGTCTCGGGGTGTTCAGTGCATGGGACCTGCCTGTCAAGAGAGCTCTTGGTGCACAGCCATGCCTCTCTACCACCTGTGCACTGAGTTTCACAGCTGGTATGTGCCATGCAGACTGTTATCAGCCTGTGGACAGGGACTGCTCTGCTCAAGGTGACAGCACCTCTAGAAATGCCAGGCTGAGCTAAATAAAACCCTCCAGTGCTCAGTTACCTGGGGATTAGACCTCTGGGTGCCCTGGCCAGCCCAGGCACTGTGACTTAGGACATGAGCTGCAGCAAGCCCCAGTTCATCAAAGCCCTGGCAGATTGCAGTGCCAAGTAGACCTGTTTCTCTGTTATTCCAGACTGGCCTCCCTGGGCAAACGGGGATGCCCAGAGGAAAGGGATGTAAGGCACGGACTGACACGTAACTCGCATATCCCTGCTCAGCTCCTCACTGCTGGGGTAGGGCTTTTCCAGCTGCCCCTGCTCCCCACTACCAATACGGAGATACTTAAAGGGGTGCAGAGATAAGGAAAGGGGGGCTGTGATTCGTGCAGGAGGCAGCAAAAGCCCGGTATAACACGGGGGCAGCGTTCAGCCCTGCGCTCCTTGCTGCAGCATGGCTTACAGCGGGTCGCGGGGTCCCACTGCTCGGCGAGAGCCGGCAGGTTTGCAGCGGAGGGGACGCCGCTGTCCGCCTCCCCTGCCGCCGCGGAGCCGTCCGCACTCCGCCGCTGCGCTCGAGCAGCTCTTCCGGAAAGCATGCTCGGTGACCCCCGAAGCTTTCCTGCTTAAAGGCAGGGCAGGAGAGCGGCTGGGCCGCTGAGGCAGGGGTGAGAAGGCAGGTGGAGGCCGCGGCAGGAGAAGGCAGAACAGACAGACGCACCCGAAGGGAAGGCTGCCGCTACCGCTGTTATCTGAGCCTTGGCAGGGGAGGCTCCTCCTCTTCCTTAACTCCTTCGGGGGCTGGAGCGGAGCCTGCGGTGCTGGGCGGCAGCTGGGTGGGGGCGCCCAGCGAGCCCCGTGCCGGGCGGGGAGTGGGGCGCTTGGCGCCGGGCAGCCCCCGGGCTCCGCGCTGGGGCCGCCGCTCTCGGCCGCTGCCCACCGGGGCACAAGGCGGCGACCGCCCGCGCCCCGGCTCTGCTCGCTCCCTGCCCGCGGGGATGCTCTGCCCACTCCTCACCTGGGGCCAGAGCCGGGCAAAGTGAGATCTCCCCGCCAGCCCCCGGCCGCAGCCCGCGCCGCCCCGGACGTCTGCCCAGCCAGTCCCCGGCCTCCCCTCCTCTGCACCGCGGGCTGCAAGAAGTTAATTTATTTTTGGAAAAGCAGCTCTCAGAGTCTGTCTAATTCCACCCGCACAAGCTCCTTTCACTCTATTTTAGACCAGTTCTTACTGTGCTTCAAGTTTATAAAAACAATCACTGCTCCCTCATAAAAGCAGCCCTAATCCACGGAGAAAGCAAGGAGTCACAAAAACAGCATCTCCTCCAGGACACTCTAGCTCAGCTGAAAAGTTTGCAGGTAATTTATATTTCCTACTTAATGTCTTTCTGTTCTTCTAGCTGCTTTGTCACATATGTGTTTGGTTATGTTGACACATGGCACCTATGCGCTGCAGCATCTCTAGGTAGACAGAGCACAGTCAGGCATTGCTGCTACCTGCTACTTCTTCTGGGTTATTGGCGGGGCCTTGGTGGCTGCTTGCACCTGGCAGGTCTTGGACTATGTGCAGACCCACACGGAACGTGGCGCTTGTTTGGGAGCAGGCACAAGGTCCATTTAGCAAATCAAGAGCTGGCTTCCTGGAGAGGCCAGCAGGGAAATGTGGAGAGGATGCAGTGGCTGACTTTGCACAGGGAGGATGATGGTGAAGGACCATGTGAGATTCCTGAAGGCTCTTGCTTTGCTGCAGTCATTTGGAGGCTGCTCTGATTGTTACGCTAATTCCTCCACCCCAGCCGGTGCAGAGGGTATCCCTCCCAGTGGGACAGGCTGTGCAATGGCACCCTGCTTTTGTTCCTCTCACTCCTGCTTTAAGAGGAGGACTGTGTTACTCCATTAACTGTGAAGCATCATTCTGGTTGCACCAAACACTCAGCCGTTTAATGCAACTTCTCCGTGACTCGCCAATACAACCCACAAAAACTGTTTAGAAAAAGCTCCCAGCATCACTCACACTCAGAAATCCAGGGCATTTATGGACTGCTTTGTTTCTTCTAAATGAATGCATTGCAAAATCCTGCCAGTCTTAAACTATTGATGTCATTTGTTGAGCACTAAAGTGCTCGGGGGAGGTTTTGTCAGTCTTGTGCAGGGGTTTTTGGTGTTCCGGGGTTAATGCTTTCGAAAGCACCACCTTGGCAGCCACAAAACTGTTAACATTTCCAGCACAGTTCGACTGTGTGGGAGCGGGACAGGCAGCCGCTCTGCCAGGATGGGGCTGTGCTGGTTTTCTTTCCTCACAGGCTGTGTGACCCAGTGTGGCCCATGGGCAACCTCTCTCCTCATTGGAGTGGCCCTTAGGGCATACACGTTTTCTGGAAAAGGGATGAGGGTTCAGGTTTTTGCACTGTGTATTAAGATTGCTGCTTTGGTGTGATCCATCTGGGTCCTTGTTGACTTTTCCCTATTGCCTATTGGTGAAACATGCATTGTTTCAGCCCTGAGTGGGGGGAAAAGAAAAGGCAGAAAAATTAGTTTTTATTAGGATTTCATGACCCAGTCTGTCCTGTATATGTCATGTGTCAGATGGTCGAAGGGACAGCAGAAGTCAGGGACCCCGTATCCCCCTCTCTGATCCTGTTCTTCCTGATGCTGTCTGTATGTTTTGGTGGTCCAGCATGCAGGGAAAGGGAAATGTGGTTGTTGTAGTGTACAGGCTAAAAATAGTTTCCCTCTCATGCTCCATCTGAATGGGCAGCCACATATGACTGTACATGGATTTGTCTGATAGTCCCGTTTCAGTGTAAGAGACAAAATATCTTAGTTATGGCTTTGTTCTTCAGCTAACAATGGGTAGCTAAAAATATATGACTTTGTTCCACTCAATAAAGTTCTCTCAAGGGGAGACACTAACGTGACATTTTTGCCAGATCCATGCAAAATGCAGCCAAAGAAAATGCACATTTTTGCCAACAACTTTTCATAAAACATGTAACTAGCAGAAAACTCCATACTGTTCCATGAGTGGGGCTGTGCTGTCTGCTGCGTGCAGCATCCCAGGGCTCCTGGCTCCCCTGCTCCCTGGGAACATCTGAGAAGGACAAGGCACATGGCCTCATCCCCATCCTCATCCTCCTCTGTGCCTGCTCCAGCTGCACCATGGGCTGCCAGCACATTTGGGCTTGGCAGTCACAGGGTGATGTGCTGCTGCCTGCTTGTGGCTGGCAGGGGGAGATTGCCCCATCAGTGCCAGTGGCAGCTGGTTGGTGGTCGCTGTGGTCTCGCTCCAATTCCCTTATTTCCTGTTCTATGGCAGCCGGGGCTGGAGGCCAGCCAAGCCAGCCCAGTCCCACTGTGCAAGCGCTGTGCTCACGTTAAAAGCCTGGCACGGCTGCTGCAACACGCTCGCAGCCTGACAGCCAAGGGAAACCAGCAGAGACCTCACTGGGCTGGCACAGTCCCTGCAGAGAGGAAGGAGATGGGCCCTCCCGTGCTCATCTCCAAATAAAATTGCTGCCTCCCCAGTGCTGCCACCTTGCTCCCTGGTGCCCTCTCTCTGGCTGCAGCACTGCACGATGGTTGCTGCACCCACAAAGGGTCACGGAGGCAGGAGACCAGTCCCATCCTTTATGTCTGTGGAGGCTAGCCTGTTCCTTGGTTAACACTCCCTCCTGCACTCCCTTGCCTCACAGCCATGGACAAAGCAGATCTGGGTGACCTCAGCTGAGAAAGCCCCTCTTTCCATGTCAAAGCTGTTTTGGATGAGTAAGCAACCACATCGTTTGCAACAGGCACTTTGCTTTCTCATTTACAAGTACCTAGGCTCAGCTGGAGCTCATTTTGATTTGGGCTGGAGAGCTGCCCGTCATTGCTGAGTGGGACCAAGTCTTGTTTTAGCTTTGCCCAGCATCAGGAAAAGATGTTGTGCTTCTTCTACCTTCTGTGGTACTGCAGTTTTCCAGGTTGCAAATCATTCTTGTAGCTCTTCTCTGAACCCATTCCCATTTTCCAGCATTCGTCCTGTTCTGTAGGCACAATGACCAGTAATGATCTCCTTAATTCTGGATATCTTTCTCTGTGCTATATGTGCTTTCCAAGCCACAGTACCACATCCAGAGCTTCTACTCAATCAGTTTTCACTGTGCCTCTTCTTGCAACCTTGTCACTTTGCTGCTTTTCTCCAGGGTCCCTCCACTTTACATGTGGCCATGTTAAATCTCTTTGGCATAAAGGTAGGGGCATTTTGGAAGAACAGAGAAGGTTTGTGTGTTGTGGCAGGAGCAGTCCCATGTGCCAAGACCTGTGGAGCTCATTTGATGCCAATGAGCAGCTGAAGTTAAGGATGGAGGAGGGATGAAGGCCAGGGGACACTGCGTGGCTCTTCCACATGCCATGGCTGAAGCAAAGCTTCATTCTGCCTGGCAGTTACCCTGCTTCTTCACCACCCCTGTTGTGGAGGTCCTGTTTCCTGCTCAAAAGGCTGAGCTCCAAAGGTGGACTGCCCTCCCTGGGTGGACAAGCGCATCTTGGAAGAAGATGCTGCCTGACGTGATTCATACAGTGTTTGCTGCCACAGTATTCCCTGAATGTACCTGCTTTATTTCTTGGCCTTCTTGCCTGTTATTGGAGAGGACATAAGTTAATGTACTGGGTATTAGATGGTGAAGAGATCCAGCCGCTGCTCTTGGATTCAGGGTATGCATGGACCCCATGAGTTAGGGATACCTTGGACCAGGGGTGCAAACATAGGATGGAGCTCCCCGAGCTGAAGGGCAGGGACCCACCGGGATGTTGCTCTGCCAGATGTGACACACTTGTGACAGGGTTATAAGTCACCTCCCTACCTGCTTTTGAGGTCCCAGCAGGCTGGTTGTGTATGCCTTCCAGCACAGGCTGGCTGTTGGGTGCAGGTAGTTTGCACATGGTCCCCTGATCCTGGGGAAGCTCAGTGATGTCCTATAGTGCATGGCTGGGGACATCACTCATGGTGCCAGCTCAAGGCTTCCCTCCCTTGCCTGTGGGCCCATCAGCACAGCACTGCTGGAGGATGGTTCAGAGATACAGCACAGACCCTTGCACTCAGTGGAGCCGAAGTAAGAGGCACCAGTGCTGAGCAATCAGCTCTTCTGCCTGCCTCTTCCCCTGGCTCCTCCAGGGTGCTGTCTGGCCTCCTCCAGCGCCAGCTGCACGTCCCACAAAAGCAGTCAGCCCTTGTGTTTCCCTGCATTTTCCTGGCTCCCAGAGGGTAGACACTACATAGACAAGATTGTCTTTTAGAAAAGATTGTCTTTTAGAAACTCCCCCAAAGCCTACCTTTCCTGCCAGCCTCCTTCCCAGGCTCTCCTGAAGGACCTGTGCCCATCCTTGGGACTGGAAGACAGCAGGTGCCTTGGATTCAGGCATCCGATACAGAGACTGTGTGCAACCTCGAGCCCTTGTGTGGGAAGTCTGGAGAGGAGCAGTGAGCTAGTAGCTGGGAAACAGGAAAAAGAGCACACCAGGTCATGGTGTCCAGCTCCTTGCTGTTCATGAGACTTGCAATAGCGCTGTTGTGGTGAGTTACAGGCAGGACCTTTCTGGAAGGGGACAGGAGACAAGTTCATCATTTTTTTGGCTGAAATGATCCAAGGACAGCAGATTTCCCTGCTAAGTCTGCAGACCCTGAGCCTTCAACCATAATCTGTGTCTCCTGTAGAAGCACATCTGTTTTGAGATTGCCCAAATCACACATGAGCTCTAAAGGTGGTATAGCCACTGATGTTCAGGAGTGTGATCCTAAACACCCCTCCCAGGTCATTGCAGCTCCATGTGCCTACTGCCAGCCTTGCAGTCTGGAAGCAGGGCTGTTCCCATCTCTGTGATGGCCCATCTTTCATTCACTTGACTGTAGGTGGTAGTGGGTTTCAACCTATACCTCCAGCTTCCCAGGCGAGTTGTTTCATCTGCTGCTTGCCTTGAAGCAGGGACATTCTGCAACCAGGAAGGTTAGTTTCATGGGACAGGCAGGGAGAGGGACCCTCCATATTTGTCATTCCTTCTGAGCCAACCCTGAGCTGGTTTTCAGTCCCAGAGACAGTGGTGCAAGAAATGCAATCAGGGGAGGCAAGGGGAGAAGTTGTGGTCATGTCCAAGCATGGGTAGGGGAACAGTCTGGCAGTGCAGACCCTGCCCGCCCTGCACCTACAACCAGCTGCCAAGAGATGGGGGCTTCTGGCTTGCAGGGGTAGCTGTGGACATGGTGCATCATGCATGGCAGTGGATCATCCAGCCATCAGAGGATACTCGTTTGGGAACTTCTAGCTACGTGTTGGTGTCTCCATGGCCCCAAGGTGGGATCTTATGACTAAGGGTTTATGCATGTGGCCTCACCATGACCTGCTGTGGTTATTTCCTGTCCTGCTAGCTGGTGCTGCTAATTATTTAGTTTAAGCTATGAGGTAATTTCTGAGAACTTCAGGTGGGACCATGCTGTCTGGATCTTCCAGGCTGTGCTCTGTGTGTGGTGCATGTGGCTTCCTGGCCAGCACACTCTTCTCCTTGGGTTCCCAGAGCACATTGGGATTCTTGCTCTCAGGATTGTCCCCTTCCACACATTGGTGCTTGGCATGTGATCCTGAAGCCAGAATACCCGGTGCAGTGACCTTCACCATCCTTTGGCCACTGCACCTCGAACCTGCCTATGTCCATTGTGCCGTGTGTCCCAGGCACACAGCAGCTACCAGCTCAGTGCTGTTGGCATTGTCCTAGAGAAGGCGCCACGGCAGGGGACATACGTCTGCCTTTTCTGACTCATGTTGATTTATGTCCCAGCCTCAAGCCAAAAATACACCCTACTTGCACAGGCACTGTTGGAACAGATGCAGAAGGCTTATCAGCTGTCCCCAGGGACTTCCTGGCTCTGGACCTCATTGTGAGGGTGTGACAGCCACGAGCACCCTAAGGAATGGGGCTGTGACCGCTCTCTGAGCACTGAGGTTGGAGTCTGCTGCCTCTCCTGCAGGGATGGAGTGGGACTCTGCACCTGGAATGTGCTGCATGCTGTGGGTAAAGTTTCTCCCCTACAGATGGAGCTCTGCCTACCAGACAGAGAGCAACCTCCCAGGTGGCTTGTTTTTGCTAGAATGTTTGCCTGTCTCCCAGCACACTGTGCAACGTGATTGCTGGTGTCAACCGGTGGGGCATCCCAGTGGGCCTGCAGATGTGTGATGGAGGACCATTAGATGCCTTTGCAGAGCTGGGAAGGAGTTAAGTGAACTAAAATAAAATCCAGGCTAAAATGAGTAGGCTTTCCCACCCATCTCTCGTGCTGGCCATAGACTAGTCCAGCCTGGTGTACCCCAGCCCCCACCAGCTCCTGCTCTTCTCTGGATCTGTTCCAACATTGCACAGTGCAGGCAGCAAGAGAACTTGGGGTGCCAAGAGCTGCTCTTTGGGAGCCACAAGGCAGATGTAGAACCTGTGACAGCTCTGCACTGACCTCATTCAGACTCTCACCAGTGTTGCTAGTGCTGAGCATGTGCCCAGGGAGGTTCCTCATCATCTGTCCCCAAGGGCTCTGCTCAGGAGGGAGAGGGGACCTCCTGTTGGCACTGTGCATCTCAGTGAGCATCATCCAGCCCACAGGTAGGTTCTGACCTGTAATGGGGAGGCCTGCCCATGTCTTTTTGCATGTTAGCAGCATGAATGGTGTCCAGTCTGCCTGATATTCTGCATTGCCAGTAAATATCTGGGACAAACCTGTGAGCTCACCATACACCTGCCTAAGTCAGGCTTGTTCCTGCAATGTTCACTTTGTAACATCCCTCTTGTCCTGTTAGAGCTTGTGCAAAGCTATTGCTGCTCTCTCTGTTGGCATCAGTGTGGGCTCAGGATCCCCTGTCTCCTCCATGCCACTGCCCAACCTTGTCCCAGCCCTGCATGCAGTGAGTGCTGAGAGTTGTCTGGAAGAGAGCTGGTGTGGCTCTGCCCTGGGGGAGGTTGGGGAAAGGCAAGACCTGCAGAAATCTGCAACGTTTCACTCCAGCTCACTCTGGTTTTGTTCTCCCACCTTCCCCAGTGGTGTGCCTACAATGTCAGCCACACTGCCCAGGGGGCTGTCCTGCAGCAAAGCTGTCCCTGAGCCTTCAGATCTGTCACCCAAGTGCAGTAGCTCATGCCTAGCTTCTGTGTGTCCCTGGACCAGTCCCCAGGGCTTTCTTCTCTCCTTGTAGTCCCCCCAATCCCATTAACTGCAGAGCTGGTTTTACCTTTTACATTATTTTTCAGGCCTCCCAAGGCCAATCCATCCCCATGTGCTGCTGTAGCCAGGGAAGGGGAAGAAAACAAAGTGGCTATGGCCTATTGAGGACAGCAGTCTGGCATACTCTTTATTAAAGGAGCTTCTCTGCTCTCACAAGTTTGTGATCAACAGGGTGATGCTGTTCCCACAGCACATTACGGTGTGTTACTCCCAAACTGAGTTTTGCAACTTCCCTGCATTTCTAGAAGCCAAATTGATGGTGAGGTAGGGCAAATGATCAGGAAATTGGGCTAAGCATCTTGCCATAGGAGCCCATTTCAAGACATTCCTACAAGGACTTGCTGAAATGCAGAGGGACCTGGGGATGAAAGAGCTGAAGAGAGCACATGGACCCAATTGGGTGTGGATCCAGATCCCAGCACATGTCTGTGCGTGATGTTCCTTATCTGCACTGCAGGCTAATGCAATAAATCAAAGTGGATCACTAGGAGAAGGCCTGTCAGAGCAGGTCATTTCACAGGGCTTTGACATCGGCCAGCCAGCTGCTGGACAGGGCATATGGAGTTTGTTTAACTACCAGCAGCAACACGTATTGCCTTGGGTCCCACAGCTCGTTTTGCAGAGCAAGTAACAATAACATGAATTTGCAGTTGATGGAGGGTTGCAATGCAATGTGGGATTTGCTCTCAGCTCAGGAAATGTTCCTGGGAAAGTCTTTTCCCTCCCAGTGTTAGAAGAAGAGTCTCGACTCCTTTCTGAAGTGGGATGATGAATAACAACTCCCCAGAGATGTGGCAAATGCTGCAAAACAGCCTCACATAGCTGCGAGTTCCAGCTCAAAGGACCCTGCTGCGATCTGTCCCTGGAAAATTCGCAGCATCTTATTTCTGCTCAACAAACAGCACGTAGGCATCTCCACCAGCAGCTGTCATCACCACCCCAAGGAGCCGTCCTGGCATGCTGTACGGAGTCCCCGGGCTCAAGGCTGACAAACTGCTCCATCCCCAGAGATTGCCCCTCTCTGCTGCATGAGTACACATGTCCCTGCACCGCAAGGGCTTCCCCTTGCTGGTGTTTCTGTGGCTGGCCTGGCGAAAGGGAGGAGTGGTTGCAAATAGCTAGTGGAGTGCCGAGCTGCTGTCAGCGCAGCCAGGCCTGCTGCTCCCTCCAGTCTCACTGCTGAGTGGAGTTCAAATGACAGGAATGGTCCCTTAGGTGGTATTTGAGCTTGGCAAATCCCTTGTGCTGTTGCTTACACATCCCTGTGCCACTGCTTTGCATTCTCTCTGTTTCTCTGGGGCTTTTCCATAAGGTAGCTCCAGGCCTGTGTCCTGCCATGCTCCATTGTCAAGTCCTGCAGAGCAGCCAGGGGTCCCAGGGCTGCATGCATCCCCATCCCACTGTGGTGCTTTCCTGCCAGAAAATAGTCTCTTCCTTTCTTTAGCAGTGCAATCAAACCAGACATGAAGAAAGGTGCATAACTCCTTTACCCCCATCAGTGCAGCAGTTTCAGGGCCCTCCTGGCAGGGACTGTCCCATGTCCACATGGCACCCAGTGCTGTGGGGCCACCAGGGTCCTGTCAGGGTCCAAGAGGTTGGACAATGTTGCTGCACAAGGCTCTGCATTGTCCCAGAGCTCTCTCCTGCCATCATGCTTCATCTTCAGGGATGTGCGATAGTGAAAGGTGGACACACAGCCTTTCAGAAGGGTCCATACTCGTTAGTTCAATTTGAACAAGAAGGATACCAAAAATATATATCTATCTCAAGCAGCAGTGCCAGCCTTGGTTTCTTCCTGAGGAAACTCTGCTACTCCAGACCCCGCTCCATGTCTGAAGAGCTGTGGAGAACAGCAGAGGCAGAGGGCTGAGGGGCAGCGGTGGCCCATGACTGCTGCCTGAAGAAGTATCTAGTAATTGCTGTGTCCCATCTCAGACACCTCCCACCAGTCTTGACTTGGATGAGGCACTGATAGGCTCCTGAGTCCAATCCTCTGGCTCACGTGGGCTGAGTACAGGGAGCAGACAGTGTTGAAGAGTGGAGAGGTCCTGGGCACAGCACAATGAAGTCACCTGGGAAAAGGAACAGGGTTGTCATTTGGGACCATGGCAGATAGTTTCCTAAGAGGGGAGGTGCATTTGGCTCAGCCCTGGGTGCAGGAGGTGACCTGCTGCTGTGAGAGGAGTGTTGCTAGAGGACGAGGGACTCTTATTAAAGCCGGGACATAAAGAGTGTGCTGAGGACTGTTGCTCACAACGGTTAACCCACAGCACACAGCCAGGCCTAGAGAAAGAGATAAGGGATGTCTAAGCCCAGAGTGGGAGGCAGCAGCTCTTTGGAGAACAGTAGGATGTGCCAAGAGCCCTGGTTTTGTACTCTGTAGCTGTACAGCAGTCTTGACAATAAACCTGTGCAGGCTTTTCATTGGGGATTTTCACCCGTACAGTGTACTTGGTGGTATCTGCTCCCCTGCACTGCCTTTTCCTGGGCCATCCAACTGCAGCATGCACGCTCTGGCTGCCCAACTCCCCAGCCATTTGTCACTGAGAAATTTAACTTTCTGAAGTCTGCAAGCTTGCTAAGAATAAACTTAATAAATTAGTGAGCATATTTAAAGTGCACCAGTGCTCGCTGATCTGGCATTTTAATCTACTTGTGAAGCTATCCAGAGTGTTTGCTCAGCGTGTGGCCAAGTTCTGAAATATTTGCATGCTGCTATTGTCAGTACATCTTCTGACCCTTTGCAAAAGGATGGCAGGAGGAGTGAATTTATAAGAATCTTCCACTGGCGAAGGTAGCAGAGTCGTTCCTGCTAACACACTCAGTAGAGTTATCTCCCTGAGATCATCTTCGCCTGTTATTCCGATCTGGTGTATGAGAAACTATTAAACAAGGCAGCTGTGTTTTATGTTCTCCAGGGCTACATATCCTCTCCAGTGACACACATTCTTTGCAGGTCAGTTGTAAAACATGTTTGATGTTGCCACATAGGCAGCCAGAGCAAACTGAAGCCACTCTTTCCATTTGGGAATGACGACAATTGTATCTGCAGGTTAGACTGGCCTCTGCTCTGTTAAGGCAAGAAGTGCCCTGCCCTTCTCCTTCCTGCCTCTTCCCTGTGGCTGCAGGCAGGTGGGCAGTGGGAAGAGGGGACTCATGCAAGCTAGACAAGGGCCAAACAGCTGTGAACCAGGAGCTGGTTCTTCTCCTCTCATCCTCTGCCTTGTTGTAGTGGTGTGGATAATGGCCCCTCCACGGGCTGGCTTTTCTGCAAGCCACCTTCTTCCAGCAGCGCATGAGGGTTAACAAAGCCCTGATGAAATGGAGCAAGAAGCCCTTGGCTATTTGTAGTCATGGTTATGCTTCTTTCTGTAACCATCTCCATGCTCTGGTCTGCACAAGGTGTAGGCTCTGGCTCTGCAGTCCTTACCCACCTCCTGGAGCTGCCTTCATTGTGAGCAGGATGCAGAGATTTCCAATTGCTGGGCAGAGCCACAGTCCTCCTGGCTCCAAGGCACTGAAAAGACTTCAGGGTTTATCAGGCAGAGTTGTTGCAGGGAGCCCAGGAGTCTCCAGCCACGGTTTCACTGCACAGAAGTAGGCTTTTCTAGGTAGTGGATCATCTGCCCTATTTTAGACATCTACTTAGTGCAAGATGATTTGCTTCCTAAACACCACTGACTATAAAAGCTATACCTGCTCACCCAGGTGTGGAGAGTGACAAAGCAGTCTGACACCAGAAGAGGATGACTCCCATCCTTGTCAGTTTTGAGAGGTCAGAGTTTCTGGAAAACTGTTTTGCTGAAAAATTCCTGACATGTCATGAAATATGGATGACAGCAGCTCTTCCCATGCTTGGGGTCCAAAAAAACCTTCACAGCCTGGTCAGTCTTCAGTACATGATGTAGGTAGGAGCAGCTAGGTTGGGTACAGCTGAAGAACCAAAGATCACATGTGAGCATCTGGGAAGGTGGCAGTGCTAAAGGGAGGGAGGGAGGAAGGAAGGAAGTGGATGGAAGAGGATGTCAGATGGCAAGTTAGTAGCTGGGTTTGGACCACCATGAGTCAGATGTGTTCCTGTTTGGACATCTAAAGAGGCAGATGTAGGATTAGGGGAAATTAGAACTCCAGTAGGAGTACACAGAGCCAATCTTTGTTTAGGAAGCCCAGTTTTCAGTTGATTTGGGATAAAACACCCCTAAGAATTTGAAAAGAAATTTTGTCAAGAATAAAAGCCTTATTTTTGGAGAAAATAATTAGGAAAATATTACTTTGGAGGAGGATGGAAAAGGAGATTCATGAAAGAAAACCAGAAGGATTAGAGCTATAAAAGTCAAGGTGAGATGGTGGCCACAGATGCCCTGGTGTGACATATCAGAAGGGGAAGGAAGTCACCAGGACTGCCCAATGATCAGTAAAAGGTGCACCTGGCCAGCTGCCCATCCCTTCCCAAATTCACAACATGTCACATTTCAGACTGTTTGTCCCTTCTAAAATTCTACTACCCTGCATTTGTGTGCCTGTGTCTACTCAGCACCTGGTTCTGGTGCTCATTGTTCCCAAATTCACGACATGTCACATTTCAGACTGTTTGTTCCTTCTAAAATTGACTATAATTGACCCTTCATGTTGGATGCCTGTTCAGCAACCCTGAGTACAGCGAATGACACAGGCCTACCATGGCACCATGTGTCTCACTGAGTTCAAAACACCCATGGCTCACAGGCTGCCAGGACAAGGAGGTCCTAAAGGGCAGGTCTTGGAAAGGGAAGTTGCTTCTGCTTTTGCTCTATGAGATCCCTGCAAGTCTAAGAAATGGACATAGATTTTTTTGTAGAAAAGTTATCACCAGGAAAAATGCCCATGTTGAAGCTTTTACTCTCAGTGAGGCATGACTGAAAGGGAACAGTGAGACTCAGTCCCTGCCTGTAAGTACAAGCAGAGTCAGCAAGAGAAGTGATGGTTTAGTTTTCAGAGTTCCTTTCCATCATTGTTTGGACCAAGAGGCCTTCAGATACCTTTGTGATTATCTAGTCTGGCTACCAGGTACAATCTGAGCCCAGATTTATTCCTGCTTGAATCAGAGCAAGCAACCAAGCATGATGTAACATTTGCTAATGATGGAGATTCCATCATTAGTCTCAGTGAATTGTTCCAGTGGTTAAATACCCTTGCTGGTATGCCAGTAAGCATTATGCCATATTACTAGTTTCAGTTTGCCTAGCTCTAGCTTCTGGACATTGGATCATAGTAAAGCTCTATCTGTGAGGCTGGAGAGTCTTCTGTGGGGAAATATGTGCGATCTAGATATCTCAGCACCTGTTTTTTGGCAAGCAGAGTAGATTGATCTCTAGAGGTCTCTCACTGCAAGGTTGGTTCTCTTTAATCATTTTCACAGCTTTCCTCCCAGTCTCTCAACATCCAGGTGAACAATGAGCACCAGAACCAGGTGCTGAGTGGACACAGGCACACAAATGCAAGGTAGTAGAATTTCTCTACTGCCCCTGGAGGCTGTTGTCCAGGGAATGCAGTGGCTTTTTGGCCACCTTCACAGTGCAAGGAAGGTACAGCCAACTCAAGCTCTACCAGACTCCCCAGAGTCTCATAGTCACCGCTTCCCAGGACAGAGCACCCTGCCTTGTATATGTGGCTGATAATCTGCGTTCTTGTTCCCTAAATGTATGACTATATTTGGCTATATTAACTATCTGCTTGTGCCCAGTTTAACCAGCGGCCCAGGCCATTCTGCAGCAGTGATCTGGCTTCTTCTCTTTTTGCTGGTCTCACAATCTGAGTGTCATCAGCAAACTTTACCAGAGATGATTTAATATTTTTTCAGATCATTGATAAAAACATTGAATAACGTAGGGCCAAGAACCGACCCCTAGGGAACTCCACCCCTGCTGGGTGAGGAGTTCCCATTTACGATTGCATCTAAGACACATCACCCAGCCAGCTTTTAATCTATTTAATATGTGCCATGTTGATTGTGTATTGTTCTAGTTTCTTAATCAAAATGTCATACAGTACCAAGTCAATTGCCTTGCAGAAGTCTAAGTATATTACACCACCAATATTATTTTTATCAATCAAACTTGTAATTTCAGGAAAAAGATGAATCTTAGTTTGACATGTTCTATTTTCCATAAGTCTATGTGAATTAGCATTAATTATATTTCTTTTACATAAATCTCTATCTATTGCATGCCATAGCAGCCTTTGGAGGTGACTGCCCAGAGCTGATGCCAGGCTGACAGCCCTACCAGTATCTGGTCCAGCCAAATATTTCTATAAACATTAGCAAAACATTAGCTTTCTTCTATTGCTGTTGATTGCTCTAGCGCATCCATCCAGAGATAGACCAATACAACTGACAACTTCAGAAGAGCTATATTTATTCCTTTTATATTGAGAGAAATTGCTTCTCCTTAGCTTCAGGTTTGCAGCCCATACATTGTTCCTCAGCTCTTGGCTTCCCTTATCAGTTTTCTACAGTTTCTCGCTTCTCATTCATTATTATCCATTTCCACTTTCTTAAGTTATATATGGTTTTCTTATTTTTCACTGTTGTCTTCACTTCCCTGCCAAGCCAGAGTCGTCTTTCTTTTTAACCAATGTTGCCTTCTTTCTCAATTGTGGGATTGTGGTTTTGGGGTAACGCGTAAAATATTTTTCAACAATTCCCACTTAGCATTCATATTTTTCTGATTAAATTCCTTCTCCCAATTGATTCAGTTCATAATTGTTTTCAGCTCTGTGAAACTGAATCTTTTTAGCATTAAGTAGATATATTTTCAGAACAGAGCTTCACTTTAAATATTCACTTTATTGTCATTTTGCTTTTCAGTTAGATAAAATAAAACATTGACTCTTAGAGACATTTGGCATGCATTTTAGGGTCACAGAACTGGGAAATGGAAATTGTTCCTGAGAAAAGTTGTTTTCATGAAATGTTTCTTGTCAGAATATATATTAATTTGAATAAAATGAGGCTTGTCTAAAATCCAGAACTATGAAGATGGCATCATTCCTCTTTTGGCAACTGAAGATTGAGACATTTAGTTTGAAACTTTTTCGGTTCTCCAAATTTCCCCAACATTTTTAGTTTGGCAGCTAAAATGAGAAACTCTGTAATTACTTTGGGGTTGTTCAGATTTCACTGGAAACCCAATTTCCTTTTATTGTTTTGTTGTAGGAAATGTACATTTCCTTTTGAAATTGTGATTTTGATGTAAAAAAAATTACCACATTTCATTGACAAAACATTTGAGCAAGCAGTTGTGACTCATTTTTCAGAGGATGCCTACAGCTGGAAGGTCTCTTGTGAGTTGCCCAGCTCACAGCAGGACTCTCCTGTCCTGGAAATGGGTCCCACTATTTGCTCTCAATCCAGAGTAATGGTGCAGTGGGTGACCAGCTGTTTTATCCCCAGAAGAGACAGGGAAATACTGTTGGGCAGCATGTACTGGTCCAGCAGACAAATCACCCTGTGGGAAGTGGGTGAAGACCAGCTGGGGAGAAGATACCAGATGTCCCTCTGCATCTTCCCTGAGGTTGCTGACAGCTTTGCATGTCAGGCAGTGCACATAGGGAAGAGGGCAAATCCAAAGTGGTTGCACCCCATAGCTGGTTGCTGTGTGACCAGGTTGCTTTATGATGAGAAGGTAGGAGAAGGCACATGGCCATGCATCCAGCTGGACAGGCCACTGCAAGCACTTCCCTGCCTGAAACCCACAGAAAACCATGGGGAGTAGAAGGGTGGACTGGCCACTCAAGCCATGGGGTTGAGTCTCTGCTGACCCACAGGAGATTTCCAGGTGATCAGAAGAGGACATCTCAGCACAGTCCCTATCTGTGCACCCCCCTGATCAGGACAGTTTGGTTGTATGGAGCCTTCACGAACACTGTGCTTTCCCTCACCCCTCCTCTAGCTTAGATGCCAGGGTAGGCTGAGCTCTGTCTTACAGCCTCTGCTCTCCCCAGACATAGCACACTGTCTCTGCAGGTAAGATTACAAAAGTTAACATGTCTTATTCTCATGAGTCACTTTTTCATTCACATGTTAATTTTCTGCAGAACCATTTACTGGCTTTCAAAAACAGAAGGAATCATCTGCTCTGACCTCTGCATAGCAGGCCAGGGTCTTTCATCTGCTGATTCTTGTATCCTGTCTGCAATGTCTGGTCAAGAAAAAGCATTTCTTTTACAATGAGGTACCCAGTCTTGAATTAAAGCCTTCTTGCTGAAAGCAAATCTGCTGCGTCCCCAGCGAATTTGGGCCAATGGGCCAATAGTGCTCAGTGTTAAAAGTACATTGCATATTTCTATGTAGATCCTGGGTTTTGCCTGCCAGATTGCTCTGCCAGAGAGGTCTCCCTCCCATGCTGGCATTGCTGGATAACTGGAGCCGCTTCTGGTTGCCTGCAGAAAAGAATGCCCTTTATTCCTGGGACAGCTTCTGGTTTTCTCCAGACCTTTTGAGCTCCGTTAGCACTCCCAGAGCTCAAGGGAGGCCAGGCAGGCTTCTCTCTCAGTTCCTATCCTTCTCTGCTTCCTACCCTGAGGAGATCTACAAGACTTGCACACACTTTTAAGGGCAGTATTTCTTTGATGGGGTGCTTCCTCATGGCTTCCCTTCCCCATGTCCATCCCTGGGAGATTTTGTTGACCTGTCCAGTTGCTTTACCAAGTGTTATTGCACCCCACTGTTGGCTCTGGACTCAACAGCAATGGGGCATTCAGGCCTGGTGATGGACAAACTTGAGGGACACCGTCAGGTTCACCAGTTCCTCCATGCCACCAGGACTTCCCAGATCCCAAACTTGAGATGTGCCGAGGCACCCTGGTCATGCTATAGGATGGCAGCTCCCCTGGGGCAGCATAAAAGCAAAGGCAGAGCCAGAGTGACACAGTCACTCTCGGCTCCCCCATACCCCAAGCTCAGGAACCTATTGGCAGACCCTAAGAAAAGGCCAGTGCATGTGAGACGCTCCTGGGAGAGCCCCCATCATGATATCCAGGTCTCCTCATGCTCTCTCCCTCTTCCCACAGCCCTGGGTCACGTAACTTGCGCTCAGACCAGGCCAGACAGACTCTTTGGCAGACTCTCTGGCATAGTTTTTTCAAGCCTGATTAATGGGGCCAACTCTCCTCCAGACTGAATTCAAGAAAATACCATTATCTCCTGCGCAATGACTCAGATATTGTATTGCAACATCTTGTTGGTAATGTCAGATTGCAGGCAATGATATTAAAAATGAGCATTTTACCCTGAAAAAGGTATTAACTATGAAATTAAATCTGTATTTATTGCCTTTAGCCATGAGCCTCTAGAGTCTTCCAGAACAAATGTTTTTAGTTCTATGCAGGAAAATTCTGGCATTTATAGGCGAGACATTTCTAAGGGGAATGTATACCCCATGGGCTCACCCCACCTGATACCCTGGGTTGTGGGTTACCATGCCATGTGATGTCATGGCAGATACAGTGAGATCATGCCTCGTTATGCCAAGCTGAGATGAAATGCACACTGTGCCCCACAGCTGCTTGTTTCTGACCAAAGGCACATTGTAAATACCAGCCACATGCATTTGCTTTAGTGTTTTTGGCC
The DNA here is from genome assembly GCF_030463565.1 of Pelecanus crispus. NCBI lineage: Eukaryota > Metazoa > Chordata > Aves > Pelecaniformes > Pelecanidae > Pelecanus > Pelecanus crispus. The sequence continues at coordinate 16,011,179 of NC_134654.1, read as the reverse complement.
AGTGCCTGGGGAGAGCAGGCCTCTGCAGTGTGAGAATGGAGGGGGCTGTCTGTGGGATGAGGTCCATCCCCAACAACAGGGCACCAGCCCTGGAACCACCATGGGATGGGGCAGAGCTGGGGCTGGCATGACAGCACTTGTCAGCAGTAGGAAGTCCATGGTGTTTCATACATGATGGTGTCCCTGGCATAGGATTGTATGGCATCATCCAGGACAGGAGCCAGCATGGTTTTCCTGGCAGTGCGGAAGCCCTGCTGCAAGCCCCTTGAGACCCCCAGCCTTCCTACCTGCTCAGCTCTGATGGAGGTCCACAGATTTCATTTGCCCTGAGTGAGAGAGATGACTGTAAGCCTGGTGTATGACTACGGAGGAATGCCTGCCACCCCACAGGACCCTGTGTCAGCAGTACAGCCAGTACGAGGACTCAGCCCTCACCCAGGGTCACAGCAGCTCCACATCTGCCCTCTGCACAGCCCTGGGAGGGCACAGCATAGCTGTTCTGGGTGGCTGCAGCCCAGCACTGGCTGGGAATAACAGACTGGTGGGCAGGAGGATGTAGGTCCTGCAAAAGGCAGGTGACACATACACCCCTGAGGCAGCCAGGACACCAGCGGTGTAATGCTCTCTCCCTGGGCTGCAAGGTTTGGTCCTCAGCCTTCTCCTCTGCTTCCCAGGCCAGGAGCTTTTCTGCTGAACAAGACAGTTTCACTGAAATGGATGTTTTGTTCTTGGAAAAAAAAATTGAAAAAATAATAATTAGTTTAGTGAATGCAAGTATCAGAATCAAAACCAGGTGGCTTTGTTTTAATGCAAGTGATATATCAGTGGCATTTTTTAGTTGAAAACCAACAGAGAGGGACCTTTAAAAGGACGATGAGAAATTATGATGTTTGGTTTGTTTCAGCTTGAAGCTCCCTACGTATAATTTTTTTTTTCCTTTTTTTGGACAAGTATTTGGAATGGCTCTTAGATTGGGTTGACCTTTTGTTCTGGATGAGTTTCTGGTGGTGCCTGGCTCTCTTGCTGGCATTCCCCAGGGTGTGCTTCCTGGAAGGTGGGAACCATGTGCAGCAGTACAAGACATTGTCAAATGCACCTGCAATTTCCAGACTGGCAGTTCGTGATGAAATCCTGCCAAATCAGCTTTCCAGTGATATTTCCAGTGCCACAGAGTGGCCTGAAGTACAGGAAACATGGCCAGCTCCTCACTCAAAGGTTCTTAACTGTGTGGTCATACTGGAAGGCGCAAAAAAATTAAACACTCCAAACTTTCTTTGAAAGCCAGCATGATGTAGTTTGCACTCCCTAATCATGGCAGCGTGGCTTGGGATAGCAGCACCACAGGAATGGGTTGTGACCAAGCCCACGCTGCTGCTTTAGGACACTTCCTCAGGTGGCTGCAGCAGGGGAGCCCCAGGTCAGTACAAGGAGCCCCATCCACATGCACACTGCAGGGTTTAGGTGCTCCCCAGTTGCCCTCTCATGACACATGGCTGCCTGCCTGTTCCCATGCAGTGCTCTTGGTGTGAGTGGTGGCAGGGTGCCAGGCTGCACGTGGCCCCACTGTGACAGCCATGAAGCCCTTCACTGCATCCTGACCTGGGTGGAGATCCCCAAGGTCTGCCTTAGCTGGGTCTAGGGCTTGCTGCACTGCAGCACCAGCATGCACCTTGGCCACCTCTCATTCCCTCAGCCCTCCATGCCTTTCTTGCCATCAGTAAGCCTAAGCCACAGCTTTTGGCTTGCACTCCTGCCCTCCTTCCTCCCCTGCAGTTTGGGGTGTCTGCTGTCCCACAGGACATGAACAGCCTGCCCCAGAACATCCCCCCTAGGCAGAAGCAGAGCACAGGCAGATTGTCACTTCCACCCCTTGGGAGGGTGGGATGGGACTGATGGATTTAAGGGCTTTTCCAAAAGGCATCAAGTCTAGAGAGCACATACTTGTTGTTAAACGCAAGAATACTTCATTGTTGTCAAGTGTAAAAATCACTTTCTGTTGTCTTGTGCAAGCAAACTGCACTGGCCTCACACAGAGACTGCTGGCAAGGAGTAAGCGTGAAAGACAGTCCACATTTAACAGCACTGCAGGGGCCGCCTGACCCCTTGGGAGGCAAAAACCAAGTAAGATGCACATGTGGGCCAGCCCTTCTGACTCGGGCCAGCCCACATTGCTCAATGCATGGAGCTAGAAAGTGTGCTTCCCAGGCTATCCTTGCTCAAATTTGGCGCAGGCCCCTCACAGGAGGCTGCAATGGCCACCCTTGCTTCCCAGGGCCATCTGGAAACCCTCAGACCTGGTGTTCCACCAAGGGCTGCCGGAGGCAGTGACTCTCTAGCCGTTAAAAGCACCTGGGAAGAGGAGGCTGACACCGTGGGGTCACCATGCATATACAGGGCCACCAGCCTGCTCTGAGCCTAAGTCCTGGACTGTGTCTTGGCTGGCTCTACCCTGGCACTCATCAAAATGTGGCTGTTGTCCAAGTCTGCAGAGGCATGTGGACAGGTCATCCCACCCTGAGGAGTCAAACTCAAAGGGGAAAGCAACCCATAAAGAGACCCCTACAACCCTGCTGTTGGGCTCCTTCACTCCTGATCTGCCACCGAAGGTGTGGGGACCTCAGGCTGGGCTGACCTCAGGGTCTTTTAGGACACCCAGATTCATCGCCTACAGCTGCTCTGCCTCCTGGATGTCCCAGTCTTGTGACTGGTGGCCACTGTGGAGCCATTTAACAATTTGTCCTGTGGCTGCCTTTCACCTGCTCAGAAGAGACCCATGGGTATACACAGCCATGACCCCAGCAGATGTGCTCAAGGTGGGGCTGCTCATCCTCCTCCAGCATGAACAGGAGATGCCCTGTTTCTTTCCCTCTTTAGGCTGCTGGGGGTGCTTGAGAAGGACACGGACCCCTTGGGCAAAGCCACTGGTTCTTGTCCTCTAAGATATCCCTGAGACCCAGGGGATGACACCCACCCTGTTGCCAGCAGCCAGGATCCCTCAGGGGTGAGTTGTCTGCTGCTCCCAGTGCCTGAGGATGTGACTGTGCAAGGCCACCAACTGCTTGGTCCTCCCCATTTTCATCCTCCCTGCAGGGAGAGGGCACCACCCTCCAGGTGGGAGGCTAGAACAGGTCTGTCCAGAGGTCCTTTCCCACCAACACTCTGGTGTTGTGGCCACATGAAAAAAATATCTGAATCCTAAAGAATAAGGGACAGAAAGATGCCATTAGTCCTTTGAATGATTCCTCTGCAAGATATCTGTGGATGCTAAGCACCCTTGGGAATTTTTAGGAGTGTTTTAGGGTATCATCAGGCTCATCAGAGTATGTTAACTGTGTTTATCCTTACCACTGGACAGGTCTCTTAGTAGTTTAACCAGGAATTTCCTTTGCTGGTTGGGGACTTAGTACTTCTTAGGACTCAAATGGCTGGTTGGGGACTTAGTACTTCTGTCTTGTAAGGTAGTTTACTCTAAATTACTCTGAATTAATATACTTTCAGTACTGCAGCACAGTGTGGCTTTTGTCTGATTTTTTTTTCTAATTAAAAAAGAATCTGATTGGAACATTAAACAAGAAATATGAAGGGAACGTTCCTCCAGCGAGGACATCTCCATAAGCTGTTCCTGACTTTCTGGAGCTATGAGTACCAAGCTTACACTTACAAAAGAAGAGTGAATGTGCAAATTTCTTTGATCTCCTTGGCTTAGGGTCAGAACAGAGCACCTCTTGCATAGCTGACCAGGTCAGGCTTGTGGTATTTTAATTTGCTCTGCCATATCCAGACGAGACGTATCTCCCGAACCTCTGGTGTGCTCTTATGAATGTGTACAGTGCACAATTCTCTGTCTTGTCTCCTGCTGCTCTGTCCGTTCTATTGTATAACTTTTCTTCAATAGGTAGTATTTTTAAAGACTTCTAGGATTAATGGTCATTTTTGCTGTGACTTGCAGGGAGGTGATTGTGCCCCTGTACTCAGCACCGGTGAGGCCGCACCTTGAATACTGTGTCCAGTTTTGGGCCTCTCAGTACAAGAAGGTCATTAAGGTGCCGCAGCATGTCCAGAGAAGGGCAACAAGGCTGGTGAAGGGTCTGGAGCACAGGCCTTATGAGGAGTGGCTGAGGGAACTGGGGTTGTTTAGTCTGGAGAAGAGGCTGAGGGGAGACCTTATTGCTCTCTACAACTACCTGAAAGGAGGTTGTAGTGAGGTGGGTGTTGGTCTCTTCTCCCAAGTAGTTAGCGATAGGAAGAGAGGAAATGTGCTAAAGCTGCGCCAGGGGAGGTTTAGATTGGATATTATAGAATAGAATCATAGAATCATTTAGGTTGGAAAAGACCTTTAAGATCATCCAGTCCAACCATTAACCTAACATTACCATGCCCACACTTCTTCATGGAAAGGGTGGTCAAGCATTGGAACAGGCTGCCCAGAGAGGTGGTGGAGTCACCATCCCTGGAAGTGTTCAAAAAATGGGTAGACGTGGCACTTTGGGACATGGTTTAATGGGCATGGTGGTATTGGGCTGATGGTTGGACTGATGATCTTAAAGGTCTTTTCCAATCTTAATGATTCCTAGTTTTTACTTTCATTTAAAATAATCCAGCCACCAAGCCAGGAAACATGAAATTGCTGCTCTCCCCTTAATTGGTTTAGTGGTGGTCTTGGTAATGTTAGGTTAATGGTTGGACTGGATGATCTTAAAGGTCTTTTCCAACCTAAACGATTCTATGATTCTATGATTCTATGACTTTTCATAATGACGTGAACTAAGAGCACTGAAGTATCAGTGGCATGAAGAGGGAACTGTGTGCTCAGGCATTTTTTGCTCAGGGAGAAAATGCCAGTTCCTAAGAGAGGACTTTTTGGTAAGAGCAGTGACTCAGGGAAGGCTGGAGATTGCGAGCACAGTGAGTTTCCCCTGTGATTTGATACTCATCATGTACGGAAAAACAACGTTTTACACACAATTGATGGTAAACAAGCAAGACTGTATAAAAGAAATATCTGAGTCAATTGCTAATGTTTCTGTCTAATAGTGCAAACCTATAGGACCGCAGGGCTTGACTGTGTGCATAACACACTCTGAGTTGGTGAACTAAAATGAGATAGTTGATGGGGATATTTGCAAAAAATACCCAGACAGGCCCCAGGAATGGAGAGAAGCTGTAGGAGAAGTGGAGCCCTCACCAGAAGTGTGGAAGTTTTGGAACTTTGGAAGTTTTCACAGAAGACCTGTGGAAAAGGTTCTGGGGCAGAAAGTCCATTGGCATGAGTGCCAGCAGGGAAGACTCTGAGGAGGTGGAGATGGGCAGGACCTGACATTTGCAGTAGATTGTCTCCTGCTGGTACAGGATGTGTCAAAGACCATTGCCTGGAGTGAAGTGTCCCCAGGAGGTGACTCTGGCTTGGTTTAGTATCCTGGTGCAATGAATGGCTGGGAAAACCAGCTGAGAGGAGAGGTTTTAGCAATCAGCTTGAGCAGACCAATTGCTGCCAAACTTATCCCCATAAAAAAGAGACTCAGTGATCCAGATCTGATACCAGCTCTTGATGTGTGGCTTAGAGCCAGGCATCTCTCCAAGCTGGCCTGAGCAGAGCTAAGAGCTGGGGGGAAAGGGAGAAGTAAGAAACCCCACCTGAACTGGCAGAGGGTCTGCAGAGACTCAAGTGACGAATGTGGCTGAGTATTGATGAGAGCTTCCAGGATAAACTTGCACTGAGCAAGCAAAAAGTCAATCTGTCGGGGTTGGAGATAGTGGAGGAGGCCAAAGGCACTCAGAGAACCTTGGAGTTTGCCACAGATCCCAAACCTTTTCTGGCAGAGACACACCTGAAAGGGAGGGAGCTGTGAGAAGGGCAGATGGACACTGGTTGAAATCTGGCTCCACGTCTGTTATTAATGGCAGAAACCCGTACATGAGTCCTGGCCAGAGAGTCCTTGAGCAATTAGAAAAAGTGATATGTCCTGTCTGTAAAACAAGAGGACTGGCAAGAAGGCAAAAATTAAGAGAAGCCATTGAGTTACATGTTGGCACCTTCAAAACTCACCATTTGAAGACCCTTTCTGGTTTGCCGGGTTGGTCCAAAGGACTGGCTGAGACTTCTGAGAAAAGGCCAGCCCCACCAAGGCTGGAAAATGACTGCTACTTGCTTCCTGGCTCCTGTCACGGGCCCGGGACCATCCAAGCTGTCTCCAGTCTAAGCACTGCTGATGACAGCACTGCTTTTAGTGATGTGAAGAAAATATAAACCTGATATAGTATCCATACCTGACAAGCAAATCCTGCAGGTCATAGCACGGGCACTCCCAAACAGCAGCCTTGCAGACTCTGACACTCTTCTGCCTCCACAGCCCAGACAGCATCACACTGGGGTTTCTGGGTGGTTATAGATCCCATGGTGGGACACAATTGCTGCCTGGACACATCTGGGCTCCCCACACAAAGTGCATTCTTGATTCCTGAGTGAGGGGAGAAGGGTCTCACTGCAGTGTTGGCAGTGGTTCCCTGAGAATACCAAGTTCCCAGCTGTGTCCAACCCCACATTGGTCATCCTGGGCATGCTGCATCTGCTCTGCTTTCTTGCCAGCGTTTTTCTTGCCCTCTTCCCTCCCATGCCCAGCACTGCAGAGGTGGAAAGGGAAGGAAAGCGTGGTGGCCGAGTCAAGTAGCAGATGGGAAGGCAGGATCAGACATGCTGTGAGGTGTAGGAGTTTGCCTGCTTTCTCCTCCTCTCTGCCTCTCAGTTCCTGAAGAGCAGAGGCAGAGCTCCTCCTGTATCACCAGCAGCGTTATGCTTTTGCCCAAGGGACAGGGCTATTGGAAAGCCACTAATTACAAAGGGTCAGGCTGAAACAGGGAATGGGGTCAGACATTTGCTAGCTGCCACTCAGCTGCAGTATGTTTGCCACCTTTGCGTAGTACAGACCATAAGGAAGGTTTGGAGTCTTGTTTACCCTGAGATTCCCTTTGCTGCCTAGCAGTTGTTGTTGGGAATAGTCTGCACTCTGCCTGGAGCTCTTCTGCCTTGTCTCTTGCAGGTGGAGTTGTTACTTCTTGCTCTAGGATGAATTGACTTTGGCCCCAGAAGCCTCTCTGATTCTGGCATCGTGGCTTTTGTCCAGCAGCCCAGCAGCCCTTAACTCCAGTGGGAATTGTGAGGTGCTGCAAGATGTGGTAGCAGGTCTGAGTCCACTGAATCATCCATTAATCCAGGTCTTTGTCGTAGTACAGCCTTTTCTGCTGATTCATGTGGCTCCAATAACGAGGCCTTGAATAGCCATCTTGAAGACATTTGTCAAAGTGAGTCACACCTATATTATGGTCTCTTAATTCCTCTTCACTTATTTGGTATCCCATGTCCAACAAGCAGTGATTTACAGTGTCTCCCCTAGCTACATAGTGCGTTGTGCACAAGCTACATTTAAGAATAGCTTTCAAGCTGTCAAGATTATCTTGCCTTCAGCTGAAATGGATCTGCATCAGCTTGAGCCAGGAACCACAAGGGACCTCCTACAACTTCAGGGTTTCAGCTTTCTCTGTTCCTCCCTCATGCTGGCCTAGAACAGGATGTGTTGGATAGAGTGGATGACTATTCATGGGCTCCTCTACAAGGCTCCTCTACTCATCTGCCTGGATGTGGCAGGGTAGTTTGCTCCAGCTGCAGCCCAGACTTCCCAGTCTGCCTCTCCCATCTCTGTCCCATGCCGAAAGCCCCACTAGACCTCAGCAGTTAGTCTTGTTTGCACTTGTTTGACACATACAGTCGCAATCCCACTGGAGATCCCGAATCTTTCTGTCCTGCCTGCCTGGTGCTGTGCTTTCCTGAGCTATGTGGAAATACACTTTCTCTTCATGAATTATCAGTGTGCTATGGAGACAACTTTGATCATGACTGGGGGTATGTTGTGGTCTGGATGACCTCCACTTTACTTGGGAGAGATTTTGCCATATCATTTTTAGGGTAAACCATGTCCTTCATGGAATGTGCATCACAGCCCAGGGGTCCCTGCCACATGCCCAAAGGTGGTTCATCTCTCACCATACTTTCTCCCCAGCTTGTGCTAGACTCCTTTCTCCAAGGATTCAGCTGAGGCAGGTGGTCCAGAGCCAGCACTGAATTAGGGTCACAGCAGTCATAGCTTGGCATAAAAGCCTGACAGCTCTACCCACAGCAAAACTGGGGCACAAACACACAGGTGTGTGTGAAATGCGTCCTAAATCCCACAGCAGCAGCCAGCAGTCAGGGAACTTTTCCTTTGCTAGGGATGAGCACAGGAACATGGATGGTTTTCAAGCCTCTCCCCCAGCACTTGCAAACCAAACACTGTGTTTTCCTGGGAGGGATGTGCTGCATGTGGCCAAGATGAGGATCCACAGGGAAGCCCACCTGCCTGTGCTCAGGGGTGCCTCTCTCTGCTCTGCTCCTCAGGGCAGCAAGGCGCACACTCCCCTGGCTCACCATCCACTGGCTTTGGTGCCAGTGTAGTCACTGCCAGAGCTGATTATTTCTCCTGTGCTGCACTGAAGGGAGCAGCTGGCAGCTGCCTCCTTAGTGATAAGGAAGAACTAAAAATAAAAGCCAAGCCAGTGTGGTGCAGTCCCCAGGAGGCTGGGCTGGCTGGGAACACCAGGATTGGTTCTGCAACCCAGCCTGGAGTTGAGCTCCACAGACACCCTCTGAGTTGATTCCTTCAGAGCAGCCGTATCTGGAAGCAGGGGGCTGAACTGCAGCAGGCTGTGTGTTTTTGCTGTATTGTGTATGCTTGCACCAAGCTTACAGACAGATGCACAGGCATCCTGTCAACTGCAGGATGCTGGGGAAAGGCTGGAAGTGACTGACCAAAGTAGCAGCAGGTGGATCCTGTGCTGCCCAGCTCTCCTCCCTCACTTGGGTATTGTCATCCTAAGGCCAGGAGAGCACAGCTGCTCAGCACAGCTGCTCATGGTCTGCACTCAGGGCACAGCTCATGCAGGAACATCAGCAGAGCTCTTCCTCTGGGTCAGTGTGAAAGCAGCAGCCCAGTGGAAGCAAAGCTGATGTAACCTGCAGAAGCTGCTTGCACTAATCCTCCCTCATCAGGAACCACAGGGAACCATGATCCCATTCCTGGCCTGGAGCTGCAGGACGGAGGGAAGCTAAATGTGCAAGAGCTGCAGTGTGCATGGGCAGTAGAGCTCCCACATTCCCCCTAGAGGTTTGCAAGTATGATGACTCCAAGCTGCTAGTGATGATTTCCAGGATCAGAGATGTGAGTGCTACTGAACAGCATGAGGAGTGCCACAGGCACAGTCCTTCCACCAAACACCCATGATGGACTGTGCTTTCTGCAGAGAGTCTCTGAGTCTTCAGAGAGGAGATGTTTGACTCCCTCAATAGCATCCTTCTCCTCCTAACTGGAGGTGGGGGATCCGTCTGAGATTATCACTGAGAACGGGGCTCTCATACAGCTTTGGCAGATCCCCAACACCAGAACTAAGAGATCTAGATATCCCCCTTCCTCCCACAACCTAACCCCAGGGAGATCATGGGGCCAGACACCAAAGATGAGATCTTCAAAGTTGAAGGACACACTTTTGTCTGGTCCTGAAGTCCCTGAACATCAGGTATGTGGGAAGAAGCTGTCAGGGGGTGTCTTTCTTCCCATGCCCTTTTGTTCCAGCCTCAGGCTGAGGTGTCCTGCCATTCGCGTGGTGCCATGACTGTGTCCTGCAGCTGTTGGGGTGGCCCACTATAGTGGAGCAGGTGGTAGCAGTGGAGTGTTCCTGGAGCACAGGGATGGAAGGAGACCATCCATGGGAAGGTTAAGGGGAGCTTCCTCCCCAGGGTAAGTGAATCCAAATCTATAAGGCTAATGAAGGGTGCATTTATGAGAGTGGCTTTTCAGGTCCTGCCATGTGGTCAGGCTGTGCTGTCAGCTAAGCCAGGCCACATCCACAAGGACTTTGCCACCCACCCTCATGATGTATACTCCCATTGGACTACATGTCCAACCTAAACGATTCTATGATTCTATGTTATTAGACTGCTGTGGGCTTTCAGAGCTTCCCTTGTTCTTGAAAAGGTGGTATATTGTACAAATTAGTGGAAACACTTGGAATCAGCACACTTTGCAAGTCCTGCTGCTCGTGCCAGTGCACATTTCTCAGCTTGATTTAAGGAGAGGGGTATTGTAAATAACACCCACTTCTCCCCTGCCTGGAGTGGCTAAAAGGCACTGATGCAAAGTTGCATAACCCAGTGCTGCTTGTGTACATGCTTGAGAAGAAACAGCCACGGAAAAATCCTGTAACATTCCTCGTCTGGTCCGTCTCCTGGTATCAAAGTGTTTCCTACTCTGCTTTCACCTTTGAATTTTAATCCAATGGCTTTGTAGCAGTTGAGAAAGGGGGTGGGTGAGGGCTCTGGGGAGTGAAAGACCCCTCTGAGGAGAGGGTAGGTAAAAGCTGAGTCATGTTTTCTCCCCCCGGGGGAGTGAGGGGTTGCTGATTTAGTGTCCCTGACTGGCGGAAATCTGTCACCTGAGAAGTGCTGAGCTGTGGCCGAAGCCCTGGTTTGCAGAGTCAGAGCAGATGTTGCTGCTAACCCAGCCTTGGCGCCCTGGGGAGAACCCACAGCTCTGACTCCCTGTGTTCCCCATAATCCTCCTCTCATTTAGCAGCCAAAGGCAGTTCACTGGCATCTCTAGAAAGGCAGCCTTCAAAAACTGCTCTTAGATCAGAGGAACTTATTTCAGCCCTCATCTATTAATTAATAAACCACTCCTGCCTCTCTGAGCCCCCAAACCCATGTGTAAGTGGCTGGATCAGTTTGCAGTTCGAAGCAAGCCAGTTTATTTTCTCATGTCCTCCTCTGTTGTTTGACTAATGGCAAAGTTTTACAGGGAAATAACAACACACAGAGACAAATAGCAGGTCTTTTCCCTTCCTGCCCTGGGCTCATGGTATCCAAACTGGCCGATCTTGGGGCAGGTGGTGTGGTGCCCTCTCCCCATGATGGGCACCTTGTGCCCACCAGTGCCTCCCAGGACAGCCCATTTTCTGGGAAGAGCTGGGCAGGGAAGCTTAAGCTGAGTAGAGCTGAAATTTTCCATCCCAGGAAGAATGACTGTCCCTTGCAGAGGTGCCATTGCCTTTTTCTGACGATGTCCAGGAGGGGAAGGAGAGCAGAATGGATCTTCACATGGTGGGTATAAGAGTGGAGGACACTTAGTGTCAACTTGGCATCACCCCCAGGGCAGCAGTCAACCACCAGCAGTAAACTCCTTCTGCCATCTCCAGGGCAGTTCAGTGCCCACTTTGCAGCCCACTCCCTACTGAGGTGCACCAGAAGGTCTGGATGGCCAGGTGAGGAGGGAGGACTGTTCCCACTGCTGTCCCCTGGCATGGTGGTCTGAGTTCTTTGGAGGGGTGGCTGGTGTCCGGCACTGAGCCTCCTTTGTTCTGGGAAGCTGTGCTGCCTCTCTTGGTTCTGACCTTGCAAAGACAACCATGGGCTTGTCTGAAGGCTTGCCCATGACATGGATTTGATGTATCTGCCTGCCCCTGGGGAGCACAGCCTGGTTAGATTAGTGCTTTGCTCTTACTACTCTGCCTAGTACGAGAGTTTTAGTGACTCATCTAAAGGAAGGCCGTGTGCTGTGGTGACAATTCCCCTGAAGCAGCAGGTGTGCCATGCAGCCCTGCCCTGCCTGTGGTCTAGTATGGACCCTGCACAGTGGCAAAGAATGGGTGCAGGGAGCCCCAGGGTCATAAAGCACTATGAAGCTTTGGGACCCTCTTCCTCCTCAACCTTAGCTAGCTCAGCATCCTTTCCAGGGCAAGGAAAAGGTGGGGTGTGGCTGCTGCCCTCAGGAAAGTTAGATCCTGATAGACACAGGCTACCCATGACAGCACTCCAGAACCAATGATGTGATGCATGGATATCCCCGTCCCTGCCAAAAATAGGTGAACAAATATTGGACACACCTGAGGGTGGCTCTGGACCGTAAGTCTGAAGCAATGCAGGAAGGAATTAGGCTTTATTTCCTGCTTTCTTACATTTATGGCACATCTCTGCAGTGTGTGCAAGTGTGGCCTTCCCATACAAGTGGTGCAGACCTGTGTCCTGGGGTCTTCCAGCCCCTGAGATAATATGCTGACTGTTTGGCACTGAACATGGGGAGCTCAGGTATGCTTCTGATGGAAACTCTGCTCAGTTCTCGCTGACAGAGCATCAGCCATCAACCCACAGCAGCTCCCACACCTGCCTACATGTCAGAGTGTGTAAGCTGTAACACAGCAGATCAATAAACTCTGCATCACTGCTGAATTAAGGAGGTGTGAGAAAGGTTCACGCATGCAATCTGGTCCATGCCCAGCTCCCCAACAGCCTCACATGAGCGTCTCTGAAGTGACACCAACAGCTTCCTCTGCCACTTCAACTGAAGCAGACTCTACTTGCTTGGAGAACAGAGATGCCTGTTTATTACCATATACCTTGTGTGGGACATTTAGACCTTGCCAGTCCTCGCCAAGGCACAGCACGTTGGCTCAATTATAGAGATTCACTTTATGACTCACTCTGCAACTTGATGCATTATGTCCAGATAAAAGATACTTTATCCCTATGATAAAAACGGACACAGATGATGTAAAAATAAAAGAATGTTTTCTCATCTGAATAAAAGTTGAAGCTGCTGTTCTCGGGGTTATTTTGCTTGAAAACCTCCAGAGAAAGCAAGACTTTGAGTTTTTACCATTTATAGTTAGTTTCAGAAAATTCAGCATATGAAGTTTTCTATCTGCCTTCCTCCCCTCATTTAGATAGAAGTGTCTCCATGCTGATTGCCTGGGGCCGTGCCCTCACTGCTGGGGATGCAAGAGGGTACATCACTACCCAGAGGCACCAGACAGGGTGGACCCAAACCCATAGGACACTCCTTGGGTTGAGAGGGAGTAACTCTGTGCTGGGTACTCATGAGCTACTGCCAAGGCAGCTGTCCCACGTGCTGTGGAAGAGCTGGCACCTGGCGGACATGCAGTCACAGTCTTCAAGAATTCACCCAGCTAATGAAGGACTGTACTTGCCCATGCCACCACCAGCAGCTTGGGTATCCCTGTGGCAGGATCACAGCCGTGCATGAGGGCAGCTGGTCTGATGGAGAGCCAAAGTCCTGGGGGAGCTGTGTCTTCCTGGCTGTGTTTCATTGAGTGGGAGGAGTTCATTTTTAGCAAACAATGCCAATTAGAGAGGGATTGTTCAATGGCTGCATCTCAATGGAGAACAACAGCTGCTAGTGCAGCTCTGAAGGATCCCGTTTGTGGAGGGATTCTTTTGGGATAGGGGAGGGGGCAGCTGAGCTCTGCTCTGCTGCTGGTTCAGCTTCTGGTTCTTCTACTGCTCTGAAGTTTCCAGGTCATGATTCCTGTTCCTCGAGCAGTAGAGACAGGGCTCACTGAGTATGACCAGGGTCTGTGGTCTGCTGGGGGACCTTCGAAGTGTCCTCTTGAGGTACTGAGTCTAGATGCCATAGCTGCCTTCACTCATTGGTCTCAAAAGAGCCTGTGCCTCTGGCCACCCATGTTAGCTGCAGCTGGGGAGGGTACTTCCTGGTAGCTGATTTGCAGAGGTGCTGAAGGACCAGAGAAGTATAGACAAATGTATCTGCACTAGCTGAGTTGGACTGCAGCAGAAGGTCTGGGAAAATGCAGAAAATTAAACACAAGTAGGAATCACGTACATTACCATCCTGTGTCGATTCTCAGTTCAGAGGTAAATTGATCACATTGCTTCAGTTAAATCCTTCCTATTAATATAATCAAACATTTTCTGGAGAAGGATCATGGATCGCCTACATCCTGAGTGTATGCATCTGTTGGTCTGTGTCAAGGGAAACTGCTCCATGAGGTTGCCCCACGGTGACTGTACCAATCTTGGGATACCCAAAACTTGTTGCTTTTGGTGTTTCTCTGGCTGTGGAGACCAAGTTCAAGTCTGTGACCAGAAGCAGTAAGCTTTTAGTCTTCAACCTGAATCCATCCCTCAGAGAGAGCCCTGGAGGCAGTGGGGAGATAAAGGTGGTAGGACTGATGTTACTGATGAGCTCTCAGAGGAGATAAGTTTTCTGAATGCGTCAAAACACTAAGCCCATACAGGTTGCAAATGCGATGTCCTCCTTAGGAAAACAAGAACGTCACTATTGCTGGCCAAAGGAATTTATATCCCCAGTGCCAGGCTGTTTGCACAGTGAACAGAGTGCCCAGCCCTCAGTTAATTTGCCAGTGAAACAACTTGTAAAAAAGGTGAAGAGAGACCACAAGAGGGAAAGGAACAGAGTTGCAGAGATTTTGATCTGCCTCATTTTGGAAATGAAAGAGCCTGCTGGCAATGGCAGAGCTTCACATGCTGAGCTGGAATCGCAACCCAGGGAAAAAGAGAATGAATTGACAGAACAAGAACTGATGCTGTCTTCAACATTTCAGTAGAGGCCTCATAAATATAGACAATTAGGAGATGCACTTAAAGAAGCCCAGCACTATTATGTTGGGGCAGGAGGCTGCCTCTTTGGAAACAAAGCTCTCTGCAGCTCTAGCATGAGGACATACTGGAGCAATGTGACCTGTGTGACCCTTTAGTACCTGGAAGGGAAAGGCTGGATGAATGGAGTGGGCTGGAAACACCAAGTCCATTAACTCATGCAACACAGGGCAAGACAAATGTTCCTTGGCTTCAGCCTCTTTCCTTTTTGGATGCTTGTCTGAATCCTGAGTAGCCAGTCCTAGAGTCACTAGGGTGTCGAGGGAACTTGTGAGAGGGAGCTTTCAGTCAAGCTCCTCCAGCCAGCTGAGCTTGTGCTATTGATGCTGACTGATTTTCCACCAGATACTCTGATATGAGATTCAGCCTGTATGGGCTCTACAGGAGAGAGACAAACTGTCTGCCTACCTTTACTGAGTTGTGCAGAAGACTTAAAAAAAAAACTAGAAAAAATACATATTAGCACCATCTTTTTTGTGTTTTTCCTTCCAGACTGTAGTAAAAAGAGCCCTTTTAGTTTATCAGAGCATGGGTGTGCTGCATGCATTTGGGGAGAGAAGTCAGCCAGGAAGAGCTAGGTGAAATGAAGCAGTGTAGATTTCCCTGTGCATGGTTGCTCCAGGGGTGTGGTGCGTGTGAGACACAGTCTGCTGCCCATGGGGCATCAGTGGCTGTGGTGTTTGCAGTGCTCATGGTACCTGATCCTACATCTGGGTGCTAGGGAGGGGGGACCACAATCACAGTGCAGGAGCAGGGCTTCCCCAGCTCCATCCCAGGGGTAGTGTAGTTTGTGCCTACAGCCCTACAGAGCCTCCTCCAGTGGACAGGCAGCACTGCCCATCGTGTCTCCTCACTTGTGAGACGGGACTTTGACACCTTCCTTGGTGTGGTCTCCCACAGTTACCTCTCTTCGCAGCTCACCAGCATCACTGTCTCTGAAACACGGGAAGGGGAGGGAAGGCTGTGCTGAGGAGGGAGGCACTGGACGCTGGGGTACTCAGGGCTGCTGTCATGGAAAGCTCTGTTTTGGGGGACTATGGTGGGGTGGGCAGTCATGGGACAGCCACCACTGCTCCCAGTGACCAGCAGAAGTGGGACGTGTTGCACCCTTTGCAGTGACAGTGTGCAGGGAGCAGGTGGAACGGGCAGAGAAGCCCACTGAGACCCCCAGATGAGGGCTGCCAGAACAGCCTGCCCTGACAAGGCTGGTGGTGTGGGAGCAGGGGACTGCATGTCCCTAAGCTTCACGCAGAGCCCAGGCCCTGGCCCCGCTCTGCAGCGTTAGTCCCACCCGCAGGATGCACACAGCATGGATGCGAGGCTTGTAAATACAGGACAGCCTGGATGGGTCCTGCCATGACCTCCTCCCTCTGCAGAGCTGCAAGCTCGGTGTGTCTTGGCATCTCCTTTGCTGAACACCTCTCCAGTGAGGGCCAGAGACATCCATGTGGCTGCCACAGAGGAGCTCAGCTCTGGCATGTCTTTGGTGTGCATGGCTGCCCACAGCTTCCCCAGGACCCATTCACAGCCTGGACATGTGGTCAGAGGGGATAAAGCAAGAGTTCACTGGGTACTTCCTTGGAAGAGAGTATTTCCCTGTTTCCCTTATGAGGGAAGGTGAAAGAGCTAGCCACAGTGGAGGTCATTCATAAAGTGGATGGGGGCCAGGGGGATCTCAGCGGAGGTCATGGTGCCCTACCTTGTTCGGACAGCCTGTTCTGGGCATGATGGCAGGCACAGAGCCTTGGCAAGGACCTGCTGGGGAAGGATGGGCTGTGTCTTCACATGCATCTTGCTCACACCCCTGCTTGAAGAGCAAATCCAGAGGTATGTTATCCTCTGTACATTTGTTTAAGGAAGTTTAAAAAGCAAATTTGGCCCCTGACTTTGAATCCTTGCTCCTATAAATTCAAACACCTTGGACAGAGCATGTCTGTGCAGTTTTACATGTGACATTTAGCTAAAACCACTTACAAACAACTTGCATTACAAGTTTATTCATTCCCTGCAGAATGTTGGCTCCGCTGAGCGTCTCGCAAGCCATCTGCTGCAGGCGAGCTGCTTATCTTTGCTATCAGAGCCCTCTTCTAAATATTATGACCAAACAGAATTCCAAGAACAACATCCATCCCGCTGCACTGCAAATGCGCAAAGCTGATAAACTGTTTATATATTATCAGCTAAATAAGTTGGGTTTATCTGGAAGGGTTTGCAAAAGAAGGCCTCTTGGGGTGCTCGAAAAGAATGCTTTTTGCAGGCAGTGCTGGGTGGGATGGGGAGCTCATTGGGGCTCCACCTGATGTGCCACCTTTGGCTGAACCAGCCCCAGGATGCCCATCATGCCAGTGGGATGGGAGTCCTGCGAAGGTCAAAAGTTCCCCCCAGGAGTAGACCCAGGAGCCTAATGACTTGTGGTGCAGCAGTGGTTGAGCATCACTTCTTGCATTGTGTTCATCTGGCACCTGGGGCTGGGCTGAACTACTTGCCCCATCACCAGGAAAGGGGGAAGAGCTCTCAGACCTTCTGCTGCTCTGGGTATCCGTGTCCGCCTGCTGCTTCTTGCTTCTCTCCTGACCCACACCTGGCTTTTTGCAGCTTCAGGTTACCTTTGGTCTGTCATGCTGGATCACCCCTCAAGGCAGACTTGGCATCTGAAGTGGCAAACCTTTGAGCTGTCTAACCTCCATCCCTGGGACAGCAGTGGGAGCCAGCTAACCCTGGCGCCTGGGACAGTGCCCAGAACCACTAACCCCAGTGCCCCAATATAAATTATCTAAAGGCTTGTGAAATCCACCCAAAGTGTGTTTGCCATTCCCAGTGTCCAACAGCCCAAATTGGGTATCACGGACTGTGTTTATTCTTCCACACTGGGTTTTCTTGATTGCTTTTTGGTGTCAAGAAGCCTTGGGACAAGGCCATGAGCAGAGGTCAGTGTGGGTTGGCGCAGCCAACCATGGTCCCCAGCCATCCCAGTGAATGGGGAGCATTTATTCTCCCCAGGGGACTTCAGATTTAAGGACATTTTGTCTGCTGGCTGCCAGCAAGCACATCTCACAACTCAAGCGGGTTTCTGCTGGCCCCGTCCACTCTCTCCAGGAGCACTTTAGCACAGCCTGCGCATGGCAGTTCAGGCAGCCATGGGGCACTGGGTGTCAGGCTGACAGCAGATCCTGTGTTGGTCCTGCATGGCTGAGAGCAGCTGGGGAGTGAAAGGAGAGACTAGCATTGAATACCAGCAGGCCTACCCAGCCCTAGCTACCAGGTGCTGTTTTAGGACTTTGCCTCTCTGTCTGGGGAAGGGGATGGAGTGACTGACTGTGCCTGGAGTGAGGAGCTGTTGGGCTCAATAAACTCAGGGCAGAGGCATCTCAATTTGGGCAGGATGAAGAGGAGGAGTAGGGTATTGTGATTTTAACAGTGATCCTGAAGTGGAGCAGGTCACTAGGGCAGAACAATGCTGTGGATGTGTCTGCATGGGTCACTACTCAGCCAGGGTGTCAGTCCTTCTTCATTGACCCAGTAGTGGAGGAGTATTTCTCCTGCTAACACTTGCAGAGGACCATAGCTCCTACAGAGGTGCAGAGAGGGCATCTGTAGGGAGCTGAGCTGTGTCGCGTGGCAGATAGAACTCATCCAGAGAAGATTCATCATCCAGCAGCTGAAAACAGTCTGAACCAGGTGGGTTCAGGGATGCATGTAGTGCCAGCCAGAGGGGAGCAGGGACTTTGGTGAGGAGGTGAAGTCAGTGCAAGTGTGCTTGCTGAAGAGAAAGGGCTGATGCCTAGGTGGGGATCAGAGCACTGAGGAGGAGCCATGCTTTCTGCACAGTGTTGCGGGAATGTCCCTGTAGGGGGAATGTCATTTGCTGACCTGAGCCAATGCTTCTCATAGTGTCTGTAATTGGGGGAAAAGTCACATATTGACTTCAAGGCTGAAGAAACTGGATTTGAATCAATCCAGGGAGTTGTGTGGAGTTGAGTGACCCGGGGGAGCCTTACGAAGTGTTAACACCTTCTAAACAGGTCAGTGCACAACCTGCCCCAGCGACCAGGTCCTGCAGGTGGAGAAGTGAAGACGTGAAGTCAGGTGCACATGTTTCCAGGGTAGCGACAAGCAGTGTGTGGCAGTGAGAGACCACAGAGGGGCTGTGGCTGCAACAGTGACGGGTTCTCCTCTGCCTTGGTGTGGTCTGGTGGAGACTCAGTGCTCTTTACAAAGCAGGTACTCTGTATAAGACTCCAGTTTTATGGCTGTATGTGGCAGTAAGCAGTGAGATGTGGTTCAGCAATGGTGATGGGGACCACCCTTTTGTCACCCTATTTATGTTTTACAAAACTCCCCACAGTTTTATCCAATGTATTCAAACCATATTAAAGGCCAGCAAGGGATCCAGCAATGACTGTGTGGCTCTTCCATCAGTCACTGTTCATGGGCTGTTCAAGTGACAGGACTGTGACTGGGAGCTGTTTCCAGCTGAGGTCCTCCATCATGGCAGGGCTGATCCCCCACTGGGTTGTCAGACAATGGGGAATGATGTGGTTCCTGGTACACCAGCCATATGGGGGGTACTCCCACCTCTGTGCCTTGTGGTTACCCTCCTCAGGGCATGGCTTCTCTTCTGGCAAGCACATAACATTGACCTTGAATGACTCTGCAGTGACATTATTCCCATGTTGTTCTCATCTGAGGAACAACTCATTACACCAATCACTACAAACTGAGGGAGGCAGAGACCCTGGCTCTTGATGCTTGACAGCACTTGTGACACTTGTCTCTGTGGCAAAGCTTGTGATTATGAGGTTTTGTTCCTGTATGTGTCCAGCATGGAGACAGCTGGGGCAGGCACAAACCCATCTTCCCCCTGAGATGCCACCAGCCTGCCTCTCTCCACTGCTCAGCTCTGCCCTTGACTGTAAGCATCCAAAGCAGAAAGATGTCACTGCCCCCTCTCATAACTGTGAAAATGGACACAAAAAAGGGCCACAGTCATAGGACGCCTGTGAACCCAAGTGTCCAGGAGTCATCCTTCCGTTTTCTTTCATGCTTTCTTACTTTAGCATACTTTTCATTCTTGAAAGAAAGTCTGAAGGAGGGGGAGAAAGTGGCTAATTTTTTTTGTGCCAGTACCAGCCATCAAAAGAAGTGCTGTCCCTGTGGCATGGAAGAGATGGGACTTACTAATGAAAAAGACAGAAAGGACAATTGAGAGGAAAGCTGCACAAACACAAAGTGTGACAGGCCTGGGGAAATGGAATGCTGTGGGGGAGAGCAGTTCTCTGAGCATTGCTCTTGGCACTTCAGAAGGAGGGACTGAGTACTGCAGTAGCTGTTCTGGGATGCCCAGGCCTCTTTGCCAGCTCAGTTATTGTTGGTGACACTTTGGGTTCACTGCTGTTTCCTACTGCCATCCACCACTGAGGGAATGTCCCCTTAGGCAGATTCTCAGTATTGCAACTCTGCAGGGTCTCCCTTCACTCAATGTCCATCTGGAGCTTCATTGGACAAAGCAAGCTATTTCCACCCCGTCTGCTGCTGAAATGGGTTCTCACGCTCCCATGCCCAGACCCCCAATAACTACTGGTCCCACAAAGAGGCTGTCCTTTGCTGTCTTTTTCCAGGCTTCCTGTCATCAGTGAAGAAGTTTCCCAAAGCAGACCTCCAGCATACAAAGGCACTCCTTGCCCTGGCAGTTCAGGCTGGCTCTGAGCCTCATCGTTCTACATATCTTGTATACATGAAGCAACTCCTTTGCATAAAGATACGGAGTTTATTAGGAGATATTGGAGCTTAGGAGCTGTCAGGAGTGGAAGTCAATTCTGTTTCTGACACGCAAAGAGCCTTTTATAGGCTGGAATGGGCATAGGACCGCAGCTGAGTACCTCCCCCTTGGCACTTGGCTAGCCCCTTCCCAGGCACCACCACTCACTGGAGCCTGAATTTGGACTTCCTCTGGTTTGAGTTGGGTCCCCATCCCTTGCCATGACAGATAACACCACAATCTAAGGAATATCTTGAGCTGAACTCATTTAAACACACACCCACAGATAGACTATGCTCCTCCAGGCTCTTCTTCTCCCCAACATGCTCATTAATCCTTGTCTCCTTTCCTGGAAGCTCAACGAGGCCACAGGAACCTTGTGAGCCTGGCTGGCTGTGAAGGACAATGGGACGCTTACCCTGTGTCCTCTCTCACCTGTAACATGAGGGCTGCAGAAGCAGCAGGTCCTCTTCTGGGCCTCCTGTCAGCCTAGGACCCCAGGGCTTTCCCATTTCCTGTTCAATGCTCTCACAGAGCACAATAATCTCTTTCTTTTGCTTGGAGCCGTATACTTGGCACTTTTCTGCCATATCCTCTCCTCAGTCACTCATTCACTCTCACCATAAGCAATATTTGCTTTAATGTGGCTTCTCTTAATCAGTGAGGGTTTCTGCATCTTTTAGGTCTTTTTCCCTGGTGTCATTATCCCTTCAGTTACACAGCGTTCTTAAACAATACAGAAGTCCATCCCTTTCTGTCTTCTTCCTGCTCTGGCCTTGCTACCTTGGCTCAGAAAAATTAGCAAGTGATTTTTTATTAATTTTGTGGTCACAAGATCCCTTTCCTGGCCTTGGACCCCTTGCAAGACAGCTGTGTCCAGGCCTCCTCCCAGGGCATAGCTGGGATTGCTCTGTTTCTTCAGAAGTACCCCTACCCGAGGGGATGCAATTCTGGACCTGATGTTCACCAATGCAAGTGAGTTCATTGGTGACATCAAGACTGGAGGCAGCCTGGGCTGCAGTGATCATGCGTTGGTGGAGTTCACATTTCTGAGGGACATGGTAAAAGTGAGGAGTATAGTCAGCACCCTAAATTTTAGAAAAGCAAACTTCCAGCTCTTCAAGCAGTTAGTCAGAAAGACCCCCTGGGAAATAGTCCTCAGGGACAGGGGAAGAGAACAGAGCTGGCAGATCTTTAAGGACACCTTCCATAGAGCACAAGAGCTCTCAGTCCCCAGGTGTAAGAAATCAGGCAAGGAAGGGAAGAGACCAGCACGGCTGAGTTGAGACATGCTGGTCAAACTAAAGAGCAAGAGGGAACTGCAAGAGGGCAGTGGAAGCAGGGGCAGGTGTCCTGGGAAGACTACAGGGAAGCTGCCCGGTTGTGTAGGGAGGGGGTCAGGAAGGGCAAGGCACAGCTGGAGCTGAATTTGTCAAGGGATGTAAAGAATAACAAGAAGGGCTTCTACAGGTATGTCAACCAGAAAAGGAAGGTTAAAGAAAGCGTACCCCGACGATGAACAAGAATGGCAACCTAGTATCGACAGACGAGGAGAAGGCTGAGGTACTCGACAACCTCTTTGCCTCAGTCTTCACCGGCAACCTCTCTCCTCACCCCTCCCAAGTCGATGGACTGCAAGATGGGGACCAGGAGGGTAAAGTCCCTCCCGCTGTAAGGGAAGATCAGGTCTGAGACCACCTGAGGAACCTGAATGTATGCAAGTCTATGGGACCTGATGAGATGCATCCCAGAGTCCTGAAGGAAATGGCTGAGGTAGTTGCCAAGCCACTCCCCATGATATTTGAAAAGTCATGGCAGTCAGGTGAAGTCCGTGCTGACTGGAAGAGGGAAACTTTGTGCCCGTTTTTAAAAAGGTAAGAAAGGAGGACCCTGGGAACTAGTGACCTGTCAGCCCCACCTCTGTGCCTGGGAAGATCATGGAACAGATCCTCCTAGAAGCTATGCTAAAGCACATGGAGGACAGGGAGGTGATTCAAGACAGCCAGCACAGCTTCACCAAGGGCAAGTCCTGCCTGACCAACCTGGTGGCTTTCTATGAAGGAGTGCCTGCATCAGTGGACAAGGGAAAAGCAATGGATGTCATCTATCTGGACTTCTGTAAAGCCTTTGACACACTCCCTACAACATCCTTCTGTCTAAATTGGGGAGATATGGATTTGATGGGTGGACTGTTCGGTGGATAAGGAATTACTTGGGTAGTCACATCCAGAGGGTTGTGGTCAACAGCTCGATGTCCAAATGGAGACCGGTGACAAGTGGAGTCCCTCAGGGGTCCGTACTGGGACCGGTGCTATTTAACTTCTTCATCAATGACATAGTGGGATCGAGTGCACCCTCAGCAAGTTTGGAGATGACACCAAGCTGAGTGGTGCCGTTGACACACCAGAAGGATGAGATGTCATCCAAAGGTACCTGGACAAGCTGGAGAGGTGGGCCTGTGTGAACCTCATGAGGTTCAACAAGGCCAAGTGCAAGGTCCTGCACCCGGGTTGTGGGAAGCCCCAATATCAATACAGGCTGGGGAATGAAGGGATTGAGAGCAGCCCTGTGGAGAAGGACTTGGGGGTACTGGTGGATCAAAAGCTGGACATGAGCCAACAATGTGCGCTTGCAGGCCGGAAAGCCAACTGTATCCTGGGCTGCACTAAAAGAAGCGTGGCCAGCAGATCGAGGGAGGTGATTGTGCCCCTCTACTCTGCTCTGGTGAGACCTCAGCTGGAGCACTGCACCCAGCTGTGGAGTCCTCAGCACAAGAAGGACATGTAACTGTTGGATCAGGTCCAGAGGAGAGCCACAAAAATGATCTGAGGGCTGGAGCACCTCTCCTATGAGGCCAGGCTGAGAGAGTTGGGGTTGTTCAGCCTGGAGAAGAGAAGGCTGTGGGGAGACCTTCTTGCAGCCTTTCAGTACTTAAAGGGGGCCTGTAGGAAAGATGGGGACAATGTTTTTAGCAAGACCTGTTGTGACAGGACAATGAGTAATGGTTTTAAACTAAAGAAGAATAGATTTAGACTGGATATAAGGAAGAAATGTTTAACAATGAGGGTTGTGAAGCACTGGAACAGGTTGCCCAGAGAGGTAGTGGAGGCCCCATCCCTAGAAACACTCAAGGTCAGGTTGGATGGGGCTCTGAGCAACCTGATCTGGTTAAAGCTGTCCCTGCTCAGTGTAGGGGGGTTGGGCTAGATGATCTCTAAAGATCCCTTCCAACCCAAAGCATTCTATGATTCTATGATTCTAAGTATCAGCCATGTCTTTCAGTGGTAAATCTCATTCAGGGACAGTTCAGGGATGGAGCTCATTCAGGCCCAGTGTCCCCAGCTCAGCTGTTCCTCCTGATCCAGCTGCCCAGGCCTAAGTCACTTTCTGGCTGCTGTAGATGGTGCTTCACCTCTTCCTGGCTGGTGGAGGTGGGAGCAGGGTTCAGGCATATTCTCCAAGCCCTGGGAAAGACTCAGAGCTTTTGAAACCTGAAAGGTGGGAGAATGCACCCAAAGGAAAAGTCTTGACTTTTTTCTGGACTGTTTCGAAGGAAGTTGCCTTCTGTCAGTGTTTAAAGCTTCAGCTGGAATTGCAGGTCTCTCTGCCCCAGGCTGTCTGATTGTCCCCAGTGGGCTGTAGTTTATATTTCAGGCACATGCCATCTCCCACCCTGACTTACTGGAAGCACACTTCGCTCCGGGGTGGTTTCTGCATGGGTGCAGCATCTCAAGGGAGCCCAGGTTGGCAACTACATATTGTTCAAACCTGTATGCTGGGCAGACTTTTCTGAAGAGAGGAGAGACTGTGACCCAAAACCTTCTGCCAAAACTCCAACCAGATTTCTGCTTCACGCCTGCTCCTTGGGGACAGAGCCTTCTAAGCACTGCGCCGTGGGTGGTTGGGAGACTCCAGCAGAGCTGGAGACACGTCACTGGGAATCTCACTCATTTGTAGTTCATTCCAGTTGCACAGCTGTCTCCTTTAAACAAAGTTTACTCAATGTTACTTAATGCTTCAACCATGCCTCTGCCAGGAAGATTTCAGCTGCAGTGTGTGTGACCTTTACCCACCCAGCTAGTTTGGTCTGGGTCCTCAAGGGGGACGCCAAACCCACAGGGGTTGGGCATGGCAGTGCTTTGGAGCTGGATTGGACTGTTGGGACTTTGGCCCAGCTTTCCCACCACTCACGCACACCAGGGACAGGGTTCACCAGACCAAGTTGTCCTGGTCTTTCCACAGAGACTCATCCTCACTCTATCTGAGCCCTTCTTTTTTTTCAGTCCTGCATGCATCCTTTTGTTCTTGCTTGCCAGCCAAGAATGGCAAGGCTGGGTGCTGCCAGGTGGGTGGGGAGAGGGGACCAGGAGGGGATGGTGCTGTCCTGAACCTCAGGCTGTGGCT
Organism: Pelecanus crispus; assembly: GCF_030463565.1. Lineage (NCBI taxonomy): Eukaryota > Metazoa > Chordata > Aves > Pelecaniformes > Pelecanidae > Pelecanus > Pelecanus crispus. The sequence continues at coordinate 15,986,502 of NC_134654.1, read as the reverse complement.
GCAAGTCCTGAGCACTCAGATGAGCCTTGCTCCAGTGTGCCCCATGGCAGCTCCCTGTGGTGGGGTGCTGGGGTCTGCCCTGGCCCCTCTTTGGTCCATGGTACAAAGGAGGAGTCAGGAACAGGCTGTGGCTCAAAGTCTTGCATTATCCAGAGGAAGAAATTGCCCTGGGCAGTGTCTCAGTTTCCCCACTTGCAAAGGAAGATAAGTGCTTTGAAAACTGAGAAAAGCATGCTGGGTGCCTACATCACCTGGGATGCACATGGGCTGTTCTTCTGAGATTCCAAGGTGCTCCACGGTGCTGCTGAAGCTTCCCAGGTGCCCAGGAGGAAAGTCTGTAGGGCGTATTCCTGTAGGATCATTCCAGCTCTTTCAGACAGTCCATTCATAAGCTTTTTTTGACACTGAGCTCCCTGTCAGACTGTGCTGGGGTTGCCTCCCCCCATCCCAGCGATGGTGGGAGTGCTGCACAGAGCAGCAGCCAGCAGATTTATGGCCCTGGTGTCTAGACCAGCTCTGACCTGCCTGGGAGGACAGGTATATCCTGGTGGAAGACAGGAGGCCTGTCTCTGGCTGTCCGCCCCTTCATCTTACAGCCAAGCAGGGGGAATTTTGCCAAAAAGCATGCTGCCGCACTGTCCAGGGACATGGTGGGGTTTTGGCAATCAGGTCATCCTGCAGTGCTGTCCATGTGGCGGGGGCTGCAGGATGCACCCTCTGTGGCACCAGCTCCCCCACTGCTGCAAAACAAAAGGGATGGGGTCAGGGTGGGATCCTGGCCCTAACAGTGGGTATTCAGGGAGCCTGGTGCTTCCCTCTGAACAACCCCAAGGGGCTGCTCCATCCTGGCTGGGGGGCTCAGCCCCATGGGAGCAGAGCTGGGCTGGGCATATGGAGTTAGGGAGATGCGTGGAAGGGCTGGAGCAAGCAAAACCCCAGGCTGCCCACGTGCAAAGAGGTACAAGAGACCACCAAAGGAGCAATCTTCTCTGCAAATACGTGCAAGGGAAAGGAAGGCAACTTAGTTTGAAAGGGCAGGCATACTCAGCTGTGATGCTCAGTGGTGCTGGGAGTGGTGGCAGAAGCAGGGGAGTGTCTCTCAGTCATGGGAGGTGGGAGCCGAAAGTCCTGGTACCAGCAGATATCCTTACCCTGCTGACAGGTGGCTTGTGGTACATCAGTGCTACACTAACAGTGTCTGTGGGGCTGGGCTAAGCAGGACAGCTGCAGGGATGCGGGACCCCACTGGTGGCAGGCTCAGAGGAGATAGGCCCTGCTGCAGCTGGGTTGTCCTCTGCCTGTTGGGCTGGCTGGCAGATGCAGGAGCACCAGTGTATGTGTCTGGGTAGGGGAGTGTGCTGCGGCTTTGCTGCTCACTTCCTTGTATTTGCCATTTTATGGGGGATTTAGGACAGGTGGCAGCACCAGCTGCTGAGCAGAGGTCCAGGCATGAGTGTCACAATGCAGATGTGTACACACACATACCTGGTGATAAACATACAGATGTGAATGTGAGGAAAAACATAAATACATACAATAATTTTCCACAATTAAGAGAAGTTTTAGAGCTGAAAAATTCCATTTTAGGCATAGGAATATCAATTTTATAAATAAAAGACTTAAATAAACGTTAGCATGGCTACATCAACACACACACACATACACACTCACATGCGTACTTAAAATAGGCTCGCACACTAATTTTAAATAGTACAAAACAAATGAATTCTCCAAATATTGTTTAAACTGGCACAGGGGGTTATGATGTCATCTCTGTAGTAATCATAAACTTGTTTTCCTGTAATAAATATGATTGCTTTTCCCATTAACAGTTTATTAGGACTTTTGGTCTATGCGAGACCAATACCAAACTGTGGCTGGTTTTGATTGCTGAAGACTGCATTAGGTCTCCATCGTCTCTGCTGGCTCACTAATGCTGCTGTCAATAGTCACTTTTTTATTTTCTCATCCTGTTCCTCTGGGGAAATAAAGAGTGGCGCCTCGCTTGTGAGCAGGGTCTCAATTACTGCAGCATGTGGTGGGACCCTGCCTATGGGCCAGATTGCCAGCTCTAGCATTGCCTTCAGTGGGAGCAGGACTGGGCCACAGTGCTGCATGGCAGAGAGCTGGAGGCTGATCCAACACAGGGCTGCAGGGGCTGCGGAAGGCATGGTGGCACAGGGGTGTGCAGAGGGACATGGGCTTGCACTCCCTGTGCCCCCAGCCAGCACCCTCCCAGAGGCTCATGCTAACAAGCCTGGCTGATGACGAAGTGCCCAACCTGCAGCCTCATGGCAGCGAAGCTGCTGGGGCTGTGTCACCTTGTTGCACTGAGTCAGGGCTGTCATCACCGGAGTCATCCTCAGACAAGATGTGCATGCATACTGGCTGAGCACCCTCACCAGCTCTGCAGGGCCTGATCCTGACACTTTGACATCTCCACTTGGAGGATCATGTGCTGGAGGGGGAAGTGACAGTCTCTTTTCCAGTGACAGCATGGTGGTCCCAGGCTTGCAGCCATGTGTATTAGCAGAGTTTCACCCATGGGTGGAGATGAGACCCACTCTTGGGTGCCTTGCCTGGGACAGCATCTGCGTCCTTGCACAACCCTGAGCCAGGAGTGACCCTGACAGTGCAGTTGGCAGCATTGAGCAGTCCCAGGGCTGAATCCAGACTGGGCCACACCGCACATCACAGGATGTCTGAGCAGGTGGATGTTCGCAGCCTCCTGCTACATCCCTGGGGGCTGAGTCCCAGTGCCCTAACTTATCTTCTGTTCGTATGCGCAGCGCTGTAGGAAATGCTGCTGGAACACGCCGGCTCTACTCCTAGAGCTATGTTCATTCACACTTATCAGCACCAGGACACGGTGTCTCTGAATGACTTAGAATAATATTTGGAAAAATCCATCTTAAGTATATTAGCCCACTAAGCCTTTAATTCTTCACAAGGGCCTTAATTCCAAGGACACTGATGCTTGCCTGTGCCAAAGATTTTGCAATGCAGTGACACACAGGCAGCCGGGCTTGTTCTGCGCCCCGTCCTGCTGCCTTGAAAATGGTTAACAATTGTCTTACTGCTGGAAATCTGTTTCTGCTTAGCTGGGAAGCGGTGGGGTTCTGAACCATGCTTTGTAGCACCCTGCTGGTGGCTTTTGTCATTCTCAGGCTTGGCATATTATTGGAAGTGTTAAATGATGTTGCATTGCCTCATTGTATTTAGATTTTAAACATATTTGTAAGGCTTTGAAAAAAAATTGTTCTCATTATTAAAGCAATGTACCAAATACCTTCTAGTAAACAATCTGTCCCACAAGTGGTCTGCTCACCCAGAGTGGGCTGGGGAGCGAAAAAACTGGCAAAAGGGAAGGAAAAAAAATAGCATGGATGTTACAGATCCAGGAGAAATGAGAAGTGGGAAAGCACGGGATGATGCAGCTAAACTCCCTGCAAGTTGCTGTTCACGTGCACAGCCACCCGCCTGGAAGGGCATTCAACTCCCACCCAGGAGCCAAGGGGAGATTACCTAGAGCAGGGCATGGGCGGTAGCCAGCTCAAGAGAGAGGTGATCGGACAAGTGGCTTGTGCCACTGCCTCTGACAGTGCTGGAAGTAGCTGGGGCCTTTGGCATGCAGAGTTTGGCAGTGAGGGATGTCAGAAGGAGCTCAGAGTCTCCCTGAAGGCTGCTGGGGAGCACAGCAGTAGCTTGAGGAAACACAGTGCTCTGCTGTCTTTGCTTCTCAGTCCCCCATGTTTGAACAGCTTCACGGCCAGAAAACAGGGTGAGAAGCCTTCGATTCTCCAGGGTCTCCCATTGCAGCTCCCAGGGTGGCTAAAATCAAGAGACACAGCCACCCTGCCTGCCCATCTGTACATGTCTCCATGGAGATGGAGATGGAGATGGAGGTGGAGATGGAGATATCTGTATTTGGGAAAATGTCTTAGCCAAATCATTTTAGCAAACTTTCCCTGCCACTGTCACCATCTACTTTGTCCATCCTGGCAAATGACCCGAATGCAAAACTCTCTTGTAGATGTTTTTAGAATCATAGAATCATAGAATGCTTTGGGTTGGAAGGGATCTTTAGAGATTATCTAGCCCAAACCCCCTGCAGTGAGCAGGGACAGCTTTAACTAGATCAGGTTGCTCAGAGCCCCATCCAACCTGACCTTGAATGTTTCTAGGGATGGGGCCTCCACTGCAATCTGTTCCAGTGCTTCACCACCCTCATTGTAAAAAATTTCTTCCTTATAACCAGTCTAAATCTATTCTTCTTTAGTTAATATCCATTATTCCTTGTCCTGTCACAACAGGCCTTGCTAAAAAGATTCTCCCCATCTTTTCTATAGGCCCCCTTTAAGTACTGAAAGGTCGCAATAAGGTCTCCTCACAGCCTTCTCTTCTGCAGAGTTTGCCTGATTCCTTGGCATACCTGAACTTATATCTGCCGGCAAGTGTTTCTCCTCTTCCGTCTATTCAGAGCAGATCCCCAAGGGCAGAGTTCTTCTTCCCCTCTCTCATTCTGGTGCCAGTGGTCGTAGGGGCTCCAGCAATGAGTTTGGGACACAATGGGAGAGCCACAGTGTGATGATGATGATGAGCTGTGCTGGAAGAGGAATAACATGGGTCATTGCTTGCTGTTTACTTGCAGCACCATAAAGCCTCCACGCCAGCATTCCCAGGCTACAGTGCTATGAAGGCATCGATGATCTCTCCCCTAGCTACCAGCCTCCCCAGCACTTTAGCAGCAGAGCTAATTACTAGTGATTTGACTAACAGTACTAGCGTGGGCCAAGTATATATTAGGTCAATCTTCTAGAAGCTGGGAAAGTACCAAAAAGCAAACAAAACCAAAACAACAACCACACAACAAAAAGCCAAGGAGAAAGGAAAATAGCTGTGATACTGTTGTGATGTCTGTACATGAGTATTTTTTCACTGAAGGAATGCAGATGCATTTTTGCTGTGTTACAGCACAGTTCTAGACAGACCAGCAATGATGCACTGTAAACAGACCATATTAAAACACATAGTTCTCTCTAGATCTTTCTGCACTATTTTCTCTAAATAGTTATTTTGTAATAGGCATTTTATTTGCTTTGCAGAGTCCCTAGATAGTATAAGTCCAAGTTCAGGAACATGCATGTTATGGCATTTATGTTAAAAAGGTCTTTATTTAGTAAGTGCTGCAACAAGCGATGTCCCCCACCAAGGCTGCCCTCTGCTCATGGTGCCATGCTTGTGCTGCGGACCCGGGGGTTGCTGCTCCCCGGCAGCATCCGGCCCCGTCTTTGCAAGAGGATCTGCTGGTGGAGGCTCAGGCAGAGCACCCAGGACAGCAGAGGAGCAATGGAGAGCAGAGCACAGCTCTCCCTTCTCCCTGTGCCCAAGTACGGGGTAATGTGGACATGAGTATGGCTGAGAGCTGCCAGGTTAGAGACCTGTTGAATCTGGGAGAATCTAATTGCTCATTCATTCTGCTCAGTCACCAAATAGCGAGGTCTCCCAGGGTATATAAATCCTCACTGCATGTTCTCCTGGTGTGTCCCAGGGAGCGAGCATAGCCACAGAGCAACCCGCTCCCCACAAGACCATCTCCCTTCACCCACAGGGGAAGGCAGGAGCTAAGCTTGTCTCTCTGTGTTGTTCATGCAGAAATGGTTATTCAGGTAGATTTTTCCTCCTCCAGTGAATAGGAAAGAGACACAGAGGATGGAAAACCAGGCACATTTGAGCTCAAACCCCTTTTGATTTGTTTATGAAATCGTTAGGCTATGTTAGGAGGTAAAGCCAAATTCTGTGCTCTGCTGCCCTAGGGGTGATACCCCACTTTGCTGCTTGCCCAGAGAAGGTAGCCAAGGGAATTTCCCTCTCAATTATGCTAGAAGAAATGGGACTTTTCTGGTATCTGATTTGCACCCAAATCAGGGTAATTTCATTCCTGAGAGATTGGAGCATCCCTTGAAGTGCTGGACTGATCAAATGTGGTTTTCCAGAGATGGCAGTTACAGGTGAAGGTGGACAGGGCACCCAGTGCAGGACAGCTGGAGAAACTCTGTTATCTCCCTTTGAGCTCTCAGCCCCCAAGGGAGTGAGACCAGGATGTGGCCATAGGAAGGGGAAGACAGGCCTGAAGTTTGGAGAATTAGAAGCAACTACCCATCTGCTTTTCTATGCTGGCTGCATGATCCCATGCCAGAGAAACTTTTGAAGGAGGGACTGGACCTTGACAGCACCATCTGTCACTTGGCTGGAAATGGGATTGAGCCAGAAGGAGTCCCAGTGTCAGTGCTGATGCTTCCAGCGAGTTGGAGGATGCACAGAGGTTTGGACATCACCCAAGCTCTTCTGCCTGCCTTGGGGCACAGGAAAGGTAGTGCTGTGCTGAGCATCACTGGGTTGTTTCATCACAAAAATCAGTAGGAATTGCCCATGTCTCCCCAGTATTACTTTTTTGGTGAGGAATACAATTTTAAAACTGCCTTCTTTGAGACCATATTTATTCTTTTTTAAAATCTATTTGTCAGTGCCTGCTCTTTGATTTCCCCCCCTCCTAATCTCCCTGTGTCACCAGCAGGAATGCCTTTATGTTTTGTAGAAAACAAATTGGAAACAAGCTACAAAATATTTTGCATTTGCAAAAAGGGGGAAGGGGACACAAAAGTTAAATGCAGTTTTCTATACTGGCCTTATTTATGGTGCCAAGTTTTACCCATTGTCTAAAACACAGCTCATTTACCCATGCAATGCAGATGGAAATCCAGCACTTTGGGATGGGTAAGCTGTTTGGGTTTGGAGATCACGCTATGTAATCATATGCAAAAGGAGAACTTGCCATTGTGGTTACCAGCTCCAAATGGGAATGGTATGAATAGCCAAACTTTTCATAGGCGTTGTAAATTGTATTTCCATGAGCCAACTTCCAGGAATAACAGCATGCTTTTCTAAATGATGTTTGTTTGCTCTCTGCACCCCTTGCAGCCCTCCCCCTCCTCTGTTCTCCTTTTTATTCTTTTATTCATTCAAGTGATGAAAACTTCGGGAATATTTTGGTGACTTTCACAGACATTTGTGATTTTTCCTCCTGAACTGCCAAAGTAAAAGTTGGCCCAGGCCAGCTAAAGCACTTCCATTGGGGTTTGAGGATGGTAAATCAGGAAGAAGCAATAGTATAGTGAAAATCTTGGTTAGAAATTACCAAAAATCCCCCCTTGCAATGAACGGAAAGACAGAAATAACTTCAGGAAAGTCTTTCCTGCCTCCGCAAAGCTGGCTGGAATCTGTAGCAAACCCAAAGCCTTTCTCCTCTTTCCTGCTTGCACATGCTCCACATTTTGCTTGTTAGTAAGTCCTGGACACGAGTCCTTGGTATTTTATCTGATACAAGAAGTGGAGCAGCTGCTGGACGTGAGTTACAGTAATGGCCCACCTAAGTCGTGTGAAAAGTGGTTCTCTACAGAAATGGGGGCAGGATCATGCAAACTCTGATTCTGAATCATTCTTGGAGCTGTTCATGTATAGGCCACACTTGCAATGAGGCTGTTTGCAGACCTGGCTCCAAAAGGCCTGTAGCTGCAGGCTGTTGTTAGCAACAGTTTAGTTCTGTAATGCTGACAAGACACTGCTATCCATCTCAGCACAAGGAAAGGATCTCTCCAAGGGGCTCTTCCACCTTCCTTCCAACACTAGGTGGCTGGAGATGGGTAGCCTGGTGGTGTGTGCATCATTGTGTGTGACTTACCTGGGAACAAATGTGGTGGTTTTCTGGCTCGTTAGTCACTGCAGTTGTAGGAAATGCTCTAGAGCAACACTGAACCCTAACATCACTGACTGGCATGGGGCAGGAGTTTGCAGCTGTGTCTTAATCTGTGGCAGAAGTGCTGGAATCTGCTTCTTCTCCTGACCCCACCAGCTGATGAAGGGAGCCTAGACAGGACAGTAGTTAATGGGTCTGGCTAGAAAAGATGGGACGGTCATGATGTTGAGGAGTATCAGTTTAGAGAGAAGTAATTGGTAGGATTCTCCAAAGAAGCATTGAGATCTTACACCTTTAAATTGCTTTAAATAATGGTTTTGCCATAAAAAGAGGGAGCATGCTGGAGAAGACTGTGCTGAATACAAGGCTAAAAGCACAGTCAAAGGATGAAAGGAATGTCACCTCCCAAGAACTGAGGGATGGAGAGTCTGTCACCCCAGGTGGGACTCGAGGGCTCAGCTTGTTCAGAACATCCAGAGCAAAGGCTGTGAGGGGTTGTGACTCCAAAATATAAACAGAAGGGGACAAACTCTAGGTGCAGAGAGAGCTATTGAAACTGTAGGAGATTGTCCCAAGACAATCTAATCATGAATGTTAAAGATGAGAAAGTGTTTTCTAGCCATCAAAGCAGGGACATACCAGAAAAGCTTCCAAAGAAGACAAATGAGGAACAAACAGAAAACTGATGCCACAGAGCTCATCATAGCAAGGACTGGGCTTGGGTGGAAATCTGCGATATCCCATGAATCCTAGGTCTGTGAAGATTCTGTGTTTCAGAGGGAAAGGAGCACAGGGCTGGGGCTGGGCAGTCACAGACAGAGCAGGTCATACTGGTTGTGCTGACCTTGAAAAATCCCCACTGGCAGACTACAGTGAACCAGCAGTCACATTGCCGTGACATGGTACCAAGGACCTAACAGTCTGGTACTGTGGGTCCGAGGAGACTGGGCCAGATTCTGTCTTGAAGTCAGACCCTGACAAGCTGGACTATCCTTCCTTGATTAATCCTATTTCATGAACTTTATGGATAGGACAATGTTGCCAGGAGCAAGGGTTTCCTGGAACCAGACCCAATCTGGTGTCATGATGTGGTGGCTGAAAGATGAGTGGGAAGCATGGGACAGATCCCACAAAGGAGCCATGGTCCCTTTCCCAGAATTTCTTCCATGTAAGCTTGGAAATACTGATTTAAATCTGAAACAGGCCTTTGCTTTTAAAAACAATTAAAAGAATCCATTCTGGGGTTCTGCTTTGATTTGTTGTGCCCAAGGTGTTTCAAAGGTGTGATTTTGAGCCATTCTTTGAAATTCAGAAAGCAAGCAATTTAGTTTTAGAGAAATTTCCATACTTATGAACCTTCAGGACACAGGGCTTTAAATAAAATCATCTAACACCAAACTGGGTGGTGAGAGCCTTCTCATGAGGTGGTGAATGTGCCCATGGCACCTGGTGCTGCCTGGGGCAGGAAGCAGAGTCCAGAAGGAGAAGCCCAGCCCTGATGGTGGCAGAAGCAGTGTGCGGCAATGGGTGAGGAATATGTCTGTGCTCCCTTCTGCACAATTGCCCCCCAGCTTGCCAATTCGTGTGCAGACATGTTGCTTTCCCCTTTGCTGAACAAGTCAATACATTGTCTGGGGACTGTGGACTGGCAACTTCATATCCTCTGGTGAATTGCCTTGCTAGAAAATTCAGTCCTATGCATGTTTCCATTTCTATACCCATTGATATAACATCAGGTCCTGGGAATGCTTCCCCCTCCTGCACTCTTTCAGGGGGTATCGATGTTTCCATTTAATGTGGGGTTTTTTGCCCTAGCTGAGGAATTTTACAAATAGTTTGTTTATTGTGTCAATCTCTGCCTTTGTGAGCAGAAGAGGGAGCATCTGGAGAGCATCATGAACTCTTGGCATGGATGCTCCTGGGAGGCTGTGCTCTCCCCAGTGTGAGAGAAGCAGCCCATCCCCACTCCCCAAAGCCCCCATCACATCCTCAGATGGGGTCCTGCCTGAGCACATTGTTCTGCTCCCAACTGTGCAGAAGGCTATGGCAGGGTTCAGGGACAACTCTGAACGTTAGCTCTGCTGATGGAGAGTTGCTTGCCCTGCTCTGGACCACATCCCCCTTGTGGATTCATCTGCCTGCTTCACAGCAGAGGAAGGTCCCCTAATGTCTCAAGTCTCCTGGGAATCATCTTGCTTGATGCAGGATTTAAAGGCCTGTCTTTCCACATGTGCCAAAGCAACGCAAGGCTGGTGTGCCCACCGACCCTAGGGATTCAACATAACAACAGCCTACAGCCATGGCATTGAGTCTTCTTGCGAGCAGCAGTTTCACCTCTGTGTCAGCTGGGAATTTTCCACCACAACAGAGTTTTCTTGGGGGAAAAAATGAAAGAGTTGATTAATCAAAAGGAAATGTTGCATAGGAATGCACCAGTTTGAGTTAAAGTCTTATCTGAAAAGGTCACCAGAGTTTGGGAAAGAATGTCTCATTAAGACAGAGGCAGACCACCCTGCAATCACCAAGCACCTACTGGTCAGGACACAGATGGGAGGGGGGAAGACAGCAAAGTAGATGCTTGACCCTAGTTCCCTGTGTCCCAGGAGAGCACAGTGCTCATTACACTCCAGGACAAGCGCATGCCTTTCCTGTCTTGTTGGAGCTGCTCAATTGTGTACAGTTAATTAATATTCATTAAGTCAAAGAGAAAGTTGGATTGCAATCTGCTTGTTAAGGTAATGACTTGGGCTCAAGTTCAAGGGATTATTCCTTTATTTATACTGTGGAAAGTTGCAGCAGGACAGGCCATACAAACCCGCTAGCCTGGTGATTCGAGTGCTCAGCTGGGGTCTGGGGGACTTCCAGCCAAGTCCCCCCTCAGCCAGTGCTGGAGAAGACCTTAGCCCTCCTTCCCACACCCCAACTGGTTTCATGCCATGGCAATCCATTTGGGACCGTCTTTGATTTTTCATGGAAATCGCTCAAGGTTTTGGTTTGCTCCTGGTGTGGGGTGGGAACATTTTCCGATGCTTTTAGAGGTTTTGTTGGAATGGCAATGCTCTTCCTGCCCAGCTCCTGCTGTGAGTGCCACACTTGCAGGCAGGTTTCTGTGAGCTTTGCAGCCAAGGTGAGGCAGCAGCTTGGTGGTGCTCTGAATCCTCAGCACATTTTGTGCCCTGTGACATTTGCAACAAGCAATGCCACAACCGTGCAGCAATCCCTTGCCCTCAGTGGGGAGATGCATCCCTTCCTGGGGAGCTCTGGTTACAGCTTAAGAGCTCAGCTCTGGTCAGGGTGGCAGGCACTGCAGCCAGTCACAGTGGATGGGGACGTCTGAGGTGGCAGTAGATGCCCACAGAAGGATCGCCAGGGCTCAAGGAGCAAGCACAGCCTTCCTCTGCCCTGGTGCCCAGTGTGCATCATGGGGAGGGATGGTCAGGGCTTTGGCAGTCCTGACCATTGCTTTTTTTCACTTGCTTAGAGACAGTAATAACCTGCAGAAGACCAAAGCCACATGATTGTGGCATATAGGGCAGTGTAGCCTCCTCTATGGTGGATTGGAAATGGAAGTTGTGGCCTTCTCCAATGCTTTGTGTGGCTGAAGTCTGGGGACTCTCCACTGCTGTCCAGGGGCACCAGATGGTTGTTATTCAGGCAGAGCAGAGGCTGCCACTAAATTGGGGGGGGGGGGGGGGGGGGGCCATCAGACCCACGAATACATCCATCAGTGCCCCATGTTGACTGACTCCACAGCCATGCTGGATGGAGTTGCATACCCTGGGAGGCTATCTGACCTTCTGCCTATCTCAGACTGGAAGCACTGGTTTGGCAGGGAGTGAGCTACAAAGCCCGTGTGCTCATTTCTATGCCCCAAACTGACAGCAGGTATGTCTTCCCATGGGCAGGGCCTGGTAGACATCAACAGCAGATGAACAACCTCCCCTGAGATCCTATTCCAGTTTGAAGTGATCCAGTGAAGGTGTTTTATGGCTCAGTGGCTCCACATCCAGCAGATTATAACAAGTACCAGGCAGATAGCTGGATGTAGATCTCAAGTTCAACTCCATAACAGGCACACAGGGATTTCTAAGTGATGAATTTGAAGAACATACTGGAGAAGTCATGCGAGTGCCTGTGTGTGCTCAGAGGTGTGTTGTGTACCATTCCTCTGTGCACAAGGATGTGCATAACCACAGAGACAGACTGTGCCTTGCCAGGAGAGCTGGTCACACTTTTCTGCCAATTCATCTCAATGGAAACTTTCCATAGGAATTAAATTTGTTTAGAAAAAACATTGAAATTAAACATTCTGCTGATGTCAGGATGTTTGGCTTTTACATTAGCTGGTGAAACGCTCTGGTTTTTTGTTTTGGCTTTTTGTTTCTATACCCTACTGACTATTATTCCAGTATACCTCATAAAAATAAGAACAAAAAGGAAAAAAAATCAAACCAAATTACTTCAATTGGCCCTAGTGCCATTCTTCAAATTACATGTGACTGGTCAGTTGAAAATTTTTTGTTTTCATCCTGATTAAAGACAAAATCAAATCTTTAAATGGCAGAATTTTCTTTGAAATGGGATTATGACCCTGCCAGCTTCAGCTGCAAGCATGTGCACCTCACTTGCTGTGCCTCTGAACAGAGCCGGGAGGGGGTCAGCATGGGTAGTATGCCCATGGGTCAGCGCTGATGCACTCAACAAGTCCTTCCTGTCTCCTCCTGAAAAAACAGCCATGGAGGCTGAATAAGTTGTCAGCACACTGGTGTGCTAATGGGTAGCCTCCATCCTTAAAAACACAGATCCCACCCAGAGTACCCTAGCACCACCCTGTGACTCCACCTGGTCCCCATGTCCCCTGAGCTCAGAGCTGACAACTCACAGCCACCTTTTTCACCCTCAGCCCATCTCCACTCCCTCTCCTGGGTGTCAGTCAGTGGCATGCACTGTGTCCTCAAGCAAGCACCCTGCTGCGTCCTTACCCCTGCTTTGGCCTCCCCAGGGGAGCTCCTGTGGCAAACACTCCCCTTTTGTCTGGGAGCCATGTGTCACTGCTGCAGGAGTGAGGGGACAGACTGTGTCTGGCCACGCTGGAGCAACATGTTAACATCCAGATAATGACATCTCCCTCCATGATGCTCCCTTCCCTAGCATTTTCCAGCTCCCATCAACCTGTGTTCCTTTTGCACCTCCTGCACTTTGCTGCCAGCTGGTGCTTGAATCCCAGTGCAGCCACAGTGCCGGGATTTCAGTGCAAGGGGTATGGGAAGCAAAACTGCTCCTACATCTGAATCCTCCCTGCATCTGTACCTCAGGGTACGGTGGCCACTGTCACCCCTGCTCCAACCTTTCTTCTCCTCTCTCTTTGCACCCCGTCCCCTCACTTCTTGGTACTGCCCAGAAGTGCCAGGGGCTGGACACCATTCTGTTGCCTCAGTTCTGCTCTGCTGCTCTGGATGACCATGGGCATATTTTCCTGCCACACAAAAAGGACAGTTCTTCTAAGAGGTTGGTTGAAAGGCTTTCCAGCCAGAAAACACTAGTACAGTGTAATCTAAACATCCCGTGGGACCATTTCCATTTAGTTGAAGAGACTGACATAATACTGCTGATGCACTTTGTTTCAGGCAGCTAGGAGTTCTTTGCATTGGCTTCTTGCTGTGAAGTTGTGCTTTGTCCACACCTTGCAGGCAGAGGCACTGGGCCGTGGTAGTGTGGTGTGCGGTCTGACTTCACACAAGAGCACCCGCTCCATACCATAGTGCAGAGACTTTGGAGGGGAGCAGCATGTGCCTGCACCCAGACTGAATTTAGAGCAGGGCACCTGGTGCTGAGTTGCTGTGCGCTAAGTTTGCATCCTCATTGACCTCAGCAGTAATCATTCCTGAGACAACCCCACTGGGAAACAGCAGCAGGGACAGTCTGGGGTAGCTTATGTGAGTCCTTTCCAGGTGCTTTTTAGCTCACAGTCTGGCGCACTTGGCCAGAACCTTTCCTTTGCCATGAGCTGGGCTCGTTGGCACCCTGAGAAAGAGCTGCTTCTCTTGGGATGCTGGAGAACAACTACAGCCACTGCTTAAAAAATGCTGGGGGTGTTTTTAATTGGTTGCCACACAGAGAAGAGCTGCCAGTTAATTCATTGTTGATATTCACTATTCATCTTCCCCTTGCAGATCGAGGAAACAGCCCCTGCCCTGGAACTGTTGTAACTATTGAAGCAGGTATTTGCAGACAGCTTATTGACAAGTGAGCTGGGGAAGGTTTAGAAGTGACTGCCAGTCCCTTCCACTTAACAAGGCTGGGGCAGCACCATCCAGAGGCAGCCCTATGCTCTGCAAACCTGTCGTGCTGGCAGGTCTGGCTCCTTCCAGAACTGGTTTCTGTCCACTGAGTAGAAGTTATGTGTGGTTTTCTGCCAGGAAAGTCCAGCACCCACCACCTGCCTCGGCCTGCATCATCCCTTTGTGGTGGGGAACTCTTCCTGCTTCAAAGAGCTGGATTTTGGAATTGCATCCTTCAGCAAAACACAGTGTTTGTTTATCCACTGGATGTCTGGGTCTCTTGGTGGCCCTTGGGGACAGCTGCCTTCAGAGGGCTTGAATAATTGAATTGACAAGTCTTATATGTAAAAGCTAAAGGCTGATGACCCCTAGAGTCAGCCTAGGAAATACATCCCTTCCTGAGCAGCTTCCACATGTGCTGGGTGTCCACTGGGTCCCATCCTGGGCTGCTGTCTCTGGTTATGGCTGCACTCTTGGTCCTCCCTTGCCTACAAAAAGCATTCTGGCCTAGTCTGGCTCTTGCAACAGGGATGATCCCTCAAGAGCTGGTGCAACTCATTCATTGCTAAGAGACTGAGAAGAGCCTGTGGGGACAACCCCTCACCTGCCCTGACTTTCCCTGGAAAGCAGGGCGGACTGGCACAGCGCTGACAGCCCAGGCCCTGGCCGCTGCAGGGAAGGACAGGTCCAGAACAGGCTGCTAGAACAGGCTGCTTGAGACAGGGCAATCAATCTCTGATTTCCCTCAGGGGAAGATGAATAGTGAATATCAACCATTAATTAACTGGCAGCTCCTCTCTGTGTGGCAACCAATTAAAAACACCTCTAGCATTTTTTAAGCAGTGGCTGTAGTTGTTCTACAGCACAGACCAGCCAAGAAGAGAGCCAGGAGGGGCCCAATCCTGCACCCACTGATTGCAGGGCACCCAGGGATCGGAGAGAGGAAAGGAGGAACTCTGCACTTGTGGCATTGCTGCAGGAGGTGCTCAGGCCCAGGCAGGATCAGATCTAGCTGCTATAACCTTTCCATATCCATGGAAGGGACACCTCCACTGCCCTGGCAGCACAGGGACCTCCCAGCAGCCAATGACTCCTGGGACACCACCCTGGTTTTACCTGGGAGGCATTTACTGGGGAGCTTCTGGCATTACTGATGCAGAGACAACCCACTAGCCATCACCTAGTATTTAGTTCTCTGAAAAAAAAAATCCCTTTGCTCACCGTGGATAAAGAGTTGTCTTCTTGTTGGAAGCAGTAGACCAGATCTAAGGGTAAGTTTCTCATTAGTGTAATGAGGAGCCCCATGTCCTGCCCTCTCTCATCACTAGCTCAGAGAGAGGCCTGGAAATCCCTGTAATACACAGTGATACTGTGATACTCTGCCAGGTAGTTACCCAGACTCTGTGCAGCATAGATACTGATTTATTGCACTAGTACTTTTTATTTTCAGTAGTATTGCTCAAATGGGGTCAGAAGCAACATAATGTCCCATCTACAAAGTGCCTATGATACCTTGTAGCAAAGCGTTCCCCAGATTAACTGCCTAGTGCACATGTGTGTGTCCATGTGTGTAAGCATGCATGTGTGTGTTTCTGTGAAAATGTATTTTGACAGTTCTGGAGGCACCTGTAGAGCTTATTCCTGCATGAATCACATTAAATCAAGAAGCCACTGGTGTGGTGCTGCCTTGGGAACCGCTCAGCCTGAGGGGGAGTTGCAGTTTCTGATGCAGGTAGTGTGAACATGGCCTGAGCGATGTTGAGCCCTGTGAACCAGCCCCCAGCGAGATGAGCCCTGCCCCTGGAGTGTATCCCACATAAATAAGCTGGAGAGACAGGAGTGTGGCTCTTACCCCATTTCTTAGGAGGGAACTGAAGGGTATTAGGAAAAAAAACCTTGCATGTAAAGAAAACATGTTTTGCAGGAATAATTAGTTTTCCATTAGATTTTTCTAATTTTTGATCAAAAAGTAAATGGGAAGTTTGGCTTCTCATTGCACATCTCCTGGCAACCAAACTGCTTGGACTTCTCCGTCCTCATCCCTGTCCTTCTCCAAAGGCTGTCCCTGCCAGCCAGCCTCACCTGCAAGACTCTGTGGCCAAGGACAGGGTCAGCATAGCAGCCAGAGGTTTTGGTCTTCAATCATTTCTTGGGAATCAAAACATTCTGTGAGAAATAAGAAAAGGCTTTTAAGCATGGGAAATGTCGAGGTCGGAGGCTGTCTCGGGCTTAGCGACCACAATATGATAAAGTTCTTGATTCTGGGTGATGCCAAGCGGAGGGGCAGCAAAACTGTTACCATGGACTTCCGGAGGGCAGACTTTGGCCTCTTCAGGACCCTGGTTGGGAAAGTCCCTTGGGAAGCAGTCCTGAAAGGCAAAGGAGTCCAGGAAGGCTGGGCCTTCTTCAAGAAGGAAGTCTTAAGGGTGCAGGAGCGGGCTGTCCCCGCGTGCCATAAGACCAACTGGTGGGGAAGACAACCGGCTTGGCTGAATAGGGAGCTTTTGCGGGGACTCAGGGAAAAAAGGAGAGTCTACCGCCTTTGGAAGAAGGGGCGGGCAACTCAGGAGGAGTACAGGGATCTTGTTAGGTCCTGCAGGGAGAAAATTAGAAAGGCAAAAGCCCAGCTAGAACCCAATCTGGCCAATGCTGTAAAAGATAATAAAAAATGCTTTTACAAGTACATTAGCAATAAAAGGAGAGCCAAGGAGGATCTCCATCCTTTGCTGGATGTGGGGGGGAACATTGTCACCAAGGACAAGGAAAAGGCTGAGGTACTTAACGCCTTCTTTGCCTCTGTGTTTAACAGCCAGACCGGTCATCCCCAGGGTACTCAGGCCCCTGAGCTAGAGGATAGGGATGGGGAGCAGAATGGAGCCCTCATAGTCCAGGAGGAAGCAGTTAATGACCTGCTATGCCACCTGGACACTCACAAGTCTATGGGGCCAGATGGGATCCAGCTGAGAGTACTGAGGGAGCTGGCGGAGGAGCTTGCCAAGCCACTCTCCATCATCTATCAGCAGTCCTGGTTAACAGGGGAGATCCCTGATGACTGGAGGCTTGCCAACATGACTCCCATCTACAAGAAGGGCCAGAAGGAGGACCCGGGAAACTACAGGCCTGTCAGCCTGACCTCAGTGCCAGGAAAGATTATGGAGAGGTTCATCTTGAGTGTGCTCAACAAGCAAGTGCAGGTCAACCAGGGGATCAGGCCCAGCCAGCATGGGTTCATGAAAGGCAGGTCCTGCTCGACCAACCTAATCTCCTTTTATGACCTGGTGACCCGCCTGGTGGATGATGGAAAGGCTATGGATGTCATTTACCTGGACTTTAGCAAAGCTTTTGACACCATCTCCCACAATACTCTCTTTGGGAAGCTTGCGGCTCATGGCTTGGATGGGCGTAGTCTTCTCTGGGTAAAAAACTGGTTGGGTGGCCGAGCCCAGACAGTAGTGGTAAATGGAGTTAACTCCAGTTGGCAGCCGGTCACGGTATTCCCCAGGGCTCTGTTTTGGGGCCAGCCTTGTTTAATATATTTATTGATGATCTGGATGAGGGGATTGAGTGTGCCCTCAGTAAGTTTGCAGACGACATCAAACTGGGCAGGAGTGTTAATCTGCTTGAGGGTAGGATGGCCCTGCAGAGGGATCTGGACAGGCTGGACCGATGGGCCGAGGCCAACTGTATGAGGTTTAACAAGGCCAAGTGCCGGGTCCTGCACTTGGGTCACAACAACCCCATGCAGCGCTACAGGCTTGGGGAAGAGTGGCTGGAAAGCTGCCTGGCAGAAAAGGACCTGGGGGTGCTGGTTGACAGCCGACTGAACATGAGCCAGCAGTGTGCCCAGGTGGCCAAGAAGACCAAGAGCATCCTGGCTTGTATCAGGAATAGTGTGACCAGCAGGAGCAGGGAGGTGATTGTTCCCCTGTACTGGGCGCTGGTGAGGCCACACCTGGAATACTGTGTCCAGTTTTGGGCCCCTCAATACAAGAAGGACATTGAGGTGCTGGAGTGTGTTCAGAAAAGGGCAACAAGGCTGGTGAAGGGTCTGGAGCACAGGCCTTATGAGGAGCGGCTGAGGGAACTGGGATTGTTTAGCCTGGAGAAGAGGAGGCTGAGGGGAGACCTTATTGCTCTCTACAACTACCTGAAAGGAGGTTGTAGTGAGGTGGGTGTTGGTCTCTTCTCCCAAGTAGTTAGCGATAGGACAAGAGGAAATGGGCTCAAGCTGCGCCAGGGGAGGTTTAGGTTAGAAATTAGGAAAAATTTCTTTACGGAAAGGGTAGTCAAGCATTGGAACAGGCTGCCCAGAGAGGTGGTGGAGTCACCATCCCTGGAAGTGTTCAAAAAACAGGTAGATGTGGCACTTCGGGACATGGTTTAGTCTAGTCTACCCTTGATTGGTTTAGTGTGGATTTGGTAGTGTAGGTTAATGGTTGGACTGGATGATCTTAAAGGTCTTTTCCAACCTAAACAATTCTATGATTCTATGAACTTCAGTTTATTCCTGAGGGCCAGGCAGGGCTAGGAACCAGCAGGGCTGGGAGCTGGCTCACCACAAAGGACAAGATGGGAGGTTTTGGAAAAGGTTAAGGTTGGGACCAGGGCTCAGATTGAACAGGATAAGCCTGCAAAAGAGCCTGTTTGATGTGTGCTGCAGCTGTGGGCACTGAACTTCATGTACTTTGAGGTCTCCTCCAGCCTGCAATCCCAAAACTCAGGTCAGGGTTATAAGCAGAAGATCCTTCCTCCTTCTCCAGGTGGTCCTACGGGGCAGGGAGCTCTGCCTGGTGGTGGTAGAGTTGAAAGTGGCACTGGTCCCTTTTCTTAGTGAACTGTCCAAGTCACAAGTGTGCCTGAGGGCTGTGGAGGCAATGCTTGGCTGGCGGGGGAGTGGCCATGTCCCCAAGGAATGACCTTCTGTGTGGGGAGGGATGACACAACCTGCATGGGGAAGGGGCACTGCTGGCTGCTCCTGGAGTCCCCCAGTATCTCCCCGTGGCTGAGGCACAGGGATATTTGGCATGAGCACTGCAGGAACAGTTTGTTGTTTCTGGTGTCATTGTCACATGTAGGGAGGATGGAAAGCAGCTTGCCAGGGTGGTGGCATCGGTATCATTTGCCACAGGGAAATTGTGAGATGGGGGACATGATCCCAGACAGTCAGACAGTCATGTTACACGGTTCACTTGGGGTAAAATCCCACCCAGTGCCGACAGCCACTGCCACACACATGGGCACAGCCCTGGCCCTAGGGACTGTGGGAACAGACCTGCCGGCACTGTCCCCATCTTACACTTGCGGGCACACCACCTCAGGCCAGGCAACAATGGGTAGACGGGCTCATCCCCTTCATGCTGGGATGACCATGGGTGGGCCAGGGTCTCGCCAAATCTGGCAGGAATTTTGCCCATGACATCAGTGTAGTGGAGACTTTGCGTCGTTCTATTTAAAGAGATCATCTAGAGCAGCCCTTGGCAGCCATGCAAGGATGGGATGCCAGATTTTTTCCCAAATTAGAGGTGAAATGTGCCAGTAGAAATGCAGTGAGAGCCAGGCTCCCTGGTTCTTGACAGGCAGGGTGCTGGCAAGCTGCTTATCGGATTGATATCCGTTGCTCAGGAGAAGCAGGGAGATGCTGACACCTTGCCCACTGCCCCACTCCTAGGCTTGCACCCACCCCAGCAACCTGCAATGCCCTTGGTACCTGTGATGCCCTTGGTACCTGTAACATCCTCAGCACATCAGGGCACAGCGATTGTGTGCTGGTGGGGGAGTGCTTGGCTCCCTCATCTTTCCCAAGGTCTGACTGTGTGTTCACAAGAAAAATGAGGTGGGGCGTTGTGGGAACTGAGAAAAGAAGTGAAAAAATAAATTTTCCAATTAAATATACTGGGAACTGGGGCTGAGATTTTCTATGTCACTATATTTTTTTCTCCCCTTTAAGGTATATTTTTTTCCCTCAGAAAATTTCTAGGAAAATTGGGCAAGAAAGGATTTGTGCCTTGGAACCACATGGCCAGGGAGGACTGCTGGGTGCTCAGCTGCAGGGGGTCCTTGGTCTCAAGGTTCCTCACAGGGCTCCTTACATAGGAGTTTTGGGTTGAACATTTTCCCTTATATGCTGTTATGGAGAACACATAGAAATGGCTTGGTTTCCGTGCTCATTATGATTAGAAAAATGTCTAAATGAATCTTTGAAGCTTTCATGCTTTATATGAACAACTAAAATGTTAGAAGCACTTCAACAAAAAAAGTGCTGTTTCATTAAGTAAATTTGGTTTATTCTTGTGGTTTACGTTAGTTTCGATCTTATAGTAAGCTATTAGATGTTATTATATACTAGGCATCATATTATTATCTTTGTTATAGTAATCAGACAATATGGAAGTTACTTTTTAAAGTTTTGACCCAGTGAATGTCAAGACTTTTACACATCAGTTTAATGAGAATTGGAAGAAAATTCTCAGTGTTGACATTTCTGAGGGTTGGAAATTCAGTGTTCTTGTGCTTGCCTTCTTGCAGTCTGATTTACTGGTATTCTGATTTCTCAGGATATAAGACATTAATTCCCACTCTAAATTAGCATAGGGGAAGTTTTGAATTGACCTGTACACCATAACATGTGTAAACCAGTGACTCTTCCAAACGCCTGTTGTGCTAAACCAAATATTAACACTTTTCTCTCTGTATCAACAATAAAGCAAGGTTTATTTTGCAAGGAAAATTATAAACACTTCAGCCTGGAACAGGGGATGGGAAGATCCCGTCTGTGTGACTGAGGGGAGCAAACCTCTTCCTTTAGAGATGTGAGAGCATCATCATTCAAGTCCCTCTCAGAAGGTGTGGCCAGTACTTCTTAATCAAACAGCAGTTTGCACCATAAAGCTGGGGTAGGGAGACCCTGACATGGGTTTGGAAAGCATTTGTAGAAATTTGTGCAAAGCTAAACAAAATGATGAGAGGCTGACAAGCCTAAAGGGCAGAAGAGCTAAAAGTGGGAAAAACAGCTGACCAGAAAGGTCACTGCAAATAAGCAAATGCTTGAAGAATCATGGAAGTAGAGGAGATGTAACTGCCTTTGGCAGTACAGCTGAGAGCCCCACAGTGAATTTAAGGGGAAGAAAATGTGGGCTGGATATCAGCAAAATCCTGTCTTCTGGGCAGCAAGATGTATGGGATCAGAACAGTTTCCCAAGGGACAGAGCAAGCACTCTATTGCTGGAGTAATTTAAAATTGGATGGGACAGAGTGCTTGGGAACATGCTGCAGAGGCAATTGTGGGGTTGTGACTGTGAAAAGCCAGCATGCACGGAAAATAAAAGTTTGCTGCGGAGGGATATATCTGTTGATCCATCAGTGGTTTGAGGATTTGAGTAAATAGAGAAGGAGAGAGGCTTTGGGTCTGGGGGAGGTGAACTGCAGAGGGTGCTGGTCCCTGCTGAGCCCCAGGGCCACTAAGAATGTGGCAGTCCCCTGGGGCAAGGGCCAAGGAGCTCTACTACTTGTGCTAACCCGGAGAGAGGGTCTCTGCTGTCCCTCCATCCCCCTCCTGGTGCAACCCTGGCCTTTCTGTGCCTGGGAGGAATTTGGAGGGGTTTTATTACCTGGGGAGATGGTGTGACCACTGCCCATAGCTCAGCCCTCACCCCAGCCTTGGCAGGCCCCCATGGTGGCTGCTGCAGGGGCTCTTGCTGACCCCACACCATCACCTTCCTCCTACCAGGCAGCGCTGCCCTGGGTCTGCTTGGACTGTTGATGGACACGTGGCACTCCCATGGGTGCTGCCACAGCAGCAGTGGCCGCTCCGTTTCCCCAGCTGGTGTGTGGGCTGCTCTCCTCTGCAAGAGCCTCTGCAGTGTGCCATCCTTCTACTGTGATTTACAGCACTCTGCCTGGCTCCACTAGCTTTTGCACTTCTCTTTCAAAACATCATAATAAACAAGTAGAGCTGGGAAGCGCTGGTGGAGCTGCAATGTTGGGTGCTCACGGCAGCTGAGCTCTGGCCCTGTGTGCCAGGAGGAGAGGCGCAGGCTGCATGTGACCCTTGCTGGGATGTGAGCTGGTAGATGCAGAGACCTTCCCCCTGCTCTCCACTGGCAGCAAAGCTGTGTCCTTGCAGCTGGAGCCAGGCTCACTGTGGGCTCTGTAATGGGGAAGGCACCTCTGTACCCCACACAATGGGCTGCTGGCACCCATTGGGTCATCAGTGATGGCTTCAAACCGTCATATCCCAAGTGCTGGAAGGGCCTGTTACTCTCACCCACATGGGGACGGGCAACCTGTGGCACAGGGGTAAGACCCCTCATGGTCCTGCCCTGCTAGCGCTGGAGTAGACACAAAGCTCCAGCCATGGGATCTCCCCTCCATGGTAGCCAATGGGAGAGCACCCTATTGCCTGCCCCCATGTCTACCCCACCGTGAAAAAGCAAAGGGTCTTCTAGTGTTTGCCAGGCATCTGCAGCTCTGGGCCAACTTCCTTCAGTGGCATGTTGCAGCATTGCCTTCCTGCCCCACAGATTTGGAGATCTGGCTGGGTCAGAGCTCACTCATGCATGTGTCTGGGAGCAGGTGTAGCTATTGGAGTGTGTGTGAGTGCAATCAAGTCTGCCCGTGCAGTGGGTTGTGCCTTCAATCTGTCCTCCATGTTGCCAACATGCTGGTACCAGCTGTCTCCCCAGTCTCTTGGGCTGCCATTCCTCCCTGCACTCTTCTCCTGGAAAGATGCTTCACCACCCCTGTGAGTGACAACCCATGTCTGCACAGTGCCTTGCCCCAGGGATGGCCTGCTGATCCCTGCCCCAGGCTGTGCTGAGGCTGCCAGGCATGGGATTTATGCTGTGCTTCTGGTTTCACCCCAGTTCATTCCTCCACCAGAACAGTCTCTTACAGAGCCTACTCCTGCACTGACCCTTCTGCATTAGCAGGGGGCTGCCCAGCTGGAGCCCACGTGCCGTCTTGCCATTGCTTTCCCACTGTGCTGGCACTTGGGGTGGCACGGCAGTGCCCAGGACAGTCTGCTGGTACCAGTCCCCCTGACAAGCTCAAAGCTCGCTGGGGTCACCCTGCCCAGCTGGAGGCTGTACAGAATGACTTCCTTGCCCCCCCCATCCTCACAAGACAACCCCTCTCCTAGGCCTTGCAGAGCTAAAAATAGAGCCTTGCTTATGGAAAGTTCATGCTGGATAAGAGACTTAGCAGGACACCACTGAGAATCTCATCTGAACGTAAATCAATTGCTGCACTCCAGGGGGACCGGGCAGGCAGGAGCAGGACAAGCATCCGGAACACGACGTGTCCTTTCTAATTAAAAAGAGACTGGTGAACATGCTCCACTTTCTTTTTATCAGTGGGAGAGCAGGGTAGCTGCCAGGTTATGACACCTAGGCTCCATCTGGGTCTGACCACCAGCAGGATGGACACAGCTGCTGGACTGGTGTCCTCCCCCTGCCTGTGGGCACTGCCAGGGTGAAAGGTCCTGCCTGGGTTAGCTGCAGGTGAGACCCTGACTGTTGCTGGGGGCCTGTGGGTGCAGTGCCAGCAGCCATGCATTTGCAACTCATCTTCACTCCATGCATCTGGCTGAAGCCCAGCGCTGTGTCACTGCTCCCCCTGCAAGCACAGGTTCATGCCCGTGGGTTTCAGCATGGTCCAGGGAGGGAAAAGGCTTGGTGATGCTCTCTGCCAAATGCTCTCTCCTCTCCACGTGACACTGTGGGTGGCTGGGGTGCAGTGGGAGAGGGGTTAAAGCAGTCTCCGGTGTGCTGTGGGCGGGTGCTTGAGCCACTAACAAAGAATAGTAATGAATGGAAAAAGTGAAGTGTTTTTTCCCTAAAGCAAACAGCTCCGTCAGATTAGAAGCTTGGAGTGTGCTTTACCCAACTATTAATACATTCCTCGCTCATCTCAAACTAAACAGCCGCACTGGGCTTCAAGTTCATAAAAACAGCATCAAATCTATGAGAGCACAGTACATTTATAGTGTCAGCCAGTAAAACTGCCTGCTGGAGGTGATGGTACTCTGGCTCTCTGCCTGCTGGGGAGGGACAGGCTTGGCCAAGCAAGAGGAAGACCCACAGCCCTGAGTGAATGGACCCTTGCCCTCCTCAGCAGACACTGCTGGCAGGCATGGAGGGTGCCTGGAGAAGCCCTTGCCACTGCTGTGTTGAAGTTGCCCTGCTTAGAAATACTGAAACACAGCAAGCTGGGACTGTCAGGACCTGGGCTTGTGTCTGTGGCTTGCCAGCATATGCTCTGGGATTGGCAGGGATGTTGGATAGGCTCAGTCTTCCCAATAAACATCCTACATGTATCCCCCCCGCCCCTGCCCTGACTGGCCATGTTCATCTCCCCTCCTACCCAAGGAAGGCAGCTGAGGGGACTGGCTGCAGCACTGGGCAGAGCCCCGGGGGGGAAATCTAGTGTGATGCTGTGAACACAGAAATACGGACAACTTTGTACTTCCCTGTCTTCCTGTGCAGAGCAGAGGGACTGTCGCTGGTGAGGACCCAGGCGTAGGTGCTGGGCACTGCCCTGAATGGCAGAGGTGCATGGCAAATTCAGGTGCAGGCTGGCATGTGGGTCCAGTGGGGTGGGGTGACACTAAGATTTCCAGGATTATCGATAAATTCCCCAGAGTAGCACCAGGCTGTTGCCCTGGGACGGTGGTATTGAGACATCCTCCTGTTGCAGCTGGAGCTGAGCAGAAGATTGCTGTTTTGAAGGAAGCTCTTATTCCTCTTCTTTGTCCTGACTCAGTCTGAGAAAACTGAATCATTTGTCAAAGAGCAAAATATTCAGCCATCCCAGAAGTGACAAAATACTTTCTTTTGCCTGGGCTGTGCATTACGTAGCGTCTGCCCCAGCATGGCTCTGCCCCTCAGAGCTCAGCGCCTGGTGCCCGGCCTGCCCTCTGCCCCAGGCTTGCTGACCAGATGGCTCTCGTGCTCAGCAGCCACGTGGCTCCTACAAGGCTCATCTGACCTTCTCGGCAGCTCGAGCCCATCATAGGGGATGATCTGGGCAAGGAGCCCAACTGACTGGGCCAGCTGGGAATGCCGAGGATGTAGTGCAGAAGCTGAGGCAGAAGCAGGGTTAATGCCAAACAGAATTGCTGGGAAAGAAAAGAATTCTTTTGGAAAACTGTGATTTTGGTCTTGTAGAGGTGCGTTTTCCTGCAGGAAAAAGGTCAGTGTGGATGAAAGTGGAGCTCACTTGTTCTGCAGAGGAATTGAGTTTATTCTGGTTTATTCTATATTTTGTGTCCAGCTTCTAAGCGGGGTCCACTTCTACATGCACCTCTACAAAACTGAGCTGAAGGCCACCAAGCACTTAAGGTGGGTTTGAGCACAGTGGCCTCTCATGTGTCTAATGGCTGGCAGACCTCTGCACAAACCTTTTCTGGCTGGTGAACAACCACTTGCCAGGGTGGCTGTTTGCAAAACTAGCCTTTTGCTTGCTAACCACCTATGTTAGGGAAAAAAATGAGGCTTCTTTGATGACAATTTTATATAAATTTTCTGATCAATAACAGTGTAACCACTTCACCCTGCCAGGGACTAGACCCACTCAGAAGGTTTCTTCGTAAAGCTCTTTATACCTAATACATGCCATTGCACTGAAAAGATCCTATAAAATATGCCAGGACACAGGACTCATTCCAGAAACTGTTGCTTATTAAATCATCTGGGTGGCAGAGGAAGAAGCTGATCGGAGATGAACTGATAGAGCATGGCTCTGGGAGTTGACTGACCTCAGTGTCATGTTCTACCCCTTTTTTTATCTTTCCCACACATTGCAAAAAGACTGAGTCTCAAGTGATACTATATATATGGCTAGCTGTACCATTCATCTGAGCAGTGTGAAGCCTGGGTTTATACGGATCTCTCTGGCATTAGAGGATTGAAAGGTTATGTTATTGGTACATTTCTGCACATCCAAACCATGAGTCATCATTTCCAGGAAGCCAAATACTTACTTAAAGAGCTGTGATGCAAATTGTGTTTCCCAAGTATTTTATTCCTAATGCAACTCTGGACATCAAATCTGGGCACACAGTTTATGAACAGGTGATCTACAGCAAAAGACAAAGCTGCCTCTGAGTTCAGCCTGATTTATGGACAAAGTAATTTTGTTATAAAAAATAAGCATATAAAGTACTTGGATGCTACAGTAAAACCATAAACTGCGCTTTGCCTTCTGCATACAAGAACTAATTGCAAGTATGCATCAGAGCAGAAAACAGGCTGAGATGTGCTTGCTACTATTTCATAGTGAGATATGATTCCTAGTCTTTCATATTGCTAGTCACTATTGTTATTATTATTATTATTATTATTGACAAGAGTGAAATAGTTTTTAACCAGATGTGCTTTGAAACTTCCATAGCACCCTGTTCTCCAACAGTAAACCCCTAAGACCCCTAAGAATCATGAGAAAAAGCTACAAACAAAACCCAAACACAACTACCCAACTAGAAAAAAAGCGCAAAAGTTCTGCCATTTCAAGAAAATGGAAACATTTTCAGGATGGCTGTTTGCACACACTATCCACACCCAATGGCACAACCAGTCGGCTGGGTTTTTTGCTGTCCTGGCAGTAGCTGTCACACTCTACCGGAGGTTGTACCAGCAGGGAGAGGATGGAGGAGGCTGTGGTCTCCCTTCCCCTGGTGAGCACAGACTCTGCCCTGTGCTGAGCAGCAGAACAGTGTCCCAGGCCTGTTAGGGGAGCACAGCCTGGCCTCAGCACTGGGCAGGAGAAGGCATGTGGCACTGTAGAGCGGAGTTGCTTGCAATAACAATACCCGAGTAGGAAATGCACCTCTGCAGATGGGACATGCCAGGGAGATTAAGCACTTGTAGCTGAGACTTTCCAATCTATGTTCCAAGGGGACTAGATCTAGGCCCTCTTCCAAAAACTTGTGTCCATAATTCAGAGCTGGAAAGCCCTGAAGTTTTCTCTTCTTCTGGTTAAAGCTCATTGAAGCTGCCAGCTTGGCAATATTGCTGTTCTAGCAAAGATAAGGCTGGGACATCCTGGCTTTAGTCAGTCTGTTCACTGCCTGGTGAGAGGCAATCTACCACCTCTGGCTCAGCATACGCCCAAGCTGAGCCTTGCTGCATGGGTCCCGATATGTGCAAGTTCTGTCTGGGCTTGAGGAACAGAGGTCCCTGTCCCTGTCCCTGCTAGGATTGCATGGGTTCTGTTTGTCTGCTGGTCAGATAAGGGCCCAGGTGCTGAGCTGCAACCATCCGTCGTGTGTCCATGTGTCCCCCCCAGCATGGTTCTGGCACAGGCAGTCAGGGCTTTCATGGGCAGTCTTGGGGCAAGCACGAGCAAGGGATGCTTCCCAATGGGCAGGACAGAAGAGCCCCTGTGTTTTGTGGAAAAGAGAGTTTAGGTGTGTAGACACAAACCATGTCACTACAGTTGTCCTTAGGGACAGAGAACATTCCATGAATTTTGATTTACTATTTACTTTATTCAGCAAAAACAGCTGCCTCTCCAGGAGTCTCTCCAGCCATATCCAGCCTCATCCTCACCAGGCATGGGCTCAGATGGGCAGCTGGACCAAGACCTGGCAATGGCTGGGCTTATCTACAATCATTGCAAGTGATAAATAATAACTGCCCTATGCCTGGCTTACCCCTTGCCAGGCTGCTCTTCCTTATTCCCACAGAGCCAGCTCTGTGATTTGGCAGTCCAGTGTTTCTCAGTGCTGAACTGAGCAGAGATGACTGAGGGGGTGGATAAGCCTGTTTCGTCTCTCTGGGATCCTCTGTGCTATCTATTCTAAGGTTTGCCATATCAGACTCTGGGAATGAGCTGAGAGACTGTCTCTCGGTCTGCCAGCAATCCCTGGGGACCTCATGGTTACACATGTGCTCTTTCCAGGTCACATGGCCATGGTTCCTGATGGGTGAGATGCTGTTAGGGCTTTGCTCAGGCTGGACCTCCAGCAGGCTGCATGCTGGGCACCTCTCAGCTTTCCTGAGACTCTGGAAACTAGGCTTTGGACTCTGAAACTCTTAGGTATGGCCCTGTTTTCTGGCATCCTGCCTGATTGAACATTACCTCACAGCTTTATAAGCCAGGTCCTGGGACAGGTGTCTGCCACTGAGGCTCCCCCAGTACGCATGTGCAATGTTTTCCTGAATGCTGGTAATGGGGTTAGTCATTTTACCATTTACTTAGCCTGATGCATAGGTACACAGATGCAGGTGTGGAAAGATCTGGAGCATGTTACTCCTTACTTAGCACACAAGGTAGAGAGTTTCTGAGGCTGATAAGTTTCCTTTCCTCTCCCACATGTTCTTTGAGGTCTTGTCAGAGAATTTTGCAGGGAGGTTCAGGCTCCATCTCTGATGGTGGTGGATCCACTGGACCACAGATTCTCTCTATGACTTCTGCAGTCACCATCTGTTGGACCTTTCTGGGCCCATGACCAAAAAGAACTCCCAGAAAGTCAAATCCTAGGACTGAAAGAGGAAAGAAAAGGAAAATAAAAAAAAGACATCTATCCCCAAGTTTAATTTTAAGAATGGGAACAAGATAAAAAACCAAAAGTAGTTAAAAAGGAATTAAAAAGAAAAGCTGAATCGGTAAAATATTTACAGAAGGCATAAAATTGTTTAAGGACAAAGTATTAGAGGTGCAGAATAAATATATACAACCAATCTAGAATGTGCTAAAATATCCAGAAAAAAATTGTCATGTTTTAGTAGTGAAAGAAGTTATAAGAAGAAAGAGATATTCATCAAAATTGAAATAATTTCCAAAGAAGGAAGATAGAATAGACTATAAAGTATGTCTGTTAGACATAATACCCATAATAAGGACAGGCCAAAAATATTTTTAGGAAAAACTTGCTAAAAGCGTAAAAGCCAATAATAAAACATTTCTCAAACCATAAATAGTAGGAAGCTCATCAGAAAGTGGCCCTGACTCAGTTCTGTGTAGGAAAAGATGGAAGGAAGTTAATGTTGCAGTGCAAGAGCTAAATAGCTAAAGTGATGCACAGTGGGAGGGACAAGGAAGTGTCCTACACTGTGCCCATCCTTTACACAAAACCCCACCCTGTAACCAGGCAAACAGCAAGAGTCAGAAATTATTCTTTCTCAAACTGAAATGTCAAACCTGGAAGTACTCTTGAGTGTGGACCTGATGAAGCATTTGGAAAGATGGTTGGCCTGAAACCCAACATCTCACAGTGATGTCCCATTCAGCACAGACACTTGCATCCCCAGGGATTTTGAGCTCCCACCCTTTCCCTGCAATGCACATCTCCCCACCTTAATGCCACCACTGCAACACAAGCTGTGACAACCACCGTTGGCTCTACCTAGCTAGCATGGGAGTTTTCTGCACCTGCTTTGGTGACCTCTCACTGCTGTTTGACCAGCATGGAATGTCCAGGTAGTGTGTGATTCCCTTTTTCCCATAGTGGAGGAGTTGAATGCTGTTGCCAGCAAATCTTGTGGCTGCCCATCACCCACCATGATCCTCTGGTGTATCTCACTGCATGTCCATTACACCTTCAGCTCCTCTCCCCCATCCCACGTCAGAGTGCTGGCACCAGTTGTGGCCCAGCAGAGCACAGCGTAGTGGCTCCTCAGCAGCATGCAGACCAGGGACAAAAGAAAATCTGTGCTGGGATCGGAGAGGTGCCAAGGAGAGGGGAACAAGTGGCAGGGTCTCATGCCCATCCTTGGCTGAAGTCCTGTGCTGTGGGCACCTTGTGTCACCCAGGGCCATTTTTGCACACAAACAGCTAATGAACTGCTATTAGCCTGGACTTGAACTGGAATACCTTCAGTCACATCCAAGCCCAAACTGGAACAGAATGAAAAAAATGTAGTGGTTGGACTCCCTGCTAACTGAGCACTGCGCCCTGAATTAGCAATTACCGCTGGGGAAAGAAATCTGGGGTTCTTGGGCTAGGTCACGGAAAACATCAGCTCAGTAGGGGGCAAGAAAAGGAATCAGATGTCGGGAATGATTAGGGGAGGAACTGGGAACAAAACAGAAAATGCAGTTCTGCCATGGTAAGTCCACAGCATCCCCAACCCCCCAAGCTGGCTGGCATATCCATTCCTGTCTCCTCCTCCTCCCTTCTCAGGAGAATTCAGAAAACCAGAAAAGGGCAACCACCATGACCACAGGCATTTAATGGTGTCACTAGGAACCATTAAACAGCCAAGGGCTTTTTCGCTTCAACAGGAGACAACTGAGCGGCGTGATAGGGGTGGTGTACAGCAGTCTGGAGCAGTCTGGTGAAGGTGATCAGGAGACAATCAGTCATTGCTTCTTTCTGTTCAGGAACTAGGAGGCACTCCATGAAATTATCAGGTATCAGATTTAAAACAAACAAAAGGAAGTACTTTTTTACACAACTCCTAATTCATCATGAAACTCATTACCATGGGACTGTAAAGCCAAAAGTATAACCAGCTTCAAAAAGCAATTATATTCAGGAAGAAAAATCATTGAGACTCTTAAACACAAGGGTCCAGTGATAAGCTCTCACTCACTAGATCCAAAGACTGGAAATTGATCAGAGAAGTAACATAGCAGAGATTCTTGCTGTCTTATGTACTCCTTCAGCATGCATAACTGGCCACCAGTGGAGAGGGCATACGGGCACAGGGGGATATAGGGCTGACCCAGTATAGCCATTGTATGTTCTCTCCTATTCAAAGCTGTCCTTGCCTTCCTGGCTCTCAGCCTGAGGGGAATTAATTTCTATCTTCTCCTTCAGCTTTGGTCTTTAAACATCTCAAAGATAGCCATCCCCATCAGAGAGAAATGAGGGTCTCCAGTGCATGATTCATTTGACTGCCCATGTAGACATGCCCATGTCCCGACCCTCTTCAGAGGAGCTGGAAAACCTCATCTTGCCAAAGTTTTGCCTGACCTTTTGTTCTGGGCAAACAGGATGTACTCAGGGCTTTAATTACCAGCCTGTTCTCCATTAGGTGTACCGGAGCCATCCTCTCTCCCTAGCAACAGATATATGAGGCCAAAACACAGTAATTTGCTGGGTAGCTCATAAGCAGAAGTTAGGAGCTGGTGTCAGGAGCTTCCCTCTGAGGTTGATGTAGAAAGAGTAATTAATCCCCAGACTGATCCATTTTACCTTCCATAGCCTTCAGATGAGATGAATCACTCTCTGAAGAAGTGCACCTTGACCACCCCCTTGCCATCAGGTTGCATGCGCTGGCACTGACCGTCTCAGAGCCCAGGCTTTGCAGAGAGGAATCATAGAATCACTTAGGTTGGAAAACACCTTTAAGGTCATCGAGTCCAACCATAAACCTAACACTGCCAAGTCCGCCAAGGAGCAGAAGGTACCTGAGATGACACCTGCTCCCCAGAGGAGAGCTGCTGCCTTCTGCTGGGGCAAATGCTGCCTCCTGGTGTCATGCCAAATGGCAGTGCTCCTACAAATGACACTAGGGCTGGCATTGCTTAGACACAGGGGTACGTGTATTGGTGGTTACAAGAGACCAAGGAAACGGCAGAGACCCTCACATGCACACACGAACACACACAAACACGTGCACCCTGTTTGTGCTGACACCTCGTCTGTGCTGTCTTGCCAATATGAAAGCCAGTGAAAGGCACTTCAGGGCCTCTGCAAGCAGCAAGCACCACTGGGTGGCAGGTGTCAGGGCAGAACGAGCCCCTGAGGCTGTCATTAATGCCGTAATCACACGTGATTATTGCGAATGGAGACACATCCAGCCACACAGCTCTGTAGTAATGAACACAGACATCTTCTAAGTACATTCAGTTCGCTGCCCTGCTTCCCATCCACCCCCTTATTGACAAATATGTAAATAGAGGATATTCTTAGCAGGGAGGATTCCCAAGAAAATGCCATGTCTCCTTGATGCAAGCAAGGATTTAGTACCTTGGCATGGGGAAACACTGAGGTCTTCCTAGCAACAGGAGAGTCAGAGCCTCTGACACTTCCCAGCAGGCCCAGGGATGAGGTGAGGGTTTGGGAACACTTACTATGCTCTTCACCGCATCAGTGAAATTAAAAGGTGTGTGGATGTTAATCAAGTAGCTGAGCTAGCCAGCACACAATTCATGAGACAAAAGACCTGCTGGAGCTGGAGGTATTTGTCTATCTGGCCTGGAAATCTTCTCTAAGCACTTCTTACTCCTACTTCATATCTGTGATATCTTGGGGACCATGGGTACTTCCCACACAGAGCAGATAAGTGGTGCAAAGCAGAGCCGAGATCCCTATTTAGCTGTGCAGCAGCTGGTGTCCTCTGGTGTGACAGTACGCTGCCAGCCTGTGACACATTGCTCCAGGTCATCCCAGGTGTTATGGAGTACAGGACAAGGTAAGGCAGCAGGGCAGGTTGAGAGCAGTCTGCTTATCTGCTTCAGCCTGTGCAGCCATGGTGCATGCATAGCCCAACATGGGGGACTTGGGAGGTGTGTGCACAGCTCCCTCAGCCAGGCACAGGCAGCAGGGTCAGTGCAGGGGAGGCTGAGACATAGCTAGGCTGAATTTCAAGCCCCAAAATGGGGACATTTCTTTCCCTTGTGGCTGCCATGCAGGGGAGCATAGCAATAAATTCCCTGGGCAAAAAGCATATCATGGAAGCTGTGATACCTGGGCACAGTTTCTCTTCAACATGCTTGACAAAGATAGATGCAAAACTCGTACTTTTCTCTGATGTAACTGGGGGAGAACTGGGATGCACAAGCACAACAGCCTGTGAGGCACGAGGCCTTGCTCCTCGGGGACGTGTCACTTGTTCCTGGCAGTGACGTGGTGAGCATGCAGTGAAGCCTGGCTGGAGTGTGGACTGGGCAATGGGTATTAAAGGATGCATGTGTGTTTGGGGGTAGAGAGGTGCTGCAGGATTTTGGAGCAGTACATTTCAGCCCCTGGCTCCACCCACACCTGGGACTTGCTGCGCTGAATGGGTGCATGCAAAATCTACTCTGGGACTGGGCTTGGTTTGGAAATGCATTTGGCACATGAACTTCCTTCAGGAAGCACAAGGTTCAGGTGGGTGTTTAGTATAAAGTGCTAGGCTGGCATGTAATATCACAAGAAAGTACCAACAACTGCATCTTTGTACTAGTTTCTGCCTTGGCAGTGCTGTGCGCTGTAGGTTATTTCAAGCTCTGTTTTACTGGGGTGTGCTGCCTCTTCCTGCCCTCCAAAACCTGCCTGCAAACACATTCGCATACTTTTTCCCACCCGGCTGCCTGGCTGAGCTCTCTCTCATGTGCAGATGTGCGCTTAGAGGAAAGCACACAGCACACAGCGATACATCCTCCTGAACTGCAGACACCTGTTGAAGCCTACACCTGGCTTGCAGAGAGCATGGGTGGTCATAGGGGCAGGACAGGCTCCATTTGCCTGCACATAGAGCACTGACGGGCAGCTGCATGCTGCCTGTCCTGCCCTCACAGGCAGTGCCTCAGCTTGGCTGGAGGCTGGTCTGACACCATCACCCCTATGTCTCATCTGACCCCTCCAAGGCGCACCAGCATTCACCTCACAGCTCAGCCAGCTGCTCCACACTGAAGGTCTTGCAAGATTGTTTGCAATATATGGTTTCATATAGTTCTGTGTGTGCTGCTTTTCAACGTCCTACGTAATGTTTAGTCACATTTAATAACAATAAAAGTCTTCTTCACAGCCACATTCTGGAAAATGAGGCTGATTTTACTAAAAACAATGAATGTGAATAGTTCATGGTCTTCTCCCATTACCCAGAGATTTATCACATCTCTTGCATAATTTAATCTCTACATCTTTGGGACACAAATGTTTTACATTTCTTACATTTATGGGCAGACATCGAAAACATCTGTGCAGACCCAGCACACGAAAACATCTGGAAGACATCTCTGCCTTTTTATGACATACGTCTCCTGATCTTTTGTCTGGAACGAGTGTGCTGCTATCAGTAGTAGCTTTATATGTTAGTTACTAGGCTTCCCATTTGGGCTTTGACAGGTGCAGGGGAAAATGTGATCAGCTCTGAATTTCAGCCCATTTCAGCAAGTGGGGAAGCAATTCAGGGAGCTTCCCACCCACCCACGCTGTGAGAATTTGGACCAGGATGGGAACAAGGCAGCCAGGGTTTGCTGCTAAGCTTGTGGACAGGACTGTTTCCTGAAGGTTCAGGCTCAGAGCCGTGCTGAGCTGCTGCTGTCATTTCTCTGGAGTATCCCAGACTGGTGAAGCAAAGTGGCTGAGGAGGGGATTTTCTCTGCAGCTCCCAAAATAGGAGCTGGCTTGGTGGCAACTTCATATGAGGGGGAGGCCAGCTTGCCTGTAGGGACCTTGGGGGACCATGTGCCCTCCCCCAGTATTGGACATATTGTTGCTGCTGCTGTTAATATCCCAGCTGTTCGAGAGTGAGATAAGCACTTTCTACGGGTGGGATGAAAGGCAATAACAGAACATGGAGGGGTTTTTTTTCACTATACAGTTTCCGTACATTCATATCAGTGTGTCTGAGACCTGCTGGCTGAATCCAGGTGAGCAAAGGGACCAGGGAATGGCCTTGGGCAGGCAGCACCCCTGGGCATGGTTTGGCCCACCCCAGGTGGAGTGCAGTGCCTGGTTCAGCCCAGCCACCCTTCTCAGTTTGAAGGCAGCCAGCCTCTTCTGGGATGAAGAAAGTTTAGTCATCATTCCTAGAGATTTCAGGCCCTGACATTTGGTCATGGGGCTGGGAAATAGACCCTGGCTTTTTTTACTTTAATGGTATGGATGGAGCCATTACGACCCACAGATACACTGCGACCTCCACTGTTTGCATCAGAAGTTTGGTTGGGAACTTGCTGTGATGGATGTGGTGCAGAAGATTAATCAAAAAGTTACTCTTGCCAGCATGGGCATGATGTGTAGTAGAGGCTGATGGAAAGATCCAGAGAAGCTAACAAAGTGGCTTTGGAGCACTGAGTGGAGTGATCACAAGCGTGATGGGCTGCATGGGATGAAGCAGGAAGGTATGTCCTCAAAAGCATAACAGGGAGCCAGTGCGATCAGCTGAAGAGAGTGGATAAAACATGTAATTGCTGACTGATAAGGAGGAGGGAAAGCTCAGAAGAGCTTTGGGAGAGAAGCAACACCAGCAGGGATGCAACAAGAGAGGCGAACAGCACACTGGGAAATTATCATGGCAAGTACAAACAGCTGCTGGCAGTTACCATCTCACGTGTGTTTAATGTAAAAGCTGGCTTAAGCAGAACTGAAAGCATGGTGGAAAACAAACGATGAAACTCTCCTCAAGTCTCTGCTCTGCTCTAGGTTATGCATGCCAGATACACACCCTGCATGATGCCTGTGTTAGTCCTTCAGTACTGATCCAGTATGGTCTGGTCAGTGGGGCTCGGGTGGGGTGAGCAAAGGCAGCTGCCTTCTGCCTGGATGGAGACCTGCAAAACATGGCTGGGGCAAGCAAGCCCAGTTTTTTGCAACCAGTCATCAAATGTCCTCATTCCTGCTTCTCCTGCCTGGCCCAGGAAGGAGTCCTGGTTACCTGCCCTGCGCTGTCAGTGGCATTTGCTGCAGAGTGTCTGCCCCTCAGTGGTGCATGGGGACTGTGGCAGAGGGGAGCAGTGTCCCATCTTCTACCACCCTTGGGAAGACAGGTGAACCATGGTGTCCTTGTAGCCAGGCATTGCTTTCCTTGGGGCTGCTCATGTAAAGAGGTTTCCAGGGCAGCACAGACTGCGTGGAGAGATTGGTTGAGGTCACCATGAACAGGCGTGGGGACATGTGTCTCTCTTGGACATTCATAGAAATCTGGGCCCATCCTGTGGAGTTCTGTGCACACCCAGTCAGGTGCCGAGCACGGGAAGGTCCCTGGCTGTTGCCCCTACACAGTGTAGAGCAGGCAGCTCCTGGCACCAAGCCCTAAGGTCATCCTATGCTCCTCTTCCTCACATGCCCCTGCCCTCTGCAGATACATTCCTCAGGCCTGGTACCTGGGCAGGTGTGGTGGTTCAGCCCTGGCTGGATGCCAAGTGCCTACCAAAGCCACTCTATCACTCCCCTTCTCAAGTGGATAGGGGAGAGAAAATGTAACAAAAAAGCTCATGGGTCAAGATAAGGACAGGGAGATCACTCAGCAATTACTGTCATGGGCAAAACAGACTCGACTTGGGGAAAATTCATTTAATTTATTACCAATCAAAACTCAGTAGGAGAGAGGAGTGAGAACATGTGTATGGTAATGAGAAATAAAATCAAATCTTAAAACACCTTCCCCCCACCCCTCCCTTCATTCCGGGCTCAACTTCACTCCCTATTTTCTCTACCTCCTCCCCCCAAGCAGCACAGGGGGATGGGGAATGTAGGTTGTGGTCAGTTCATCACATGTTGACTGCTCCTCCTTCCTCCTCAGGGGGAGGACTCCTCACAATCTTCCCCTGTTCCAGTATGGGGTCCCACCCATGGGAGACAGTCCTCCATGAACCTCGCCAATGTGGGTCCTTTCCATGGGCTGCAGTTCTTCATGAACTGCTCCAGTGAGGGTCCCCCACGGGGCCACAAGTCCTGCCAGCAAACCTGCTCCAGCATGTGCTCCTCTCTCTGTATGGGTTCACAGGTCCTGCCAGGAGCCTGTTCCAGCATGGGCTTCCCAAGGAGTCACAGCCTCCTTCAGGCACATCCAGCTGCTCCGGCATGGGGTCCTCCATGGGCTGCAGGTGGATATCTGCTCCACCGTGTACCTCCATGGGCTGCAGGGGCACAGCCTGCCTCACCATGGTCTTCACCCCGGGCTGCAGGGGAATCTCTGCTCTGGTGCCTGGAGCACCTGCTCCCCCTCCTTCTTCACTGACCTTGGTGTCTGCCTAGTTGTTCCTCCTACGTATTCTCACTCCTCACTCCAGCTGCAGTTTGTGTCCCAGGCCTTTCCCCCCCGCCTTCTTAACTATGTTATCACAGAGGTGCTACCACTGTCGCTGATGGGCTCGGCCTTGGCCAGCAGCTGGTCCATCTTGAAGCCGGCTAGCATTAGCTCTATCAGACATAGGGGAAGCTTCTAGCAGCTTCTTACAGAAGCCACCCCTGTAGCCCCCCCACTACTGAAACTTTGCCACACAAACCCAATACAGCAGGCAGGGTCATGGTGATGTGCATATGATGTCTTGGGCTGGTGGCCCACCCTGAGCCATTCAGACAGGAGGAGAGTATGGAAGAGAGCACTGCATCACTGAGGATTTGAAATAGGAGCAATGCCAAGTGTTCCCCTTGCCTTTGTACCTTGTGAGAGTCCATGGGGCAGCAGGCCAGGGGATACTCATGGCCTCTGGGTTTGTTGGGGAGATGTGGGTTTGTCTGGAAATTCCTGAACTAGCATTATGGTTGTCACAGAGTGGAGGAAGGCAGCCAGCTCCTCCACCCTGCAAGCTTTTTGTCCCTTGTCCCTGCTGATAACAGTACAGAGACCTGAGCAATGCTGGATGCAACCCAAGAATGGGCTCCAGGCTGCCTGTGGTCAAAGGTCTCACAAGGAACCCCCCCCTACCACAACGGGGCTCTGCACCATTTAGATTAGCAGTAGCCAAGGAGGGCCTCTTCCTGTGTACAGAGCTGCTGAGGGCTGCTGGACCCCAAAAACATCTGCCTCACTCATGCCAAACCAGTCTGCAGAGTGCATTCAGACAAACCTTCCCAGAACTTCACTCTGTGCCACCTCGAAAAACCTGCTCAATTGGGCATGCTCACCCACCCCTGCACACTGTTCATGAGTGTGTGCTTATTTGGGCACGCTCACCCAGCTCTGTCCTGCCATTGTTGGTGTGCACTCACCTGGCATCTGCACTTGTTCCAGCAGACAGGGACTCCAGCACAGCCCTCCCTTGCGCAGTAACAACCTATCTGTAAGGGGAGGGGATATAATGAGGGTTGAGACATGCCCACCAACCCCAAAGAACAGTAAATCTGTAAGCAAGATAGAGCCACATCTCCTGGGACTGTGTGCTCCCAAACCTCAGCACATCCTACTTGCCCTTGGCCCTTCCATCAGGTTTCTCTCTTGCCCTCTCCACTGTTCCTGTTTCTCTGAGCAAGAGCTACCCAGGCTCCAGATAGCCCTGTCTCATGGCTGCAGCCAGGAGGGAGATTTCACTTGCAGCTCAGACCTGGCAGGTGCAGTGTGTGGTGTCCCAGCCACTGCCCTGTGGTGAGCACTGGTGGACATCTCAGGATATCTGCACTATTGCTATTAATCATGTGCAAAGCAGCAGGAGCAGGACATCCCTAGAGGATCTTGTCTCTTTGGTTAGGAGCAAGGCAGGAACACGCACAGCACCCGTCCTGTGATCACAACCTTATTAAAAAAAAGACCATGTGTGGGAACAGTGAATGGCAGGTGAGCAGGCTGTGGGATTTCTTCACAGAAAGGGTAGTCAAGCATTGGAACAGGCTGCCCAGAGAGGTGGTGGAGTCACCATCCCTGGAAGTGTTCAAAAAAGGTGTAGGCGTGGCACTCTGGGACATTGTTTAGTGGACATGGTGGTGTTGGGTTGATGATTGGACTGATGATCTTAGAGGTCCTTTCCAATCTTAATGATTCCTTGTTTTTACTTTCATTAAAAATGATCCAGCCACCAAGCCAGGAAACATGAAATTGCTACTGTCCCCTTAACTGGTTTAGTGGTGGACTTGGTAGTGTTAGGTTAATGGTTGGACTGGATGATCTTAAAGGTCTTTTCCAACCTAAACAATTCTATGATTCCATGATTCTATGAAGGATGTGATTTGGATGCCACAACACTCACACATGGACAATGTTTTCATCACTGATCAGTGATCTGAGCACTGAAAAGCACCATCCAAGTCTGCTGGATAGGTGATGAGCTAGAAAGGTCACTCTCCAGGAAGTAACCCCTTCTGACATTTAAATAATTCTGTTGTGTTCCAAATAAAGAGTCAATATATAATTTTTTTTGCTCACTACTGGGCACTTTAAAAAAATGCTCACATCAGAACAGAAAAAGCATATTTCAGAGATGTTTGAAATGTTTCACATGAGTTCTGGTCTTTTCTTTCATTTAAAAAAAACCCAAAATGCAGCAATCTGAAACTTTAAACAATGTGTCATTGTGAGAAGAAAACCTGGAAAGGTTTTGCACAGATGTATATATGGGAATTCTTTCACCACCTTCGAATTTATACCTTTCTCATTTTTTAACAGGCAAAATAAAAGAAGTCAGCATGTTCTTGAAGGTTTAAATTTTGACAGATCTGCATTTTCCAATGCCAAAACATTTTACTCAAATTTTGTGAATAAATTCCCAAACTTTTCTGATTGCCTGGGCAATTTCATTTGCCTGCATTCTGATATAATGTAGGATTACAGGAACAGATGTTATTTTTCCATGGGATGTGATGTGTAAACTCAGACTTTTGGAGATGTATAATTTGGTAAAATGTAGTTGAATTTTCCCAAAGATAACTGTTTGTGAGCTCTTGCTCCAAAATGAAGTGGTTCAAACTTCTGAATGGTGGCTTTGAGGGGCTTTTAATCATGCATAAAGCAACATATTTTTCCCAAAGACTATTCTGAGGAATCACTGACCTGTTTAAGCTGAGTGCTTGCAAAATCTTCCAGTGGAAGCAGACATCCTGGCAGTCAAATCTGGGGTTTGGCAAACTCTAAGCCATGAAGGGTTTACAGCAGAGAATTGATTGACATTACCTGTCTGTGTCAATCACAGAACTTGTGTTTTCCATGTTTTTTTGTAATTCTTCTGAATTCCAGGATGGAAATAAGAAATTAGCACCGTAGTTTTTTCCATCTTCTTCCATGAATAGAGGGAGACACACCGAGCACTTCATGGATTGAATAGTAAGGATGTACTGGCAGGGGAAGAGAGAAGTGTCCATATTGTGCCTAATTTCAAGACATATTGCAGGAGCCAAGGCCAGAATTGGGTATCACCAGTGTGGTGAATGTGGTGGTGGAGGTCCAGAGCAGCAGTGTGGGCCTGCTGCTGCTGATGGGGGGCTATTGCTGGTGGAGTCTGCTCCTTACCACAGAATGATGCACCCCCACAAGCACCACGTTTGATTATATCAGCAGGATTGGACCCTTGGTTGTACCAGGAGAGGCTGACTTGTATGTCCTCCTCAACCTCGGCCAGTGCCTGCAGGCTGGAGCAGAGCCCAGAGCTTTGGCAAGCATTGATGGCTATCTGGCTCCTGAATTGCAGCTTTAAGATGACAAAAATTTGTAGCCAAAATGCAGCCAACTCCCAAATAATGCCCTCCAAATCCTCAAGCTGACATGTCAAGGTAACAGAGCCAGCCTTTCTGTGCCCCTGCAGCAGGAACCGAGGGAGTGGGATGGTCCTCTGGTCCAAAGCGCTGTGAGGACCAGGAGGTTGGGGACATGCCCATCTCAGCCTCCTGCAAAGATGGGGCCTCCAGGGCTTTGGGAGCTGGCAAGAAAGATATAGTCAGAACTGAGACTTGGCAGGAAGGGTCTGCAGGAGGAGACCTCCCTGGGGGCAGCTGTTGCTCCCCCCAGACACAATACTTCACTGCTTCCAAGCACATTTTTCTCAGGCAGTGCTGGATAATCTACGGGAATGTTAAACACCAAAATAAGCAACAAGCCTGGGTGGAATTTCTCTGCAGGACAAGCAATGATCTTGTGTTCCTGTCCGGGGGTAAGCAAAGGGTGGTGGAAAAGATCAGTGTTCCCAGGTCACCCAAGTGGCTCAACCCATGTTGAAAGTGCCTCGGACACTTCAGCAGTTGAATAGTCTGGGTGAGAGCAGACTGACAAAATCACTTCTGTGCATGTTGCTACCTTGCTTCACTGTTGGGATCAGCAATTCTCCTGCAAGGTATGAAGATTTCTGAGTCCACCTTGCTTAGCAGCCTTGCAGCTCACAGCTCTGGAATAGGCTTTTTTGTCCCTAGTGCCACCAGCCTGCACTGTCCCCCTCCACAGCCAGGCCCTTTGCCAGGGCAGTGGGATCCTCAGCTGGAGGAGAAAAGGATGGAGGGCCCTCCCTGGGACACCTCCTCCCAGTGAAGGAAATAGTCATCCTCTCCCCCGGGAGCAGAGGTTAGGTGTCCACAATGGTTCCTATCCCCATCCCAACATCCATGATGCTGGATAGGGATACTCTGCATTCTGGATCCCAAAAAGCTTGTGGCACAAGAACAACACCTCCAGTTACCCAGAAACAACGGGGCTCTGCTGCCAAAGCCATAACCACTTGTCTCCCCTTCTTACACTGGGGGACAAGCAGTGCCTGATCCAGTGTGATGTGCCATCTCATGGCTGGGGGACGTGTCCCCTGAGAGGGTATTTCTCCTTCAGAAGCAAAGCCAGTGCTCAGGGTGCAGCGGGCAGGAGTTAGGAACCCAGGTCACCACGCACCCGTGGCACACCAGGCAGGTGATGCACTATTTGTGCAAACAGGGTCCCTGGTGTCCATGAAATCTGTGCCCAGGTTGATTGCTGCTGGCCACTCCTGAGCCCTGTGTGTGTCCAGAGGACATGGTGGCATACAGCTCCCAGTGCAGTAGCAAGGAGGCACATCCAGTCAAGCCCCAAAATCTCCAGGGCTATGGGGAGGTAGTGTGGTATTATTTTTTTCTTTCACAAAACATAGCATTTTCATCTTTTTAATAAAGTGTTCCTGTTTACATGGGAATACAACAGGGGTTGTTTATTTATTTGCTTTTAATAACTGAGAAATGTTTGCTTCTGAAGGGTTCTCCTGGTTTTCTTCCATGAAAATCCTCCCAAAAGTTCAAGGGGAGAAAGATGAGGTGATTGGTTTGGTTTTCTTCATTAAAATTTCTGCTTTGGCAAAAATACCACTCTCCAGTAAGGACAAAATATCTCCCCAGCCCCAGCGATCAGTGCTGTGTGACAGATCTCTCTGGTGCCCATTGGAGCTGCAGACATTTGCAAATGAGCAGCAACTCCCTGGTTTGGGACTTGTTTGGGGCACTGGGACCAGTGTGTTGAGGTTTTTCGTGCTCCAAGCTGCTCCAGGAAACCTCCCTCAGATTCTTGGCACAGGCCTGGACTCTGATCTGGCATTGACTCCCCGAAAGATGCATGGAGGCTCATTATCATTTGCTGACCCAACTTCTGTTTTCATTCCTCATGACAGGAATCTGCACAGTGTTTAATGCAAACAGAGGAAACACGTTTATTGCCCTTTCTAAAAAATTCTGATGTTTCAAAGCCATGTTCAGAAAGCCAGAGCAACGAAATTCTTCTGTCTCTGCAACCCTGGCTCTGAATACTTTATGCTCTCTGGTTGGGAAAACATCTTAAAAAAATCTGACTAGGAGGTATTTCTTTTACACATACTGGACCTTCACTGAGGGGCTGCTGGGCTCGATGTAAGGTCAGTCATACTGTCTGCTCACAGGAACAATCAGTTCCATGCAGGAAACTGTTTCTGCTGTAATTCTCCCCTGCAGAAACCAGATTTGACGGTATCTTGATCTTATGGGCTTAGCCAGATGTGCGGGTCTCAACTAGCCTGCAGAACCATAGGACTGGCTGTCCTCAGCCAGCACCCCAGAAAATATGGTATTTTCCATCTTTTAAAAGAGTAAATAATCATTACAGCTCTGCTAAATGGAAAGCAAACCTGACTCCAGGGACAGGCTGCTGGTGAGTCAGCTGAGCTGCTCATGGTGTGCAATGAACATGGGCTTGGGCAGCCTTCAGGAAGAAGTCTGGGATTGAGTAGGCTTGAGTGCACCCTCAGCAAGTTTGCGGATGATACCAAGGTGAGTGATGTGGTTGATACTCTAGAGGGAATGGATGACATCCAGAGGGACTTTGACAGGCTAGAGAGGTGGGCCCATGTGAACCTCATGAACTCCTCCAAGACCAAGTGCAAGGTCCTACACCTGGACTGGGGCAATCCCAAATGTGGATACAGGCTGGGTGATGAGTGGATTGAGAGCAGCCTGTGGAGAAGGACTTGGGGGTACTGGTGGATGAAAATCTGAATATGAGTCAGCAGTGTGCGCTCACAGCCCAAAAAGCCGATCACATCCTGGGCTGCATCAAAAGAAGTGTGACCAGCAGGTTGAGGAAGGTGATTCTTCCCCTCTACTCTGCTCTCATGAGACACCACCTGGATCACTGTGTTCAGCTCTGGGGCCCCCAGCCCCATGTCTAAGAAAGACATGGACCTGCTCGAGTGGGTCCAGACAAGGGCCACGAAGATGATCAGGGGTTGGGAGCACCTCCCCTATGAGGACAGGCTGAGATAGTTGGGGTTGTTTAGCCTAGAGAAGAGAAGGCTGCAGGGAGACCTTATAGTAGCCTTCCAGTACTTAAAGGGGGCCTACAGGCAAGATAGGGAGGGACCCCTTATCAGGGTGTGTAGTGATAGGATGAGGGGTAAGAGTTTTAAACTGAAAGAGGATGAATTTAGGTTCAATATTAGGAAGAAATTATTTACTCTGAGGGTGGTGAGACACTGGAACAGGTTGCCCAGAGAAGCTGTGGATGCCCCCTCCCTGAAAGTGTTCAAGGCCAGGTTGGATGAGGCTTTGAGCAACCTCATCTCATGCAAGGTATCTCTGCCCTTGGCAGGGCAGTTGGAACTAGATGATCTTTAAAGTCTCTTCCAACCCAAACCATTCTATGATTCTATGATTCTAAGACATACCTCATCACAGCAGCACTGGAGAAATGCTCCCCTCTTGAGAGCCTTTACCTACTTCAGCATCCATCTCCAACGCCTGATTTTACTCCCTCCTCTGAGGGCTTTGACTACAGCCTGCTCACAAGATCACAGCTTAAAAGAGCTCCAGTATTCACTGAATCTCCATCAGGACACTGTTGCATGAAAGACAGCCAGGTCACTTCTCTGAGACACTGTGGTCCTGCATTCTCCCACCTGATATGGTGGATGCTCATGGCCAGCAGCAGTTAGGAGGGCTACGGCATGTCTGCTTTATCGATGCGCTCAAGGAGGCAGGGCTGAATTACTTTGTGTGAAGCTCCCAGAAAATGTTCAAGGAGTGCTTTCAGCAGGATATAGGTGAAACTTAGCGTCAAAGAGGCTTTGGGGATATTGCAGAGGGCAAAAGACTTCCAAAATAAGACTTCTCTGGTTTGTAAACACTGTAACAAAGTGGGTTCAGCTCTAATCTTATACCCATTTTACTCTGGTTTAAGGCCACTGACTGATGTGGAGTTAGACCTCATAGGCTCAGATGAGATCAGGGTATGATCCAGTCAACACAGACTGCAGGGCATCCTCTGCCCTGGCAGGGGTACAGCCAAAGGGGAGCCTGGCCACAGTGTCATTTTCCCTGCCATGTGCTGGCACAGACTCTGGGACCTGCCCCAATGATTTGCAATCTGAGGCAGATGTGAAAGGAAAAGACTATTATTTTAATCAAATTACAGTTCTGTGCATTGATGCTTAGAGCAGCCTAAAGGGTAACGCATTGTTTTGAGGGTGCTTCACTGTCATAAGTGCTGTGACCTGTTAAATCACATCAGGAAGCCCATTTTGAGCAGCTTCAAATACATCTGCCATCTTTAAAGGTTTTGTAATTTCCATTTTATCACAGCAGAGTGATTTACACT
Organism: Pelecanus crispus; assembly: GCF_030463565.1. NCBI lineage: Eukaryota > Metazoa > Chordata > Aves > Pelecaniformes > Pelecanidae > Pelecanus > Pelecanus crispus. The sequence continues at coordinate 15,941,872 of NC_134654.1, read as the reverse complement.
TGCATCCTTGCAGAAACTGAGAAATACCATTTAAATATTCAGCATGTCGGTCCACCTAACATTTGCTGGGCCTGCCAGAAACACTAAGTCGCTTCCTTGAATGCCGCAGCATCACAGATCTTTGGCAGTAAGCTGATGCCCCTGACTAGTCTGCGCTAACACAGCTCTGCTTTTTGCTGTACAAATGAAATCTTAGTCCAGAAGAGAGCAACAAGTCTTAAATCAGGTAAACAGTGGTTTGCTGTAGTTCCAAGATGCCTGTTTGTGGGACAGGGTGGAAGCAAAAGTTTCCTCACATACAGGTGTGTTGCACAAGACCTCACAGATGTGTTGCTTGCCTCGTGCCCACCCATAGGAACATGGGCTGCTCAGAGTGCTCAGAGCTTTGCCTTTTTGCCAGATGACCCAGTTGCTCCTGTGTCTGCAGGATCACTAGATGCATTGGTGTTTATAAGAGCCTTGCAAAGACTTCTGTCTCAGCTAGCCCATGACTATTTTCTATTACCAGTTGACTTTCTAAGGGGAGCTCTGACAGTGATGGGCAGTGCTGCTAGTCTGTTGCTTACAAAAAGAGTTAGGAGCACACAGCTCAAAAACCCTGCTCTTCAGTTAAGTGAATTGTGTATTTTACCAGGACTGAAGATGAAATAAATTGCTGTCATTCCAAGAGTGGCTTTGCAGTCTTACCCTGTCCTCAATGTAAAGATTAAGGGAAGCAGTTCTGCTTCAAGTGTTTAAGTGGGTGCCTGTATAATTGAATTTCATGCTTGTTCATTCCCTCTGAAGTGGTGTATGCAGGCAGTCACTTGAAAGGGGGAAAATCTTGCTCAAACCCTCTGTGAACTTTCCTATATTCAGAGAGGTTTTTAATAATGGGTAAATCCTGCTTCAGACCCCTTTGACCATGGAATGCTGGTAAGACGGGGCTTCTTTTTGTGAATGTTCCTGAGGACAAGGGGTCATTATGATCTCCTTATGTCCAAATGACCTGAAATGTTTTGCTTTGTCAGAAGTGGTGCATGCATATAAATTAATTGCAGCTGGTTTCTGTCATTGAGTAAGTAATGGAGTGAGACCCATGCACAGGTCTCCTCTGCCCACCTGGCCCTTGTGAGAAGCTTCAATGTCTTCAGCTAAAAGCTCCTGAGTAAGCATCAATATTCTTGTTATTTTCAACCACTGTGCATCAAAGCTTTTGTAACTGCACACCTGAACCGCCCGTTGAGATGGTATCATAGGTCTCCCTATGGGCGCTTGTGCTGTGATGGCATCCCTGGGCCACGTGTGGGCTCTGTGCCACACAATGTTTCTCTGGGGACACCATGAGCTTGATAGCTGTGAGATGTATCAGCCAAGCAGTGTCACACCAGTGCAGTCCAGTGTCTGGTCCACATTGGCCACTAGTGTGTCATAGCAAGGTGCACGGTTTTCATACATCAGGACCTCCAGTATATGGCACCAATGGGTAAGTGGTGACTGGCGAGGATGCTTGCACACTAATTAATCATCTTCCTTGCCAGCTGGCAGGACCATTGGTACACTGGGCTGTGGTGGCCAGTGGGATGAGATTCATCCCACCTGCTCTGTGTGAGTGCCCACCTGCAGCCACAGAGCAGGTGACTGGAGCCCCACTGGCTGCTCGTGCACTGGGTTTGATAGTTAAAAAGCAAAACAATAACAAAAGCAGAGGGAAGGCTTTGCTTTGTTGTGCACACTTGTGTGTGCTCAGATGGACAGACAGGATGGCTGGGGAACCTGCTCAGAGGGCACAGCATCACCTGGCATTGAGGCAAGGGGGTTTGCAGGCAGCAGGAGTATGGGTTGTGGCCTGTCTGTCACAATGACATGTTGAGCGTGGGGAGTTGGGGCCTTGGGCTGCCCTTGGGTTTGTTCGTACTGTTTCCATAGGCTGGCTGGAACCAGTGGTGATTAGAAACAGCTAATGTCCACCACAAGTGCATTTGTGGTCAACATAAAGGCAGTAGTTCTTGTGCCACCCTTGTCCAGCAAGTGGAATATCTCCTTCTACTGCAGAGGTTAGTGCAGATGTGCTGGCAGGGGAGATCCTATTCCCTCCCAGATTCTTTTTGGGGCTCAGAAAGCCAGGCTTTCTGCCTCTTTCCAGGCAATATTTAAGGAAACCTCCCATGCTCTCCATGGCTGCACCAGACACTGCTGCAAATTCAGCTTGGCTGAGCCAAGAGTTTTTCCTAAATAGGAGCATGTAGCAAAGACCAAGGTCTTCACCACAACCTGCAGGCTGTAAATCCTTCTTCAAATCTTTCCTCCCAGATCAGACCCTTTCATCCCAGTTGTCTCCCATTTCTTCATCTCTTTCTGGTGTTGCCTAAACAGCAATTTTGGGTGTTATCACACCTGAAGGATGGAGTCTGCCCAGTGTCCTCCATGCTGACATGATAGGCGCCTTATGCCCCTCAGGCTGAGTGCCGTGTGCTCACCCGAGGAAACCCCTTTTCTCTCCAGCTGAAAGGTGGCTTTCAGGCTTGGTGCCTTGTGCTATGCCCAAAATGAGATGGTGATATAGCAGCAATGTGTAACTGGTGAGCTCTGGGGCCTCCTGGTTGAATAGATCCCCTTTAGTGTTTTCATTTACATATATATGTATATACATACATACATACGTATATGTGTGTGTATGTATATATTGATTGCATTCATTATTTCAGATCTTGCATCCTTTCTGGGTCACCTCCAGGCTTCCGAGGTGATGCAGTTTGAGGTCCCTGTGTTTGCCACATGGAGAGCTGCCAGGGCCTACTCCTGCCCTTTCACTTTGAGGCAGTAAGACAGCAGTGTTGGCTGCAGTGAGGATGAAGATGATTATAGTGCACTGCTGCAGCACTGCAGCAGGGCAGATCCCACTGCAGATCCCAGCTGCACTTGTTCTGTAGGGCCCAAGGAAAACACAGGTATCCAAAGGAGCTTCCCTGGCACACCCAGAACATCTTAGGGAGCTCAGTAAGATTCAGCATACCCTCAGAAGATCATGTGACTAACAGCGCCCTGCTGGGTTACAGCCTCAGCATGTCTGGAGTGCAGAGTCAGTCATGGAGTGCAGTCATGGCATCTTCCCTGTTCCTGCTGAGCGTGGGGATCCTGCCTGATCCCAAGCCTGTATTTTATCCTGGCATGCCATTAGCACTTATTTTCCAGGTTGTTGAAGAACAAACAGTTTGGTTAAATATAGCAGCTCTGCATTTCTGTTTCTGTGCATGTTTGCCTCTGGCCCTCAAGTGAGTGCTGCCAGCAGGGAGTGAGCAGGTCAGGATCTGGGCATCTGTGTAGGTGTGGGCACATCCCATGAGCGTGCATAGGGGAGGGGATTTGGGAGTGTGGAGGGGTGTGCATTCACTCAGGTGTTAAGAATGTGTATAGGTCATTATGGGCTTTTGAGCATGTGTTTTTGAAAGAATTATTTAGGAAAGTCTTTGTTCAGAGGAGTGAATCAGCATCACTTGCAAGAGCAATCTTCATAGCAGAGGTGTTCATCTGCCCTGGTCCTACCCCTCTGCCCACTGCTGTTCCCACCTGCCTGCCATTTAGCTCTTGTAGTAAAACCTGGCTGTGTAGTCAGGCTGTGGGGAGATGAACCCATGGGACGTGTGGGGCTTGTGCCACAGAGAGCTTTGAGTAATAGATGTGCCTTACACCCAGATGCTGGTGTCAGTCAGAAGCAAGTGCAAACACAGTATCAGGGTCTCAGCCACAAAGGTTGAAAGCTGGGGCTGTTCACAGTAAAATGAGGCAAAAATTATCTGACCATTGGCAGAAGGAAAAGGTTTTTTTTTCCCATTGTGGCATCTGGGCAGCTGGCAGTAGTGAGGAATCCAGAGGGACGACAGGGCTGCAGATACCTTGGCAGGGAAGAGCAGATGCCATTGACAGAGCAAGATGCTGGAAAGGAGGTGAACTCTCCAGCGCTTCCTTCTGCCTATGCACTGGGAGAACTGGGAGATAGAGGTGTATGGCGTTGATATTGGCCAGACACCAAAAGATTTCCTGTTCTTTGGAGAGTCCTTGTCAGCAAATCACAGCTCTGCAGGCAACAGCATGGTAAATCCATCCTGAGGAACAGGGGTCTGCAAGGCCATGCTGCCACTGGTGTACAGGAGGGGATGGCTGCTCACAGCAAAATGCCCAATCTGGGGGGCCTGTGAGAGGTGGACACTGCTGCAGCAACCTGTCCTGAGGAGGTCAGGGAAGGGAGGCAGCACAGGCAGGTTTCACATTTCTCCTAGCTGTTTTTCTAGCCTCCCACGTTCTTCTCCCCAGTATGCCCCCATCATCATGGAAACAAAGATGCTCCATCAGGGGATGGAGCCAGTAAAAACAGAATGCAGGGTCACAGGAGTGCCCTTCTCCATTGCCTCCCATCGTCAGGAGGACAAGCTGTGGCTGCAGCCCCAGAGCAACTCCCCAAGCAAACCTCTGCCTCCATGTGCCATGCCTGCTGCCCAGCTGAGGTAAGTACCTGAGAAGCCACCAACTCTCCTCGCTGAAGGGCATCACAGCAGCCACCCCCAGGCAGCACCCTGTGGAGAGCTCAGCAGGCCAGGTCTGATGCTTACACATGAGGGCCCAGCTGAAAGCCCATTGCTGCACCTTCTTGCACCCATGCACACCATAACAGCACATTTCTGGCCCATCATCTGCACTGAGGGCACTCACCAGGCAGCCAAGCTGGTGGTGGGGCCTACATTTCCCTTGAGAAATGCAGAGCATCTCTGTGCTGAAAGCAGGGTGATACTGAAGGCAAGATTTACAGCTGCATTGTCCTGTTGCCAGCAGACATTTGACCAGCACCCCTACACATGACATCTGTTTGTTCAAATGTAACACAATTCATAGACTCTTTAGGAGAGCGTAGATGCTGTGACATTAAGCAGCCGATTACTTCTGTGCTTGGCAGGGTCTCAGTCCCGCTGCAATATGGCTCCTGCCCAGCACCTTCCCTAGCAAAGTGCATTGGCATAAATATGTGAGTAATGTAGGTGACAGGCACTGTGGCTCTGGCCGATTATCCATTGCTTTTATGTAATTTATGCTCCAAAAGTAACTCTGCTCAGTCTTGTCCATGAACTTGATTCCTTTCATGTGGTTTTCTGTGCTAACAAGATTAAATCAGTTCCAATAGGCACCATTTTAATGGAGGTGATAAACTTTTATTGAACTCAAGCACATTAAAATGAAATGTAAGCAATAGGTGACTTTAGCATTAGTCTAGAGTCTTTTCCAATCTGGATCGAGCCAACATACCTTCCCTGTTAAGCAACAGCCAGCACTCCAGCACATTTTATGAGGTTCTAAAAGGGCCAAAAAATCCTTCCCCCATCCTGCTTCCCTGTTACAATGCCGCTGGAGGCTGAGGCTGTGTGTTAACAGGAGCAGCTCCGTGACCTGGTGGTGCAGCCATGAAATGAGGCGTAAACACAGCTAAGTACAGGACTTCACATCTCACGAAAACAGGAAAGCAGGGGATGGGTAATTTGGTGTTTTACAGCAGCTTTGTCTGCTAATCTGTGATCTGTTTGGTCTGCCAGTAGGATTATTATGGTGGGTTTACTGAAGAAGTGCCAAAAATGATGTTAAATAAACTGTTTATACAATGTAACTACAGGCTAAAAAGCTAAACAGAGAGTCCCAAACTCAGCCCCATTGCAGGTTTGAAGAAAAATAAACTTCTCGACACTTTCAGCTGGATGCTGCCGCTCTGCAGAGTCTGTTCTGTTTGTTGAATATTAAAACACAAAATTAATGTGTTTCCCCCTCTTTCTGGGGCTTTTTCCAAAGGTCTCATGGTTGGAAACATGATCAGATCATTTTGAGCTCCTTGGCTGTCCTTGGAATTTGCTGTGATCATTTTATCCATTACAAAATATTCAAGTTTCAGAATGACTATCAGAAAGACTATCATTCTTTAGAAGTGAGTTGTGTAACATTATTTTTAAGAGGACAGGGAGAGTTAGTGCTTGTTCTTTGCTCTCCAAGGAATTATAAGGGAGACCTGGGGGACAGAAGTTCATGGTGCTCTCTCATGTGGTACATGGGGAGGTTGGTCATACAGAGTGTCATCTTCACCAGTGGGTGGGGGATGCAGGAGAGTTATCCACCAAATTAAAGGACAATTTAGAGGGACATAGGGGCTTTCCTCCACTTTTGCCTGTCTTTGATATGGGTGTATTCATTGCTGAGGAAAAAGCATGAATGGAATTTGGAAAAATTAGTCGGGTCATCTTTTTGGCTGAGGAATTGCATGCAAACCTCTCTTGAATTCTGACTATTTCTGTTAGGCATAGCCTCCCCCCAACAACCTAGACAGTTTCTATAGCACATGGGATAAGCACGCAGTTTGTGCAGGACCCATCACTTACAGCTTGTGTTCATTCCAAGTCCTTGTTTTAGTGTCTGAGGGTGTGGATTTGATTTTTTAACTATGGTGAGATGAACAGGGCATAACTGGCATTGGCAACAACTTTAAGGCCTCATCCAGAACAGGGCTTTGGTGCTTGTGCAGGGTTTGTGAATAACAAATTCCACAGAGATCAAGGAACCACACGTGTGCTGGCCATCGGTGATAGCATGGTAGGACAGCATGTGCCTGGCACTGTTTGCACAAAGGTTGTATTGGTGTTCTCTGAGCATGTCAAAAGAGTGGGCAAAGAAGGATTGCTGACAAAATTTGCATGGGCTTTCAAAAGTCCCTCATTAGAGGTGGCTGACAGAGCTGAATCATCTGAGGCACAGGCAGGGGTCAAAACCTGGACTGAGGAAGGGAAGTAAGACCTCTTTGTCCTGATGCAGGTCTGCAGCAGGGCTTCTAGGTTTCCTGCTGGGTTCTGTGCTGTCAGATATCATTACAGATTTTGTACAGAAATGAAGGGAGATGATATGAAGGTGCGATGTAGAAAATGCCATTTGAGCCTGCCTGTGCAGTTTAGCTTAGTCCCCTGAGTGCATGTTTCACGAGAAAATTTTAGTCATATGAAGACACAATTTATTTATTCTTTTCTATAGGAACCAGCTTTATTAATTGCACAATCTCACTTTGTTCCCTGACATCTTGTGATTAGATAAAGCAAGGCTGGGGTGACATTACACATGCAATCATGTAAACACTGCAGCATACAATATATTTAAAAGTGGGAAAAAAAGGGTTAAAATTTGGCAGTGTGGTAAGCAACCAAACGATGGGTCATATCATGGAAGATGTCAGGCAACCTTAAATATAGCTGTTATGATCCGCATAGTCTGCAATGCTCTGGAAACCAGGATGAGCAGCAAGTGGAAAAAATTCATAGAGCCCATAGAGTTGTTTAGGTTAGTCAAGAAGCGAGAGGACTGCAGGGAGCTGAAGAAAGCCAAAGGACACCCAAGGAAAGGGACAGGTGGTGGGAGGGTAGGAGCAGAGCACGGAGCCCACCAGGAGGAAGACAAGGATGAGGCAGACTGGAGGGCAGTCAGGGAGAGGTTGATGCTTGTGCCTGGATGGTTTAGGAAGTTCAGAGGGCTTATCTGACAGCAGCTGGTGACCCCATCTTTCCCCCAGCCCTTCTTCTCATCTGGCCTCTCCAATATGCCCAGACACTAGAGAACTGATTTAGTGTTTGCGCAAACCTAACAATGAGCTGGGAGATAGGGCTGGGCTCAGCCTTGATGTGGGGGTCCCAGATTCTCACAGGGGAGCTGAAATCCATCCCTTACCACTCACCAGGGGCTGCAGTGTGTGGATGTCTGCTCCTTTCCTAGACAGCATTGCAAGTATGCCAACTGAGGCAGCCAGCAAACATGGGCTGAACTTGGAGCCCAAAAGCTTCAAAGTGAGTTGGAAAGTATTTTATCATGGCAAGATCAGTGCAAGACACAGTGCTGGATGTGATTGGGACTGGGGCTGAGAAGCCTTCTTATGGGAAATGGCTCTTAACATGCTGAGTGCTAGCCTGGTGCAAGAAGGAAGTCACTGAGGAGCACCGCGCTATGTAGGAGGTCAGACCCAATATCCCTTCTGGCCTCCAGCTCTACAGGCAGATGCTCAGATGAAATAGTGTTATAGCCATGGACCCTGAATGATTTATACCACTAGAAGAGTTTTTTCTTTCCGTTCTTCCTCCCCGCTGCCCTGCTCTCCCTCCTTGATGAGCAGCTGAAGGGCAAGGGGGGCATCCAAGTGCCCACCCACAGTGATGCCCCCAGCTCAGTCATGTCAGAGGGAATGGAGCTTCATGGGACACCACTGCCCTGCTGCCTCCACGCAGGCACCAAGGCAGCGGTTTCTGTGCTGGTTCATGGCCTGTCATTTGCTGGCCATGTCTTCAGAGCCCCTTGCATACAAAACGCAGCTCTGGCCAGGTATAGAGACAGCACAGCAACATTGGGAGGGAGCTTTGGATCCCCTCAGTGCCCTGGGTAGCTGCCTGTCCATCCCTCCCAGCATCCCCATGTCTCTCCCCTATGAGCTATGCTTATTGCCCCTATGGGCTCCCATGATATCCCTGCCACCCCACAACTCTCTGCTCCCCTCATCTCTAGCTGTCATCATGGCTAAGACCAGTGTCTGCATGCCAGGCAGAGACAGGAGCTCCTCTCAGACAGACTCTCGCTGCCAGGGTCACTGGAAGATTTGCTGGGGTGGGTTTGGGCAGGTCTGTGCCAGGGGAGAGCTCCAAGACAGAGAGAGACGCACCCTGTGCTACATGGCACAGCGCTGACCTGAGTATTTCCACTGGCCTTTTCTTGACCATTTTTGGTCCCTTTCATTTGTTTTTGAATCTGTTCCTCCTCTTTGCCCAAGTTCTTTGCACTAATTGGGAACTGGCTCCTCTCGGGGTGGGAGGTCTGTCACGACTGCTTTATGACAGATTTACTTTGTCTCTCTGTCTCTACGTTTTGGCAGTTTGGTTCTTCTGCAATGTTCTGGATTTGGATTTTGCTTCTCAGCACTGATATCCTCACAATAGGCAGCCTATGGATTGACTAAATTAAAACATAATGAGCTGGAATGCAACTGGCAGCTCTGTGAGATCCCCATCAGCACGGCAGTGGCTTGCAAACGCACAGATGAGCTATGTTATCCAGACAGGCGCAAGCTGATGGCTGCAGCCCTGCTGTGGATGGGTGAAACCAGAGCACTCATTGTGCCATGAGTGATGGCACTAACGCCTTGGCATGGACACCCTACTGTGGGCAGGGGCTGCGGGTGCTCGTAGGAACAACATGCTGAACTCCAGCAAGGGGCTGACAGGTGTGAAGTATTGCTCAATAGAGATCAGGGGGTGCAGGTTCAGAAAGAGTCAGTGAGCTGAACTGCTGTTGCTAGAAGGCAGGGGACATAGCTGCTTCTCTTCACCAGTTTTGATCCTTGCACCCTACATTTTCTGAATGCATCAATCCTCTTCACTCCATGAATGGAGCCTCTTCTCCATCCCATTGCCATGCTATGAGTGCCACCAAAACCTTCTGCAGCTGAATCCCTTCTGCTGCACAGTGGCACTGTATTCATGTCAGCCTTGCACCTTGAAGAAGTGTGTCTGTATCATCTTTCCTGCTGCCTCATTTCCCCTCACTTCAGCTGTAGAGTGTCCATATAGGGGCTGTACCTCTACTAGCATACCCTTTCCTGCTTCTGCTTCCCCTGCAAAATTTCCCCTTTTGTGAGCAGTTAACTCCCTCAGGCTCATTTTCAAGTCAAAGAGGCTTTGCCAACCCATTGCTAACTTGGCTCAACCTGGCATGTCAGCAAATGTGATGGCCTCAGAGGAGAGCCCCATTTCTTGTCCTGTGCCTGGAGGTGACACACAGAACCACTCTGTTTGTGAAGATCAGCCAGTGAACAGAAGAAAAGGAAATCCCGGGTGGCACTGAGTGTGGGAGTCTGTGGCCAGCACGGGACTGCAACAATGTTCATCCCAGCTTACAAGGCTTCAGAAGGAGATCCAAACCCAGGGAAAGCCCTTGAGAAATGGGTAACATGCAGGCTGGGGCCAGTGCTGAGAGCAGCTGTGATGGGAACCTAGGCAGGGAGCAAACGGGAAATAATGAAGAAGGGTGAGAAAGCGGTTTGTTCTGCCTCCTGAGGATACTGCTGCTCACTGCAAGCTGCCTTATGCTGTGACCTGCCTGCCTGCTGGCTCTGGTAAGACTCTGCAACCTTCCCGCCTGTTGTGCTTGCCAGCACCTGGCAGTTGCAAGTGGGAAAGCACTGTGGGGTGTATGGCATAGGTACTGTTTAGTTTGGGTCAAACACACCAATCAGGAGCACAAGAGGAAAACTAATGTGACACATACACGCGTCAGAGCTCACTTACATTTCCTGAGACAGCTCTGAGCATCAGGCTGTGAGCAGGGCTGGCCAGCTTGTGCTTGCAAGTCTTCCCAATGCCTGTCTGCAGTCAGTTATAGGAGGAGAAAGACAAACACGTTATAGGAGGAGAAAGACAAGCACGTTAACAAAATCCAGGATGAACCACAGGAGAAGACTGCCTAGGGTCTGCCCGGACCTCACCAGTGGCCATATAATGTATATTAATAACTGAACTAGGTAACTAAGGAAAGCCAGAGGGATGGTTGGAGAAGGGTCTTAGAGATTCACTGCTGGTTAGTCCAAGAACGGATGTCATCTGGCTTGTCTTCCTGCACAGAGCAGGCCAGAGTGTTTCCCCAAGTGACTACTTCTAGAGCACATATTTTCAGTGATTTTGTATTGATTTTTGAGTTGGCAATGGTACGAACTCCTCCCACAGCCCTGGTTGACTTGTTCCAGTGCGTCTTATTCTACATCAGATCATCAAATTAACCTAATGATCAGCTTGATTAAATGATAGTAAATCAAGTAACAGATCCATGTCAGCTTTCTGGAAAGACATCAGTCTTGTTTAGCTCTGAACTTCCCAAATCAGCTATCATCTTACTAGTTATGTCTCTTCCAACCCAATGGGGATTTTGGACTAGACACCCTCCTGAAGTCCTTCCAAACAATGTATCTTTCCTTCTATTAATAGCTTGTTCTAGGAGAGTCAACCCTCTACATGGGCTTCAGCTTATCTAGGGGACCACTCTGCTCAGTTCTGCTGCCAGTTGATGCAGTTTGACCAGAGCAGGACTGGGGATGTAATAGTCTGTCTGTCTTTCTTTAAAACTTGGTGTCGGGTACACCAACCCCATCCAACCTGAAAGAGTAGAGTATGTCACACTTCACTTTCAAATGACAAACCTGGATGAAAAGACTGTGACTTCTTTTATGCATTAAATGTATAATTTGTTACCTAGCAACTACATGTGTGGGAGAAAGAGAAAAACAGAGAGGAAGGGAAATGCTTCAGAGAGCAAAGCTGTGGTAGGTGGTAGGTGTCACTGTGCTCACATGTGCTAGCTTACTCGCAGCCAGCTGGACAGGCTAATGCAGAGATCAGGACCCAATGCTACAGTTAAGGCAATGGTGTTTGATGCTAGGGATTAGGAAAAGAAGTGTGATCCTAAAGGTTAAAATCTGTGGGTGCTGTGATTTTGTTCAGCCTCTGGGAGCCTGGCTTGCTGTTGAGAAGATTAGCAGGTGATCTTGAGGACCCTGATGCTTTGTGTCAGCATGATCACTGACCACCTGGAGATTACTTGTGCAGGGATGGTCAATCACTTTTTGTAAGCTGAGGGATGCCTTTAGCCTGATGGCCAATTAGTAGATATGAGAATATAAGCACAGATTCCTTTGTCAAGTGTTTTGGCATCAGGAAGCTGCAAGACTGCAACCAACATCAATTAGAGGCCACAAGCTGCCTGCTGGCTGCAAGTACTCTTCCTTTGCCCATTTTTGAGCTGTTGTCCTGAGAGGTCCCTTTGTCAGTTGCCCCTCAGTGGCCATAATGGGACACTACTGCCCTGAGGCCATGTGCACAAGCCAGTGGATCTAATTAAGTCTCATTTCTGCAGTTAGGGACCATATATTTCCAGGATGTTAAACATCCTTGGATCCAAAAATATTCCCAGTGCACAGGTCTGTAGGTCATCTGCCACACTTCAGGAGATGGGATTCTCACCTTTAAGAGCCTGTTTCAAAAAATAATTAAGAAATGCAAAGTTTACATGATTTTCTATGATTTCATCTCAACTTTTCACAGCTATGCTTGGGCAAGCTTTTCAAAGCATAACATTTACTGTAGCCCACATGAAGCCCTGGGAGTTCCCTATTTATTTTGCTCTTTGACAGTTTAGCACATGCACAAGCAGCATGTGAACCCATAACTAGCACGCACTGAATTCTAATTGCTTGAATATCCATCTCCAACAGCTGTTATTGCAGTCTTTTCAGCTGAAGTAGCTGTCCATGCTGCAGCCTTTACAGGTTGTCCTACCCCTCAGCAGACACATCTTTCCTGAGATGCCTCACCTGTGTGGCTTTCTGCAGAGCCAGGAGCTGTGCTAGCTCCTGTACTCCTCATCATTTAGCCAAGTGTCCACGGAGACTTTTGCCAGAGAAGGAGTGGCAAATGCTGATGCTTTGCAGGGTAGAAACTCAGGGGAGCATCTGGCTGTGTAGACATAAGAGAGAAGAGGGTGTACCACGCACATCTCATGAGTGTGGAAAATTGCCAGGGTATGAAGAGAAAGAAGCCACTAGAAGTGCCTTGATTTCATGTGGCAATGTTTGTGCAGTGCCTCCTGCCCCTGCTCACCAGGGGCGGACAGACAGGAGAAGCAGGAAGGGTATCGCCTCCCACTGGTTTGGAAGAGAGCCCAGCTTTCAGGACCGTTACTCACACAAGCCTTCAGGCTCCCAGCTGATGAGCCCCTGGGGAGCAGTGGCTCCAGAGGAATGGAGGTGGGACCATGACCCAGTGCTTATAGAGAAACTCAGCAGGAATTAAATCTGTTCCATAACATAAACAGTGCAAGTCTCTAATTTCCAAACAAGCCCCAATGGCCCCTTTCCCTAGCAGTTCGCCTGTGACTAATCATACTGGTAGGTGTTGGGTCAAAATCAACAATGGTTCTCCACTAGGGTCACTCACTTTCTCTGTTTACACTGCTAATTTTATCACTGCTCAGCGTAGCTAATGGTATTATTTATATGTTTAGCAATGATAAATATCAATGCTAAATAAAGGCGTAAGCAGGTTGACAGCTGATATGACACATCCAGAACTTTATCATCAAAGGAATTAGCACTATGGGTAAAAGCTTTCCTGGTTTTCTGCAAAGCTGAACACTTATGAATGGGAAATGTAGTAAGCAATTAGCCTTCCCTGATAACAAAGCACATTGCTAATGAACAGTGCTTGTAAGAGACTGGATTTCACACAGATCCCAGGGAAATTCCCCAGCCTTCTTGCGATGGTGAAAAGCTGCATCTGAAAGTGCTCGTACCTTCAGCTTTGTAAAACAGAGTCGGTGGGAGAGCAGAGACAGGGCTGCATCACAGAAAACACACAACCCTTCATCCAGAAGCTGCTGGGAGCAGGGATGCACAGCCCAGGCTACCCAGGGTCATCCCCCAGGCATGGGCAGCCTGAAGAGGAGCACCAAGGTTATTGCAATGCTCAGATGAGGCTTCTCATGAATAAGGCTTTTTCCCTAGAAAAAATGTTTACTTTCTACTGAAAAATCACAGTCCACATTATTTCAGTGGAAAACTGGCTAAAAGCCAGGCAGTTTGACCCAGGGATGCCACAGGGGTGACTCACTGGATTTGCAGTTTAGGAAACTCCTATCACCATGATCCTGTCTGGGACAGCCTTCTGAGTTTGGACCCATGGTGCTCCATGAGGTCTTTCCTATGAGTTGGGCTGATGCATGGTGAAAGTCCTTGGCTGTAGTCCAACCTGACTCAAGCACCATGAGGCCCTGACATGTCTTTTCTAATTAGAAAATTCACCCTTTTCCAGTGAGAGATGATATTTTAAGAAACCTTTTGTGATATTTGATTCCATTTTGGCCTTTTTTTCATCTTGGAAAATGCACATGGGAGCACAAAAAGGATCTCAAGGCCAGGGAGGCAGGAAGATCTGGTCTTGAGGCATCATGGCCATGAGCAGCAGAGAAGCGGCAGCAGTTAAAATGGATTTTGGACAGGGGAACAGCTAACTGCTACCCCAGCGCTGTGGAGTGGCAGCAAAGCAAGCAAAGGAAGAGAGCATGAAGGGCTGATGGGCAGGAACTGAACTGTACATCAAGACAGTTCACCATACCATAGCTGTGGTGGGAAGGCTGGTGGATGTTCTCTCAGATCCTTATTCCTCACAGTGTCCATAACTAATGTGTTGTGATGCCCACAGCATCCCAAATCCAAAACTTAAGCATCCTAAGGAGTCCTGGATCCTGATCTTCATTCAAACTAAAGCTGCCTTATAGAGATGCTGCTCTCCTAAGTTAAATAAGATTGAGCACAACTCAGTTTCAACCCCTGGTTGAAACCCCTGTGCTCTCTGCACATCTGCTTTCATTTCTGCCCCGCATGTCCCTTTCCCAGCTCCTCCTGTATGGTGAGACTGGGAAGATGACTCTGCAGATCCATGAACTGGAAAAGAAGCAGGGATCAGAGACCCCATTTATGGCAGTGTATTTTTTCTAGGAACATCTTTCTGGATGTAGCATGTGGTTCTGGGATGTGCTGTAGGGCCAAGGATTGGGATGATTGCACAGAATAAGGGTGTCTCATGGAGGATCTTGCCTCAGTGGAAGTTGGACAATGTGCAGTGCCTGCAGCAATTTGCTGGTTACTGTCGTGAGTGCAAATAGATACAGATCACAGCCTACTTTCAGACAAATTCACTGCAGGGAAGATTTGGGTCAAGGGAGTTGAAGTGGTGCCAAGGTTACATGCTGTCCTTCTCCATGCATGAACTCATCAAACCGCAACCCAGTGCACCATGCAGAGATGAGTCAGTGATTCTGCTGTTGTAGCTGATGTGTGAATCAGTCTGGATACATCCTCAACCCTTTGCATTTATTCATGCCTTATACCAGTTTCACTGAGATTAGGATTAGACTGACAAGATCCCCAAGGCATGGATTTCCTCCCCACAGGTTGCCTGCTGTTCCCAGCCAGGTGTAGTGCCTGAACCACACAGTTCATTTTGATGGCACAGCCAGGCTATGTGGGGAAATTTTTCATCTGTATCCACTGAGGCCTCCTATGGCAGTGCTCCTGCCTGGCATCACAGATTTTGGATTTTTGAGAACCAGCCAATGGCCTTGGCACTGGACAGCAGGGCACCTCCACCTCCTATCAGCCTTTGAGAAGACAGTGCTTTCATGTTCTCTTAAAGTCCTCTATTACTGCCTCACAGCAGCTCCACAGCTCTCAGATATTCCGATCTATTGCCCTGCTGATGTGATAGCAGAAAGCAAAAACCAAGGAACATGATCACCCATGTATTTGACATGCAGTGCCACATGCCACATGCCGGGCCATGCTCAAATGTCTGTAATGATGCTATTTCAGAATAAATTATTTCCAGTTGTGAGAGAGGCACAAGGCTTGCATATGTCAAGCTTGTGGGTTTCAAACAGGTGGCTAACATCAGTTTCTGAGTAGGCTTTCTTCTTTTATCACAACGAAGGCACTAGGAGATCCTCTAGAGGATCATTGTTTGATGTCAAAACACTGGATGCTTTGTGACATTGAATCCAGATGACAGTTTTTGGGAGGAACCGGGGTACTTGTGAGTAGGGGAATTACAGTTGTAAAACCAGGTGAAGATGCATCTACTTTGGATGGTGGTGCTTGCTGCTCCTTCTCCTGATGTGGTACCTGATTGAGCCTTGGGCAGCCTTGGTGTTCACTGCCATGGGGTGCAGTTCTGATGGTCCATCAGAAAGCAGAGGGGTGTTTCAGTGTGGCTGGGAGACAGAAGTTGTTGATCTTGATTTTGTAGACTGTAATAACTGTTAGTTGCTTTGAGTCATGTAAAGATGCTTTCACTATGGTAATAATGGGGCCTTCAGAGACGGTTGCTTGATGCTGTACTTGGACCCCCTTCCCCTTGGAAATGGTGGCTATGTCCTTGGCCATGTCCTTGCCCTCAGTGTGATGCATCTCAGGGGTGGGGTGCATGGCAATCTGGCATGATGCTGGCTCAGGCCTTGTCTTGGGGCTTCATCACAGTTAGGAGGTGGAGGTGAAGAGCTTGAGGAATGCCAGCTCTCCCTGGACAGCCGATGCCTGCAAACAGGGCCAGTCTGGGAGCATCCTCTGTCTTACAAAACACCTGAGAACATGTGCTCTGCCAGGTGGAGCTGCAGTTGCAGGGCAGCCCAAGTACCATTTTTTGTTGAATGCTTCCTCTGGGTAATACAGCATGGCTGTACTCAGTTTCTGTCCTTAGGACTGGAGTCAAGAGCTATACATTCTGTTATGTGAGCTAGCACATTAATGTAAACAGCAGTCTCCAAAACAGTGGCAGGAGAATTAACTGATGCTATATGCTGCTGCTTCATGTTTTCTTTGGACTTGAGGAATAGGTTTTGGAGAGATTTTCCTTCCCATTTTCTACTCATGCCCTTGGACAAAGCTCTGTTATCCCCAGCTGACTTGCTTAAGCCTATAATCCCTCGTGCTCAAGACAGTGAGAAGAAAATAGGATTCAGAGTCCAAATGCCTTATGTGTCGGACACTAGAAGATTCCTACCATATGCTCTGGCCACCAAGCAAAGGGACTGAGCTCATTTTGTATCCTGTCATGTATTGCTGTTGTGCATAAGAAGCTGGAAAAGCCATGGTGAGGTCTGTCTGTCACAAGTTTGGCATGTGGACCTCCTGAAGCATTGGGAATGCAGCACACCCCCACTGTGAGCTGTGCCTCATGCAGCACAGTGTCTAATAAGTTCCTGTGCACCACCTTATAGAAATGTGATAGGCAGAAAGGCAGATCCAGTGTAGCCATCTTAAGTAGAGATCTTCTAGTTTGAAAGCATTTATCTTGCATGCTTGAAACTGAAAACATACCTGCAATTCTTCTGCTGTTTGAGGACAAAATAACTAGACACAACACATTTACTCAGAGCAACCACTGAAATATGAAGGGGCCTCCAAGATCATGTCCAATCCTCTGCTTCTGGCCAGCCAGAGTTCAGAAGCATCCTGGTCTGCCGGGGGCACTGTGCTGTCTCCTCCATGCATTCTCTAGGAATGCCCAGCTGGGGACATCCAGCTGCTTTTCTACCCTGTGTGTTGAAATGTGTCAAGTTGCAGTGGTAAAGATGGACCCCTATTATTTTTAACAATCTGTGTTGGTTTGGTTTACATGCTTGGGTACAACCTGTGAGCAGCTGTTGGTACGGAAGAAATGTTTGTTAGTTGAGGTGAAATTCTCTTTTACATGTCTCTCTTGCCAATGAAGTCAGTTACTGCCTTATATTGCGGCATAAGGTGAATTCACAGACTTAATTTAATATGCTGTCACATACCTGGACTCTGTGCAGCCAGTACTTATAATAGCCTGTAAATTCAGTCCTCTCCAAACCCTGTTTTGTAATGGTAACAACCATCACTGCTGAGGTCTAATGCATCAAGGTTATGAATCCTGCTGATGCTTTCCAGAGTCATAGCGCAGTTCTGGGGAACAGGTAGCACAACAAGCCTTTTCTTTTCAGAACAGATTCACAGATCCCTGGCTACAAGTCAGGGGCAACCATAGGGCAGAGATCATGCCCAGGAACGTCCATGTGCAGCTCTCCAGCACTGGTACAGTGGAAAGTGGGGTCCAGCCACACACTCCGGGGAGAAGGAGCAACCACCATATCCCTAAGCTGAGATGCTGATTTTGTTGAACTGGACGCATCCATTACATCTTGCATTGCCTCACTTCCACCACCAGCTAGTAAGCCCTGTTCTTTATGTTTCCACTAAATAAGATTTTTCTTATAGAAATGTAGACTTACAAACACTGTTCAGTCACTTCATCATCTTTTTTTGGATAAGTTAAATTAATTGACCTACTTTAATCTCTCACTCAATCATGATTTTCGATACAATGTCTTGTCTGTAGCTCTTTTCAGAACCCTGTCTTTTTTTCTTTTTTCAGTATCTTAAAAGAAACTCATACAGCTAAAAATGGGAAGACTCTTCCAGTATGGTCTTATCAATTGCATACACAGATAACTTTGACACTCTTCTCAGAGTCAGCGTTACCCGGTTACTGCAGACAAGATTGCATTCCCACATGTAGACAAAACATCACTTTGGCAATTTGTGCTAATATTATCAAGAGTGACCTCTAGGTCATTTTCAAGGTCATGGCTTTCCAGGGTACAGTCTGCTGTCCTGTCAATGATATCTTCATCTTCCTTCTTGAAAGTATAAAATTTATCTGGCTTTAGTGATATTAAAATGCATGGTCAGTAACACCTAGTTAACCAAAACCTCAATTACCACACTGTTCAAATGCTGCATATGCTAAATAGTTATGTTTTTCTACTACAACACATTTCCTGAATTTTGAAAACCACAACAACAAATATTTTCCCCCAACAGGAAATTTTTCCCAGATCACTGATAAAGAGCTTGTGTTGTGCAGGGTTTGGAACAGGACACTAACATAGCCCCCTCCCCGGAAACTCCTGCAGTATCACCAGACGATGACACCCTATTAGCAGATACGTTTCAGGATCTGACTGTTGGGCAGACTTAAATCCACTTAACAGAGCAAACGTCATTTTTGGTCAATGAGAATCTCAAGCACAAAATACGACCGAGTTTCAGTCTTCAGGGAAGACCAACATGTTGGTTGTTACGTTTACAGGCCAAACTCCATAAAATTATATATTGAATTTGTGCTTTAAGAGCAGAAACCACTTTTAATTCTCTCTGAGTAGTCTTGTATCAGCTTGTCACAATTTCATCTGGGACTGATGTCAAGTTAAAAGGCTGACAGTTTATTCTATGCTCTGTAAATATTTGTCCACTGTTGGCCTTTTCCAGTCCTTTGGAACAATATTCCAACATTTGTTAAAAATAAACATTAATGGGGCAGAGCTCAGGGCCCAATTCTTTATAAACCATTCTGTGCAAATTTTCAGGTTCCTAAGGTTTTCAGGTTTCTAAGAAAGACTTTTCTTCCCATGTCTCAGCTTCCTAACCCGCAGCCAGTTTGAGTGGCATCAGTGGTTGCTGTTTTCAGCATGAAGATGCCACCTCGGAGTGCAGGCAATAGAAAGCATCCAGCAGATAAAAAGCCTGCTGCGGCTGAGTATTCTGACCCAGGAGACCTCTTCACACTTTCAGGTTACATTTAAGTCTCAGCTTCCACAAAGAGACTGCCGAGAGATGAGAGCTGCAGACAGGGTCAGCATCAGACAAGGAAGCAGATGGATGGGAACCCCCAGCAGGTTGGCCAGAACATAGGCAGGGTTAGAGGAACATCATCTAGCAGGAGTCGGGGATGTGGTCAAGGATGTGCAAGGCCTGAGGTGTCAAATATGTGGGTGGGAAGAAAGCTTCGCCTCCAAACCCATCAGCATTCAGGGCTGTTTTTTCCCTACTTTCTCATTGCTGATTCAGATTTCATGCCAAAATTAAGAACTCCAGTTATGCACAAAGGCAGAGCAAGCCTGAGAAGATAAGGAGGCATTCCTTCCATCTGACATAAGGCATCTTCCTCAAGACTAGGCGTTGAGTGTGCCAGGGTAGCCAGAAGAAGGTGCGAATTCAGATCCTTTTCCTACCCATTGCTTGTCTAAGGAAGCTGTGATCCCCCCAAACAGCCAAGCTTGTTGCAACTCTATTGGAGCAACCCAGAGAAGCAAAACAGAAAGTGGAATGCTCTAAGAGGAGTCCTCCCCTGCCATGGAGACCAGGACAGCAATACTGGCCAACAAGGGTGAGAGCTGGTCCAAATATTCGGTGCTTCCATGCAGAGAGCCTGATGCAACTAATGGTTTCTGGGGTCAAGGTGCTCACCTACGACCTCCCGTAAGGCACAAACTCTGGCCAGAAATGAATAGGGAACATGGGGGAGCATGGACACCTTCTAGACGCACTGCCCTGTGGCAGGAACATTGCTTACATATGGAAGACTCCTCTTGGTTGTTTCCTGGCTTTTGCTATAGTCTAAACCAGAGAAGATGCCAGCATAGTCTCTTCTGGCCTCACCTGTATGTTTAGCACCTCTGACCTTCGTAAGGTCATGTAGTGTGAATGTGAATCGCTGTGCTGGAGCTGGAGGATATCCTTCCTCCTCATGACAGAGAGGTGCCAAAAGCATCCCCAGCACAGAGCAGAGCACAGGCTCTCTGCCTTGCTGGAAAAGATTGACAAAGAGAATGGGGATATGAAAGCAAGCATGCGTCAAACTCCAGGAAAACATTATGCAAATAGTAAGAGCATGGTATTATTATTCATTATGTTTCTAGTATGTTTTTACAAGTACATTAACAACAACAAGAGAGCCAAGGAGAATCTCCATCCTTTGCTGGATGCTGGGGGGAACATTGTCACCAAGGATGAGGAAAAGACTGAGGTACTTAATGTATTCTTTGCCTCTGTCTTTAATAGCCAGACCAGTTATCCCCAGGGTATTCAGCCCCCTGAGCTGGAAGACAGGGACGGGGAGCAGAATGGAGCCCACATAATCCAGGAGGAAGCAGTTAATGACCTGCTACGCCCCCTGGACACTCACAAGTCTATGGGGCCAGATGGGATCCAGCTGAGAGTACTGAGGGAGCTGGCGGAGGAGCTTGCCAAGCCACTCTCCATCATCTATCAGCAGTCCTGGCTAACAGGGGAGGTCCCTGATGACTGGAGGCTTGCCAATTTGACTCCCATCTACAAGAAGGGCCGGAAGGAGGATCCGGGGAACTACAGGCCTGTCAGCCTGACCTCGGTCCCAGGGAAGATTATGGAGCAGTTCATCTTGAGTGTGCTCAACAGGCATGTGCAGGTCAACCAGGGGATCGGGCCCAGCCAGCATGGGTTCATGAAAGGCAGGTCCTGCTTGACCAACCTGATCTCCTTCTATGACCTGGTGACCTGCCTAGTGGATGAGGGAAAGGCAATGGACATCATCTACCTGGAACTCAGTAAAGCCTTTGACACCATCTCCCACAATACTCTCTTTGGGAAGCTGGCAGCTCATGGCTTGGATGGGCGTGCTCTTTGCTGGGTAAAAAACTGGCTGGGTGGCCGAGCCTAGAGAGTTGTGGTGAATGGAGTTAAGTCCAGCTGGTGACCGGTCACAAGCGGTGTTCCCTAGGGCTCTGTTTTGGGGCCAGTCTTATTTAACACCTTTATCAACGATCTGGATGAGGGGATCGAGTGCGCCCTCAGTGAGTTTGCAGATGACACCAAAATAGGTGGGAGTGTCAATCTGCTGGAGGGTAGGATAGCCCTGCAGAGGGACCTGGACAGGCTGGACCAATGGGCCGAGGCCAACTGTATGAGGTTCAACAAGGCCAAGTGCCGGGTCCTGCGCTTGGGTCACAACAACCCCATGCAGCGCTACAGGCTTGGGGAAGAATGGCTGGAAAGCTGCCTGGCCGAAAAGTACCTGGGGGTGCTGGTTGACAGCCGACTGAACACGAGCCAGCAGTGTGCCCAGGTGGCCAATTGTATCAGGAATAGTGTGGTCACCAGGAGCAGGGAAGTGGTTGTTCCCCTGTACTGGGCGCTGGTGAGGCCGCACCTGGAATACTGCGTCCAGTTTTGGGCCCCTCAATACAAGAAGGACATTGAGGTGCTGGAGTGTGTCCAGAGAAGGGCAACAAAGCTGGTCTGGAGCACAGGCCTTATGAGGAGCGGCTGAGGGAACTGGGATTGTTTAGCCTGGAGAAGAGGAGGCTGAGAGGAGACCTTATCGCTCTCTACAACTACCTGAAAGGAGGTTGTAGTGAGGTGGGTGTTGGGCTTTTCCATCCTAAACGATTCTATGATTCTATGATTGTACTTTCTTTTTGATCTGCTGGTAGCACCTGCCTTTACAACCTCTCATGGCAGGCCAGTACTTTAGGTATTCATTAATGGTTGTATAAAGAAGTGCTTTCATATACTGCAAATTGGTCTCCTAATAGTTTCATCCCATGACCTGCTTCTGAACAGCAGGGGTGGGGGAACAACAGTTCTGCATTCAGCTTACCTATCATGTCCATGAGTCCGTAAACCCTGCTTGCCTTCTGCCTCAGTGTTCTCCTCTCCAGAGCCTCCTTGCAAGTATTTGCTCATCCAGCAGCAGCTTCTTCCCCTCCTCATTTCCACTGCTGCTCTCCAGACTTTCTCTAACTCCACTATGTCCTTCTTGACATGCAGAGACTGGGTGCTGGTCACCTTCTGTCTTTTTCTCTGTGCTATTGGAGCTGCCCTGGGCTGGAGGATATGCTGTGGAGGTCCCTGCAACATGCCAACTGCAACATTTGGCTACACATGCAGGAACTGGGATGGGACATCTCCAAGCTCTAAACAATTCCCATGTAAGCCCCAGTGCTAAGTCTGACATGCCACCAGGCTGTTCCCATGCAGTATGGCCCAAGTGGCTCTTGCAGGCAGTGGCTAGCATCAGTGTACCCCAGTGATCGCCCACCACCTCCTGGACTTGGGCTAGACCCTACAATAATCTGTGTTTATCAGTTGTCCTGCTGCATGGAGGCAGCAGGATGGACAGGGACGCTGGGTGGCAACTCTCTGATCCCAGCAAGGTGGAGAGATGCAACCCCAGTGGTCAGCCCCAAGTCCTCTTCTGCCTGTCTCTGCCTGGTGCACTAGGCAGGGGCAGGACATGCAGTGAGTATGTCAGTGCTCTGCAGCAGAGCCAGGCACACCCACTGGCTTGTGTGCACCCTTGGAGTGCACCCCGGGCTAAGGCACTCGCAGGGCAGGTGTGGCAGAGGGCACTTTACATGTGGACACAGCGCATGCGTCTCTGTGAGGCAGAGCCCCGAATTCTTGGCAAGGCTGTCTTACACCTCGTATATGATTATAGCCTGCACTGCAAAACTGGAGCTGAAGTTTCCACACATGGTACTTGTCGACTCATCCTCCAGCGGCTTTGGGGAGCTGTTTCTGCCGCCTGTCACGTAACTGTTTGCCTGGAGGAATGTTCTGGTGTTTCAGGGGCTTACTAGGTCTTTCCTGTCCTGTTTTTCCTTGGAAAAGCCCTTTCTGACTGCAGGGCCCAGGCAGGATCTCTGGGCTGTGTAAAGCTTCGTACCACATGGCACATGCAGGGCTCTTGTCTTCTGCCTATATATCTGTGTCAGCAGAGTCCAGAGCATGGGGATGAACAGCTCTTCTCTGGAGAGGAGCAACCAGCAGGCTGCTGTCACCAGCAGACACCTGCTAATTGCACTGAAGCTGCCTGCTCTGTGTGACCTGCTCCAGGAAGGCAGCTCATCCAGACTGACCACCCTCCTCCTGGATTGTTCACAGAGTAGCACATGACATGCAGGAGAAGGACAAATGCCTGAGGAAGCACAGAGAGGTTGTTATCCCTCCCCTGAGCTCCTGTTGGGGCCTGGGAGATGGGGCACTTGGCTATTGCAGTGCTGTGCAGGCAGACAGCTGCCCAGACTCTGCCTGTGTCCTCCCAGGGGACAAGGCTTGAGCCACAATCCTCTGCTCCCATTCGCAGTGAGGAGGAACTCTTCCTTCCTCCAGGAACCCAGTGTCAAAAGCTGTTTGACTTGGTGATTGAGCTGGACACCGTCCATCATTGGATGTCCCCATATCCAATGTATACTGAGATGCCAGTGGCTGGGAATGTGTACCTGGCATGCAGCAGAGGGATAACCTGGAAACTTGGAGTTTGGCCTTCATATGGCGGCTTTAGGCCTGAGGATTAAGCTCATTTTCTAGAGAATTTCTTTTCTGATATAAATAGCAGGAAGCACATGACCTGCCTTCTTTCCTGGAACTACGAAATGTTTTCCATGGTCTACCTAATCTGACTGTCATTTCTGTGCCGGGCTCAGCTGTGCTGCATTGCTGTGTTAGTTTCAAGAGTCACTGGGCTCAACCTCAGTGGGAAGGAGCAGGAGGGGTCAGTAATTCAAAGGTCCTGTGAACTCCAGGCTGGACAAGGAACTCTTTGAATTTCATTGTTATTCACTTAGCCCTGGGGAAGCTGATGTGGGCCCAGGTGGTAATGCCACCAGGAGAGGCCATGGGACCACTCTCAGAGGAATGCAGAGAGCTTCATGGGGATGAGAAGTCAATACTGAACCTGCTCCCTATTCTTCAGGACAGGGCAGGCTGAGCATCTGCTTGTGCTTTCCACAAGTCTCAGTGGCTCTCAATATTGGTTGCATTTAAGAAAGCAGCAGTCATGGCTTGTAAAGCCTCCAGCACCACTTGTGACTGTCCAGCTACAGGCTGGAGACCCTGTGGCAACCTGCTGGAGAGGCCCGCAAGTGTGCTGAGGTGCAGAGACCTCTTAGCAAGACCTGCAGGGTGGTGAGAGGTGGCTATGATGCCTGATGAGGCTGGGCTCTGCACAGTGCAGCCTAGCTGAAGGTGTCTTCTGTGTCTGCTCCCACCTGTCTGAATGCTACAACTCTTTTGACAGAGTTGTACACTTCAGGCTTTTGGATTAACCCAAAAGGAGCTCCTATTTTCTCATGGGCTTTTATATACTCATCTTCCTATACATTGACTGCTGGAAGACCCTTCTAGTCATTCTTTCAAAGGTTCTGTAGAAAAAAAGTCTTTGTTAAGAAGACAGTTGTAACTCAGGGTCAAAAAATATCTCGTGACTTCTGTTTGCCTTACGAGTACAGACATGAAGTCAGCACTAGCTTACTTCTGGATCACAGCAGTTTCACTGGAGCAAAGGCTCTGTATTTGCAGCCCCAGAGATGGAGAGGAAATGCCTAAGTCATAAGGCACTGAATCATAGCTTTCCTAGGGGATACTGCCACAGTCCATTCTGGGTTGTCCATTGCCTGTTTAGGAGTCTGTACTCTTCCTGGTCCTCCTGTCAATACACAAAATGCTTCTGAAGTGATTTGAAGACGTTGCTCAGACTGGCCTGTGGGCAGGACAGAGACCAGTCTCTCTGCTATGCTTTCTTCGGGCATAGACCCACTGCAGCTTATGTGCCCTTGTGCTGTGTGTGTGGGGGTGAGCAGGAGACACAGGAGTGTGCAAGTCTGCATGTCACAGACACATTTTTGAGTAAATGAGCTCTGCCTGTGACACTACAGGGTGCTGCTGCAGACCAGAAGCATTGAAAGACACAAGCATTTTCTGAAACAGCATTTCCTCTCATTGATTTCCTTGAGTCTCAAAGGCCATCCTTTGAGAAGCAAATCCTTCCCAGAAGCAAATCCATCATCTAACCTATCACTGCATAAAAGACTCTCAAGGGACAGCTGCTATCAGCTCCATCTATCCAGGCTATTCACTACTAGCACACTTGTAAGTGGGTCTGATTTCTGATAGCAGTGAAGAGCTCCTCTCCCTGAAAAGCACTTGCATGTGGCTGTGGTCAGACAGACTGCAGGACAGCACAGCCCCGGCAGGAGTGAAGACTTTCACTGAGGAGGTTAAAGAGTTACCTTGAGCTGGGATCTGTATTTTGTTAAATTATTTGAAAGAATAGCATTTCTGCTGTTTCCTTCTCCAACATGTAGAAGAAAAATGACTGTATTATGGTTGTGTCTAGCATAGTGTTTGGCACAAAGCCAGCGGGATTTACAATGGCAGGGTGAAAAGTCTAGAGGGAAGGCAGTTCATTTTGCTGTGGACAGTACTTACAGGGTCTGCAAGGACCAATTTCATAGCAGAGAAGGGGCCCGTTGAAGCTCCAGAAGGGAAACCTGACAGCAGAAAGCTGCTGGAGAAGCCATTTGTTCTGTCCACGAAACATGAGGTCAGCAGGACCCACCACCTCCTGTCAGGAGTGATAAGAGAGGGAAGGCAACAGAGTAAAATGGGCTTTGGATAAAAGATCAATTTTATTGCAGCTTTTTAGCATACAGATTTTTCATGCTGGACTTTTCTGGCTGGAAAAATACATCTCTGATTCAGAATCATTTTCAGAAAGAAGCACTTGGCCTTACTTCCGGGGTGGGGGTGTGGAAGCAGCTGAATATTGATTTCTAATACTCTGTATTAAATTCACATGCATTCCTGAATCACGTTTTACTCTAGAGGCAAGTACAGCTGGTAGGATGGGCAGGTCTCTGTTCTGCTCTGTTTCCCATCACAGCAGGTACTGAGTATTTTCGGGCTCTGCTTGAATGTTGTGTCCTGCCTCTTGTTTGCTCTCCTCTGCTCACCAAAGAGAGAAGCTCAGGCAATGAAGAGTCTTGTCCTGAGCAGAGTCTCATTTTGGAGTGTGGGCATGGGCTGTGGCACTGTGTGGACTTGTGTCCCAGCTGGGCGCAAGATGGGCAGAAAGTGCAGATGTTGCACTCTGTGGGGATAAGACCTATTGCTACCACAGAGAGGTGATGCGCAAAGCTGCCAGATGCACTGTCCTGTAGCTGCAGCCAATGCTGCCTTTCTTTTTTTTTTTTTCCTGGCCAAAATCTTTACTCTGGGGTGGTAAGACCTTCAGCTGGACATGTGGTTGATTGGGACACAGTGGCCTTGTGTCCTCGCCACCAGGTTTTACGTCTTGGATGATCATTACAGCCTGGGTTAGGTGTCCCTTCAGGAGGCACTGTGTGTTTTTCTTTCATGGGATGGGGCTGTAGCAGATCCATACCTGACAGTGGCAGCAGACCCTTGGTTTCCTGTGGTAAGAGTGGCTTGGCAGGCTGTGATGAGCACAGACAAACACTGGTTTACAGAGCCATACCCTCAGAAAGCTTTTTAGCAGTAGACAGGTGCCTCTTAAACTGCTTTACTGGTTAGCCATAAGATATATTTTAAAGACTGAAAGAGACAATTATTCTGGGAATCTGCTCTGGAAAATGTGTGGGAAGGTACCCATGGACTGAGTAACACTGGGGGTACATTGCTGCTCCACCATGTAGGCCAATGTCAGAAGGGTTGTCCTAAACCCACAGGCCAGTGACTGGCTTGCAGCTAGGCCCTTTGTCCATCCAACCTGGACAACTCAGGTTTTGTGTCAAGTCTTTGGAAATGAGCTAAAGACATCTCATTTTCCTTGCATCATCTTGGATTCTGGTAACGTCCTGGCTGGTGTGTGTGAACTTCACACCTCTTGTATAAATTGGACATCTCTGACATCAGCTCTCTAGGTTGCCACTGAACTTGCTATTGACAACCTGAAAGCCAGGTGATCCTCTGTGCCCAAGACAGTGAGAAAGGACAGTTATCTCCTAGTCACCATGGCCCCCATGGGCTTTTGGGCCAGGCTGGTGAACTGTGCTGATCTGTGGAGTCAGGCGCACAGGTCCTGGCTCTGTGAATGGAGATGTCCCCTGGCCTGGCAGAACCAGGCATTTGTGTATGTGAAATGCTGTCTTACTACTTACCAAGGAAAGACAGGCTGGTGCGCTCTCCTTGTACCTGGGGTCTTAACTTCATTGATGCTCCCCATCCCGGAGTGCAGGTGGAGGGAGTGGGTCCAAGCCAGCTCTGCTGGAGCTTAGCAGAGGGAAAAGGGAGCAGGCATGAGGGCTCAGCTGTGTTGGTGAGTGTCTGCCTGAGCATGCAGCTGCCTAAATCCCAGAGATTACTCAC
The DNA here is from genome assembly GCF_030463565.1 of Pelecanus crispus. Lineage (NCBI taxonomy): Eukaryota > Metazoa > Chordata > Aves > Pelecaniformes > Pelecanidae > Pelecanus > Pelecanus crispus. The sequence continues at coordinate 15,914,286 of NC_134654.1, read as the reverse complement.
AGCAACCTCAGCACAAGAGTTACTGCTCAAGGAAAAACTTCAATGTCAAGAGCATGAGTAATAACCAAGCTGGCACTTAACAGTTCAAACAGAAGATAAGACCTAAGGCTGGATTCTCAGAGGGCTCATTTTATCTCTTTTATATATGTCACAACTGAAGAAATGAAGAATATAAAAGTTATTTATTAGTGTTTCGTTCCTGCAGTACTTTAATCATGTCGAGTGTGCACTGACCCCATGGTACCACGGAACTGGAGAAGGGATTAACGGATTAAGGGAATCCTCTACCTCAGTAGAACCAGATTTGGGGGTGATCTTCACTCTCTGACCCCTTCACAGCTCTTTTCTGTTTGCTTGTGAAGCTGCAGTGCTACTCCTGCTCAGCTCTGAACCTTGCTCTCAGGGTGAAGAAGACATTTTGACCCTCCTGGCTGGAGGCTGGAGGTGGCCTAGCTGTGGGCACTTGCACTGGCCCACGAGTCAGCTCTTCTGGTTGTCAGAGAGGAGACCATTGCCAGGCTGTGTTTTCCTTGCTCCCGCAGCACCTACCAGAGCACTCTGCAGTCCTACTGAGTTGACATGCTGCAAGAACCAGCTGCAACAGTCTGTTGTTAACAGTGAAGGCACAGAAAGGTGAGAGAACTTGTCAAGGGATGGAAAAATGAAATTCAGACAGGAAAATGTAAGATACCATCTCTGTGAAAGTACTATATAGGAAACAAAGGTAGGAAAGAAAATGGGAGAAAGGAGGGGGGAAGTAAAAAACTTAAATTCATTAAGTAAAAAATATGTCTTAAGTTTCCTTGATTCTGTGATACCAATCTTGGCAATGCTGTGTGCAGTATTCTCAGCTGAAAAATAATCTTCCCTACAGTAACTTTGTCCTAGTTGTGAACCAGGCGTCTCTAAAGTGACAATCCATGTAGCTGCTGAAAATGATTCAGCTGAATAACAGAGGGGCTGGAAAGAGCAGTTGCTGTTCCAGGCACTCAACAGGGCCCTGGAGCTGTGGGGCACAGGGCACTGTGGTGTCCTGAACATGGCATGAAAAGCTGGACTGTATTCAAACAAGTTTATATTGTGCAGAAATGCAAACCATTTAGCAGTGGTTTGAAACATTGCATGTCTAGCTGAGCTAAACAGCAATGAAAGGTGCAGCGTTCTCAGTCTACACAGACCATCAGGGTGTTTACGTGGTGCAGGCAGAGGGATTGTTCCAAGGGTTCAGGCATAGAAAAGGTCAATAATTAATTATTTAACAGATGTGACATTTTTGCCTGCATCTTCCCATAATACATCTGCGAGCAGGTGGTGACTGTCTTGAATCTGGCTGTGATCTGCACTTAATCTCTGTTACTGAATAATTCTTGACCCTCAAAACATTTGCATGCTGTAAATGTACCAGAAATTCAAGCCTGTGCCCTTTGATAGTACTCCAGGTAGGTCCATGCACTCAGGTCTGCTCTGGCAAAGTGGGAGGGAAGCAGAGTATTTCTAGTCTCTAGACAGGTTGTATGTAATATAGCTTCACAGGGTGAATTTTAAATGTTATAGTTCAGTCCACCAGCTGCAATGAGGGCTATTCAAATCTTTAAGCTCAGAGATCTTTCTTAATTATTCTTGCTAGTGGTGTCCACATGTTGTCTCATTTATGGAAACCAAATAAGAAACACGTAGGAGCCAGGTACTGGGGTAGGAGTAGATCTGCCTGAACATCTCAGAAGGCATCAGGGGAGTGCTTAGGAGAATCCTCATGTGCCAAGAACAATCTGACTACTATGATTCTCCTGGGCCAAGTCACATGTTTCTGTTACTCTGACTATAAGTATGAACTGAAGCTGGAAGATGGAAGAGTCTTCCAGGAAAGAAGCATCATCAGAATCATAGAATTGTTTAGGTTGGAAAAGACCTTTAAGATCATCCAGTCCAAACATTAACCTACACTACCAAGTCCACACTAAACCAATCAAGGGTAGACTAGACTAAACCATGTCCCAAAGTGCCACATCTAACCCTTTTTTGAATACTTCCAGGGATGGTGACTCCACCACCTCTCTGGGCAGCCTGTTCCAATGCTTGACTACCCTTTCCGTAAAGAAATTTTTCCTAATATCCAAGCTAAACCTCCCCTGGCCAGCTTGAGCCCTCTTCCTCTCATCCTATCGCTAACTACATGGGAGAAGAGACCAACACCCACCTCGCTACAACCTCCCTTCAGGTAGTTGTAGAGAGCGATAAGGTCTCCCCTCAGCCTCCTCTTCTCTAGGCTATCATAGTATGGGCAAAGGGCTGGCAAATACAATCCTGGGTGCAGACCTGTCTTGGTTGATCTGGGGAGACCAAGTGTGCTCTCAATGACACTTTAGAGAACTGTGTTTTGACAACTTTAATTCCTCTGATCTCATTTTACACAAAATGTCTGGGATTTTGGCATCAGCATCACCCTTTACAAAATGACTGGTACCTCTGAAGTAAACCAAATCTGAGTTCAGGTCAATTAAAACAAATTTAATATTCAAGATTGTAGTGTGGCTGCTTGTTAATGACAAGTGAGTAGGTAATAATTGCATTTCAGGTCACTCAACACTTCTCAACTCAAGGGTCTATCTTCATTTGTCAATAACTTTGATGAACACTCAGGACCAGGATTCGTCATGCCATATATCTGCCTTGTGCTGGATTTTTTTGAAACATTGCACTGAAAGCAGTTAAGTTGCATCAGAGAATGAGGTTGGAGAAAAAATGTTGATTTTGCCCATTTTCCAAAATTCTTATGACTTTTATTTTGAGAAGCTCCAGCACATACAGGCTATGGAGCAGGACATGACATTTGGCAGAGATGGTGGTGTGTATGTCAAGATGTGCCTCTTGCTATCCTAGAGAAAAGATGCCCAAATTTGGGAACATTAAAAGTGTTTGAAAAGTCCCATTTCACACAGCCTCAGTGGAAACTAGCTAGAGTTTAGCACCTAAAATCTTGCAAGAGTTTGTCTGCACTGGTCATGCTGCAGCCCTGCTCAGTGGGTTGCTCCCCGTGAGTCCTGTTGAGGACAGGCTTGTGAGAGAAGCAGGCTCTGGACGTGACCATCCTGAAAAGCAATACTGATCCTGGAGGGCAGAGGAAGAAAATGTGAGAAGGATCCTGAGGTGGAGATGGACCCAGGAGCCCAGGTGGGAGCAACAGAGAAACAGTATGGGGAGCCAGGTGGGGAATGGGTAGGATGGGTACTGGGATGACAGTTGGGGATATGTGGGTCTGAGAATAAGTGATGCTAGTGGAGGGGGCGAAAAGGCAACAAGGTGACATGGGACCTTGGAGCTGGAGGACCTGGAGGATGAGTGAAGAAGTGCACAGCAAAAGGTCTGGCCTGGGATCTCAGTGCAAGGACTTGGGTCAGAGAAGAGGCAGTGACCTGGACAACAAAGCAGGCTGGAGACCAGGCAAGAGATGGGGAAGAGACTGAGGCACCCAGGAATTTGAGGGAGAAGGTGCTTGGTACTTAGATTACTTTGAAACTTCAGTCATGACCAGATTTCATTTTAATAGGTATGGTATGAAAGCAAATGGGAGACACCTTTTTCCCAAGGGTGGGAAACCTAAACAGGGCACACAAGGAGGTGGAGGAACATACCCAAACACAGTTCGCAGGCCAGTGGTGGGCCTGAGGCTTCCTATTTTCCATGTTCATAACCACCACTAGCCTTCAGCAGGTTCCCTCCTCCAGGCACAGATCAACATGATGGGCACTACCAGACAGAGTGGTTTCCAGCCAAGTTATCTGTGGGCTGTTGAATCTATAGATTCTAATGAATCTGTATTGCCTTCCTAACAGCCACAGAAAGGAGAGGGACATGGTGGTTGTTCTGCAAAGTGTGAATCCACTTCTTAAAGAGAGATAATGTAATCATCTGGGCATTTGTTCTGACTTCCCTGTGACAAGTTTATTTGCCTGAAGCAGCGGGAAAGAAAACTATCTCAGGGATATCAGATCTGTTATGCTGTTTAATGCTCCTTGGAAAGGAATAGACAAACACACAATATTCATGGTTACATGAATGTGCCATCCACAAACTTGAAGTCCTGATCTTAAGGTGTCTTCCAGTTCAAAAGCCTTAGACAGTCAGTGGTACCTGTCTCTGTGGAGACAGAAAATCTTCTCAAGAGAGTTACTTTCAGCAGACCAGTTTAATAAGAGAGTAAAATAAAAGTTAAAATGCAACGTCTTTCCCTTTTTAAAGGAAATGCATTAAATCGCATTTGTTTGTACAAGGCAAAGATCAAATGGGAATGCAGTCTCCACTTAGTATCCCAAAGAGACACAGGGCCCCTGCACTGACCAGTGCTGTGCAATGGAACCTGTGAAGAAGCAGAAGGAGGGCATCATAACCTGGGCCACATGGAGGGTCTCTGCTGGCATCACCCAAAGTATATGGGCAGGACAAAGAGGAACCCAGGGCCAGCCACCATGCAATGGAGCATCTTGGATGGGAGCACTGGATCTGTCCTGTGTGTTTCTACACACTTAACTCTCATTGTCCCCCAAGAGCTGGGGTAGGGCCAGGATTAACATGGACAGGTTTTGTGGCAGTGCAGGAGGTTAAGGCTTGGATGCTGAAGGCCTCAGGGGGTGTTCAGAGTGCCTAATGTGAGACAAGTAACAGGCAGGAGCCTGGGAAGGCAGTGCAGGGTGGAGAGCATTGCTTAACTTGGGCTAAGTTGTGGGTCTAAAGCAAGGCCCCCACAGGACCCCACCACCTCACCCAGAGCTGGTACAGGTGCAGGAGTCCTGTTTGTCAGCTAACAGCTCCATGTTGACTTATTCCATTTCTGGCTCATTTGGAGAATGCTTTGCATCACACCTCTCAATCACCTTTCTGTGCAGTGCCCACTCAGAGCAGGTCACTCCTGGGATGAAGACCCTACCTGGAAGAGAGGCCCCACTCCATCCCACCTGATTTCAGCTGACGACTTGGACAACTCAGAGAGACATTCACTCTCAGGGCCAGAGTTAAACCTGGGGAGGGTCTGTCTCTTGCCATTGACCAGGAAGAGGGCTCAAGACAGACTTCTAATTTTAGACACTAACTGACATGCCTAGTTTAAGCAGGGTGAATCTGGATCTGTACAGGAAGAAACTGCTGTACCCGAAAGTGCAACACTGGCTATCTGGAGCTTCACCCTTGCTGACTTCACACCAACTGGCATCTAATCCCACATTTAAGCATTTAAACTGACTAGACAGTAGAGGTATTGAAGGAGTTTTTCTCCCATCCTGTCTTCCAAGGAACACTGTTCCCTGAATGTCCCTAACAGTGACTGTGGAATCCCATCACTGTTAACTGGAGAAAAATATTTGAGGATGTTTTGTTCCTTCCTTTGTAAACCAGAGCCCTGATATGGTCCAGGGCAGTTGTCCAAGCCAAAGATGTGACCTCTCCTTTTTGAGAAGAGGAAAGGCCACAGCTTGGTAAATAACACAGGTTTTATTTATGGTTTTATCAAATAGACATTTATTAGGTCAATAACTAACATAATGTTGGGGATGAATGTGGATGGGCTGCAACCATTCTAGGGGATGATGTCTGGTGTATCATCTACGCTGGCTGCAGTCATGCCTGATGCTCTGGCTCTGTGTTGAAGGAACACAAGGCACCACTGCGCAGTTCTCTGTCATGGGGGAAGTTTCCTGCTGAGCCCCTTGGACCTAGCCAGTGCATAGGATGAATGAGAGCTTTGGATATTGCTTGGATAACTGCAGACCTGTCCCTAGCATTGGGGGAAGGGGATTGGCACACTTAAGGTCAGTTGGCTCTCTCCATCGACTGGTGTGGTACCCTCTGTACCCCATGAGGCATAAGTGGCCTCAAAAGCTAGAAATTCACAGTAAAACTGACAGTTTCCCATCAATGACTGGGACACTGGGATCTTGTGGTTCGCCAGCAGTGCAGAATATAGCAGAAAGAAAAAGGCCAAAAGGCCACAGATCAGAACTGGAGCTCACTTTTTATGGGCCATGACCCACAACCAACTTGCACTTCTGTGTTCCCAGTGCTACATGGAAGAAGGTTGCTTCTGAAACCTGGGGCCTCCTTCCCCACCTCTACACTGAGACCTCAGCCATCTCCCAGAGCAGCCCAGGCAGCAGCCAGGGAGATCTCCAAGCTGGGGCTTTGACCTCCCTACCATGGCAGCTTCACTGTGTTGGGCCCTCAACCTGAGAAGACAGGTTTGTCTTCTGGACTTGGAGTGATATGAAGGAAGGACTGCCATCTGTGCATGCACAGAGAAGAGAAAACACCCCTGTCTGTGCACAGATAGCAGGTTCCCAATAGTGAGACTGCACTGTCTCATCAGGATTGCTTTTTCTATATCTGAGAAACAAAAGATCCACTTGTCCATATTCTCATCCCTAAACAGTCACCAGTCCTTTAGCAGTGGCATGATCAGTCTCACTCCTACCATCATCATCAGGAGGAAGGCTTTGTGCAGTGGCTTTAGTGATGTGAATCTCCTTGAAGTCAAAGGGCTATTGTTTCTGAGACACTGCATCACTTGTGAAAGAGTCAGGAACCCTGCCACAGTTATGCTCTTGAAACTGCTCTGTGCTTGCAGCTCTGGATCGCCCCTCTGCAGGCAAAAGAGGGAATGCAAAAATACAGCAGCCTCTTAGCTACTGTGAGGTGTTGCCATTCCTAGGAAAGCCAGTACCGAATCTGTGCTGAGCAGCAGATTGCACTCAGAACATACCCGGCCATATTGAACTTTAGTTGCACACACACCAAAGGGTCTGGAAGAGTTCAGCCTGCAGGATAGCCTTTGGCATAGCCAGATTCCTCCCAGCAGCTGGTGCAGCTGCCTCTGCAGCTGCTGTAACTCAGAAGAAACTCTGTGTGTGATGCAGAGGGACTCACTGAAGGCATGGGAGCCTCTGCTATGGCAGGAGTGATGCAGGCAGGAGTCCATGAAACTCACTACTTTCAGGACTGATCAGAGGAAGAAGGGAAGCATTAGGTCTGGAAAGCAGGAACATGCTGAATGCACCTGGAGACTGGAAGACTCTGTTACACCTGGTCTCACCGGTGTCCTGAGCACAGTGTCATACTCTGTTACAGTGTTGTGTGAACAGATGGGATAAGAAGATGGGAGAGGATTGTGTGTCCCTTCCCTTCTGGGTGGCTGAGCTGTCTATAAAGATCTGCCATTAAAAGCTTTCAACCTACCTGCCCACACACCCAGAAAAGGGCTGACATTCCAGCCAGCATATGGCTACATGGTCCCTAGGGGGTTCCCTAGATCAGTCAGGGTTCTAACTTAGATTGGATATTAGGAAGAATTGCTTCACAGAAAGGGTAGTCAAGCATTGGAACAGGCTGCCCAGAGAGGTGGTGGAGGGTGGTGGAGTCACCATCCCTGGAAGTGTTAAAAAAACAAGTAGACATGGCACTTTGGGACATGGTTCAGTGGGCATGGTGGTGTTGGGTTGATGATTGGACTGATGATCTTAGAGGTCCTTTCCAATCTTAATGATTCCTAGTTTTTACTTTCATTTAAAAATAATCCAGCCACCAAGCCAGGAAACATGAAATTGCTGCTCTCCCCTTAATTAGTTTAGTGGTGGACTTGGTAATGTTAGGTTAATGGTTGGACTGGATGATCTTAAAGGTCTTTTCCAACTTAAACGATTCTATGATTCTATGATTCTACCAACCACCCCGACAGGAGAGTGGACAGGAGACCTCCTGGATATCAGTCAGGTCAAACAGACGTAGCACAGAGACATGAGGGACTGGGGTTTGGCTGCAAGAAGGTGGTTGTCCCCTCAGATAAGGATGGGAAGAATTAGAAACCTTGCTGGGAAGAGATGACACTGCCCCTGGACATGTCTTGAGCTCACTGATGCAGACATGGCTCTCTTGTGGCATCAGCTGCCAACAAGGTGAGCTTTGAGGGCACATGGACCAGTTGTGGCGGAGAGGGGAGAGGGACCTCACTCTGTCCCAATGCCTTGTGTCTGGGACAGTCTCAGTGAGACAACGGGGAAGTGCAGCACAGGTTGCTCTCTGCTCAGCCAAGCAGCATATTCCCAACTCCTGCCAGAAAAGCTTCAACACAAATATCTTTAGATCTTTGGCGATTTTCAGCTTGTAGCTCACCCAAATGTGGGTGGCATTTACATGACTTGCAAGAGGCTATTCGCTGTTCCTCAGACTCACTTACAACCAAATACCAGTTTCCTGATTCAAGTTCTAGAGTTGCTAGAAACTGTCAGCTGTTCTCCTTCTTCCATTTAGAAGTGGCTGAGCTGATTTTGCTGAGATTTTAGAAATTCTAGGAAACCTTAACCTTGACATTTCATTTCCAGCTAAGCTGATAGCAGAGGTTGCTGAAAAAAAAACCCCTTATCTTCTTCTAAACACTGAAACCACATTATTAGCATTAGGATTTTTCTGCTTCTGTTTTTTATTTTCATAAAAATATTCTGCAGAAAATCTTGTTAGGATACTTTTTTAGCATTTTAGCCAGTGATACCATTATTCCAGTGCTTAGTGCTTACAAGTGAGGACTCTCATGGAAGGCATAGGGCAGCACTAATTAGGGGCTCAGTATGTTTCTCTGCTTAGAGCAGTCATGTTTAATCTTTCCTTATATGTCAGTTTTTCCAGTGTCTCAACCTTTCCCACCAATTCCATGCTCTCTAGTCTTTCCTTCAATGCCACTGCACTCAGCACTGGTAGTCCTTCTCCATGATGCCTGTTGTGATGGAAATGCTGTAGTTCTGTACCAACCCATTACTCAATTTCTGTTTCCCACCCACCTGACACTCACCTAATCTGTGTGCTTGGAGTTTACAATCCCCAGCTTCAGGGTCCATCTTTAGCTGCTGACTTTAGGTCCAGGCAGGCAGCAGATGCTCTTGATTTCTGCTGTCCCCAAGGGATGGGAGAGCCCACTGCACATCAGGCAATCACAGGCTTCCTGGACTGAAAGTCTGGCTGTATCAGTCCACACAGGCATGATGGTGGGAGAGGATAAAAACTCCATAAAAACTGCACCAGCTCCAGGACCCAAGAGTATTTCAGTGTGCTTGGAGGCAGGCAGGGAACACTCCTGCCCTGATGCGTTGGGCAGGAGGTCGTACTGGGAGAAGGCAGGATGGTCAGGAGTCCTGAGGAGCTGCCTGAGAAGTAGGTTCACACTCTCCTCAGATATACGGAAGCTCCATGGAAAAAGTGGCCATCTGCACCACTCCTGACACAGCTCTTCCTCCTGACTCAGTGCAGAACATTTCTACCCCCTTCTGCAGTGGCCCACCTCATTCTGCCGGGGTTGCATGGCAGGTGAGAAAATCCTCATACCTTCCTGTTAACAGCTGTAGCAGTCACAGGAAGCATGTTCCTCTGAGTGACAAAATTTGTGCCTAAGGATTTATGTCTGCTCTCCTGCAGCATGCAGCGGGCTAATATATACCATCCTTCCTGCACAAAAGTTCATCTGGTATCTCATCAATTCACAACCCCAGTACAAGGTAAGATTGCTGTCATCTCTGCGTCCTGAGCCCACCTGTGATGGCGTTATTCAACAGAAAGGGTACCAGACTAAACTATCCTACTCATAAAGATAGTGCAACGCACAGCATGCATGTGCAGCCACTGTGACAGCACTCTGCAGGCAGGTTTGCTCTGCTAAGTGTTGTCTGACAGGGTATGAGATTTGGATTGTATTTACACTACCCAGGTTGTTATATAACTACAGGCTGGAAGTCAGGGAAAAGGGATATTGCTGGGAGGTAGGGAAGGAAGGGGAAAACAAACCCGGAAAAGCTGCAGGCTCAGATTCTGGGAGTCTTTTACAACTTCCAGCCCTCTGCAACCTGGTGAGGTCAACCAGAGCTGCGGGAGGAGCACCCAGACGTCGCGGCAGACTTATGGCTGTGTGGGACCACCACTGGGAGAGGCAGGTGGAGGGGAGCCTGTCCATCACTGTGGTCCCTCCCTTACCTCATACAGCCACAGCACACTGCTGGGGCTTTCCCCAGGGGAAGGTCTCTGTTTTCTTCAGGTAGAGTGCAAGGTTGCACAGTTGCAGTTTTCTCCTAGTTAAAAAAGGTGCTGGGCCAAGGAAGTCCAAGGAATGTCAAAGAAAGCAAGCCCTCTGATCAGTGCAGAGGGAAAGTTAACAACAGATGAAATGGTGGGGCTGAAGAATTCAATGCTTTCTCTGCTTCAGTTGTTGCTAGAGTGATTAACTTCAGTGAAGTGATTAATGCAATTAACTAGCTACAAAGGGGGAGAAATGTGGATCGAATAAGAAAAGAATCAGTTTGAGAGTGCTTAAATAAGTGAAATACACTTGTTTTCACCTCAGCTGGGCCTGGTAATTCTGCATTTAGGTCATTTATGGAACAGAAGCCATCTCACAACTCCTGGCAGCTCTCCCTGAAAACAAGGGCTGGGACAAGATTTTGTCTGTCCTCAGGTGGGGGAGAAAAAAGGAGCCAGATATAAGGGACAATCCACAAAATGCCAGTTGTACTGGGACATACTGGAACAAATTATTGAACATGCCATTTGCAGACATCTAGACTAGTACATGATGAGGTGCAGCAGCCAGCTGACATGAATTTGTCAAGAAAAATACAATGTTGAAATACCTCCTTTCCTTTGTGCTAACATATGTATTACAGGTAGGGAGAAGCAATAGCTGTCAAACAACTTAATGCTGCAGAGTTTTTGCATGCTGTCAGATGACATCCTTGTGTACATGCAGACAGGAGATTGCCTGGGTGGAATTGCTAAAGGCTAGGTATAAAACAAGGTAGTAAGTGTGCTCAGTGGTTGTTATCATCGGGTGTCTGTCTGAAAGGCTGTAGTGAATGAGACAACCAGGGTCTATCTCCAGTGAGGTACCCCTGAAGACTTCCATGAATTACCAAGATGATGGAGCAGAGGGTATTTACTGCTTTGGTGACTGATCACAGACTGGGAAGAAGACGAATTTCACAGGAGGGCAGGATTAGGATTCATACTGGTTTAGAGCAACTGGAGAAGCAGTCTGAAAGCAATGACGTCCCATTCCTTAGGATACACATGGTGGGGGCCACCAAGCATGCATCCAGCCCTGAGCTGGTGGTGAGCTCACCCAGGAGGTAGTGAGATCATACCTGTTTTCCAGGACCTGTGGTAGACCTTTACCTTGGGGTACCAGCAGGATGGGGATTTCTTGCAGCCACTAGCAGCATGCAAAACCCTCAGGGAGTGGGTTGGTTTCTTCAGCCAACTGCTGCCTCCTGCAGGACTGGCCAAGGGGAGTAGAGCTCTGGTGGACTGCCCCTACGGAGAGCTCCAGGATCACTGCCTACACTCAAACCAAGCCTCCAAGGGACACAGAGCTCTGCCGACAGTTATAAATTTTCCTTCAGTATCATTTTCCAATGGAAAATTACCCTTCTTTTACTAGCTTAGTAGATTTTATTTGGGAATCCAAAATTCCAACTCTCTGGCAGCTTCACGTCTTCCTGCAGGAAGAAATCCCAGCTGGCAAGAGACTTTCAGACAAAGGCCAGGGGGCACTGAGCACCCCAGCCATCCATGTGTCCCACCCAGGAGCACTAAAGGAAGGGCACGTGGAGAGCTGAAGACCTGAGGGCTTTGGAGCCAGAAGCCTTCTGGAGGAAACTGAAGTGCCAAGGGCCTTCCCTGAGGGCAGGAATCAGGCCCCCAATGACCTCATTTCTCCTCCTCCCACCTGCTCTTGGGAATGGAGGATTGCCCAAGGGGGTTGAAAGAAGAAGCCACTCTGAATTGACTTCTTACATGGTGTCTCCATCATCGGAGGTGTTCAAGACTCAGCTATACAAAGCCATGACCTGATTTCATGTTGTCATTAGTCCCACTTTGAGCAGAAGTTTGACCTAGAGATCTCCAGAGGTCCCTTCCACCAACACACCTGTGACTGCACAAGAGTGAGAGGAAACCTTCATGGGGATAACCCCTATCATGTGTAATTCCCCCAGGCATGAGTGCCCACTGTCTGGAAGAAGTCCCCTGTGCTGTGCCTTACAAGTGCATCAGCACTCTTTCCCTTCTTTTCTGTCTCCCATCAGTGTTTAAACCTCCTGGAGTCAAAGTGGACACAGTGGTTTCAGCATTAACAGTCATAGGCACTGAAGTCAAGACAATCATCAGTTAAGGTGCTCTGTCCTGGCCCATGTTGTGATGAGAAGGTCAGACCATTTCATTCAAGTGGGGTGACCCAGGACAGGGTGTTCTCTTCCTTCTCCCTGCTTGGCCCCACATCTGCTCTAAGCTGAGCCCACTTTTTGAAAATAAGTAGGAGAAAGATGTCACTCTGTTATTTGATTGTAGATTGGCTGGGAGACATGAAAAAGGTGTATCTGTGAAAAACAAAGATGCAGTTCTTGGCTTTGTCAGGGATTATATTTTCTGTGAAAGGAATGCTGGTGTCGTGGCAGGTCCTAAAGAGGTCTTAAATGGAAGGCCAATGTAATTCATGTCACTCACTTCAAAAAAAGCTGAACTTAGATTGAATTAGGTGCATAAACTGGTTCATAGGATGAGCAGGTGTCTGGATATGCCTGTATGCATGTGTAGTGTCGTGTGGGAGGAACAGCAACTCATCCTTGGAGGAGAGCAGTGCTTTCCTGAGTCAGGGCCTTGTGTGAGGAGAGGAGCTAGGAGAGACAGGAGGTGGGAGTAGGTACCTCTTCCTTCCAGCCCATGAGAGGATTCCCACATCTCTCTGTTCCTTGCCTGCCAGCAAGGACCTAAGAAAATTCCTGTCAGAGAGCCCCAGGCTCCCTGTTCCCACTGCCAGCTCAGGAGGTGGCAATGTGCTACAGACATACTACTGCTCCAGCATGTGCTTTACTTGGCCCCAGATACTTCTTCCATTGGATGCACATAACTGGGTGGACACCACAGATGGGCAGAAGCTGCTTAACATTTCAGAGCAGCCAGATGGATGGAGAAGGGGACCTGACCTCCTGTCTTCTCACAAAGTGGCACAGCCCACCACTGTGTTTTAGCAGGATTTGGGGGTGTCTGAACCTTTTTACATGTGCCCAGGCATCCTGATGTCTCCTGTCTGCCAAAGGCTACAAGCAGGGAGGCAGAGACTTTTGCTTCTGGTCCACAGGATGCTGTAAATCTTGGGGAGCTGCTGCTGTGAAGTCCTTCACAGCACCAAGCCTGCAGTCTATTGAGAAAAGCCAATACGCTTCTGTCTGTCAGATGGCACTTAACCACTGCTGTTATTCTAGATGAGTGAACACTTGTGTTATATTTTCCAATAGCAAAAACTGGGGTCAGCAGGGTGTCTGCTGTTTTAGCCAAATCCAGATGGGGTTTTCCTATAAACAAGTGCACACAGAATATTTATATAGGCGATGGCACCTGACGCCTTAACACTTAGGCCATCCTATTGAGTAGCCACTCATACTATAAGTCACTTCGGTGCATTAAGTAAATATTTTAATATAGCCATGTCACTGTTTATTATATAATGGCAGGGGCCCAAATCTTGCCTAATGCTTGGTTAAAAAGTCAGTTTACACCATCCTTTACTGTGAATCAAAGAATGCATAAACGGGGCTCTTTTGTTACTCAGAGCTCTGTTTACTTTACTTTTCTGTAAACCTTTCGAAACACTTGCTTATAAGAGCTGATAGAACCCAGATTTTTCCCTGGGGCTGAGGTGTTCATGATGTCAGGAAGGTACCACACCAAGTAATCAATGGAGTTTCCACTGAACAGCCTCAGGTTCATCCTTCGCTATCTGTCCTGGGCTCTGGTTTGAAAACAGTTCAAGGTGGCATAAAAGCCACCTGTGCCAGAGAGGAAAGCCCAGTGACTCCTGGTCCAGCACAGCTAGCTCTGCCTTGCAGAGGCAGACCTGGCGCTGGGAGCAGATGGCAGCAGTACAGGGGAGCATCTTTGGAAGCAGAAGTGCAGTTTGCATCAGGAAAGGGTGTCTTCAGCTTCTTCTCCAGCTGAAGGACTGCATGATCTGGTGACCAGAGGGATGCATGCATCCCTTTTCTTCATTGCCTTCTTTCTTCACTTAACTCTTCACTATCCTTATGCATCTCTCCCAGTGCACAGGCTTTCTCTGTGTCTCTCTTCAGCATGCTGCTGAGATCCTTGTGGTCAGGAGGCACCTGCGAATCTTACCCAAGATCAGTGATCAGATAAGAGAAGTCCATGATAATGTGGACTAGAGATTGGGAACTTCAAAGGTTTGTCACAGGTTCTGGCTCAGAAGGGTTTGGGATGTTGCAGAGGAGTGTGTGGTACTCTCAGCCCTGCATGTGGGTCTCGCAGTCACCCCTGTGTACCCCACACTTCAGCTGTCTGTGTTCAACCCCAGTTCTTCTTCTGGCAGGAGAGAAACTGGCTGTGAGCAGGACATGCATGATTCTTGGGAGGCACTAACAGGACTGGTACTAAATAATGAGAGTTCCCCAGGGTAGTGCTCACCAGTGCCAGCTTGCCCTCATCTCTTCCTTGTACTTCTCCCAAGGGTCTTGGTCTCAGCAGCACAGCCAAAGCCTCTGCAGACGGGAGGTGGGGGTGAGGCTAGGACAAAGGAAAAGCCCCTCTGTAGCCAGCCTGGCTTTGCCATGTGGTGACATGTAGATTGTCCCAGGGAAAGAAAAGATTTGACAGGAAGATGGCAGGGACATTTGGGAAGGGATTGTGCCTCCTTGTGCCTAGCTCACCAGCAGCCCATATACTTGGAAGAGCTCATGGGTGCTCTTAGCTAGCGCACAGCTGGCACAGAATGGTTTGGGATGGTGGATTTTCCTGTAGAGGTTTTTAGCTGGTTAAGGGGGTTCAGCTGCACAAGGAGTGGGGTGAGCCACGTGCATGCACCTAGAGCTGGTGGCAGCAAAGCAGTACATGGAGATTATTTGCAGGGCTTCCCCTTGCAAACAGATAGAGCAAGGTTTGCAAAATGATCATGTACCCATCCTGCACATGGTGCAGTGCTGGGGCTCAGCTTACCTGTGAGAAGCAGCTAACTGCTGCCAGGGACTGCTGAAATGGCCTGTAGGACAAAATGGGTGGCCTGGCAGCTAATAAGTACTGAGTGTATTCTGGTGACCTCTGTGTCCCCTTCTGAGCTTGTCCCTGGAAGCCCACAGCTGAGGAGTGCCACTTTTCCCCATAAAGCTTCATCTACCCAGGAGTTCATAGGAGCACCAAACCCATGCAACTCAGGGGAGGAAAGGCCTGCAGAAAATCTGGGAGGATTGTGAGATATGCTCTGTCACTGGGTCAGTCTGAAGGGACAAAGGGACCCTGAAAGAGGGGAGAGGACAGAGGGAGGAGTGGAGGACTGCAGGAGGCAGTGAGGCTCAGGGTGACCCAGGCCGGCTAGCTCTGAACTTGGCAGCATGCTTTAGGTAGCAAGAAAAGCCTTCCTTGGGCAGTTGTTTCTGTGTGCTGGGCTGTGCATACCCACAGGGAGTCCTCACACTTCCCACTGGCTGCTCCATCAACATCTGCTTTCAATTACTCTAGCAAGCAACAAGCCTGTATGTGATTTCAAAGCATTGGTTCTGGATCTGATATGAATCAGAAAATTACACCTCTGCGGGTTTCTAAGGTAACTGACATACATATCCTCCCTTGTTCTGTAGTATTAATGGTTATAGCACTTAGCACCTTGGCTCCCTGAAAAGTGAGATACGAGGTTTGGGGCTAACCAGACCCACAGCTTGAGGCCACAGGTAGGTCCTTAAGCCCTTTTGGATGGGCAAAAGGATGGCAGGAAGGGCAAGGGTCTCAGCACTTCTGGCACAGCACAGAGCAATGAGCTACCCCTTCACCTCAGTGCATGATCTTTGTTCCTCTCCCCAGGGCTCAGACTACCCTGTGCTGCTGCCCACAACGTGGACACATCTTCACATGCTCAGGTCCTTCAGCCATCCCCAGAGCAAACTTTGGGCTCTCAGCTTCCCCAGTGAGAGAAGCGTTTTTCTCCAGTGCAAGATTTCCAAAACTTGTAGGTTCGTTGTGATAGAGAAGAGACGTTTCTGAGATTGTGAGGACCTTTGTGGGTGGGAATAAAGCTCCCACTCAACTCCTGGGATGAGCAGAGATCTGTAGCTGAGACCCAGGGTGAGGAGTACCTACCCTACACCCCATGGGGGAACCACCTGTCCATCCACTGAGATGATCAGGCTGAGGAAGTGGGCCTCTGCACATGCAGTGAAGTGCAGAGAAATTACGGCACCCCTGACCAAGCCATACAGAGCTGAGCTGACCATGAGACATGGCACAGGCCCAGAGCCATGTTTAACACAGCCACACTTCTGCCAGACCTGAGCCCCAGGGACCTTTGCCTGCCTGTGAGTTAGTCCATGGGGACTCGTGTTGGATATGCATTGATGGGACCTCATGACATCTCTGCAGAGCAGCGTGGGTGATGGATGGATGTGGCCCTGGGTGCTGTGCAAGGCTCTGTGCAGGGCTCTGGTGGCATGGTGCTCC
This sequence comes from Pelecanus crispus, assembly GCF_030463565.1. Taxonomy (NCBI): domain Eukaryota; kingdom Metazoa; phylum Chordata; class Aves; order Pelecaniformes; family Pelecanidae; genus Pelecanus; species Pelecanus crispus. The sequence continues at coordinate 15,897,771 of NC_134654.1, read as the reverse complement.
AAAAACTCGGTGCAAGGGACAGTCCCTGTCCTGAAGGCTTTTTAATCCCATCACTACCCCAGCCCTCTCACCAAGTCTGGTAAAGCAGTAGCATATTTTCATCTGAAAAATCACTCCTATCCTGAGACTTCTGAGGTTTTTGTGCAGCCCAGGAGCAGTCTTCAACCTCTTTTTAAAGGTCCTCAACTGTTTTCCAGTGAAAGCTGTGCCACTGGCAGGCTGGTCAGGCTCTGGGACATCCATGACCTGTCCCTTTGCCTACAGCACACTGGCAATGATATTCCCACTCCTCTCCTGCCCCAGCCAGGCCTATTTCCCAGCTGCTGCTGGATCCTAGGGCTGAGGCATCAGAGAGCAGTCATTTGGAGACAAATGTCTGTAGCTCTCCTGAGTGCACAGAAAAGCTGGAAAATGCTGGTCTGAGGGAACCCTTGGTCCAAGGGGAGCCCATGGGTATTTTCCCGTTGAGGGAATCACCTGGTCCATCAAGGGAAGCCCATGGTTATTTTTGCTTAAGTCATGTTTTCATAATCCTAGTTATGGTTTTTGTGAGGCCTAGCAAGGTCTCGAATGCATGGGTTTGTAAAACCAGCATTCCCAGACATGCCTGCCTTTGAGAAGTGGGTCTCAGTCTCAGGGTTCCTCATCTATAACAGAGAAAGCTTTCCTGCTTTCCTTTTGTACATGCATGAGGGACCTCCTGCTGAAACAAATCCACGTTATCCACATGAGGGTGGCCTTTAGGTCCACTATGAGAACAGAGGACACTTACAAGGCCAGAAAGTACTAACGGAGCCAAGAATTCAGAGAATAGTCTCCAGGAAAGTATATACAGACAGAAATCCTGCAGAGCTACTGCAGCACGCACACTGTTTCTCGTGGAGCAGCTCAGCTCTGTACTCCCAAGGGACACATGCATGCACAACCTGGATGTGGAGAGCATAAAAAACCATAGTTTCTTGGAAAGTGGAAGACTTGCAAAATAGAAGACTGTGAGCTCGCTGCATTATTGAGGGCCAAAATACAGTCAAACACACATTGCTTAGAGCCATCCAAGGATGTTGCTCAACAGACAATGCAGTCTGGGCATGAGTACCACCCTGCTGTAGAGGTACCTCACCCTGAATTCAAACCCATGCTTTCCCACAGTCTGACTTCTGTGGGCAGCAAGATGAGCATGAGATCCAGGAGCAGTCCAGAGCATGTTCATGTTGTGCATGCAATGCCACCAGCATTTGCCACAGCCCCAGGCAGCCTGCTCCACTCTGCACCAGGACAGAGAGCACACTGTACTTGCAGCTGTGCTGGAGAGGACAGCAGTGTTAGTCCTAGCACCTTATGGTGGAGCACCTTGCAGCCAGCCAGCAGCCCTTAACCCACCCCCAGCTTTCTTGTCAGCAGAAGTTGCAAAATACTTGATATAATCCTCCTCACTGACTCATTCCCTGGTGGCCCATTGCCAATGTACTGCTGAGGGAACAGTTCCACCTGCACCACCAGGGAGGGGGTGAGGATGGGCTCTCACCTGGTTGCATCCCTGCTCTGCCATGTGTGGATTGCGGCAAGAGTAGTGGAGTGTAAATCCTTAATCTCCTGGGTCTCTGCCCCCCGTAATATATTGTTCTCCATTTCCCCCAGGGCAGCCTTTTTCCATTGGGTAATTGGAAAGAATCTGTGTCATATTAAGAGGCATTTGGGATAATTGTGAAATTGGCAGCCCCAGCCCTGCTTTGTTTAGACCAGGGTATAATTTGGTTAATTTTAATATTTTTTTTAAACTTTGCCACAAGAAGGCAGAAATTTAGATTCCATTATTTAGCAAGTAGCTCTGAGGAATGTCCTTTGGCATCAGGGGTATGTAGTGGGACCATAGACCTCTTTGCAGCCTTGCAGCATTCACTGTGCCAGGCACACTGAGTCTCAGCCAGGCCCTGAGAGCCCTGGCCACAGATCTCATACTTTCCTGATCCATACATGTTTCTTCTGCCTGCATGCACTCCACCATGTCACAAACCAGATTTGACAGGCAGTCAATGCAGCATGTTCATCTGTGGAAGACAGAGAGTATAAGAATGGCTTTACTGGGGGTCAAAAGACAGGTCAGTCTAGTTGAGTGTCTGGTCTCCAACCATGGGGGCATGGCTAGACAGGAGCACTGAATGCTCAGCAACCCTTCCCCCTGTGGTCTGTTTTCTAACCATCTGTGACTCAGAGGCTCCTTGAACCAGACCTAGCATCTCTGTGTTTAATATCCACGATGGATTTCTTTTAAAGGTGATGCTTGAGCACTTGAATGATTCTCCCTAGTTTCTGCAGTGAACAACCATTTCCTATTGATGCTGTTTGGTCCACTCCTGACTAGGCAGTCCTCCAGACCAAGGTCTACTGCCTCAGTCTTCTCCTTCCAAGATAAGAGTCTCAGCCCATTTCACCTCTCTTTTGATCATTCTTGTTGCTCTTCTCTGTGGATTGTTTTTTCCCCACGGATATTATTTTGCATTTGCCTTTTTATAACTCAGGGACTCAGTATCAGGATATCCTTCTGTAGCTCTCCAATATCAGGTTTCTTTTTTAGGGCTCTGAGTAATTGGGCATTATAAAGAAAATTTTTCTCTCTCTTTATCTAGATCATTATGTTGACCAGCACAAGCCCTAGCACAATTTCTTGCCTATTGCCTCCATAAAACTAATCTACCCTTTGTTCATTATTTTCTAAATACTCATATACTATAACAGCTGTTTCTTTAACAGCTTTTGGTGAGGAAAGTCATTAGAAATGTTCTGAAAATCCAAGATCACTCAAGTCACCTTTATCCATGTGCCTTCAAATAAGTCTAGTAGACTTGAGGCATGAGGCACTGTGAAAGCCATTTGGATGTGTCTCCCCTGTACCATATACCTTCTAATTCTTTGTTACTATTCCATCAGTACGTCCAGCGGTGATGCCAGGGTTTGAACTTTGAGCCACCCAATCTGGCACTCCCCTACCTTGCTGAACCTGGCTGCACCTACTGATGTTTTTGGTACTGAGAGTCCATTTATTTCTGGTTAGGGGGGGCTTAAATCTGCTGGTATGAGCTGTGGCTTGGGAATAGGTATCCATTCATACAATATCATTGCCTCAGGGGGAACCATAGGTGGTGATCTTTCTGGGGTATTTCATGGGTCTGCAGAGCTTTCCACTCTCACCCCTAGACACTTGATTTCCAAAGGATCTTACTGCCAGGATACAGACAAAACCATCAATGGAGACACTTCACTGCATCTAGTCTTGTAGCTATGCATGTGTCCTTTCCAAGCCAGGCTCAGCTCCTCCAGAAAGGGTATTCCAACAGTACCCTGGATTCTGCATGGAAACACTGGGCATCTGTCCTTGTACAGCTGCAGGATTTTTTTTTTTTTTTTCCTGACATCAATGTTATCCATGACTAAAAAGCTCTGTTCTTCCTGTGCAGCTTTACTGTGTCTCCTGATCCTTTCCCACACAGACAGGGAACTGATTTCACAGACATTTCAGGGAGTTGTGGGTCATTGTCACTGAAATAAGAGGGACCAGCATTGACAGTAGCAGCTGGACCTGGAGTTCCAGTTAATGCCAAGCCTTGCCTCTTGCAATAACCCCACCTGTACTTACTTAAACATGCCCCTTTTTGGTCACAGGCCTGGCGCTTTGAGTCTGGGTGATTTTACAAATAAATTTAGACTGGAGGATAGATTAAAATTTCTAGCCAGTAGAAGAATTATGTTCTTGAACAGCCTTCCAAACTGGAAACTAGGGGAAAGGAGCCTATGTTGTTTCTAGATGGAGCTTGATAAGTTAATGGAAGGGATTTTATGACATGACAGTAATGGTCCTAGAGTGAAAAATTGAATAATGAGATAATGGACCTTGAATGTTTCATTTGCTAGTATCTCTGGAAGAATGCTACAAAGAGAGGGGTTCTTCATTTATTGATTCTCTTTATTGCACTATGTTTTATCATCCCCATGCTACAGAGCTTTAGTTAGTTGTTTGAAGGAACCACAAGTTTTCTTTCCCCCTGATGCAGCCTTGGGATGCAGGGATGGAGAAAGGAGCTCACTTTCTTTCACAGTGTTCTGTTTTGGCTAAAGATTGGATCTGGATCTGATGCACTTTTTCTCTAGTGTTAGAGCACTTCTGTGTGCCTGGGTGAGGTATCTTGCTCACAGTAATATGTTCATTGGCCTTGGAACCACACAGCATTTTTCCCTTAGCTGGACTGTCAGGTGCCTCTGCATTTTTTTCCTTCCTTTCTGGGATGAAGTGTGTGTTCACCTGGGTTCACTTAGGTTTTTCACTTTTAAAAATCCTGTGATGTAGGGAGAGCTGGTAGAAGTTTAGCTACTTTGGTCACCAAGATCATTGCAGGGGTCAGACCCAAACACAGATGCTGATCCCTAGTCCTGTATTCCTCTGTAGAGAAAAGATTATGAATCATGGATATCCTATGATCTCTCTCCTGTAGATACTAGGGCCTCCTGCAGAACTTGGTGTGTGTCCTTTCTTCAGCCCATGAATGGTTCAGTTGCTCATTCTAATGGGCACAGCTGTCATGCAACAGTGAGTGAATAACCCACCTCAGGGTGCTCTCAAGCTTAGGACTATCACACAATCATCCTTCATTCAAAGTGTCTCCTGCAACACACTGAAAAACCATGGGATTTGCCTTTTGCCTCAAGATGGTTTCCATTTGTAAAAACTATTAACCAAGCTAGAGAGGGACTGAGAGGGGCTCCCCCCTTGCTAATCCTGGACTGGTTATGACTACATGGCCTGGTCCCTTGGTCCATACAGAGCAAGTTCAGCAGGAGACTGAAGAACATCCCAGGCTTTGCTGCACTAGATCTGGGAGCAAGGAGGTGAAGGGTGCTTGAAACCTATAGAGAAGAGTTGAAGCAGAGTCTTTCTCACAAGCCCTATAGCCACTTCCAGCTTGTGGCAGCCCCAACCATGTCTCACTCTTGGTTCCCAGTTGCAGTGCCTGTGATCTGATTGTTGCAGCAATGTGTTTTTCAGAAAATCAGACTGCCCTGGAGACCTCTGCAGAGTTCAGCACTGATCCACAGTGGTGGCTGGGAGGAAAAACACACTGGAGAGGGAATCCCCTCACAGCACAGTCCTAGAGCCACTGCCCACCAGTCCGCTGTCCAGCCTGTGCTCTGCAGTCAGAATCCTGCTCCCAGCACTGCCGAGCATTGTGGGCATCCAATGTCAGGGACACTGACACACTAATGAGCACAAAGGATGTCTGTTTGCTGGCCCAGGGCCAGCTATGCTGTTTCTGAGAGTTCTTACGTGTGTGGTGGAGAATGTGATGGCTCTGGAGCAAAGTGCTGTGGAGCAGGTCTAAAGGTTGAACAGCTCTTTATCCCTGCACATAGGACCTCCTTTCCATTCCTTCTTGTTCCCTTTGGACCTGCCATGCAGTTGTAGGCACTTGCTATTGACTCTTCTCTATATTAAAATGTATTTTGATGTCATCAATGAACACAAGAAGACAGGCTATACACTGGATTCCCTGTGGGGGTTTACTATTAAAAACTCTTACTGGGCAGCTCTGTTAATATATGCAGCAGAAACATCGCTGCTCCAGCTCCTGCCTGTGCCAACAGTCAAGGGCAAGAGAGACAGAGGTCTGGACAAACATGCCCCATAGTTTTGCTAGACTTTGAGGAGGGTCACAGAGATCAGCTTCTGGCTTCTTGCTTTCTGGTGTAGCTGAAAGCATAGATGGTCCAGGTCACCACACTGAAACATGAAGTTGGATGTGACCCCTGTCATCAGACATCTTCTTATTCAGTGTTCAGACCCATGGCCATGGGGCTAGAGAGGCAACACACAGGGTATGACCCACCCAACAAGTAGGTCCACTCCATAGTCTGGCTCAGGCTAGTCCTTGCTGCAGCAGGAACACACCCTGTGGGCATGAGTCCTCTGCCAGCAGTCTGGGAACTTTCCTAAAGCCCTGCTAGGTCAGTCTGTGTCCTTTCCCACCCACTGAATGCTCCCTGTGCCAACTCAAGCTGTCGAGTCCCCCACGCTAGGCAGAGGGACCATCCAAGGCCAGTGAAACTGGCTCTGCCTCCAGCTGCACTCCTGTTTGAGAACCACCTTCATCACTTTATTAATAGTGTTTGTCATTGTGAGTTTTCTTTCTACCCCTCCATCTGGCACCTAATAAAAGGCATGGGTCCAGTTTGTGCTCATTTTCCGTTTCAAATCTCTGCCATGTTTTCTTTCTTTTAGAAAGGTTTTGTTTATTACATTTCTAAAATGTAACAAAATAAGAGAGACAAAGATCAGATATAACCACAAATGCCACAAAATTAGGACACGGTTAAATGATGCTGACATTCAAATGACCTTCTACAAGAGAAGCCAGTGCTTGCTTGCAGAAATGTGGGAGGCAGCTGCTGGTAGGGGTGCAAATGTCACCAGGAGAGCCTCTTGGGGGCAGCCGATCACAGCCAGGCCTCCCTGGTGGCCATGGTGCCACAGTCCACACACAGTAAGAACTTGGTTTGGGAAGTGGGCTTGAGCAGATGTGCTGGGGAGGGAGTGACCCTAGGACATGGACGCATTGCACAAACCCAGTGCAAAGAGTATCCACACTGCGTAATGTTACATGGGCAGGGTAAGCAGAGCTAGTTCTGAGACAGGAGCTGCCCTGTCCAGTGCTGAGCTATGGGACTATGTGGGTTGAGGGACCTCAACTAGTATCTCAGTTTGGTGCTGCAGGGCCCCTCATAAGCAAACCAGCCCCTTGACAGACATGACCACCTTTCTGGTGGAAGACTGCATGTTGCTGAGTCCAGGACAGCTCTCCATGTCAGTAAGTTTTTTTCCTGAATCCAGGTGAAGGCTATGAGAAAACTCAGCCTGGATTTTTTGGACACTTGTGCCCACAAACTCAGGAATCTCAGAGTGGGATGGGTAAGCCTACTGTAGGGCCTGGCCTCAGGAACCCTGCACACTTAATCAAAATGAGAAACCTGCTCATTTTGCAGCCATCAGAGCCATGACTTGGCAGTAGGAACAGTGTTAATGGCAACAGTGATGGTGGTAGTGTTAAGTACCAGGGGACACTTCCAGAGACCAAAGATCCCCATTTCACTAGTAAAGTTGAAGAATTCAAGTTTTGGTTGGGGCTGGATTTAAACCAAGTTCTGAAAACACTGTTTTCTTCAAATTAGGAAGATGGCTGTCCTTTCTAAACAGTCCAGCTTGCATTGCCACTAACAGAAACAGACAATTGCTAAACATTTATAAATAAACCAAAATCAAATAAAAAAATAGTTTAGAAATAATTGCTAATTCTAAAAGCCTCATCTTTCCTGTGTCCTTAGCCCACCAAGGCTGCTGGGAATGGGGCTGCCCCAGGTGGGCAGGGCCCTGCATCCAGTGTCTCGGCAGTAACGAGTGTGATCCCAACACCACCAGCCCCAGCACACAGGACTCGTGTCAGACCTGGAAAATTAATGAGATTAGCCTAAAAGCAGTTTTGCAACAGAACAAGCAGCAATAACAAATTTGAGGTTGATAGCCACTTTTTGAGCCTTTCCAGCATACTTAGGACATTATCGCTTATTTCAAGATTTTTAAGTTTAAGATTACTTTAAAAACTACAAGCATGGCCTAGATTCATAAGGAGGTGTTTCATCTAACTCAGAATTATTTGCATGTGTTGTCCAGTAAAGTTACAGTAGTGTTTTTAATGGACTGTTTTGCCAGGAAATAGCCCCAGACACATAACCAGTGCTAAAAACTGTTGACAAATGCTAGGTAGCATGTGAACTGCAATCCTTAAGTACTTTGAATCTCAAGCCAAATGCAGAAACCACAGCCACAGCTGACAAAACTTGAAGCACTTGTAGCAGCGGGCAGTAGTACAGCAGCCCATGTAATAAGGGCTTGTAGCCCCTGTGCCTTGCCCAGGGAAAAATGTGTAGATTTGTGCTGTGGCTCAGCTCCCAACCCAAATTCTCCATCCACTGCATTTCTGGGGACTCTCTGGAGCATTTGCTGTGTGTGTCTGGAGCACAGCACAATGTCCCAGCATTATCACTGCCATCCATCCCTTACACTGCCATCCATCACTCACACCCTTCCTGTGGATGGGTCCTGTTAGCAACGTGCTGGCTACAGGGACATCTTTTCCCAGATGGTGCCAGGATCTGGGGCTACCTCTGTGCCAATACAGAGCCTGTGTGGAGGAGCAGTGGTGCCGTAAGAGAAGGCATCAAAACTTGAGGACAATGCATGTAAAGTGGGTATCCTCTCCACCCTGTCTCTGCACCTAACATATCCACACTGGCAGACTCTCCAAAGAGCCTATCTCTTCTGACTGACAACATAGGGAGCGCTGGCTCAATGAGACATCTAAATATTGGTGCTGATCGGTCACAGAGCAAGTACTCCATTTGCACAGAGATTTTCCAAAATTCCCAGCTCTCTTGGGCAATGTGATGTACAACAACTTTCATTCCTGTCCACACCAGTGATGACAATGTGTCCCCTCTGTTGCAGTGTGTGATGTAGGGAGGGCTCGTTTGCTTGCTGGCTGTAGAGTGACCAGGGCTGTGATAAATACCATTTGGAGCAAAGAAATAATTTCTTTTTCAAGCTGCTGTAAATGAAGAGACTCCAAGCAAAGCTGGGGCTGTGGGTTGAACACCCTGGAATAATCACTTGAAGTGGTACAGTGTGGCTACTGTCTCAGCTAATGCTAGACATCTCCATTTGAGTCCATCACACAGGCTCTTTTTACAGCCAGTGGCAAGAAATGGGTGCTTTAGGGGACAGATCATCTCACTTGCTCTTCAGCTCACAGATAGGCATGATGACTGTGCCCTAGAAATTCCTTTTTCATTCAGGGACCTGAGTGTCTGGCTCTAGTGCCTGCACTTGCACCTCGACATTTGGTCAGATGGATGCCAACCACAGAGAGAGCTCTGAGAGCTGCACTGGGTCACCGACCCAAGACACACTGTTCTCAGGGATGTTTCTTGGAGACTGTTGGTGCTCTGGGTCCTATCAGACAGCTGGCAGTGGGCACAACTCTGGATTTTGCACAGATGTCAGCTAAGGGATTTTGTATAGCACAGGCATCCTGCCAGTTTCCCCAAGAAAGCTCATTGTTTAGCAAAGCTGTTACCTTTTGGAAGGTTAATACTGACCTGGTATTTCTCTAAAAATCACAAGGTCTTGCAGAAGCAGCAGGCAGACATGGTACAGGAGGAGTGCTTTGCCATTGCCTTTTCCATACAGTTTATCACTCAGAAAAGTCCCCATGGGCTCACCCCAGATCACATCTATGCTGCAGGCTCTGCCAGGCATGCCCACATGTCCCATGTTCACGGGCACTTTGCTAGCACGCGAAGGAGTGTCAGTTCTGCAGCACTGCAAGCAGAAGGATAAAGAGGGTTGACAGATCTTTGCACTGTCCTGCTAATAGTCAAAGCCCATCAGGTGGTTGTGCTCCCCGGAGACACCTCCTACCAAAATGTTAGACTCCAGCTACATCACTGTGCCAACCCATCACCCTGGAAACTCACTTTATTGTGATGGTCACCATGTGCCATTGTAACAAACCATAGTCATTCAGCCTCTTTTTTAAGGTTTTTCTCAATTCTGACATTTTCTGTGTTTGTCTTCCCTTGTTACCACATCATGACAACACCTACAGTGCTGTACATGGCATGTCCTCTCCAGACTAAATTAGTTTCTAGGTGCTACTACACTATAATAAATTACATTACAGAGATCACACCAGCCTGCCTGTGCTCACAGGGCACCACGAGGGAGTCCTTGTCCTGGGAAGGGCCCTTGGGTGCCAGAAGATGTGCCATGGACGTAGATGCACAAGCAGGGAATTAGTTCTCCATGAATTTCCCTCAGTGAATCTGATCACTAAGAGTCCACATTAACTTTAAGATCAATTATTTCAGAAGCATGCAATTTGTCAGTCTGGTTTTGTCCTGGATATCCTCAGCCTATTTAGAGGACTGACAGAGAGGTGGATCTTGGGAGGATCTGGGGTAATAACCCGTTTCCTGATCACTGCTTCCTCTACTGTTTTTCATTACTTAAAGCTTCATTCTATGACAAATGAAGAAGAAATCACTCTTTTTCAAAAGAGCTCAAGGGGACAGGGCTGAGGCCAGAACTGAGATGTTCTCTTGAGAACAGCCCCTATCTCTCATCATCCTTCCCTGGCTGAAGGCCAGGAACTGTCCTGGATGAAGACAGCTGCCACTTTCTATTACTGGGCTCTTTGCTGCCATCTCAGGCCACATGGCCTTTGGGCAACTTGGAGCAGTTATCAACACTGGGACTTTGGAGGCTGGGAAGGAGATACTATCCTAAAACCCCTGGGAGTGCAAACCTTGCTGAACGTGGGGTTCACAATGTGACCAAATACTAGGCAAGTTTGCCCTGAGTGAAGATTTCATGGTGTCATGTTTGCACAGCTCTGTTCACTGGGTCTTGGCACTTGGCCCCACAGAGGGGTTGCACAAGAAGCTGAATGGAATAACTTGTCAGTGGAGGGGGGTGTCCAGGTTTGTGGCAGGTTTCCTTGCTGTGTTTTCTGTTCACTGGGGAAGTCCCCTGGCCACCTTTCCAGGCGCTCCTCCTGAGCTGCAGTTCCTTTCTCCAGGGCACTGGAGGAATGTGCACATCTGTGGGAAAGAGCCTGTAGGCTCCACACCATGCCGCTTCCCTCAGCACCATCACAGGATGGGGCTTTCTGCATCCCTGAGGAGGCATGAGGGAGTTCAATGAGGGGAATCATCCAATGGGGACATCATCTGCAAGGAAAATAATGAGATAATAGCAGTGGTGCATTCCCTGGCAGCCCCAGGATGGTCTCAGAGGCACAAAGGTCTCTTATTCTGGGTGCAGGGGCAAGTGGTCAGAATTGTCTTTTGCCTTGCCAAACATGACATGGCTCTAAGGAGGACCGGGCAGGATTCCTGCTGGAGATTTTACGTAGCAGCATTTGGTCATCATCTGCAACAAGATGGTGCAAATGTCCATGGGACATTTACCCACAGAAATCCAGAGCTACTCTTGCTGCCTGAGCACTGTAAACATCAGCTAAAATGCCCAAAGTCCCTGTTTAGTGAGATGGTTTTATCAGCAACATTCCTGCAAGCAGAAGCCCAGGAACACAAACACACCACAACAAACACGTGAAGAATTTGATAAGGCTGAACTGCACCTCTGAACATCTCTGTCCTGTGTTTTCTCTGTGTATTTGAAGTTTTATGGCAGGTCACGATTGCTTAAGAGGCTCTGCACATACAGTAGAGCTAAACGTATTTACTTCTACTTCAACCTCCAATAGACCAAACAGCAAAGCAGGGGAGGATTTAAATGAATCCAGTATCTGAGGAAGTGTAAGCATGTTTGTTCCCATCTCAGTGCATGCAGGAGGTGGCACAGGGGAAAAGGTGAGAAGGTGGAAGGTGAAGATTAGATGTATGGGACCATGGTGGGCAGGAAATTACTATGCAGACCATCAAAGTTGCATCACAGTAACCTAAGCAGGAGCCAGCCTTGTGGAAGTGTCATTCATCAAGCCATTTCTAAAGGTTGGAAGCAGAGCACATTTTTGGGTGCTGTGCCTAATCCTATACAGGCTACAAGCAGGAGTCAGGTGCCTAAACGTGGGTGTCTCAAGCCTGTAGAGATGCCTCAGGTCCAGCTGCCATAGGCTCTGCATCCTATCTGCCAGCCAAGCAGGGGTATCTCAGATGGTGCTGGAGGCCTTTGCTCAGACACTAGGATCAAGCCTGGAGCGCTGCATGCTTAATGTGAGTCTATCCATCTCCTTTTTTTCCTTTCTTTTTGGGTTGCTAAGGTGTATTTGCAGGACTGTAGTGGCACGGAGCAGACAAAGAAGTGTCTGTCCCTATGTTAGATCCCAAAGCAGGGCACAAGAAGGGTATTGTTTTGCTTCTATGACTGGCAGATCCTATTTCTGTTGTGCACCTTGGCATGAAGCTCACTCCTGGGAAGCTAGAAAGAAGCCTGATCCAGGCATTTACTTGACATGTAAAGACCTGAGATGTGGAAAGGGATTGCTGAGACCTGGACAGTGAATTTTTCAGCTTAGGAATTTTCCAGCCAAACAATTTTTTTGTTGGAAGATTAGCTGCTGAAGCTGAAACTGTTTCTCAGGCAGATAAAGTTTTTCCCCACTTCTTAAAAAAAATTTTTAATTTCAGTGGTTTAGTTAATTTTTCCTAAGAAGAGGGTTAAAATGTTGTGGGTTTTTTTTTTTTAATTATCCAATGAAAAATAACGAGTCACCTCCTACCCTTTTTTTTTGTCTTGTTTATTTTGCAATATATTCCTACCCCAGTTTGGGATAAAATTATAAAGTCACAGAAAGTTTTGCCGTGTGGGGAAAAAGATTTCTCCCAGCTGTGACAAACTCAGAGCAGTCTGCAGAGCCCCAGGTGACATGCACGTGGGTGGACAGTGTGCTTGAGCTCTTCCTACAGTTAATGCTGTGTGATTTCACAATGGCACCTCTGCAAAGCCCAAGCAGCACCAAGCACCCAGGCTGGATAAGAGCAGTGATAACTCAGGGTTTATCCCTGATGCTCAGCAGTTATCAGCTGTGACCCTACCTGCAGGTTGCTGGTGGTGGGCTGGGGGCTGCCAGGTGGCAGAGGGACACAGCCAGGGCTCAGTAGAGAGGGAAGGGGAGGCTGGAGGGAACAGCAGACACACAGCCCCTTGCTGTGAGGGGTGGTGGGAACAGTGACAGTGTCTTCCTCCTGACAGCCAGCTTTAAGGCAGAGCTGGCTTCACCAAGCTGCCCCCATGCAGGGGCCATCTCCTCAGTGAGTTACCCTAGCTGCACAGTGAGGTACACTGAGGCCCGAAGGGAATTTGGGGAACCTGCAGCCATGCTCGCAGTCCATGCCACTCTCCAGGGATGTGTCTGTGCTGCACTTGCCTTGGTTTCTGGTTTGCAAACCTGCTCCCTCTATGCAGAAACTTCCATCCCTGGAGAGCAGGACTACAGATCTCTCAGTGTCTGGACACTGCACAGGACCTCCCAGGGCTGCAGGCTGGCACAATCCTCAGTTTACATCTCCCCCAGCAGCACAGATGCAAAAACATGTGTGGTGTTTGTGGGCACTGCACTGGCTGCCTGGGAGATGGGGGAGCAGGGTAAAGGGAGAGGGGCAGCCTGTCTGGGTGTGCTGCTCCTGCAACGGCAAGAGTAGGAGGAAGGTAGCACCCAAGGGTGTTTGCCCAGAGTGGTCAATCTGCAGGGCAGGGACAATGCAAACTGCCCATTTCATGGCCCCAAGCTCAGCAGCAGCACGCGTTAGGGACACGATGGGGGACAGTCACTGAGGAAGGTGAGAGCACCCTATGTTGCTGTGACTCAAAGTCAAGGAAGGAAATATGTGAGATGGTGCCATGAGTGGCATGACCTGGCCATACCCAAAAGTGCTCGGATACCTCTCCTGGCGAGTCACTGCCCCAGAGGCAGTCAGTAGAAGAGTCTGTCCAGCCTAGCCTGTGTCCCAGGGACATAGGGCTGACACAGGTCTCAGGGTCCCTCAGTGATAAGCTCAGCACTCAGCTCCAGGCTTCAGGGACCATGGAGCTTCATGCTTGTGCTTTCTCCCTCTTCTTCTCTTCACTAGAGCTGAAGAGCTGGGTTCCCATGACCTCAGCTTTGTCCTGAAGAGCACTTGGAAGTGGCAGTGAGATGCAATCATTGCATCAGCCAGAAAACCTGTGCCTTTTCCTGGAAAGTCATACATGAGGTAAAGTGTCTGGCCATTGTGGATCTGCACTGACTTACCACAGGAAAAGATCTGGCTGTGTAGGTTGTGGTTGTAGTGCCCCTTCCCTGAGCAGATTGACAGAGGCTGATCTCAGAATACCCTGGATTTATGTGTGAGCCAAAGTCCTTGGGAAAGAGACTCAGCTGAGCCCCATCTGGGCCTTTATGGTGGGCAAGCATGTCTAAGGGGAAGCAAATTTGACCCTCATCCATCATACATCACTCTCTGAACAGAAACCAGAGAGGCTTGTAAACCAAACATCTCCTCCAGAGGATCTCCAGTGTCTTACAGGAAGTACCCATGAGCTACCATGGTAGTCCAGCTTTATGAATATAATATTTATAAGCAGAGAGAGATGGGACATGGTCTGTACTGTGTATAGCCTCGCAATTTATGTGTTGGCAGCAGTGGTTGATGGGAGATGTGCTCTGAGGCTTAAAAGTGTGCTTAAGCTTTGTAAATACAATCAGTTCAGGCTGAAGTGAGTGAACAATGTGGAATGTTTTGAGGCCAAATTTGACTTCAGAAAAAAACACCATTAAGACAGTGGTACTTGAGCGTGTTGTGAAAGCATGCATCTCGGGGGTCGCAGCATGACCTCCTGGCTGAGACAGTAAGGACCCCAGTACACTCACTGCAAATTAAAATGTTGCATATGCTCTGAGTGCAAAAAAATTGTACACAGTGCCTGTAAAGAAGCCTTTCTGAAAGACTCTTGCCTCTGCTGGTGGTCTTGCAGCTTCGGCACTGGATGTCTGGCTCACGCTTTATTTTTCAAAAACATTAATAATCATAATCCATATAAAACTGTCATATTGGTTCAACATGTACGTCACCAAAGCCCTGACTAATTTATCAAAGATTTAGTGTTCAGTTGAACCAAGTCTCATTTTTGTAAGCAGATGCAGTTTGCTGGATTGTCCTGTCATCACCCACTGTTTCCACTGGAAAGATGCATCATATCAGCAACTTATAAAAGGTAAAAAAATGTGCATTTAAAAATAGTAATGTAAACACTCATTGCATGTTCCACGTTAGTCATGAATTAAATAGAGAGCTTAGGGGATAATGCTGCTTGTGCTAAACTGAGTCTGCAGTCCTACAGCCACCAGATGGTCATGCAGCCGATCAGTTGCCCATCACAGTGGTGATGATGCATTGCATAGCAGTCACACCACTAGAAATAAGACAATGAGCCGCTCAGGGACCTAAAAATGCCCAAGCAGAGGTGGAAACTGAGATTGTCAATTCAAAGATGTGGTGCACAACACAGTTCTGGCCTGTCTGGATGCCTGCAGGGCTGTTTCCGTGTATAGCGGCAGCATGTCAGACTTTGGTAGGAATAGTTGAACACAGGAGATGGGGAAAGGGCCGCAAAGGCAAGTGGAGAAGGCAGTGGTGGGAAGCACTCAGCAGAAGGGAAGGTCTGGTGTGGGCATTTGCTCAGGTAAGGAGTGAGTTTGGATCAAGCATGGTTCTGCATTTTGCTTCATAGCCCAGACAGCAGGGTTGGGTATGGACACTATCTGTCCCAGGTAATGCACATGGGGACAGTTTTATGTCCCACCTGCAAAGTGACACAGGTATCCTTGGGACCTCCTCTCTGGCCAGTGCCTCCACCCCATGGGCACCCTACATAGAATCTCTCCCGGCAACAAAACACAGTGTAAAGCAGGACAGACGGACACAGTATCTGACCTGCTGCCAGTGGGACACAGTCATGGGGGAATGGTTAGGGCAGGTGGGGGCAGACAGCGACATGGAGGGGGATGGCATTTTGCAGATGGCAAAATCCCTGCTGGTGCAGGGTAGGAAGAGGGGTGTGAGACAGTCCTGGCACATGTAGCATGGAGGAGATGGTATCATACAATGCACTATTCTTACTTCCATATACAGTAAATTGGTAACTTTTTTGTATTAAATCAGATTTTATCACTGAATCAATCTTGCACTTTTATATTCTTGTTCTCTATAAATGACCTTTTTTAGCTCTCCTCAGCTCTTTCCTGATGGGACTCATTAGGAGCTGGTGCTGATTTTTACAGGCATTCACTTTCACTTAGCATCTGAAGATTTTTTGGGGGGCAACGCTTTGTTGAAACGGTCCTTGCAGCTTGCTTCTGCTGTGCTTAGTACCAGCAGCTCCTCCTGGGTCATCCTGCATCCCACAAATACATTTGGCATGAGCTGAGTCCTTCCCCTTCCTGTTTCTGGTAAGATACGAGTGTCATCAAATGAAGTACCTCTTTGACCAGATGTTTTGTAGAAGCACAACCTGAATTTGTAAAATTGAGAGTTTCCCTGATATACTTTGACTATGGTATCACATAAACCTTGAATAGAACAATGTGGTAAACAAACAACAACTACTCTCAGCCTTCAAAAACTCCCCAAAAAATTTCACCTAACTTGGTTGAGTTCTACATAAAGGCTTTAACTCTACTATGTGTGCTAATAGCAACTTTGACATCAAATAGTTTTTGCATGCATATTTTACTTTGCAGGATGTCTGTACACTTCGTGGTGTAAAAGCTAGCTGGTGTTTGCTATTCATCATTTGCTATCTGTATCATGTAATTAGCAGCCTATTCTGTGTTGTGTGGAATTATTTCTGTCATACAGTTTGCTCAGCAAACCAGAGCCTTATATAAAGGAAGATTGTTCTCATTTGTAGATCTGTTCTGTATTTCTAACAGTTCAGGAGCTCTCTCATGTGGGTGCCCCATGACTGTGTTTCTTCATAACACCCCTGGCTTTCTGCAAATATTCTGTGCTTATGAGTGGAAATTCTTCCAGCAAAGCAGCCAAGGATGCAGACCCAGCAGACAAGGTGAACAGAATCAAGCAGGCAATAGGGAATCCTGAAGTCTTCCCCTGCAATGTTTCTAACACAGAAGAACAGATGGAGTAATTAATTGTCTGTGGTCTGATTGTTTCACAAATGCCAGTCTTTGTTCACTGTTCCAAGGGTTGGTTAGGGACTTCATCCTTACCTGCTTCTTTTCTCTTCCAGAGGTCCCTTTGGTGCCTGCTTCTCTACCTGATCATCCAAAGTGGAGCAGACAGAATCTGGACCAGTCCCTTCAGATACGGTGATGAATGGTGGGATCAAACAGGATTGCCTGGACTACAAAAGAGCACCAAGTGGAAATGAAAAAGAAAAGGCACCCAACGAAAAGGCTGCCAGTGAAGTGACAGATGGCACCAAGCTCCAGCCACAACCCTTTGCAGAGCGGAAGAACGGTAATTTCCTCACCCAGAGGTCTTAAGAGAGGGAAAATGAGACCAGATAAATGCTAGTTTAGCACATCTCACGTGCTGGGGTTGTGGCTTATCATTATTTTTGTGTGTGGTGCCTTTGAAGGTGTTTCTGATGGCACCATTTTAATATTTAATGGCAGTGGCTCCTCAGCTAAGTATTTCTGGGTCAGCCTTAAATGTTGTCAGACTTGAGGCAGCTACGATGTTCTTTGTGATCCAAGTGTTTGGTATAAATTTGGCTGAAATGTGGCATTTCGAGGTCTTAGGACCTGTGTTCTGACCATAGGAATGAGATTTGCTGGGGAATTAGAGTGATGTGAAGTTGATCAGTGGAGAAGAAACGGAGAGGGTATTTTGTTTGCAAAGGCACTGATAGGCCTGTTCTGCTCTCACAGAGCACTGGATGCTTCAGAAAATCTTGTCTTCAGCAAAATTGCTTCAGACCAATGTAACAGAAAGCAGAATTTGGCCCAGGCCTCTGCAAGGGTCGTTTGTGTTTCCTTGGTCATGGATCTAGAAATTAGTCTTGCTGGCAGATATTGATCCAAGTTTCAGTGCAGATCTGTTGGTAGAAAGCTGATGGACAGAAAACCCCACAATTAAGCCTACACAAAGCATGCTCAAGCTGAGGAGCTGCTTGCCACTTTTTTCAGGCAACTGTATAATATATGAAATGAAGAAAATTCCTTTTGTGCACTCTAAGGCTTTCAACATTAAGTCTTCAAAATATCATGCAATGTGAAAGTGCAGCTCAAAGGCACTATTTTTGCTCTGCGTCTTTGATTGTTTGCATTATTGTACAGGACCCAATTTTTCTTAATCACTATAAATCAGAAATAATCCAAATGATGTCATCATGGCAACCTACTGGGGACAGATTGGAGTAACACAGCAGAGAACCAAGCCCAGAGTCTGCCCATAGTCAGACTAAGTCACATCAGCGAGGACACTTCTTTTCTACAGTCCCAGATATCAAAATATACCTAAGATAATACGATAACAATGGGAAAGATGACATGGACTTGTAAAGAGGCAGACTGTTTGGCAATGTAAAAAAAATCACATTTTCTCTGTAGCTTTCACATCCTTATTTTTTGCGTCCATTTTCCCACATGGTTTTTGTTATGGGAAGGCAAAGAAAGAAACATCTCCAGGTGCCCATAGGCAAAAGATGCCTCCAAGCATGACCAGCAAGACATGCAGATGCTGACTGCACTAAACCCTGCAGCACCACAGCCTTCTGCCATACAGCTGATCCTGTGTCAGGGGCTCACACCCGCAGGGGCTGTCAGCTTGGTGGCCCACCAGGACATGGCTCCACCCCTGCAGCCTCTCTACACTGGGCTGTTTGCAGAGTCTCTAAGTGAGAAGAGCCCCCCCATAGTCTGGGCATCACTCCAGCCCTTTGCTGTCCTCCTTTTGCTGCTTTTTCCTTTCTTTTGCACATTTAGAAAGCACAGGGGCTTGGCTCTTCCTGCCATCCCCATTTGGGAACAGCCGATTCCCTTCATCTCACATCATCTCAGGAGCTGGCAGGCCCACCAAGTGTCACGCATGTCATGTGGCACCTGGGCCTGCCTTTGAAGCCGTGTTCTCTGGAGTGACAACTCCTGCAGGGCTGGTGGAGCAGTCTGACAAGCACCCATGGAGCAAAGAGGGAGAGGGACATCCCACGGCCCCACAGACTGCCCTCCACAGTGGTACACAGCAGTCACCTCCCTTTGCCCTGCAGGACACTGCAGAACCCTGAAGTGGATTTGTCCCTGCCAAGGACAGAGCCTCTCTGTCTCACTCAGTGCCATTTGTTGGCTTGTCACAACAGGGACCTTCTACCCCATCCCCCCAGTGCAGGGTGGAGGGTCAGTAGTTGGGATTGCCATGGGGAAAAAGCAAGATGCCAGTGTCCCCTCGTATCCCACCCCCACAAGGGCACCCCTATGGGTGTATTCACTACTCCTACGCTCACCCCTCACCCCACAAATACATCGGGGAGAGCAGCAAGAGGGAACAGGCACCTACCATCCAAGATTACACCACTCAAAGAGACAATACCTGGGAATGAGTTGTGTGAAAAGGATGAAACTCCCATCCTTTGCCTTTAGGGATCTGACAGGGCACATAAGAAGAAGCAAGTGCAAGGTGTGTGACACCCTGCCCCAACTCCTGCCCTGTTGCATCCCATCTCCTGAGGGTACAGGCTGTGCACACCTCATCCAGACAGGATCTGGCCCCCACCCTATGCTTTCCAGCTGTGGGCTTGTGATATGTGGCAGTTCTGTGGGCGTTGGACAGACACCCGTCTGTCAAGGGCACAGCTCCTCAGGAAGGACTAGCTCCTGCCCGAGTCTGAACTTTCAAACTGCTGTCTTTATTTGACTTAACTTTGATTTAATAAAAACAGTCTAGCTAGAATATTTTTAAATAAGAAAATAATCTTTTTAACGCTAGTATTACTCAAAAATGACTGAGGGGATTTAATTTAAATTTGTAAAAATAAATCACCTTTGAGCAAGCAGAAAGCCCATTTGGCAGGACCTACAAAAACCCAGGACTGGATGCATAGGCCCAGGAAAATGAGACTGTTACCTCGACAACAAGGAGGAATCCTGACATCTGCCTGTTCAGCTTTAGCCCCAGCCCCTGGCTCTTTTCTGCCCCTGGGATAGTACACTGTCAGGCTGCCCTTTTACCATGACTGTGCCTAATCCCACAGCCCATGGTGTTTATATCATCAATGTCACCTTCTTTTCCTAAGTTCTGGTCCACACTGGCCTGAACTGGGCAGAGCTGTGAACCGTTGTCTTGGAAAAGCCTAAGGCAAACATGGCTGTGGGTCTTCCTAAAGTCACTAGTGATACTGGATTTAGAGATGAGATCTGCCTAGACCTCCCACCCTACACATTCTGCATGCACCTTGGCTGGGAACTGGACCCATGGGCTCTTGCAATTCTGTCTTGCCAGACACAGGCAGTTTGAGCTCAACATGGTGACTTCACCCTCTCAAGCAATGCTCTACCTAGCCCATTTCACCTGTCCATGTAGCGAGACCGTTGAGTAGTAAGGTCAATGCATGGCATCTCTTGGAGTGAGGACACACGATGTTCTGTCCACACCTCTATTCCTGTCAGAGATGGTTTGGTTGCACACAAAGGTAGGTACGAAAAGCAGTAAGATAATTCATGATGCAGTGGGCACATGGGCCCCTGCAAGGCACTGGGGTCCCCAGCAGCCAACTCCATAGGGTGCTGGAGCCCTCAGCCTGGGAATGATGAGGGACGGTGTCTGCACTGCACAGTGTGAACCAGAGCCCCATTGTGCAGGTACCAAAGGTCATCACACCCTGATCCAGAGGTGCTTAGTATATGCATCCTTCACAGGCTCAGTCATCCACAAGCTCAGTGCTCTCTGACCCCCAGTTTGGGGTCAAAGAGGGGTCTACAGGGCAATCCCCTCCACATGCAGTCTAATTGCTGGGCCAAGGAAAACAAACATGCTCTCTTCAACACCTTGTGTCTTTGTAATAAACTGAGTTGCTTGCTCGTTACGTAAGAATTCCTGACAGCACCTTAAGCTGGATCCATAAGCTGCTTTTCCATCCCAGGTCCATCTGAAACCCTCTCAGATGTTGACACCAGGGCCAGTGGTAACACTCTGAAGCATCAATGCTCCAAGGATCATTTTCTTCAGCTGGTAACAGCTTCCATCCCATCCCACCCCATTCCATCCCATCTGACACCATCCTGTTATGCTGCACACCTGTATTTTATCTGTGGCAGCTGTGCCATGGGAACAGCTGTACAACATTTTGCTTGTGTTCTCTAGCTTGCATCAAGACTGCGCTTACCCTACTCGTTCCTTATGTCACTGAAGATAATGATTTATCTGCATGCATTCCCAGCAGTGGGGAATGCAGTGAGGCTGCAGGCTCTGTGGATGACTTTGGCCACATATCTCTCACAGTGTCAATTTGGCCAGGTGCATTTCAGAAAGAATTTCATGATAACACTTACAATCACAAGAAAAGGGGTCAGAGGACATGCAGGTGCTACTTACTATCAAACATATTCTCAAAAACTGCCTCAGTATATGTGCTCAATGAGTGAGGAGTTAGGCATCCTCAGTCCAGAGATAACAAAGTCCCTGGCTCAGAGCTACTGTCCCTTGTTCCCTGCCCTAGGACTCTGAGAGTGAGATGCATTTCACTTACAGAGTTATCTAAGTGTGAGACATCCCGTCTGATCTGATGAGGTTTCTCTGCCTCAGAAACTCTGCTGAGGATGGGCTCAGTCCTCCCTGGAGGGTCCCATTTCACTCCATTGACTATCAGAGTTTAGATGGCCAGCTCTGACCAAGACACCCTTTAGAGAAGGAATTCATTTTATCCATTTGTCTCCACATACATGTCTCCAAGTTTGGGGGTCAGAGCTCCCACTGCAGATGATGGATCTAGTCCACAGGCACATGGACAGAGGCCACTGACTACTGCAGTTAGGAGAGCTGAAGAGTTCCCCTTGTGCCTGCTCTGGTTCAGCAGCACATTTGCTGACTGCTCATAATGCTTCCACATAGGTTTCCCATTGCTGATTTTTGGAAAACAGTGTAGTTAAGCTCTTCTGTTTATTTGTGTAGTGAAATAGACCTGACTACCAGCTCCTTTAGCCCTCTGCAGCAAAGGGGAGGATTTTCAAGTGCCCATCTGGTTTGCGTTTAACGTAATGTGAAGAAAGGTCGCACATTTTCAGGGCCCATGTTCATAAGTAGTAGATTGTACAATGGTTTACTACACAAATGGAGCTTTTTATTGTTGGGCTTTGTTGAGCTGCCAGTTGGGATAAAAAAAGTAACGTGCTTCATAGTCTCTATCACGAAAAATTAGAAAGCATTAAATTCTGCTCAAACTGTCAGCCATTGCTGAGCTAGTAATCAAATCCAGAAAGGCTGGTGGGAGGTCAAGACTTTCTTGCTCTTGGTGTTTCTGAATCAATAACTACTATGAAAGACATGTAAGTGAAATAAAAAAAGAGAGAAAGAGAGAGATGTCTGCTTTAGAAGTCATCACAACATCACAGTGCATAGGCCAGAAGAGGCAGAACACCTACAGATTTTGGGGAGAAAACCCCACATAGTCTCAGCTCAGTTCTTGTGGTGAGCATGTGTTTTACTTTAAATCTATATTGGAATGGTTGTTCAGTTACTATCTAGTCCCAAACAAAATCTAGCCCTTGCTCCACGTAGCCAGGTAAGAGGTGTATTTACAGGAAGATTTTCCAAACTACCTCTGGATCCAAATCAAATAAATGTTGCAAACATTGTATTGAACCCAGGTGATATCTAATCCGCAATGAAATATCAGCCTCCAGCTTTGAACTGCACAGCCCAACTTTAATGCCACTTAAATCAGAATGTAAGAACTAAAAGAATTCCAGGAATCCAATGATATAAACTGTATTTTTAGAGCTGTGAGTGACTTGTGAGAGTGAAACATTGCAGTGACTGAAGATAGCACAAGCAAGGTTTTCCGTGATTTATCACAAGAACGTTCACAGTAAGTTAAAGTCATCGAATGTTGTGATAGCAGCACCTACATGTTGGCATGTTTTCAAGACAAGTCATTCATAACATATTTGTCACAGAGCAAAATTTCCGTAACAGAGCTCTGAGTTGTGTCTCACGCACAAACACCACACATATCACTTTTCTATTAAGGCACTGAGAGGTTAATTTGTTTCCTAGGATCTACCCTTTTCTTTAAGACAGCTGGGGGGAACCCACTTGCCTGCATGTTTCAAACCTTTCACAAGCTCTCAGTCTGGCTGAACAATCAAAGCAGTGGTGGCAGAGGACGAAGACCCTGTCTTGGACCCAGCCAGTCATGGTCACAATCTGTACCCTGCTGGCCATCTGGAGTTTAGTTATCATTTTAATAGGAGTTCACTGAGTGACCCGTCATTCCTCCTTGGGGGTCTGTGCTGCTTTGTGCACCAAGAAGTTGGGTAGAACTTTTCTTTGCTGAGCAAAATGTCTACAGGGGTTATTTTAAGGATAAAGTCATGGCAAACATTTCCTGACACCTCATGATCAGCATTGCTCTTGGCTCCTGGCCCTTGCTAGCTGCAGTTTGCAGGGTAAAGGAACTGGCTCGTTGAGAGGGGGCTGCACTGCAGAACTGTTTTCTCCTAGTTTCTAACACACTTGGATGCATTCAGATAGAAATGGCCTACCCTGCAGAGAACTCATCTCACAGGCAGGTTGGCCTTTGCCTCCTGCAGCCACCTGCCTGGTAGCCTGAGAGTCACCTTGAGTCTCATTTTCTCATGTGTCAAGTCCCAAGTTCACCTTCCAGCACAGAAGCCCACTGGATGTGCGGGGCCCTGGCCATGCTCTCCAGGTGGGGTTCTGTTCTCTGCTGGATGGGGACATCACATGCAGGGTGAGGGTGGTAGCTGGGAGACAGGAGTCTGTTCCCCTCTCCCCCAACCCTTAAATAAACCTGCTCTAGGTCCCATGGTGACCCTGCCCAGCTGATTGGTTTCGACCCAAAACCAAGGCTATGCCCAACTCTGTGTAATCACCTTCACCCCCTCTCACGGTGGGGCTATGCATGGGTCACTCCAATTTCTTTTTCAGGTCTCTTTTGAGATGTTTCTAAGAACAATTTTAGTCTCATTATGACTCATACCCACTGCTTTGTTTCCTCTTTCAGAAATCAAACTGAAATGTGTCATGATCCTTCTTCTTGTTCCATCTCCATGTGCTTTGAACCAGGTCCTGCAATGCTTCCAAAAGTGACCCCATCCTGCTGCTTATTGCAGCCTTGGTGCTGCAAAACGCAGTAGTGCTGAAGCACCATTACCTTCAATGAGTCTGTTCTTGGGGTGGGGCTCAGTGCCCCACTGGTCAGGACCATTGCTCAACACCCAGCAGGACTGAGACCCCAGGAGACTGGGCCTCCTCACTCCACTGTCAGACCAGCCTTAGCACTCAGTATCCAGGCTCTGCCTGTTGTCCTTCCCTTGTAACCATGCCTGTGATTAAATAAACAAAGTGTGTCAGTGATTATAAAATTTTGTCTCCCTGCTGCACTGGAGAAAGAGTACTAATGTCTCCATGCACAGTTTGAATTTGTGTTTCATCTCATTTACATTTGTGGTTATTTCTGTGTTGCTTTCATGATTTGCACATTCTTGAGGTTATTGCTTGGAGCACCTGCAGTCAGGTTGCACTTAGCATCTCCCTCTTTTTTGTAGATAATTTTGAGAGCTAGCTAGTCAAGGGTAAAGTTCAATCCAGGACACATTTCTTAATTCATGATCAAGCCTGATGAATGGCATATGAATGACATCTGAAAACATCAAACTTGTTTTTGAAACTGTGAACTGTGGTATAAAACCTGAAATCATAAAAAGAAAACATCCTCTTGCAAGAGATGTGTCTGCTCCATGTGTGTTTAACCTGTGGGACTCAGTAGCATGTTTTGCTCACTGACACCAAAAAATCAGGAAGATTCTGGAAAGGATTAAGTATTTCTGGAGGTAATGGGAATACCCACAACATCATAATAAGCAAGCGTGCAAACCCAAGTAAAGAATCTAACAGGGAATGGCAGGCAAAGACACCTATTGCAATAAGTCCCTAGGTAAGCTGTACTAATAGAAAAATTTACTAAGAAATGAGGCTTAAATAGTTCTTCAGGGTAATTTGTCTATTAGGCCAGCTTACCTAGGGACTTATTGCAATCTCCAGCACTTCAAGTCTTTCAGCTGGGAGGCACTGCTTCCTTCCAAAAGATCTGTTCTTATGTGAAAGGAAATTACACACTTATGCAGAAACATCTGGGAAAGTTTCTCTGGCCTTTGCTTCATACTCGGTTGCCTCAGTGCTCTCAGCTGGTGAGCAGCAGGCCCAAAGGAGTCACAGAAGGCTGTCACAGGAGACACAAAGTACTATAGACTTCATTACAGTCAAATGCAAAGACAGCCTTGCTCCACATCAGCAAGTTGTAACTGATGCCTCACTGCTAACACCAATAGCCTTTAAACCTGTACTTTTGTAGTACTGGTAAGAGTGGAAGAGGTGGTGATTTGTCACAGCTTTTAGTAGGAGATCACCAGGTTGTAAAGATCAGGAACATTGAAGAGATGATCATAAATGGTGCCTTCTGTCCTTGAACAGAATGAATACATGAACATACCGGAACAGAAGATGTTTCCAGTTAATGCACCATCTGTGTTGTATTTGTCCATTTGCAAAGAGGAAACATATTTTCACTCTGAATGACTTTTAAATTAAGAGACAACATGGAAAGCAAATACGTAAGTTGTATCTGCGTGTCTGTGTGCGCAAGCATTTGTGAGTGTGGACGTGCACGTGTGCATGTGTGAACCGCACAGGCACTTTGCTCAGAGCTGTCTGACCTCTGCACAATTTACAGAGGAACAGCACAGAAACCACACGGCACCACATAATCCTCATGACATTCTCCATGGTGCAACGCAAGCTCTTTTTTTAACTAACTTAATGGAAATTGTCATCAGTGGAGACAGCCCAGGATGAAATGCCTGGGAACTGGCCCTTGCCATGGGAAGGGCGAGTGGACTCAAACCAGGGGCTCCCCATGTGGACCAGGGTCGGGTCCTGGGTGTGGGGCTTCCTTGAGCAGCTGGGAGGGCACTGCTGCAGGGTGCCAGGCTCCTCTAGGAGCCAGGTCCACCCTCAGTGGTGAGACAGTATCTTGGGTAAATGGGGGCTAGCCTCCAGCTTCCTGCAGAGGGGGTGGACCAGGGCTTTATGTGCACTTCCACTGCAGTGTTTCATTCGCTTACAAAGCCCAGAGGAGAGCTCTGAGCAGTCAGGGTGTGGGTGCTGGCTGCTCTAGGGCTGGGAGAAGACAGTGCAGACATCCATGCCTGGAAAGCGTGATCCATGCTGCTGCTTGGTCAGGCCTTGTGCGCTGACAGTGCAGCCAGAGCCACAGACCTCATGGAGAGCTGGGGAGCACCAGAGAGACCAGCATGCTAGACGCAGAGACTGCTTCCATGGCTAATCAGCAGCCAGGAAGATCTCTGTGGGAGACTTGCTTGGAGCTGGTTATGTGGGACTGGCTAGGGCTAGTTCCTTCCTTCCTTTGACATTCCTGTCACAATAGCTCTGTCTGCCCTTATGCTCCCTTGTGTGTCCAGTTGCTCTGTTTGTGTAACTAGCAAAATCTCCCAGGGGGACGGACAGGCTGCCATCATAGCCCTTGCACTCCATTCCCATGTTTGTTGTACATTCTGCTTTCTCAGGGCTCGTTCAGGGCAGGCTTGAAGGGGTGGCATGTCCAGGAATCTATCTCCAGACCCAGCACTGCATTGTCTTCTGGTAACATCTGGCACAATACATTTGCACAGATGTTTAGTGCTGTGGCTGCTTCGCAGTAGTTTGCTGAGGTGGTGTTTGGAGAATAGCTCCATGGATGGGAAAAACTGCTTCGTACAGGGGTTGTGCAAACGAGCTCATATATTTTAAAATGAAAAGAGGAAATTCACAGCTGTGTCTTTGTTATATATGCATTTAAGGCCAAATCAGGCCTGTTTCTTGCTTGGACGTAGAGAATGCCGCAGGGAGAAGGCTGTTCCTTCTGAGACTGCTGAGCAGCAGCAAAATCTCTCTACAGCTACTGCTGCAGCCCTGGGTCTGCACACCTGTTGTTTCTCCTGCACCACATGTCCCAGAAGATACAGGAAATCTCTGCTGCCTCGTCCTTGTTCCCCCATCCCCCTAAATACTGCTGCTCAGGGGCAGGCAGTGATAGAGGCTATGAAATAGGGATGCAAGAGATCAATGTGGGTACCGCTTCACTGGGCTTTTCTGGACCCACAGGATGGGGGTATGACCTGTACTTTCCTTCCTATATTGCTGAGGTTTCTGCGTTGCAAACCCTCCTACCTGATGCAGCCTCCCACACTGTCTCACTGAGTTCTTCTGCAGGAGGGGAACTTTTTGATAGCTGGGGTCTGGAAAACCTCTTGATTCTACCATGGATTTCCTCATGCCCCATTGTGTTGTGTTGCTGGTACTTTGTTTCCCCTGGATGATGGTTTTGATTTTTGCAGTAAGGGATGCAAATCACTACAGTGAGTTCTCTTTTAAGGCTTAGCAACCAGAGTACTGTCACACCTGTCACAGATGAAGGATCAGAAATCAGATGAAGAACCTAGAGATTTTGCAAATAAATCAGCATCAGGACCTGAGTAGCTGTTTAACACTCAATGCCCTGTTTCCACAATGTCAGCCCATGCAAGGCTCCAGAGAGGTATGTGTTTTATGATCATGGACCTTGTAGCACTGCTGGCTTTCACATCTCCTGGACTAGGGCTCATGAACCTCTCTCCAGGCTGAGTAGGGCAACAGCTGGTTTTCTTGCCCCATTGTTGTTTTGCGCTTGTTTTGTCTGTGTGAAGGATAACGAGCTTCCCCTGCAACAGAGAACAGCCTGTCCAGGCTGTTAGCTCCCAGGGAGGTGCTCAGCTCTGTGTGCTTCTCACCCATCATGCCTGGCTTCTGGGCTTTCCAGGTGGGGTCATGCATGGGAAGATGTACTACAGGGACAGGAGGGAGGATAATAAAACTCACTGAGACCAAAACTGCTACCCCCGAATGGGCTTACTGAACACCGGTGGTCAGGGCAGGGCACAGGAGCCTGGCTGAGCCTTTCACAGGCTGACGATTCCTGTCTCATGTTAAAACTAGCCAAAAAATAAATCTTGCGGCTAACCACTATCATGACCATGGCTGCAATTGCACACTGACCAGGCAGCATGGAGTCCTGTGAACACAAAGACAGGCTCTCCCATCATCGCTGTGTTCACTGTCCCCATATTCTTGGTGCTGCAGGGCTGATTATGGTGCTTCCAAGCACTTGTTAAACCTTCTGGAGGTCAGCAGCACATATAAAGCTACAGGGGCTGGAGTTGCAATTGCAGATGGATTTTAGGGGTATGGCACACACTGTTGTTAGCAGTGGAAATTAAACTCTAATCAGCTCAGGGGTAATGCACTTCAGTTTGTTTCTTTTATGGGTGCTTCTCCCAGCACCATAGTCCTACAACGGTCACAACAGATGTGAAGCGCTCCTCTGGCCAGCCAGCAGCATGCAGGACAATAGATGGTCCTCAGCAGTACGCATTTTAGCCAAGGATGGCTGAACTGGTCAGGATGCAAAAGACTGGAAATGTGAAAGTAAACACTGAGCAGCATTGCTGATACTGAAGCATAGCTTCCAGCTACCCAGGGAACTTAAAGAGGAGAAGAAAAAGAAGGACTGGGACATATAGGCACTATTAATTATGAGACAGCATCAGGAGGCTGGCCAAAGTTTTAGCATGCCCATAAACACCAAGGGGCGAACCTCTATGTTTGCAAGGGGACTAGGAGCAAAAAGTCCTGGAGGACAACAAAACGAGTCTGGAACAGGTTCCAGGCTGTTCACAGCTAGAGAAGCACTACCCAAGCAGCAGAAACACTGGACTGCCAGACCTGCTGTTGCCTGCAGCTATGAGCAGCCATGGTTTGCAGCTTAGTGACAGGCATGGAGACCAAGGTGGCTGTGAATTTGTTACAGTATTATTGTCCAAATTGCTTACAGGAGAGACTAATATGAAGCCAGCAGAGTCATTGCATGTTCTGTACTCAGGACTGCATTTGCAAACTGCCAGAGCAGTGCTCAGAAGGAATATGATTACTAACAAAGATGTTAGTAAAACAAGAGGAATCGTAACATTAACATAAACATGACAGATCCCTTCCTGATGGATGCATGTAGTCCATAAACATCATTGTCACACTGGAGATCTTGCCAGAGATTCCTGAAGGTGCTTTCAAGCATGCTGCAGTCTCGTCCTGTCATTCTTGGGGTTTCAAAATTATGATCATCTGTTTGCAATTGAGGCCCATTTGGAAGCAGAAGAGAGTGCTGCCAAGAGACTCATTTTGGACTAAGAGTGCCTTCAGTCCTGCTGAGAAGTTCCCACAGGCAGATACAGCCCAGAAGGGTTCTGTATCATCCCAAGATGTGGAGGTCAAGCTCAGCTAAAATATCTGTGATGGGTATGAATACAGGCCGCCACAAGGGTATGTGAATGTGATGATGACTGGAGGTCTCTCAGATTCAAGGCCCAGCCCTACAAATATCTCCTGTCTGCTGTACTGGCATAGTCACTGCTCAGAATAAGAACTTCCAAGAGTGACCATTAAGTTGGTTTCCAGAATTTGCAAATGCATCCTGGCTACTTGAAGCCTTGGCAGCATATTTTAATTTTTACTTTGCAATATCTTTTGAGCATAAAGGTCTGTGGGCATGGTTCAAGAGAGCCATGCAGGTCACCTCAGTTTCCTACAGACCCTGATGTGTGTTGTTTAGGGACAATGGTTGGGCATCACTTCGAAAGTGCTCTGCCACCCTGGTGAGCTCTGCACAGACACCAAGTAAGGGGGGAAGACACAGACCTTTTGCAGCATGGAAGGTGGTCAAAAGGGAGCAGCGATCCTGAGAAGGTGGGAGATTTTGCCAGCCCTTGATGTTTCTGTTAAAACCACAGAGGAGATGACATAGAATCTGTCCATCTGCATTGTGTGGTTTGTCCAAACATGGACAAATATGCACCTGGTAGCTCTAAAACATCCCACTGATAGGTGCTTGCTCCCTTTAGCTCTGTGCAGCCTTGGACTCTCAATGGGAATGATCAGCAGCTTTGCTGTACACCCAAAGGTCCTCTGAAGGAGGCTGCCATTATTAGCACTGAACCAGGGTTTGAAACGTAAGTTTAAATGTTGATCTGCCTTAAAAGCCTCAAGCAGCCCCTGATGTGTGCGTACGTGTGTTGTGATCCTGTTCACTCAGTAGAGCTTTGCTCCTCTGAAAATGAGCCTGAAAGTTGATAAGAGCCCCACATTAGGCCTCAAATAGCCCTTTGCAATGGGGGGGTGTCTGAAATAAGTATCATATGAAGAGGAACAGTCACAGCACAGCAGAAAGGAAACTGAGATCATGCCTGCACTTTAGTACAGCCACAGGTGCACAGGCTGCTCAGAGGTATTGCTTTGCTCATGCTATACGTCACACAGGACAGCAATGTTTCGGTGCTCCCTCTTCCTGAGATGCAATACCAAAGAAAGATATAGAAAGAGTGGAGAGACATAGGAGAGTGAAGAAACAAGGGTGGGAATTGCACTGGAAAAAATGCAGTGAGTACAATCTGGAAACTGGGTAAGGAAACAGGATTCCCATCTCTATGGCTGCAGAAAAAGGGCAGAGGTTTTTCCTCAGTTACCTGTAGCTGGGTGAAATGCAGAATTCCTGATATGAAAGTGCTGCAGCACTTTCCATTGCCTTCAAAGACAGCTCCACTACCTTCAAAGAGGGAGGAGTGAATATCCTTTATTTCCAACCTCTCCTGGTACCATGTGTGGGAAACACTGTTGACACTGTGGCAACTCTTAAGGTTTTGCTCTGTGCTAATGATAAAACTCGTCTCTCCTTGGTCACTTTGTAAGGATGGAAAACATGCCTGGGCATTCAAGCACACTTTAAAGTCAGTCAAAACTGTCTGAAAGTATATTTCTCTGCTATAGAACATAAAAATATTATCCTTCTGGCATGCCTCCATGAGAATATTAAAAATAGCTTACTGAGTTACTCTGTGAAAATCGTTAATATAATAAGACTTGTATGTCTTATTTCATTAACGAAGGAACTTTAATGCTTTGCTTTAATGTGATACTGCTGTAAATCAATAAAGAATATTTTTGGAAAAATGCAATCCTATTATTCAAAGATATTGTTGCAGGGTGAATTTAGAAGGGAACATTTATTGCCATGACTTTATCCAACTCAATAAGCTATTTGCATCTGAAACCTTTAGTGCTAGTTAAATAAAAGCATGCATCTGCGCATGGGATGGCATTTGCTTTGCCAGTTTGTTTTACTGCTGTTTGTCCAGTGCAGGGGAGTATCTGTTTGGTAGAGAAAGGCTTGGAGCTAAATCCTGTCCTGACCCCTCGCAGCATAAACCCATGGCTTACCTAAGGAAGAGTCAGAGCAGGACAGGTCTCCTGGCTTTTCCTGAACAGCATCCAGAAAACAGCAAGCCTGGGATGTAGTCTGACTCTGAGATACAGGATTCTGTCCCATTTCCAGTCTCCAACTGTTTGTTAATAAATCCCTGGGTCTGCGACCATCCCAAATGAATGCACCGAGAATGCAGTCGAAGAACACAGTCCTGGCTGGGTCAGGGCAGAGATCACTCCAGCTCACCCTCCCTTCTACAGCACCAGTAGCCAAAAGAAATGTGGAAAAACAGGGCAATCGCACAGTAGCAATTCTCCTACCCAGCAATTAGCGATGCAGGGCTTTCCTTAACCAGGAGAAAGACTTTAGATTTAATGGCCTCGGTGGATATTTCTTCCACGGATTTGTCTAATTGCTTTTTGAACCCATGCAAAAGAGGTGATTTTCTGCTTCCACAGCAGTCTACCAAGGGATGTAAATCACAGCTTCGCTGCAATAACCAGAGAAACACGCAGCATTCCTCCCATGGCTGCTTCCCCAGCTGCTGCACCACTGCTGCCGCTGCCTCTGCTCTCTAGAGAAACAGAGATAGCTTTCATTTTTTGTTTCTTACAAAGGCTCCCATTATGGTCTATGTTTTCAGCTTAGAAATAGGGTTCTTATAACACCTGAGTCCCCAGGGTGCATCTTGGTTGGCTCTGCCAGGGATTGTTGATTGCTTTTAAGCATCTCTGCATGGTGAGGAATGACTTATGCAGCAGTATGACAGATGAACTGAGGGAAAAGGGTCCTCTTAGACGAGAAAGACTGTTAAAGCTGAGAGCATGCATCTGGGAGCAAATGATATAAAACATCACAGTGTTGCCATGAGCCTGGAACTAAGCATTACACTCCCCCGCTAAATCCACACAATCATCTGGGCATGCTAGGGACACCTGGAGGAAAACTCTACTGCCCAAAGTCAAGATCAGCTTTCCCTCAGTCATTCCTGACAGAAGTTTCTCCACCCTGTTCTGAAAAACATATTTGATGGAGATTCCAACTCTTGCACGAGCCATCTTCACTCCAGCTCCTTCCTGAAGTACAAGCCCATAACTCCTAGTCCTACCCAATAGGGATATGGAGAATAAAATACTCTGTTTCTTTCCATAGTTAGCCTTCTCTAGATTTAAAAACTTATTAGGGTTCCCCTCAGCCCAGTTTTCTCCAGACTGATCCTCAGTCTTTGGGTCTTCCTTTGAAGGTCTTATTTTCTAGCTTCTGGTCTTTCTGTCCTTTGGGCTCTCTTCCATCATCTCTCATCTTTCTTAATGTAATGCACAGCAGAACATAGTGTTCAAGATGAGACCATGCCCATGCTGAGCCGAGCAGGAGGTTTAACCAATTTGTTTTACAGTCTGCACTGTACCAGCCCAGTGCTCACCTTTCTCACACTTGTGTAGCATCACCAATGGTCTTGACCTGGCTCATGATCCAGGTCTGTTTCCACAGAACAGCTGCAGAGCATTTTGCTCTGTACATTGTGTATGTGCAACAGGCCATTCCTGACTAATTCTCATTGGATTTTTTTCTGTAAATGCCCTCACATCCTAAGTTCTTTTTAAAAATCATTTCTAGCTGTAATCCTGCTCTGCTGCATGAATATGCCTCCTTCCAACTTCGTCTCTTATTTAATAAAATAATTTTTTACTCCATTTTGTAGAAAGACACATAGAAGACAAGAGGACTCTGCAGCATTTAATGACGCATTGAGAGCTTCTTCCTGAGTGTGCCTTTCTAAGCATTTTGCACCACCTTGAGCAGTTTCACACAGACTATGTTTTCCCAATAAGCTTTTGAGAATGTTGTGTCAGACAGTGTCAACAGCCTTGTTAAGTGGAAGACGGATGACATGTACTGCTTCTTCCCTATCCAGAAGTGTCACAGAAGGATTAGATTTGACACATTCACACTGGCTGGTTTTTATTTCTTTTCCCTGATTTGTTTCAGTATTTGTTTGTTGGCTTGATTATTTGTCCCAGTACTTTTCTGGAAATGGAAGATCTATATGCTCTATAATTTCCCTTTTTCAAAAACAGATATTCTGTTTAGCATTTTTGAAAGCCATAAAGAGTGTTATTCCAGCCTTATGCCTTTAAAAATCTGTTTAAGTTGCCAGTACTTAGAACATTACAACAGATTTATATCTCTCAGTTATTGCATAGAAGGCATGTTGTCCCTTGACTGATCATTTCCAATACTTACTCCTTCCTGGGTGGTTGGCCCAATGGGCATGTGACAGCTGCTTAGGGATGCGCTTTGCATGGGGGGGTATTCTGAAATGAATCACACTGATGAGAGACAGAGGAGAGCTGTAGGAAGAACTGCATGGAGTCTGGAAATTTTGTAATTTCCTTTTAACAAAAAAAAAAAAAGTATTCCCACAGTGGAGGTGTCATTGCAAGGGTAGTGTAAGAGTCAGCACTCTCAGTGTAGAGGAGTTTATATAGAGACTAGCCCTGTCCATTGCAAATCCTGCTATTGCTCTGCACAGCATGCATGCTGCTGTCAAAGAAATATGATAATGTTTTATATAGAATCATTTAGGTTGGAAAAGACCTGTAAGATCATCAAGTCCAACTGTAAACCTAACACTGCCAAGTCCACCACTAAACCATGTCTCTAAGTGGCACATCTACACATCTTTTAAATACCTCCAGTGATGGTGACTCAACCACTTCCCTGGGCAGCCTGTTCCAGTACTTGACAACCCTTTCACTGGAGAAATTTTTCCTAATATCCAATCTAAACCTCCCCTGGTGCAAGGGGATGGGGGGGTCCTCTCATTCTATCATTTGTTACTTGGGAGAAGAGACCAACACCCACCTCACTACAACCTCCTTTCAGGTAGTTGTATTTTTCCTAATATCCAATCTAAACCTCCCCTGGTGCAAGGGGATGGGGGGGGTCCTCTCATTCTATAATTTGTTACTTGGGAGAAGAGACCAACACCCACCTCACTACAACCTCCTTTCAGGTAGTTGTAAAGAGTGATAAGGTCTCCCCTCAGCCTCCTTTTCTCCAGACTAAACAATCCCAGTTCCCTCAGCTGCTCCTCATAAGTCTTGTTCTCTAGGCCGTTCACCAGCTTCATTGCTCTTCTTTGGACGTGCTCCAGCACCTCAATGACTTTCTTGTAGTGAGGGGCCCAAAACTAAACACAGTATTTGAGGTGCAGCCTCACCAGTAACAAGTGCAAAGGGATGATCACTGCCCTAGTCCTGCTGGCCACACTATTTCTGATACAAGCCAGGATGCTAGTGGCCGCCTTGGCCACCTGGGCACACTGCCGGCTCATATTCAACCAGCAGTGTGAAGAAGTCTATCTTAAATGAACTGTAAGCCAATGCACCTCACCAGGTGCATAAATTCATGAACATACTAATTAAAGACAACAGTAGATATGTAAACAGAGGCATCTTAGGCAGGAGGAAGGAAGGATATGATTTGACATCCCTGTGCTGTGCAAGGTCCCACTGCCCTCTCACAGGAAACAAAGAGGTGAGGTGCTCCAGGGCAAAAAGCAAGGCTGGGTTACAGTATCAGGGGAAAAGAAGGAGGAGGTACCCAAAGCATCTCTAAGAAGAGTATGAGTATCACTGACTACCCAAGGAAGTAAAGGACTCCAGGAATGACTTTTCTTTCTTCATCTGGCCCAGGAGCATGATCCTGGATTCTTCTTCTTCCCAGCTGAATGTAATTTTCTTCTCTCTCTGATGCTGAGTTACAGCTTGGAAAGCATCAAAATACCCCTTTCGGACCTTGTCCTGGATATACTACAGTCTTTGGAAAGATCAAGGCAGAGGGAAATAGAGGTAAGCACAGCTCCTTCCTGGCTGCCAAGACCCCACTGGCAATGCCAGAACTGTCCTGGACTCCTTTCAGGCTGTGAGCAGAAACACCACAGGCACCAAGCACCCTTCCACTGCATGTGGTTTCCTTCGCTCTCAGCCTTGGGCAGCCACCTGCCTGCCAGCAGCCATCCTGCTGGGGGAACAGGCAAAAGCCAGAAGATGGCACATCAAATGGAAAGCTTACATCTACACAGACTCGCAACACCCAGCACAAGGCGTAATCCCATATCAATTGCATTAACAAGCCATCCCTGATAATAAAGCATTATGGAAGTTGTAGATGCAGGTCAGTTTGTTAACCATATATAGCATAACCCAATACAGCTGACTGAGAGCATTTTAATAACTTTTTCCACAAAATTTATTTCCAAAATAAAGTTTATTTCCACAAAAATAGAAGCAATCTACTGTTTAATCTTTAATTCAGTCAAAAAAAAGTACAAGCTTCTTTCTTTGTGCCTTTCCAGTACTTCACAGTTCATCATGTGCAATGTATACAAAACAAATGGGAATGTTACCTTGTTCAGACCAAATCTCATTTTCAGGTCTTAATTTCTTTCTTTTTTTGTTTTGTTTTAATAAGCTTCCCTCTCCCATAAATTCAGGAGTGCAGTCTTGGCCATAATCTCTGCTGCATCTCCTTCTCATAGATGCTGTTTAGCCACTTATCTCCCTTTGGTCCCCATATTTCCTCCCCCCCAATACCTGTGAGGAACTCACAGCTTCACAAGCTTTGCCCCTTTCCCTTTGCCCACAGTGAAACCCACACTCCAGCTCTGGTAAACCTGTGGTCTGCTTCACTTTTCCTGTGATACAGGAAATACAGAAATACAGAAATACAACCATTTCAGTTTCCCACATCTGTGCAATAGTCTGTTTTCTATGATTCGGAGGAGAAATCTATCCCACCCATCCACTCCAGGTAGAAGCACCCAAAGCATGGAGGTAGGAAGCTGCCAGAAAGGGTAAGAGAGATTTGGAGTGTGATAGTGTGAACATATATGAATACAGTGTGGGAGCTACACCCCTCCAGCCCAGGAAAGGGATTAGTCTATAGGAGGGACTTTGCAGTGTAAATTTGGCCCTGAATTTAGCCCACTTTATTGCATTTCAGCGTAACTGAATGCTATGTGCTGTGTTTCAGTGCAGGTCTGGCTGACTGCAGCTCAGTCTCCTCGCAGACAGAAAAGGAGGGCAGAATGAGCAGAACTTTCTCAGTCTCTGAAATCTGGCAGTGAGGCAAATAGCCTGTATCTTAATGATCTTGGAGATTTATTCATCTTTGTTTTTTGTTAAAGAACCCCTTTCCTGCACTTTTCACCTTCTCCAGACAGTTTGACTTTCACTTGCTCTGTGACTTTCTGTGCAGTGTTTTATTTCCTGAATAAAATTCTCTGTTCTGCTCTGCAAGAAAGCAGCAACATTAGATGATCACTAGAGAAATGCAGCTGTATTTGTGATGACTGATACTGGAGCTTCTCCCCTCTGGGTCCCTCAGCAG
This sequence comes from Pelecanus crispus, assembly GCF_030463565.1. Lineage (NCBI taxonomy): Eukaryota > Metazoa > Chordata > Aves > Pelecaniformes > Pelecanidae > Pelecanus > Pelecanus crispus. The sequence continues at coordinate 15,861,230 of NC_134654.1, read as the reverse complement.
GAGAGGGAAGTGACCAGGGGCCATTCATCCTCAGGTGTTGGTATAGTGTTGGCTGGAAGAACAGGGCTGAAAATTTGAATTTTTTTCATTTTTCCTTTTTGGTACAAGGAATTTCACAGGCACCCAATTGCTCACACAGCTGCAGCCAGTGTCGTCCAGCTGTGACTGTGGAGGAACAAGAAACCCCGTGAATAAGGACCCAGCTGAGTTCCTGAGTATCCACTCAGCCCCATGGGAGCATGTGCTGGCCCTGGGTACACTGCTTCTGCTCTGCCTGTTTTTTTCACAGTCCTCTTAGGTTTCACACTGTCAGCCCATGGGATTTCTGTCTCTCTCTGTCTTTCAAGATTGCCCATCCCATAACCATCCCTGTGGTGTCCCAACACCCAGCTATGGTGTAGTGCAGCTGTAGTGCAGTACTAAGTACCTACACCAGCTTCTACACTACTACACCTACTCTGTGCCCTATCACTTGTCCTCCCACAGAAAGGTCTTCCTGCATGTTTTATGAGCTGTGGAGGAAATGTGTTCATGAAGGAAGTACTCACATCAGCTCCCCAGAACGACAGTGTTGTCTTCTAATGCATCTCCTCAGCACAGCATTGCTTATTTTAACTGACAAATGGCACACAGTGGCAAAGGTTCGCACTGCTCTTTGGGGAGAAGGATCTCCCCCTACTTAGAGCAGGGATGAGAAAGGGATTTCTTGGTGCAAAAGTAGAATGCTGCCATGGCACCTCTCTGGGAGAGCAGAGGGGAGACCTCAGCCAGCCCCACCAGATACTAAAGTGTCCCGCTCCTCAGCAGGGCTTTGTACTCCAAGCCAGCAAAGACTTTACTAAATTCATTATACTTTCTGCTCATTTGCCACTCCCAACTGCTTGGACTTAGCATCAGCAGTTTCCTTTCTGCCCACAGACTTATCATCTGCCCCTCGTCACAGAGAAACCCCAGGTGCCAGGGGGATTTCAGCCTTCCAGCAGTGCTCCAGCTGCAGAGAGGGGCTGGGAAGGAGAACAGAGGCATCTGAAGTCTGCATAGTGTCATGTTGGATGTTCTGCTTTGGTAAAATATCCATGGCTAGGCTGCAGGGGAAAGGCTGTTGTTTGCCACATCCTGGCTAACAAAATCCTCAGGACAGGTGAAGGCCTGGAGAGGAAGAGGAGAGGAGGGGAACCTGTGCAGGAGAGATGGGACACAGCCAGGTGATGGAGCAGAGATGGGAAATTCCTGAGAGGAGCAGGGAGTAGACACAAGGGCAGCCATAGGGTCATGGAAAGAAAGGGATTTTTCTTGGGACCCAGAGGAGACTGTGCAGTGCTTGCTGCCACCAAGGGAGACACTGAAGGTTGCTGGACTGAAGGTAAGGGGACACTGCGTCTGCAAAGACACTGAACAGCACATCGGGTTTTTTCTCAAATTCCTACAGTCTGTTTTCTTTGGAGACCTAAGCTTTTCTGCTTCAAATATATCTCAGCCAATGTTCATGAAGCTCCCTTGTAGGAGTGGGGTAAGATTTGGGTTGTGTAGTCCTTAAAAGTCACAGACTGAACTGGACAGCTGCTGTGGGGGTTCTAAAGGAAAGGGACAACGCCATGAAGATGGTGAGCACATTATTGCCACACCATGTGGAGCAGGGCCCTGGTAGGCTGTCCTGCATGGATACAGCCACCTGGAAAGACCAACCAGCAAATCCTCAAGGGTGCCAGCAGCAGCAAAGCTCCAGCATGCAGAGCAAATGAGAGCAGTCTAAAAAGTGCACCCAGCACAAAGTCTTACTAGAGGTGGTGTCTGCCAGTGCAAAAACCTCAGTGTAGGAGTCTCTATTCCATGGCAGTGCAACACTGCAGAGATGATGTCCTGCAGCACAGGGCTCCTCTGGCCACACAGGGAAGGGCTGCCAGGGACCAGGAGTTTGAGAAGTTGGTGACAGAGTCATTCTGGATAACCTTTGCTCATGAATGGGACAGTCCCAGCTGACCTCGAGGTGGGGCAGTGAGCCAGATGGTTGGTTCTGTGACTCACTGCTGTCATGGATTCATGGTATATGGGAGCAAAGCAGAAGCATGGAGGCAGGCTGCAGGTAGTGCCGTTGTGCCAGGCTGAGGAGTGCAGCAGAGCTCCTGTTCCAGGAAAGCTCTGAGATATTGAAGATTATTTGCCCAGAGTGGGAAGGCTCTGCCAGGATACTTGGATTATTGTAATTTTGAAAAAAAAACCAAACCAAAACAACAACAACAACAAAAAAATCATCCATGTTTCTGGAAAGAAACCAGACAGTTTGCCCTTGCTTTCCAAGGAGGAAAGGTAGTGGCAGCCTACAGTCCCTAAGCACCTGGTGGCGCCCCAAAGCTTTAGTGCCTGGAGCCCAAAACCCTCACAACCCATCTCATAGTGAGGTTTAAGGGCTACCAAGAGATAGATCAGAGCAAGGCCATGAGAGGGCTTTGCCATGCTCAGGCTCCTGTGTTTGAAGCAGTCCAGAGGACACAGCTGTCCTGCAAGCAGACACACTGGAAGCCATGGGATACCCTGGCAGCCAACCAGTCACTAGTATATCCAAATAATGTCTGGGTTTCCTTGTAAATTAATAAAAAATGGTGCATTTCCATGAAACATTTTGATGTCTATGAATCAGCATTTTCCAATAAAATTGTTTCATCAGAAAATTCCCAGTGTGATCCAGCCCTGATAAGGCCCAGAGCATTGGCTGCAGTTCAGACAGCAAATCTCAGCCATGGGGCAGTTGTGGAGAGTGATCTCTTCGGGTGATGACGATTATGCCTGACCTTTCCTGCAGGGTGACTGTGTGGCCTGGGCATCTGAAATGTTATTTATAGACAGGAGCAGCAAGTGCTGTGGAGACAGTCTCCAGCAGGCCCTCTAGGCAGCAAGCTGCAGCTGTATGTGCAAGAGCTGCTGGCAAGGAGTTTGTCCAGTGGAAAAGCCACTTTACAGAAACAAGAATAGAAACAAACTCTTTTTCAGAGATAAATAATTTCTGCTGGAGGCTTTGTTCTGTGCATGTACTTCTATACAGCACGGGGATGCTGCTAGCTGTGTGAAATTACTAATAACAGTGATACATGGTTTGATCTCCTTCTCTCATTCCTCTCCCTGGTCTGTTGCCAGAGGAAGATTCGTTACAGTACAGAGAGTCCTAGTTTCATGGGGTGTCTGCAGATCTGTGTATCTGTATTTTCATACATCTCAAACTAAGAATTGCTGGGGAAAGTTTGGTGGTATGTGAATGTTAAGGCCCATATCGCAAAGAGATGTGTTACTGTGGTTTCACCTGGAGCATGAAACAACGAAATATAGTGACTCCCTCTCAGAGCCATCTGCACAGGTTTTCTCTGAGTTTCCTTGAGTTTCTGAGCTCTTTAAAGGCAGTTGCTTGTATTGGCCCAATGTGTTGGCCCAGAAGCTACTGGAAGGGTTTTGCAGTGCTGAGGACAAAATGGGCAGTGCAAGGACACTTAGGTGCTCTAGTTTGCTTCAGGAAAAAATAAACCCAAACCAGTTTTTCCTAAGCAAAACATTATTCAATTTTTTTTTCCCATTCAGAAGTCAGGGCTGGTGTTCCCAGATGTTCCATTAATTACCTGCAACATACTGGAGAAGTCATTTTCTGCTTCTGACCCTGCTTCTTTTCTGTAAAAAGAGGTCATTTCAATGTCCCTGCCACTCCAAGTTCTTGACACTTGCCAATCATTTCTCTCTTTGTGTACAATACAGCAAAGAAATGAAACTAAGACGTAGGTTCTGCTCAAGTCCTCTTCAGGCACCCGTTCAGAAGCCTCTGTGGATTGGTGGGACAACAGGCACATTTTATTCCAAACTAACACCTTGTTTAGGCATAAGCTATAACCCAGCTGGTATGCTGCGTCTGTGGGTGATGAGGTGGCAATGAACCCTCAAAAGCTAAAGAAGGCGGCACTCTTCCAGAATTTCTTACTTTATCCAAGAAAGCAATCCAAAAGGCTGAAAATGTCCCTCTGAAGAGAAGAAACACCTTGAAGTATGTGTCTCTGCATCCTTGCTAGGTCCATCACAGTATCTGTCAGGACCTGTAATATGAGCCCATCATAAGAGATGCCTGAAGAAGTATCCTCTCTGGTTCAAAGCATGTGCAGGAGTTTCTTTCTCAAGACTGACATGTAGCTGTTGTTGGATCTGGTGCATCCTGAGAAGCCAAGGACATAAGATTTGCAGGGTGACTTTTTTTTTAATTTGTCATCTGAGACCAAAAGAGAAGGGAGCAGAGGGAGTCAGAGGCTGCTGTGGGATCTTCTCTGGGACACAGGCAGTGTAACAAAGACTTGGGACAGGATGTGTATAGGAACACTTACGAAATGCAAGATTACAGTCTTAGGCTTAGGAAAGGACAGAACAGTATGAAAATCTGCTACTTCTGGCTGAATTACCTGATTAGCGCTATAGCTTTTGATAGCTATTCCATGCAGCAGATCACAGCCTTGTAGCATGGTTTGTCCTAAAGGTTTCAGTTCAATAGTGAGAGATGCTAGTAGTCAGCTGTTATCCAAAAAAAGTTCTGAAATGGGCTGAACTGATGATTTTTGAAATAAGAACATCCTGGTGCTTTTAATGCACAGTCAAAAGTGTCTGAATATCTTCACTTTCTTTTGGCTTCTCCTGGCACACTGAAAAGCAGCTCTGGGCATTTCATAGGTACAGGTATGCAATGTATGAACTTGTGGGAACTTTGGGATCTGTAAGTTATCATATTCTTATGCAAAGTTGCATTTTTGCTTTCATCAGAACATGGAAGTCAAACACCACTACTTTAAGACCATCTCACAAAATAATAGGATGGGATTATACGTCCTTGAAAGAAAATTCTGCTTATTAACAAATAGGGAACAAATCCCTTATTCCATTTTTTAATGTTAGAGACAGTTCAGAGACAGATTTATATCTGTGGTTTGATGTAATGTTATGACAATATGTATATTAATGGATTTACTTCTCAGAGACATTTGTTTGCATACGTGCACTCTGAGTCCCCTTTGGTAAAGAGAAATATTTATTCTGACAGCATATATTGTGTTTCCAAGATGGACTGATTCAGGCTTTCATTCAGCAATGGTGAGCTGTGGCAAATTATTAGTTTAAACAGTGCAAATAGACTTTAATTCGTACTTCTGCTCATGTAAGTCAGCAGTAAGACATGTAAACCAAACCAGTTACAATTTTTTGTTTGATATCTGGAAACCACGTTGAAATCCATTGCTATTGCAACAGTGCCTTCTGACACTTCAAAAAACTCAAGAATAAAATGGTGGAGTAGGTTGAAAACCATATCATATTCCTCAGGTATATACTCCAAGCACTGAGCAAAACCTTGCAAGTGAGCAAGTGTACGGAGAAGAGAAAGAGAAGAGAAAGAGAAAGAGAAAGAGAAAGAGAAAGAGAAAGAGAAGAGAAGAGAAGAGAAGAGAAGAGAAGAGAAGAGAAGAGAAGAGAAGAGAAGAGAAGAGAAGAGAAGAGAAGAGAAGAGAAGAGAAGAGAAGAGAAGAGAAGAGAAGAGAAAACAGCTGCTTCCTTCACCTATCTGCCCCTTCCTATTCATTCTATTAAACATCCTGGCCATTGGGAACCTGCTACTTCTCATAAAGAAGAGGTCTTCCACTCGGAAAGAATATACATGGGCCCCTGCAGAGCAGTTCTGCCTCACTCCTGTTAGCTGTAGTGGTGCATGGGTGATGTGGATCTCCGTTGCCAGAGGAGGTCCAGGACCTCTGGTTGATATTGGGTCTGTTAATTGCAAAGCCTTTGCTCCCCAACAGTCCTGCTTTTGCACCCCTTGAGAAACAGCACAGAGCAGGCACTCCATTTTTTTCCCTCCCCTGTTGAACCTGAAAGGGAGACTCTGCTCTTAAGTGTCCCCACAGTGCCCTTGAAAGATGTTGCTGATCACTGCAAATGTACAGGTTGGTTGAGATCAGCCTGTAGAGTGAACAGCAGATCTAAACCCTACAGTGTGCATAGGCAAGTGGAGAGACCAGGGGCAGGCAGCTGCCTGCAACTAAGGGCTTGGAAGAGGCCTTTGGGCAGACCTGGGACATGAACAGGAAGAAACGAGGGGCTGGCTGGTATGGGCACAGGGAGATGGCCATACACCTGTCAAGATTCAAGCACTTTTGTGGTTGCTTTTCTCGGCATGAAAAAAACAGTTCCTTCAGTCTCCCCTTAATGATAATGATGCAGCAAAACTGAAAACTGCTCTTGGTGCAACTTATACCATAATAATTTATGTCATGATTAACAGCACTTACAGCTAAGCAGACATGACCAATAGATATTAACTCCCTATGTGCATGCTCCCTTGACTGAGAGCCAAAAACTCCTGTATCCAGTGATACAGAGAAAGGAGGTTGTGGGAAATATTTTTCTACCAATACTAGAATAGGTAACTTTCACTAACTCTTGATCATCTTTGGGAGTTTTGCAATGACTCTTTGGCTTTTTTATTATCCCTGGTATTTCTGCTTCTGTTTCTCACTCCACTCCTTCTTCCCAGCATTTGTTCTTTAAGAAGGAGAAATAACTTCCTCATATTCAAGTTGACAGGTTCCATAATTTCAGAAAAGTCTCTCTTCTGAAGTGTTCTGTCTCCACCCTGCTGGAGTCAGTGATGGGCCCTAGCTATCTGATTCTAGCAAAACAAAACAAATATGCTGGCCCAATAATCTTCTGACCATATATAGGCTTAAATAGGCTTTTGGAAGATATGGTTGATATCTGTGATCAACACAGGGCAATTAGAAACCATTATGAAACAACCATCCTACCAGTAATTTATGGGGCAGTCTCAAACTATTTCCTCTGGGTGTGTCAGCTTCAAGACAACCTCCTGCTCAGGAGGTGCAATGGATTACTTTTTATAGAAAATCTGACAGGGAGGATGCAGAACTCAGAGCAGTAATTGCATGAAACTGAGCACACAGTTAGATCTCAGAAATGCAATGTTCCAAAGGAAAGCAGAAAAGAGAGATTTAGCATTGATACAGTTCTCATTGAAGCTACTTTCTGAGAGTACTTTGACAGAGTAATCTTTACTTTTCAATTGCCTCACAAGAACTACTTTTCTATTGTGTAATAAACAAACAACACTACTAAATGCAGTTCCCCACTTTGCAATGGTAGGAACACACTGTAGATATCTGGAATGACGGTGTTGCTGCACCACAGTGTGCAATGTGGCTGAGGAGAACTCTCCTCTAGGCTCCTGCTGCCTTTATTTATGGAGAAGCTGCATTGCCTTTAGCAGCCTTTAGGGCCAAAGCACTGCCAAAGGGGGCATTGAGCCAACCTAGTATATTCCAGCAGTGGCACGGCAACATACATCATTGCACATCACCCTTTGCATCCACAAGTCTAGTTCTACTGGATTTTTCAGGATCTTGCTGAAACATATGATTCTGTTTGCCATGGATATAGTGGAAAGAGGCAGAAAGGGAATTTCCAGGCCCAAACAAGCTGGGTTTGAAGGTCTCTGTCATTTTGTAGTAACTTATGTAAACCACAAAGCAAAGCGGGCAGCTGGCAATGGCTGCTGGGGTGGGAAGGGGCTGGAGGTCAGGTGTGACAGGAGCAGTTGCAGGCAATAAAAACAAAGGCTGAACTGCAGACCTGGATTTTCTTTATAAACTCATTTGTTACTAAGAATAACCTGCCTGGACAATGTCCTACAGCATGCTCCAACCTAAAGGGCATTTTGGTCTGACAAATGAAAACTAATAGAGTGAAGTTATTACCACATGAACATGCAGATTGAAAACATGTGTTGAGTGATTAAAGGCAAAGGCTTGATGACAGGCCCATACTGGAGATGGTGCATCTTGGGGAGGAGACTTGCTGTTTGGGAAATGCCATATTTTACCATTGAGTTCATTAGTATTTGCCATAAGGAAAACAACAAAAGTTGACTCCAGAAAAAACTCTAGCTCAGATCCTATCACTGCATACAAGATGTTTGCTTTGGAAACACCTCACCGGGGTTTCTGTCAGTCTGTTGCTCTGCATATGCTGTCTCATGGACAGTTTAGGATTTCACTCTGCCTGTGTTTGGACTGCATCCCAGGAGTGTGCTCAGTGTCAGGAATCCAAGCTGGAAAAGTGTGCATTCTGGAAGATTAGCCACTGAAAAATATCCCTGCAGTGCCCACATGCTGGGCAGGTCAGTGCACACCGGGAGCTGGTGCAGACACTTTGTGAGCCATGCACCAGGGAGTGACCAAAAGCAGCAAGTACTATTAAATCTGTCAGCAACTATCAGATAGAAACAGCATAGTGAGCTGTGTGGATGTTTTGGTTCAATACATGTTTATTATAAATCACTTTCTGCTTGTCTATTTACAATACTCTTGTCTTTCCTTAATGTTTTTAAGGTAATAACAGACCCTATATTTTAACTTTACAACAATATTTTTATGTGAAAAAATAATTACACATCCTTGCCATTCATATTTTCAGATGAGACATTAACCAGAACTATGGGACCAAATGCCTCACACCAAATATTACAAATTGAGGAACAAGAACAAACCAGTCACTGTGCCGAAACTTTGCTAATTTTTGTAACAATAACCAGTGTATCTGTGACTTGGTGCGATGTACCTGTATCAGATTAACATCTGACAGTTCTCAACAGTCACAGTTCTTGTTGGTTTTCCATCAAGATATTGCATCAAGAGCTGGTACTTAAAACCCAACTGAATTAAATATTTAGGTCCCTGAAAACACATCAGTATCCAGGCAGCACCACTTTGGCTGTGGGCAGGGACTCCACAGCAGAGGGGCCCTCAGTGCCACTGTATGTAGAGCACAGCCCTAAGCAACAGAATTAAAATCAGAAGAGCCTGCAGAAGCACCCATGCCAGCCAACTCTCAGAAAGTTTTACTGGCATGAAGCAGTCTGCAGGAAAACTTTTAGCCAGTATAAATTCTTGCTCCATCACAGCATTTGCCAGATGCTACATTGCTGCCATAATTGTGCCAATGCTTCATGGTGGACTGGGTTTAAGTTAGGTGTAGTCTCACCATACATCACAGGAAATTGTAAATGCTAGTCAAGAAGGAGTCATAGAATAGAATCATAGAATTGTTTAGGTTGAAAAAGACCTTTAAGATCATCCAGTCCAACCATTAACCTACACTACCATGTCCACACTAAACCAATCAAGGGTAGACTAGACTAAACCATGTCCCAAAGTGCCACATCTACCCGTTTTTTGAATGCTGCCAGGGATGGTGACTCCACCACCTCTCTGGGCAGCCTGTTCCAATGCTTGACAACCATTTCCGTGAAGAAATTTTTCCTAATATCCAATCTAAACCTCCCCTGGCACAGCTTGAGCCCATTTCCTCTCGTCCTATCGCTAACTATTTGGGAGAAGAGACCAACACCCACCTCACTACAACCTCCTTTCAGGTAGTTATAGAGAGCAATAAGGTCTCCCCTCAGCCTCCTCTTCTCCAGGCTAAACAATCCCAGTTCCCTCAGCCGCTCCTCATAAGACTTGTGTTTCAGACCCTTCACCAGCTTCGTTGCCCTTCTCTGGACACACTGCAGCACCTTAATGTCCTTCTTGCACTGAGGGGCCCAAAACTGGACACAGTATTCCAGGTGCGGTCTCACCAGTGCCAAGTACAGGGGGACAATCACCTCCCTGCTCCTGCTGGCCACACTATTCCTGATACAAGCCAGGATGCTGTTGGCCGCCTTGGCCACCTGGGCACACTGCTGGCTCATGTTCAGTCGGCTGCCAACCAACACCCCCAGGTCCTTTTCTGCCAGGCAGCTTTCCAGCCACTCTTCCCCAAGCCTGTAGTGCTGCATGGGGTTGTTGTGCCCGAAGTGCAGGACCCAGCACTTGGCCTTGTTAAAACTCATACAGTTGGCCTTGGCCCATTGGTCCAGCCTGTCCAGATCCCTCTGCAGGGCCATCCTACCCTCCAGCAGATCGGCACTCCCACCCAGTTTGGTGTCATCTGCAAACTTACTGAGGGCGCACTCAATCCCTTCATCCAGATCATTGATAAAGATATTAAACAAGGCTGGCCCCAAAACAGAGCCCTGGGGAACACCACTCGTGACCGGCCGCCAACTGGAGTTAACTCCGTTCACCACTACTCTCTGGGCTCAGCCACCCAACCAGTTTTTTACTCAGTGAAGACTACGCCCATCCAAGCCATGAGCTGCCAGCTTCCCAAGGAGAATATTATGGGAGACTGTGTCAAAGGCTTTGCTAAAGTCCAGGTAAATGACATCCACAGCCTTTCCTTCATCCACTAGGCAGGTCACCAGGTCATAAAAGGAGATCAGGTTGGTCAAGCAGGACCTGCCTTTCATGAACCCATGCTGGCTGGGCCCAATCCCCTGGTTGACCTGCACATGCCTGTTGAGTTCACTCAAGATGAACTGCTCCATAATCTTCCCTGGGACCGAGGTCAAGCTGACAGGCCTGTAGTTCCCTAGATCCTCCTTCTGGCCCTTCTTGTAGATGGGAGTCATGTTGGCAAGCCTCCAGTCATCAGGGATCTCCCCTGTTAACCAGGACTGCTGATAGATGATGGAGAGTGGCTTGGTAAGCTCCTCTGCTAGCTCCCTCAGTACTCTCAGCTGGATCCCATCTGGCCCCATAGACTTGTGAGCATCCAGGTGGCATAGCAGGTCATTAACTGCTTCCTCCTGGACTATGAGGGCTCCATTCTGCTCCCTGTCCCTTTCTAGCTCAGGGACCTGAATACCCTGGGGATGACCGGTCTGGCTGTTAAACACAGAGGCAAAGAAGGTGTTAAGTACCTCAGCCTTTTCCTTGTCCTCTGTGACAATGTTCCCCCCCACATCCAGCAAAGGATGGAGATCCTCCTTGGCTCTCCTTTTATTGCTGATGTACTTATAAAATCATTTTTTATTATCTTTTACAGCATTGGCCAGATTGAGTTCTAGCTGGGCTTTTGCCTTTCTAATTTCCTCCCTGCATGACCTAACAAGATCCCTGTACTCCTCCTGAGTTGCCCGCCCCTTCTTCCAAAGGTGGTAGACTCTCCTCAGACTCTCTCATTCAGTTGTGTGTGTGGGTGTATTAACTGGATATTGTGCAATGTATTAATTGCTATTAATTGCTATGGAGTGGGATATCCTGTGTATCTAGTCTGTTAAGCGTTATCCCAGTACACTCAGAAATGTTTCTCTTCAGTGAAATTTTGTTCAAAGTTTCATAAGTCCAAAGACTAGTGAACACTAAATGATGATGGAGAGAATTAATTTTCAGGCTTGCAGGTAATGATGTTACAATATCTCTCTGGCTTATATTGTTACACAGATTCAGAGTTTGGAACAAAAAAACCCACCTTTTTTTTTTGTTTTAACCTACACTGTTTCCCTGAACTCTTTTGCCACCTAAGTGGTTGTGCTGGCAAAAGCCAAAGTCAGGCACAAAGACTGAAAATTACTATTGACAATGCCTGTGATGGAAGAATAAGACCAAATTTTGTTTTACTTATTTCTGGCAAAGCCAGTTTACAGTGGTTGGAAATTCAGAGAATTGAGAAACCTTTCTGCTTCTTGCATTCACTACTTAGTCTTATAAGTCTGTTTCTGGTAAAACAGCCTATTTAGTCCAATTTCATAGAATCATAGAATCATAGAATGCTTTGGGTTGGAAGGGACCTTTAGAGGTCATCTAGCCCAACCCCCCTGCCCTCTGGTTTCCTTTCCTCATCCTTGAGAGCACAGAGGACACAGCACAGTGTGGACATTTTGGATGGGTTTTGATGACTTAGGGGTTTTTTCACAGTCCCATTGATCTTTTGAGATTTCAAGTGTGTTTCTAGCTGTTCCCCACTGGGAGACTCCAGACTGGTGAGGGCTGGGCAGATACAGGTGTCCTGCAGACCCAGGAGGAGGATGCACCACAACTGGCAGAGTCATGGGAGGAGGAGAGGTGCAACTCCATGCCACAAGGTGCCCCAGGTGCCTGGGGCAGGGACAGGTCTTGCAGCATCCATTGGAGGGTGACTCTCTCCGTGTTGGAAACAGGACTTCAGTGTGCCAGGATGTTTCATTCAGCACGTTGCAAATGTACATTCCAGTTTGGTATTGCCCATGACGTGTAGGAATGTAGTGGTAGAAATACAGAAAGCTGAAACATTTCAGTTTGATAAGGAGTCTGCGTGCTCTGTACAGCACTCTGCAATAGGGAAAATAAAAATGGGAAGTTGTTTGTTATGGCTCGTGCACCTCCTCTGCTCTCTCTCCCAAGACTCACATAAAAAACAGTCTACAAAGAAAAACTGTGTGTAGATGGCAGCTGGAGGCTCTGAGGCTCCAGGGAATGGTGGGAATGGGGTCAAAGACAGTGTTGGGACAGCCAAAAAAATAGTGAGGTCTCTGCTGCCAAACTTCCCCTGCCCTTTGAAAAAGGGCACAGGGCACAGGGGTGGCTGCAGAGAAGAGGGCTCTCCCAGAGGATGCAGGCATGCCTGCTGGAGGAAGGGGAACCACTGGGTCCATCCCCAGCGAGCAGGCATGCCTGGACACAGGGCGAGTGGCAGCTCCAAGAAGGCAAGTAGTCTGAGTGCAGGCAGAGAACAAGAGAGCATCTGCCAGGCAGGCAGAGCTGCCTGTTGCAAGAGGAGGGGATGCTGCATACCCAGGCAGGGCACATTTGCTGCAAGGGGATCTCCAAAACAGACTTTGAGTCCCTGTTTGTTTCACATGGCTGCATCCAAAAGAGCAGCGTATTGCCTGGGCTGAGGGGACACACCAAGCTGCAGCTTGCAGAGTCTGCATGGACCAGTATCGAGTTTTGCAGTGTGACAATAACATCTGCCCTGCTGCACTCATCCTGCAGAATCACTCTGATGAGCTGTTTGGAAGCAGCAACATGCCCGCTGTGGTGGTGTGTCCCCTTCCTCCTCTGCTGGGCCTGCAGAAAGGCTGACAGATCCCACAGGCATGTGCAGCCAGTTGCAAGCCAGGCCCCTTCCCCTGAGAACAGGCAGATCCAGCACTCAGGAAGGGCAGAGCTGTCTGCAGCAACTGCCTTCACATGCACCCATCCATGGCTTAAACATGTAAAGCTCCCTTTCTGCCTGTCTGTGTTGGAATACATAAAACTGGTTTCTGTCTCATGGTATTAATAATCCCTTGGATGTCTTTGTTTAAAGTATTGCAGTAGGAAGTGCTATTTTAAGTGCATTGAGTCAGGCGGAATGTGAAACCTTCTCCCACCCGACACTTCACACTTGGTGCTTATCTGTGTGCACGCTGGTATTTTGTCTAATACAATGTGGAGATTAGCTCTCCTTGCAATTTCATTTTCACAATTTACATTTCATGTGTTTGCAGCAGCCACAACAGTCTGAAAGAGATCGTGTCCATATGCTACTGGTGCATTGTATACATGGTGGCATAGTTGTTTAGTGGTAGCGCTGTGCTCTGGGAAACACTGAGGGTCAGGTCCTGTGAGGTGCTTGCTGGGCAGACCCTGGAGCTGGCAAGCTGGTCCTGGAGTGATCGAGAAAGCTTGCTAACAATTCATCAAGTAGCTACGAACTAGTGTTTGGCTGTTTAGCTTGAGATAACACTCAGCTGACTTGCGTATTCAGAAAGTATTTTTGGTTTTGAAGTGTGTCTAAGATAAACTCCCTCCCCCTGTTGGCTAAATTGCTGCAGGAGAGGTCCTGGGGTAAGCACTTCTGGACTGGATGGGATCCACTGTGTGGCAGCCAGCACATCAGATCTGGACACTCAGCCTAGACCAGCACAAGAAGTACTTTTCTTTACTTTTTCAAACCTGTGCTGTTTTATTGTGATTGTGGACTGAAACTCACTTCTGAAACCCAGGGAAGGGAATCCCTTTGGCTATAAAAAGGTGTAAAAACCATTGCTGAAAAGGAAATATTTTTATTAAGTTTGCAACAGAAGCCCAGAATAAAAAATCTGTCCAAAGAATGGTCCAGGGTGTAGTTTTTGTTAACTAAATCTTCATGAGATGTAACAACATGGGAAGGAGAGGTGGACTATCAGAGTAAGTTCTGTCATAACTGTAAAATAATTTGCATAATATGAATATAAAGAAAAAAACTGTGTGTTATTAATAAGAAGGAAGGGGAAAAAATGGAAATGCTGCACAAAAAACTCAGAAATTCATTATTATAGAAATAACACAAGTGTTTTAATTCCTTGTTCTGGCTTTGCAGGAAGTGTAGCAATGGTGTAGCATGGCCAGTTCAGCCTTTTCACAGTTGCAGCCATGGCCAAGACTGATGAGGACATGGGAAGTTTCAGCACTAGTGAATCTTGGGGGGAAGCTTATCTCAGCCCAGCTCTCTGGACTGGCCTCCTGCCCCGTTTGCCCACATCCTGTGGTAGAACTAAGTCAGTAACTAGACCTGAGGAGCTAATCAAGGCTACACAGGGGCAGGCAGGTTCCTCTTCCTTTCTGGTTGTCTGTCTTCTGTCTCAGCCACCTGACACTCTTCTTTTAGGGGAGGATGAAGAGGAATTGTCTCCAGCTTCCACTCCTGCAGTCAGTATCTGGGACAATCCCTTTTGTCTTCTTGAAATTCCAGGCCTGCTGAGGGAATAGACATGTGAATGATTTCTCCAGTCATTGTCTTCTACCTAGAGAAGGAGAAGGAAAATCTGGGGAGGTGAAGAACCTCTTTGGAGCAGATCTGATCTGCTCTGGTCCTTGAGGTGGTGGGAACTAGGCTTGGGGCTGTCCTAGTTGGCAGGTTCGCAGGAGCAATCCCAAATACTTGAGACCAAGAGAAGAGAGGCTTGAAGAGTCCCACTGATGTGGCAGAGGAACCAGAATAGATGGCACGGAACTGGGCCAAACTAGACGTATAACACTGGCTTGTTCTTCTCCTTGTTTCATGCATGGTCCCAGGTCCTTGATTCCTCACTTTGGATTCAGCAGGCTGGGTTCACCATGGCTGGGTGATCCTTTTTGGATGGGACCATGCCAGGTGATTGTCCCACTAGTTCCAGCCCTCCAGAAGGTTTGGATAAAGGGGCTTTGGTCCAGGCAAGACCAGGAATTCAGTGTTAGACTTCACTGGACTGCTCCGAAAAACCCTTACACATTTTTTAAATTTACACAAACTATATTCATCTGGTGGTGGGACATTTCCACAGATGCTCTCTCCCACAGCAGGTTTGGTTGAAGAGAAGCAGAAAGCGTGCCCAAGACAGAAATAAGGGCTCCCACCTACAGCCTATACCTCTGCATTTGAGGACCTGGAAGACATCCTGGTCCTGCTGAGGGCAGGCTGCCCAGTCCTTTCTCTGGGGTCCATTGAGGTGGGCAGGAACCAGTCCTCCATCACAGGAGCACAATGATCCTCTGGGCAAGGGGCTGGAAACCCAGAGCCAGTCCCTGTTGTGGAGGGTGCCCTGCCAGGGTAATCCCAGCAGCAGAGTAATGACTCCCTGTGTAACTGTGCAAAGCGAGGGACAGCCTGGCAGGAGCTCCCCTCCACAAATCAAAATGAGTCTTGGAGAGGCAAGGTTTGCTGAGCGTAAGCTTCCAGAGCTCAGCAGTGCATGTTACTGCTGGATATCAACAAAACACATTACTGCTTTACCCTTTGCAACCTTGCTTATAAATATCATGATCTCTATTTTACCCATAACTCTGAAAGAACAAAGTTGATTTATTATTGTTCTTTCAACTGTGGCTAATAATAAAGTGTGAACTCCATGCAAAGTTAATCTCTGTACCAAGGGCTCTGTTGTTATGAGATCAGTGAATCCAAATACAGGGGAGATAGGAATACGTCAAAGGTGTTGTTGAGGTATTTTTTACACCCTTTGCAAGGGCCATCATGGGGCCAGGAACAGCTTTCTTTAAAGGCTCTGGTCTCCTTTGGCAGGTAGCAGCTGGTACTTCTCTGTTTTTTTTAAATGGCACAGGGAGCTTGAAATGATTTACAAGTCAGAAACAACAACATGCCAGCAACAGTTTTGAAGCACATTTTTTTCCTCTAAATCATTTTCAAGTATTTTTCTGTAGAAGCTGGAGCCCTGCTGAGGCGCACTGGCTGAGGCCTGCATTTCTCCCGTTTATGGTACCCCACACACAGGCAGTAAATGCCTCCACTCATTAGCCCTGTAGTTCCCTTGCCATCACAGGGCTGCGTTTGGAGAGGTTCAATCCCTGCTTCTGGCCTGGCAGGATTTCCTAAATCACAGGGCTTCACATCCTGCCCCTCAGCCATCACATACTCACTGCAAACAGGTACTTTCAGTTCTTGTCTGGAAGCTCCTTAACTCTGACCCTGCTGGAAAATTCAGCAAGATGAGTAGGACTGTTTTAAAAAAGGTAAAAACCAACCAAATCCTCTGAGGCATGACATGAAAGAAAAATTAATATTTAAAATGCATGTGTGATGTAATGGGCCTTAAAATAGCCTGTATCCTGGAAAAAAGAGATTAACTGCTTAAGGCAAACTAATGAAAAGGTCACTTGGACAATACTTGCAAAGCACTCCCTGTACTGCATCACAGACTTATCGGTTCTGTTTGACAGCGACTCACACATGATCCCAAGCACTTATCTCTGTTTTATACTTTATGAAAAATTGATTGACTCCTTTCACCCAAGAATTTGCATTAAATAAGAAATAAAACATTGTTTATGGGCAACTTTCTCTTCCCATAATCAGCAGGGGCCAGTTCTATAAGAACAGGGCATCAAATCTTAATACTGCAAAGTACCTGCATATTTCACATGGCAAAGTGAACTCTTCTGTTATTATCTCAGCTGGATTGGTTCCTAAAGTTAAACAGAAACAGCAGTGAACATTTTCCATTCTTTCTGCCTTTAAACAACTTCCCGCACCCTTTGGCACAGAGTGCATCCTGCCTAGGTAGTGCCAGTCCTCCCAGTAATGCACACTGAAATGGGTGGATCAGAGATCTCCATCCCTCACCCCCCCAGCATGGTTCTGGCAGTACTGAGATGTCTGAGCTCCTGAGTGCCAGGCTGCAGGGTGCAGCAGGCTACCCATGTGTGTTTTGCTGCCCACAGATTCACTGGGGCATCTATCCTCTTCCCGTCCACTATCAGATGCCCCCTGGTTAAGGAACATTAGCGATGCCCAGTGTGCTAAGATAATGATTTCACTGTGGCAGGTGTACAGCATTACCACTGAATTTGGAAGCTGGGTGGTGATCGCAGAGGTGAGCCCAAAGTGGGTCTGTTCATCTGCTTAAAATTTCAACCACCATCAGTTAGAGCACTCTTGCCTAGTATATCAGACATATATTGTATAATAGCATACAAGAGAGACTTAGAGCTCTCATGATAGTCCCTGAGCGTCATTGCTGGAGGTGAGGACCACAGTCTAGGAAGGTGTCCTTGCATGCTTGCTCTGTTCTCAGCTCCTTCCATAAGCGTCTGTTATTGACCACTGCCAGAGACTGGATTGTTAGCTAGATGGGCTCTAGTCACCCAGAGTAGCTGTCTTCATGTTCCCCTTCAGCTGGTCATAGTTGGAGTTAAAGGCTGTGCCATCTTCCAGAACAGGCAGTGTGCGGAGACAGTCCCTAGACTGGCTGCCTCTTACCTCTAGGAAAGCTGTGGAAAGGGAGATCCACCCTGAACAGTGTTTGCCCTCTGGCACTGTCTTGGCTCTAGCCAAAAATAGGCTACAGGGAAAGCTTTGCTAACTTCCTTCCCCTGACCAGGCTCATACCAGATGGGCTGGAAAGCTGGGACTTGTGGTGGATGACAGGTTGAATATGACCCGGTGGTGCACCCTTGTTGTGAACAAGGCAAAGCACTTGTAGGAGAAGCTTGGCCAGCAAATTGAGGGCATTTACTGCCTCTGTCTACTCCTTACTGATGAGAGCACGCCATAAGGAGCATGTTCTGTGCTGGGTCCCCTAGCTGACAGTGGATGGGAGAAACTGGGGACAGTACAGAGGAAAGCTTGAGCAGATGGCCTATGAAGTGGAAGGAGCTGGGCTTGTTTCATCTGACAAGAAGGAGGCTCAGAGGGAATCTAACAGCAGACTGCAACTATTTGAAAGGCAGTTACAAAGGTCACTGCATCAAACTCTTCTCAGTAATGGGAGACAACATAGCAAGTGCTAAAAGCCAGTCATGGTAGGAAGTTCAGACTGGACTTCAGGAAAAACTCCAGCAAGAGGCTAATGCAGCACTAGAACAGATCACCTAGAGAGACTATGGGCTTTCCATCTGTGGAATTCTTGAAGGCTCAGGTAGACAAGCCATGGCTGACCTGGCCTGGTTTTACTGATAATTCCTTTTTGAGAAAGAGCGTGGACAACAGGCTCTGAAGATCCCTTCCTGCTGACAGACCTGTGGTTCTGTGATTCTTTTCTCTGCTATATTTCAGGGGTGCTGTTACAACAGCCATATAGAGAGGACTTCATATAAGGGTTGCTCCTTTTGAAAACATTTTTATTTTCATAAAGGAAGGACTTTGCAGTTAGCAAGCCTCCCAACCAGACTGTACTTGCTTTGCTCCATTGGAGTTGTATCTCACAAGATTTTCTTGAAGACTTCGTTGCTTTTCAGCAATGCCACACAGCTGCAGAGTGGAAATGCTTCTTGACCTCCTTTGGTGCAGACCGTGTGCTCTGCCTCAGGAAGATGGACTCTGTTTGACTTATCTCAAAATAGGACACACACATATTCTCCTGAGTGCTAGGAATACAGCCTCTGAAAGAGATGCTACACAGTCACTCTTCCTAAAGATGGTTTTATTTTCCCAAATAAAGTGTCATAAAGCCTTCAAAAATTTTGCAATATAGCTCAAATGCTGTGTCGTGCTGCAGCTAGTGCCAGGCACAAAGTGTTCGATTTCACAATCCCAGAAGTTGCAGCTTATAAATTCAGGCAGGCTTTTCAAAGATTTGTGCTTTAAGCTGGGAGGTATGAGAAATGAAGTTGCTGCTTCAGAGGCTTACATAGGAGCAACACCAAGATTCATACAAGGCTTGGGACTGTTCAGACATAGGCTCTGTCCCATCTTTGAAGTGAAAATTGCTGTTAAAACTTGGTCTGAAGTGTGTTGGGATATCAGTACTTAGACCCATGTCTCCTCCCTTAGCAAGGTGCTTTTGTAGTCACAAGATGTGGGAGAGCCCACACAGCTGCACATCCTCTCTCTCCTCCCTCCAATGGGTCTGCAGCTGGCACTGAGCTACCAGTGGAAAACACATGTCCAGAAATGTGGATTTTCACCAGCATCACTGTGATCTGCATGGGAAAGTGGCTACAGCAGGAGACATCTCCCAGACTGTGCACACACTAAGCAGAGTCAAAGAAAATGCCAAAATCATTGGGAAACCATGTCCTCCCCAGGGACAATGTCAGACTGAGGGATCTGGGCATGAAGACCCAGTGGGACATGACACAGGTAGGCTTTGAGTGATAACATGTGAATAGGCGAAGTGGGTGTGACAGCAACATGTCCCACCATGAGCACTCTAGGTGAGAGATTTAATACTGCTAGAGCCGAAGATGATCTTGCTTGCTGTTGTGCAGCCTTGATAGGGTAGGACTCTGTTAGAAGTGGTAACCTGGACAGAAAAACACACTCCAGCCTGTGCTGAACTCACATTTTGCTTGCTGGGCTGCCCCAGGCTCTGCTGGATAAGAACAACTCCGGAGCAAGAATAGTAGTTATGGTTTCACCAGCTACCATAGCTTCTGCCTCCTGCGTCTTGGGACATCCCATGTTGGGCTGTGGTTGTCCTCTCTGCCCAGGGCTGAGGCAGCCTGCTCAGAGCAGCATGGAGGAGCTGAGCTGCTCCTTACCTTATGACTGCCCAGAGGATTTCATGTTGCGATGTCATTTCTGCAGCACCTTTCCTCCAGATAAATTCCTCCAGAAACAGAGAGAAAATGACCCAGAAACATTGTTACACATAAACCCCTCAATTGTACAAAGTCCTGCAAACATCAGATAAGACCATAACAGAGAAAAGGTCACAGAAACACCAGCTATGTCATGAATAGCAGCAACAAGTAGCAGCCAGTGCTTGATTCAGTCTAAGGCTAGAAAGATGAAAAGATAGAAATGTTGTTGGCTTTAATCCTTTTGTAGTGCATTCCAGGCAGCTGTCAACTGCTGAACATTCGAACAACCAGGGCCTCCCAAAGGGAAATAACATCTTCAGAATGGCCAGGCTCAAGAAAACACCACATCTTAGATGATGCATTGATGGGGAAAAATAAATTCAGAAGAGAATTTGGTGCTTTGCCAAGCAATGTCCCGCAGATAAGCTTGTACCAGTTCTTCAGTCACGCACTAATGATCTTCAGTTCATTACATGTTATAAATCACTCTGATAGATACAGAAAAGAGTAATAAATGAATAAATAAATAACAAACACTCTGTGGATAGTGCTGGTCATAGAAAGATGAATTAATCATAAACACTGTTTCCAAAGGCTATGACACGAATGAGCATTCCTTTGATATCAGCCGTGCTCTTCTTCCCACCAACTTGTTCTCAAATAAACATCCCAGTAAATATTTGTCTCCTTGCTCCAGACTTGCAAATAAAATGAGAAAGGCCACATCCCTTCCTAGCCTGCAGACAGCCATTCCCTTAGGCTGCTGCTGGATTTCAGGTTGGGATTCACCTCAGCTCACTTCAGTTAGCTTCTGGCTTGCCATCTCAGTCTAGACTGGTCTCTCTGGGCTCCATTTGGAGCTACCCTTTTGATTTACTACCCTCCAGTACCTGCAATTTCTTTTATCATTGCTTCACTGTCTGATGTCACACCCTGGTGCTCTCTTCCCTACAAGGTGCCACGGGAAGTTTTGATGCTGCACTGCAGCACAACCTGCAGTGGGTTCCTTTCTGATGAAATGCTTTCCACCTGCATGCACCCAGCTTGTGGCACCATGGTCCCCCTGCAACCTGAGCCTTCGCTCTGTTTGGTGCCTTCCTGCACAGCTGTGCCATTGCAGCATACCAGAACTGAAGTCGTGGAAGTGGCAACACAGAGCTGCATCGCCTGCTTTTCTGGGGATGACTCTTCAAGGTTTGAAGTGGGCCATGGCAGGGGAAAGGGGTTGCTTTACTGTGCCCTGCCCTTCCATTGTTCAGCCAATCCCCTGCCCACCACCAGTGTTGTCACATAAGACATGGGATGCAGGGATCACTCTGTTGGACTCAGGACAAGCCTTTCTAATAGATTCAGGGATGATTCCAAAACTGCATTTCCTCTTTCTGGTGCCATATGATTGCAAACTCTTATTTCATTCTCTGCCTGTTTTTCTTCCTAGGTGAAACCCATTCATTATTTTTAACTGTATGAATAACTCTTCTTTGTCTCTAAACCCTACTGTTCCTCCTGCACAGACTGATTACACAACTGCATGCACTTGGTCTCCTGGTAGCTTGCCTGAGCACAAACCATCTTGCTGCTCCCTTTCTATGTTTCTGTATGCAGCAGCCAGATGCTCTGAGGAGGAATTTCTGATGCATGGATCTGCAGCAAGTATCTCGTTCCTCAGGCGGCAGAGAGGCCACCACTGGGGCAGCAGCCCACCCTACCAACATCCAAATCAAAACGTCCTGCTTCCTGCAGCACAGTGTGTGACCGTGGCCATCTCTCACCTGCATTTGTGCTGTTTGACCTTGGGAATCCCTTGGCAACTCCAGCCCACAAGTGACCTGGAGAGGGCACTACACCTCAGCCTCATCTTCAAGCTGTTGCTCCCAGTATCAGCTTCATCTTTATCAGATTTGAAGCCTAAATTGTCATATGCCAAAGCTAAATGCTGTCTCCAAATTGTTCGAGCTCCCTAGTCAGTTATTTTCTTGAAAGCAGTGGGGTTCAGGCAATGGGAATGCTGCTGCAGATAAATGGTGCTCAAAGGGTTTGGGATCCTGTGCTTGACCTGGATTGTAAAAGCCTGCATGAGCAATGACTTTTAGCAGAAGACTTGTGATGCTCTACTGGATAAATAGATCTGGTTATCTCCCTATGTGCAGCATTCCCTCTGCTTGTCCTCCATGTTAGTACTGCCTTGAGATCACAGAGATGGAGGGTAGCTAATGAGAGACTTTACTGAGTAATCTGAGGCAATCAGCAAGTTCTTAGCTTCCCCTGCTGCTCATTTTCCCTAGATTGGAAATGAAATGGGTAGCAAAAGATCTGGAAGATGTTTTTAACTGTGGTTCTGGCCTGCACAAATGACTCTATAATGTGGATATGGCTGGGTATTGTTTCTTAATAGGCACCTCAATTAGTTCTGCTGAGGTCAACACAGTGGAAGAACTGGTTTTATCTCCCTGCCTCCAGCCTTGATTTTAGCTCAGCCAAAGAGGGCTGTCCACTGCTGTTTCCCAGCACAGTGTTTGAGGAAGCATTGGTAAAGAGAAAGCACAAAGATTAACACAGCTGCAGGAAGAGAGGATGGAGGAGCAGATACCATACTCAATGGTCTCAGCTGACAAACACAGCCATGTCTTCTCTAGCTGGCACCACTGCACTCCAGGCTGTAAGAAATGTGCTGGGCTCCTTCCAGATGCGAAGCCATCATCAGTAACAACAGATGTGCAGGACTTTGTGGTGCTTGGTTTAAATCCCAGCCTCAGAGATGCCTGTACAATCCCCTTGCTTTCTCTGTGACTTATGAGATGCCTGGGCAGGAGTACTTGGTGTAACAGAGTGGCACATTTATGGGTGGATGTAGAAGACAACGGTTTCTGCCAGGCAATGAGGTTGTTTGGTGAATGCAGAAAAACCTCTAGACTGCAGGCACGGTCCTGAAACCTGCCCATTCCGGCCTGAAGCATAACTGGGTGATGTGAATGCACTCATTTGTGCAGAAAACAAAACTGTGCTCTAAGAAACCACTGCAACTGAGATTGCCCTTTTCTGTCCACACCTCGAAATGGTGCAGTCCAGATTACCTTTCACTCTGCCTGTCCAGAAAAGTGTTTCTACAGATCTGTGTGTTATGGTCTGGATTCCAGACTGGACTTGTATTTTCAGGTCCTGGAAGCCTGGTTGTCTTTCCTCAGACCATCTCCTCTGCATAACACACAGTGGTTCAAGAGGGCAAGTACCCTGTTCATGCATCTTAACATGTGCCTCTTTGCTTTATTGTTCTCTGAATATATACCCACAAACTAATAATAGAGCCATCTCTTCGTTCACTATTGTCTTTCTGCCTGCAAAAAACAAAGTAGGAGAATAAATGGACATCTATGAGAGAGAACCAGCTTTAATGAGATTAATATTAAATAGTACACTAATGGCTTCACACAGTGAAGTGGAAAGCATTGCAGGTGTTGGAAAATTATATGACTTCAGTCAAGAGTGGAAGGAACCCAGCTAAATTTAGGTCAGTCTGACAAGTGAACTTTTGAGCTGGTAGTGTGAAGTTTGCATTCAAAGGAATTACGCGTGCTAAGTCTAAACAGGACATCAGTGCAAAAATGTAGTCAAAAGCAACTAAAAATGGGCTTACTTTTTGTGCTACTGGGGGTAGAACCTTACCCTCCAATAGTCTTGTGTAAAAGGCTGGCATGCATTCACCTGGGATAGATCACTCACCTTGCCTCAGAGGAGGATGCCAAGAAGACAGAAAAGGTGCAAACAAGAGCAGAGAAGATGGAGAGGCAGAAAGCATCCTACCTGAGGACAAAGTACATGGTTGTCATGGCATAGTATACAGATATAAAACCTGAGGGACAGCAGAGAAACATCAGAGCATGCCAAGGTTCCTACTTCATTTTTTGTTGTCATCATTCAAGTGCTAAGACACATTCAATGACTTTAGAAAACAACACTTTAAAGGTGGAGGAGAACCTGGATGCTGTAAATGCAGAAACCGCATGGATTCTGAACGTGTTATACATTTATGTGGATAAGAAATCTCCTGTGATGAAGCTTCAGAGGATAAATTTAAGACTTCGAGACATTATCCAACACTACTTTTCAAGTGCAAAGTAGGAACTCAAACTATTTGTCTGATTTTCCTCTGGAAGCTTTACATTCTCTGCAAAGCATCTAGTATAGCCTGCGTGCAGGACAGGCACAGACTGCGCTTTTTGCTATGGGCAGGTTTGAGGGGGTGAGCTTCCAAGGATCATAAGCTGATGAGCACTTGGAAGAGCTGATGTAACAATATGTCTGTTACTTGGGGGTGAGGAACAGTGACATCAGGAGATTTGGGAGATAGTTTAAACCAGCAGCGCTCAGGGGAGCACTGGGTGTATGGGTGTATGTGCAGGGCTGTGCACAAGGTGACTCTGGGTAGAAATTGTCTACCATTACTTGTGTCAATCATCAGCCTTGCTTCCTGTCCCCTGGAGAGGCAGGACACCTGTCTGCTGGGACTGTTGGTACGTGTTGATATATGTTGGTAGAAGTTGGAGTATCCCTGGAATATTTTGCTGCTGCCATGTTGCTGTTCTCATGGCTTGTCACATCAGGAGGAACACCTCTTGTCTTCACAACTCTGTGACTTTGCCCCCTAGTAGTCCTTCATCTACTAAGTTTCCCCTTTTGTACTTGCAAAGAGCCCTGGGGTCTCTTATTGAGCCCAGAATCACAATGCTGGAGCCCACAATTCAGACTAGTCAGTCAGCAGTGGGTTTCTGAGGTCCTTCATCCAGAACCAGGATGGAGCAAACAGAGGGTGTGTTTTTCTTCTTGGCTTCGCATTCACCTCAGGTGATAGTGACTTGTCCAGTCTCCGTCATCCCATCCAGATGCCCTCAAGTTTCTTCTACCATGTAGATGTGGACCCCTGGGCCCCATTCTCCAAGACTGAGCATTGGAGCCTGAACAAGGCCCTGGAGAATATCTGTGCTGGGTACAGCTCCAGCCCTGTCCCTCTTCAGGACTCTTGACAGTTTTGGTCCATGGCCAGAGCAGAGCATGAAGGTAAACATAATATCATACCAGTAAGTGTGAATCCAATTCCAAATCAGCAGTTAAAGAGGGTATCCATCCTGCCACGCAAGATGTGGCTCCACAGAGTACAGGAGGTCCTGCCAAGAGCTTTTTGTGGCTGTTCAGTCAAAACTTCCCTTTGCCTAAATTTCCATTGCTTCTGGGCACAGAATGTGCCTTCTTGGAGCACCCCAAATAACCCTCGCTCGCTACCATTGAGTTATTGTTTCATTTAAATTATATTGGAAGCTCCTTCAGCCCCAGCCAGGGAGAAAGGTTTTCCCTCCCTGCCAGGGGACTATGTAATACAACAGTTTTCTGCCAGTACTTCTCCGAGGAGGCAAGGAGAGAAGCAGGAGGGACATAATGTGCTTTCCACAAGGGAAGCCCGTTTTATCAAGGTCTGCTGGGGCTTGCTCTGCTGCTGGCATGGTTGCCTCTCCCAAGTTGTACAGGACTTGATAAAGTCAGACAGCTGGATGAAAGACCATAAATACCCTAAACTTAAACATGCTATTGAGAAGCTGAAGGCAGGACATAAATAACTGCACTCTCGCTTTCATGTTTATCATACATTTGCAACAGGACCATATTTGGAATAAATATTCCAATATTTGAATGCAACATGTGATTGGAGTTTATCTGTTGTTACGTTTTGAATAAATATTCGGAAAACTCATTATTTCGGGTATCCCCCTCTTCTCACTTTTCCCAAAATGAGGTGGAGCTAGGCGATTTGAACACTGCTCGAGCTGTCTTTCATGTTTTCAAAAGCCCTAAGACTTTCCCTGGAACTGAGCTCAGCATAGTTCATTCCTGAACCATCCAGGTGGCAGGATCCATGCAGGATTGCAGTGAGCCTGCCCCGGCCAGTGGCTGGTCCTGCCCCATACGCCAGCCCGGGGCATCCCCAGAGGGATGGCCATTCTGCTGAGCCATGGCTCCTCCTCCCCAGAGGCCTTCGTTAAGTAGGTGACTGCGGCTGCTCACGCTGTGGGAGGGCACAGTGCAGCTTTCCTGTGACAATGACAGGGGACCAAAGCAAGGCCATGGCAGGATAGGATCATGACAGCTGCTCCATCCAAAAGGGGAGGGAAGCAGAGCACCCTGACTCGCTCTCTTCTCCATGGACAGGCTCCCACCTCTGCCTGCCTGTGGTTCTCAGACAGACTTTCACTGTTACAGGATGAATTCCAGGGTCACCACCTCTCAGAGACAAAAGGAAATGCTGGTGTCATCTCTCAGGAGTGTCAGAAGTGTTGTTTCCTATCTGTGTTGCAGTAGGACACTGCTGTTCAGGTGACGGATGAGACCTTTTGAGAGGCTCTTGCTCCCCTGAGTGTCTGGAAGGTGAAAGCTGCCATCACTGTCCTCTTTTCCAAGGACTCTAATCTGTAAAGGGGGACAGAATCTCACTGCCCCTCTGGGCTTTCCATCATGGCAGCTGCTGACTCCTGCAGCCCAGGCTGCAGCCACCTCCAGTTCAGCTGGTGCTGTGCTCCCCCAGGGCTGATGTGAGGAGCAGTAGTGCCACTGTTAAGAAGCATAACAGGGTAGAATGATCAGTTCACATCAGTGCCCTCCAGCCTTTTTTGGATCCTCCAGATGCCTTCATGGTCCCAGTTCTCACCTGCAAAGCATCCTGTATTTTGGGTAGAACTCCCTTGTAATTGCCTGCTGGTACACGGGGGGTTCTGCTACCCCTAAGGGATTGCTGTGCTGGAATATGACCCTGCAGGAGCTTTGAACTGAAAGAGGATGCCCTTCCTCCCAGAGACACTGAACCTGAAAAAAGGCACACTTCCTTCAGGCCTCTGGAGCAGACTGGCAGAACCTCGCTAAGGGGAAACACTTTCATTTAGCCTGAGTTATAGGACAGGCAGGAATCTCCATGGTCCTTAAGCTGTCTTTTGTCAAATTATTCCATTAGTCAGGCCCACATGAGAGCAGCCATGGTGCAAAGAAACCCAGGAATCAAGCTGCTGGTGAGCTACAGAAACCCAGGCAGGTGTCAGCATCTCCAGCAGGATGAGAGCTCAGTGTCAGAGCACTGTGGTGTTCATGCTAAGGGTTTGTGTGTTGGGGATGGTCTCAGTGGGGATGGCAGCACTCTGTTTCTGCTGTAACACAGATCTTGGCCACTGATAATTTTCAAACCATGAGCAGCCCATCGAGTGCACACTGGTGAGAGCTCAGTAGCACTGGGGGCTGCAGAGACACAGGACGAGACAATCCTTGCTCACATGGGATCCTGCTGCAAAAATTGTTTTGCCCTTTGAGTTTTAATAACATCAAGTGCAAGAGATCCCCAACACTGCCAGCCATGATCAGGTGAAACATAAAAACTTGTCCAAAAGCTTTGAGAAGGATGTAACAAAACCAGAGGGTCAAGTCAACTACAAGGATATCTGTACCCCCAAAACACTGTTGTTAACTGAAGTTATCATTATACACATTTGTAAGAAATTAAAATCTGTTAATGTGTGGAAGATGCACAGGCTGATCTGCACCAACACTATGAACATATATAGGTGGAGGGCTATGTTGTCATGACAAAGGTTGCTTAAAGATAGTCTCTGGTTAATACAGCTTACACACATTGTGGTTGACATGACCAACAGCCAGCCAAAGTGCTAATGCAAAGCTTGACCAATGGTATTAGCCAGTGAAATGGTTCACAGGGCTCTGCAGACTCATGTGAGCCAGTTACAAGGTCCTGCATAACAATGTTGCCTCTAGGGTGCTTTTACTTGGTTCTGCCATCTGAGTTTTGTTCCAGCCTTTACAAATGCAGCTGATTAATGCAGTGGTACCTTGTTAGGACAATGTGGATTTGATCAGAGGTTGTATCCAAGGTTATCTTTGCAGGGGAAATGCAGTGTTACAAAGTAGCTTTTCCCATGACATTCCCTTTATTTTTCCTTTCACTCTTACTGTTACTAGATCAGATTTTGGCAGAGAACACTTTGCTTAAATCCCTTTACTTTTAAAAACATGAGTTCTGCAATTAATTTTCATCTTTCTATTGTCTCAGAAATGTTGGTCAACAGGGAGAATAATTAGCCTTCTGGACTAGATTTCTAGCATACATCGGGGTACTGCATTGCACTGTGTTGCCAGCTGACTCCCAGGCATGGGTTACATTACAGAGGAAATGAAATCTAAGGGCATGGTGTGTGGAAACTTGTGATGTCTCCCTCACACGTTTACACAATTACTAGCACACATATGCACTTACCATTGCCAATGCACTGACACAAATATTCACACTCTTACATGGACACTATCACTTGTAGTAAGACACACGCTTGTGCTCAGGCAAACACACTGGAGCTCCCAGCACTGCTGACATGGCATGCTGCTGCCCTCAGTACCTGCACACCAACACAGGCCTGCTGTCACATGCCATCGCAGTATTTCTTCCTTAATGTTTTGGCCTTCATGCAGATGGGCCATGGAGTGCTCTGCATTCTTGGAATTGATGGAAATGCCATGTCTCCAGAGCTTGAAGCATAAATCTTCTTCCACCCCAATGCTTGCCAAGCTGTCCATGCTGCAGGGGGCACAAGCTATGGATGAACAAACTGTTCACAACCTTTTATCATGTTCTGTTTTCTGCTGGCTCCATGGCTACACCCCCATTCACTTTGTGACTGGGAATACTGGGGAAGAGAAATCTGTTGCTCCCTTCTCCCAAGTGCTATTGTCCCTTTGCCAGATGCCCACCTCCTTCCATGCAGAAGACGCTGCAGGCGTGACACCAGCCCCCTCTTGTAAGAGGGTACTCTTGGGTCTGGGCACAGTCCCGACTTGGTCTCTTCATTGCTCTGTGTGCAGGCTAGGGGGCATTTGAAGCATTCCTCCTCCCTGGGTTCATATCAACATTCAAATGCTCCATTTACACAAGCTCTTAATATTTAGCTGCCCTTTTTTTGAAACTTTGTTTTCACCTCTCAAGAGAAGCAATATGAAGAGGGGAGCAGCCAGGGTGGACAGAAAGTATCATCCCCTTGGTCTGTTTCTTTGTGATCTCCAGTGCTCTAGGTGCTCCAGTACATCTTCTTCCTTTGTGAGGTCCTGCACTGAGTGCAACTCAGCCCCTGCAGGTTCAAGCTGCTCCTAAACACGGTCTTCCTTCACTCAGAGCAACTAACTCGGAACAGCGTGTTGAATTCGTTGACACATCTCAGCGAGATCTCACTGATTAATGTGCTGAATCTCAAACACAGCCTAAGAGCATGAAATCCCTAACAGGGGTTTAGATCAGAGATAACATAATAATACACAGAACTCTTGGAAACATTTTCAAACCATGTAATGTCTATATTCTTAGTGTTCCTGACAGTGCTAATGGAACCAGCTAGTTGACAAGATCTCCTCTGTATTCAATTCCCTGATTGCTTTTAAACCCCTTTCATGTAGATGTGGTTCTTCCAGCCCCGTTTAAATCTTCCAAGCCTGTAGCAACTGGGATCTCAAGCTTGGTAAGTAACTGTCATTTCTTCCTGCTCTGTGAACAGGGACGAAAGGCTCCAAAGGCTGCCCTGAAGGAGATGCCTTTGCAAGGGGCAGGGAACTGGTGGAAGGGAAGACGATACAGGCTAAAAGGAGGATGTGAGCTTTGTTTCCCAGCTTTTGTGTCTCTGTTCTGCTTCTCAGCAGTGTGGGGAGGGGAATGATGAAACTGAGTGTTTGAGGCAGGTTAGGGAATGCTTATCACTTTGCCACATCCTGCAGGGAAAGGCATACAAGAGAGCAGACCATGCAGTGATACATTAACAAGCTCTGCTTCCCCCTGTCAGAGCCTTACATGGTGTATAGCTTACGCCTGTTGCCTTAATCCTTTGAAGATGCTGGGTCAGTTTTTTCCTGTTCATCTGTCTTTAGCTGCATGCATTCTCGGCACATTGAACTGCTGAAGTTTCCCGAGCTCCCCTGAAGGGACAAAGGTGAGGTTTTAACTTCTGCTTCTTATCTGGTCTGTGTTTCATGCTTTATTTGTAAAGGGAACAACAAAAGCAGAGATGGTGACCCTGCCTTTTCCCACCAAGCCCCACATATGCCCCTGCCATCGTGTTTACACTCTTAAGGATTCACAGGAGGCAGCTCTGGGATTTTGTGCTGAAGCAGTCAGGGATATTTTCTCTGGGTTGTGAGGCAGTGAGAGGGAAGGTTCCCGAACCCCCCTCCGAGTTCTGGCATTGGTGCAATTAAATGAGCTGGAAAAGGGCCCTTCCCAGCAAGGGCTGTGCATGTACTCACAATGGCATGTGCACTCAGGAAGGGAGAGGTCCCGAGCCAAACCCCACACGCAGATGGCTCCAGAGCATACTTCACCTTCACCTGACTCATTTGTGGGTCTCCACTCTCACTCTGATTTTATCTACTTTATTTCGCTTGTTTCCTGCCTTTGGCCTATGATGGCCTTTGCTGATACTGGACAGAGAGCTACTGGCAGTGAACCACATGAAAGCAGAGCAAAATTGCTCTGGGAGCACAGACCCTTAGGAACAGCCTCCAGAGGGAGATGCCAGGCTGACTCTGGCAGAAACAGCTTCCCTAACTTGAGCTGTGCTCCCTAGCTGTGCTCTGGCTTGCTGGTGAAAACATGGAGCACAGGTCTCCACGTCAAGGCACTGATCACCACCAGAACTTGAGGCAGCTGTGACCAAGTGCATGAAGGAGTGCCAGTACTGGAGTCAGCTTTTCCCTGAGCCAGGCCAGCATCTCAGCTGCGAGAAGGTACCCAAAAGCAAGGGCAGCCATCATTTCCTTGCACAGCACAGAGAGGTACTAAGGAGAGGCTACTGCCCCATCACAGGCTGTCCACCACAGTCCCACCACACACTTGGCCTCTAGCAGAGGCTGGAGGGCCCTGCAGGCTCGCTGAGTACCAAGGCAGAGCTCTGCCGGTGCTGCTGGGGTCAGGGAGCTGCTGGCATGGACTCCAGCCTGGGCTTGCCCTCCTCACCTTCCCAGCCCCAGCCCCAGCCCAGCCTCCCTCCAGCCACACAGCAACCCACAGCAGCTGTCAGGAGGACATTTGTGAGCTCGATGCCAGTTCCAGAGAACACTTCACCCTGCCAGCAGCACCATCAGTGTTATGTCCTATCACACGGCCACCTGTGGGCAGGTCTGGCACCACCTCATCTGCCGCAGGGCAGGCTCAGCCCCAGCACCGCCTCCCCAAGAACCAAGCAGGTCTGAGCACCTCAGTCTCCACCCCAGGAGCATCCGGATGGAGGGAAAGGGAAAGGGGAAGGGAAAAAACAGGGTGCGGTTTTGAGGATTTTTAGGGATACCTTGGCAGCAGTTTGGATCTACCTGAAGCAGGTATATAACAACACAGTTCTTCTGGGGCCAAAGGAAGGAAAACAGTTTACAAACTCGGAGGTTGCACTGCTTGTCCATGGACCTCTGAGAGCAGCAATTAGCCTTTTGCAGCCTCTCAGCTGCCTTTCCCTGCCCAGCCTTCCCAAAATCTCGCTGCCACTTTCCATGGTATAACCTCTGGTTTATGCCAAACCTCAAGGGGTGCTGCAGTTTATTTAACAGCCAGTGACAGAGGGTTTGACTTCTCAAGTGGTGAGTTTTCTGCATATTGTCAGAGAACATTGTGGTTTAATTTTTTTCCAGTCTTTGGAAATTTTGGGGAATGCAGAGAATGGAAACTAAAGTTGCTAGACCAAATAATCCTTGTTTTTCCTAACAAAATAAGCACTATATAAAATATACCAGTGATAGTCTTCCAGCTCCCCACTGCACAGGTTCAGTGGCACATCACAACATTAAGTAACAGCCTCACAGCAGGATTTGGCCCTCTTATTTTCTTCCTGGAGCTCTGAGTGCCCTTTAAGACATTGCCCCACGCAATCAAAAGTACACTGTATTTCACTGCATTTCTTGATGGCTCCTTGTCAGCTAGGCATCATTAAAAAAGTGATTTTTGAAATGTTGTTTTAGGGAGAGCAACAATGTCTCAGCAGCCGCTCTACTGCGATACTATAGCTATTTTGCTGAGTTCAGGCAACGCTGAGAGCTGATCATCAGGCGAGCAGGCACAAGTTGGCCAATGTAAGCATTGCTCCCCAATTGTGTTTAACTGCAATCCTTTCAGGGTACATTCAGGAGACATTCTGCATTTCTGGCTAAAACCTAGGCTGCTCTTTTCAGTTAAATTAAATGGTGCTGCCAACCAGTTCCAGCCAACACCATAGTCCACCATGGCATGGTGGAAATGCAAGGCTGTTTTTCCTCTTCATACACATATGCCTCACTAGTTTTGGTAGAATTTTGTTACTTGCAATTGTCCTGATTAAAGAGACAGGAAATTAAGTAACAATAATTAGTACAATTTACCAAACATTAGGTACCGGAAGCACTACTGTTGTTGCTATGATGATGCTCTCAGCCATAACAGGAGAGCACTTTGTAGCAATAATACTTTTGATTAGATGAATGATATTTGATCTTAGTTTTAGTTGATCTTGGAGTACTGGAAATTGGCTGCCACATACCAGCATGGAACATGCCCTTGGGAAGTGGGCTTCTGCTCCAGACTGGGAGTTCAGCAACTGCAAATCATGGGGAAGACTGGAATGCACAAGTTCATCATAAGACAAGTATAACCCACCAATGTAATGTCACCATGAAAGAAGCAAATGTGATGCCAAGATGCCTCAGGGTGACTCCTCCCAGCAGTGGTAGGGAGAAACTGGTGCTAGGCAGCCCTGGAGAGACCATGTCTGGAACGGTGCATGCAGTTCTGGTTACCTGCTTCAGGAGAGACACATTCATTGCACATAAGTCTGGGGTTAATACCAGGGATTAAGAAAAGCTGTTCTTGACTGTTTAAACTAAAGATATTTGCTGGCAAAAGAACAAATGGGTATAAACTGGTCATTATGAATTTAATCTGAAAATGAGGAAATACAGTCTGGAGGTCAGCAGTGAGGGAGAGGAACAGCCTTCCCTGTGAACAGTGGAGACTAATCAAATCACTTTAAAATGGAGATGATTCACTGGAAGATAAAGGCGCATTGCTGTCTGTAAGGTCAGGTCCAGCAAACTGCATGTTCCTCATTTGCACAAGCTGCCCAGTGTCAGGCACAATCTGCCTTGTGTACAGGGAACTGCCAGGGCAGAGGAGCTGATGTGAGCTGAAGCAGAGGCTGTTGTTATCAGCCCTTCCTCTGAAATCTTCTCATCTCTCCAGAATGGTCTGTTTGTTTTTCTCAGTCTTTCATCTCCCAAGACACACACTGAAATCCCATTTTTTCCAGACCGGGAGTTTCTGGGAGCTGAGAAGAGGCACTGCTGCAGCACGTGCATGCAGATGGAGAGGGTTTGCTAAATACTCACATTGTAGCATTTTGTGCCTCAAAACCAGCAAATGTTCTCTCAGAAGTTACCCCCAACCAAATCCCTGTACCACACAGTCCCACAATGACCTTTTTTAGGGCAGACAGTGTATGTCTGCCACATACAGCTCCTGTGGCTGGTCATCCTGGTTCCTCCCTGCAGAGCCCAGCTGTGCACAGCCCCAGGGAATCCCAGCTCCACTTCCAGGTAGGGAAAAAGGGATGTGCAGAGGGCTCAGTAATGGGGGGATAAGGGGAGAGACAAGCACAACCCACATGGGAACTCAGTAAATCCTTCCTATCACACACCCAGAGCGGACAAGAGGCAGGAGCCTGTTGAGGTGTGAGTCGAGGGAAAGAAGGATGTGTTTGTTGCACATTAGCGCAGGGTAGTGACAGCTTCTCTCATACTGAGGAGCTTTTAACCCCCCTTTCCTGGTGAGACCCAGCAAGCCTTCTCACACAAGCACTTGGCAAGGGGGAGCACAGAGACCCCACAGCCAGAAATCAGGCTGCTCCCCCAGGGCTCTGCCAGTGTGCCCTTATTCATGAGCAGAGTTTAAACAACTATCATTCTACTTGGCTATTTGTTAGCATTCACATTGTATGACTTACAGTTTAAGTCATCTGCCATTGTTTCTGTTCCCTAACTGGATGGCTTTTAAACAGGAGACCCAAAAATACACTCTGGCAAGAAGTATCAGATGAGTATTCACATGGGATTGAATTTGTATGCTTCTGCCTTGCAAACACTTGCCCCAGTGTGGAGCTGCTGGGCACATGCTCACCAGGAACCCCAACACTTCCAGAAATCCCAGCAAGCTGGACGTCAAGCCATGCTGATCGCGCATCTTGGCAAAGCTCCTGTTCTTTATTGTGTGACTGGCTCTGGGGGGTACTGAACAACTGCTCTGAGCACAGGGGGGATATTCTCCAAAGTTTGACCTGTTTTATTTGTGAGCCTTGTGATCCCTTCTGCACGTCTTCCATTGGAGGAAGTGTCATGTCAGGTCCTCGCTGTGAGCTCTGTACTGGACAACTGCTGCCATGACAACTTACATCACTGTACTGGTTACAGACTGTGCAGGTCCTCTGACACTGCCTCTTTACCTCCTTCCTCCAGGCTGCCGAGCAGAGGTGGAAATCATGGATGTAGTAAAGCATTCATGGTCATGGCTTCTATCTGGGCAAGTAAGAACTGTGGCGAGCAGCCCTGCACGATGCCTGCTGCCTGCTACAGACCCTTCTCTCACAGCATGTGCATGTTCAGCCCTCCTGCAAGCCACATCTTGGCTGGGCACAGGTGTGCATAGCAGACAGAAAGAATGCAATGCCTCTATGTGCACTGGTTATAATAGCATCTGCAGCTGAGAAGAGGCTCGGTACCCTTACTTCTTCCTACTCACCTGGAAGGAGCAAAAATGTTGTGGAAGGAAGGTGCAGCTATGGGGCAGCATATGGGGCAACTTGCACTGCAAAGTGTGTGCCAGGCACCCTGCTCTTCTCACCACCTATTATCTCAATTTGAAAATGTCTCACTCTGTCTCTCCAAAGGCCTTCTGGAAACAGGAGATGGTAACTGCTGCAGCTCTGTGAGCCCCTGCAGGAAAAAGAGGGAGCTAGATAGTGCTGCATAATCTCAAACAGGTGATGAATCCTGCTATTTGTGTAGGACAGGGAGCTTGCCTGGCAGGTAGGAAGTGGTGTGCTGGACCAGACATGGCGCAGAGCTCCTTGCACATGGCAAGGAAGCAGTGCAGTGCTGGGTGCAGGCAGACTGGCTTTCCAAGGAAGTGCTCTGCGAGTTCCTGGGAACTGCTGTGTAACCTCTTCAGGATGGGCTCTGCTCAAGCAGGAAAGCATGGCTGTCAGGCTGCCAGAGAGGACAGTGATGGGGACTGACACTGGCTGGCAAGGAAACCACAAGCAGCTCCAACAGTGTATCTAGGGACAGAAAACCCATTTCAGAAGCTTTCTGGAGCAGGATGGCAGTCCTGACCACACACAGCTGTCACCAGTGGGGATATCTCCTAATTCAGAAGCTCTTTGACCTCCAGATGGGTTTGGGCCAACAAGGCAGGCTTTGGGTGAGAAGCTGAGGGTGAGGAGGGCAGGTAAGCACAGAACCCATGGCTGAACAGCTTCACATCTCTCCCCTGCTGCCTGGGAATTAGGAATAACATTTCTACAAGAAAGGTTTCAGATTCCCCTGCTTTGCACTAAGGAACCCAGGCACATCTGCGTCAAGAGCTCAGTACCCAGCGTCTCGTTATCTTGGGGAAAACCAGTTGGCTGTCAGTCCCACTGCCACAAGAGCATCACTGTGGATGCAGCTGTGCAGCATTACGGCTCCCCCCAGCCTGACAATTATCCTCCAGCACCTGTGCATCTCAAGAGGCACCTGGCTTTCTTGCAAGGCAACCTTGCAGAGAAATGCTTGGCAGCTGTTAATCCCTTCACCTCTCCACCTGCCACACTGACCCCAGCTCCCTCCTGATGGCCTGGCACCAGCAGGCACTCAAACATCTGGCAGTTGTGACTGTTGGCTGAAAGAGTCACCTGCCACAGTTTATCCCCTAGTCCTGCTGCAGGGCTCCACTTGGCTCATACATAGCCCAAGGCAGCCACCTCCACTGCCTGTCCACAAAGCTGTCTGCATTACAAATGGGGGGGTCCACATGCAAATCACTGTCAGCTGCACCTCCCAGGGTTGTCAAGATGCTGCCGAGGAAAATCCTCAGTTAACTGTAGCGGCAGGCAGGTCTGGGCTGCCCCTCAGTCAGCATGGGATGTCCCAGGCAGCTGTTGTGCAGAGAGTGTGAATAGGAGCACAAATCAGTGAGGGAGGCTGGAAGAGCACCCGTGGCTCCCTGCCTAAGTCACCACGCCACTTTTGCTTTGCGGTCTAGGATGATGGGGTTCCCACTGCCAGTTCCCACAGCCCAAACGCTGCTCGGGGGATCTGCGCCTTGCAAACTCTCCCTGCATTTTACGCCAAGGCACTGCATGTCTGGCATAGGTCCTCCAAGAGGTTGAAGGATTGATGTGCGTCGTTCCTCACTCAGCTGAGTAACCTCTCTGAGATGGCATTGTGAGCAGATGGCAGCTGCGAATATGACATGGATCTAAGAAAATCAGGGAAACATGAATATTTGTGATATTAGAAATAACTACAAAAATATAGACCAATAAAAACCATGATTAAGATTATAATAAGAAATGCATTCCAGAGCTGCCACTGTGTCTTAGCTTGCTTGGGAAGCCAGCATTTTGGCCTCTGCCTTCCAGGGATGGTTTTCCCCAGAGGATTGCTTCAGCTATGTCTTTCCTGTGTCTATTGTCTGAGATGTCCAACCCTTTCCCTGGAGGCAAAGGAAGGACAACATGAAGTGGAGACTTCTGAGGAACTGTGTCCATCCTCATCTGAGCTTGAACATCCCTTCTTGTTTTCTTCTCCCATGTAAAGGTTCTCCATTTGGAGGGCAAATCTGAAGAAGAGACCTCCCAGCCAGGGTACAGTGGGTCAAGAGTATCTTGTTTGCAAAGCTCACTGCTTTTCACTCTGTCTTACACTGAACTTCCTGGCTTTAGTGGAAATAATTTTGTATTTAAAGGCCCTTTGTCTTCATGGGGTACTCAAGAAGAAAAGGGCAGCTTAGTAGCTCTGTTTCAAAGCTCTGAAGGACTCCTAGTGCCATCACATTGGCTGTAGACGTAAACTTGCTTTGCTTGTTGCAGTCACTGGAAATACAGTGCGATATGTAGACTAAGAATGACATAACTAGTGGTGAAAATGGGAAAAGAGATCTTAAATTTATCAGTTCAGGCTCTCATCATACGCCTATTTATGTGGCCTGGGGAACTGTGTGCTCCAGAGGTCTGAATGAATTGTCACTATGTTCCCATTGCTGACCTCAGAAGTTGTTAACAGCACTGCTGGGAAGCTTATCTGCAGGTATCCAGGTGCTCTAAAGACAAATTACCAACATTTTCATAGCACCACACACAGCTGGCAAAGCAGGTTGCAGTTAGGGTGACATGGATGCAACAGGAGGTGTCTTTCAATGGGCCAGCCTAGATTCCAGTGCACAACAGGACTGGTGTGCTGGGAGAAACAAGATGCCACATCCCCACCTCAGATGGACACAGTACTCCTGTGCTCCTTATCATCATTTTCTGTAGTAGGTGACAAGCACAGTCACATGCAAAGTGCTACAAATGCAGGTTTATTATAAGGATGCATTGTAAGCATTAGGGGTGCTTATGTCTTTCCTGGGCACCAGGTAGAGCAGTACACACACTTGTGCCACACGCTGGGAAATGGATGTGCAGCAGCTAGATCAGGCTGTGTCCATCTTTGTGCCATGTTCCTGCTGGAAAGTGCTAGGCTCTGCAGAACTGCAGTGGGTACATGGTTGAATTGTGTTTTTAAGGGCCTGTCTACAGCACTCAGGAGCAGAGATGCAAAAGACATGAGATACACAAGTAGACAGCTGAGCATAGCCCCAGCTCAGCCCCAGCCACTGGCCTGGAGCTGATGGCCCCAACCCAGCAGCCTGCTCAGTCATCATCATAACGATCCAGTGCTTGGAGATTTGGGAGCTTCACTGAAGCTCAACTCAGGTCAATGGTACCTGCAGTGCAGGCGGGTATTGCAAAATGCAGGTAGACACCCCATGCTGACTGCCATTTGCTGTCCTGCCAGAGTGGATGTTGGAAAGTCCAGTCCGCTCCTTCTATTGGGGAGGTTTTCCAAAGGTATTGGCATCTGCAAGAGCAGGTCGTTCTTGTTTCATACTTGTCTGGTTATCACTGGGGCAAAAGCAAATAGTGCGATAGCTGCACAGACTAGTTGCCCCTCATGGGAAGCTAGTGTAGGAGATGGCAATAGTGTAGGAGACGACAACTGTGTGTGGCTACAGGGCAAGGTCACACTGGGTCAAATTTGACATCGTCTCTGAGGAACGCTATCATTCTTAGTGAAGCTGTCATCTCCAAGCAGGAGCAGTCCCTGCTGCCAGGAGCTGCCTGTTCTCAGACTGTGTCAACAGTCTTGTCTCCAAAGTTACTGCTACTGCGCCTCTAAAGGATGTGAGGTGGCACCTGCTGTGGACCATGGTCCTTTTCTGCTAAAAGATCTAAGATGCTGAACAAAACAATAAACATGCAATTTTAGCTCAAACCAAGTAGAAAGGTCAGCAGGAATAGTGCTAATGGTTTTCATACACCTTTCCATGGTCCTTAAGATATTTAATGAAGTAACAAAGTTTTATGTTAGGCCAGAGAGAGATGTCAAGGGGAGAAGAATGAATAGAAATGGTTGAAGGTGAGAAGCTGTATTTTTTCTGAGCAGATACTCAGAGCTAACCACAGACATGAGGCAGATGGTTCAGCTAAGCAGGCAGTAGCAAAACTATGCCAATGTTGGCTCTAGTCTACCTCGAAGGAATTTGAGAAAACGTTGCTTGTCATACTTGTACTACAGCAGCTTTTCATTAATTCCTGTGGGGTATGACAAGTGCCCTGCTTCCAGCAAGATTCCCAAAAAGCAGTCTCTTATCCATGCTGAAGCACTACTTTTCAGGTACAGCCCTGCATTGCACCTCATGAGGAGAAGATTTTGACACCTGGAGGCTGCCAGTGTGTGCTTGATACCTGAGAGGTAAAACATGGGTCCTTGAAGCCTCCTTTCCTTCTGTTGAGCTTCTAAACATTGTTCTATACATATCTCTCTTTTCTGCACTATTTGTGTTGCATTAATCTTTATTTAGCTGCTCCATATACAATCTTCAGTCAAAATACTTTGAAGCAATTGGTTTTCTTTTCTTTTTTTTCCTGGGGAGGGGCAACTTCCTTTAATTCCTCTCTATCCCAGCTCATGTCAAGATGCAGGCACTTTCACAAGCAGACAAAACCAAATCTCTTTCTTTTCTCCCAGGCTGTAGTGCAGATTTTTTTCTTGGTCATTTGGTGTGCAGCCAAGAAGGGATGGGAACTGTCCACAACAGCAACCTAATAGTGGTAATGCAGCTCTCTGCTTGCTGAAGGCAGTGATTGTATTCACCAACCAGCAGAGAATCAAGCAGAGCTTTGGGTACCATTCAGCTAGTTTCAACAGTTCTCCACTGCTTTTCATCATATCTTACAGCTGCTTTTCATAATGCCATGGAACTTCCTTCTGGAGGACAACCTCTGTCTGCAGAAACTTAAGAGTATACTCTAATCCTAGCATGCAGGATGGGACACTGTAGCCACCAGGAGGTAGAATTGCATGGATGTATTCAGGAACTGGAGAAAGGAAAGTCAAAGGGGTTAGCCATCCATGGAGGTGGGACTGAGGCAGGCAGCTGGTGAGGGGAGGGGTTGTGGGGCATGCCTGCCATCTT
This sequence comes from Pelecanus crispus, assembly GCF_030463565.1. Taxonomy (NCBI): domain Eukaryota; kingdom Metazoa; phylum Chordata; class Aves; order Pelecaniformes; family Pelecanidae; genus Pelecanus; species Pelecanus crispus. The sequence goes on along the minus strand of NC_134654.1, from coordinate 15,821,546 downwards.
GTGTTCCCAGAATTTGCTACTGCCAGGAATGCGCACACAGTCGTTCCCATCATGTCTACTGGTTATGCCCTTCGTCACTATGGTAATAGTGAAAACCGTCCAGTAAGTCTGTTGAGAGATACTTTCCAAGCTGGAATGGCTTGTCCCCCCACCCAACCCGTCCTCCAACAACAGCTCAGATGTGTTTTCCTTTCAGAGACATTCATGAGTCTAATTGAGGACAACTTTATATAATCCTCTTAGCCAATAGTTTTCCTCTGGAAAAAAACAATTCCTTTCTGGAAAACACTGGAATTAAGCACATTCTGCTCCAATGAGGTATGAGCAGTCTGCAATGTGGAAGCAACGTTTCCCTTGTGAGCACGGCTCTGTTTGCTCACAGCACACACCATCGCAACGCAGCTACCCCTTTTCCTTGGCCTCACACACCATCCAGAACAGGAGGAGCGTGTTTGCTTGTGTCAAGTTTTTTAACATCCAGTTTAAAGACTGTCTCATTTTTCCTCATCATTCCTGCCAGGGATTCACTTATCACATTCTTTAGGTGATGTTTTTGACACTTGCTTGCACGTTTGAGCACACACACACACACTCAAATCAGAGTTAGTAATAAGTAAAACTATTCCTTCCAAAACAGAAACTCATTCTTGTCAAGATTCCCATCTATAAATATCTCTGAAAAGGACAAGAAAGTTTAGCTTGGCATGAAAATGTGGGTACCATGAGGAATGCCAATTTTCAGTGCTGCTAGAACGGGCCCCACAATAGATGCATACCATGGATGCATATGTCCTGCCCAGAATACATGCCTCTCCTGTGCCTGACTGTGCATTACAACCTATAGATTGGGCATGGCTGGTAATCAAAAGCCTGTGGAAAGCTGCAGGGTGCTTCAGGCGATCTGACTGGCCAGGCAACAGTGCACAAATTCCAGAAAAAATGCCATCTACAATGAGGTAACAAGAATACAAGGCATTCAGATGTGAGCTGTACAGACCATGACAAGGGACACCCCGTATCCAGAGGAATTTAGCATCTCAGTAAACCCCATGTGGGAGGGGAAGCAGGCCAACAAGTGACTTGCTGGAGAGGGACTTCCCTGAGCTGGTGAGTGACAAAGGCAGGTTCCTGAGCATCGGTGCCAACCAGTGCTCTGTCTCCTAAACTGGTTTCTCCAACTTGACATGTACCCACCACCCCTGAAACTGGTGGCCCTACACATCTGGAATCAGCATGTTGCATTCTTGGCTACTTCTTGGTCTCACCTTGAGCAGTCCTTGCTTTCTCCATGGGACCCTGCTCTATCATTGGGAGAACCGACTCTCCACACACTCTCCGCACATCTCTTCGCTTGTGCCCACAACCATATCCCACATCCTTTGAACTCCGCTGCTCACAGGCCATGCTCCCATGCTCTGCATGCAGGAGCAGGTAGGAGGCCTCAGGGCAGGGCTAACTTTCATGGCTGTGTTTGTGCAGTGGAAGTGCCTGTTTCTCTGGCTGATATAACTTCCATACACATGTGGATATCCCCCAAATCAAGTGTCTTTTCAGTAACACATGTGTTCAGCCAACTTTACTTCTCCAAAGGGATGACCACTTTCCCGAGCAGCTGCTCTGATGCAGCTGTGTCTCAGGCATAATGTGAGCAACATTCTCATCCACTGCACACCAGACACTAAACTGGGGTCCATGATGGGAGAACAGCCCCTCCTCCCTGTTATCAGCTAGACCCTTCTCGGAAAGCACCCCATCTGTGATGGCTGCTGGGGCTGCTGATAGCAAGGTCCTTAGGTCAGGCCATTTCTGAATAAAGTCCCCTATGTCAGCTCAAAAGCCTTTCCCATTCTGTATTTTAAAACAATGCCTGGAGAGCCCAAGCACTCTGGGCAGGAGACACATTTGGCTAATCTCTGTCTGTGGCTGGCTGCTTGAAGTGCAGCTGACACCTGTCAAAGAGATAGCAGAGGTGGCTTCCCAAAGAGGCCTCTTCTCAAAATCCTCTGAGGTTCAGGGCAAGTAGGAGCCAGCGTCCCTCAGCCCTTATCTCCCAGCTGCACTAAGAGGAACCTGAGGTGTTTGAAGGCAACTTTATCTCCCCAAGTAGCAAAATGCCTCAAGTAAATAAGCTACTGGGTTGGGGAAGGACCCAGATGTGTTTCTGGGGCATGTTTTGAGCCATCACAGCTCACCTCTGTGCACATGGAGGAGTGGTGTGTACTGCCAGCCCAAGCCTTCTTCACATCCCACAGAGAACAACAGCGCCAGGGCATGGAGCAGATGCCCGGACTGTCCATAGCAATCGGCACATCTGACACCCATGGTGAAGAGAGCAGTCAGAGCAGGTGTCTCCCTCCACTGGACCTAGGCGAGGGCAGGGTGACACAGTCTCATCCAGAAGCAGGTCCCTTAGGACCATGATGTGAGCTGTCACAAAAGTGTTGGTCACCTGTAATGATGTGACCACCTGGAAGGTGAGCCAGGTCCCCCTGGGGTGGAAACCTCCATGCAGCATTGTCCTGGGTGTTGCCAGAAGAACTCTCCCATATTTCCTTTCAGGCCAAAACCTGTCTGCCCCTCCTTTCCCAAGCATGAAAAACAGCCAGGTGTCCCATCAGAGAGCAATAGCCCTACCACACACTTCTAGACAGAGATGTGGACATTTGCTGGCCTGCTTACCAAGTTATGCACTCCAAGGATGATGAACATCATCCCACAGAGGAATACAACCAAGGAGGACGGGCAATGCTGTACCAGAGCAGTCATCTCCCTCTTTTAGCTCTCTCCCAGCTGCTTCCCTCCTTCTCCTGTACAAGGGAAACTGGTGACCAGAGCCCCGGGGTCAGGGCCACACTCGGAGGAGCAGGCAGTCCTGCCATGTCCTGATTATGTCATTGGAAGCCAGAAAGAAAACCAGGTTTTTTACATTTTTTCTCCAAATGTCATTTCCATTAGGTCGTCTATTTCAGCCAATTTAGGCTCTCAGCAGAATTCCCACCAAATTTTATATCAACTATTTTAGGGAAGGGTTTAAAAAAGTGAAAGAGTTAGACTAATTTTAAACCCAGTTTTCCCAAGGGACACTTAACAAAACATACAATGTCCAAAAACCTTTGCCGTTTTGAAGAGTTCAAAATAACATTCCAAAAGGGATCTTTAGAAAAATGTTCCTGCACCGGTCCTGTTCCCGACGCTGGGCTGGGCCGACTCCCTTTAATGCACCACATTTGTTTTCCATTTAGTTATCAAACCTACATTAAAATAAAATCTCAGAGTAAATAAAATCAAACTAACCTGCTTCCTTTCATTTTCAGAATATTTAAGGCATATTAAAGGAGCAGAGCCTGTCTATTTTCATTTCCAGCAGGGGCAGGTACAGGAGCTCATGAGCTCATCCCTCCGAGCCCGTGTGACAGGGACAGGGCTGAGCACACCTTTGCTTTCCCTTATCCCACACTACCGGGCTCTGCACGATTAGTCCCAGAGCTACTCCAGGAGACAGACTTTTGGGCTGTCCCTGCTGCCCCCACTTCGATATGAAGACACCCCAGCTGCCACTTGTAGGGAATACAGTAAATCTCATTTTACACTAATCCAAGGACTCTGCAAAGCTCCCTCCATAGCTTTTGCCTGGAGAAATTGGATGTGTTCAGAGATAGTTTTATTAAAAGAGGCTAGGAAGGAGGTATTTAAATCACCCTGCTTGGCAGCCTGATGAAATTACCTGTGCTCAGCCCAAAGAAAAATCACTGAATTGCTTGCAGAATCCCCTTCCTTATATAAAAATTAAAAACCTTTCCTCACAAAATATGTGATTTCTTTTCCCTGCTGAAATTTGCTGCTTTTAACATAGTCCTCTCACTCACAGCCATCCCTCTGTCACTGCTTTGCTCAGGTTATCTGTTGTCAGGTCTAGGGCTGCTGGTCCCCAGCTTGGTGGCAGGTTGTTAGTGCCTGAAATTCTGGGTGGTAACCTCATGGGTGGTCTGATCAGCCAGATGGCTCATTCTTGTACCCGATTGCCTTCATGCACCAGCACAAGCAATCCTGGTGATGGCAGGCATTTGAAAATCATTTTACTTATGTATTGATCTCTGTGGTGGGGAGTGTTAGTGACAATATTAGATCTTTTGGAAGGAAGATCTATTTTGTCTGGTTTATTCCTAGTTTTCATAGTATGGATACCCTTCAGACTAAAACATCTAATTCTTGATTTTTTTTTCTTTAAAAAAAAATAAAAATTAAGAATTAATGTATATGAGTCAACATCTGCCCAGAGAGCATTTACTAAAGTATTAACTATACACGTAACTCAATACAATGAATACTTTCTTTTCATTAACAGCAGATGACATTTCATTTTGTCAACAAAGATACTTCAGATTTATTGAAGCATAGTGGGATACATCTAGGTCCCAAGCATACAAACAAAACTATAAATAGAGAAGATAAGAATAATATCTTACTTAAATACTCAGCCTAAAATGAATACAGAACCCAGGAATCCTTCCTTGCTCCCCAGTATATTTAACATTTCCAGATGTGCCTGGATGACCAGTTTGGGATTAGAGGTCTGAAGCTGCGTGACGTGAGGCGCACTCTTCAGGCAGAATAAGTTGGAATAAATGTCCTCCAGCACATCCACTTTTCTACAGTTCTCCCCGACCTGAACAAGTGCTTTGATATTTCATGAAAGAGACATCTTTCACTTGATTTTGTCTGTCCTACAGATCATTGTCAGGCAGTTTCTTTTTGTTACTATGGCTTCAAACTCTTTTATCCCTTTGGACCATCTGGTCCTGCTGTCATCAGCACTGAACAGACACTGTCCTCAGTAATCTTCACATTATTTTTCTTGTGTGCTTGGTCAAGAAAAAATGTCATGTCTTGAAGTCTGTGACATTTCCCTGTAGGAGCCCTCTGACTGTACCTGGATGTGTTGTACAAAGGCTTGTCATACCTTGGATGTGAACATGTGTGATTAGTATTTTCCCATCCAAAAAGCCCCAGGGATCACTTTCTGAGGCCTTTTGCAAGGAGACTCAGATTCATTAGACAGACTGACAGCACATTACTTGGTACAAGACGTTCCAGATTCATTGTACAGTGGCTAAAGCTGGCACACACTCCAGCAGAGCCTTACCATCCCACTGACATCTGGTACACAGGCCAGACTGATGGAGATGTGCTGGGTCCACAACACCACATAGGACAAGAAAGACATTCAAGATAGAGTTAGGCATTTCAGTGAAGCCACTTTGGTCTGTTTTCAATGACCTGCTATCTATTCACCAAGCTCACATCCACTTAAACCATCCCATTGCCACATAAAGATGCCTAACGTTGTCCTCTCTGTGCCATGCCCACAAAGGGACACTGATGTTAGATGACACAATTTAGGCTGTAACTGTACAGTAAACATTAAATGTTTCTGCCAGTGATAAGATCAGGCTGAACCACAACCAGGATTCTATCCCTCACACAGCCATAAAAAGATGATATTTGCCATGTTGTCCGAGCTAACGGGGTACAAGCTGGCAATAGCTCCACATCTGAAGGTCTTGCTAAGTCACATTCTAAGACTGCAAGATTTCATGTTTTTACCATAAACACCATAACTCCTTAATATATCTACACAGATTTGGCTGGCCAGCTGGGGAAGGTGTTAGAAGAGGACTGGAGAAAAGGTGAGGGCAGGGCAGAACAGGGCTTGCTCCAGTGTTCAGCCCAGGTGCTTGTTAAGTTGCTTTGTAACACGAGGTTTTCCTGGCCCATTTTGCATGCTTTCTAATGTCACTATTCAGTACTGCTTGCGTCTCTGTCTCCCATGAATTCAAATCTGCTTTTTTACTCCCATGCCGCTGCACTGCTCTCACTTCACCAGGAGTCTCTTTGGCACCCCCAAGTCCATTGCCTCTACACTCATCTTTCTGTGCTGTCTAATGATCAACTGTCCTCTCTGTCCTTTGGTCTCAGCCACATCTGGTGGGATTCATCTCCTCTCACGTCGGTTATCTGAAAGTTAGAATCTAGTCTTAGCTGTCATCTAGGCTTCCTCTCTGCTTGATGGAAAGAGAGCGTTTCCTCCAAAGACCAGTTCCTCCCAGTCTGAGCTTAGGGTGGAAGATAAACAGAGCAGATGGCCCTCTGCCAGCACCTGCTTATGTCCTTTGCCTGTACAGGAGACCTAAAAGCTGAACTCTGCATCTAATTTTTAGCAGTCAAGTTGGGAAGGATGAATGTGGCTCTCACAGAAGAGCAACATTGCTACTTACAACAGAGCAGGGGGTTAAAGGCAACCCCTGCTTGTCCCAGGACTGCCACCTCCCACCAGCACAGGGAGGAATCGCCTCTCACGGCCAGCACAGATCAGGTGTGGGGTTCTCAGAGAGTCTCTTCCTTCTCATCCAGAGACATGAGGCTCTGAAAAATCCCTCAATATATTCAAGGGAAAAAAACCCCATTAATTTCTAAAAACAGATTTATAAGAAATAGGATACTGTAAAGAACAAAGACAGACACCTCCTTTTGGTTCATTTTCCCTCCAAATGGACAGGAAAACACTTTTTAGAGCAGTGTGTGAAATTATTTTATTTCCAAGAGTTTCCTCTTCATCTGCATTATAGCATTAGGTCTATGTTTACACAGCATTTCAGAGCCCTGTCCAAATAACTTCCCTGTTTGTTTACAAGTCAACAGTAGGAAGCTCCCTATTACCAGTACTTTAATGTTTTCTCATTGTAGAGGTATGACTACAAGGACATACAGCTGCATGTTTTGAAGTGCAGTGCTGCACTGTGTCTAGCAGTGGGTCTATTTCTTATCATTCAGAAAAAACAAACACATACTTAAATGTTAAAAGGTTATACCTAGCATTGATTTCTATTTTCACAATCTTTAAAATAGTAGGTAAGTCCCATGGTCCCATCAAACTTGCCCCAATTTCTCTTTTTGTTTATTTGGGTTTTATTATCTTGGGAGAAATTTTCTGGAAATTTTGCATCTCTGCTGCAGCACTGTAACAAAGTCTTTGCTCTGGTTATTCATCTCCAAATCTGTGTTTTGCAAACCTTGGCACCTCCATATCCCTCCCCAGCTGGGAGAATTTCAAAATCTCTGCTTTCTCTCCTGCTCGAGTAGTCTAAACTTACTGAAGCAGGAGACTTGGGAAGGCTGCTGTAAGCTGTTGCTGTTGCTTCATGGCAACACAGCTCCCATTTCTGATTAAACGGTGACTGGTGGAGAAATATGTCTCAGACACCCCAGGTGAAAGGCCGGTGGGGGTTGATTTTTGCAGCAGAAGGACAGCTGCCCTGTGGAGGGCTGCAGGGGGAATTGGTCTTCTTGGGAAGCTGGCAGCTCACACGCTCTAAATGGCGCACTCTGCTGCAGATGATGAACAGATACGTATGTGAACAGAGAACTCCCTGCAGACCTGGTGCTTACAACAGATGCTGTGAAACAGTGAGCCAAGGTGCAAGACAGTAGCAGCCTGAAATCTTATAAAGAAACAATGGGGGCAGATTGCAACAGGCAGATTCCTGCTCTTGCCTCAGGTCTGTGCAGCAGTGCAGGACTAGCTGTTCCCCAAAGGCTGCTGTGTGTGAGCAAGAGACCACAGTGTGCAGGGCCCCCAGGGTGCAGTGATGGGTGCCGGCCCCCAGGGAGCCCAACAGCCTCCATCTCCCTAGCAGCTCTGCTGGGTGCAGACTATGCCCTCACCACATCTCGCAGTGCTTTGGAGGAGGCAGAGCTCTGCAGAAGTCACAGATTCTCTGTTTTTAAGCGTTGTCTAATCTTGGGAACAGAAGTGGGAGAATTGGGCTGGTGAAGGTCCACATGTGAGGCAGCTGGTGTAAATGATGCCTGGGAGCTGGGGGCCTTCCAGGATACTTCTGAGGAGGTAACGGAGCTCAGAGGCCTGGGAGCAGGGTCAAACACTGTCATCCATAGGCTCCTGTTCTGCCCCAAACCACCATGGACACATTCACATATTCCTGCCAGATACTCTGGGCTGAGGGGACATTAAGGAACCGATCCTACACTGGTGAAAGGTCTAGGCTTAGGTGTGAGCAGTTAGCACTGGCAGGGCAGGGCACTTGAAGCATCTGTGACAGGGACAGCACCTCCATGAGGGCAAGGACCATTAGGCCAGGGAGACCAGAAGAAAGACCTGTCCTGAGAGGCTCAGGTGGGATCAGTGTCTGTGCACCCCTGTGCCTGAAGAACTCATCTGAGCCCAGAGGTCACCTGGGCTGGGAGGGCTGGCAATGCCGCAGGCATGATCCTCCAGGAATCTGACAGTTTGAGTGAAATTTGGGATCCATCTGCACCCTCTTCCATGGCCAGGGCAGGAAAGCACAAGCTTCAGTGAAATAATGCATCTAATCCGCCTGAGTAATGCTAATGCAAGCCTCTTGATTAGTGTTTAGAAACCAGGCAAACAATTGATTTAAAATAATTGGTAAATTATGATTAAATAAAAACATTTATACAAAGGAGTTTGTCATTGATATGGTTAAATAAATATTTGTAGAAGTAACTTATACTTGGCCCTGTGCCTGGGCGATGAGCTCTCTTGGGCTGGCTGTGATTTCATTTTAATAAAGACCAGAAGGCATTCCAGAAATACATAATGCTCCCAGCCCATCCGATGTATATCTGGGGCTTTAGCTCTGCTCGCCACAAACCCAGGCCCAGCTTTGCTTCACATCGCTTGATAGTGCCTGTCACACCTCCTCCCCAAAAACACGCTCCTTATTTAGGGCTGAACCACAAAACAACTGTCTGTGTTGAGACAGTTTAGTGGGCAGGAGAGAGGGATATGGATGGAAATGTTCAGTTCGCTGCCGCTCTCCTGCATCGTCAGAGCAGAGGTAGGGCTGGGTAGGCTGCTTTGTAGTGAAACCTCAAGCTTTGGAGCTGCTGCAGCGCTCACAACAATACAGCTCTTATCTGGCCCTGCTTGGTGGGAGATTTCCAAGAGCTTTATGAAGGGGTTAGCCTCATTATCTGCCGTTTAGAGATAAGGAAACCGAAAGGAGACGTGACCAGCCCAAAGTCCCGCTGCAGAGGGAACAGGAGCTAGGTCACTCTGCTGGGGCCCTGTGGAGCCTCCGCAGATCTCAGGGTGCACTGCCCTGCTCAGGCACGTCCTCCTTGGGTCTGTTAGCATGATGGTTTCTGCACTGCCTGGCTACGGAGCCACTGCCATGGACTAATGGGACTTGTGCAGCCCCTCCAGACACCTGCGTGCTGCTGAATATCTCTCTGCAAACACTCAGTGAGTGGAAGGTGAGGGGTGGACACAGGTCAGAAAAGCATGTAATCTGGGGGCTCTGGAGGTGATGCTGGCATTGCCATTGCTTCGCTCCCTCATTTCCAGCCAGCCACCAAGTCACCAGAGCTTGGAGCAGCCAGGCGAGGCACAAAAAATCCTTCCTGCCTGCACTGGCCATCCAGAAAGCAACCAAAGCTCATCATTGCTACAAAATGCACCAGCTCAGGCTGGAGGCTTGCAAGTTCCTTATTTCTCTCAATATTGGTCCCGCAGCTGTTTGCACAATATTGGCTGGCTGGGAAGTCCTGCTTATAGAGATATCACCCCAGCCCCAGCCTTTCTCTTCTCATACTTCGGTAGAGGCTCCTGAGCACCAATGCTTCTGCAACATGTGCTGTCCAAGTTGGTGCAGGATGAGGGTTGCCTGAAGGGGGTGCACATTTGGCTGGCATTAAAGGCAGGAGAGCCAAGCAGTTACTGCATGCAGCAACTGTCTCGTTCACCGTGACATCCCTTCAGGAGCACGCAGTCAACCTGCAGCCTAGACAGCACATAGAACATATCTAGCAGCATGGTCTGGGGATGTGAAAGCATGCTTGGACTCTTGCTTGGGGTGACCTGTGTGGCTGGCTGCTCAAGGGAAGAAGAGAAGGAGGAGAAGCTTGAGGGATGCAGGAGGAAGGACACAGGCAGCCAATCTGTAGGCTTGGTTTGCACCATGCACAAGAAACTCAGGGGATGGAGGGAGTAAGTCCCTTCTTTCCTGGGTTGCAGCAGTTGAGGCTTACCCCAGGCACTACTGCAAGGGGAGCTCAGCACCCGAGAGCACCCTACTTGCAGCCTGAGACATCAGAGAAGCCATGGGTGCTAGAGAAGTCCCCTGAGGGGAGCAAGTCAGCAGACTGCACAGCTCCATTGGGGAACCATCCCCAAAACATCATCTCCAGTGGATTAAAATAGAAATTCACCTGCCCTGGCTGTGAGACACAGAAATACACAGTCCTACTTAGTGTATGCCTCCATCAGTTCTGTCCACAGGGAATCAGCAAAGCCCATCCCCAGTCCTCCTCCCCACCACCTCCCAACAGGGAGATGGAGGACAAGACCCTCCGCTGCCTGTGGGTCTGTACCAGGGGCACAGTCAGGGCACATGGCTCTGCTGTTCTGGCCCTCCTGCTGAAGGCAGCGCCCTGACCTTGGTGTCCCCCCATTATTGTGAGTCAGGAGGCAGCTCCTGGCATCTTCTGTCCCACAGACCAGACCACTATTGCCTCTGGACAACATGGGCCATGTCTAGACTGGCCCTTTCCCCTGCTCTGCATGGACAGAGGAGGTCTCTGAGTGCCCTGAACTCTTGCCAGCACAGCCCACTTGACCTGAGATCTGTGCTCAAGCCAGCATCCTCATCAAGAGCATCACCCCACCACCGCTGGCCTCCCTGGCCTCAAACCAGGCTGAGATTTTGAGCCTTTTACTCTTCCTTCACCCCCTCTGACCCATCCTGCCCTGGGACTCCTGGAGATGATGGATTGGCTGCAGCCACCACTGCCGAAGGACCGGTCAGTGTGTCAGGAGTGAGCCCCCCACTCTGCTTGGTTCCCAGAGCCAGTGAGATGGGGACGAATGTCAGTTCATCCACCGTCCCCACAGCCTGGACTGCATGGGAAGGGATGGGCAGCCTCCACCACAGTGCCCGGCTGCAGCAGCTCTCCACACTCACTGAGCATCCCTGCTCAGTAAACACAACAGGCAGAGTTTTACAATCAAATATTTATGCTAGTAAAAAACATTTTACATAATCTTTAAACAGCTATGTCATATCCCTATTTTCATTTTCTGATCTCTCTGTTTTGAATTGGGATTGGAGAATTTAGCATATTTACACAGAAGTAAATATTATGATGAAAACATCAGGCAGCTTATTAGTAGCTTTAGTAAAGTGCAGAAGCATTTTTGTGTTCATGTTGTCAATTGCATAATATCTTCTGGATCTTCATAAATTAAGGGACCTTGCTTGGATGCTTGCAGCATTGTGATAAATAGTTCACAGCTCAAATTCAAGCAAGGCCTGTCTGCTGTCAGAACGGGAAGAGCTCATGACATCTCCACCATAAATTCCTGCCCTCAAGCTCTATGAGGAGATAGGGAGGTGACAGACCAGCTAAAATGCCTAGCAGACAGTGGCAAATTGAAGGTAGGCAAATGCCACTCTGATGGCACTTGCTAGGGCCTGATGCAATCAGAAGGTAAGGACTGGGTTGTGTTGGACCATCCATGCTCACAGCTTCCTGACCCAAAGAAATACCATGCTCTGGGCTAAGCACTGAGCTAGGATCAAGCTAGGATCATCCTGAACTCTTCCCCAGAGACCACTTCTACTTCACAGTGACAGAGACACTGCTGCTTTGCTAGCTTCAGCTTGGAAAAGCTCTGTCTGTCCCAGTTCATGGAGAGGAATATCCTGACTGTTTGCCACGTGAGAGCCAGAGGACCTCTTTTCTGTACAATTCACCCCTGGGCTGAGTCTCAGGCATGCAAAGAGAGGCTCATTTCTTTGCAGGTTCATAAAGAACATGACCAGCAGCACAACAGAGCTCTGCTAGGGCAGTCTCAGAGCAGGAGATTCATATCTGCCCTAACTTCAGATGACTGCAGTGATCCATGTCTCCATAATTGGGAACCCATTAATGGGCAGTTTACCTGGCCCATTGTAAAAGTCTCCCTCAGGAAAAGATTGCTTCTTCCACTCTCTGTCCAGGTGATGACATCCTGGCAGTAGGGATCTTCAAAGGATGTCCAGAGCTCTTTGTCAGCCTTGGCTACTGGTTTCCCTATAACGCCTGCCCTACATTCAAGTTTATCACAGCTGTATTGGTTATGAATGGAAGAATGCACTCCTGAGCAACATATTTGTAAAGGCAAATCTATCTCCATCCTTCCTCCTCCTTCAGGATACAGAGTTATACCAACCTGAGGACATTCAGTGCAGAGCTCTGTGCCTGTACATCTATATCTCCCCATGAGACATTCGCCAGCACAGCTACACAAGCACACAGGAAATTATCACTAGCCTACACATGGGATGGGAAGAGTCAGGGTCATGACTTCGTCCCATCAGATTTGTCTTCCCAGAGCACGCTGTGGAGATTCAAGAAATAAGGTCATGGCAGGAGAGTTCATCTCCAAATGGCATTGCCAGGTCCTAGAAAGAAGGAGCCAAAGGCAAACTGGCCTCATTCCTGCAGGAGAGGATGGTCTGAGCAGATGTGACAGGCAGGATACCAGGTTTGGGGAAAACCTGTTTGTTTGGACAGTTGCAAACTGTTTATGAGACCTTTGACTTGGCATTACATCCAGCCCTAAGTCTTGCAGTGAATTCAGTTTATTGAATTCAGGGGTTTGCTGTTGACAATGCTGATAAATACACTCTGTGATGGCATCAACACCTGCAGTAGCTGGTGTAAAATGGCAGGTTTTCTCTGGTGCAGAGCTGGATCTCCTGTGCAACGAGAAAGCAAATGTCAGAGCAGTGGACCAAGGCAAAGTGAACCAATCCCCTGCAAAAGGCTGAGAGGGCAGGCGACAGACCCCAGCCTCACCTGGCAGTGCAGCCCAGGGCGGGGTGTCTGGGAGACTTCCCTCTCTAGGGCTGTGTCTCCACAGTCCCGAGACCTGCTGGAGTCTGGCCTTCTGTGGCACAGACACTGTGTCACACACTGACCCCTCCAAGTCCCCAGAGGGATCTCACAGAAACATCAGCTCATTTGGGTCTTTTTCCCACAGATGCAAATCTCCATAGGAACAAACAATCTGCCTTAAAATAAATCAGTACCATAAACGATAGGGTGTGCTGGAAGATTAGAAGGGACTGCTTCCTGGTATCTGGTGAGCAACACAGAGATGATATCCTTATGGCTCTGGGGTGTGACTTCTCAGTTCAAAGGAATTCCCTACCATGACTAATTTATTCCGGTATTTAAGGCTCACTCCTTCACTCACTGCAATCAATATGACCCCATTTACAGCAGAAATGCCTAAAGCAGTGCTGGAAACAGGAGAATGGGGAGCAATACTGGTCGTTGCAGTCTTTGGTACCTATGTGCCTGTTTCACCTTCCAAAGAAAGGCAGAAACTAGTGGTGATCCCTGCCCTTTTCAGAGCTGAACAGCAATGGTGCTGCAGCACAGTGCCTGGTGGCAGACATGTCCAAGACACGTGAGGGCAGTGTGAACTCTGGAAACACATGAAGACCTTGTGGAGGATTTTACTATTTCTGGGGTATCTAAGGCAGATAGCCTCCAGGCAAATGGCTCAGTATCTGTGGTGTGATCTCAGTGCCTGTCCTCCTTGCATCTAGTCTGAGGTTTATGGGAGACAATTTACCTCTGTTTCCTGAGGACATCAAGAATACATGTGGACAATGCTGCCTCTCACATAATGACCAGCACAAGGAAACACCAGCTCTGGACTGCGAATTCAGCAGCTGAGTCATTTGTGGAGATGAGTCCTCTCCTAGAGGTTGCATCACCTCTTCAGAAACAAGTATGGACAGTGATCCAAGAGCTTGCGAGGTTTGGACACTGGTATTCCCTGGAGGAGGAAAGGGAGGGAGAGGGACAGAGAAAGGGAGAGGGAAGAGGGAAGAGGAGGAGAAGAAAATGTCTTTCAACTCTTCTAAAATCTCAGTCTTTGTCAGTGGCATGGTTTTATAGGGCATAGTTTGTGGCTGTTCAGTTTTGGAGAGGGGAGAAAGGATTTCTAAGAGCAGGTCCTGGAATCAGCATCATGGGACTTTGAATCTTCACAGTCTCAGAAGCTGGGGGTCAACAAATAACATGGCCTCCCACCAGAGCCCACATGTGCCTGATTCCTTCCCACACCTGCCCTAGCAAGGGGAGGCAGCAGTTTGCAAGACCCAGGCCAGAACCTGAGGCATTGCTCCCCATGGAGGTACTCTGTGGGTACACATACAGCGTTCACAAGGCAGCAGAAGTTTCTCCTGGCCCAACCAAGCTCAGGCATTGTTTAACAATCTAACTAACTGGCTTTATTCATTATCACTTAATTCCATCACAGGCTTATCTCTGCATTAAACAGAGTGGTAAATAGCATACTTGGCTTTAGTTAATTCTCTGAGACAATGTCAGGTAGGTAGGTGGCAGTAGGAACCTAAGTAGTGAGCCCATGAAACGGTTTGTTTCCCCCCTACACACATGTGCAACTTACCTTACCTTACTTACCTGGCTTGGTAAGGGCAGGGCATTGCCCACATTTGGGATAATCAATTGGCATACTACGTGAAGCATTCCAAGGGGAGAGGAACAGCCATTGCAAGCAGCAGCAGAAAAGCAAGAGGTGGAAAGGATGGTGGCCAGGTAATAACACCTCCAGGGCCAGTAGTATGCTGGGGTCTGTCTTTCCTAGGAACATGATTAAGGAGCTGTTGAAGTAGCACCAGAAGTGATTTTAGAAGAATTTGTCAAATGAGTCACAAAAAATCTCTGGGACCTGGTAGTCCTGGAGGACTGCAGAACTCTGAAATATTCAAAGGAACGTGTCTCTGCTGCTAAGCACAGCATGAGACCCAACATCCTTACCTGCCATGGGTGGAGGAGGGTGGTAAATCTGATGCTCATTTTTACAAAAGGCTCCAGTGAGGTCCCAAGGAACTATAAACAAATAGATGTTCATTCCAGTTTGCACATTTGTTGAATAGATTTAGCAGAAATATGGAGGAATTCTATCTATGAGGGTTATCATGCTCACCAGTTGCTCAAAAGTCATTGCAGTATTCACTGACAGTATGGGTAATGGTGGGCCAAAGAATACGGTGGCTGTGGGTTACCACCAACCTTTCAATAAGACTTCTCTTCCAACATCTCTAGCTCCAAGCTTGTAGGTGAGAAGAGGAAGACACTTCCAGGGACTAATGACTTGTTAAAGATAGGAATAAAATGGCCATTTTTCACATCTGAGTGAGGTAGTTTGTGGAGTGCCAAAGGAACGTGTGCTGGGAGAGGGGTCCTCAGCAGAAGCATTAGGAAAAAAGGCTGATCATTCAAAATTACTAAAGCAGTTAGAAATAAAACTTCCTGCAAACAATTGCAAAAGGCCCTCTCCATGCTGAATGCCTGAAAGATGAAACATCAGGTCAGATTCCACATCAATAAATGCAAATAATGCCCAGAGCAGGGAAGAGAAATGACCAGTCTATGCATCTCCACATTCAAGAGCCCAGCATTAGTGATTACTACTCAAGGAAGAGAGGCTGGGGTCACATCAGACTTGAGAAATGACAGCCCCATGTCTACTGGCTGCCAAAGTGACCAGTACAGTTTCTATAGCCTTCTCAGAAGAGCACCTCAGTGGTCTCAGAGTGGTGGCTCCAACACTACCTGGACAGGGAGCTGCATGGAGAGAAGTGCCAGATAAGCAAGACCATTTTGAGATGTCGTCTGTGCTGACACAGAGTTTCTCCTCAGCCTCCCTAAGAAAATTCTGGTTTAGCAAGAAGGGGAGTTTTTAGATGAGATCATATGTATCAGTTAGAGCCCCTTGGTTGACGCTTCAGTCTTCCTGCTCTTCCCTTTCATTTTTGGTGTCATTCAGCAGAGTGCCAATGCTGACTGTTGGGATCTGGGAGTTCAGGGGAAGGACTATCAGTGGCCAACAGGCTGTAGCTGACAAGAAAAAGGAATTAAAGAAAGTGCAACAGTCTCATCCATTCTCTCATGGGTTTGTAATGCCAGGAAAAAGGGAGCAAAGCCATAGCACCAGCAATCCTGCCCAGGCACTGGCATTCAGGACAGGCTCTGAGATCTCTTGTGAGCAAACCCTGGCACTGAGAAACTCGCATTGTGTGAGGAAATGCTTGGATGCCTCATAGAGCTAAATATCTGGTGTAAATGTGCTCAGACAGAAGCAGGCTCACTCTTTCAGCTAGAGGAGAACTGCCTACACACCCTGGGATATATGGCCAGTTTAACCTCCCATATGTAGTGCTGGTCTCACATGAGCCCTCCAGGGCAACTGCTCAGGAATTCTCTGCAGATTAATAAAAAGTCCTGAGAAAAGAGAAGGAAGGAACAAAGGTATCCCATTAAAATAGAGGTCAGGCCAGACAGGTGGGACACCAAGTACAACCCAAGCAAATTACCAACCGGGATGTGCCTGCTAAATCACACCAAACTTTGCATTAATCTGGGTGAACAGTCACCAAACAAGTAAGTAGAAAGCTTTATTCTGAAATGTAGATACCATCTCGTCCACTTAGCCTCAGTACACACTCACAGTGACTCAAGCTCAAGGAACCTGTGATCCTTGCATGACTCCATCTCCCAGGCTTCTGTGCTTGGGGAGTTTGCAGGGTTCATCCTCCATTCTGACATGAAATGAATTTATCCGCATCAAATGGGCTCCATCTCTGTATCAAATGGGCTCCATCTGCCACTGTCTGGCCATCCTCCCTGGCTGAGGCAGGCCACACACAAATTTCTTGATCATTCTGGGATTTTACTAACCTGTTTACTTTTTCAGCTGCACATTTTGCAGCCCCTTCCCCATCTAAAAAAAAAAAACAAACAAAAAAAACACTTGACCTTTTTCCCTATTGATCATTGCCCAACTTTTCTACCTCCTTTTCTTGTGTATTCCTGATTTTGACTTACCACAATACTTTGTTTCCTGCCTTGGAACAATTCTGAGTTTTCATCACACTTGTGTGGGACCGTGTGAAAAATTTTCTGAAAGTCAAAAACTGATTTTTTTAGTTGGTTGTGGTTTATTCACTACTTTAGAGGCACCTCCAGACTGCTCTGAAAAATTAGGAGACCACAGCCTATACCCATCTCACCCACTAACCATTTTCGTAGTCCATGCTAGAAAACAAAAGTCCTCGGTCTTCATTTATCATTTAGGTGGCCAGTGCGCCTCCATGAAAGAGACTATGATACTCAACAGCTTTAGGGGTCCAGAAGGCTCCTGCACTGTCTACATCCTTGATGTGCAATCTTTCAACAAGTCCTCTTCTGTGCATGTGCCTCGGCAGAGACAAGATGCCGGTTGTGGAGCTGATGGGAAAAGCCCACCCAGCAGAGTGCCTTACAGCAGGGGCCAGACCTGTCCTGCCAGCATCCTCCAAGCATTTGATATCAGGCCTGGAGCTCCTGTGTCTACACAGCGCGCTTGGGGCAGCTCACTGCTTTTTGGTGGTCATAGGCCATCCCTGCTTGATAGCCTTTTACTGCCACAGGGAGTCTTATATCAAGCAGGATCACACTGTGCAGTGTCTCCCTTGCACTCTACTCCTCTTCCACTGAATTCAAAAAACTGGAGATGGTAAATTTCAGGCAGAAAAGGACACAAACATGAACCATTCCAGTAGCAGCAAGAAGGGACTGAGAAAGCAGAGCTCATTCTCACACGAAGACATAGCATTGGAGTGAAAAATTCCTGGACACCCTTCCTCTGGGCTGCTGGGTGACGTGCATTTTCATGGCTGATGTGGAACCAGGGACCCATCAGTCACATCTGCAGATAGTCCTGAAGGGGTAGAGGGACAGATCCAGGGTGAGATCAGAACATGAGGCACTGTATGGCCAGAGCCTCCTCAGGCAGGTCCAGCTAATGCACGATAGAGAAGACATTAGGAACCCACAGGCTCCAAAGGGAGTAGAGATACCTGGGCAGGGCTTTGGCCAGCAGGGGCAGTAAATCATACAGGAGTGTGCAATGCAAAAAACTACAAGCAGCTGCAGTTTGAGACTCTGGGTGTCTATGAGTCCTGTCTTGTCCTTGAGCTGCTCATGGTATGGTTCTGCTAAATGGTGGCATTTGTTACAGGACCGCACTACTTATGAGGAGGAGTCCATTAGATGGGACATTTCAAACATAGTGGACTAAACATTAGGAAAGATTAGTAAGGAAAAAGCCTCCTGGCCACCTTGCTGGATACTGCTGTAGGGCTCTCTTTAGTAACTCAGGTCCATGCTTGGAGTTGAATTTATTTCAATAACTTCTTCCCTGTTAGACATTAAGGAATATCCACTTCATCAGATGTAGCATGACCAGGAAACCACATGTCCAGCCCACAACATATAGAGGGCTTAGCTCAGAGCAGCCACATCGCATGGACTACATGAGGATGAGGGACCCCAGTTTCTCAGCTGTCAGTGGGGCACTGCTGGAATTAGAGCTTCTGGGGCTACCATGTTTCTAAGGCCTCTGACAACATGGGCCTAGGAGTCTGGAAGCCCTGAAATTCCTGTCACCAAGCCAAAACATGTAAGAGGACTTCCCAGAAACCACAGGATTAAAAAAAAAACCACAAGCAAACAAAAAAACCCAAACCAGGTCTGAAGGAGTTTTCAGGTGGATGCTTATAATCTAGTAAGAATCTAGTCAGCTTCCCAGGTGAGACCCACATGTCAGGGAAGCTGACACCTGTCCTTGACTTAGTTTAACTTGTACCAGTTATGTTACAAGGGAAAAGGTGCCATCAGTTCATTTCCTTCACTTACCTCAAGTGAACCAGAAATGGGCTTGGGGATGGGGAGCCTGAAATGATCTGCATCTCTTTCCTTTGATTGTTTGTGAAATGTTTTTCTTCTCTGAGAGAATGTTTGGCAGGTAGAGAAGCATGCTGCATTGCAGTTATGTCCAGCACATAGTGCCCAGCCTCCTTGGGATTACAGTGCTCATCTGTAGCACAGGAAACTTTAAATCAAGATTGAGCCCTGCCTCATTTATTTGGCATTATTCTGAATTTCTGTGTGTATCAGAACAAGAGGACATGTTCTGAGTGCCTGCAGCATGTGCTACCTGATCCACAGTGTATGTGAGCATCTCAAGTGGATAACCCTACAGATGCAGCCACATACTGACAAAGGTGTGCACCAAGCAGTGCAGCTTTGTGCACACCTATGCTGCAGGAGGGAAGTGCAGCAAAAACACCTGAGCACCCCGGTGCTCATTTTCAGCTTCCTAGCACAGCCCAGGATCTGTGCAGCCCAGGGCGCAGCCTGCTCTGTGCATCAGCACCCAAACAAGCTGGATGAGAGACAGCAGCAGCCGAAGTCACAGTTCCATTTGCCGAGTAGCCACATCCTCTGGCTCCCTAACAGGAAGTGCATCCAACACCACACTCACATGGAAGGATCTGCACCCAGCCATCCCCTCACCCGGGACACTTGCCCTGGCCCCATCCCTTCCTTTGTTTTAGGGGCACACAAACCCCAAAATGACATTGGCCACCCTGGCATGGGAGCTGGAGGTCGCAGGGCCTGCCTCGCACCACGCTGCAAAGAGTTAAGCCCTCGCTCTGTTGATATTTCCGAGCAGCTCCCAAAGTCGGCCAAGACGGGGAGCGCCCTGATTGGCTGCGTACCGGCCGGTAGTAATTAGTATCAGATATCAAACTTCTGTCTTTGCTAAGACCCTTTCCGATAGTCGCTGCTCCCCGCTAGACGATGACATCAGGCAGGACACCCAGCTGCTGGTAGTAAACTCCAGGCGGGAGGAGGCTCCTGCTAGCTCCATGTTAATTAGTTCAACACAGCATAGGGGGAGCAGTTGGTGTCTGTGGAGGGTCAGTGCTGGATGGGACCAAATCCTTCAAAGCCACTTGCTGCTTCTTGCCAGCCGGCTGTAAATGCACCCAGAGAGTCCAGGAGAGCTGGATGAATCCTGAGCACTAGCCGTGGTCTGGTCGGCTTTTCTCTGTGGAGGAAGTTAATGGTTTAAGTGAGGGGCATCTGGATCTGGTCCCTGAGTCACCATGACACTCCTGGGGTCTGAGCACTCCTTGCTGATTCGGAGCAAGTTCAGATCAGGTAGGGGAAAACTTGAGATTTTTCTTAAAACTTCTCTCTCCGGCAAGCTGTAGCCAGAGACTGTTTTGCATTAAATGTTTGGAAGCAGCATGCGAGCAAAATATTCAAGGGGTTGTAGAGCTGTCAAGCTTTGCTCTTACAGAGGCTATTCTGCAAGTGGAGAAATGCGTCTTCCTTCTTCTCTGTTGCTTTTTTTTTTTTCTGGTTTTTCATTGTCTTCTGTTTATGTCTGTGGTTTATTTTGGTAAAACTGCAGTGCTCGGGTCTCCTGCCCTGGCCCTGCTGCAAAGGATTTGGGCAGGAAGCCAAAAGGGCATCTGGGATAAACAAGGTACCTAGCACCATCTGTATATTCCAGGTGCTCTTCAGGTCCATTTGAGATAATCGAAGTAAAGATGGGCCTGACACTCTCTCTGACATGCAGGCAGCTGACTTTGTTCCATTAAGTTGTGACTAATTGGAGAAAAATGAATTTGAAGAAATGCGTCATTTTTAGAAGTAAAAATAACAAATGGAATATGAAAAGTATTTAAAGTGACATCATCAGAGAAATAAAACCAGAGCCACACAATTGATTGCCACTCTCAGAGGGTTTGCAAGTAAAACATGCCTCCCTCTCATAAGTTAGGGGAAGCACCGGTAAGGGCCTTCTCAGAGGACGTTCAGCGTGAGTGAAGGTGAGTGAAGGTGAACTATGGGACAGTCACTTCTAAATCAGACCCTCTGCTGGATATTCATGCCTTTATTCACTGGTTTTATTTATAGTAAGTATGCCGTGTTTGTGAGTGGGTACTTTTACTTGTAATTTTTTTAATGAACATATACTGTAATACTAATGGTAATGTCAAAAAATTTCTCAGAGAGCTTTCTCTGACCTTCCCAGAGGTGAAGTTCTCCCTGGGAATATTATCTGTGAGGATGTTCAGACAAACCAGCTATATGTGCCATGTGGGACACTGTAAAACCGGACACCACAGGGTAGTCACGTTGGAACATGCAGCGGGTCTGGCATGTCACCCACACCATGTGTGTTTTTGCCTCCTCGTGAATTGTAGATAATGAAATTAGAGATTTATGATACTGATGGTAGACATGAGTGGTGTTATCAGGATCTCTTAGATAGCTGGGTGGTCAACTTAAACTTTGTTTTCTCAGCAAATACAAAGTTGGCAGTTGGTTGAAAACCCAAGAGTGTGTGTGCAAACACAAGTGTCCTAGTCTGGCTGAATTATACAAAACTTGGGTCCAGGGCTTTGGTGTGGTTTCCATATCACTCTGATCTTACATTTCATTAGATTAAGTCATTCCTTAGATTTTGTTGGTATATTATGGTACATTGCTGTTCATCTGAAAAAAAATCTGTCTGTAACAATTCTTCCAGCAACTACAAAGCAATACTGCCACCTTTCTGATGAGAGGAGGATGGGCTGTCTTACATGTCCTTGCATTCTTTTCAAATGAACCAGTATTGGTTTTAAGGCTCATTTCTGGTTTATTTGTAAGCTGGCTTTATTATAGAACCAACAGTGGGATCTCTAAACATATTTTTCAAATGATTCTCCAGTAAAAGTAAACATTGTGGGTCTTTGCATCCATAAATTCTCATGCCTTTCAACATTTCTAGGGCAGTCAATTTGTGGGGCATTCTTTGGTTCATGATTTATTCCCACAACTGCCATCCCTCACTACTGCCTGGTGAAAGATAGGTTTCCCATTTGACAAGATTTCTCTGCCTATTTACTATGTTTGTGTTGAGCTTGCCAAAATTGCAAATGCGTGTCTGCGCCTCCCTCTCCCCACTGCTGGGACCACTACAGGTAATGCAGGACATGGCCACAGCACAACCCTGGTCATCACAGTCTGTGAGACAGAGGAGGAAAGAGGGATGCTGAGGAATACAAACAAATCAATAATGCTGCTTTCAGTTTGTGTTGGATTTTTAGTAACATGGGGAATAGAGGAGAAAAGCTAACATTTAATGGCTGAAGTGGTTGAATCTTTTATGTGCAAAGTCTGTATGGGACAGAGTTTCCTCTGGTGCCCCTGCTCTGTGTGCAGACTTTGGTAGCTGTAAAGCCCCACAAGGAAGGCAGGAGGTGCAGTGCTCTGATTTACTCTCCTCCATTCACTTGGAAGAGGGATGAACGTCTCAAACAACCCATTTCCCTGCACCACACACCCATACATGGCTCAGGGCCTATGGGACAGCAGCAGTTTACACAGACAGCTGTGTAGCTTGCACAGTGCATGCATGCAAAGGACAAGCCAGGAGGGATCAGACCCTGAAATGCCAAGCCCCAAGGAGCCATGCTTCATGATACACCATTGCTTTGGAAATGGTCTTGCACAGGCAGGTGTGAGGCTTTGCTTGCTCCTCAGGTTTGGATTAGCTGTGCTCCATGGCTCATGACAAGTCTGAATCCCTTTTGAAGGATTCCAGGCCAATATTAATGACTGCTGAGGTGCATCTTAATAACTAAACTTTTGCTGTTTCTCCATGGCCTGCACACACTGAGCAGCTGAAAGAGCTATGTGTGTGTTAAAGGATGCTAGATATACATTACTTGCTTGTTGTTTCCTCATTCCAGGATCCCTTTAATCTCTGTGGCACACAGCAGGCAGAAAGTGGGGCAAGGAGGTGGCAACTAGGAGATGGTGGCACATAGCTGTCTCTCCTAGAGTGTCTCAAGGGTCAGCTTTCCAGTCTCTTGCTTCCATCTGGCAGCAACAGTAGCAAGAAAAAGAAAGATTTTGTCCAGGAAAGCCTGATCTGGTGGAGGCAGTGGCTTTTTCACACAGAGCCCAGCAACCCTCCCTTGAGCCCCATGGTGTTTTCTCCTGCTCTTCTCTTCCCAGTGGTCTTCAGTGAAGGCCATGCAGTGTGGAGAGATGGTAGATACCCCAGTGCAGGGCACCAGGAACCCTCCAGAGGAGATAGATCAAATCACCAAGATGCTGCAGGCCTTCAGGTTCCCCCTCCCCTTCCTTGAGGATTTGTGTGCATGTTTATTTTTTCTGTTTTGCCAAAGATAAATATACTGATCTGAGGTCATCCTGACAAATTTTGCAGGAATGATGATTCTTCAAGCCTGCCATGCTATCCCTATGTGTTCCAATTATCAATGGGATTGCACTAAATCAACTAGGACATCTAAGGGCTGTTCCAGAAACATATTTAAACTCTTCACAGAGACAATCATTTATGTGAAATGATCTCCTGCTTTGAATACAAACCAATTGTACTCCAGCAGTGGAGAAGTGTTGTCATCAGACAGAGCAAACAAAGCTGGCAAATTCAGACTTAACCTTAACTCTGACCTTTTCTGTCCAGCAATATGGAAAGAGAGTTTACAAGGCCAACATCTGTATAACGTCAGTGATAGTGCAGATAATTGGTGAGAAGTGAAAGTTTAACACTCTGTATATGGCTCTGCATGGCTTGGCATGGTGTAATACCCAGACCTAATTGTGGGCACATGGGTGTGAATTTGCAGAGAAGACTTGCCTGGCTCTATGGAGGAAAGGATTCATACATACACATAGGGCTTGAATGAAGCTGTTTGAGATGGGAGAGGAATTTATTCTGTCTGCTTTGGATGGAGAGAGTGATTTGGACCAAAATCAGCAGGTTAATAAAGGCAGAAGGCAGTAGGTCTTGGTAGGGTGTTAAGCCAGGCATTTTGGCAGAACCTTTATTTTCATTTTCCCGGTGTCCAAAGAAAGTATGTGCATGTTTCCATTCAGATCATGAACTTGTACAGTTCACAATCAGTGTGTGTGTTCAAACTACAGCCTCTCTGTAAACTGATGACGCTGTTTTGTGATTTCGTGAAGTTTTTGTAAAACACTGACTTGATGTAGATTGGTTTGTGCTTGGTTTTGTTTTTCCAGCATCTTATACCTCAGTTTTTTAGCTGACAGACATGTTTCTCTGTCAGTCAGGCATGTGTTATAGCACAGATTGAAACATACATCACTGTGCTTGAGGAGAAGGATGTATGGGCTGCTCATGGGGATGCTGAAGGGATTACTCCAAGGAGGACTGCAACAGCATGTTCTCAGGAACATGGTGAGGTTGGGGTTGCACATTATGATGGGAACAGCCCTCAGAGGGATTTCACAGATGGTTGTTCATTAGTGGTGACCTGTGCCCATTTGGTCTGGGCTCCTTGCTAGCCAGGTGTGGTCCTATGTATTTTCCAAGGTATCTGCAGGCCTGGACGTGGGTTTAGAGATGTTGTTCTCACCAGTGTAGTAGATGAGATGTTCAGTGCAGTGCAGCCTCCCAGGTAACACACAAATTCATAGCACATCTGCCTGGGAGAAGGTAAAACACTCCCACTGCACAAATGCTGAGCATCACATGCAGAGGTAAAGCTGACTTGGCTGGGCCCTGCTCCAAGGCAGTGCCTGGTGAGGAGAGGACTGACCAGGGCTTCCCACAGCTGTCCCAGTTGAGTGGTGCCATTTTCAGCTGGGCTGTGGCTGGCTGAGCATCAGCTCTGCTCACGTGGGTCCTACACAGGCCAAGCTGTCAAGAGGGTAACATGGGCCTGGAGACATGATGGTACAGAGAAATCACTCTATGGCACCTGGCTATTGGCAGAGCAGATGGGCCGAGAGCCATGGAGGGGCTCAGGACAGAGACTGGCCAAGGTGGTTTTGCAAAACAGCAGCTCCAGAAAATTAGGCCCTACAATGCTCTGCTGGACAAATGCTTCACCCTACTGGTGGTGGCACCCAGCTCAGGGTGAATCCAAATTCACCCAAGTACAGGTCCCACCTCAGGACCTTGATGTCTGGCTGTTGTTTGGTCAGGAGAGAGCACCGCCTGCTCCCAGCTGCCCTGCCCATTCAGGCATCCTACTTTGAATACAGGTTCCTGCTCCTGATGCAGCCGCAAGAAAGAGCCACAGCCCTGAGAAAGCCACAGGCAACACGGCTGCACCCTGCCACTGCGCTAGCCCTGCTCCTGCCATGTTGGGACCTTGGGACAATTAAAGGATCCCATGTGCATCTCCCACTGGGCAGCTTCTCTCCCCCTGGCATGCTTGCACAGGAAAGTCTCAGACATCGTCTGTAAAGACAGTCTCAAAGGCAGCAGTCCTGCCTTTCAAGGGAGGCTGTGTCCAAAACAGGGCCATTTTCTGCCAGCCAGTGTGTGAGCAGGGGCAAGTCACCAGGTTCCTCTAGTACACACCATGGCCATGGACAAATATATGTTTCGTGTTTGCTCAGCTGCTGTTTGACACGCAACAAAGCTGCTGCTGTTGAAAACAGGTGCCCCTTCTCCCCACCACGCCATTCCCAATTTACTGCCAACTCTCCCCTAACCCCAGCAGAGCAGTCCCCATCCTGTGCACGATGCTCCTAAAACCCCAGCTCTGGGCCACAGAGGGCAAGAATGAGCTGCTGGGGTGGTTGACAGAAGGGACTTGCTGCTGCTTTTTTCAGTGGCAGCTGCAACTTCAGTTGTTTACCAAACTGCTGACTCCCGTGATGGTCACACACTTGGGTCAAACTGGCATAACATGGTGCTTCTGCTGGTCCTCTTCACTGCACAGCCCAGGAGCACCGGCTGGTGTAGGGAGCAGCAGGCAACTGCCCGACCATCAGTTCTGGTATCAGCAGTGACTTATTTCAGAGGAAGACAAGAGCACAGCAGTTGCACTGTTTGCAAATGTGGTTCCCAACCAGAGTAAAGGTGCTGGCACAGCTCAGGCAGGGAGGAAACCAGCCATTATTGGGATTTCACCTGAAACCACATAAGGGAGCTGGGAAGAGCTGAAGGAGTAGGCACTCTGCCCCAGTCACTCCCACTCCCAGAGAAGCTGTCAGATAGGGACAAATGCTGGGTCAGAAGTCAAGAAGCAGCAATGGACCTGCAGCTCCACCTGGACAGCTTGTCTCAGCTGTGAGGCTGAGCTGAATGCTGAGAAAGCCTCATGCAGCCTCAGAGTTTCCAGGAAACCTGGTCTGGATGCTGTGTAAGTGTTGGTGGCTGGGCTCTGATCCAGCCTCCTTATCGGAGACAGACCATCACCAACACTAGATCAGGTCAGCCATGGCTTTGTCTGCCTGTCCTAGTCCCAAGCCCTGAGAGAAGGTCAGTTCCCCAACCACCCTGGGCAATGTGCTTCTGTGCTGCTCAGACCCCTGTGCTGTTAAAGCCAATTCCCCAAAGAGAGGAGGGTCCTATGAGTGCTTTGGCGATGCTCCAGCATGCCATGCTCTGATACAGATGACACGAGTCCCATCCTGTCCATCTGCTGAGAACTGGACTCAAAGTGCCCCCGCAGATTGAAGCAGAAGGCCAGGTCTACCTGCTCCTGGGACAGAGGGAGGATTTGAACATGTCTTTTCCAGTGCATCACCAGGCCAGGCAAGGCCCAAGCTGTCCTCTTAGCTTTCTAAAGCTCTGAGGTCAACTCCTAGGGAGGAGGATGACTCAAGACTCCAAGTCATGGGCAGTGCTCAGAGCAAGCAGCTATGACTGACACCAGGAGGTCTTCTCGGCACCGATGACGCAGCTGCAGAGGATGTTTCTGGAAGCTGTATCGCTAAATGGGACTTGGTGTTAGCATAGAAGAGTATTTCTAACAGAAAAAGTTCATGAGCAAAACCACTGGAATAGCTCTGACATGCCTCATATCATGGGGTTTTCTTATCATGGGGAGCCATAGGAGGGAGCAGGGTTACTGAAAGCAAGGCTGTTTCTCAGCTGGTGGCAGCTGATGGTGCCAGCACAGCTTGGTACCACAGGGTGACCAGTGTGCATGACTGCTCTCTTGGGGCTACTTCTCACCATCCAAGATGGTGCAGACAGACAACAGGGATGCTGGCAGTTTGGGACTAAGATTGTCTCACCAGCAGTAGTCCAGCCATCATTCTTTGTAACATAACTGTTCCTCTGAAGAGTTAGCAAAGTAGTTTCCTTGAAAAATAATAAAATTCAGGAAAAAAATAATTCCCGTAGATGGTGGGTGACAGCACCTTCTAAATGAGTCATAGGCAGCACCCAGAGCTCAGGCCTCCAGACACGTAGCAAAGGAAGAGGACAGGAATACAGTTGGAGTCAGACACAGCTTCAACAGATTTCAAGTACCTTTCAAGAAGCAGCTACATGGTAGATGTTTGGATGGTGTCAGGGGCTACTCCAGCCCTGGTTTTAAGCATTGTTAGTTGTAAGGGAAATGTGCAAGCCTTGAGCTGGCATCTGCCGAGCTGCAAGCTACAGCACTGACTCAGAGCCTGCTGAAAGTATTGGCTGCTTTACCTCTTCCTTCAGGGATGTTCAGTGTTATTGTCTGACACTGTTCACAGCTACATTTCTTCAGATGGTTTGCAACAGGATTTGGAATTTCATAGAGATGATATCTGAGAGTCAAGACATGCATCCTACTGAACGAGGAGGACCAGATCTGGATGAATATTCAGTTGCTGGAATAACTGCTTCAACCATCAAGCTTGGGCTGCTCCTGGAAATGACCAGCATTTGCACATGCCTGTCCTCATATTTTCTGTCAGTTTGCCCTGAACAGACAAGGCTGGATAAACTTTTCCTCCTTGCCCTGTGGCTGAAGAATGGGCCAGGAAGTTTGTACACTCAGCATTGCCCAAGATGAACAATGCTTGGTTGTTCACCTTGGGGAGGTTGCATGGCCTGCCCATAGCCACTTAACTGTGGAACAGCTTAGTTCTCATGCTCAGAACAGCTTTGTGTCACTGCTTTATGCCTGTCAGCCTGAAAACCAATTTGGAGACCTTTTCTCCCTGCACAAAATTATCATTGCATTGAATAATATCAGGTCCTCTCTGTGATCGTCTATCTGCAGTGCTTAGCACATGAGTCAAAAGAGAGGCTGTTAGCTGGAGCATGGACCAGCTGTGATAGGGTAGGTTCCCCTGGATTGTGCACTGTTTGTTGGAAGGCAGTGGAATCTGGGAAATCTGGGCTCCTGGGTGCTGTTCCTGCATCCCAGCAAAGGCAAGCTGTAGCAATGAAATCTATACATGTTTCCAGCACTTCTTGCATCAAGGCAGATGCTGAATCTTATAGCCACCACACTGGAAAAGGGCTTCAAGGGAATTTGTAATATCTGCTTTTTCTCTAAACAGGCCTGGTTGACAGCTGACTGCACCCTGAGGCTGTTAAATTATTTGTCTGCTAAGAAGGGCCATGAAATAAGCAAAAGAAGCAGAGAACGTGGGCTTTGAAAGCACGGTCATCTGACTGATAGCATCCCCATTGCTCACATAGATGTGGTGTATCACTTGGCCTGGCTGTGTCAGAAGTCAGAATGAAATGGTGCAAATAATTTGGCACACATGGGAGCTGTGAAGGGAATTAATGGAGCATCCTCACTTGGGATATTTTGCAGCTAGGTGGGGCAGATTGCTGTGTCTTTGGCAAGGGTGTTCTATGTGACTCAAGAAGTCTTTGCTATCCCTGATTCCCATCTGATGATGGGATGTTGTGTGTAAATTGTCTCAGTAAACTGAGACAGATGCTCTAACACCTGGGACACTAGACCAGGACCTAGGAGAGTAGAGAACCATTCTTGGATGAGCTACAAAGCTTATTCATTCTTGGACATTCTCCAAACTCCCTCAGCTCACCTGTTCCATAAAGATACATCTCTTCCTCAGGGAAAGTGCAAAGCTCTGCATGCTTCTTCAGTATTGTGACTAGTCATAAAGAAGGCCCTACACAGACTGGGGTCCACCTCACCCAACGTAAGATACCTACCATGAGCCAGTTACCATTAAACTTCCTCCATAGCTGAGGAGGAAAGACAAGCATTCCTAATGCATGGACTGACTGGTTTGGTTATGAGGTCCCTTGAGGAGGGTGACTGCTGTAAAGAGAATGCAGATAACTGGGTCAGATGTAGATACCTACAGTGCAAGGGTCTAAATCCATGTCCATGGGCAGAACCAACATCAGCTGAGGGTGGTGCCATGGAGCAATGGAGGGCTACAGATTTCCCTGGCAGCAAGGTTTGCCAGTCACTTCTAGCCACCAGTTTCACTCTGGCATAAGGGGAACAAAACACATGCAGACTTTACCAGGTACACATTTTTCCCTCACAGCAAGAATCTATCTGTGGTGTCCTAAGAAGTGCTGGAATTCAGCAGATCATTGTTCCATGTGAGGCCTTCACTAAACATTTGCTTTGAATGTGAGACATGGTTTGCATAGAGGACAAGGGAAAGTCACAAGCAACGGCATCTCAGGGAGCCTTGTGCTTTGGGGACTTCTCTGGAAGGGATTATTATTCAGGTCCAGCCCATGTCATATTGTAGACATGAGTTGTTGGCAGAGCTCAACAAGTTGCTCACGAGGACAAAAAGGCTGTTCTTCCCTCTCTTCCCCTTTCAACACCAGCTCTCTCAGGGCAGCTAAGGGTCTGTGCTGGTAAGCATGAGATATGCATGGAGCTATTTTGTGACTGCTGGAAGATATGCGTCCTTGTGGCAAGCTGTACTGAGTTTCCAGGAGGAAAGTATGAGTTTTATGTTTTGCCTCATGACACTAGTGTCTATCTTGAAGACAAGTTTGCAAAAACAGAGTTATAGAATATGCTACTAACTCAAAGTACAGGCAGAGTTACCTGAGTGATGGAATGATCTAACTTGTGCAGTCCTGGGCCACACAGAGGTCTGTACCATTGCACAAGGCAGTCTGCAGTGTATGGTGGGCTGTCTTTGCATGCTGTAAATACTGAGAGGTGTGTCAGGGAGTCTCTTCTTCATTAGATGCCTAATCGATGCTCTGTGGTTGAGGCCATGCAGCTAAGCTACTTAGTAGCCCCAATCACTTCCATCTGTCAGTGCATTGTTTCCAAAAAGAAGGTATACTGGAGATTGCAGGTCCTTGGAGCAGTGGGTTCATACAGAGACGGCACTAATCTCTCCTTACCATATTATCTACATGCCCCTTGGTACAGTAAGCATATCTGCATCCAGTGCCAGGCCTTACAGGGCTAGAAATGTGCTGCCAGGCCCTCAGGAGGGTGATGGAGTTGGAAAGCTCTACTCAATCCACAGTGTTGGACCAGTGGAGGACTGCCCAGTTTCAGAGGTATCAGGAGAGATCCTTAGCAAGTGAAAGAAAGGTACGAGCCTTGGCTGTAGCATAGTAGAGGCAATGGCATTTGGGCCAAAGTTCCTGGTAGCAAGGGCTCAGCCCAAGGGTAGTCATCAGCCATTAGCTGTCCAAGAGTCCTGGAGAAGCGGCTTATTCTAATACTGAAAAATGTACAGTATCTATAGGCTTAAAAACCTTCTGGAGGCCATAATGTCTTGCTGACTTACAGGGACTCATGGTGCCCCTGCAGGTGGCAGTTTCATGCAATATCAGTATCAATGGCAGGTGCTTTTGCCCTGACTCTCAGCTTCATCCTTTCTGCTCTTAGCACACATTGAACATACCTTTTACACTCATGATGTTCCTGGGTCACCAAGGACAGACATGGCACCTAACACTTCTGAGGACCTTACAGCACCTTACCAATTTCTGCTTTAGGCAGAAGTTTAAAGGCTTCTGGAGTAATTATAGGAGCTGGTCTGGCTTCCACACCAAATGTAATGCACACAGTTACAAGTTCACACACCAAAATACAGAACTGTACAGAAATTTAGGACAGAAAGGACCTGTGGAAGTCCAACCTCTGCTCTAACCTCCCATTCAAATTAGTGTCAACTTCAAAATTAGATCAGGTTGCTCAGGACATTCTCCAGGCAAGCTCTGATCATCTGCAGGATGGATATTCCACAGCATCTCTGGGCCCCTGGTTTTGGCCTGCACCACTCTCATGGTGACTTTTTTCCCCTAATAACCAATCAGAATTTCTCTTGCTGCAACTTGTGACCACTGCCTTTTCTTCTGTTCCTGTGCAACCCTCAGGGCAGTCTAGCTCTATCTTCTCTATAACCTCTAGACATACAGTTCCCCTTCATGTCATCAAGATGCTTGATTTCTTTCAGATATCTCTCAGCCATTTTGAGTGTTCATTTTTGTTCCTTGCCCTTGTGCCTGAACAAATCTAAAAAGCAACCAAAAACCTAGACACACATCCCAAATCTTAGAGTATACATGGATACTTGGATGTGGCCAAAATACATGTTATAATGTCAAAATCATTACCTTCTGCATGGTTTCTCTGTGGCCAGCACCACTGTGCAGAACTCAGTTTGCTTTCATGTTTCAGTTGTGTCTGGGAAGCAGGTGCCAGTGGCAATGAATCCATAGAAGATGATACCATGGAGGCTATGTAACAATAAAGCACAAAAGACCTTTATGGACAAAATATTTATCACATTCATAATTTCTTTCAAAAACCTCTGAACCCACCTTACTCCACTTGCTTGACTTATAACAGATCCTTCACCCTCGCAGAATACAGGGTGGCAATATCCAGCTGCAGGAGGTTGTGCTGGACATTCAAATCCAGCCTCCCTCCCAGCCAGCACCCTTTGCCCACACATGGGCACTCTGCACTCTTTGAGCTGAAGCCTGGGGCTGCTATTACAGGTGCCAGGCAGGGATCAGTCTGTCATAGGCACTAGGGTACTGCCTGCACCAGAACCAGCCCTGCCCTGCTCATCTGTCTGCAAAAGTGAGCTCTGGGTCAGTGCCGGCTATTGCAGCTTGTCCCTGGCAGTCCTTCTTGGCTTGGAGCACTCTGCTGCACCAAGGCTGGTCCAGCAGCAGCAGGGATCTGTGCCAGGTCTCTGTGCCACACACAGACACCAGCACATCATTCCTGATAGATGTATTAGTACCTCAGGAAAATCATGCATCTTTTCCTGACACTCTCTCCCTCTCAGTTTTACAGCTACGGCTTCAGCAGAGAAGGACCCGTGAGCAGCTGGCAGACCAAGGCATCATGCCACGTGAGTATCTTTTTCTGCCTTTTTCACCCACTCCCAGCTCACAGGGGCTGTGTTCATCTTTGGCACTGCTGGGACACTGTGTGGCACCAGCTGCCTGCTCAGACCCACTCAGCTCTGAGCAGATTGCTACCAGGGGGGACTTTGCTTCCTGCCCTGTAGAAATATTATGGTCCCTGGTGCCATAAAATGGTGCCCAGCATTTGCCACACAGATTATAATGCCACTGCTCAAACTGAAGTCAGGAGAGATGCTTAGCTTATACTATCCAAAAATTCAGCTGCATATCTCCCTGTCCCAGAAGTCAATCTCCCTGTCGCAGAAGTCACTGTAGCAGGACAAGCACATCCAACTCCAAGCAGAAGACTTGCAAAGCTCTTCATGTAGGCAAGGGCAGACAATCTCACCTCCTCCTGTAAAAGTCAGCAGGATCAGACAGGATGTGGTAGTGGCAGGATCAGACCCACAGAATGAGGAAGAGGCAGGGAGGGCCCATTCCAGGAGGCTGTGGAAGAAGGAAAAGGCAGGTAACTGCCTTGGCCCCAGTGAGGAGAGGCAGCCCCTGGATGAGTGAGACATACCCAGATCTGTGCCTGTGCCCAGCCAGGAAGCCACAGGGCAGAACTGTCAGTGTACACTTCAGGCCAATGAAACCCCACCTGGGCCTGCCTGCTGCAGACTGCTGAATGGCTGGTGATATCTGTGCTTTCCCTTCTTTGACCACATTCATCCTTGCTAACCTGGCATTCAAGCCTGAAGAACAAGCTCCAGGCCAGTATTACCATGTAAACATTCAGCATCAGAAAGTCAGATGCTAGATCCCAAAAAGTAAGTGAGCAAAAATGATCCCCTTCTGCACCTGTAGGTGTATCATGAAACCTGTAGCACCACTGGAGAAATGATGTTGGAAGCTCAGCCCTGCTCAATGGATAACTCCATCCTGATGTAGCCCCAAGGTCCATGTGCATGACTGTGATTATCTGGGACCGAGGTAGAGGATTATCCTTTCTGTCTTATCAAGGCCCCCTTGGGTTCACTGCTAAGGTAGCAACTTTCCAAAGGCTGTGTCACTTTTGTCTCTTCTGGCTAACCTTGAAGACTGTGATGCAGCTATAGCCTAAACAGCAGAACAACAACTCACTAAGAGCATGGCTCTAGCACTGCCTGCTGCACCCTGTCTGTCCCTCTGCCCTTCTCAAGCAGCTGTCTTCCTGAAGGACCATGTCAAGGTAGCCAGCAACAGACACCTTCTCAATACAATATTGCCAACATCAAGCATTAAGAAAACCAGAGCAGGATGACAAAAATCATGACTGTCAAAATGACCACATGGTATTAAGACTGATAAGTGCAGGTTCCTTTCATTTTTCTTCTGTTTTTTTCTTTAAGTGTTCAGATTTTATGCTGCCTGCAGCCAAAGGGCAAGCATTTTAATCAGAGAACTCCAGGAGCTGGAGCTTTAAGCAGAATATTGTGACATTTGTGATATCATTGCAAGCACTGGCAATACAGTCAGTGGCCAGAAATATGTCTAATGTCTCCTGAACTGCTAAGTCATAGAATCATAGAATGAATCATAGAATGCTTTGGGTTGGAAGGGACCTTTAGAGATCATCTAGCCCAACCCCCCTGCAGTGAGTGGGGACATCTTTAACAAGATCAGGTTGCTCAGAGCCCCATCCAACCTGACCTTGAATGTTTCTAGGGGTGGGGTCTCCACTACCTCTCTGGGCATCCTGTTCCAGTGTTTCACCACCCCCATTGTAGGTTCCCCCTGCTGTGATGGGCTGCAGAAATAGCTGCGCTTGAAGTAAAGACCCTCTTGCTGTACGCAGCCACCACCTCATAATCTAATTCAAATCTTAAAGGGAATAGTCCTAAGATTATCAGTACCAAGCACAGCAGGTCTGCCCTGTTGCCTCCAGACCCTCAGCCCTTTCAAGCTGACGTGTCATCCCCTGACAAGTTGTCAAATAACCAGTACTAGAGATGTCTTTATTTATTTTGCAGACTAATACAAGCTGCAGCATCCACATAATTCCTCCAAAAATCTTGGTAAATGACTAAATTCTGCATCATTTTCCTCTTTAATAGCATGGCATTTGGTCAATGCCCAGAGCACACTCCCAATTTCAGTATTTCACAGTGAGCAGGGCTGTAGAAGTCATCTCTCTTGCTAACTTCATTTTCTCATGTGCACCATTTTATTTTGCTTCTGATTAAACCATCTGGCACAAGTTCTCATGGCTGCTCACCAGAGCATGGCACAGTAACACTAGCTTGTCTGTATGTCTGCTTTCCAAATGTTAGGAGCAGGAATGTGCCTTCTGTGTTTTACTGTGATTCCCTAGAGGTTATGGGTGTTGTCCTGGGTGTTCCCTACCAAAAGCCAATTCAGGGGGCTGCCAAACATTTCCCAGCTGCCCCCAGCCTTCTCTTCATCCTCCTCTAGACTGATGGAGGATAACATGTCCTGTGTGAAAATAATTTCTGCCCTTACTGGATCCCATTCATAAGATGGAAAGGAAATTCCTGTTGCCAAACAAAGAGTTGTAGCAGACTGTTTTTGTGGGTCAGGACACCTTCCCCTTCCCTGTCCCAATGGGAACAGTTAATTTTGCCTGCTTACACAGCCAGAAAAGAATTTTTGCAGGATCTGAGAAATATTAACCCCTTCACCTTGCGAATTCTGCTCCTATTTCTACAGAACCGGAGTAAACAAGGAAATGTGCAAGGTTCTCTGTGGCTCCAATACAGACTGCTCCATGGGACTGGTGTTCAGTGGTCCAAGAGCCAGGGATCATTGGCCTTTTTTCAGGAGCCCCTCTGGGTTAAATCCTCTTTAGTGTCAGGAGATGCTGAGAGCATGGCCTGGTACCTGGCCAGGCAGCTGCCTGCCCGGGGAGGCCCCATGTCACACAGATGCTTCTGGGCAGGGGACAAGACAAATGTCCAGTGAGAGACATAGGGGTAGTCAGCAATAGAAGAGGGACAAAGGACCACAGCTCCAGGGCCTTGCCTTGAAATACCCTCTCTGGAGGCTGTGCCCACATGACCCCAAGAGGTGAGGCAGGTCTTCTCAGTTTTCCTGTTGGCCTCAAGCCTCTGTCATCTGCAAGTTTTACTTGCAGGTGAGGTCCCCTCTCATGTTGTTGCTCTTCCCAGATCTGTCTTTTGGGGCTGTGGTAACTTCCACAACCTGCAGGAAGCACTCCAGTGAAAAGACACATCTGCTTTCTAACGTGTTCCACGGAGCACTACATTTCAAAGACTGCACCCCCTCCCTGCCCATGTGCCTCCTGTGTTCCCCATGCTCTCCATCCCCCCGCTCTCTTGCCATGGACTGGCTGAGAGCATGGGATTTCCCAGAGCTTTCCTGAGTTATTTTTAGTCACTGCAATAAAGAGAACGGCTAGTTTGCGTTGCTATTTTTATAGTACTCATCAAAATGCTGTTGCTGAATATCTGGTGGCTGCTTGCTTCCACTCCTGTGCTGACTGCTCCTCTTTCTTTCCTGTTGCAGCACTGAAAAGCCCATCCACATTCCATGAACAGCGAAAAAGTCTGGAGCGAGCCAAGGTAACTCCTGCAGCCATCCCAAGGAGGGAACACGTGGGCTTGGTTTGCATGAGTTGCAGGGTTTGAAAGCACCTTCCACCACTGTCTCCTCCTCTGGCATTGTCTATTCAGGCCCTGTGGCCAAGGATGAGGGTCAGGGCATCTCCCCCACTTCCAGATATGGTGGGGCCAAGCCAGGGTTCACAAATGCTCTCCAGCACCCTGCTCTAAGCAGGGAAGGTTTAAAAGGATGGAAGTGCCATCTGTGCCCTGAGCTATGGGGTTTCACAACAGCCCCTGAGTTTTACAAGAGGTTGTGGGCAGGGTGTAGTTCAGCATGAATTGGCAATCCTTCCAGTAAATGTCCAACCAGCTGAAGTGCTGTTTTCCTCTCTGAGCCAGGTCCGCAGCCCACTCCTCTCTGTGCTGGCTGCTCTCCACTCCTGCTCAAGTCAGCGGGGTTAAAGCAGGGCCAGCAGTAAACAGGGCTGATGGAGCCTAACTATTTAGCAAGTGCGTGGGAGGAATGCAGATGCCCTTTGTAACCGGGAGTGAGTCCTCAGGGAGCTCACACTTGTCATCAGACAGGAGCCTGGCTTTTAGCTCGGCAGTGCAGCTTGGCCATTATGACACAAATTGTCCTAGGGGCTAAGTGGGCAGGCTCCCACCAGCCCCATTATCTAACTGCACTCAGACTTCCCTAAATATTGCTGAAGGCAGAGATAAGATATGTAGCCATTTCCAGAACACATCAAAACTCTGTGATGCGATCACTTTTTGGGGAAATCACACTAGTTTTCCAAGCACCCGCCATCCAGCCTTGACCAAGCTGGAGGGATGTCCATAGAAAAGGGAACAATCAGTCATGGGAGTTTTGCTTGAACACAAAAGTTTGTTCCATTAATCTGCAAAATGTGCTTGCAGTCACATGGAAAAGGACCTTTGCAAAGAACAATGATGGTGAAATATGGAAAGTGCTCTTCTGAACTTAAACACACTCCAAATCACTTGCCCCGAGTCTCCTGTGGTAATAAATGGCTAGCATAAGAAACACAATATGACTCTGAAAAATTAGCATGCTTACAAAATTTCAAGCAAGCCAAAGTGTCCTTGAAGTGTCATATATTTTACAGTTTAAGTATACATTTGTGTCTCTTTGTCTTTCTCTTCAAAAGCTTTCACTGGCTAGTTGCCTGGGAAAAAGGAAAGGATGGTCTAGTCTATCCCAAACTGCATGCATTTTTAGAGCATGCTAATGAAGACACTAATGAGCGCAGCCCATAACAAACATAGAATCATAGAATCATAGAATCATCTAGGTTGGAAAAGACCTTTAAGATCATCCAGTCCAACCATTAACCTACACTACCAAGCCCACTCTAGACTAATCAAGGGTAGACCAGACTAAACCATATCCCGAAGTGCCACATCTACCCGTTTTTTAAACGCCTCCAGGGATGGTGACTCCACCACCTCTCTGGGCAGCCTGTTCCAATGCCTGACCACCCTTTCCGTAAAGAAATTTTTCCTAATTTCCAGTCTAAACCTCCCCTGGCGCAGCTTAAGCCCATTTCCTCTTGTCCTATCGCTAGCTACTTGGGAGAAGAGACCAACACCCACCTCACTACAACCTCCTTTCAGGTAGTTGTAGAGAGCGATAAGGTCTCCCCTCAGCCTCCTCTTTTCCAGGCTAAACAACCCCAGTTCCCTCAGCCGCTCCTCATAAGACTTGTTCTCCAGACCCTTCACCAGCTTCGTTGCCCGCTTCATAATACTCCTTTGCAAGGATGTCCTGCTTAGCGCTGTGACAGGGAAGGAGCAGTGGCTGTTTCTATATAATTACTCAATGGCATTTGTTGTTTAGCTGGTATTTCTCCAAACTCATGTTCTGCAAACAGAAAGCAGATAACAGTAACCACTTTCATGTGTTTTGAAAGCTCTTCTGCTTCAGCTGACACTAAAAAACCCCACATCTGAAGTCTTTCTCCACCATTTGCACCCTAGTGACAGAAATGCAGCTTATAAACAGCAAATGTCAAAAGGAACCGAAATCACAGCAGAAAGTCAGGCTAATATAGTGTGAATGCTGGGTTCAACACAAACATTGCCACATCTATAGGACAGCAACTCAAGCTTAGCCCAAGTCAAGACCTGATCTAAGAGTTAGCTGGAAATGCATCAGCTGAATTTAATTGCACTCAGGTGCAGACACCAACTTGCTCTGACCTGGCATGGGAACCAGACAAACCTACACAAGGTCCAAGCAAGGGATTGTGTTGGTGAAAATAAACTGGGGAAAAATATGGGGGAAAGGGAAAGGAATCGTAAAGACTTCAGTAAATAAAATGTCTATTATTTGTTTAAACATGTCACTGGCCATGTTAGAGGCTGGCATCAGGCCAGTGCAGCAGACTTTGAAGTCAATGTCCTATAATAGATTGCTGTATTGGAGGACAGAGAGCAGGCTGACTTTCCTGAGGCAGTGTGGCTCAGCAGGGCTTTAACATTTACTCCCAGCACCCCAGTAAGCATGGCAGGGAGGGTGTGTGGGGAACAGCTGTCGTGCCTCTGCCCCATAGCAGAACAGCCCCATACGGGTCATTCCTGACAGATGTGTGACCACCAACGGACAACCCACCCCCCAGCAACCTGCTCCAGTGCTCTCTAACCTGTGCTGTTAGCAAGTGTCCCCTGATTCCCAGCCTAAGCAGTACTGTCAAAGTTTAAGCCCATTACTTTTTCTCCTATATGCATGCACATGCAGAACTGCTTTCTTTCTTGTAGCACTTTTAAAAAGTATTTTGCATCCCGTTTCCCTATAGCCATCTCACCTCTGTATTGACCAACGTCCCCTCCCTTCAGCCTCTCCTCACTGATCCCCTCTCTGGTTCAATAATGATTTCTGTGGCTGTTGTTCAGACCCTTCCCATGGACCCTTTCAGATGCAGGGCACAGAATGGGGCCTTGCTATTCCTACGGCCCATCTGACAACCTTTGTTGTGTCTCCTAGAAAGCTGCCTGCTGGTCGGGGGATGTGGCTCAGCTGCTGATCACTAGATTCTCCAGAGCCTTTTATATATTTTTTTTCTCTATTTATGGAGTAACTAATTTCTGTCTAAGGCCACTGTCCAGTGACCACTACAGAAGAATCTCTGGTGAATTAAGTCTTTGTCCACCCCAGTGCTTAATCAGCTGGCTTAGCTGTGGCTAACTGTGACCTGAATGCAGTCCTTTCCAAATGTCCTTCTTGAAATTATATCAGATGTATTTCAGATCATTTCTTCCATTACTCCAGATCTTGTTGCATTGTAATCTGTTAGCCTTGAATGATTCAGAGTTAAGGAGTGTGTCTTCTATCACCCAAGGCATTAATGAATGTATTGACTAGTAGGAAAAAGTGCTGCGTAACATGATTTGATAAATTCTCCTGTTTAGACTGTGAGCCATTCCTAATTCCTCCGGTGACCCACAGCTACGTGCCTTTTTTATGTTAGTCTTATCCAGACCAATCTTCTCTGGCTTGCATATGAGAAAGCCATATGAGATAATGTCAAAACATGCTTGAAGTCAAGCTACATGACATTAATTGCTTATTCCTGTAACAGAAATCTGTCATCTCTCCATAGAAGGAAATTAGGTTGGTGTGATGTGGTTTGTTCTTGATTAATCCACCCTGGCTGTTACTTACCTCCTTGCTATCTTCAAAAACCATTTATATAGATTGTTTGATTACTTGGTCCAATATCTTGCTGACTGGTTTATAATTTCCTGGTTTCTTCTCCCCGTGTCTTTTAAAGCAAGAAATTATGCTCCCCCTTGCCCAGTTTCCTGGAGACCCACAGATAGTTCCTATTACTCTAGCCTTGTGTATCTCAAACTTTTTGGGAACATTTAACTCATCTGAGTATTCTCCAACCTGTTCTCCAACCTGAAAACTGGAGCTTCTTCTCTTTTATTGCTGAAGGTTCTTGGCTTAGTCATCTGATTGATAAATAGCCAATTATCTTTTTAGCGAGGATAGTTTAAAAAGGCATTAAATCCTGGAGCCATCTCAGCAGCTTGCACAATTATTTCTCCTGTTTATGGAACACAGACATCACTTTCCATTGCCTTGTCCCGGCTACAGAAGTCCTTATAAAATCTTTTTCTCATAATCCTGTACATTTTGTACTGTGGGTTTTCCAGTTTTCTCCAGCTGCTTGTACTATTCTTTTATATTTATCCTTAAGATTTTAACCTCTTTGAACTCTGTACAGTTTTTTCACTATTTCTTCTTGTATCTCAACTTTAGCAAACAGCTAATAATTTGTCCAAGTTGTGCTCTAACTTTTCTTCACCAGGGGACAAGTTTATATTTGTATTCTTGTGGTCAGCTGCCCTCAACACTGACTTCCTTGGCCCTAATGGATGGCGTTATTGTACTTCTGCATGCCTTTCTGTTCCTCAAGGCAAGGGGAAGTTGGCACAAGGCTCCAGGACCGTGTTCATCACAAGCTCAGCTGCAGTGATCTGCAAAGTGGATTTTCCCAACTCCACATCATAGCTGGGGTGAGGAACCACAGAGCACAGGGGCTGAAGGACTGCAGGAAGGCTAAGCCTCATGACTGACCTGGGTAGAGAGTTTGGGTATCTTCATGACTTGCTCAGCCTTATATTTCACCCCAGAGTGCCAGGCTTCCAACAGAAGCCATTGCCAACAGTACACTCTGGAGCTCCCTTGATGCAGCTCTCAAAGGCAACATGATATGCTAAGCTAGGAGCAGATCCACCACCCCCAGTGAATAGGTCTCATCCTTCCCGTGAGCTGTCATAACACTTCAGGCATCAGAAGCCCAAGGGAAATTGGAAAGAACACAGCTGAGAAGTGGGTATAGTGAACAGTCAGCAGCTCTATGCGCATTATTCCCTTTCTGAAGAACTTCTGCCTAAGAACAAGCCAGTGTCTCAGTGGAAAAAAAAAAAAAAAAAAAAAAATTGCCATTTAGGAGCTCACTCAACCCAGCTTGTAATAAATCCAAAAGAACCATTGAATGACACAGGGGCAGATACTCTCTGTACCTTATTGCTGCTCTAGCCAGGTAACTCTCTGCGTTTGTGTTCTGCAGACTGAAGATTATCTCAAGCACAAGATCAGAAGCAGGCCTGAGCGATCAGACCTGGTCAATATGCACATTTTACAAGGTAAGACTGTCTGAGCTTCTCCCACATACTCCTTGTGTCTCCTGCCTTGTGACTCAGGTCTCTCCTGCCCCACTTGGGTTCTCTTCAGGACTCTCATCATGATTAACTTTGTCCCAGCGGCTCATGAGAGGCAGATTCAAATGTGACACATGTATGAAATTCAGTCCAGACCTGGTCTTCAGGAGGCAGGACACACATTTATTCCCTGACAGAAGCAGACCCAAGGCCATCTAATCTTTGTCCCATCTCTGGCAGGGTCCAGTATAAGATGCTCTAGAGGACAGTGGGGTAGAGAACAGCTGTGAGAGAGGACTCTGTTAGACAGAGGTGCCAACATCTGATCCTCATGAAAAGCATACACGGGGCATTTGTTCTCCAGGATGCTGAAATCTCTTAGCGGGTGGCTTGCAATACCCCCCCACAGATGGACATCTTTTGTTTTGCCATAATTCTGGATATTTTATGGGATAATTCATGGTGATGCAGTCAATGACCCAAGCACAGCCATATGAAAAGGGTGAGCTATGCTGTCAGTCCATGAGCCACAGCAGCTCTCCCCTCTCCCATCCTGGTGTCCCCTCCCAGCCAGAGAGCTGGCACAGCTCTGCTGCATCCCATCACAGACAGCAGAACACTGTGGGGTCCCTTCTTATCTCCAGAGCTAACAAGCTCCTTAGAGACAGGGAGGATGTGCAGCCTCTCTCCTCGAGTCCTGTCAGTTGCCTGGAAGAAGCAGATCACTCTGGCAACTGTAAATGCTGGCCTCTGCTCTCAGCATGGATGATGTCCATATTTTTTTCCCTCCAGCACACAGGAGGGCTGAGCCAGGGACTTATGCCGGATCGGTGTTGCTGCCTTGCTTTTCCCTTGGGTCTCCATCCCTAAAATGAGCTAGCACCATTGCTTGGTTAACAGGTGGAAAGTGTCTTTCCCTTAGGTTAAATAATAGAAGCAATACAGACTGGAGTTGGGGCCTGGGGGCTGTAAACCAGGTGTGGAGGCAGCTGCAGTCACCAGGCATGGACAGGGCCAGCCAGACACAGCCAGAAGAGAGGTGAAGCAGACTGCCTGGCTGTGTATTGAGCAAGCTGACTGTGCTCCCCAACACACACCTCTCAGCCAGAGCATCTGCTCACACCTCTGTCCATCATGCTCTGCATTTTGTGGAGGTGTGCCCTGCCATATCATGGACTTACATATCCATTTGATTCATAACAGGACCTAGAGGTAATTGAAATTGGCCAGCTGAGACATTTTGCATCATCTAAAGGCACACCTTCTGTTACTGTTTACCTCAAGGAGCTCATGTGTGTTCATTGCCCTGTATAGTCTGAGGCCAGAATTGACCCTAGATCAGCTGTCCTGACCTCCTGCAGAGAATTTTTCCCTGGTATCAAGCCCTATAGCTTGTGTTGTTTACAGTATCTATTCTAGAAGAGTGTTCAGTCTTTGAAGATAGCACAACCTAGATGCAGCCCTTCTTACTTTAGACTCCTGAGGGTATAGGCGTGGTCTAGTTTAGAATCCCGCTCCCTCACTACTTATGCCTATGCCACCAGAGAAACTAGATCACCTTTGTTCAGGAAATCTTTCTGTTTAATTGACTACTCTTCAGTTACCATTCAATAACTGGGGACTTCTCAGCTGGGTTTGGTAGGGCTGTAGCTTCCAGATCTAGCTGCCTTTGTTATGCTCCTCTCTGGCTTGTTTTTCTCCTGAAGGTCTGGAGCACTGTAGTCATGCCACCTCCAAATGTCCATTCCCAAAGACTCAGCTTTTGATCATCCAGTGTAAGCCATTTACTCCAGCTGTCAAACACTGTTAATGGTTCTTTTCTCCAGCTGTTCCCCAGAAGTAGGGATCCATCTGCA
The DNA here is from genome assembly GCF_030463565.1 of Pelecanus crispus. NCBI lineage: Eukaryota > Metazoa > Chordata > Aves > Pelecaniformes > Pelecanidae > Pelecanus > Pelecanus crispus. The sequence continues at coordinate 15,778,932 of NC_134654.1, read as the reverse complement.
CTAGCCCACAAGGGCCAATGGGTTCCTGGCAGGCAGGAGCTGGAGTCCACTTTGACCCTCATGTTAGTTGCAGCTTGTTAATGAAGTTTCCATTGCAGATCATTCCTGGGCCTTGGGGAGGATGCTCCATGTGCAGGCTGGTTTTGCAAGCCTAGGCTGGTAGACAGAAGCTCTTGCTTGGGAATGGAGAAGCTGTACCTAAGGCTCAGAGGAGGAGCCATGTCCCAAACACCACCAGCCCCATCCAGCCCAGCTTCCTGCCTCCCAGCCTCAGAGCAGCTGCTGCTGTGTAGAGCCATACTTAGGTGTGGGCCGCAGTCCATAAAGGCTGTGCTGAAGGGGAAGCACATTCTCACTGAGCACTGAGCTTACAGATGCCCCAAGTCCTGAACTGACGCCTTCCATTTGGCCTTTTAGACTCAGCTGCAGAGGGGTCCATTCAGTCTACTCAAATGAAGCTGAAAAGAGCCCGACTGGCAGATGATCTCAATGAAAAGATTGCTCTCAGGCCTGGTCCTTTGGAGCTGGTGGAGAAGAATATTATTCCTGTCGACTCAGCTGTGAAAGAGGCCATAAAAGGTAGTGGAAGTAAACGTGCGTGTTATGTTGTGTGCATGGAATGGGGCAGGAGCTGGCAAAGTTATGAGGATGTACCGCAGCAACTGCAGGAAGTAACTGGCCTGGACTTAAGAGCTGCATTTATTGCTTAAATTTTATTATTTGCACAGTAAGCAGCCCAGTCCAGCACAGCCTGTGCTGTCTTATCCAGACCTATGAAAAGAGAGCTCTCATCTTCTTAGAGCAATGACCACAGAAACATGCACAATTGCTCAGCCATGTCTCCTCAGAAAGAACCTCCTCTTAAACCCCTTCCCTCCCCAAGGCTTTGTGCATGTAAATGATACTGCTGGAGAGAGGACATTCCTTCCTCCCTCGTGTGGGAGAGGACCTGGGTGCACATGTGTCGTTGTGAGGCCAACCTGGATTCTTCCACTTGTGCCCTGCCAAGCTTTTACATCCCAGTAGGTGGGGGTGAAGTGGCCCCAGTTCAGCAAGGCTGAACTTTTTTTTCCTTTTTTTTTCCACTGATGTTAGTGGTATGCAAGGCCCAAAAGAGAAGGATGCTGCATCACTGGGGTAGGGAAGCATCCCTGGGGTGCTAGACTGCTGGGGAATACGAGGAGCAGCCTGCACCCCAAAGCAGGGTACACTCCTACCTACCACTACCCAGCGCTTGACTTATGTCTAAGTTTGTTTTTTTTCCATCACTTACTTACCCCTCAGCCAGAGGAGGGAGGCAGAATCCTCCGCAATTATTACCCCTGTGCTGCCAGAGGAAGGCTGGTGGGGGAGCTGACACAAAGCAAAAAGGTGACTCAGATTTTGACTCAGCCCCCAGTGCCAGGACAGGGAGGTCCAAAAGAAGAGGAAGGAGAAAGAAAGTGAGCAGGGTCCTGCAGTGCCAGGACAGCAGCCCATATTTCTGAAGCCTGGGGCCATCTCCACTTGTCCAAATTGGCCCTTGGGTCTCAAGTGAGGCACTGAGAGATGCTCTGCCTCCTGGGAACTCCTTGTTCTGTTGCTCCTCGTTCCTCAACTCATGGGATTATTTCCATTGGCATAATCCTATGTTAAGTGCCTGTTCTGGTGCTCAGAGCAAGCTGGGGACAGTGGCAGGGCCCTGGGACAGGAGGGGTCTTTGAACGACAGGAGTGGTGCCAAAAATGAGAATTGAAACAGGAAGCACTTTGACTTTTGTTTCATCTCAGAAACCAGTGTAAACGACATGAAATATTCCAGGCTCAGATACCGCGCTGTCCTGCCCTGCAATTGTTCCTGCTCTTGGTTTTCCCACTGTGATGTGCAAGAAGAGTTCATAGAGCAGCTTCTCTAGGCTGGTTCTTGAGCTGCTCCATTTCCAGTATTTCACAGCTCTTGCATTTGAACGTGAAATGTTCCAGGACTCTGCGTGAAGATGAATTTTTAAGGAGAGTTCAAGTAAAAGCTCCCCAGCTACTTATCAAAGGAGAGAAGAGTGGGAAAAAAAAGGTTAAAAAAAAATCCCCCCCTTTATAAACATTCAAGGTAGTCTGAGCATGACTTTATCCACTGGAGCTGAGGCTTGGAGGCTGGGCAAATGTGCTTGATGTTTGAACAGAGTTTCTCTCCAGCTGCCTTGTCAGGAGCTTGTGGTAAACAGATTTACGGGACAAAATTGTTAAAAACAAAAAGTCTGGCTTAAAATTATTTGCTCAGTTTTAAATTTCTCCTTTTTGCAATGCTCTTCTATCACATTGCCGGTAAAAAAAAAAAAAAGAAAAAAGTGTCTTGTAAACCAGTTTTATCCCATTTAGGGTGAAACACACAGCACATTAGGGTCAAACATGAAGTTACTTAGTCCTGTTGGGTGCCATGAGAAGAAGGTGGTGCACCCACACCAGGAATACAATCCCAGCCCTCAGGTTTCTGTAGAAAAAATGCCCAGGCTGAAAGATCCTTGAGCTGACTTTTGGAGCCGGAGGTGCCTTGTGGTGCTCATGGTTTGGGGGAAAGGGCTGAACACAGAGCAGAGATGAGCACTGGCACTTCTGAGCGTTAAGCCTTTTGTTTTCGCAATACCAGAAAGATGACAGGTTTTAAAATCATTTTACTTTAACCTTGGAATCTCAGCTGTTTATACAGTGGAAAGTTCAGCTGACGTGTTCCTCTAATCACCTCCGGCAGGGTGAGCAGAAAGTGCCAGACCCCAACTGAAAGCCCTAACATCCCAGTGACAGGAGGCCACCAGTGCCCTACATAGCTGAGCAGTGATATAAGAACCTTTTTTTACTAGGTCCTTGTCATCACTTTGTCCAATACACTTGAGAGGACAATACCCAGTGCATTAGAAACAGGCCTGAGCAACACTATTTTGCCTGAGATTACAGCAGAGACATGGGATCATGAAAGAATATGGTCAGCCCCAGACTGGGCAAGAGCAGGACAGATAAGGGCAGCATTCCCCACCCGGCACAGGCCCCCGGTATCAAGCAGCAGGATGCAGCACATTCCTGTCATGCTCTGTGCTGCCACTGTGTCCTGAAGGTCCCCTGAGCTCCTGGTTTTCTCAACGCATGCTTATTAAATGCCAGCCTAGCAGGAGTCTTGCAGATCCACAAGTCCCCTTTGCTTGGTATCACTTTTCCCAGGCGAGGATGTCCACACTTGTCTGCAGCTCCGACCCAGCCCAGGTGGTAAACCATGCAGTGCTGCAGTTCCTCAGGGAAGACCCAGTTTGGGTGCTGCCTTTGATGGAAAGGGGGCAGGCCCTATTTCCAGGGACATATGAGGAACCCTTGCCCCGGAGACTGGGGAGGAGATGCTCTCCACAGGACACAGTTGCTCTCATATCCCCACCCCATATGGTGGCTGGGCAGCAGCTTGGGGTGGGGAGCCAGGGCTTCCTCACCCACCCTGGCACCACGAGCCAGAGCAAGCGGAGATAACCCTTATCTCTCAGATAGGGGCAGGGGTCAGGGCAGGAGAGTGTGTGTCAGTGAAAAGGCACACATTGCTAGACCAGCAGCAGGGACAGGTGGAAGCTTGTCCCCAGACCCCTCCTATTTCCCCATTTGTCACCTCACTATCGGCATGCCAAGCTGCCTGACAAATGCCAGACACGAGCACGAGGAGATTACAAGTGTGGCTGCACTGCTTCTTCCTCTACCCCTACCTGCAGCCCTCCCCAGGTTCACATGAGACCGTTTCTTTTTCAGCACTTTATTTATCAGCAAAAGCCAGGGGTCAAGAGCTCTTGCCCATCTGAGTAGGAGATAGTGTGTCGGGAGCTTTGCAGGGGGGACAAGCAATGCCTGGGACGGTCAGGAGGCAATGGTAGTGGTTTGAAGCGTGTAGTGTGGGTGAAGCTTGTGGACAGAGACAGGATCTGGAAGCCTCTGTTCAGCTGCAGTCAGGTCCATGCATGTTGGTTTTTGTGCCATGAACAGATGTGTCACTCTCCAGGTGGATTTCAACCTCAGTTCTTCTGCTGAGGGCAGGGTCCCACGTGTGGTGTGGGCTTGGGGTCGGGGTGCTCAGCTGATGGGGAGGGTGACTCTAACGACCTTCTCCCCATCTCAGCCCAATGGTGGGGGAGGACAGCAGAGCCACTCTTGCGCCAGCCCCACCTGCCTGCGAAAAGCCTCCTGCCCCTGGTGGGCCAGGCTCCTTGGAGGCCTCCTCTCTCCCTCTCCCAAGCAACATGGCCCATGGCACAGGCTAGGAGCTGATGCCACCTCCTCTCCCACCAGCCTCAGCCATGGGGGCATACCCAAGAGATGCCCCTGCGCATGGCTGGGGACAGGAGGAGGTGCCTGAGCTCTCTGAGCACCATGTCCTTCACCCACAGCCAGGTCTGGCAGAGGTAGGCTCAGATGCAGAGGCATCCCACAAGGCTCACCCCATCCCTTCCACTGCCATGCCCATCCCCCTTCCAGCAGGACAGGGCCCTGACAATCACCCTTTCTCTCCTGGCAGGCACCCAGGTCAGCTTCCCCAAGTCGGACGACGCCTTCGCCTTCGAAGAGGACAGCAGCAACGACGGGCTGTCTCCAGAGCAGGCCAGGAGTGAGGACTCCCCAGGTTCCACGGAGTCAGTGGCTGGCACCAAGGCCACGGAGCCAGCCTCAGCCGCCCCTGCCAGGGCACCTCAGGTGAGGCCCACGGCACCCTGCCTCCCTGGGGAGCGCTGGGGGACGGGACGGGAGGCCCAGGCCAAGGAATTCGCCTCGTGGCCGGGGCGGGGGCCCACGGCTCCGCGTGGAGGGACACGGCGCTGCACGGGGCCGCCGCGCCCCCTGCTGACCGGCATGGGTACTGCAGCCGCCGGGGAGCCGCAGGGGCCGGCATGGAGTGCGGGACTGCAGCGACTGGGGAGTCTGGGGGGAATGGGGTGGACCGGGGAGGGGGAGAGACTGGAGAAACTAGCCTAGGCTTGGGTAGACTGGGAGGGACTGGGGAGACTATCCTAGGCTGGGTGAGGGGTGGGGAGACTGGGAGGACTGGGGTGGGAGCAACTGGAGGGACTGGGGCAGGCCAGCAGTGGACTTCAGAGACTGGGCTAGTCTGGAGGACACTGAGGGGCCAGCGGTGTGCTGGGCAGGACAAAGGTACAGGGCTGAGGAGGAAATGGAGAGGGCTTGGAGACTGGGGTAGACTGGGATGGACTGGTGAGACAGAGGGGCTGGGAGGGGATTGGGAGAAGTGGGGATAGTGGGCTGGGATATATATGGGGGGACTGGGATGGACTGAGGTATCTGGGATGGACTGGGGGACTGGGAACCACATGGGGCAGGGGGAATGGGATACCACGTGCCCCTTGCAGGCAGAGGATGTCCAGGCTGGCCAGCCCCTGGTACCGGCCCCACATCCCTCCTTCCATCATATGGTTCATCTCTCCTTTGCAGGATCACCATGGCACCGATGGCCATGTACAGGACCTGGCCTTGGGGCAGGGCAGCCAGTGCAACAGCCCCAAGCAGGCAGCGGGGCAGGAGAGCCCACCCCTCCCAGTGCCCTCTGCCGTGAAGGTAATGCCTGTGCCTCCAGGCTCCCCAGGAAAGGGAACAAGCCAAGGGCACCTGGCTGGATCCAAGCCTGAAGTGCCTGTGTGCTGCACCCAGCATGTGTGGGAGGTCTGGGGGTTTGGCCTTAAGGCTTGGAATACTGCAGGGAGAAAAACCTTGTTGTCAAAAACTGCAATTTGGCTCATTTTATAATGGTATAAGATGTAGTACTGCACCCTGCAAGAGTTGATTGCCTAGGTCCTGCCCTGGAAACCTCCCCTGGGGCAAGGAGCAGAAGGAGATACAAGGCAACACTTAAATACCTTCCAGGCAAGAAGGTTCATTCTCCATCTCATGTGCTCTCCAGCACAACTGAGATGAGACATGACCCTGAGGGAGTACCCCACACACAGGCTCAGTGGCTCTTGGAGCTGGAGTGTCAGGATACTGGCAGGAGCTGCCCTCTCTCTGTCCCAGGCCTCTGAGTTCTCATGGGGGTGGCAGGAGCTCTTCTCCCAGCTAATTTCTTTCCTTCTTGGACCAACAGTCCAAATCCTCCAGTGACAGTAAGAACCGTCACAAAAAGCCCAAGGACACCAAGCCCAAGGTGAAGAAGCTGAAGTATCACCAGTACATCCCTCCAGACCAGAAGGCAGAGAAGTCCCCTCCACCCATGGACTCTGCGTATGCCAGACTCCTCCAGCAGCAGCAGCTCTTTCTGCAGCTCCAGATCCTCAGCCAGCAGCAGCAGCAACAGCAGCAGCAGCACTTCAGCTACCCAGGGATGCACCAAGGCCAGCTAAAGTGAGTGGCAATGTGCCAGTAGCAGGATTTAGCCCTGTCTTCCTCCAAACTTTCCCCTCCCATACCCATTTGTTCCAGTGCAAGGGGGATAGATGCATGCAAGTGAAACATAAAAGCTCGGGAACATAGCACAGTCTCCTAAAAAGCTGTTCTGGCTTTGTGCACTGGTTGGGGCACCTGTGACCTGCTGGTGGGTCGCCAACAATCTCCTTACCACTCAGCCTGGTTTTTCTTGGGGTTGGTGGTCCTTCAGGTCTCATACAGGAAATAGCAGCCCCAAGGGAGTAGAGAGATGGTACACTGGGCACAGAGACCCCAGGGGGGCAGACAAGTTACTCCAAATCTCCTTTGTTATTTCAGGCAATCAAATGAGCAAATGGTCAAAAGTTCAAATTCTTCAACTTCTGTCAACAACACCCCTCTTTCTCCTGTGAAAACCACCTTTTCAGGCCAGACTTGTGTCTCCTCTATCAAGCCAGGCCCTCTGCCGTCTAACCTGGATGATCTGAAAGTGAGTGCAAACTTTATCACCGCAGGAGCAGAATCTTATAGCCTGAATGTGCTTTACTACCCTTGAAGCATGCAGTGTAGTGCCACAGAATAAGCTGTCTGGGAGTGACTGTGTGTTACAGATCAGCAAACCAGAACCACCATGCTGTGAGCAAACCCAGGAGTACATCACGCTGGGTCAGGAATTGGTCACCATGATGGTAACTGAAAACACAGGTTTGCTGCTCTGCAGGTGGCGTGTGGGTGCCTTGCTCCAGCGCATGTATCATCAAACCTTAGATATAACTTGAGATGGCTCCAGGTCAGGCCACGAGGCTGAGGACTAAAAGAAGATCTGTGCTGCTGCTCCTGCAGCTCATGGCTCCATACCTTCTGTGGTTTTATGGTGAACATCATGGATGCTGCTAGCAGATCAGCCAGAAGTTAGGAGGTCAGCATGGCCTCCGCTTAGTGACTTAGCTTCTCAGTCGTCATTGCAGCCAGGCCAGCTCAGCTCTCTGCACAATCAGGTATCTCCTGGAGTCTTCAGCTACAAGCACTGCTTTGAACAATACCTAAATCTCTCATGTAGGCAAGACAGGCAGGGCATAAGGGGGAATCTCTCACATCAATGGTTCTTTTATACTTTGCAAATGGAGCCTCAGCCATGGGGAAGGCCAAGTCCTTAGGAGCAGAGACCTGGGGGCAACACTCATTATTAGAGAAAGAAATAAGATGAGGTAGAAATAACATGAGTTTGGCCCTAGTGATCCCCCGGCTCAGATGCCTGAACCGTGTGCAGATGCCTGAACATGGAGTATCTGCCTCCCAGGTACGTGGTCACATTCTCTGAGCTAAAGGATGCCATCAGCTAGTTCCTGGTCTGTGTGAAAGTCCTCTGCTCATGTAGAAACCTCCTGCTAGGAAGGGAATCTTGGATTAGCTCCATGGCCCAAGGACCACTGCTGGTTCATGGAGTGCAGTTACAGTTCCTGGAGGAAGAAGGAAGGTTTTCCTGTTAGGAAAGGTCAAGGTCCAGCAGGATGTGCAGTGGTCAGAGCTGTGCATGGTGACTACAGGTGAGAAAGTGATCATCTGGGGGGTCACAGCTTTAAAGCAGGAAGCTGGGAGCCTGTGATCTGAGACTCCTTGTTAGAAATGTTGGGTTTCTAAACACTCATCTGCCATTGGGACTGATCTTTGTTGACTTTCCTTCTAGGTGTCAGAACTGCGACAGCAGCTCCGAATACGAGGCCTGCCTGTGTCAGGTACCAAAACAGCACTGATGGAACGGCTGCGGCCCTTCCAGGAGTGTGGCAGCAACACAGTGCCAAACTTCAGTGAGATCACCACCGTCACCTTCCCAGTCACTCCGACAAGCACCCTGTCAAGTTACCAATCGCAGTCCTCCACCAGCATGTTATCAAATGGCTTCTATCACTTTGGCAGCACCAGCTCCACCCCACCCATCTCTCCAGCCTCCTCTGATCTCTCTGTGAGTGGCTCTTTGCCAGACACATTCAATGACGGGCCCATGTCTTCTCCACAGTTCGGTCTCCAGCCATCTCCAGTTCATGGCAGTGCCGAAGAAAGCCTCATGAGCAGCATGAATGGAGGGAGCATCCAGCTGGAGCTGGAAGGGATTGACACAGAGAAAGACAAGATGCTGGTGGAGAAGCAAAAGGTCATCAATGAACTGACATGGAAGCTACAGCAAGAGCAGAGGCAGGTGGAGGAGCTACGGATGCAGCTCCAGAAGCGTAAGAGAAGCAATGGGCTTGAGGAGAAGCAGCAGCCCACTCAGCATTTCTTTGGTGTCCCCATCAAACAAGAAAATGCAGTGTCCAGCTGTCCTTTTGCATCCAAACAAACGGCCTTGAAAGGCCAAGCCAGCAGCTCAGATAAGTTAAGTAACTGTGGGGTGCCGCAGCTGCCTCACATTGTAAATAGCCACTGCTTGGAGACAGCAGGACAAAGCGCCATCACCTCCTCAACATTCCTGAGCCCACAGTGCTCCCCCCAGCACTCTCCACTCGGGGCTGCAAAGAGCCCCCAGCACATCAGTCTGCCGCCATCCCCCAACAGCCACTATCTCCTCTCAGTGTCCCCTGGCTCACAAGCAGAAGGGCGCAGCGCGTCCCCGCAGACCAACAGTTGCCTTCGCACAGCATCGGTAAGTGGAGAGCAGCCCAGATGGCACTGCAGTGGTGAACGCGCTGGTGTCTGTGGGCAGTCAGTCAAACATCCCAGTTTGACCCCTCTCCTATCAGACCAGCACTGCTGGCACCCACAGTGGGTACTCAGGTGGCCATAGCAGCATGTGGGGCTGCCTGCAAAGGCAGAGAGTAGCCCAGATGGACAACAGATTGGAAGCTGATGGCATTGCAGGGTCTATTGCAGGGCACCTCCTGGGGACCCCTGCTGCTACTGCACCCAATTGCTCTGGGGGGGTCACAGCACAGCTCTCATGCCCCATAGAGCCCTAGCACAGCTTACTCTGCCCTGGGGGAGCTCTGGCACAGCTCCCCTCTTCCCCAGGGGGCCCTAGCACAGCTCTCTCTGCCCCTGGGTGAGCACTGGCAAAACTCCCTGTGTCCTGGGAGAGTCCTGGCACAGCTTCCTCTGCCCCATGGAGCCCTGGAACAGCTCCCTCTTCCCTGGGGAGACCTGGCACAGCTTCCTCTGCCCCTGGTTAAGCACTGGCACAGTTCCCTCTGCCCCTGGAGGATTCCTGGCACAGCTCCCTCTGCCTTGGGGGAGCATTGGCACAGCTTCTTCTGCCCTAAAAGAGCTCTAACTCAGCTGCCTCTCCCCTCAGGGGGAGGCCCTGGCACAACTGTGCCCCTGGGGGAGTCGTGGCACAGCTCCCCCTGCCCCATGGAGCCCTGGCACAGCTCTATCCATAGCAGGGAAGCACTGGCACAGATCCCTGAGCCCCTGGCACAGCTTCCTACATCCCTGGGAGAGCCCTGCTGCAGTGTTGCAGGGCTTTTCAGCATCTTGCTGAGCCATTGCGGCTCCTAGCAGCATATGACGGATTTTGACAACTGGGTTGAAGGAGGGCAGTTATCCCCGTCTTATGGGAAGCCTTTTCTTGGGAAGATAGAGCAGGGGTCTGCAGTCAGATAGAGCTTGTACCTCCCCACTAGGGAACCAGCACAGCAGAAAGTTGTCCCTTCAGTACCCACCACTCCTCACTCAGCCCTCTGGACAGGTATGAAAGCTTGGAGAGGGGCACATGCTTCCAACACACAAAAGCAGCACAAGGTGCTGCTGATTGCAGCCCCATTCATCCCAACACCCTACCAGGGTTTCCCAGGCAGCAGCAACACTTATACAGCCTGTAAAACACACACAGTGGTGCAAGGCTACTGCATGCAGGGAAGATGTACAGCAAGTGCACCCTGAGTGCACAACAGCTGCACAGCAGAGCAACAGCCACTGTGAAACACCCAGCGCTCAAGCAGGGCAGCACATGAATCACATTCCTGCAGCTAGCACACCGAGCAGCATGCAGCTGGAGCTGGGCACTGGGGTACAGTGCTGCAAGGTGGCATAAAGTGGGATGCAGCATTGTCTCTAAGCCATTCAGAGGACTGTGAGATAAGTGACGTGGGCAGTTGGCACACAGCACTGCCAGTGAGGTGGGCAATAGGAAGCAATGTTCGGTGAGAGGGGCAGAGAAACAGAGTGCTGCCAGTGGGATGGGCAGTGGAGTTTAGTGCTGTCAGGGTGAGGTAGGCAGTGGGGCTTGCTGCTGAGGTGAAATGGGCAATGGGGAATGTTGCTTTGGGTGAGATGGGAAATGGGGAGCAGTGCTGTGGATAAGCTGGGCAGTAGGGCAGAGACCAGGGGATGCAGTGGGCAGTAGGATGCAGTGGGTGACCTCAGCAGTGGGGCACGGAGCTGTAGAGAAGAGCTGGGCAATGGGGCAGAGCTGTGGGTACAATAGGCAGTGGGACACAATGCTGTGAGGTGAGATACTCCACGAGAAGGCAGTGGGGCTGCTCTGGAAGACCACGCAGTGGTCAGCAAGCATCAGCAGGGAGCAGTGACACTGTGGGGGCATTTCCAGCTCTTTCCTCACTGCCCCAGTGCAAGGGGCATACAGAGGGCATGGCCCCACAGTGTCCTGCAGCTCATCCCAGCTGTGACACCACCCATCCTGGGCGTTCCTCTGCTGCCTGCAAGGGGTTCCCTGGGGGTGAGGGTCCCTCTTCAACAACAGCTCCCTCTCTGTGCCCAGCATTCAAGAGCCATTCCCCCCAAGCCAGGGACACTGTTCCTACCAGCTGCCCTCCACAGAAAGGTGTCCAGGATGTGCACAGCCAGGTTGAGTGGCCTCACCACTGTCCTGGATTCACTTCTGGATCTGACCTGCTTGCCGTGGCTGTGCTGGCTCTCATGGGACAAGGCAGCCATGGCCAGCTGGTAGGGAAGGGCACACAAAGGCCTAGAGGCGATGGGGACAGCAGCTGGCAAGCACTGGACCTTCAGATGAGGTCCTTCCTGGAAGGGAGACTGGCAAAAAGCTGGCACTGATATGCAGGTGTTTGGCACAGGCACAGGGAAAGCCTAGGTACTGAGCTGGCAGTGACTCTTTTCAGTGGTCTTCCCTGGTCTGGGCTGTAAGATGCCCCTGGACAGGTAGTGATGGAGAGGGTCCCCAGCAAAGGGACTGGGAGGCAGCTGGCAGCCAGAGAAGTGCTGCATCACTGGCTGGGTGCAGCCAACCACCAGCAGCCCATTTCTCTCTCTCCCTTGCTCTGCACATTCACAGCTGGACTGAGCACCAGGATGCTCTGCAGCATCATGCCTGTGCTCCAGCAGCAACTGGAGGTCAGCCTGGCTCTGCGTCTCAGAGCTAGGCTGACAGAAATAGTTCACCTCCCTCTCTCCTTCCCAGAGGCCAGGCACTTTGAGCAGATTTGACTCACAAAACCGTTAGTTTCCCTAGCAGCACTCTGGCTTCAAGAGGGGTGAAAGAGAGCTGGGCCTCCCGCCATGCCTCCCTGTGCATTGACTCCTTTTCCCTGTATTTCCCCCATGCAGATGGCTACACAGGCAGGTCATAAGTTTTCTATTCCATCCTCAAGTTTTTGTAAGTCAAGCCCAGCTCTCTCAGAGGTAAAACAGCCTCCACCCTATGAGGATGCAGTAAAGCAGGGAACTGCATGATTTGTATTTTCTATAGGGCTAGGGCTGCACAGGGTGTTCTTTTGCCGTTAATGTAACTCATCTGCAGGAGTTACAACCCATTATGGGGTCTCTGGGTAGGACAGGTCTGTTTCCATAAGGAATGGGCTTTTTTTTAAGAGTTAGTTGCTGAATCACTGCCACAAAGCAATCAGACACCACCCTGGATGGGATAGTTTCTTCTGTGCTGATGAAAGGCATCAGTCCACCATGGGGTCCTGACATCCCACACAAATACCCCAGGACTTCGGTGTACTCTTCTTTGGGGTGCTCAGTGCTATGTGAGAAACAGACTCTTGAGCATTCCCAAGTCACCAGAAAACCTCACCTTCCCTCTTTAGCCCATTAGCCCTTCCCTCTTTAGCCCATTAGCAAAATGTCCTCTATGCCATCTGCCTCCCTTAGCCTTACCCTGGAGTACTGTTCCCATGGAGACGACTATCTCCATCACCCATGAACCCCTTACTTCTTGTGAGAGTCTGTCAGCAGCCTCAGTGCCAGTCATGATGGTGCCTTTAGGAAAACAGAGTGATGCTGTTGGCAGTGATAAAAATGGGCTTATGCTGGCTGGCAGGGAGGTGTGCAGAAAGTCCTTCCAGTCTCCAGTCAAGGAGAGGAGGATGACAATGTGTTGCCCCCAGGGAGCAGCAGGGAGGCACATGCCAGTGCAAGGTGCTGGGTCCAAAAAGTGTGTCCTGACAGCCCTGGGAAGAGGCAGTCTGTGGTAGCCACTAAGCAGAGGGTTGGCAACAGGGTGGGAGGAACCTGGCACTGTGCTCCCTGAATCCGCCATGCTTGTCCCAGGACCCTGCAGTGCTCACCTGAAAGCCACTGCCAGCCCTGTGTTAGAGTGGCAGCTCTCCTGCATGGGAGGAATATGTGGGGTCTAGAGCCACCTACCTGGCTTGTGGCTGGAGGGACTCTCCTCCTAACGCCCTCTACTCTCCTCTTTGTCGTTTGCTGCAGCAGATGACACGAAGTCAGCAGATGGACGAGCTCCTGGACGTGCTGATTGAGAGTGGAGGTACGCACTGCTTCCCTGTTCCCCTCCAGGGCTTCCCCTCCAAGCCAGTGTCAGTCCACTGGGCTCAGTGCACTCTGTGCACCCCAGCAGAGCTCGTACACGTGCAGACCTGGTGGGGTGGTCAAGGCTTGGTTATCGCCTATGCATACTGTGCAGAGAGAAGGGACAGCAGGGTGGCAGCCCTGTGCACAGCATTGCCAGCACCATCCCCATGCAGAGTCCCCAGTGTCTCCCACCATTCCCAGTGCTGCCAGTGCCATCTCCCACATAAAGCACTGTTGGTGCCGTCCCCTGTGCAAAGTGCTGCCTGTGCTCTTTCCCATGCACAACCCATGCCCTGTGAGGACAGCTGCCAGTGCTCATGCCCTGGGGACTGTGTCCAAAACCAGGGGAGCTAAGGTCAGAAAGCAGGAGGCTTCCCACAGGGAGGGTAGGTGAGCAACACCCAGAGGACTGAGAAGGGAGAGGGTCTTTGTAGGCATGCCCAAGAGCCCATCTGGGTGGCTGTAGTGGTGCCCCTGTGCCCAGCATTGGTGGATACTGCCAGAGTACCTCAAACCCCTCTCATTTGTTGACAGAAATGCCAGCCAATGCCAAGGAAGATCGGTCCTGCCTCCAGAAAGTACCTCAGATAACAGTGTCTACAGGGAACTCCAGCACTTCTCTCCCAAAGTCATCCACTGCATTTGAGCAAGTCTCCTCAGCCCAGCTCTCCTTCGAGCACTGTCCAGGCAGCAGTGATGCTCACCTCGAGGTCCTGCTGAATGCCCACAGCCCCCTGGGGAGGGTCAGTGAAATCGCCCTGCTTAAGATGGGGGGAGAAGAGTCCCACTTCGAAGGGATGATGGAGGGGTTCTCCAGCAAAGCCGCAGATGAACTGCTCACCTCACAGGAGATTTTACAGACTCCCCTCTCGCCCATGGAAACCCAGCTCTCCCCTTCCCCTGCTGATGGATCCAGTTTACAAATGAGTTTCACTGAGTCTCCATGGGAAACGATGGAGTGGCTGGACCTCACCCCCCCCAGCTCTGCCACTGGCTTTGGCTCACTCACCCCTGCTGGTCCCAGCATCTTCAACATTGATTTCCTAGATGTTGCTGATCTCAATCTAAACACCAGCATGGACCTGCACCTGCAGCAGTGGTGAAAGGGAGGGTGGTGGAGGCAGGATACTGTAGGCCTGCAGCAGCCAGCACAGTGTTTCTATCATGCCAGGGAACATGCAGGGCTAATGTGCCTTGTCCATGGGAAACTGGAATCATTTTCCCAGCATATGAACTTGTTTGAATTTCCAGTTACTGCGAATTGACAGCACAACAGCTCCGGTACTTTGGTTTTCCTCCATCAACACGTCCCCACAGAGGACACCAGTGCCTTTAACAACACTTCTTTAGATTGACAAGAACTTTAGTTTTGTTTCTTTTATCTTTTTTCCCTCCATTTTTAGCAGTCACTCTCATGAGAACTGGAGCAGCTCATGATAAAACTGTGTGGTGAGGAGACTTCACCTGGGTGGCAACAGGAAATCATGGAGAGGAGAGCCTGCTGCTGCCCCCGCCTCTACTCCCCTCCTGCCTGTCCAGCCCTTTAAGCAGCACTGCTGGGATCATTTTGGCCATGCCCAGGCCAGCGGGTGTAGGAGCAGGGAGGCTCTTCCCAGACAGGGCAACAAGCACACTTCTCTGTAGATCCAGGCTCACCTTGCTTCCTTCCTCCTGCCCCCAAATCTGTGTTGCCCAGTCCCTGCACAGCTCTGCTCCAGGTGGATAAGAGATGGAGACCACCATGTTTGTGGTGGCACCTTGTCATGTCCTCATGGTGCCTGGGGGGGCTGAAAGCCCAGGAGCCATCCTGGCTGCAGTCTGAACTGAATCAGGCTGAAGCCTGTGACCTTGGAGCAGAGAGCTCTGGACATCGGAGGCAGCTGCTCAGGCTGCAGGTGCAGGTATTGAAGGGGACATGGCATCCTGGTGGAGCTGCCATGTCCCAGCTAGCGCGGTACAGACAAAGAGATGTGTTTTGGTCCAAGGTAAGGAGCAAATTGTATGGAAAATACAGCCAGGCTTTAGAGGTGCTGTCCTTTGCACAGCCAGAAGTCAGGATGTATCTACACCACCTTGCATGACCTGGGAGCAGGGGGAGCCAGAAACAGGCAGTCAGTGACCTGTATGTGGGGCAGGGCTGAGCAGGCCCTTGCATGGCTGTGGTTTTGTGCGAGCATCTGCTTTTGTTGCCTCCACTTCTCTGCCATCCATCCCTCCATCCTTCTTCGCATTCCTCCTTGATCTCCAGCAGTCATCCCCTTCTTCCCAAGTTTACTCCAGTGTCACTGTTCACTCAGCCCAGAGCAATGCCATCTGGAGAACAGCTGTGAATCACTGAGCCTGGAAGAGCTAGTTCTCCTGAAGCTGTCAGAGATGGATCCTCTCCTGCAGTGATGCCTCCTGTTTAAAGTCACCAGCATTTCTCCTATGAGTCTCTGTGCAATATACTTCCTCAGGCTCTAGCGAGAAGGAGCCTTTGCTTCACTTCTTGGCTTCTACCAAAGAACTTACTGCAGACTGTTTGATGGACATTTCTACTTCTTTGCAATTCTGGTTTTGCCAAAGTAAATATTGTTGCTGACAAAGATTGTTAAACTATTTACAGACTGAACGTATTTAATATTTGTGTTACTGGAAGGACAGCACATGAGAGATACAGCAGCTGGGGAGGAGGTCTGGCGCGAGGGGCCTGTGGGCAGCCTGGCCATGGCTCCTGTGGGATGCTGGAGCTGTCAGAGGAGGCTCTGCAGCCCCTGCTGTGTCTCCAGTTCCTGGCATTGTTGCATGCTGTATAAAGCACGTGGCAGTAGCTTTCAACTCACTATTTAAAGCACCACTTTTCTATTGTACAAATGGTCACAGTGCACTGCTAGGATAGATGATCACAGGTTGCATATTTTTTAAAGAATTTCTTTTTCTAAGTGAGAGATTTTTTGAAGCCGGTCCGTGGAGAATATTAATAGCACTTGAAACAGAGTAGTGTTAGCTGCTACACTGCGTTGCTGTACAGGGCTTTCCAGATACCTTTCTCCTCTCAGCAAATGTTATTTCCTTATTTAAAGGGATGCTGTTAGCTTCAAACTTGTAAGCAAGCACATTTCCTTACCTATGTTACCAGCAACACATTCATTATTAAAAACCCCTTTGTCTTGCCACTCATCTGCTCTCAGTTTGCTGTGTGATTTTGCTGGCTGGGGCAGCCATAGCCATCCCAGCTGCAACCATTCAGTATCAGCTCCATGCCCTGGGGCAGAAGTATTTCTTTCACAGCAACAGTTTCTCCTGGAAGATTTCTAAACAAGCTAGCTGGAGTCTCCTTCTTCTGAAGGCTTTTTCTTCTGTTGGCTTTGGTTTTGCTTTGTTATCCTGCAAACCCTGCTCCTTGGGTCAGTATCCCCTTCAAAGGCAGTAGTTGGCACCCTGCCCAAACCCCTTTCCATTTTCCAGCAGCCAAGCTCCCTGTGGCAGTGGGCTGCTAGATGCAAGGCACACGGTGGGCACAGGCAGAGCTTCCCCCACAGCTGACCTCCTGTTGCCTGCAGGCAAGTGGCAGAGGCAGGCTGGAGAGCTCTCACCAGGGGCACCCTGGATCCTTCTCCCGGTACCCACTAGTGTCAGTTTCCAGATTCATTGCATCTTTCCTTTGATTAAAAAAAGGTTCCCAGGACATTCACCCACCTGTTTGCAGGAAGGGACGGCCTGTGTGTCCACAGGTGGACTTAAAAGTGAAACAATCCTGAGACATTGCAAAAGTTAATCTGAAAAGACATAAATGAAAAAACCAACTAGTTCCTATGAACATCTTTTAATCTCTAAAGTACACTCTGCAACCAAATGTGTTGTGATAAACTGCCTGGACTGAGCCAAGATATGGTTACTCAGAGAATGAGAAGACAAGCTTCAGTCTAGGATTGTTTCAGGAATAATGATGGACAGGAGCACTCACCTGTCCTGTTTGCCCATTGAGGAAAGCCTGCCTGCGTTGTTCAACCTGCAGAACAGGAGGTGGGAGGACATGCTGCCAGTGTCCCATTGTAAAAGGCAAAGAGCAGGGAGAGTGGTTCAGGGAGTCACAGCTTTAAAGTGCAGGAAAGATGCTTGTCATGTGCCAAAGTTTGGACCAGAGCATTTGGGGAGGCTGAGTCCAGACCAAGGTCCTGCTGTGGGGCAGAGGGACCTCTCCTCCACTGCCTGGAGAAGAGCTCAGCTCAGCTCAGCTCAGCTCTGCCTTGGCCATCAGTTTTCTAGCCCCACCAGAGCAGCCTTCTGGGAACACATGGGCTGTGCTGGCAGGAGAGCACCTCCTCTCCCCCACCATTGCCTTGGCCAGAGAAGCTCCTGCAAAGCCCCATCTACACTCAGCCACCACCATGAATCTCCCCATCAGCTTGCTGGCCAGGCATGACCCTTGGGTCCAGTTTGGGAGGTGTTTCAGTTTCCTTCCCTCTCAGGCAGGGATTCCAGAGCCTCACCCTGCTAGTCACTGCAAGGTCCTCACATTTACAGCTCCAGGGTTGTTCCCTACTGCTTTGTAACCCTGCTCCCATGCCGTGGTGTCCTGTGTCTCAGGTAGCTCTCATCCTTCCTGGTACACCTTGTGTCAGAGCAACGCCATGGATGCTCTGCCTTCTTTTCCTCAGCACCTGCTGATGAACTGTACTTTCCATGCCCTGAGGGAGTTAGCACTTTTAATGTGTGGGTGATTTTCCCACACAGGCTGTCCCAAGGGATTTAGGGCCCTGGGGTTTTCCTTCCCATCAAAGCCTGGATTCAACAAAGGAAAAAACCTTCATCTCTGGACGATCCCAGTGATGTCCCACTCTCCCTGGGCCTTCCTGCCTGAAAAATACAGGAAATATAAAGCAAAAAAATATTCCACGAGTCAAATGACTTTTTTCATGCCTTTGGCAAGGTTTTCAAATGTTAGATGCTTGGCTCAATGCACCATCCAATGGTTCCTCCATGGGAGGCACTGAGACATCAACAGCATCTTTCCACCAGCTCCCAGGTCAAGACAGACCATGTTTTAGGCACAGTTTCCCCTCCCAAGTGACATGGGGAAACATCTGTTCCTCAGCCCTTCTGGGCTTGCAGGGGTACCCTGTGCCCTCAGGTGTGTGGGGGATGTAGAGGCAGCAGCGGGAGGAACTTGCATGTGCCAATCACAGACCCCTGCAGCATTGGGTATCCCAAAAGCTCCTGAGCCCAGCACCACAGCTACCAGTGCCTTCCACCACCCCGCCACCAACACCCTGTTACCCTGTGACACCCACACCAGCACACCTGGCATCCCTTGCTTGCACCCCAATGCCACGTCCATACCCAGCAGCAGCCCCCAGCCCACTGCTCTCCAGCTGCCTGCCAGCCAAGGGGCCCTTGGCCTCCTCCTGTGCACAGGCAGCCCTGGCACTTCATCACCCACACAAAGCCCCCACTGCCACCCACACCAGCACATACAGCCCCCTCATACCTGCTCACCAGCACAGGACACTCTCTCACCCCTCTCCAAGCACACTACCACCCACCATCCATCCAGATCTCTCTGCTCATCCCTGGCCAGTTCCCCCAGAGCCTCTATTCCCCCCTCATCTAAACTCACTTGGCAGGGGACCAGGGCCACTCCTTACCCATGCATGGACCCTCTGAGATACTTATGGTCCTGGGGCCTCTGGCATCATCTTGTGCCCCTTCCTTCAGGCCCCTGCTGTCATCCCATGTCTGTAGTCCTCTACATGCATTTTACTAGACAAGCATAGATAGTTATTTATGCACAGAACTTCTCATTATAACTTGCTATTATTTACAAAATGTATACAAGAATGTGTTACATCACACAATTGTAGGAGAGCTAAAACAAAGCAAGTAATGATCATCTTGTCATTAGATAATTGCTGTTACAGCTAAACAAGCTAAAGCAAAGCTCCAGGCAGACTAAGAGTAGTTGAGACAAGGCCTGATAAGTTCTGAGACACCTTTTGCTAGCTTAGCATAAGGCTATGGCCTCATAGGAGCAGCAGCACCCTATTTACTGGGCTTCAAAGCTACAAGACCATGGGAGCTCAGGAGAGGCCATGGAGCATCTCCTGCATTGCTCAGCTGGTAAGAAAACATGTTCGCTAGGAACACTTGAACCTCTCCCATCCAAGTAACCCCTGCTTCCTGGTGCCAATCTCAGCCAGCACCATGTGGAAAAGTGGCTCCAGCATCCCTCCCTGGAAATGCCCCTGCATTCAGATCACATGCTGGTGGTAGTGATCCTGTCAAAAAGGTGGCTTCAGCAGCACTGATTTTTCTGCAGAAAGCAGGAGTTGGTTGGATTTCAGATGGTTTCCACTGACCTTTTGAAATTGGGATCAGATTCAAATGTTTTCAGGAAATTACTGCAATATGGAATCCCAGGATTTGAATCTTTCTGTCTTCTTTCCTCATTTGCTTCCCTCCTGCTTTTCCAGCTCAAACCCAGGTGCAGATGGAGAAAGAGAAAGAAAGGCAGGACCCTGGTGCAGGGAACCAGGACAATGGCCACGGTCTGCACTATACAGAAGGTTGAGCTACAACTTCCAACCATGCACCCATCACAGTTTTCTCCATGTTTTGGTATTTTTTTTCTCTTAAAGCATCTTCAGCTGGCCATGGTGTGTTTGCTCACATGGAGCAGCACTCCTGGGTCGTGATTCTGTGGAGTACTAAAATTTCAGTGTGTCTCCTGGGTTAGCAGGATTAGAGGTGGTCACAAACTGGATGGCTCATGAACCAGTTCTGCAAATGTTTGATGGGTCTCATATTAAAGGTCTTTTTTCTCATCTTCTCAGAAACACCCAACAGCTTCTCAAGACAAATCACTTGTAATCAGTCCATGGAGTTACCGGTCTGCTGCAGCAGACTGGTTCTCAGTCCATCTTGAATCTGGTGAGAAACCTGTTTTCCTCAGAAGGTCATGCAGGATCTCCTCCTCTTCTCAAAATAATCTGACTGAACATAATCCTGATTGCTGCAGCATCGGTTGGCTCCATCTCTATCCAACAAGCTGTACTCCTGTCTGGCCAAGGGAGAGAACTGCCTCCATGATTGGCCATTAAAGTAAACTTTCTTCCCAGAGGCATAGAAAGAATTCAGGCATCCAAATTTTTCTTCTTGTTTTTCTGTCTGAGGTGGCTGACTTATGTCGAGCATGGACCAAATTTGGGAAAAGAAGGGACAGAGCAGAAGTGCTTTGGACAGGTCAATGGGACACGGTTGCCAATAAGCAGGTGTCTGGTGTCTAATAAGATGTTAGGCTCACACAAAGCACCTTCTCCAATGGTTTTCAGTACAGCTCTGATGTCTGCACTCACACAAGCACAAGTATGGACATGCACACAGATACCACACACTTAATACCTACAACCTTGCAAGTAAGCACATCTTCTCTAGTGTAGGTAGTTGGCCTTCCTATACACACCAAACCCTTTCACCCTTCCCACTTTCTGAGCCTGCATGTGCTTTTGGGAGTGTTAGCACAGCTACACCTGCAGAGTAACATCCCTGCACCCAGCTTTTCTGGTGCAGCTGAGCAGAGATTTGCGTTTGATGTAGCAAGTGCTTGGAGATGCAGGCTTTCTCCTCACAGTAGGGCCTGCCCAGCCCTTCCGTTTGGAATTTATGCAAAGATAATGGCTTTCAGTCACACACTGTCTGGCTGATACCCCATGGTCCAGCCAGCCAGCCTGCTCTGATATCTTATTCCCAATACAATGGTGGCACTGTGTATCTCCAGAAGAGGGAGTTTGCGCTTCATCCTGTTCTCCAAGCATTTGCACAGCTTTAAACATAATGGAAAAATTCAAGAGCTGCTTTCTTTTCTTACTCATCAGAGCAGCCACTCCTTTTTTCCCTGGACCCTTCACATATTGAAGGCAATGACCACGCTTGTGATTTGTATCAGAAGTCAAAGTGAAAAAATGGAGCTTTTTTTCTTAAGCAACACCTATGGTATTAACCCAGGCCTGAGCACTTCATTTATGCTTAACTGGCCACAAAAGGATACAAGAGGCTGCGATGAAGGCTAGGGGAAGCCAAGCAGAAGATCAGTGGAAATACAGACCACACAACTCAAAGTGCTCCTGACAGGAATAGGTGGTGATGCACATCTGCATTCATACTGCTTGGGTCAAGGCAGGGATGTGTTTGAACTCATCCAAACCTCAAAGCTGGTCTTGGAGTTCCACAGACACATAATAATCATAACAGACCACAGTATGATTTTTTGGATGCTATATAATGTTTGGTGAAGATCTGAGAAGAGCCTCAGACATGCAAGTGGGCATAAAGGTGTGAGGAATTGGTATGAGGTGCCAGCCTGGACCCCTGAGCACAAAGGGAGTGGTCAGTGGCTCAAAGTGTACCTGGAGGCTGGCTCAAACATCTGCTCCTTAGCCTTGGCACTGAGTACAGAAACCAGGGCAGCCTCAGAGCCCATGTGGTGGCACAGAGGAATAAGCCTGAGTTGAGCCATATGGACCTGGTCATGATGCCCATAGAGGACTCCCAGTCCCCGGGTTGAAGAAAGCCATCATACCTCACTCAAGCAAGGACTGTTCGAATTGTCCAAGGGCTCAAAGGAGCAGCAACAGTGGCACTGTGCAGGTGTGGGTCCTGTCTGAGACACTAGCAGCATCTGGGATGTGGTCAGAGGTTTTCCTGTACCACCCTCAGTGGTGAAGTCCAAATGGGCAAGGAAAAGAGTCCACAGAAGGAAAAACTGACCATGAGTTCAATGGGGATGACTGAGAGGAACTGAAATGGCCACAAATACAGTCCCTTCTGCATGCTACACAGTCACAAGGGAAAAGAGAAGAGAGCAGAGCATGGGAATACCCAGTGAAGGGATGTGCAGGTGGACTCACATCCAGCCACCAGCTTCTTTCAGCTCCTTCAGCTGTGCCAGCTTCTTCAAGAACAAATCTCAGGATGCAAAGGCAGGTTCCAGTGCAAAAAGAACAGAATTCCAGAGCAGCTCCAATTCATGAAAAAAGGAGCTGTAAGGTGAGGAGCTGGATCCTCCAGCGTCTGCCCAGTGGGGAAGGACTGTCCCTGGTGTGTGGTCAGATTTTGTCTTCTACCGGGAGATCACCAAATCAGGGATTTTGGATTCTGGCTGAAGAGTGGGGACAGCAGGTGGTCCAAAATATCCCAAGTATTGTGCTGCCAACAGGAACCGTCCAGAAAAATCTTCATGTGGTGGACACACTGAATTTATGCAAACTGACAGACTTCAACCACCGCTAACTTTTCACACTGTTGAGATATATCTCAACACAGCAAGACTGTCTTCCGCTCCATTATCCGCCTTCCCTTCTCTTGACAAAATTCTCACCCTCCACGTAAAGAGGCAATGGGACAGCCAATGCCAGGTTACTCCACCCATTCATAAGTACTTCTGGTCCTGAGCTGTGGCATGATCAATGACCCCTGCCAGTGTGCTCCTGCTCTCCCCTTCACTGAATTGGGCGCTCCTGGGGCAGTCCCATCAAGCCAGTTTGAGCACTACAGACACTCATGGCTGGTGCCTCTCCCTCAACCCTGTCTTCTTTCCCAGTGAGGCTGCTGGGGTCCAGTTCAGCCCACCTGCCTGGACAGTCTCAAGCCTGCCAGGCAGGAAAGACACTTGTTCCAGCACCAGGAGGCTTAGCAGTAGGAATTACCCAGGACTTGGTACTCTTAGATCATCTGGACTTTGCAGACATTGGCTGCTCTTGCAAAAATAAAGCCTGCAAGGCTGTGATCATCAGCTGCCCCCTTTCCCCAGAGTATGGGCATGGCCATCTGTCCTTTTTGCACGGATGAGGTGTCCTGAGCCACCAGAACCTCCCTGTGCAGCAAACAGGGCTCACCTGAGAGGCACCCCATTAGCACAGAGGGATCAGCAGTCTTCCAGAGAAAGAAAATATATCCAGGTGTCCCTACACCTCTTTTTTTTTTTTTTTTTTTTTTAAATTTAGCATAAGCAGTTGTGAAGGCTGCTTTTCTTCTGCACAGCTGCTTCCACCTGGAGGAAGGGCCTGGAAGCCAGGTATTTCAACAGCTTTTAATGAATCTTCCCATTCATGTCTGACCTTACAAAATGAAAATAACAAGGTCACAGTTGCATCCTAGTTTTATTACAACTGACCTGCAGGCAAAAGGATAGAACTATTACATAAACACTCTTATCCATGTATAGTATCTTAAATAGAGGAGGAAGTCAAACCAGGATACCGGATAAAATATTCTGAAGCTCTTTGAAGCAGTTACGTTCTTGAGCTCCATTTTACAGACAATAAGGCAACATCCCTGAACATCAGCTTTTTGATAATTTTTATACATTTTTCTATGGTACAAGAAAAAAAAAAAAACCAGAGTTCACAATGTACAGTTCTTACACTATTTTCACAGCTTCTGAACACTATACACCTTTTTTTTTCTTTTTTAATAAAGATACATTGTAATAAATGGTGCACCATTAATAGTTTATAATAATCTATGTTTAGTACGCTAATCCTGTCCTTCTGTACAGTCACCCATGCCACAGCACCTCAACCCTGACTTTGTCACTGGCAGCTCAAAGCATCGCGCTTCCATTTCCCATCTGTTGAAAGCAAACTGGTTGTGCTGCTAAAGACGAGCTCCAGATGGGGTTGGCAGCAGAGAACGGACCCCAGCCATGTGGAAAGTGCAGAGCAAGGCAGTCATTTGTGTTGGAGGGAAACCAATCTTTGGGAGGATCCATCGCAGTGTTAGCCCTCTGAAAGGTTTTTGGGCTCCCTGTCACTGGGGAGATGTGAATCAGACTTTAACGTCTGAAAGGTGGGGGCAGAGGCAAAGCACCTCTGCATGCATCTATCCTTACTGGCTCTGTCTCTTTAGACCCCCAGCCAGCACCCCACAAGACCTGGCATGCTCGTTACGGGTGGCTGAAGGCTGGCGAGATGAATCACAGCTGCAGAAATTTGCCAAGCCTGAGAAAAGCCAACTTTTCGGAGGCTATGGGGCTGGGGGGAGAATTACTGCTTTAGATACGCTACGTATCTCGGTTCAACTGATCCTTCCATGTGATTAATCAGAGCTGTTGGGAATGACTAGTTACTTCAGAAAGTTCTGCCTTGTCTGTTTTGGGAAGACTTTAGTGACTGCCTCACCCGATGAGCAGCCCTTGAGCAACATAATTCAGGAAGGGCAGGAGGACTGCACCTCCTTGCCCCGCCAGGCACACTGCGCCCCAAGGGATCACATCAGTGTCAGCCTCAGTGCCAGAGGGACCAGCTCTGACAGCCAAGTGGGAGATGCTAAGTGCTGCAAGCCGTACGCAAGGGTGGCACCTCTGTGGCTGAAGAAACACCAGGTGTCCACATGAGCACGGCCTCGGCTCTCTCCTTTCCCAACCAAGCAGCTGGGGCAGGGATGTGCTGGTCTCCAGTGCTCCCACATCAGCCCAGTGCGCACTTGGTAGCATTGGTTTGACGTGGGAAGCCCCTTCCTTCGGAATCCTGCCAGTACTGCTGTGTTTTCACTCCCATTGCGTCTCTAGCTCTCTGCATCCTGGATCCAGTTTTGCCACAGAGCTTTGACAGTAGGTTGCTCTAACAGTGAAGAAGTGCTACCAAGTGCTTAAACTAGACAACTCAAAATGGAAGTCAGAGACCCTGCAGCCTCCATTTTATACCTGGTATTCTACTAAACACCTGAAAACTGCCATGTTTTGGGGGAAAAAAAAATGTATTTTCCGGAAAAGTTAATCTTTGAAAAATATGCTAATTTAAAAAAAACAGACAACTGATGCACTTTTTTGCTCAGCAGTGGGCCAGAAGATGACAGCTTGCCTGGCCTTGCTAGGTCAGCTAAAAGCCCTTAAGGCATTAGACACTCCCTCATCTCCACCTCATCTCTATCTGTACCAAACAGTCTCAGTGAGGTTCGCTCTAGAGTGCAGTAACAAGAGCGATGGAGGGTCACAAAAGAGGTTAAGTATGCCCAGAAGGTGGTGAAGAAGGTCTCCAGCAAGCTAAGCAGAGCATGACATTTGCAGCAGCAGGGCAGGCACAGAGCCCCATTGCAGTGTGGGGACATCCCCACCATCCTGCTTGCAGTGGTGAGAAGAAAGCGCTGAGGTTTGGTCTGGGCAGTGGCAGTACTGCCGGGCTGGTCTCAGGGTCAGTGAAATGGCACTAGCATCAGGGCCGGGGCCAGTGAAGAACATGAGAAACACTGGCTAGAAATCACAGACATTTGTTTGTGGCTCATTAAAACAGCTGCAGACTTTATGAACTGCACTTGTTGAAGTCAAAGCAAAGCCAGCTAGCAGTGAGCACTGTGCAGCTATAAATCAGGTCACAAGCAGGTTAAAATCAATTGAGTAGTTTAATAATTCTTCAGGTCAAAGGTCTTATCTTACCAGGTAACAATTTACAGGACACCTAGTTAAGAGTGAAGAGTGGCTGGCTTGGTAAAAGGAGAAAGAACACATCATGTCCCATCTCTGAATAGTTTAATGTTAGCCTCTTTCAACTCAACATATTTTTGGTAAAGACATATTCACTATATTTAACATGATCTCTCTTTAACAGGAAGTTCAGCTGAGCACACTGTCCCCAGAAAGTACACTGCAACTGTAAAGCAACAGAATTTCATAGCAGTAAATCTATTGCACTTTGTGAAGAATAAAATTCTCCTTTGCCTTTCTAGTTCCAGAAGGCAAAGCATCTCGTTGGTTAAGCAAGTTCTTCTCCCTCCAGGCAGTCTCTTAAAGTTCAGACAGACAACGCCTAACTTTTGTTTGTTGCTTTTTATTATTACTTGAAACAACAATTGGAAGAGTTTTGAGAGAAAAATCTTTCCAGTAGCTGCTGAGAAGTCTCCAAGTTTTGAGTCTAGAAATGAATTTTAGGTGCTATCCAATCACGGTCAACAAATAAATGTACTTATTTCCACATTTCATGAATATGTCCACAAAAGAGCAAGATGAGGTCTCTCTTTGACCAACACTAACACTGTGTGATCAGGTATTACAGGGATGCACTTTATATGTGACAACAGTATACAGACAGGATGGAAATAACACCAATATTATTGCACATGGTGTCTGGGCGAGCATTAAAAACACTGCAATGTGTGATGAAAATTCTTTACAGCTTGTTTTCTCTCAGCCCTTTTTCTAGAGTTTGATGTAGCAGCAATATCAATCGACGTACATTGGAGAGCTGGGAGTTGCTGGCATTTGATCCAGGATTTTACAAACATAGCATGCAACATCCACAGTGCGTTCCTCATACATCAGGATGAAGGGATGTTTCTGGAATCAGATAAAGGAACAACAAGGTTACATTCTCCCTTCTGACACATGCTGGCTACCCCAGGTAAAAGCTTAGCTAATGGATTTGCCTGATGCAAGAACACAGTGCTTGGTAGTGGCTGTAGGACAACAGGACATAGCCTGGCCCATGGCTTTTTCATACAGGGAATCTGTATCATAAATGTGCAGTATGGAGGTGGGACAGGACTCCAGGAATGTCAGGAACTGCTGGGCAGGAGGCAGCAAGGGTGCAGTATTAGCAGCACCTGGCTCCTTTGTAGCATGGACATGTACTGAAATACTTTCAAGAGAGGTTTCATCTTCAGCCTTGTCAGCAATGGAGATAAAGGAGTGACAGGGAGACATGACTTGCAGAGGTCAAACAGGAGATCAGGACCCAAACCCAGTTCTCTTGAACCCTGACCCTCTGCTCTGCCCAGGAGGCCATACTGGCCAGACCCAACTCAGAGCAGCTGGAAAGTAATGACACGGTGACTCTCTGGGCCAGGACACCAGGCAAACTCCTTTTGTATCACACCACCACCATCAGGGACCCAGGGGACGGTTTCACATATCCCCTGAGGGGTGGCTTCCAGATGCCCAGAGCTCCTTGAAGGTGCATGGTTGCCAAGTGTGACTTATCCAACCCAAAAGCATCGCTGCATTCCCTCCTTTAGGACCATCCACCACAGACAGGCTCTGCTGGTGTCTTACTCCAGAGCTACACTCTTTCAGGTCTCACTTTTGCCTGAGCACTCCCAACCTTGTTGTGTGGCCTGTGCGTTGGAGGCATTTACATGTGACAGAGCTGGCCAGCAACTCAACAGGGCTCCTTGCATGGTACCAGAACCTCAAGCAAAGGCAGCATTTTACATGGCACACCCAGCACGCTTCTGCCTGAGCCTGCCCACTTCAGGGATCACTAATCCACTGCAGTGGGGCATTTCCCCCTATGCTTATCGCCTGTGTTTATGTACAGACACTAATGATCTCGGCCATCGCCATGACTGCAGGCCAGAGACAGTGGCATGGAGGTGGTGCTCTTCCTCAGGATGTGGAGCTGAACACCCTGCCTTGATGGCCCGAGAAGACATGGAGAGATCTCAGATGTGCGACCCAGCCCTGCTGTGTGACCGGCAGAGCCGCAACAGCCAGAACAGGCAGCCATGCTTTGCACTCACCAGAAGCTCTTTATACTTTGGCCTTTTGGACTCGTCCTTTGTAAGGCTAAAGAAAGCAGAAAGAGAATTAGGAGAAGGTGGGATTGGGGAAATTGTTAACAGACATTAAATGCAAATTTTTACAGGACATGATGTTGAATCCACTGCTGTCGTGGTGGGACTCACTGCTTTTTGTTTTCTGGAAGAACCATCCTTGTGCTGTGAGTGACCACAGGGACTCCCTCCCTCCCTCCCCACATGGGTGAACAGCAAGTATGGCCACCAACAAATCATGCTGGTGACAGAGCCCAAGGAAGCTGCAAGCAGATCGCCATCCCGACTGCTGCTGCCTCCATATATGGAAATGGGTTTGACTGCAGCATAACCGCAAGGTCTGAGCAGCAGCAACCACCCTGTCCTCCATCCATCGCGAGTGGGGCTCAGAGGCAGAGGATAGCCAGTGCTGCCTGCCAGGGCACAGATGGGCAACACAGGTACCACATCATTGTCTTGGCATGAGCGGTCAGGGGCTGGGCTCGTAGCAGACAGCAGACAGCCAAACCACTCTGCATGGCCAGGTCCGGGCTCCTGGACCCTCCCAGCTCATCCCCAGCGCTAGTGGTACATCCAGCGCTGAGCAGGCCACAGCCGCTGGGAAGGGACAGGAGAGGTGATGTGGCTGCCCACAGGTGGATGGGGGACGGGGAGGCCGGCTGGAAATCGATCCCTCCTGCGGGGCTCCTCTGGCACCTCTACCACCTGCCGGCCACCCTGCCCCAGCGCAGAGAAGGGGGACAGCAGGTGGCAGCAAAGGCCACCAAAGCCCCTACAGCAGGGGGAACCTGGCAGGGGACAGAAGAGGCGATGGGGACCAGAGGCAGAGGGATGCGGCTGTGGGACAGGGCTCGGTGATGGGCAGCACCATCAGCCCCTGCCCTGGGAGCCAGAGCTGCACCACTAGGAAGAGAAAGGGCAGATGTAGCATCTTTCCTAAACAAGGGGAGTTAAGCCTAATTCCCAACAGCTGCATTTCCATCCTCACAGGCTCTGGATGGACCTTTCTCAAGCTCCAGCACTACTACAGTGTGACCTCAAATTATTCGGAGAAGCAGAGGGTAACTCACGCTGAACCGGTGCTGCTCTGTCCTGTGACATGCCTCCAGAGCTGTGCAGGGACAGAGAGGGCAGGAAATCCTGCAGCTGCTGCACAAACATCCTTGCTTCAGGCTTTTGCTACCCAACAGGAATTAATTTTCTGACCTCAGCAAGTTTGGGGGTTCGAATATGCTCCTTGCAATGCCTTTAAGGCAACTAGTCAGAACTTCAGTTCACAGACCGAGTTTTGCTTTGAAATTTCCATGCATGCTTTCATAAAGCAGTCCTAGAAATCATTAATTTCTCTTCCAGCTCAACATGAAGCTACATGTCTGGAGCAGCCATTTGCAGCACCAGGTGCTGTACAGCTCCTTCGCAGGAGCATCTGATCTCCTTCCCAGGCACACCGGACCTCAGGAGCTCTCAGCTCTGCCTGCAAGCACCGCTAGCTCTGCAGCTGCCAGCACAAGGCTCCCAAAAGCCAGACACAGAGCTTGGATACTTTGCAAACTCTGGAGCAGAACGCTGAATCACTGTAAGCAGTTCCAGGAGCAGTGTGACTTCAGATAAGCATCTAACACAGGGAGGTGGGCTGAAAGGGAAAAATGTTCCACCCAGGCATTCACAGCGCTGTTGGGATCCAAAGCAAATTGAAAAGAAAAAAAAAAAAAAAAAAAAAAAAATCCAGAATCCCAGAAACTTTTTAACAATACTGAAAATATCCTTTCCTCACTGATCTATCACAGCGAGCACGCAGCAACACTGCAGGACTCTCTTTCAACATTTTTCCTGACTCTTGAATGCACAAAAATAGAAGATTATTAGATTCACATTTGTAGGGTACTGCCCAGGAGATTTAGGCTATCCCCTAAAAGCGCAGCCTTTTGGAGACTCACCTGCCTGCTCAGTAACACCAAAGATTACTGTTTGCACTTAACTAAAGGTTATGAAGAGAAATATTTATTACAGTGTTGCTATGAAGACATCATAAATATTCCATGCAGAAGTCAGATTATCTACAAAACCAGATTAAACAAAAACCAGAATTAGACTGAAAACTGCCCCATGCTTTATGCATTATGGCTGATCCAGAGCAGCAGGCCCTGGGAAGGGTAAATGGGCTGGAAATACGAATTGACCCAATCAGACCCATGGGCCAAAGATGCTGCTGTTTAGCAGAGATGCCACGCAGGCTCCTCTTTTGGGTGATCTGGAGCCAAACTCACCAATGCATACAGGGCATGACAGTAAGCTCCCTCCCGGCTTTGCAAAGTCTGCAGTGATATGGCATCTCCACAGACAACTATGTGGGAAACAAACTATTGCTTATACTGTACATGGGGAAAGCAACTCTGACTTTCTAACCAAATACTACACCATTTTTGACTGAAAAATGGAAACTTCTTTTGAGCAGCAAACTGTTTTGATGCTCTGTTTTCTGCAGCCCAAAGACAATAACCAGGCCTTCCTTACAGCCATCTGGAAAATGGCACCTGGCCTCCATAATTCATAATTCTGAAAAAGAGTAATATCCAAACACAAAAAACATCTCCAGTGGATGGAAATCCCTGAAACAAAATCTCTTGAAAGTTAAAATTGTCCAGAGCTGAGTCTTCCTGTGTCACAGAGCTTTGAGATGGACACCCCTGTGCTAGGGATGTCCATCACCTGGGTCTGCCCAGGGCAGAAGGCCCCAGAAGACAAACGCAGGTCACACTGATGGATCTCCTGTGTACTTCAGTATTAGGTTAATGAAATTATGTTGACCACCTTTCACATTTTGATAGCAAAATACTTCATCAGAAAATTCACAATCAGCTGTTAACCTAAGCAGGACCACACACACGACAGGCAGATGGATTGCCCCAAGCCCCTCCTGCGCACACACTGCACACTCTCCATCCAAGGCTCACCGTGCTGCAGAGGCCCTGCCCTACAGAAAACCATCTCTAGTCTTGATCTTGACATATGATTGACACAAGACATGAAACCAACAACCAAGCAAACCAGCTGCTACAGGTCCTGACAGTCGCTGTGCTGAGCAGAACTGGGCGTGAAGGCTCCTGGCCTTGCCAGGCAAAAGGCAGGACCAGTACAGATCCTCTGCCCAACCATGAGACAATACTGCCAGGTGTCTCAGCCTTCTGCCTGCAGAAGAAAGGGTAAGCAGCAGGTCTGTCCCAAGACTGTCATACTAAGGAACAGGATGCACAGGCCAGGCCCTTACCTGGTCACACCATGGGTCTTATCATGCACAGACATCCTGAGCACAGACTCTCAGAGGTTTTCTCCTCATCCCTTCCCTGAAGAGCAGTTTCCAAAGGTCTGCCCTTCAGCCCCCACCCAGACAAGACTCCTATCACCTCCAAACCAGTGAAATGCAAAAGGTCCTCACCCTCACGTTGGCACAGGAATGTGAAACTAAGCTAGGAAATGCCTGGCATGCAACCCTTGCCAAATACCTAGCAATGACAAAACAAGCCAACTCCAAGCGCTTTCAGTGGGAAACACTTACCACAAGTTGACAAAGTTGATGAAACTTGGGGAGAACTCCCTTTCCTCTGAGTTACTCAGCTGTGGTGGGTCTCCTTTTACTACTTGTGTCAACTGGTCAAACACACTGTTCCATTTGGGGTAAGGGAATCGCCCTGTGGCCAGCTCATACTGCAGAGAGACAGCAACAGCACCAGGAAGGTTAAACAAGATAAGTTTAATCAGGGTAAGAAAATGTCTGCAAGGACCCTGAACCCCCCAAAAGGAAGACTAAGATGAGGTAGGATGAGAGAAAATGGGCTCAAGCTCCATCAGGGGAGGTTTAGATTGGATATTAGGAAAAATTTCTTCATGGAAAGGGTAGTCAAACATTGGAACAGGCTGCCCAGAGAGGTGGTGGAGTCACCATCCTTGGAAGTGTTGAAAAAATGGGTACACGTGGCACTTTGGGACATGGTTTAGTGGGCGTGGTGGTGTTGGGTTGATGGTTTGACTGATGATCTTAAAGGTCCTTTCCAACCTTAATGATTCCTAGTTTTTACTTCCACTAAAAATAATCCAGCCACCAAGCCAGGAAACATGAAATAGGTACTCTACCCTTAACTGGTTTAGTGATGGACTTGGTAATGTTAAGGTTAATGGTTGGACTGCATGATCTTAAAGGTCTTTTCCAACCTAAATGATTCTATGATTCTATGAGATCCTTCACCCCATTCCCTATATGAAGCTCACTGAGAGAAAAGGAGGGGAAGTTTTACCCAACAGTAAGTTCTGCTGCCTGCATTAGGAGCACCTCCAGATTTAACCTGGCTAGGCCATGCTTTCATGTTGACAATGTCTTCTCTTCCACTGACTATAAAATGAACCAACGCTCTTAATATGGTGTTCAAGAGTAGGAGAGTAAAATCCTCCACTCCCTTCCCAAGCATCCTAACAACCACTAGAGAAAATGGATAATGAGAATCACACAGTCATAGAATATCTCAAGTTGGAAGGGACCCATAAGGATCATCAAGCTCAACTCCCTGCTCCTTACAGGACAACGAAAATGATCATTTTAAAATGCCAGTGGGGAAGACAGAAGCTACTAGTTCATACTTATTGCTTCTGCTTTTTCTGCTACTTCACCACCTTGAGAAGGGAAGGTCTTTTCAGTTTATCAGTGTGTGCACCCAGCAGTGCTGTGGTTAAGCCAGAGAGGAATCAGCAACCAGTATCCAGGATTAACTGAAGTCTTCTGCACAGCCTAAGTACACCAGATGCCAGGGCTGTGAGAGGCTTATTTACACAGGCTAGATGCTCTGTTCTGCACCACCATCCCTTCTCATCTGAGATTTTGAAGACAACATTAATTTATGATCCAACACCTCTTCCCAGCTCACATCTCTTTCTCTGCAAAACATAGGTGCAGCTATGTGTCCTCAGGGATTCAGGAGACCACTCTGCCTTGAAGGTATTTATATTGTTTCTGAGCCAAGGGGTGCCCACTTCAATCACAACACGCAAACACTTCACAGAAGCAGAGCTGGGCTTTGCTTCAAGCATGTGTTTGACACCAACCAACTCCATCACGCTGCAAAGCATACCAAGGCTACCCACCAGGGAAGTACTGCAAAGCAGAGCGTTTAAACCCCACTCACTTACCAATGTAATTCCCAAGCTCCAGACATCTGAGCGGACATCATAGCCTTGCCTGGATGCGCTGGGATCTATCCTTTCAGGCTGAAACAAGAAGAAGGACCAGTCAAACACTGTGCCATGCAGGAATGAATGAGAAGCATCTGCAAACTTAGAAAAAACTCTAAGTTCATCCTGCCAGGCAGAGCCTGGCACAGCTCTAGAGGCAAACTTGTGGCTAGGGCAGACGTCCAACCCCAGCAGAGAAACATCTTAAGGAATCAAACACTGATTTTATGGAGGTATAGTGTAAAAGGTGATCAGTGATTCAGCAGAATCCAATCTTTTTTTTTTTTTTCCCTTTTTTACAAGCAGCTTGAATAATTGTTACTGTCTATTTATTTAGTTTTGTTTAACTTTGGGATCTCTTTAACACCAAATCTTGCTTTCTCTGTTTTTACAGAGAAGTTGTCCCTAGGGAATCATAAGAACTGGAATAAACATCTTCCTATCCACCAACCCAGGGAACTGAGGTTTAGCAGTGTCTATCAGAACTCTTCTTCCCAACCATCTGCTGGTTGCTAAACCTCAGGAGTTATTAAAAACAATGCATTTTAGGAACAGCTCTTTTTTACAAGGTTCGGGGCATCCCTTGAAGGCAACTATGATGTTACAAGGTCTTCAGACATCCAAAAAGTTTTCCACAGAAAACAATATTGAGCCAGACATAGGTGATTTACACCTAAGAGCAAGTTATCCAGAGAGGTGAACCAGCCCAAAACATCTTTATGCTTTGCATGTCATCTTTATGAGAAACCTCGATTCTACCTTTTGTTAAAAATGTAATAATTAAAATGTCAAAAGGAACAGGGTCTCATTCAGTTTTGGCTACAACAATAACAGAGACAACTGAGTTACAATAAAATACTAAATTATCAGGTACAGGAAATACTATGAAAGCCCTGGTTGCTTTGTAAGCTACATTTTAATACAATTTCATGGCAGATGCCAGCTGAAGAGTGCCATGCAATGAACATGGTACAACCTCAACCCTCCAGTGGACCACTGCATGAGAAGATTACCACATTCCCACAATACCTCCCAGGCCCCAAAACCTCATGGCATTTCTGGTTGCTCTGCCATGCTGCCAGCTCTCCTCTTTACAGCCCACCACTTACACACAGCTGCCTCAGCTGTGACTGCTTCCAGACCTCTCCCATTCCCTCAGTCACCAGGATCTTCTCCAACAAGGAAACTTGCCCAGGCCCACCACTCATGCACACCCACATAGAGAAGGGAGAAGAAGTTTCCACTAAGCTTCAGTGGTTCTATGTGTGGCTTCTCCTACAACCTTCTTGTGTCCACTACTCCTCAGTACATGGTATACTGCCTTCCCAGTGCCACTGACATGTTTTATCACCCTTACTTCCAGGTACAGTATCTGCTTTGAAACACGCTGGCTTCAAAGGCCATACCCTGAACATGCTGCCTTTCCCACCCTCCTAGGTCTGCCCTTTGCTTTGCTTTCTTATCCTTTGGTTAGGGCTTCCATTCATCTTAAGCTCATGTATTAGTTATTCCTCTCATGACTTGGATGGATGTTTCAATAATTCTGGTGGGAGGGCATGCAAAATAATAAAATTACTACAATTCAACTCTCTTAAACCTACCATCAGCCCTTCACATGCTCATCTTGTAGCTCAGTCAAAACCAATCACATTTATATTGCAGGTAAACCCATGCTTCTAACTGCTCACAACCCAGCATCCTGCCTTTGCTAGATGAGTTCAGTCTTTCCATACTGGGTACACCATATCAACAGACTACCAAATCAGTTGATAAGGAATAGGCTAATGCTAATATAGGCATCCATTTCTTTAAATATGGGGAACAGAAACGTAATGACAATTTCTCCATAATTTTGTAGCTAACACAGTGGGAAAAGTATGTGAAAACAGCAAAAGGGGTGAGGATCTGAATGGAAAATGTGTATTCCCAGTCCCTCCTACTTGCTTATTTGAGGGGAGGATAGTTTGATAAGCAGTGAACATTCACGATGTGGATGCTCTTGGATGTTTCAGGAGGTTACTGGACATTTCAGTAAGAAGCAAAACACCTCAAGGAGGAGCCTGTGCGTGAGCACTGGCTCACACTCAGGATCAGGAAGGATAAGAGGAGCTCAGACTCATAAAACGAAGCTGTCCTCTGCTCAAAAGTAACACATGGGATAACATCACCTAATGGGTACAAAAAAAGTCAAAATGCTCTCAGTGATACTTGTTTGTGAACATTCCAAAGTATTCATGAGAAAACAAATGGAAAAAGCCAGCAGTAGGAAGGTGGATAGAAGAACGTGACATCAACAACAGACCAGCATTAGATGTGGCACAGCAGGCACCTGCCCTGTCCCCTCATACAGATTACAGGAGATTACAGGCTGAAAAGAAGTTTCCAGGGACTCTCATCAATCACGTTCTTGAGTGATGCTGCATCTACCCTGCCTGTCTCAATGCCATGGGCAGCATGGTGGACCTGCCCCTTCCCAACAGCCTTGTTTGCCTAGGGCCCCCACACAGCCCCTCCAGCATTCCTGGGTCTCAGGCCCCAGAACAGCTGGACTCCATCAGCCCAGGAGCATGCCCAGCACCATGCTGCTATGATTGCAGCCCTGCAACACTAGTTCTGCCTTCCCTCTGTGCAAAGCTCTCATTGCATCCTCTTGCCTCCAACCCCTCCTACCAGGAGCTGGTTGCTCCTCCTGCCTTCTTGGTTCCAGCAGCCAGCAGCAAAATGGGTGTGAAGCACATCAAGCTATTCCCTCCCTGTCCCTCAGGCACAATGCTGTGGCCAGCAGAGTGAGGGAGGGGATTGTCCCCCTCTGCTCTGCTCTGGTGAGACCCTACCTGGAGCAGTGCATCCAGCTCTGGGGTCTCCAGCACATGAAAGATGTGGACCTGTTAGAGCAGGTCCAGAGGAGGGACACCAAAATGATCTGAGGGCTGGAACAACTCTCCTATGAAGAAAGGCTGAAAGAGTTGGCATTATTCATCCTGGAAAAGAGAAGGATCTGGGGACACCTTGTTGTAGCCCTTTAATATGTAAAGGGGACTTATAAGAAAGATAGAAAAAGACTTTTTACCAGGGCCTGTAGTGACAGCACAAGGGGTGATGGTTTTAAACTGAAAGAGGGTAGATTTAGATTGCACATAAGGAAGAAATATTTTATGATGAGGGTGGTGAGACACTTGAACAGGCTGCCCAGAGAAGTTGTCTATGCCCCATCACTGGAAGTGATCAAGGCCAGGTTGGATGGGGCTTTGAGCAACCTGATCTAGTGAGTGGTGGGGGGATGGGGCACTGGACTAGATGATCTTTGAAGGTCCCTTCCAACCCAAACCATTCTGAGGT
This sequence comes from Pelecanus crispus, assembly GCF_030463565.1. Lineage (NCBI taxonomy): Eukaryota > Metazoa > Chordata > Aves > Pelecaniformes > Pelecanidae > Pelecanus > Pelecanus crispus. The sequence goes on along the minus strand of NC_134654.1, from coordinate 15,742,753 downwards.
TGTATGGTTCTATGATTCCATCAATGCTATCTGTCCTGCAGGCCACTATGGACCACTGCCCCACAGTGAGGCAGCTCTCCGGGGGCATGGCTGCTATCCATGCCAGGCCACAATTATTTTGGCAACAGAAGATGGATTCCACAGCTGGCACATACCTTCCCACTATGAAAATCAGAGTCACTTCGCAGGAACAAGGACTACCCTGTGACAAAAGACTGTCTTTTCAGTCCCACACACACCACCGTGGGGCACTCCGCCCACATGACAGATGCTGGTGTGTGGGAATAGGGTTTGGTGGCCTGGCCCTGCATGCTGCTGGGGATACATCACAATGTCTAGAGGCTGCCACCAGGGACCAGCCAGCACAAGGCCACACAAAATTATGGGGATGCTGGCCTTGCCAGTGCCAGGACTCCCACACCACAGACCCATAGGGATGTGCCACAGCAGAGTAGAGCAGTTCACAGACTGCAGAAGAAGGACTTGCCTTCCATGCAGCACAGTGAATTACAGGACTGCATGGACAGCAGGTATTTTGGGCAAGCCGTGAAACACTAAAAAGCTGTGCATTACAGGGACTGGTGAGGTAAGTGGCACTGGCGAGACCACGCAGGGGCAGCCTGCCACCGCTACAGTGCAGAGCGCAGACGGAGCAACAGGGACTTGGCCCTAGACCGTGGTGGCACGGTTAAAGGGAAAGCAGATTGGACCAAAATAAATCCTGTCTAAATACAGAGCAGAAAGAATCCTGGGAATTTTCCATGTAGATGACATGGGAGCAATTAACACCAACAAAGGAAGAGTCAGCACTTCACACTCTGGGGACCTGGAATGAGGGCTGCAGACAAAGCCCTAGCTTGTGCCAGGTGTCCTTCTAATGCCAAGCGCAAGTGAGGAAAGGAAATGGCTGAGATGGAGACCCGCCACTGGATGTGCTGATGGTGCGAAGAGGCAGGGTATGAATGACACAAAGAAGGGTGCAGGCTGCCACAGGGCTTCTCTCTATTTCAGTGTCCACCTAAGCACCAACATCTTGACTGAAAAACAAGCAGAGGTGGTCAGCCCTGATCCTCCCTCTCCTCCAAACCCCCAGCTAAGCAAACACAAGTAATTCAGGGTGTGACACAAGGACAGATGCACACATGACTCCCTGCAGTCTTCAGCTGTTTCATGTTGCTAAAGAGCAAAGAAGCATTTCGGGGAAAACCCAATTCTTGAAGCTCAGATCTGGATTTTCACTGGTTATATAATCAGGGAATTGTATCCCACAGGCACTGCAAATTCAAAACTGCCTACATGGCATTAAAATGTACATAAAAAACTCTTATTTGCTACTTAGGCCAATGCATCCCTAAACTAAAAGAAAATAAAAGGTTACAAGGAGCAAAGAACGACCACAAAGAGCTAAATTTTTGCAATACGATCTACATGATGCAAACTCTGTCCAACCATGGGAACAGACGGATGCGAGATGGAAGCTGCCAGCCTCTGCTGGAAACTATCTTCTCGTACTAAAAAAAGTGTGAAATTAAGGCCAGGGACCTCCCTGGCTTTGGCCGATGGTGGGAGCAAGGTAAAGCACTGCACATCTGGAAGGAGGGCTGTGCGGGCTGCAGCTGCAGCGTAATCTGCACCAAATTCAGCTGCAAACCACACAGTGAACTATGAACCAGGATAGCCAGAGTGAATAGACCTTCACTGCTCTGACACAAACTGGATACGAGTCTTCACGCAAACACCACAGCTCCCTTGCATGCTATTCTGCTGCTGTGTTAACCAAAATACCACATGTGCATTTGTTTAGGGATGCTCAAGACAAAAATGCTGTATCCCCTGTGGTGGTGACCCCATTACCATGGCTTCCTCATTTGGATGACGGTGCCCTGCAAGGGGCTTGGCAAGTGCTTGCAGAGAGAAGCATCTATCACTGCTCTCAGGGCCAAATCCAAACCGAAGCCACAGCAAGGAGCGAAGCGATGTCTCTGAACAGCTGCCTGCAGGGTTGTATAACAGCAATGGAAACCATCTTTAGGACCATAAATAACTACATTGGGAAATTCTTCTGCTGTTCAGTAAAGGAAAATGTTGTCATTGACTTCTTGCATTGCTGTATTTCTCAAGAATATTCCTACAAGGAAAAGCAAGTTGTTCTTCCTTCAGGGCTCTCCCCAGAACAGGCCTCTCGCACACTCAACCGGAGCACAGAGCAATGGCTAGCATTAGTGTCACAGCACAGCCCAGGCTGGGAGGCAAGCGATGGGCAAAAAGCAGGGCAGGCGAGGAGGCACTGACTCACTTGGCTCTCGGACCTGCTTATCCTATCTCCTCCTCCTTCAGAGTGCAAGGATGCTGTGTGCAGCTCCCTTGCATCCGCTCGCTAAGACCTCCAAACGTTTGATTCCTGCGAGCCCCTTCCCTGACTTCTCTACAGGGCTGGGCTGGCAGTCGGTCCCTGTAAGGCTGAGGAAGAGCCTGACCACTCACCTCCCCAGGAGATGCTTAGCACCAGCCCTGTGGACATGACCACCATCTCTCAGAAAAGAGGCAGTCCTGCTCTGTGAGGTGACTGTCCTCAGGGGGACTCGCCATGCTGGTTCTTGAGCAGACCTCAGATGCCCAAGATGCAGCTTTACAGCAGCTGCTGGAGCTCCAAACAGATGTTTACATCCATCCACTCCTCCTGGCCAGTGTTACTGCTCAGCTCTACAGCAAGTTTGGGAGGCTCTCCCTTAGCTGACACCGATCTCCCTTAGATGACAGCAATCTCCCTTTTGTGACACCAAATTCTTCTACTGGCTGCTAAAAAGGTGAGGTGTCTAACTTCATGGGGATCTCAATTTTTATGTGCAGTGAAGCCTAATAAGCTTTCTGGATCTCCTCCTGGGCACGTAGGAGCTCACAGAAGGTGACCTCAGTGCTGCAAAACCTCAGTATAAGAGCACAGATGTGACTCATTCACACGAGCAAGTGAGGCACCACAGTCACACTGCGCTGGGTAAAGTCTTTTCTAAGAAAAGACTCTCCTCTCCACTCCACTACGAGGTGACAAATGAAAAAGCTATTAACACCTTGTTTTCTCTGGGCCTGTATCGCAGCGCCAATCACTACAGGGGTCATGCAGCATCCTATGCAGCAGCCTACCCTGGTTGCAGGAGGAGATACGGCTCCTCAGCCAGGGTGTGACGCAGCAGAGCAAAGGGGACACAGCGTGATGGGTGGAAGAGCTGACATGGAAGTGGAGAACATGAGTTCTTCTGTCTTTGCTGGCTAGGTGGACCTGTTGCTTCCTCCGGCTCCTCAGGCTACCATCTCTAGGATAGCAGCAGTAACATTGTCTCTGTGTGCAATACTTCTACACCTACACAGGAGGTAAGCGTTGTATTGTCAAAAAATACTTCAGGCAAAATATTCATCCCTGCTTGGACTTTTGAATTCAGACATTCCTTCCAAAATCTCCTCTGTCCTTTGATTTCCTGTCCCTCCCCGTTGCTCGTCAGCCATGAAGCCCACGGCTGCACAGAGATCATGTTTCTAGAGAATGGACTTTCCTCCCCTCCTACTTGACAAATTTACTCTGAGAGAATGTTTCATTTAAAAACTTCTCCAGTAGCATTTTCCAGGTGGAGACACTGGTTTCCGTTCACATGGGATTACCATCCCCTCCCAGTTAGCTTTTCTAACAGCATTTGAATTCCTCAGTCTCAACAGCAGGAAGATCACAGGAAAGTGATGGACTGTTGGACAGGGGACACTTGCTAGGCACAGAAAGATTAGCAGGAACACTAATGAAGGCAACAAGGTCCCGTTGGGCTTGGCACAGCGTATTGTCAATGACCTTACTTGTCTGGTTAAAAAAGGTAAATGTGTGGCTGTAATAAACTTGGACTAGTGCAGTGCACTGTCTGGACTGCAATTAAATCAAGCATCAATGACTTGCATTAGCAAATGGCTTCACTGATAGAGTTCAGAGTATAACTGTTGTGAAAAGGACTCTATTGAGTGGGAAAGACAGGATTTATAATGGGACCTCAAAGGTGACCTTCCTTGGCCTACCGCTAATAATATCCAAGGAAATATAAAATTAGTGTTGCTAAATCCTGCCTATTATAAAAATATTGATAGTGTGATAAGTAAGGGTTCCGAAAGAACTAGTGTGATTTGAATGTTTGGTAAACTGGGCTCTGGCTGGATGCTGACTCACTCAACCAGATACAAAAAAAGCAGCACTCTGGGGTGACAGACAGGAGAGCATGAAATCCCAGAGGACCATCACGATTAAAGATGTGTAGCTGGGGTGACGCACTAGGAACCGCTGCTCTTATTACATACTCTGCAGGTGAGACAAACACTGGAAGTTTGCTCAATTTCAGGGTCTACATTTGTAAAAGGATGCTAAAAAAATGGGGGGGGTTATAGCACAGCCATAAAATACAATCCAATCTGCCTTAAGGGCATAAGCTGCTCAGTCGCTAATCTCCTCAAAGAAAAGCTTAAGAAGTGACTACATCAGAGTCAGAACATACCTAGTGGGGAAAAAGGCTGTGGCAAGGAAAGGACTCCTTAATTCTGCGAAGTAGAAACAAGAGCCCACAGCCATCCATTAAAACAAGACTTACTTGTATTAAAAAGATAGTATTAGGAGCGTAATTAATGACCAGGACAACTTCATGGGCACTATGGTAGATACCCCAGCACTTTCAGAGGCATCTTTAACGCAGGACTTCAGAGGTCTTCTCTGTCTGGCATTGTTTTGAAGGCCACTTTCCAGTACCCCAGAGCTTGACGCATCCCCTCAAATGTCATCCCCACCGCTGCTTCCAAGAACTGTATTAGATTAACAGGGCTGAGCTCTGGAGAGGCAGCAGTTTTGGAGGGCTTGTAAGGTATCGTTTCAGCCCAGCTAAGTAACTTTGTCACAGAACCTCACTGAGGGCCTGCAATTTTGGTGGTGATGCTCTATAAGTCCTTGAAGTAGGCAGTTACAAAAGACTGAATTGCAGGGAACCCAGCTATTTTTCCACAGCCTTGATGCCTAACCAACAGGCAAACTTTCAAAAACATACTGAACAGAAAAGCAGTCCAGCAGGAAGAAGTGCAAGGGAATGACTACTGATCCTAGAGGACTCTATGATGCAGCAGAGAAAGGGAACCAAGAGAGGGTGTCTACAGATGAAGTTACACACATCCTAATCAGAAATCAAGCATAATAAAATGCAGATGGTCATCAGCAAAGGTGAGTCATTGTGTGGCAGCTCAGATAGGGCCAGGCTAGAGTCACTAGCAGTTCCAGCTTTAAAATCTGGTTTCTCTTTCTTAAAGATCTCTTCCATTCAATCAGAAGGTGTTGGTCTGGGCACAGGATCAGGAGGCTTCCCTGGCTCCGTTCAACTGGCTGTCTTTCTGGCCTCATCAACCGTGAAAGCTTGCACCTGCAGGGCATGTGCAAACTCACCCCCTCACCCCCCAGGTCCAGCCCTGACCCCAATCCTTCCCATAATATGGAAAATAGGAGCTTTTGCACTCCATGAGCGCTTTTATACCTGGTCCTGAACAAGGTGGTGTGCCCTGCTCCTGCCATGGCCCTGATGCCCTGCTTGCTCCACCACTGAGAGTCACGCTGCAGCAGCAGGGAATGGATAGACAAAGTGGAGGCCAGACTCCGTTGCATCCAGATGGCAGTGCCAGGGTAGCCACTGGGGGAGGCTACCGAGTGCTGCCGAGTGGCTCCAGCAGCCCCCAAGCCTGCACCAAGCGTGTGGCAGGCATGCAGGGTGCTCCCACGCTTGGTAGGAAAAGGCTCGGCACAGGGGTGGAGAGTGCTCCTGCAAATCCCCATGGGTCCTCCTGAAGCAGAATCCCCCCCAGCCCTCACCCACACAAGCAGCAAGAGCCAAACAGGCTGAGAGAGGATGGGAGGCTCACACCTGGGACCTGCACAACGCTTTGCTCCCTCTCCCCACACCTGACCTTGCCCTAAGGAGCCTTGCTCATCCCTCTCTGCATCTTCACTGCCCTGATGATCACATTCTGCTATTTGTGGCTTCCAGTTAGCCTTTTTGTAGCTAAACACAGCAGTGGGGGCTACCCTGGGCTGCCCCAGCACAGCCAGTTGTGCCCCACACAGAGCAAACTCACAGCAAACAGGATCTGCTTGCTGTTTCCAGCTGAACCTCCAATGTCTCCCAAGGGCAACTATCTCCCAGACCTGACTTAGGCACTTCCCACATAAATCCTAGTGGCCGAAATGACTTTTTTCCACCTTTTAATATTCTCCTCCACAAAACTCACATCCTGTCCACAATACTTCTGGCCAAGCTTACACAGGCAGCTGCTGACACATTACCCCAGGTTTATATAAACTGCCTGTGCAGATGAGCATCTAAACAGGTGAGGAGGAAAATCACTTCCCAGCATGTCCCTGGCAGGTTGGGGGTGGAAGTGCCAATGCATAGACAGAAGCTCAGTCCTGCAGCAGAGCCGCTTGGCATGGGCTCTGCGCTGCGTGATGCAAGGAGCTAAGTTTGGACAGGAGAAGTCCCACGCTGGGTGAACCTCATGGACGATTTTAGCTGGTGAATGAGTAAGTGGAGGTTATGTTCTCAGCCAAAACCCCTGAAGCACGCGGGTGACAGCAGCAGCACGCGAGCGGGGAGGGCTGCACTCAGAGCTCAGGCATCTCCCCCAGCATTCGCTACGCTGCGGGCAGCAGAGCCTGGATCCAGTCTGCACTGCTCACAGAGAGATGGTGCCACATGTCTCCCAGCCTCCTACCAAATTTGTTTCTCAGTCATAAAAATTATGGCTGAGTGCCAAGTTTCAGAGGGGAAAAAAAGAAAAAAAGAAAAAAAAAAGTCCAACACAGAGCAATATTCAGGAGCATCCAAGAGGATTATAGCTGCATGAATTCAAACCAACAGCCTGCCCATTCAGATAAATGAATGACTGAGCCTGATGAAAACTTGGACATCGGGTCAGGAATGCGAAGCTGAAATAGGCTCTTGCTGCAGCTCTGCTTGGGTAAAGGACTCAGAGAGCTCCTGCATCCTTGCAGCCTCTCCCTCCACATGCACAAGGAGGCCAGGTGAGCAGGGCTCAGACTCATCACTGTCACCTGCCTTGGGAATTTTTCCTTTTCCATGCATGGCCTGAACTGTGCATGAGCCATCCGAGCATGAGGATGCAACCTCCACCCAGCCCTGGACACCAATGCCAGCAGCGACTGCCCATCTTCGCTGGGGAGAAATGAGGAGCAGGAAACACATCCCAAGCACTGGTCTGCAGCAGCACTGCAGCGACGGGGCTCTGCACTGGCCCTCTATTTGCGCACAGGCAGGGACAAACAGAAGTGTGTTTGCTGGGACACGGGTCGTGCATTAGCACCAAGAAGGCTGCTCTGCACCCCTGGCACTGTGCATCCCCTTGCCCACCCTCTCATCTCAACAACTCTTCAGGGAGAGCTAAGCAGGCAGCCCAGGGGAGGTGGGCAATGCGGTACAGGGCACTGGCACTTGGGCACAGCTACAGCTTGCAGTGGGCAGCTCCCAGGGTACCTGGGAAAAGGACCTGAGGGACCAAGGACATGTGTGACACCATCAAACTCTGCCCCTAGAGAAGTCCCAAAGGAGCAGGGCAGGTCAGGGCAGGACATCTGTCCTCATGCTGGTTGGGTCATCCCCTACCTAACCCAGGCGCTTCCAGTCTCATCCCTCCACTATGACACAGAAGCTGGGTTCAACTGAACGTTAAGAAGGCAAAAAGAAATAATGCCACAAAGACCACCAGCTTCAGCGTGGCCCACAGAGCCCCCCCCCGCAAATCAGCAGCACCCGCTGCAGTGAGAGGCAATGCAGGCTTGCCAGGGAGCAGCAGGTGGAGAGGACCAGGGGCTGGCTGGGGAGCAATCTTGCCCCACTGCTGGTTTAAGGCTGCCTTGAGCACATTGCAAAACCTCACCTCAAACAAACCCAACAATGCTGGCACTGGCACAGGTCTCAGGAGGGCTCTCCAGGGGTAGGCTGCTGCCTGGGGCAGCGTGGGGGCTCCGTCTTTCTTTCAGAGAACACAAGGCACCAACATGTACGCCTTTACTTCAATGTAACAATCGCAGGGGAATTCAAAGCCAAAAGCAGAACAACTTCTCCAGCACTGGCAGCTCCAAGGCTGATATGCTGCTTTCTGTGACAGCGCTAACAATTTTGATTAAACCACAGAGCACTTGCTTGGCAGCTGGATGTGGCTCCTACTGCCTAATCAGACTGCTCACAGTCAAACTGGCTGACATCCAATGTTATTGTTATCAACGGCTATTTGGGGACCCAGCTCCAGTGAACACAGTGTTATCAGGTTCCTTTGGTGGGCAAGTGCTCATTCTACAAGAATTACTGCAAGTGCCATGGGCCAAGTGGGCCTTGCAGAGCAGCATGCTCTTATCAGGGAACATCATCCAGCAGCCCTTATCAGAGCCATCCTGGCTGAACACAGTCACATTATTTTGCACCAAGAATAGTTGTCTATTTTGCAACAAAAAAAAATATTTTCTTTTCGAAAGGAGTATGACTGGCCTGACTCCCTCCCATAAATATTCAGGTTTGATCACAGCATCGCTACAGCCATCAGCCTCTGCTGGCTTGCAGAAAGAGCTGGCAGATGTGCCTGCATGCTGGGGACATCTCACCATTTTCCAGGCTTCTCAGCACGTGGAAATGCTCATGTACTTGGAGAGAAGTCACTGAGTCCAGAGAGCAGAAGGGAAGAGGCCCGCCATATCCCACACCGCTTGCCAGCTGCTGGCTCTTCCCACAAACCGTATACCATGCCAAGGCTCTTAAAATCACAAACTGAACTGAAACAGTTTTGCTCACTTAAAAATCCAACAGTCTGGAGCTGGTGACAGAGATGCACAAAGAACAGAGTGGATATGCATGGGCAGGGAGGAAAGACAAGGGGCTATCAGAAGCACCCACCCACTCAAGTCCCAGGGGAAATGAAGCAGCACAGCTATTTACAGGCATGCCGTTAACTGTCACGTCATAACTAAACCAACAGCCTGTGCAAAGCTAACCATCTATGCATAGTTTTAAGAAAAAGTGGGAACATTAATTCCTGTAATTATAGCCCACTGAACTTGGGAGGGAGAAAGGAGTGAGCAATTTTTCAAGAACATTATTTACAGACCCAATACACACCTCAGACAACAGGGAAAAGTCAACAGCAGTCATAACTCCACAGAACAATGCTACCAGAAGTGCCTGCTGTCTGAGATGCAAATACGCAACCTCGGGTCAAACTAGCTCAGACTGCACTGGCTCCCATGTCCCTCTGGGGCACCTCTCCTTGCTGCTGCCCTCAGCATCCCATGCCCCACCAACACAATAAATTGGACAGCTCTGACTGATGCTCTTCTCTGCAGAGAGCTGTACGCCCTTGCCGAAAGTGCTCAGAGCAGAGACATGCCTCTGTCCCCTCTCCAGCCTCACAAGGTCCTTATTTAGACAAACTGCCCTGTTCTGCTGTGTTTCACTATGTTGTGTAGCTTGTGGGCTTGCACACACTTTGTCGTACCACAGCACTGGTCTCCAATAACAGATCTCATCTGTACTCTTCTTTCCAGCTTGTTGAGTAACTAGCTCTGCTATGAGGGCAGTGAACAGAAAAGGTCAAATGCTCTGAAACTCAGATTCTCTGCTTGCACGCATCAGTATCGCGGCAGACAGGTTTTGCCTTGACACCACAGTTAGATAAAAGCCATACGAGAGCCATTACCTGGACCAGATGGGCTCCGTACCTTAAGAGAGATTTTCCTTTTTTGTTTCCTTGGTGGTAGATAAGAGAGTTCAGAAAACAGTATTTTTCAGCATGTAGAGCCATAAGATAGTGAGAGTTCAACACAGCCACTGAAAGTAAAGTTACGTTGACAGCAGCAGACACACAGCTCCCCGTGCAAGGCACCCTCAGCTCATGTGAAACCAAGAGATGCATTTTCAAAGCAGCCCAATGCACAGAAATGTTTAAAAACCTCAGACAGCTTCGAAAATCACCACCACAGCTTTTCTCCCTGGGAGGGGGAGGGAAGCAAACAAGCAGGACAGACTCCCAGGAGCCATAGCTCAGCCCGAGCGATTTCCACGCAGCTGCTCTGCTACCACTGCTCTCCAGAATCACATTCTCCTGGAATTAAGTTATGGCACACTTTGGAATTAAAGTGGTTTGCAAAAATCACTATAATTCTGCTCTGCAATAACCCCTGTGACATAATCTTACCATAGCAAATGGATTGCTTGCAGACCAAGAAGACCCTGCACCCAGATGGCATTGCCTCCCCCATGCACTGTTTGTTTTGGAGCATGAGCGGCCGCTGCTGGAAGGAACAGAGAAACTTTCTGCTCCGGTGCCACAGCACTGGCAGCAGCAGAGGAACCCAGCAAAAAAAAGGGAATTTGGTCACTTTGCCACAGCCTGGATGCCTTTGCTGGTGCTGCCAGCAGCAGTGCTCAATCCAGAGCTCAGTTTCATCTGGGAAGCAGGTGCTCATCACGCAGGAAACAGCCTGACACTTCAGCCAGATGACAGGTACAGCCACACTGATCCAGGCCTGCAGAAGGAGGGTAAGGTCCTGCACAGCCCACAGGCATGCCAGCTCCCCGCTGCCCAGCTCATCCCTACTCACCGCCATGTATGGCCGGCACCCTGCATCCCGTGTTTTGGCAATGGAGTCCACAAGCTGTCCACTAATGCCGAAGTCACAGAGTTTAATATTTCCATTCCTGTCCAGAAGAATATTGGAAGGTTTGATGTCTGCAAGGGAAAGAATTTTAAACCAGTAAGTCATGGCTGGAGCTTTCAATTTCAAGAACAGCAGCTGCAGAGAATCAACACTGGCAGTGCTGTACAATCACCATCACCCCTTGGTGTGGGGCAGGCAGGCTGTGACTGGATGTGTTTCCTGCTGTTGAGGATCCTGACTGGGAGCAAGAGGAGATGGAGCCAGCCCCAAAGATTCCACGTGCCTGGAGGCAGAGGCAGACACCCAACATCTTGAAATCATGTTTTTATGGAAAACCACAGACCAAACGGGCAATGAAACAGCCACTGGCGACACACGTGTGCAAAACCTGTACTCACACTCGTGATAGTACACATGTTAATTACACTTTGACTTGAAGCAAAGGCATTGTTTTTGTAGGCAAGAAGAAAAGACATGAACTCACCTCTGTGAATGATTTTCAAGTTTTCTTTTAAGTGGTTTAGTGCTTTCACAGTCTAGGAAAGAAAAACAGATGAAAAATAAGCAATTGTCATAAGATTCTTGATTAAACTTTTGGAGCTCCAAGAAGGGGGAAAAAACATTTAATATGGTGAGATATCAATGCTGTAATATGCCATGTAATAAAAGCATTTTTCTCCCAATCTTTCCTGCAAACAGAAGGTGATATAAGAGAGGGCATGTACTTAAGTAAACACATACCACTTCTTGTAACCTGGAAAGATCACACTCTGGGAGAGTGGAGCAAAAGGTGAAGTCAAGCAATTTCTGATGTTAATTATCTTGAGTAATAACTTATTTCAAGCCCTATGCTGTACTTTTTCAGTCGGTAACAACTGTTCCCATTCCACTGGCTGAGCAGCAGCAGCGTGGGGAGCAGCAGAGGAGGCTGTTCTGATTTAACCATTCACCATTAAATGGAAGAGACACTTAGGCCACCTGATTTCACAGGACGATTTAAAAAAAAAAAAAACCCAGAAGTTCACCATTTTAATTCATTTCGCTTCTGCTGAAAAGATCATTGAAAACAATGGCCAAAAGCCTGCCCTGAAGATGATAGTAAGAGGATGTTCGTGTTGTGCTGCAAAGGCACTCTGAAGCTGGGCGACTGTAAGGATGAAGTCTAGCACCAAGGAACAACTTCCAAAAGACTGGTCCTTCCTGCTCACACAACCCCTTGTTCAAGTGTTTAGGTAATTAAAAGCTCTGGCAGGCTCTGGGGCAGCTGAAGTGCTGTCTCCTCCTCACAACCCACCTTGCTCCTCCACTGCAAGTTTCTGCTCTGTCAGCAGAAGCTACTACATCTCTCTGAACAACAAAGCATCACCTGATTTTTAGGCAGACCCATAGTGGAATGAGACTGGATGGCCTCCTTGCACCTGAGCTTCAGCAAGAGAAAGCCTGCTGGACTTAGTGACTGAATGTTGGTTTAAATCTCAGCTGACCTTGCCAGAAGCTTCTGCCCCCATCCTCAAGCAGGTGAAGCAGAAGCTCACAGCTCTTCAACCTGGGGTAAAAGAGCTCTAACATGAAATGAAGGGTGGTTGGCGGAGTCCACCAAGCTGTGAGCTGCAGCACATACCCCACCTGCACAAGATGGGGCTACCTGGGCAGTGCGCACTTCCGGACCTGGAGGCCCTCAAGGTCTAAGATACTCAGGGCCGGTATTCTCATACCAGCGTTATTAAATGCCGTTCCTCACTTTGTTTTCTAGGAAAAGGTGGACAGAAACAAACCTCAGACCAGAAGATCTAGTCAGAACCTGTCTCAGTTCCTAAAGCCAGTCTGTGCAGAGGACCTCCCTCAGGAGCTGCTCTGGGCTGGGCTGCCTTCAGGTGCAATGTGAAGGAAGGAGAGCAGTGTTTGATGAGCAGCCCATGACCTCCCACACAGTGCAGCTGGGCTTCACATCCCCAAATCTGTTGTGGATCATGGATCAGGTATGGAAAATTTCAGCTTACTCAGACCATCCCTCACCCCCAGATCAGAAACATCCGAGGTGGTCATTTCCCTGGCTAAGAGTTACAAAGCTTTGGGGAGCTTTCACAGCATGCTGTCTGCCAAGGTAAGTAGAGAAATTCCCTTTGAGAGCTTCAAAACTCAAGTCTCTGTCCAAACAATCTTCATCAGAAAAACACCTTGCAAGGTCTGTCTGAGCCAAAATATGGGCCAGCGTGTCTCTAATACCCTGCAAACCCTAGAAGAAAGTGTCTCCTTTTCTTTCCCCCACAGAATTACATTTAACTCCAAGCAGACTACCCTGGAAGGACAGACCTTACCCAGCCATCTCTTGTCTACATCTCAAGCCTTGCTTTGTTGAGTAATACATTTAGTTGGTTCACGGTAAGATGATGCATTCCATGGGCTGCAGAACAGCCACTGGCTGCCTTTGATAGGATTTTCAGTCTTGGCTATAAGCAGCTAAATACGTGAGAGTGCCTGAGCTGTTAAGGCAGCCTGTTAGCTGTAAGAAGTGTCAACAGGTCCAAGTGTGCTCAACATTTTATAAAGATGCCCCTAAGAAAGAGTGAAGATGGTTTTCCCCCAAGATCAGGCACTGAGCAGAATTTGCCCATATCCTTTCAAAAGATCACGGTTTGCAACTTGCTCAGCACCTCTCCGTCACTCTGACAGCTCAGGACACCAGCTTACTGCGGCATTCACGTGCTGCAGCCAACACAGAGGCAGTTTGCTTGTCTGTCACCAACATGGCACGGATCTAGCATTCGCTCACATTTCCCCCCATTACTCCTGAACAGTACTTCACTTCTGCAGCCTTTCGTCTTCCAGCAGCCTCACTGAACTAATTCATTTGGCTTGGCCTTGATTTTTTATTGGGCGAGGACTTCCAGATTAGGTCAAGAAAACATCAACCAGGTTCTCCACCTGTTAAAGACTCACTTGTATTTTTGGGAGCCTTTGCACAAGGCTACTAGAGTAGCCTGGACTGGAGTAGCCCAGCATTGCCTGCAGAAATCCAATGGACCTGGCAGATCTTTATGGGCAGCAGCATTACAAGAGGTTTCAGGATACCTTTCCACACCCCCTCCTCCATGGCCCAAAACCAAAAGTTTGTTTTGCAGGGCCAAAACTTGCCCTTGTGTTTAGACAACTAAGGGTTCATTTTGGCACAGCCAAGGTTAATTTTACAGGGCTCCTTAAAGTGAGACAGTGGGCTCCGTGTAGTATGGCTGCACTCAGATACCCTGGGTGGGATTCATCTCACTTCACCACCTAAGGCACCACGAGATAGGAACTCAACTCCCATAGAGAGGCACCAACGTCTCCCCACTGACTTGGGAGAGAGGATAGGCAACTCACTGAGACCAGACCCTTATTCTCAAACAGTTTGGTGGGGTTCACATGTCCTGGCTATAAATGTCCCATCCCTAATTCCCTTTACAAACAAGGTAAGGGAAAACAGCTGATCTATTTTAGGCACCTTCCTTGGGATGAGACAACCTGTGCCCAGCTTCCACTGATGCCACCACCAGTGCATGTGAAGAGATCCCTGAGGAGGGGGCTGGTGCCTGTGCTGACAGCACCTATGTTCAAGCAGACAGAGCAGAAGGCTGGTCCTGGGGTCTCTTTATGAACGGATTACAGACCGCAGGACCTGCTTTTCCATCATGCAACATGCTACGAGAAAGTCAAGAGTATACTCAAGGATCATTAAAACTGTGGTGCAATACAACAGCAGCAGTTCTGCTGCATGCAGATCAACCAGTTTTCTCACATGTGAGTGAAAGAGATCTGAATTTTTCACATTAGCGTCAAAAACATACACAAAAAGGTTTAACAAAATACTCACAGCTAAAGTGATTTTGCCTAGGATTTCTTCTGGAATAACATCATCTAATACACTATATACATATTTGTAAAACTTATCAAACGAGGTAGACATGAGCTCCATACAGATCCAACAGTCACCCTGGAAAGAGAGAAGAATCTGTGTTACTGTCAAGATAAAAACGATAAACAAAATCTGGAGAGCATAAAGAGATCCCTTGAATCCAATAAAATACATTAACAGCAACATGCATTTGACAGGAAGGATTAAATTAGCAATGGAAGACTTCTCCCTGTACGCACCTCTCGCCCATTCCATTCACCAGCAGAGAAATCTAGTTGACCAGCTCAGACCTGGTATTATGTTTTAGATGCCTGAACCTAGATAAATCCAAGTCTCAAAAACTGTTTGGCTCTCCAGAAGGCTGCATGCACAGTGAAACACCAGCATACACAGCAACACTAAAAAAATTCCCTTCAGTTTATGATTGCCCTGCAGAGACATTTCACACAATATTCAGAGATATTTCTAAGCAAGAGCAAATGAAAATAAACCCAAGTATGTGGAGGGTTTTGTTGATTTGCATCTTACAGTTAAGCAATTTGAATGCAGAAAATTGTAAAACATACTAGTATCTGTGTTAAACCAAGGTAAGCTTAACTACCACAGGAGAAGAACATGTCTTTTTATCACCCCACCCCACCCCCCCCCCCTCCCCCGAGATCTGTAAATTGACCCTGTCCTGGTTTCGGCTGGAATAGAGTTAATTTTCTTCCTAGTAGCTGGCACAGTGCTGTGTTTTGGATTTAGTATGAGAAGAATGTTGACAACACACTGATGGTTTAGGTGTTGCTAAGTTCTGCTTATGCTAGTCAAGGATTTTTCAGCTTCCTATGCTCTGCCAGGTGCACAAGAAACTGGGAGGGGGCACAGCCAGAACAGTTGATCCAAACTGACCAAAGGGCTATTCCATATCATATGACGTCATGCTCAGTATATAAACTGGGAGGGTTTGGCCAGGGAGCAGCGATCGCTGCTTGCGAACTGTCTGGGTATTGGTCAGCGGGTGGTGAGCAATTGCATTGTGCATCACTTGCCTTGTATATTATTATTATTATCATTATCATCATTATTATATTGTTATTATTATCATTACTATCTTTATTTCCATTATTAAACTGTTCTTATCTCAACCCAGGAGTGTTTCTCACTCTTATTCCTCTGATTCTCTCCCCCATCCCATCAGAGTAGGGGGAGTGAGCGAGCGGCTGCGTGGTGCTTAGTTGCTGGCTGGGGCTAAACCACAACAGACCCACTCACAATGGATTTACCGGGGATGAGAAATGGATCCCCACAACACAGAAGGACTTCATCTTCTGTTTTAATATGTATCTACCATATGGGAATGGACAGTGTAGCCATGGACCGATCTTAGTTATTTCAATTTTTTTGGACATTTTACCTTCAGTTGAGGACAACAGAAGGCTTTGCATGAGCTAATTCTCTAGACTCTCATGCACTTCAGGCAACTCTCCATTGCTAGAAATACTAAAACACTAGAACTACACCTGGCCTCACCAGAAGCGACATACTCATACCTATCTTCTACAGGCTGTATCACAATGAGTGTTAAAACTGCATTAGTTGTCAAAAGCTAAGTGCAGAATAGAGTAGATTAGTCTGGATGTCTCGTCCTGGCTAAATACCACATAAAACACTTGTGTAGAGAGCAGCACCTTGTGCAGGCAATGCTGCCCTGGGCTGCCTGGGTGGTTCAGAGCACGAGATGCCTGTCTGGTTATGACTAAGCTGCATACTCTTGTGATATAAGAAGCAACAAATAGAGGAGAAACTTCCCAAAGTAATTATTCTACAGAAGGTAGATTTTTCCTGGCCAGACAAAACACAACCCAGCTAAACTCTATGTTAATACATGGAAATGAAATTAGAAAAAAAACCTAGGGTACGGACATGCAGGTTGTGTGGCAAAGCTCTGTGCTCCCATCCTGCACACCCAAGTCACTTCTGTTTGAAGCTATCTCCCAGTGCTCATGAGTCAGGAGCAACTCTCAAGTTACATTTAGCTGATGGAAAAGCTTGTAGAGCCACAGGTTTTAAGGCCAAAAAGGGCTTTTCTGCCACTCAGAATGACCTCCTGTGAAACACAAGCCGAGGAACTGCATCTGCCAAGATGCCTCCAGTCCAAATGCTTGGTTTAGCAGGAACAGGAGTGCCCAGCAAAGGTGCTGTTGAACACTTCATGCTGGTACCAGCAGAGGCATCGGTGCCACCCAGCTTGGTCTGGGGCTGCTCACACACGTGCAAGGTTGTTTTCAGCAATACAGACAGCAAATTGCCAGGAAGCATCCCACGTGCTGCCAGTGTTATGGATGCTGCTGCTTCGGTGACAGTGAATCCATCACATCTCCTGCCAAAGGAGGGATGCTGCCTCTGAGAGGAACAGAACAGAACAGACTAGACTAGACTATTTCAGTTGGAAGGGACCTACAATGATCATCTAGTCCAACTGCCTGACCACTTCAGGGCTAACCAAAAGTTAAAGCATATTGTTAAGGGCATTGTCCAAATGCCTCTTAAACACTGACAGGCATAGGGCATCAACCACCTGTCTAGGAAGCCTGTTCCAGTGTTTGACCACCCTCTCAGTAAAGAAATGCTTCCTAACATCAACTCCGAACCTCCCCTGGTGCAGCTTTGAACCATTCCCACACGTCCCATCACTGGATACCAGGGAGAAGAGATCAGCACCTCCCTCTCCACATCCCCTTCTCAGGAAGCTGCAGAGAGCAATGAGGTAACCCCTCAGCCTCCTTTTCTCCAAACTAGACAAGCCCAAAGTCCTTAGCCACTCCTCATAGGACATTCCTTCCAGCTCTTCACCAAGTTTGTTGCCCTCCTCTGGATGCACTGAAGAACCTTAACACCCTTCTTACATTGTGGGACCCAGAACTGCACACAGTATTCAACATGAGGCCACACCAATGCTGAATACAGTAGGATAATCACCTCTTTTGACCAGCTGGTTATAACAGAGAGAGCATCTCCCTTCTGCAAAGGGGGAATCTGCTTTCCTAGGAAGGGCTGAGCCACCAGTGGGGAAGAAGACTGTGGGTTCAGAGCCATGGGCAGCCCCATTTTACACTGCTCATTTGGCACCATGCTTTTTACATGAGCACAAGGGAGAGCAGGAGCTAATGTCACTTACCCAAGGGAAACGGCTGCTACAAGCCTGAGCCCAGAAAACACACATTTCACCCAAAACAAAGCAGAAGGAACTGATTGAAAAGGTACTGTGCCAGACACAGAAGCAGAGACACCACGGTGAAAGAGGCAAGTGCAACACAGCGGGAAGACGACACAACCAGTGCTTCAGAAGGCATGAAGAAAGGTGAGCTTAGGCTGCTAGAGAATGAAAGATTGGCTATGGATTAATTTGGCTGAGGACCTATTCAGATTTAAACTGCAGAAATGAAATTATGCAACTCATGCAGAAAATTTCATTTTACAGCACTGGCAACAAATGCAAAGTGCAGCTGAGGCACTTCTGTATTATCGAGAGTGGCTCATGAAAAGCATCATGGATCCAGTGCTAGTGATGTGCATAAATGAAGTGAAACTGGAACCACACCAGACCCTTACAAGCTACCTGTAGTGAAAGCAAACATGAATTCGTTCTACTGGCTGCAGGATCATTCAAAACATTGCTTCTGTTTTGACCAGCTTCATATAAAAATTTGGTACTGCACTACGTTCCCATGCTATTGTACTGAGACTGCAGGGGACTGGATTTGTTTAAGAATGCCAGAATATTACTGACCACCTACAGCCTTGTATTTATGTCCAATCACACCAATATTGTGTCTTCAGTCGCCCAGATTACAACAGTTGGTGTTTGTACAGCAAAAGCAAACTGAAGTGAAACAACAGGCAACCTTATCAGAGCAATTATCATAACAAAAGTTTCACAATATACTTTGTGCATCTGCAGGGTTGGGATGTGTGTGCTACTAAAAACTCAAACAAGTACAATAAATTGTTATCCAATGTTAATTTAACCATAAAAAAACCGCTGTACATGATCAAAAGCACCAAAGGAAAGACTTTGTTTACTTGGTCTCCTGAAGTATATACTATATAGAAATCCTGGATGTGGGCATTTATTGAACTGGTAATATCAAAATCTACCTGATCAACATGAATTCATGTCAGCAAGGTCAATGACAAAAGACGACAGACCTTTTCAATTATGCAGTTTCATTAAGGTTGGTGGCAAGATTCAAAACTCCACAGGTTCTAATCTCTTCCTGGGACTTGAAAGGACTTACCTATTGGCAAAGCTGATGAATTTTACTGAGGGCAAAAAGGAAGACTGGTAGGGATGACTGGGTAACAGTCACCCAGCCCCCTTTCTGATCAAATACAAAAAAGTGCTGATGTGCATGGGAAAGTTCTGCTTCATTGTGAATTGTGAGGACAAAATCATCTTAATGAAAGCTTCTCTTTAATTTATGCTCCTAGGTCAGGTTGATTTCTGAATAAGAAACAACAAAAGCAGCATTTTAATTTTCTCTTCCAGTTAGAGCTATTCTTCCAAAGAATATATTTTAGTCCTTACTGGGTATCAAATTACCAGACGCTAATGCACATCTTGTAGGCATTCCAAAAAATGTCAAGGAACACCCTGCACATTTCACTCAAAATATTGCTGCCCATCTCCAGGACATACACAAAAACTGCTTAACCAGCAACTGGGATGCTTCAACTTCTGAATGCAGTGTCCTGAGTTCCCAGTTGACAACTGAGCATGTCACAAAGATGCCACCCAGCTGGGGCCACCCAGCTGGAACACAGCCTGGCAGAAAAGGACGTAGGAGTCCTGGTGAACACCAAGCTGAACATGAGCCAACAATGTGCCCTTGCTGCAAAGAAGGTGAACAGTACCTTGGGCTGCCTTAGGCAAAGCGTTGCCAGCAGGTCGAGGGAGGTGATCCTTCCGCTTGACTCAGCACTGGTGAGGCCACACCTGGAGTACACTGTGTTCAGTGCCGGGTTCCCCCATACAAGAGAGACACGGATATACTGGAGACAGTCCAGCAAAGGGCCACTAAGATGACTAAGGGACTGGAGCATGTCTCCTATGAGGAAAGGCCGAGAGAGCCACGACTGTTCAGCCTGGAGAAGGCTTGGCAGGGATCTTATCAATGTATATAAATACCTGAGGGGAGGCAGCATAGAGGACGGAGCCAGGCCCTTTTCAGTGGTGCCCAGTGACATGAAAAAAGGCAACGGGCACAAACTGACACACAGGAGGTTCTCTCTGAACATCAGGAAACACTTTTTCACTGTGAGGGCGACTGAGCACTGGCACAGGTTCCCCAGGGAGGCTGTGGAGTCTCCACCCCTGGAGATATTAGAAATCTATTTGGACATGACCAGCCAGGTTAGCTCAGTTGGTTAAGAACACGGTGCTAATAATGCCAAGTTCACAGGTTCAATCCCTGCTTACTGCAGGGGGGTTGGGCTCGATGATCTCTCAAGGTCCCTTCCAACCCAAAGCATTTTATGATTCTATGACATGGTCCTGGGCAAGTGGCCCTAGGTGGCCCTGCTTGAGCATGGGATTTGGACAAGGTGACGTCCAGAGGTCCCTTCCAATATCCACCATTTTGTGATTCTGTGATACCTATACTGAAGGCTTATCACATTAGTGCACTGCAGGGAGAGGCCAACTTTTTATGTAAGTTGCATCTACACTACTGAGCAAGAATGTCATCACCCTCACATACCCTTGTATGACACAGAGGACACTTTTCCTATGGATGAGGGACTGATCAGGGGGACAGATGCCTTGAACAATGCCAACACAGCCAAAGTTTTCAATAGAAATAGAGTGTTGTGCATCAATAGCAAAGAGAGCAAACACCTTCTATCAACTGACCAAGGATATGTCCACAATTCACAGCAACGTCAGCACTGTGCTACTGACACATCCATACTAGCTCTTCTCTTGTACCAGCAGAAGCTCCCCACAGGCTAATTCACTCGGCTTCCCAGGCATGTTTTGCAACTTGCAATGAATTCTTCATTGAATAATTTTATCAACTGTTGAGCTTGCTAGTTTAAACTTGGCTCACACTGTGTAGGAGTCACTGCTGAGATCCCAAGTCAGACAAGGCTTTTTTCCTCTTCTCCTCTTGAGAAGGAAAGTAACAGGAACAGTTACTTTAAAAGAGTAATTAGTGTGGTTGTGATAACTCACCAAACATTCCCAGCTTTACAGGTATTGTCTCAAACTAGATTACCTGTAATGTTTCCAGCAGCCATGCAAGAAAAGAAGATTGTATCAGACCTAAAAACCCTCCAAACAGCAACATTCGGGGCAAAAGTCTCAGGGTTGCCCAATGCAGTCCTATGGCTGAGCCCAACACTCCTCTTTTCTCACTAGAAGAAAGTGATCAAGTGAAATCTTTGCAGAAACCCTAGCAATCATCTTTTTTTCTCCCCCACCTAGCAAGTACTGCTTTCAGAGGTAACAAAAGGACACAAGTAACCAGACCCTCTTCAATAGAGCGTCTCTGATGACTGACATGGAAAGCTCTGTGTGCGTTTGCAGGAGTCAGGAGTCACAGTACAGCTTCACGGGGCCAGGGTGAACCTCACAAAGTTCAACAAGGCCAAGTGCAAGATCCTGCACTTGGATCCGGGCACTCACCAGTATAAATAAGGACTGGGGGATGAAGGGATTGAAAGCAGCCCTGCGGAGAAGGACTTAGGGATATTGGTGGATAAAAAATTAGACATGAGCTGGTAACGTGCACTTGCAGCCCAGAAAGCCAACTATATCCTGGGCTGCATAAAAAGGAGCACGGCCAGCAGGTTGAGGGAGGTAAATCTCCCCCTCTACTCCACTCTGGTGAGATCCCACCTGGAGCACTGCATCCAGCTCTGGGGTCCTCAGCACAGGAAAGACATGGACCTGTTAGAGTGGGTCCAGAGGAGGCCACAAAAATGATCCAACAGCTGAACACCTCTCCTATGAAGAAAGGCTGAGAGAGTTGGGGTTGTTCAGCCTGGGGAAGAGAAGGATCTGGGAAGACCTTATTGTGGTGTTTCAGTATATAAAGGAGGCTTATAAGAAACATGGAGAGAGACTTTCTACCAGGGCCTGTAGTGACAGGACAAGGGGCAATGGCTTTAAACTGAGAGAAGGTAGATTTAGGTTGGACATAAGGAAGAAATGTTTTACAAAGAGGGTGGTGAGACACTGGAACAGGTTGCCCACAGAAGTTGTGGATGCCCAATGATTGGAAATGTTCAAGGTCAGGTTGGATGGGGCTTTGAGCAACCTGATCTAGTGAAAGATGTCCCTTCCCATGGCAGGGGTGTTGGACTCAATGATCTTCGAAGGTCCCTTCCAACCCAAACCAATCTGTGATTCAATGATTTTATGATTCATCAGCCACCGAATCCCTTCTGTAGCCAGGAGTATAGCCAGGGGTATAACTACTCCTTCTGGACCTTCCTCCAGGCCTTTCTCTTTCTGATTCTCTTCATTCTCCATCCTTTACTAGATGCAACTTTCTTCTCTCTTCTGTTAAGTAGTCATGCTATGGACATGAAAACCATTTCACTTTACAACATCAGTGCTTAGGGATTCTTTCTGTTATAGAAAAAACAGGTTGATGTTTTCTACCTAGGATCATTAAAGAACCAAGTAATAGAGCAGCCCACTCAACAGCTGCACTAACAGAATGAAGGATGCTGTGACATCAAGGTCACAGCTTCATCGACGAGAGCAGAAGCAGACAGAGCGCTGTCCCATGGAGGACCTGACTCCAGCACGTGCTCCATCTGGTACCAGTGCAATGAAGTCCCTTACTCCATGCAAAGGCTGAAATGCTGTCTTCTACTTTTTCAGCTTTGTTCTTGTTTCATTAAACAGGCAATTTAATCTCATATAACAGGTGCCAATAAACTCAAGCAAAGTCCTGTACCCAGCAATCAACTTGTAGTCTTTGCATTGTTACGCATTACATTACATACACAGACATGCGTAATAACAGAAGGACATCCCATATGACTAAAAAACAAGAAGCAAATAATATGTGTTCAGATGCTGCCTGCTGAGGGACAGGCAGGACCAGTTCTCAGAGAAGACTTTCCCTATCTGAAAATGCTTGCCGAACAAGTCAGACAGAATACAACTAGGAAAAATATTTGTGTAGTATTTTTTGCCTTTCCAAATCAAACTTTTCATACTCATGGAGGCTGCACAGTAACTTGTCTGTTTACAGTTACTTTCTGAATTGCAAGCTGGGATACTAGTCTGTCTTCAAAATAAGTCCTTGAACAGTTTTGTCCAATTTGGTTTAGTACTCCCACTCCCCAAACTGTCAGGATCCAAGAGGTTAGCTCTGGTTCTCCGTACCAAGAGCTCACTCTTCCAGAAAGGCTACTTGCCTTTCAAAACAGCCCAGCGGCACTGCTGCTGTTCCTGAAGCTGCTATAGTCTTGTCAATCATCTGATTGTTAAGCTGTCTACTCAATGTTTAAGCTCCTCTAAGAGGCTCAAATTGAAGTCTTTCACCTTTTAGGAGCAGACAGAAGAGGAATTCCCATCTGTAGCTCCATCCACCCCTGGAGAATCTGAATCCTGGCTCAGAGCAGGTGGTCCCAAGAGGCTTTTGGAACTTATTTCCTTACTTTTCACCTTGAAATGCTGGAACAAAGAGCTCTGTTTATACCTATTTTGCTGTAGAGCTTCTTGAGAGGTTCAGTCTTTAGCAACGTCCCATGTACTCTTACACTCCAGAGGATGGTGCAGCAGTGACCTGGATCATTCACAGTTATTTGGGAACAGATCTGCTAAGCAGGGTGCGGGGGTGAGACAGGTTCAAACACATTGGTGAAATTCTTATTTTCACTTTCTGTGCTTCTCTGCTGTCATAGCTTTAAAAGATGTAATTAATATTAGAACATGTAATTAATACGACAAGCCAGAAAACCTTATCCAAGCATACCAGCTCATCCTGTGTACCTTTGACGTATGTGACTTGGAACATCACCTTGGCAGTAAGGGACTGAGGAGAGGAGAAGGTAGCTTTCATCTCAGAAGCAAATACCACTGATGCTGAGGGTGGGGGAAAAGGGGATCCCAGGGACCAACACAATATAACCCAGAGTGACCTTACTGAAACCTCTCCCAGATGGAGCACTCAAGGAGCCCTGCCTGGCTGCAAAGGGACAGGATTTTTGGACAAGACAAAGGGTGCAGTAGAAGCCAGGCTGACATTTGGGTGCTGATCAAGTTAGGTTTTTATACTATTTATGTACTTACACTTACATCCTGGGATATGCCTAGAGCTCCAGAGGAGTGACAGGCTCATACAGCTCTGAACATGTTGCTCATCAGCATCTGGCAAGATACTGTCTTACCCAGAGACTTTTCTTTAAAACAGCTGACAGCCTTATCATTTGTATTTCAACAAAGCTGGAAATATTCAGCCAAGTCTGAGGGTGGTAGGAGCTTGTACTGTGTGAACATGGACAATGCCTCCTGGCCCAAAATGGCTCCGTGTTTAAACAGATAAGAAAAAGCAGAGCATGGGAAAAGGAAGGATTATTATCCTTATTTTAGAGTCTGAGATTTAAAGCCAGAGGAGTGACTTGGCAGAATTACAGAGGCAGACTCTCTAGAAGCAGGAATTGAATATTCAGTCCCAGTTTTGGGCTTTAACTACAACATTGACCTTCTTTCTCTAAGAGTTTCCCAGTAAATCCCCAAAAGACTCTGCACAGGCTGCTATGCCTGATAATATGCAAAGAGGACTAGGTCTCTATTTTCCTTCTTCCCTTGAGTAGGTGTACTGGATTTGTGCTGAATTAGCAGAAAACAGGCAAGGCTACAAGTCTACCACCCTACACTGTGCCAGCTTCAGTACCAGAGCAACTACAGGAGGAGGAATAATCAACACCTGCAGGAGAGCTGCAGGAGCTGCTGCTTTCTGGAGGAAGAGGATGCAGTAGTCAGCTTTTGATATTTTGATATTCATCTTCTCCAAAGCTCTTGTTCTTGCAAATAGACCAAACATTTGCAATTCTGTGCTGCTCACCAGTGCTATATTCCTCTTCTTGTGCCTGTACTGAACAGGCTCAGCTCAGACTGAGGACTGGCCTCCAACCATGGCACAAGACTATCCAGGCTGCATAGAGAAGGCCAGCTTCCCAACTGTTTTTACTGGTCATTCGAAGCTAGATAGCAATGGGAGTGCCTGGGCAAAGCACAAGGAGATAGAAGGATACCTTCTGTGGCCCTGCAGCATAACATCTACTTTAAATTACAGTAAGTAGATGGTAAAACAGTCACAAATGTGCACTGATTAACATCATATTCCTGGCCATGAACAGCTAAAGTATGTCAGGATTAACTGTGGTCAGCTGACATAGCTTTCAATGCTCTAATTCTGTTCTTCACTTGGAAGCACTCATAGAAACATCTCATTGAATAACCCACTGCACAACACACACATATATATTGCTCCTTTCAAGAACAGTCATGCAATTTGGTCTCTGGCCCAAAAGGACAGAGTAGAACCAAAAAAGATGCAAAGAACAGCAAGAAAGATGATCAAAGGTCTGGAAGGGGTTCCATGTATGACACAGGCTGGCACTTACCAGGCTCAGTAAGACATGACAGAGGGGGAATATGGCAACTGTCCATAAAATCCTCAGCAGCCTGGAGAGGATGGATGAAGATCAATTGTTTACTGCCTCTTCAAATACAAAAACTAGGGGAAGCACTAGAGGCATCACTCAAAACAGCAGGATGAAAATTCAAAGTGAATCAATGTGATGGGCCTTCAAACGAGGGGTGGACAACCAAGGGAAGTGCCTCTCAGGAAGCACCATGGATGCAAAAAATGTACATGTATTTAAGGGGAAACGGAACACTTTCGTGGAAAAGAAATCCAGTAGGAATCACTCAGCACAAAGACAGTACATCTAGCTCAGAAGACACTCAGCTGCATACAACTGAAGGCTATGGCGAAGTATCACACACACTTCTGCAAGCAGATCCTGTGAGCAATTGCCAGAGACAGAACACCCCACTAGGAGTTTTGGTCTAACCCAGCATGGTTGCCCTTATGTATCTGCAGGTACAAACCACTTCAAGGCAGGTGCATGTCAATCTGGGCTTTGACACAGCCTGGATACGTACATACATACATACATCAGATAACCTTATAGGGAGCTGTGACTACTATCACAGCAGCCACCTTCATTACAGGGATACAGGTCCTCCACATGGTTGGCTCTCACAACCACTGCCATAAACCACATTTGCATCCAAGCACTGTGCCACAGAGCTGCACCCAGCTCAGCAGCATACACTCTGCATGGGGGAGCCACAGACCCAGAGCTCATCAAGAGAGAAAAAAAGCAGGAAAGAAGGAGACTGAAATATGCAGAGAGACATAACAATGACTGGGAATAGCATGTTTGTGCTCAGCAGTACACAGGCTTGGTTAAATAGCTCTCTACTTTTAATCAAGGGTAAGAAACCTAACATAAATTAACTTTTCCTTATTGCAAGTTGGAAACTGCTAAGAAACAAAAAAAAGTAAAAACCAAACTCTGCTATGAATGAAGCAAGTTTGGGGTGCCCACCTCTCTGAAGAGTGCGCCATAAAACTGAACAATATACGGACAGTCACTGCTTCGCATTACTACATCAAGGTCCATCAGAAGCTGCTTCTGTTCTTTTTCATCCACTGTCGACCGAATTCTCTGAAAGAGGAAGAGTGGCAAAGACTTTATCACTTACATGCCATTACTATATCCTCAGACCCACTTCTGGAGACACATGCCAGGGACCCCAAAACCAAGGCTGAGCAGGCAATCCCCAAGGCATGCTCAAACACACTCTAGAGAATTAAGCTGTACTCTCAAATAAGAAATATAACTGAAAACCCCTAAAGCCATTTAATTCAGACTATAAAATCCCCGGCCCTCTCATGAGTATCAACATTTTCAGAGGAAATGTCAGAATGAAATTAAAGAGCAGAGATTTCATTGGAAACTACAGCAAAACAATATATTCAGGCTTTCATTTCAAAACAAATTCCCACACAGTTCTTAGCCATGCTGGATGGGGCTCGAAGGCTGTTTTGAAAATTAACGAAGGAACATTATGTTTAAAATTTCCAAGACAAGCACAGAAGACAAAAAGGCTCCTTCCACCATGCCTCCACCATGGCTGGCACAGTGAAAAGGGACCATCACATAACTGAGCGAACACATTGCTCTGGTAATGCTAATGGTGGGCAACAGTCCCTTGAGCTCTTCTCATAAAACTAACCATTCTTTACGTAGTACTGGCCTAGGGAACATTAACACTATATAAAAGATATTTATATATATATATATAAAAAAATGTATATTACTATTTGTATATAAAGATATATATGTATACACACACTATATATATACACTATATATGAAGAAAAGTCTGATTTGGGCTTGAAAGAACAACACAAGTTTGAAAAGAAAAAACTGTACATGTTCAGACATGAAGCTTGTTAAATGAAGGATGGAGAAGACCATCCACAGTTTTTCATGTGATTTTACAGACATATTTAACATCTTGCATTAATTAATGCACTCCCTGAACCACAGGTGAGGAAAATTGTGATCCTGAAGGTGTGACTCATGTTGAAAAATCATTAAAAAAAAAACAAGAAAAAAAATATTTGGTGAGAAGTCCAAAGCAACAGAGGTAGCCTGGACCCTCCTTGAGGAGAAAAACTACTTGGCTATCCAAGAAAGAAAAATTATTTAAGGTTATGGGAAAATCTGCAAGAAACCAGCACTCACTCCCACCAACACTACTGCCTTGTGAGCAACTGCTGGTGGCATCAAGACCACACACGTTATCAAGCACAAGGCTAAGAATATGAAGGTACTTTCAAGGTTGGCCATTCATATTGCACCATTTGAGAAACAGTGCATGATTATGTACCTTAAGACTATTTTGTGATGACCCGCACAAAATGAGGACAGTATTGACACTCTAATTTTCCTTACCTTTAGTGTATCCTGATATTTTGGTAATTCACCATTCATTCTTAATGTTCTAGTAGCTCTAGTTTGGCCTAGACCGGTAATTGTCATGTTCGTATTGCCCTTTTCCCTCCCAGTGAATTCTAGAGTACTTGGGAAAACTGTCAAGAGACTTGCCCAGCATACCCACAGTCTGTAACGTCCACACCCTGCAATGCCACTGAGTGGGTGGGATTTTGTAGTTGTAAACAGAGCAAGAAGATGGCTCAACAGACTAGTCGTGAAACTAAAAATCTTCACCTCTAGGTCACTGGTTCAAGTCTGTTTCACAGAAGTTCAGTCACATCACTGAAGAAAGGCTGACAAGTTTTATTATTTCTTTGTCTTATGTCTACACCATATAAACCTTTACAACCCCCTGCTGAGATATCAAAGGCTGAGCAGATTGAATGTCACTTTCTAGGTGGCATACCATCAGCACCACGTGAAATGATAACGCCATTGCTCTGACCCTGATAGAAGACGATGGATGTCAAAGCCACCATGGCAGGACCTATGAGGAACAGTTTAGTCTCTCACTGAGATGCTACCCACTCCTCTGAGAAGTTCGCCTCTTTGGTGAGGCGCTTTTTTCCATACTGTAACTCACATCTTCCTTCTGTGCCAACTCCACCTCTCTCTGTCTCCAAAAAGCCTCTTTCCTGGTCACCTGGAGTCTCCCAGCCCCACTCTGCATTCTCCCTGCATCTGCACAATCCTGTCACAGCCATCCCTGCAGCATGCTCCTCAAACTCCACAACTTCCCCTGAAAGCATCTCCTCCCACCTCTGACACTTCCTTCTCTGCTGTTACTTCTCCAACTCTGGAAAGCACGTGAAATGCATGTTGTATGGAGGAGGCAATTTTAAAGGCACCCCAGAACAACACTGAACCCAAAGATGCCTCCTTTTCCCAAACACAATCTCCCCAGGAAGAAAGAGAAAGGGCAGGCAGAGGACCCAGAGGATGGACAGTAGGTTGGCTATAATGCAGAGCATCCAGGCAGACACAGGAGCCAAAGGACACCTTGAGAAGCCAGCATGGAGTCCCCAACAAACACTGCTTCAGGGAGTGAAGGTAAGGACATGATGCAAGACTGGGAGGTCTCATTACAAGAGTGCTGGAATTACAGAATCATAGAATGCTTTGGGTTGGAAGGGACCTTTAGAGATCATCTAGCCCAACCCCCCTGCACTGAGCAGGGACATGTTTACCTAGATCAGGTTGCTCAGAGCCCCATCAAACCTCACCTTGAATGTTTCTGGAGACTGGAGGCTGGCAAATTCAAGAGGAGGGGAAAACTATCAGGGACAGCATGCAGCACAGTGCTGAGCTGGGGTCAGCCCAGGCTGGAAAAGGTGGCTTTGTTTAGCTGGAGCACACCAGGGAGCCTGCGGCATGCCAGTGGTCCCAACTGACCAGCTAAGGGACAAGCATTCACTAGCAAAACAAGGAAGAAACAGCAAACAGTGACTGAAGTCAACAGCAGCCACTACACAAGTAACACGTGAGCTGCAATGACGATCTGCTACCTAACTCCAAGGCAGAGTGCAAAACACTACAACAGCTCCCACAGACAGACTCCCCCAAGAACATGGGAGATGGCAGGGAAGGAAGACACAAAGTGAGGCAGCAGCCTGAAGGCACCGCTTAAGACAGGGATGTACAGGTCTGACGTCACTTCAGGTCTTACATCTCAGCCTACATGTAGTCACTGACATGGCCAAACAAGCCAGGTAAGGAGAAAGTGGGTTTTGTAGTAGAGGCTTATGGGAAGTCTTGTTTTTAACAGTGCCTTGTTGGCCTCAAACTTAAACTGCATCAAAATCATAGAGTCATAGAATCATAGAATCGTTTAGGTTGGAAAAGACCTTTAAGATCATCCAGTCCAACCATTAACCTACACTACCAAGTCCACACTAAACCAATCAAGGGTAGACTAGACTAAACCATGTCCCAAAGTGCCACATCTACCCATTTTTTGAACACTTCCAGGGATGGTGACTCCACCACCTCTCTGGGCAGCCTGTTCCAATGCTTGACTACCCCTTCCGTGAAGAAATTTTTCCTAATATCCAACCTAAACCTCCAGAAGAAAATTCTCCAGCCCTTTTAATACAAACCCAGGTTAGGACAAAGCTTTCTGGTATCAGGAACAAGAGTTCTGAAAGCTATGCCCTGGGCAGCATAAACAGCAAAAGGATAAGCTATGCTGTAGATTGGGCCACTCTCAAAGCCAGACAGATCCCAGAAACCAGACCCAAAACAGAAGAGATACAAGCCAGCCCCAATATACACATGAAAAGATTCAGGTGCAGTGGGTAGCAACCAGTTAAAAAAAGAAAAGGAAAGAAAAGAAAAGAAAAAAGAAAAAAAAAGCTCTAAACACCAAACTGAAAAATAGCTCCTTGTCAAAAGTCAACACAGTGCTGTCCTGCGTACAGGGTTCACACGTGTCCTCAGCAGAAAGCACAGCACAGCAGTGCTTGACAGTGTCACCAGAGGGCTGGTGCTCCCTGGGGATGGCAGGGACAGAGGGCACCAAACCAGCAGGAAAAAGGGGGTTTGCCCACTCACTGCCAAGGACAAGAGTATTTACCTACCCATCCGAAACACATTTACTCCTGACAGAAGTACGTCAGGTCTTCCACTTCACAACCAGTTTCCCACCTCCTTCCTATAATAAGGTTCTCACTCTTTCTCACCATTTCCTTTTAGCCCTTACCCATTCACTCATTTTCCAGTGTACTACCAGCAGGGCTTGGAGCACTGGTTTCCCCAACTCTCAGCCAGCTATCCAAACAGATGAGTGAAAGAGAAAATTCTGCACAATAAACCATAAGGAGTCAACCTGGGTGAGGGTACCTAACTGTGCGAAGAATGGAAATGATGATTTGCAATAAAGCCAGCTTGCAAAATGCCCCAAGACTTCTCTTCAGAAGCCATACAGGAAATCGGAAGGACAGAGAAACTTGCCCCTTGACTGAGCTTAATACACTAAAGCATCATTTTGGTGGGCTTTCATGGGCTATCAGGCATCCAGGTAAGGATGGAGGTATAAATAAATGCTGAATTTCTGCTCTCAGGGATACCTGATATTTCGCAATCTATTTCAACTGTGAGACTGCCATCAGAGAAAACCTGTGAAAGCCAAAGACATGAACATCTGTTTTAAAGCTATGGATGAGACAGTAAGCACTGACTACAAGGCAAAATGATGTGAAAGAAGCACTGTGCTCTGAACAAGAAATTGCTCCACAGCCTACTGGCGTCTCCAGGAAGAACAGGGATCTTTTATGGACACCTCATAGGTTTGACATCCTGCTGAATTTTATGTATCTCTAAACAGTGCCTTAGCCAGCTTCTCCGATTACCCAATTGATCTTGAAATTTCTTCTCATTTTCTTAGGACAAGTTTAGAGTAGAAGTGGTGGAAGACCACCTGTAGTCTGGTCAAAAATACTGCTAGACTAAAGAGAAAACAAGAAACCAACAACAATATCTGAGGACATTGGTTGGAACTGGAGACTAGACTACGCAATATTGCAGAGTGGGACTAAATCAGCTAGGCTGATTTATCCAGTAGATATCAGAAGATACGGAAAATTCTGGTATATGGCTGAAAATCACTATGTCTTTTGGAGTGAAGGAAAACCGAACACAAGGATTGTGGACAAAAATGCCCTCTCCCCAGCTGGTTTACTCTCCTAGGTGTAACTATTTCTGACAGAAAAATAATTAAATTAAAAAGAGGTGCAAGACATTTCCATGGGGCCACAAAACACCTGAAGGTCAGCTGAAGCACAAACCACTCTACTCACCTCTTGATGCTGTATTTTTCAGCCAGTGAACTGGCTGAAAAGAAATTGGCAGAAGCTGCTAATACTGAACCACAAATGTCGGAGGCACTCCCTGCTGTGGAGCAGAAAGGGCCTGCCCAGCCCCCTGGGGCTAGGGGTGCTAAAGGGGAGAGGAGTGGGAGGGGAGGGCTCCTGCCAGCCTCCTGCGGGCTCAGAACACCACTGCCATGCTCAGGCTCCTGACCCACACAGGTGCTACCTAACAGATTAAAGGTTGGCTGTTTTAAATATTCACTTATTTACCTTGTGAACTCTTCAAACAAGAAACTTTCCTAGCCTTCAAGAGGCCTTTTTAAGTACGCTGGCTAATAAAACTCACACCAGGTACACTATTTAAGTAAAAGCAGAGCGTCCCGCTCCAACAGGGAGAACGCTCCCCAGCTTTCATTCCAGTTTGGGCTTTTTTTCATTTATGTATTTTTATACCAGTTTGAAAAAAACAAGTATGCCAAAGATCTTTAAAGGGTCTTTAAAGACCCTTTTTTGTGTGAACTATCACAAACACCAGAGGAAAACCCCAGGACAGAAAGAAACCTCCCAGCTGCTGGATGAGCTTCCCAAGAAAACCATTTGACCCAAATAAAATGGGGCTTCTCTATGGTTCCTCCAATGTGCCAAAGACAGTCCTGTTCCTTGAATTTGTAGTACCGTCATGAAACAAGATGCACAACTCCCAGAGCAGCTGGGACAACAACACGTAGTGATGCTGGAGGGCAAAGACAAAATAGAGTTGGAGAACAGTACATACTGTGAAACCTCTGGCATAAAACCAGGAGTGACGGCAGTGGAGCGGGTCCTGAGAATGGACCAGGGCTCTCTGCAGAGCAAAGAAGCCCAGGAGATTATTCACAAGTCACTTATGAACTGCCACAGACTGGGCAAAAACAGACTAAAGAGAAAATAAGAAACCAGAAACAAAGTCAAAGGATACTGGGTAAAATTGGAAGCCGGACCAGGCAATATCACAGAGAGCTGGTGCTGCAGGCAAATGCTGGCCAGGGCAGGTCGTCTTCAAGGAAAATGAGGACCCCAGAACAGAAGCATGCCAAGGAGGTGAGGAGTTAATGTACAAACCAGCCTTGCAATCGTGAATTTGCAGAGACAGAGCTTGCACTGGAC
Organism: Pelecanus crispus; assembly: GCF_030463565.1. Taxonomy (NCBI): domain Eukaryota; kingdom Metazoa; phylum Chordata; class Aves; order Pelecaniformes; family Pelecanidae; genus Pelecanus; species Pelecanus crispus. Next base: position 15,710,103 of record NC_134654.1, on the reverse strand, counting down.
AAAATTGGCCTGTTCTCTTTCCCACCTGGTAGAGTCTTGACTTTATATGCCAATAAATCCTCAAGAAAATGAATAGGGTTTTTTTTCAGTGAGAGGAAAACCGCAATGCCAGCTGACCCAGAGCAAACAGGGACTTTGCATCTCTAGGAAGATCGGAGAGAAGAAGGGACATAATGAATAAGAGGATTGTCTTTCATTAAGATTTGGAAAACATAACACAACATTTTCCAGGGGCAAATATGAGGAAGGTTTGAATACAAATCCTCTGAGTTGGATTCCTCTTTCCTTTATCCTCTTCCCCTCTTCCTGATGGCTCTAGGAAGAGGCTCCCTAGGGCAGAACAGGTAAGGGATGCAAAAGCATCGCAGCAAAGATGGCAACTGTCTGCCTCCAAAACCAACCTGCTGCAGTTGGCAGCCTCACAGGCATAAGGTCCCTGCTCCTGCAGCTACTCCAGCCTGTTCCTGAAGAGGCATATAATGTCTTACGTCTTTTTATTATTTAAATAGGTATTCATAGAGGCACAGAATGACAAAGGCTGAAGGAGAGGAAGGAGCAGGACTGGGGACAACATCATCTGAGCCTCTCCACAGCAATGCTCTGCCAGCCAAAGCTTTGCTGGAGTGGTTTCATGCCAGCAACACGACAAGGCTCATTTTCCTCCTTCACCGTTGATGCTCAAGCACAGATGAAAGCTTTCTGACTCATTCAGGGGCCTGGCAGCCCTGCCCATGTGAGTAGCTAGACACCCTCATTACCTCATTAAAGGTGCCAGGATTACATCTGCCAGGATCCATACATTGGCTGATGAGGCCAAAAAGCATAAAAGGGAAAAATAAAAGAAAGTGGTGCCTCCACCTGCAGATGTCAAGTTATTTCGGCGATATTTCAGCACTCAGGAATTATTTTCCTGCAGTGGTAAGAAATATAGACAGGAAGCATAGCAAAAAGGCTGTGCTGAGGGAACTCAGGGTGCTCTGTGGCACTGGTGAAAGCAGAAGGCTAAGCTAAACCACACTTCAAGGAACCAAAGACTGTTCCTTGTGCAAAGGCATGACAGGCTAGAAAAAGCCAGAGGAAGGAGCTGGAAATGGGATTTGAGGGTACACTCCAGCAGCTGCATCTGTGCAGGCTGAGAGGTGCGCAGCATGAGTGCCCAGAGGCACCAGGCTGCCTTAGCACAGCAGGTGCTGGGATCCACCAGAGGAAGACTCCATCACGGGGGAAGAGCAAGGTTTCACCCACTCTTTACAATGTAACTGCAGCACACTTGCAGAGCAAAGAGGATTTGAATCTGTCTGCGACAGAAGGGGCTGACAAGCCACAAGGGATGCAGCCTGTAGCTGCAAACAAGACTTGGCCCTTTCAGAAGTGGGGTAGGAAGATCCCTGCCTGTGCTGGAAATTTGCAGCAGTGGTAGTGGAAATTTGGGTACTGGTGGAGAAGGATGGAGAAGCAGCCGGGGGAGGCCCCCATACCAATTTTCCCTCCATCTAATTAGCAGCTTCTGGAGTCATCTCTGTGTTTCATTCATCAGTACAGAACAGACAACAACTTTTGGCTAGTGACCTCCATAAACCTACTGGCTACTGCTGAATGTCCTTCCAAGGATGATTTGCCTGCTGCGCTGATGTTGCTCTTGGGAAGCACAGGACAGGGACAGCAGCATCACCAAGTAACCAGAAACACTGGCTCCTCAATCCAGCTAGTTGCAGGGCAGCATTCCTGATGCCCTGCACACAGCATGGTGCCACACCACAGAGTTGCAAGCAGGTGTCATTGAGATCATAGCCAAGACCTCAAATTACTAGACTGACATGTTTTCTTCTCAAACCACCATCCCCCTTCTAAATCTCCTCAACCTTCTCTTACAGAAGGGCATTATGCTAAATGAGAAGAAAACGAGTTCCTGCCTGTGGAGCAAGGAGAGACAGTGGAGAGCAGCTGGTTTCCCTGAATGCAGGTGGGGAGCTGGGGCTTCAGAAGGCAACAGCTCTGCAAGCTGTCAGGACACCACAGGCTTGAGGGAGACAAGAGACAGCCCCAAACACGGATGGCCCACAGGGCAGATTTAGACAGAGCAGGAGCAGGAAGATTAATGCACAACCTCGGCTGCCTGAAAAGAAACAGCAATCTGAGAAAGAAAAGGCTGAGTAGTTTGGGATGAATTAGTTGCTAGTCCAAGCTCAGTCCTGTCCTGAAACCTAACCTCAAATAACTGCACCATGCAAGCTGTGGAATAGTTGCTGCTGCCTTGGAGACCTCGCTTACTGTTCCACCCGCAGGTCTTCCTTTGCTCAATTTCATGTTTTATCCCCACTGGGACAAACAGAACAGACCCTTGCAACTGATATTTTAGAAATGATGCAGTTGCCCAGACCCTCCAACCTTCCTTCTCCTGCAGGCCTAGCCATGCCTGCCCAAGGGCCCTTTTCTCTTTTCAGAGTAAAGGTGGCATCATCCCAGCCCACAACTTTGACAGTTCAAAGTTTAGACACTGTACACATTAGGTTTCATTGTTTAAAAGTGAGCCCCCAAGCCCAGCACCCCCCTGGGGCTCAGACCATCTCTCTTCCCTTGGGAAAGCCAGCTCAACAGACTGTGCAATGTAACTTCCAACTGCACATGCTTCAAGAGCATGGCATTGGTGACTTCTGCCTCTCACATGGGAGCTGTACCTGCATCACAGACCCTTGACGCTGACAAGATTATCCTACGATACTGAACATCCCTTGTGCAAACACAAGTCTGGGACAACAGAGTTTCTGTGCTAGCAGACACATCTCCTTCTCAGTGACGTTAGCTAATTCAGCAAATCACTCTTCTTGGCACAGCTGTACCTGCTGCAGAGCTTCATATAACAAAGCCACTCAGCTATAGGTATACCTTTTTCTTACCCATGACTATGATTATAGTAAAAAAACTATAGTTACTCAGGTCACACACCTTAGGTTTGAGAAGCTGGGAGTGCCCAGGCATCGCTTCACTACATCAGTGGTTTTCAACCTGTCCTCTGCAAACTCCATCTACAAGTTCCACCAAAGGCACCTAAGAGAAACAAGCCTTTAGCTACAGGCACCCTCTAGCTCCACTGCAGACTTTTAGGGATTCAAAACCAGGTTGAAACACCACTGCATGGTGATTCAAAACACTGAGACCTGGCCACTGATCCCACCACTGTAAGGAAGTCAATATTTACTGGAGAAAATCAAAGGATGGTGGATACTCCAGTAACACACACTACAAAACAAGTATGAAATACATTCACAGCAGCTACAGCTGGGGCCGAGACATGTCTACCCAGCACACGACACCAGCAAGAGTAAACATTTCCAGACCAGATCAAGGAATATTCAAAGAAGACAGAGAGAGTTGGAAAAGAAAGCAACACAGACTCCTACACAGCTCACTTTTATTCTTTCGTGGGAGCCATGGGAGAACTTACAGTTGATATCATCAAAAGAGTTAAAAGACTGATGTCATTAGCTAGCAGCAAGCAAAGGGGGGGGGAGAGAGAGAGAGAGAAGGAATGGCTACTGCCCACCTCACCCAGCTTGATGGACAAGCAGCTCCTCATAGATGCCCAGTGAGCAGCACTGCTGCGGCAAGACGAAGATTACTCTATATTGCTCACCTAGGGAATGAGGTTGCATATTGTTTGTGGTTTTAAGGTGAGGTTTTGGGTAGCATAAGGTACAAAATGGACAGTCCAGAAAACTGCTATGCTTTCCATCTCCAGAGAAGGTCCAGCATAGTAAGCACAAAGCAAAGACACTCCATCATACATTAGCAAGAGCAAAACGTTCCCTAGAAGATGTCTGCGCCATTCCAGCTCCTCCTGGTGAGGCTACACCATGGCACATGCTTACATAAAAAGCAAATTTTAATTCACTACATTATTTCACAAAAGACACCAAGAAGCTGTTAGATGTCAACTTGTGCCTACCACCAACCTAGGCTGTATCTGAACCAGTGACCCAGAGGTGAAAGGCCCATGCCCCATTATCAGTCTTCAGAGACATGTGATCCCCTCAAAACAGTAGGTTCCTGATAGGCATTTTCAAAAGGGCACAAGCAATTATGAGAGCGTCACAAATCACTTGACAATATGCCCATTATACAATGCATTTTCAGCAAATAGCAGCCTTTACACTGGAAATAAATAGAAAAGAGCAGTAGATGGGTGCTAGATAGAAGAAAATTAATTCTCCAGCACATTTCATCCCTAATGGACTGAAGTACAAATGTAAGTATGGGCATCACCTACTTTAACTGCCATAATTTGCCCACTTGGTTTGTGGACCATTTTGTTGACAGAACCATAAGCGCCTCGTCCAATTTCTCCAAGGTCTTTCAAGTCCTCTGCTGTAAAATCCCAATGTTGTTCAGGGGAAATCTTCAATTTTCCTGATGATTCAATGCTGTGTGTTCTCAGTCTCTCTCTGTCAAAAATATTGGGAAGCAATTTTTCCACATTTTAAATAGTCTGTAAATTTCTCTTTTCAGCACTTGATTAAACATTAGAAGAGAGGGGTTCACAAAGGCTACAGCAACAATCTGACTCCACGAAGGATTTTGGTTGGGGTGGGGGGTGTAGGGATGAGGGAGAATGTTAAATGAAAAATGACATACAATTGCCCACAGCTTCAATTAAGGATAAGTTTCTCCAGCTGCGGCATAAAATTCAACGTGTCTCATATAGTAGAGTCATTCTAATCACTCATTTATACAGTTCTTTCTACTTTGCACAAAATACATCAAGCTTCAAGCAGGATCTGGTAACATGCAGAACCAAGAGACTGAAGAGCACTCCCCAGGCCCATCCCCAAAGCTTCTGCTGCTCTACACCACCACACTCCCAGCAACTGTCTCCCTTCTAGCTGGGTTTCTATGCAACACAGGCAAGATATTCTGTGTGAATCCAGGGGACTTTAGAAGCGTTTGCTCTTAATGGAAAACTGCAATTAATTTAAAAATAAACCCAAACATTTTAGGTAATCATTTCATTTATTCAAAACCAAATACAGAGCCAGTAATTTGTATTTATAAAAAACAAGACAAGTTGTTTGTGACATATGAAAACAAAACCTGACTGTTCAAGTATGTCTTCACCAAACACCTAAATTAACGTTCTTGGGCAAACATTGCTCCTACTGAAGCCAGCAGGATTTGTCCAGGTAAGAAGCAGAACAATGCCCAAAATTTGTAGGACAGAAGAGTTCAATGGTTTTTTTAAGGTGCCCCCAATTACTTGTTCAAATGCAGTAATGCTATCCCTGAATTAGTAGTAAATGCACAAGTATTTTCAATGCTTTTTGTCTTAAAATACCATGCAAATTATCAGTTTTTCATTAATTAATTAGCTGATTTGCACTTCTTGGGTCGTAAAGTAAGTTTCCCACTTTCAAGTAGCATTAAAGACAGTTCCCGCTGCAGGGCACACCGATCTCACGCAGATATTAAAGCAAACAGATACTTCTGACCACCTTGTATACAAGGGAGATTCTGTCAAACTCATCCCTCAGACTCTGATCACTTCTCCTGGGCATTTGATCAAACCACCACTTGCTTGTCCAGGGTCCAGCCAAATGAGCAGAACATACATGAGCTACTCAATCAAATGCATAAAGCTTATCAAGTTTATCAGCCAGAGCAATAAACCTGTTACAGCTGATTCCATGCTGATAAATGTAACCATTTGTCAACCAGCAGCTGCAAACGTTACCCCCTGTTGGAAGCAATGGTGGACCCAACGATGACCTCCACTGGGTTTTATTTGGAACCCGGGTTTTGTTTGCAAGGGCCATGAGGTCAGGTCCAAAGGTCAATTGACTGGAGCAGCTACGGTTCAAACAGCTTCATCTGCTGCACTTCAGCTTCTCTGTGATGCTTTGGTTTAGCACTTTCCAGGCTTTGAGCAGCTGCATGCCCTGAACCCTTGACCCCATTCAGTGAAGAGTCTTGCTGAACACCTCCTCTCACAACTTCAGTGTGTGCCTTCCCTGGTCTTTCCTGCTCTCTAACCTGCCTAGCTTGAGATTTTCAATCTACCACTCCCTATAGTGTCCCTCCACTGCCCTTAGGAACAATTCGGGGAACCAACTGAGTGCTACAATATGGCACAGATGTGACAGAGGCAGCAGCCCTCAGAGGCAGGGGTGGCACCCCTTTGTTAGCACTATTTACATATCTTCGAGTTTCTGTGCATAACAAAACACTGCATTGAGTGGGGTTCTCCATGGAATTTGTTTACTAAAAAGCAAGGAATGAAAATTAAGGTAGTAAAATGACAAAAAAAACAGAAGGAAAAAAGAAAAGAAAAATATGAAAAGAAACATGACCTCCAGACTTGCCAGCTGTCTTGCAAGCAGCTTACATTGGAAGCTGCATGAATCAATCACTATCTAACTGCTTGACCATCCTACTTTGTCAGTATCATAAAAATAATTCTTCTTTTGATGGAAGAAGGTAGGTGACAAGCATCATGCCGAGGAGGCACTGACAAATGGGCATTTCCTGCCTACCTCCTGCCAGCTGGTGGGCAGAAAGAAGCATGACCACTGAGAGCTAAATCTTGTTCGAAAAGGCAGGGAAAAAAGGCAGAGAGGTGCTACCAGGAGGGTGAAACATGAGATTTGATTTTACGAGCAAACCCTTTCCATCTCTTGTTTCAAAACAATATTTCATACTGAAGTTCTCATAGAGTTAAAAAATTTAAATGTTGTCATGGTTTATTCAAATAAAGCAATTAAACCCTTCTCCACTCTGTCCCTCTGCCCAGGAAACTTTGCTTTTCTTACTCTACATAAGAAGAGAAAGCAAATTTGAAATTAATTTTTTCACTGTTACACAAGAAGCCTGTTTCTTCCCAGATGTAGCATGAAAGCAGATATGTGCCATTGTTCCCGCAGCTGCGGGATAGGTGGTTTGAGCAACCGGGAAGATGTGAGCTACGAAATACTCCCACCATGGGCCTGCACAAGTGCCCTCTGCAGCTGCATTCTGGTGCAGGGCAACAGAGCTCCAGGGGTTGGACTGTCACGGTCTGCCTCACGTGCTGGAGCTTGGCTAATTTCCATGATGTATTTATGATGCCATCTGTCTGTACTGCAATCACAGTTCCTGTTTATCTTTTTTCAAATACCCAGAGAAATGGTCAAATAAGTTTGACAGAGTGACAGACACTTTAATATAGATTTTGCTCCTTTAGCTAATTTGTCACATCTAAACAATGCAGTTTTCCTTTAAGCAGCATGGCCTATCTTAAGAGTCAGTAACAAGAACGTAACGATTACTTTTAGCATTATAAAAATACACTTTATACCAGGAATTTTTCAGTGTAAATCAAAATCCCATGGGATTTTTCCATGTCAAGAAAGCAGCTCAAAAAATGCAAATCTAGAACATAGACTCTGCATTGATATCAAATAGGAATTTTCTGATATAAAACTGAGTGAGGCAATAAGAACAAATAGTGCAGTACATCTATTACTACATTTGCACTGCTGCAGATACATGAGGACATAAATCCACAGGGTGGACATGTCCCCAAAATACAAAAAAGCCTGCCTAAACCCTGCACTACATCCTAGTGCACTGGATACTACAACAGCTTGCTTCAGAAAAAAGAAGGGTAACCACACAGAACAGTATCTAGTGAAAGTGAAAAGTAATGAATGCCCAGTCCCTGCTTCTGCAACCAACCAGATTTCAGTCCCTGTGTTTAGTGCTCATTACAGTTTGCACAGATGTGGTCAGACATAAGCCTCCTCTTACCATTTCATTTTTAAGCTGTGCAATCCAAACCTCTCTAAGGCTGGGAATGTTGGGCAAAACTGGGCATATATTCTCCAAATGATCAGGATGTCTAAAATGAACTTGTGGGGCTTAATGTATGATTTAAAACATAAAATAAATAGCTAAAGAGGGTGAGATACTCCTCCAACATTTAAAAGTAGGATTTTCAAATGTGTCTTAGGAACTATAGCTCCTCTTGACTTGTCCAGGACTTGAGCTTCCAACTCCCCATCTTGCTTTTGAAAAGTTTTAAAAGAAAAAAAGAAAAAAAGAAAAGTAGGCTTAGGGGGTTGTGCGATTACTGCACTTGAAAGGCACCAATGTATCAGTCTTGCTGCAGATGGTTACTATGCTTGTCACAGCAGTTATTCTAGGGATTAGGAGCACCAAGCAAGACAACAACTCCTCCAAACAGTTGCCTTTTTGTCAGAAATGAAAATGTTTGTGAGTCCAGCTTGGCAGGAGGCAGGCGGACAGCTGGCGCCAGGCACCGCAGCCGGGCCAAGGACAGGGTTACACGCATTCGGGATGGGAGGTTGCTGATTGCAAGCTTGGCAAGCTAGACCCGTGCAGGAAGGTCTGCCACGGCTAGAGGCCCACAAAACCTCCTGAGAAGAACCACGGAGACATTGGGAAGCTCTTCGACAGGCTGTGTTAGTTCCCTGAGCCCTGCTGTTAGCACCAAACCACAGGGATGCCAAAAACCTTTTAAAACAAGCATTCCTTGGCATGAAAAAGGAGGATTGTAGGGAGAAGCAGAGAAAATTTCATAGATTTTTTTAAGCAAAATTGAAAGTTATCAGACATGAAGCAAGGCCAGAAAGATGCTGTAGTAAGCCACCTAGCTCCTCTTTGTTTTACTTCATTAAGAGTTCTGCTGGACTCAAAGAAGCCGAGAAGTTGAGTTATTTGACATTACAGTTGACATTAATAAAACAAATCTGCAGAGTCAAAAAGATCCAAGCAAGCCAGCTGTGCTTCACAAGCCTGCCCAGTGCTGGATTTTTCTAACAAGTCTGTCACTAAAGCTCCTATTTACACTACAGTTAATGAGAATATATTCTACTTCTCCACAAGTTTAGTAAAAGCTGCTTGACACAATGGGACTTTAGAAACTGATTTGTGGTCAATCAGTCAAAGGAACACTAAAACGCAAATCCTAACAAAAAGACTTCCATGCAAACTGCAGGGTTTTAATAACACTGTGCACGGTTCATAACTTCAGAGTAAAAACAAGGCTTATGATTTTGGCTAACACATTTCTAACAAGTCTTACAAATAGCCTAGAGAGGTTGTAATGCTTCTATTTCAATGTCTGCATAGTAACAGTATAAACCAGTTTTCAGACCCTGCAGGCTAACACTAATAAAATAGCAACCCTAGTTTAAATTTCACTGGAGAAAGTCTCCAAAAGAAGTGTTCCATTTTTGTCTAGAGGGCTGAAAATGTTGGTGCTTTCACAAATCTTTTGGACTCTCATGAGAAGAAATTTCTGCTTCCAATAAGCTTATGGGCAACGGCATCTTTGCAAAAGGGGCAGAACTAAATTGGTTTTGTGCTGACCCACGTAAGCTGTCCTGAGGCTTAGTTATATTTAATAACAGGTTCCTAGACATGAAGAAGAGATACAGAAAATGTGTCAAAGGAAGGAAATTATTTAGTTTTGCATCTCTTACCTATTCAGACTAAAAGCAAAAGCACACTTGCTCCCTTTCATCATGACAAAGTGGCAGAAATTCTCCCTAGCATTGCTCTGGCTTTCTATGATACTCCAAAAACTTTAAAATAAAGATATTAACAAAGTGTGGAAGACTGCACAGCCCTCATGACTTGGTCCAGCACACTCTCCAGGCTGCAAAGGGTCTCCCTAACTTCAATGGGGTTTGGCTGAGGCTTTTAAAATGTCAATATTTTGTGTTAAGCTCCCCTGGTAAGCTATTGAGTTACAAAGGATTTTGATTAACCCTGCCCTTGACACAGAGGAAGCCTCTCAATTCATCGTGGTGAAGCCTGTACTGAATTTAACTGAGCACATTAATCTCAAACTCATTTTGATTTGGACATGAGCCAGACTGCAGCACACTCACTGAACTCACCACAGCTGGGTATTCAAAGCTTACAGTGGATTCAAGCATTTCAGAATAATACCAGAAAAACCTGAGCTAATTAATTTAAATAACCCTTCTAGAATGCTGACTCTTTTTCTGAAACATTATGTCTCCTGAGCCATGGTCAGCTACCCAAGAAAGAACAGGAAACAGAGACATGAGCACATCCATAAGAATCAACAAAAGAACCCAAATATATACTTTAAGTATTTTGCAAAATGATACTGAGATGCAATATCATTATCATTGCACAAAAATCACTCAATGGAATGACACTATTTCTGAGACAAATTCCATTGCTTTAATAGATGCCATTTTTGCGGGTATGGAAAATATTTGACAATGGCTAACAGACAGTTAAGCTTACTGTAGCCTGCTGGAAAGTTTCTGGATGAGGTCCGCTTCTCTCCTTTTGAAACTGAACGGGACAATGTGATTACTACCCAGGGTTGCTTGTGTATCACTTCAGCCAGGAAAAGTTGTGAAAATGACAGGAAAACATGGTGCTGTTATCACATGACACAATAACATATAGCACAATACTCAGCTAGTCACACTACCCACGGAGTGCTTAGCATAAGAAATCAGTGAACTATATGTTTTTCTTCCAAATTTTGCCTAAGCAACCTCCCCTCGTTGGAAGCAGCATCTGATGATTTGAACTGTATTTTAACATATTAAAAAGTAATCAATTTGCTTTCTTACAGCAATGGCAATTATTATTTCCAACTATATTATTACTATGATTAGAAACATGAATAACTGCATTCAACTTACTAACCAAATACCTATATGTTAGTGACATGCCGTTTCCTCAAGGCACATTGACCATCCCTGCTCTGTTTTTCTTGTGGTCTCTAAAACAGAATTTACTAAAAAAAAATTTTTTTTTTTTTTTTTTTTAAATCTAGCTTCCATCCAGAATCCACCAATCTAGGACTGGTGGTGTCTCCCAAGTGGGCTTGTCATTTACCTTATTCCCTCTCTTAATCAGTAAGTTTGCATGACTTGAACAACTACATCCTTTCTTACTACATCCAGAGCCACACAACTGACAGATAAACAAAGGTTAGTTACCACTCTGTATTACGAGACTTCTCTAAGAACAAAAATCAGGTTCTGGATCTTCAAGTTCCTCAAGCTGTCCAGCTTTGGAAATCCCCTTTCCTGATACGAGGATCTGTTATTTCAGAACGGTTCGGTAGCTCAGGCAAGATGGGCTCCTGCTAAGCACTCTGCAGAGGGCATGTGGAAAACAAGCACTCAAGTACTTGTACAAGTGACCAATGCAGCTATCTACAAACAGTCAGCAATGCAAACTCATGGTTTTGCTCAGCTCCTTGTTGGAAACACTTGAGAGAGGGAGATACTGAGCAATATTATTTCAACTATGTGAAACGTTTCCATTTCAACTACTCTAACAAGCAATTTCTCCAATTTAAACTTCTGTATGTCACACAATTCCAACCCTAGTCTGGGAAAGCTAAAAGCTCTCCAAGTTTTCCTTCAGGATTTATTTTCTATTTGAGATTAAAAAAACCTCTGGGCTGCATCACAGCCTGAAATAACCTGAAATTCAGTACCAAGAATGTACCTGGCAGTGTTTTTCTTTCTGTGGCAGACAAGGACAGATAGGAGGCAAAGAAATCACCTAACTGCAAGACAGAGATTGCTTTTTCAGAGAGATGCAGGTACCGGAAGTGTGGTAACCAAAAGAGAGCTTATAACACGACTAAGTAGACCAAGTGTGACTTGCATTTTAAAAGTGCCCCTCCTCTAAGACATAAGACTCCTACAGACCAGTGAAAGCAACTGCCTGTTGAAGGTCCCCACGTTCCACAGTCTAGTAGTATGGTGAGATTTTAAATGCTGGCCTTCACCGAGATGGCTGTGTGGGGCACAGTTTTCTCCACTAACTCTCAAGAGCCAAGAGGCAATTTTCTGTAAGCTCTATAAGGATGCTTACAGAAAATTAAGGATGCTGTAAAGAGTTAAGCCAATGGTACCAGAGAATCATCTTTCCCATCTTTCACTGGTACGAAATACCCACCTAGAACATCAGAAAGACAAAACAAACCCAGCTGGATTATAGAAAAGCCCTTACAGTCCTCAGGGAGGACAACCACTTTCATGCTGCTGTAACAGGGTATTTGAAACAATCACTTTCAACTGATCCGCACTTGTCTCTGCAAAGGCATCAGTTACATTGGGCGTGAAGGACCAATTGCTTATCCAGATTTACTCCAAGCGTATTTTACAAAGGAGGGAATTAAAACAGGTTCAAAGAGGAGACCGTTTAGGGTCGCCATAATCCACTGTAGACTGGCTTGGCCATTTGTTCTTTCTTTTCTGAGGTTTCCCAAAATGGAGGGACCTTCACAATGGGAGGCAAGAACATCCACCTGAGTCTCAAAGATGATGTCTGTAGTTTTCACCGAAATAGTATACCATGAACCCAGTTAATCCAAGTGCTTTTGAGAAGTTAGTTCCTCAAACAAGCAGAACGGCAGAACCAATTAAGCCCTGCAGGCCAGCCCCCATCTCCATCACGTCCATCCAAGCTACCACAGTGTCCTTTCCATGAGCTCTTTGTACAGCAGCTGTTTTTCCTGGGTGCATCCTGTTCGTTCAGTCCAGATGTCCTCTATGGTACACACTGAAAGTCATTCATTTATGCAAAGGATGAAAACAGAAGTTGTTGACGATGACGTGTGGGGTTGAAGCAGTCTCCGAATCTGCAGACTCTCCTCCCTCTCTATTCTCCATTTCTTGATGTGTACAGAAGACAAAAGGGATGACTGATTCCTGCAGTGTGAACCCACAAAGCAGAAGGGTTGGCTCACTTCTCTGTAGCCAGGGTAAAATGCAAGATATTTTACTATGCGGTAGTGATTAATGTCTGAAGAGATAAAGGATGCACAAACACGGTGTGATCCTGAGTACGCAGAATAGCAATGAGCAAAGTTTATTCCTACAGCTAGCAATAGCAGTTGTTTACTGTGGTTTCTGCAGGAATGTGGTTTGCAAGGCCCACATCTGGAAATGCAGGGTTCAAGTCCAACTTAAATCAGAGATATGAATAGTGGTGGTCCATATATAAAGTTCTTTCTGACATTTCTGTATGGCACACAACCAGAAAAAAATGTCTGTGCCTGACCATCTCAGATTAATTGGAGTCCAACATTGACAGGCACTTAGGGTCAGAAACCAGACACACCATCTGTACAATACAGTGGAGACCACTCCTATACACAGGCACCAAGCTCAGATCAATGTGTAAGTGATGTCCTACTTGGTTGCTTGTAAATACTTATTGAACAATATATTTATCCAAAAAACAGGCAGAGACCAAACCCATGTGTGTGCACATATATACATATATATTCAGAGACATTACATATAATAATCTGCTTTATCCCCTTTTCCTCTCCAAACACCAGTAGGTTTTGCACATTAAGCTTGTGGTTACAGTATTTGCCCAAGAAGGAAGAAACGTAGGGATATAGGCTCTCTTCAGCCTCAGGACTTCATCCACTTTCCAGGATACCAGTCCCTAAGACACAGAGGATGGGACACCTATTGCCCTGTTGACCTGGATCGATCCCCTATTCAGAAAGCCAGATTCATGGGTCTAGAAGAAAAGAAGCTAAAGGAGAAAGGCCAAGGGCAGTCCATGCTCTCAGATGTTATATAAAGATAAGCAACAGCATCTCCTGCTCCCTGAATAAATTTTAATTGAAATCAGTACTCTGATATGTTTTCAGAGCATGCCTTACAAACTGGTGAGTTCAGATATGGGGATGCTCAATTTCCCCTCTTTGGCAGGACAGCAGCGATGTGCGCAGCTCAATAGATACCTGGGGCTCTTCGGGACACAGATAACACACAGGTGTCACAGTATTTTTTATCAGAAAAGCTCAAGTCCCAAAGACTGCTTATCTCTGGAGGGAGGAAGGGAGAAATTTTGGCAAATCCCAGTTCCCAGATGGAATCCTCCATCTCACCTGTACTTCCTAATCATAAAAAGTTACTGTTGAATGTATATAATCAGACCATTTGAAGGCTCAGAGATGGCAATGCATCACTCCTTCTCTATAAAGTATGAAATATGAGTTTTAGAGTGGCTTACAGAATTCAGACAGACACATAAGTCTTAAAACACTCTGAAAAAATACACCGACAGATTCAAATGTTATTGAAAAGTCCAACGTGAATGGAGCTGTGGTCTCCCATTTTCTCTCCAACCCTCCAGAGAAGATTAGGGTATTTTGGTATCCTGAATGGCTTTAAAATCTCCACACACCAAGATTTACAACCAGCTTGCATATAAGCATGTACACTGCTGTCCTTGCTAGGGGATGCAGCACCTAGAAATAAAGGAAAAGAAAAAGGAGAAAATTGTGCTTCTGTTATCACAACAATATGAAAGGAACAGAAGAGCCGATACCAACTCTGAAACTATTTCATCTATTTTCACTTCTCTTAAATAAGCATTGCAGTAGTTACATCTCCATGTGAATTATGTAGCTATGTCAGGACCAGATGTGTCCCTCCTGATGCGTGAAGAGTGCCGTAACTCAGGAATCCCTGGGGTCTACTGAACACTAACAGGAGAGCTCTGCTCCTGCTAGACCCAGTGCTGCCTCTGAACCATCAGGGCACAAGCAGCAGAATTAAATAAAACCAAAATTCTTAAACCACACCAAACCCTCCATAGTCTGAAACCTTGAACTGCTTTCAAACAAAAGCAGCACCTTCCCCCATCTCAAACACAGCAAGGAGACTGGGGGAAATTTCCAACTCTCCAACAACAGATGTTTCTCAAACTGTCTTCCTCATTAGACCAGGCAAATTATTACTCAAGTGTTGATCTCATACCTAGCTTTATAAACCCAGGCTTTTTAAACTAAGCTAAGTAAGAAACATGGTCATCCCCTGGCTCTTCTCCAGGCTCTGGAGCATGACAGGTACCTCCAAAGCAGGAGCTGGTCCTGAGCAGACTGCAGGCACCTGGCTTTTGCCATGAGCATGGATGGAGTCAAGGACGCTGACTCCTAACTTACATGTCTCAGGGAAGGATCTGGCCAGCCACAGGTCACCCATAGAGCCATATTACTAGATAGAGGGTAGGCAGCACATCTCACCAAAAGCCAGGCACGAGAAGGAAACTCTACAGGATACTTCTATCCAAAGGAGACATTGCCCAGCTTTACTCTTCCATACAGCCTCTGTGTGGACCAACATGCAGTCACACTGATGCAAGTTTGATGGTGAATGAAGTCAGGTTCGGTTTGAAAACGAACATTGCCACCTTATTACTGTATCTGATAATTTTCTAATTGTCAAACCAGAATGCTTCACCTCCCTCCACACATCATTCAACTCAGCAGAAAAAATATGGTGGTCAACTCAAAACTGCTGGTCTTCAGAGACTCTCCTCAGACACCATCTTGGTGTCCCTGGAGCAGGAAAACCGTGGAGTGGACAGCATCACTAAAAACACCTTCACAGGCAACACAGGATGACAGCTCTGCTCCTCTCCCTTCTCACCTTCCCTCGCCCAATGTGCCAGTGAAAACACCCCTAAGAAGGCAGCGTAAGTGTCAGACGTCATGCCTTGAATTAGAAAATGCTGCACATTCATGCCTTGGTGTGTCTCAGACATCTGCGTGCCAACTGCCAGGGCCTGCGAGTGACCAAGGATGGCCACGTCCCCACAGGGGCCCACAGAGGCAGAGTGTGCCCTGGGTGGCTCTGAGCAGGCGCAGCAGCCTCCAGCCTCCCCTGCCTCTGGATAACCCCCACTGCCACCACGGGCTCTTCCTCCGCTCCCACCACCCAGGCTGCTGTCCCCACTGGGCAGGACAGGCCAGGTTGGTGCTTTGGAAGGCAACTGCCACTATCACCATCTTCTTACAGCCTCTTACCCATTGGTTGCTCTTCCGCACTGGGGGAGGGACGGGCCTCCCTTGCGCACCAGGAAGGGGACCTGTTTCAGGGAACCTGCTTCACACTGCATGGCACACTGAGAGTTTCATAGCTGCAAGGTCAAAATGCTGCTCCCAAATGAGCAGTTCTGACTATAGCTGTGTGCATGCAAGAACCAGGACGACAGCTCCTAACTGCACTGGTGATGGGACGGGTAACACGGAGCTAACCTGTGGACCACAGATTATCAGGAGATCCCTGCTGAACTCCCTACCCCATCACAAGCTTCTGGCCTAACCTTTACCCCTTCCAAATTACAGCATGCCCTGGCTTCCCATCTGCAAAATGGGGAACACAGAGTTTTGTGCAAGCATTTAGGTTTGGAAAGCTAAATCACTCAGCACATGTGAAGCACTCAGAACCCATGGGAGCCAGATTAGGATATAACATCAGGTTGTATTTGATTTAGACACCTAAATGTAGGTGATTAGGTTTTCAGAAGTTCTGAGGAGTCTAGGTCCCAACAGTGTGGCAGGAAGCTCAGCACCTTGGGGGGGGGTGAGGGGGGTGGGGGTGGGGGGGGGTGGGGTGGGGGGGAAATCCATGTGAATAAGCTTAATGGAGATACACGAGCTCTAGATTTTGGTTCCAGTCATGGAAGGACTAGATTCAAGGGAATGCTGAGATATCAAAACCCTTGCAGAAAGAAGAGAACAGTCCTACTAGGGCACTGATGCTCCAAGGGACATGGAAGTTGCTAGAGAAATTTATTTTGGAAGCAGCAGACAACAAAAATCTCCTCTGCAGAGCAGGATTAGCACCTTAGAGAAATACCAAAACTTAGAAGAAAAAAAGGAAAAAAAGAACCACCTTAATGCAGCATGTTCAGTCAAAATCTCACACTAACTTTGGTAGCCTTTTCTGAAGAGGAAATCTACGGGAAGTCAGATACTGAGGATACGTGTTTTACAAACCATATCACCTCTTTGTCATCTAGGCCACAGAGATCACTGGCCAAATGAACTTGTAAACTTCTGGAAGAAACAGGAAGGTTAAATACAAGACAAAACTCATCAATTTGTCGAGAAAACTCCTGAAAAAAAAACTCTGTTTAAGAAACACTGCTCTAGCACTTAAACCATGGTCATGTTTGTATTAAAAGTGAAAGCCTGTTTTCCATAGACTCACTCAAACATTTAAATGTATGTCCTGGTTTCAGCTGGGATAGAGTTAATTTTCTTCCTAGTAGCTGGCACAGTGCTGTGTTTTGGATTTAGTATGAGAAGAATGTTGATAACACACTGATGGTGTAGTTGTTGCTAACTACTGCTTACGCTAGCCAAGGACTTTTTCAGCTTCCCATGCTCTGCCAGGTGCACAAGAAACTGGGAGGGGGCACAGACAGAATAGTTGATCCAAATTGACCAAAGGGCTATTCCATACCATATGACATCATGCTCAGTATATAAGCTGCAGGGAGTTGACCAGGGGGCAGCAATTGCTGCTAAGGAACTGGCTGGGTATCGGTCAGCGGAAGGTGAGCAATTGCATCATGCATCACTTGCTTTGTTTATTATTATTATATTGTTATTATCACCATAACTATTTTACTTTATTTCAATTATTAAACTGTTCTTATCTCAACCCAGGAGTTTTCTCACTCTTACTCCTCTGATTCTCTCCCCCATCCCACCAGGGCAGGGGGAGTGAGCAAGCAGCTGCGCGGTGCTTAGTTGTTGGCTGGGGTTAAACCACGACAATGTATTTGCTGAGTCCCTACAGGGACCCATTTTACTTGTGCTTACTTGAAAATACAAGCAAGTTTCCCAGTGACTACATTTAGATACCGCAACTTTCAGGAAATGTTGCAGAACAGTCACAGAAAAAAAATTCAAATTCTTAACTGGTACCTTTTACACTGCAACCTATCTCTAAGGCTTCCAGACATCACACCTTGCGAAGGGAAGGTATCATGCAGCAGAAGGGTATCAGAAATCAGTACCAATAAAGATGTGAAATGACTGTGATAGAAATGGGGAATAGACGAAGAAATATTTACAGGAAAACTCACACAAGTAAATGTGAATATGCCAATTTAGGATATTCCACTTTGGTTTTTAATATTTTTTTAGACAAATCGTAGTAACTCTCACAGGTTATTTCCTAATGAACTCAGCCAGCTGTGCACCTAGACAACCTGAAACCACATGCCAGAAAGGTTTGGAAAAGCATAAGAGGAGATTACACGAGAAGTAGATACTTGAGAGAAACTTTGGGACAGCCAGAAAAATCTTGTTCAGGGATAATCACAGAATTATAGACTTGTTTAGGTTGGAAAAGACCTTTAAGATCATCCAGTCCAACCATTAACCTAACACTACCAAGTCCACCACTAAACCAGTTAAGGGTAGAGTAGTAATTTCATGTTTCCTGGCTTGGTGGCCGGATTATTTTTTAATGAAAGTAAAAACTAGGAATGACAGTCCCTGAACTATACAGAAAAAAAGGAAGCAGCAGAGTCTGACATGCAACTCCATTTGCTTTTGAGGAATCCAACCCCAAAGGTCTATTAAACAAACATCTGCCAACGCACTCTTGAGGCACCTATCTGGAAAGCATATGACTCCCAAGCATCACAAGAAGGTCCACACGGGGCACCTCTGGAAGCTTAAGTCACAATGAATCCATGAAGACACCCACATGCTACAGGGAAGCTACGGAGTCTAAGATGCCACCAGACAGTTCAGAAGCTGGGTTTGTGAGCATTAAAAGTGGTCATTTCATTTCGTCACCTTTCCAGATGAGACTGCAATGCTCTGGTGTTCAAGTTCTAGAAAGGTGGCACCTCTGACAGTCGAGAGACTTCCCAGCTAGCAGACAGGATACTCAAGCAGCAACATGCTGTGAATCAGATGCCAAATAAAATTCTTTGTGCATGCTCATTTCTTAGCAGGTGAATCTAAATTATGTAGTCTGAAGTCAAGATCAAGGCATTGCTGCACCAGGAGAGCATAATGCTTTCCAGAAAACTGAAAAACTCATCTACGGCCAACCGAACAACTTGGTTCAATGGATGTCAGTGATGGCCAGCACAACACAAACAGCTGCCAGGCAAACCTGCCATGCACAGCTATACAGTCACATCTCACCACATCATTCCCACGTTAGTGTTATCTGAACCTCCTTTCAGCAAAGGCCACCAGCTGCAAGTAGCTCTGTAGAGCTTACACATAGGTAACTGGAGTAATCTAATTTCGTTTGTGACCTAAATCTTACTTGGACACAGAATAGATGAGGTAAAAGGCAGGGTACTTTTCAATTGGTTGGAAATAGCAATTGAAAAACAATGGTTTGGAAGTTTAAGAGCTCACCCTAACCATGGCTTGTGTCCTCCAGCTTCTGCAACATGTGCTGCAGGGAATACAAAGTTAGCATTTATTAAACTGGTCTAAGTCAGAAATACAGTCTGAACTAACAAGAACCATGGTCTCAACTGACAGTTTTCCACAGCCTCCACTGTTAGCCAGCCTGCAGAGCACGGCAATCACACACAGCCTTGCTGACTCTGACCAGGCGCAAGCAGGAGCATACACTTCCCTGGACTGGGGCATCAGCTGTCAGTAAAACACATCTTCTTTAAACTGCATTTTTTCAGGTAAGAATTTTACTCCCCAACTACTCTCTGTAATTCAGGCTCTGTTCTCCTTTTACCCTGTAGAGGTCACATGTAAAATTATATATATCACTGTGCTAGATACCCTATGGACTGGCTGGGTGGTATGCCATAACTAGAGAAAAATCTCTCTCTGCACTTATAAAGTAGATTTGGTGGTAGCTGTCATGACTGAACTGAACAAGATGCACATCCTCCATAGCTCCATCAGTCACATGCAGTCATAGAAACAGAACGGACCTTCCTTCCAACCCCCTGCCTCGCCCCCTGCTGCTCAAAACATCATCCCAGGGCTCTGCCTACCTGCCCCACAGGATCTGTGCATGAAAGCTACTCACAGCGCCTTTTAGTTGCAATAAGGGATGTCTCAGCCCTCAGCATCACCAGGATGGCAGATTTCAGAGAGACATACCCCAGATTTCTAGCAACTAGAAAAGTACCTCCAGTTTCTAATCTCACTTAAAGCCACCCTGAGTCAGTCTCCTATTTAAAGGTCACTTCAAAGCCCCCTGATTTTAACACATGTTCAAATTCAGAAAACATTTAGGGCAAAACCCTAGCAGCACTGGAGACGTAAGAGGTTTTGTCATTGGCTCCAGTCTCAGCAGATGTAGCCTCTGCTCTGTTAGTCTTTTCCTTGCTTGGTTTCCTGGTCATCTGTGACAAAGGTGACCTCCTTCAAGACATCCCAACACAGTTGGTAGCAGATGTACTGGGAAGGGTGAAGAAGGGAGGTGTCCTGGGCAGGGGCTCAGGGTGCCATCGGCCGGACAGGGATGGGGCAGGGGCAGCAGGGCCACGCCACCTGCTGCAACTCAGCCACTGCAGAGAGTCTGCAGAGACAGCACAGCAAAGCTCAGAGGTCCCAACCACTCACCATCTCCTCCTGCTCCCGCATGTGGTCTCATGTTCCTGCATGCTGCTCTGTATCCTACCCTGGCACCCACCCCTCCTGCGCTCCCTGTGCACCCCCAGCAGCACACTCATGCATCTTGGAGGGATGCAGCCCCAACCTGAGACTCAAATCAGAGGACGTGGCTCAAAACCACTGCAGATGGGGAGAAAACACAAGGGGAAGGACAGTAAAAAGATTTGGGAACCCATGTCCCAACTTTCTATATTCAGTAGTGTTTAATCTATGCTCTCTCTCCCTGGAAATAGCATTCCACAGCACAGCCTATATATTAACAAAAAGCCTCTACCCATGAGAGCAGCAAAGCTCTGGGAACAGCGTCTGGGCAGGAGCACAGTGAGCATGATGCTCACCAGGCTACAGAGGGTATTCTGTGCCACAGGATGTAAGGCAACTGGGAAGCACTGGTCAGAGTCTTAATAATGTCATGTTTTGCAATTGGGATTCCACAGCCTTTGAAATCATTCGTCCAGATAACATATCATTAAAACCAAGGAAACAGCATGAATGAATGGAATCAGAAATCATGCATGGATCACCTGGGAAACCTCCCTGTGGAAACCACACTGAGTCCCCTCCAGCCCATGTGTGTATCACCCCGGCTCACAGGGGCTGAACTCCACCCCTGGCTTACAGTGGTTCCCAAAACGGTTTCCTCCACACTCCCCAACTTTTTTTCCAACACTCCCAAGACCTCTCAGACTGAGAAACAAACCCTAAACAGAAAGCCTAATCACACCTTGAGGGAGTACATGGGGTCTGTACCCATTTTACCAGGGTACGGAGCCCTGGCACTGAGGAGGAGCATGGCTACACCCAATATCCTGAAATTTCCAAGGCCACCTCTGGCATGACATGCCTTCCCTCCACAGCAGCAGTGTCTTTGCTCCGGTGATGCAGTTTACACAGAGGTTTCCTCTGTCGTAACACACGCACAGGCACAAGGAGCCCCATTTGCTCCTTTGCTTTCTGTCTGCATAGCAAGAAACCACTCTTACCTGAACATCCACCAATCCAGCCTGATCAGTTCCCCGTCCAAAACCTGTTAATCAAGCAAAATACAGCTAACAGGCAATTTACATCTCATAGCAGCTGCAGGACACTCCTGGCTGCCTCCTCTCACACCCCAGCCAGAGCTCGGCGCAGGCAACAGGCATTTGATGACAGGACCCTCTGCCCTCCTGGGGGCAGGAGCAACCGGACGCCTCCAGATCGGTGGATCCAAGTCACAGAAACCCAAATTTCATTTGAGAAATTGACCTCTCTGTATCTTCAGATCCACCCATCTGGACCAACAGGGTCTGCACAGGGAAATCCCCAGCAGTGTTGAGCCAGCACTCATCTCAGGAGGGTGCAGAGGCCGCTCTGGGCCACCAAGCTGGGGAAGAGAAGTAATTCAGTGAACAGAAACACATCCTGCATCGGGAACACATCTGGGCCGGGAGGTCTGGAATATCCAATTCAAATCTGAAGTCTAGACAGGTTTCTAGACAACAAAGGAAAAAACATTCCAGCCTCTCTGGGAAGCAGGCGGGTGATGCAGACATATCACTGTGATGCACCAGCTGCAAGACAAACACTTGAGAGAAGCATGCAACCAAGAGATGTGAACGTTGCTTTTGAGGAACAGCATCCACTACAGACAACACAAAGGTCGTGAGGATGAATTAGCTGTATCTAAGCTTAGTCAGCCTCAACACAGAGAAAGCAGTCCTACCCATAACATCTACCTCTTTCAAATAGAAATGGCTATTACAGCTTGTAGCCTCCCAAGAAAGCTTTAGCACGGACACATCACCATCATTTTTGACACTTGAATGGCTATCATATCCAAACCAAAACACTTCCAAGCCCTCAGAAACCAGTTACACTATTAACCAGCCCAGGATCCAACCCCTGCCAACAACTGCAAATCACATAGAGACAGAGCAGCACCTTCTTAATGGGCAATGTTGACAGTCACTTGCACAAACATAAAACTTAAGATGTCACCAACTAACAACAAAAGCTCTTCTGTACTAGGCAGGAGCCACTGTGACTTCCACTGAATCCGAGACAGAAATCTGTGTAGATAAACACAGAAAAGTCAAATCCCTATTGATGGCTGATGGTGGGAACTCACTAGCTGAGACTAAGTCCTTTATTTAATGGACATGGGCAGGTTTGAGAGAGGAAAGTTCTACAGAAAATTGTTGCAAGGGTTTGATGATGTTGAGGGAGAGACACAAAAAGTGAATATATAAATGCTAGTTCTGCAAGCAGTAAGAATACTCTGTTTTAGGGAGGAAAATAGAGAGAAGGAGAGAAGAGGACTTGCTAGAAAAGTCAGGTGGGATGGTAAGAAGAATCATCTGAAGTACTCTAAAAAATTTCTAGATGTTGTAATTACCATTGATAACTCATCAGAAACATGTTTCTAATTTGATAAAGGTTTGCTTGAAAATCCCCATCGTAAAGAAGCTACCAGAAATAGGAACAGACCCCAGAGGATGTATCCTGGGGAAGCAGAAGGCACTGAGCTCAAGGAGAGAGGCAGTGACATGCAGAGCCAAGCAGAAGCAGCCTGTAACCAGGGATACCCTGGAGAGTCCAGGCAGTGGGGGAAGCTGCAGGTGCAGTTTCTGAGACTTGCCACTGACAAAACTCTTGAGACCTGCCAGGGAACTTAAAGAGGAAAACCGGGGACATATTTGCATGCTAGGTGCATTCTGCCACACATACAGGGTGCATCACCCATCAATCTAGATTGGTGGATCTGAGGATACAAAGCTAATATTTTCTGTGATGATGTACTACAGTTACTTACAAGCATCAGGAACAGCTCTGTGCCATACTTGCATTCAAACTTTCAATAGGGATATCCTGTAGCTAGCTATCTAGAAAACTCAGTGAAAGCTAATCACTGCAAAACTCCCCGACATCTCCATGTTGGTATAATTACAATCCTCAAATCTTTGTTTATTTTAGTGCTGGGGGAAAAAAAAAAAAAAATCTATCACAGTTATGT
Organism: Pelecanus crispus; assembly: GCF_030463565.1. Lineage (NCBI taxonomy): Eukaryota > Metazoa > Chordata > Aves > Pelecaniformes > Pelecanidae > Pelecanus > Pelecanus crispus. The sequence goes on along the minus strand of NC_134654.1, from coordinate 15,686,677 downwards.
CTTTCACAAGTAACACAGAAATAAGAACTTCTCTCTAACAAAAAGTAATAAGCACTGAATAAAGAGACAGGAAAATGACAGTGAATAGGTCTGGAACTTTGTTATAGGCATATCTTGTATTAGCAGCTACAATTTATCTCAATTTAATCAATTCTGGAAGGCAGTAGCTCCAGTGTAAAACAGGAAGATCCCAAATTTAACCTTTTTTTAATTCGGGGCAGGGGGGCGGGAGGTGGGGCAACACACAACACACACCAAAATAGTCTTCTACAGTGACTCAAGCTGACAGATTTGAGCAACCTACAAAAAACCTGAAGTAATAAAACTGCATTAAAATAACACTGCATGTTGGCTAAGTAATTTCCAAGTTGTTCCACTAGTTATGCCTTTGGATTTATACTCACATGTGTGGATTTTGGAAAGGAACTCCAGAAGTGTTTAGAGTAAATCTTGCTGTGGACTTGAAAGGTGGATTTGCAAAATTTAACTTCAGCGCTTTGCGTTTACCTGGGGGACAATGAACAGAAAGTAAACTTTTTGTCAGCAACAAAATATTAAGAGCATCTGGAAATAAACAGGAAAAGATAAACATATTCTAAGAAAAGGAAAATGCATTTCATAACAATATTAGCAAATCATAGCTTTTGTTAGGGACATAGGGATGGAGAAATGCAAGTCAGCTCTCATCCCAAGGTCTTCCCCCATCTCGTTCCAAGTCAGTCACCAAAACAAGGTGTCCAAAGCACCCTGTGACAGCTGGAGTACCAGCATCAGCTGCCAGGGCTACGGGGCACCTCCACACTAGCATCCTCCACGCACAACATCTCCTTTAAACAGATCCATGCTGGCAGGCTTAACTTCAGCCACGGTGGCAAAGGGGCCCCACCTGCTCAGCACAGCCTGGGCATGCCACCAGATCACTCAGGACGGACGGCGCTGGGGAAGGGAAAAGGCACCTTGGGATGTCTTTTATGTAACACCCCAATGGCAGGAGGGCTGACGGGGTTCCTGACCCTCTTCAGCCTAATAACAAATGGAGATAACCAGACTTGAGCAAGGATGGAGGAGATCTGCTGTGCGCTCCTTCTGCCAAGTGGGTGGCCAAGCAGAGAGCAAAATTCAGCCCATCTGAGGGGTGACCAGGTGAGAGAAAGCTTTGCTCTGCAGCCAACTGGGAAAGCATGGGGAATAATAAAATAAATAAATAGTAGGGTGGAAGTGGTCCTGGTCACCACTCCGGTTACTGGCTATGTATTTTGCATTGAAGATGAGATGACCTGCTCGAGCAACAGCAGGATCAGGGACTACAAAGGGAGATGTCCCTTCCCAGCCCTCCCACTGGGCTGCAGAAGACCCTGCATTGTTCCTGTTCAGCTGCATGAAACCTGTGCTCCTCTCCACCAAACCATGCCAAGATGGGGGCCTCTTCCACCCCACCTTCCCAGGAGCCTGGAACTGAACCCCCCAGGGTTCCCACTGCCTGGGCGATGTCTTAATGACTCACTACTGCTCATCCCAGGAGGCAATGGCCACCCAAAGCTAGCTTCTTCCCACAACCTTCCTTTGCCTGCACCCTAGAGCAGGTATCGTATTCCCAACCATCTCACAGGCCTCCTGGGAAAAGCTAGAAGGCAGCATTCCTCTACCTTGCACAAAGAGGTGTTTTGGGTAACTCCAGGACCAAAAAACCCAAAAAAACCCCTAGTTAGAGGTCAAAGCACTTTGCAGCAATTTCAGGGCATGAAATATTACAAGAATCATAGAATCATTTAGGTTGGAAAAGACCCTTAAGATCTTTGAGTCCAATCATTAACCTAACACTGCCAAGTCCACCACTAAACCATGTCCCTAACTGCCACGTCTACACATCTTTTAAATACCTCCAGGGATGGTGACTCAACCATTTCCCTGGGCAGCCTGTTTCAATGCTAAATAACCTTTTCAGTGAAGAAATTTTTCCTAATATCCAATCTAAACCTCCCCTTGCACAACTTGAGGACGTTTCCTCTTGTCCTATAGCTTGTTACTTTGGAGAAGAGACCGACGCCCACCTCACTACAACCTCCTTTCCTGTAGTTTAGAGAGCAGTAAGGTCTCCCCTGAGCCTCCTCTTCTCCACACTAAACAATCCCAGTTCCCTCAGCCGCTCCTCATCAGGCTTGTCCTCTAGGCCCTTCACCAGCATCGTTGCTCTTCTTTGGACATGCTTCAGAACCTCAATGTCTTTCACGTAGTGAAATAACGATATTGTTAGCTAACAAATAGGTAGAGCAATCTGTACCTCTGTACCTCATGTCTGCCTCCTGAGAAGTCCTGAAAGCCTCCTCCGAAGCATACGGCTGCAGGTAGGTCTGCCACCACAGAGGAAACAGAGGTTTCCTGGCTGGACCCTCTGCAAGTGCATGACCTGTCACACAGCCGCAACACCACGCCATTGCCTGACTGACCTCCAAGACCTCTTCTGACTACATCCCTGATGGCATCTCCCTTCTTACACAGAGCAAAACCAGACTGAGTTCACAACTGCCAAGGATCTGGGGGATGCCGACACTTACCAGCCACATGTGTATGCTTGAAACCTCCCCCTGCTCGTCTGCTCTCCCTAGGTCCTCCCCTGTCGCTTTACAGACAGGCATGGGTGGTGGAGCTGGGTGGGTACCTGCAGATCCCTCACTTGTCCTGTTACAGCAGCATAAACTCCACTCTCGGACTGGGTCCAGGGATTTACAGCAGTCATGATTCTTCTAGCTTTGTTTTATTCACATGCCTGAAACACTATCCCTCTTTCAAGGGCAATAATACGACATCATTAGATCTTCCCTTTCTAACAGCAACATTTTATATACCTTAGAATTGCATTTGTCTTTGAAGTGACCCAACACTGAAAATGACACAATTAACTACAAACTCCTGTCAGAAAATCTCCTCTTCTCAAAACCTGCTCCTATTCTTACTCCTTGCAAACTTTATACACCAAGTTTCCTCCTGTTTTCACACTGTGACAGAACATTTATTATCACTGTTAAACGTCAGTCTATTGATTTCTATCTCAGCAGGTTTCTAAGAATAGTTCCAATAATGTCGATCCGCCATCTAGAGCTGGGTTTTCTACAGATCCAATACAGAAGCATAACCTGCCCCTGGAAAGCAAACAGGATGGTGTTCATCAGCTGGCAAACAAGAAACATGACAGGGGAGAAAAGGACATCCTGAAAAAAGCTGGGAATTTCCATTCAGTGCAAGTCACATGATAACATGTACTGTAAATGAAACAATACACTAAAATGAACTAGAAGTCTGACAAGAGTTAAAGCAAGCTGTCTTCTTCAGCAGCCTTTCAAAAATTGAGTACTTCAGCCACGTACTCTATGAGTCTTGAGTTTCGACCCCAAAAAGACTTTTGAAAAGCTCCAAGCCCGTATTCCTTGCAGAAATGTTACTCAAAACTAACTGGACGCAAAAGAGCCTCTTTAGAAGTAAATGCTTTGCTGGTGATTTTGATATGCACAGATTTAATTCAGACCACCCTGTTCCACTATAATAAAGAGGCCTGCTTCTGAAATTCACTAATGCCCCTATCACCATCAAGGCTGTGTTCAAAATAGTCCTAAAATGCACTGCAGAAATGTCCACCTTACGTAAATTAAACGTCCTTTAAAGGTTTTGCTAATTTAATACATAATTCTAATCATCAACCACTATAACATCTACTTCTCTGAGAACTATAAAAGTAAAGATTACTGAAGAAGTAATGATTTGGAAGAAACAAAAAAAAAAAAAAAAACCACTTTGGAACATATCACTTTTTCATAAATCACGTTAATCCTCAAAACCAGACCTGAAACTATGAAGTTTCTTGACTTAGGGTCTTCCCAATTTTGACTAGTGGATTTGTTCAGCTCTATGTTAATGGTTATACTAAGTCCAGACTATATTTGAATGCAGGATGGCCTTGGCTTTGTCTGAGCTTAAGTGGCAAGGGAAGTATTTGCTTATGTTTTGAGGGAATCTAAACAGGATCGTATTCTAAGTTATGCTGCTCTCAGAGAAGAAAGAGACAGCCGAAATAGCTTCCTGAATGCAAATAAGTTAATCTTCTACCCACAAGGACAGCAATCCTCATTTCAAATCACTCCAGCCATAAAATGATGGTATTCTTGTTCTCAAATCCATTTTTAAAAGGATAATGTTGTTGGTTTAGCAACAGGCTGCTGCGTGGAACTAAGGTAAGGCAGGACATGATCCCTTGTGTCCTGCTACTCCACGAACGCACATCCCTTGGCATTTCATAGACCATCACCAAAATGGACACAGTGAAAACTGGCTGGGAAGCCTTGCCAAGCTCGCACTGGAGACCCACCTACACAATGGCAACAGAAGAATAATTCAGGCTCACAGCACGCATTTGTTTCTTTCTGCGCTGGTAAATGGATGCTAGAGTAAGTATATAATTATTTATGTGCTGCTATCTATCACTAGGATTAATCCAAGCACTTGGCTCTGCAATTAGGCTCTCATCACTCTCTTTGAGGCCTCTTTACCACACCTGCAGCCAACCAGTCTTCACACAAGAAAAAATAGCTATCTAGCAGCTAATGTGCAGTCCAAAAGTATTCCTCCAGAGTTGTATTCTGTATTACTATTTTTACTTCACCTAGGACATCTATGATTTCAAGCCTCTGAGTCACCTCCTGTTGGAGAAAGCAATCCTATTTTCTTCCTAGAATTTCCTCACTCCCATACCTGCACACCACACCTCAACAATGCTGCTAATGATGTTCATGTTACGCACAAGATGATGCTTACTTTCCAAGCAGTAAGATTTCCAAAACAACAGTAGTTTAATGGATTTTTTCCAAGGTTTCTGTCTTGCAGGGATACAAATTGATCCCTGCCAAAATGCTTTCCTCTTGGTTCACATCTGCAGTATCAACCTCTTGTCACAGTGTGAGCATGACTGTCATAGTGCAAAGGCGACTCTTCTCTCTGGTTGGATGCTGAAGTCTCTCTGCTGTTTGTAGAGTAGCAATACACCAGGAACCAAGTCTACACTCTATTTCCTTACTCTAGTATAACCAGAAAAAAAAGAAATACAACCACAGGAAAATGAGTTGTGGCAGCAAACAGCGGAAAGATGACCAAAGGATTTGCAATGAACTGTGCAACTTTTTTACCTCTCCCTGGTAAAACTAAAACATGTCAACAAAAAGACAGAGAAACCAGGGAGGAAGGGATGTCAGGAGGCCAGACGGGTTGGGTCCGTTTGGGAAGGGAGTTGGATGTTTGATGTTATCTTCTTAAGAGAAAACTGCAAAATACCAGGTCTGATCTCTTCCAGGGCATCTCAAAGCAAAGCTAGTGCCAACTCTCACCTGAGACCAAAAAAACCCCAACAACATAGATGTCTACTCTTCCAGCAGCTCCTACTACCCAAATTGTTATATCTTCTCTGCTAATAAAATGCTTGCTTTGATGTAGAGACAGCAGAGGAACATTTACCCATGCTCAAAGCTGCAGCTCCACAGCTGCTGATGTCCTGAACGCACCCAGGATTCACAGTTCATTATCTCTATTGCTGCTAGCACAGCATTGCCTTCCCATAGACCTTTCCAACCCACAATTTTTCAGTTTTATTTCTTTCCTTTCCAGTCTTGTTCATGGATGTACTCCAACATCAGCACAATTTGGAAGTAAATTAGGTTTCCAGCCTTGCCCTCAAGACAAACCATTTTTCAAGAAAAAACTAGTCAAATTTTGAAACAAAACAAGAACTTCAGCAAATAGCACAGTCTATTTGGAGAGTCTGAATGAAAGAAGAGGCCTGGGGTTTGAGTTACTAAGTTTTAAGTTTAAGTTAAGAGTTTTAAGAACTGTAACTACAGAAACTCACTTTCAAGGGTAGAAGTATTTTCAGCACATCTGTCTGTTACTGACATTTACTGCCCTTCAATGAAACTTTCAATTTAGTATAATCTAAGAGTCAGCATTCAAATCAGAGATGACAATTTTGCACTATAGGAATGTGCCAAGTATGCTTATTTTTAGAAGTCACCTCATCAGAAAGAGTATTTATCCATAATTCACCTACAGCCCCAAGTGTGCTTCCACTTAGGGAGCATAAAAACGCACGAGCCCAAATCAGGTGGGACTCTGGAAGGGTTACCGGCTACTACCTTCATGAAACCCCTACACAGTAAAACAGTTGTACTGAACAGAAAGTTAGCAAGATCTCAGTGATTTAAGGCTGGGAGGCAGCTCACAGTTGCACAGACACTTCCCACACCAGCAGACACGGACCTCTGCAACTTGCAATACATGATTTATGCTACATCCAACAGCACTTGCAACAGCTTCTATAAATACCTCTACTATGAAGCCTGGCTAAAGTAGGTTAGGCTTCGAGTGCAAGAAATTGCAATCACATTAAAATTAGTTCCCTCAGGCTAGAAACTCCCAGCAGTAAAGACCTGAGAATGAAGTTTCTGAAATCTCCAAAATCCACCATTAACCTTTAGCATTTATTATCCCTGGTACTACCCTGCATGGAAATACCATTCGTATGAATAGCCATAACCAGAGCTAAAACTACCCAAGTCTTGGGAGCAGATCAGCTATGGTAAAAGAGCTTAAATCTGTGCCTGGGCAAGCATTGCATGCTGAATATAACAGCACATGGCGCAAGATGCACAACCATGCTTGTGCCAGGCTGCGACGGGCAACTCTCTGCCAAGAGAGGAGAGCGTAGCACTAGTGTTAGATGGCAGCTTTCCTCCCAAACTGGAGCTCAGGCAATTTCTCGTTGGAGAGCATTATTTAACACATCGCTTATAGTTGCAGTCAAACACCAAGCCTGGTAAAACACCGATGGAGAGAACCTGGAGGGTCTAGTTGCCCCAGGCACCTTCAACTGGCCAGCACATGGGAGGTGTCACCAGACCAGATGTCTGTGGCAATAGGGCTACTCTTAAAGCAGCACTACATTTCAGTAACAAATACTGCAAAATGTTCACGCTACCTGTGTTTGAGGCAGCCGTGGTATAACCCTGCTGAGACAGTACTGGAGCAGCTGTCAAAAGGAAACAGTGACACTGCCCTGTGAAATTTATTGCGAGGCACCTGGAGCCCTTCCTGATGTAAAATAATAATAACCTACACAAAGGGCCATGCCAGGTATCCTTATGAAACAGCACTGCAAGAATTATAAAATATACTGCAGGGAGAAGGACTGGGAACAGGTTTGGTTGATTTTTTTCCCCCCTCTTTTTAGTTTCAGGAGCCTATACTTAGAGCAAAGGAAAGCAAGGAAAAAAATCTGCCCTTGAGTCCTTTGCTTAAGGTCAATGGAAAGGATTTAGTTTCTTTAGATAAAGCTAGAAGTATGTTTCCATCATCCCTCTAGCTACCTTATGCCAGAAAAGTGGCAATGTCAATCACAGCCTGCTTCCTACCAGCTCTGATAAACACCTCTGAGCCAGCTGCCAAGAGCCCTACAGCCACAAATCAGGAAGAAGAACAGGAACCAGAGGACTGGGGGGGACTTTTTTCCATTTTAAGGCACAATTTTTTGGGGGGAAGCAACCAATTCTGTCCACCTTAGTGTTAGTATATCAGTTTTTTTTAATTCTGAAGACAAAAGAGACTACAAGTAGATCCTGCTGAAAGCAAGAAACAGCACTGGGAGTTAGGAATTCCTGCCCTGATGTTCGTAGGAAAGGACAAGGAAAGCCCTCGACCACCAAGCCAAGAGGAATCTCCTGAGACAGCAGTTCTGGATTTCCTAAGTGTAATTGCTGACAACTGTCTAAAAGAAAAGACGTCCATGGGGTGGTGACTCACGGATGTCTCAGGTGGGATTAGCAGAACAAATCTGGACTCATTTAAGCAAAATGTTCCCCAACATTCCCCAACAAAGATGCCAACAGAAACAAGGGAAGCATCTGACAACTCCTCCTGCACGTCTCTTGCCTCTTGCTTTTCTGCCAAGGGCCATCACACGGGAGGTTTCCAGCCCTTTGTTCATCAGCTTGTCATTTGCTAACTTTCAGGAAGAAGCAAGCTGTGAGAGGGACTTCAGTGTCCCTGTCCCTGCCTTCCTTCTCCCCCGCTCCCTCCTCTGCTGGAAGGACAGAAGGCAGCAGCCACCAAACCTCTTCCACACCTCAACTGAAGGCTGGATGCAGCAAAGGACTTGGTCACAGAGCTGCCACCTTCAAGAGCTTGGCAGATTGCCAAAACTGCATCTGCTCTCACAATTTTGGTGGCTATTTACCTATGTGGTGGAAATCTTCATTTTGTTAGCAAAGAAATACAGGTGGAAGCATTACAACATTTAAATTTCTTTCTGAAGGAAGAACTGGATAGCTGAACACAAACAACTCTGACTCTGACCCAACAGCCAAGGTCTCTGCAGCAACAAACTACACAGACCATGGCTTTTGTATATCAGTTGATGCAACTCTAAACAAAGAACTTGCATCTGGTTAGTGTAGAGAGGATGTATCTAAGAGGATATAAAAAAATGTATATATAATTACTGATCTTAATACAGCCATTCCTAATGGGAGCAAACACTGTGCAGAAAGTAAGGTTATAGAGAAATTAAGAGCTGCATCACGTTAACCTGCAAAGCAGGAAGCTGATGGTTTTGTGGTTTTCCTTTTCTGTGTAGTTCCAGATGAGTAAAATCCCAGTGTTTCTAGCTAGGATGAAACCGAGCCTCTGAAGAGCTTGGCTCCAGCATATGAATCACAGTCAGAAGGTGTAACTTCTGTTGAGAGCTCTGGTCTCCTCCTACCACCCAGCTCAAAGTGTTCTGCTCCTTGACACGCACTCACCTGAAGACAGTGCGGTGGTGCATCCCCCCCACCTTTTCTCTCTTCAACCGCTTTACAACCTCAGGGATTCCTGCCAGACTGCAACCTTGTGTTGTGAGTTGGTCAGTTAGGTGCCCCTTAATTGTACCAGAAACTCCTACATGGTTGAAGTGGAGAGAGGCCTTGTTCTTGTCAGAAACTCTTCCATGGTTGAAGCAGGGAGTGAGAACAATCAGGTTACCCCTGACAGCTTTGAACCAGAGCAGTAATTACCAACCTGGATTGTGGCTCGGATGGAGATTTACAATGACTAAAGCCAATCATCTCATGATCCTATAAAACAGCAGTCCTAATTGAGGCCCTTTGAGCTCTCCCGGACTGCAGCAGGCTGCGCCAGCACCTCCCTCTGAGTGGGACTTGTCTCAGAGCTAGCAAACTCTTAAAATTTCAAAAATCAGAGGTCCATTGCCAAAGGCTGACAGTGCAGCCTGGGCTGAAACCCTTCACTCCTTGAGGCTCAAGCCTTGCCTGTTGAGAAATGCCAAGACATTCGACATGAATATTTCACTGAACTCAAGGGGAATTTTTAACAGGTATACCATTTTTTTTATATATATATATATGTATTCATGTCTGTGTGTACGCATGTGTGAATCAGTTTAAGTAGTCTGTAGACGTATGATTTAATTTCAAAGTGAGTCTTATACAGCTGCAGTCTCGTTATTCCTATAAACCATTCACCAAGTCTGAGACTAAGATTGGACCTAGCCGCTCCTAGACTCCTCTCTGAGAAGGAGTTTAGAAAGCAAGGGGGTCTGTTCTGAACCTCGTGACTCAATAGGAGGGTCCTCCTTATCCCCTGCATACACATTCTCTCTGTGAATCATTCCAACTCAGTGTAACTTAATTTTCCTTTATGCACTTCCATGTAGTAATAGAGTGAACCTTCCCATCTTCGAATCTGTAACTAAGTCACTGTTTTGATCAATTTTGTCTAATCACTTTGTTAATCACTGATGACTGAGTGCTATTATAATATCACAATCAAATCCTGCAATTTGCCACAAGTAACTTCTAAACTGCTACTAAATCAAACTGTGTAAAGTCACTCATTCACAATAAATTGACATAATCAGCAGGATTCACAAACCTGCATTCGTGACAGAAGGACACACAAACCCATTCCTTCCCCAGTGCAGGAACTCCAATGACAGCAAGTTGCCTTTGTATTACTACACCCTTTTATTACTGTAAAAAAAGTGCTTTTTAATACTATGTATTTATCCTGCAGCATTATTTGCAGGCCCTGACCCTAGGACTTGGATTTCACCGTGCTCGGCACTGTAATGTCACACCAAAGACCTGCCATCGCGAAGAATCAGCACAGCAGGATCTCCAGTTACTTCACAGCCAGGTTACCCCCAGAAGCAGCAGCCCTGCCTCTTCCCACAGGTGCTCAACCTTGACTTTTTTCCCCCTCGAGTTAGTTTTAACCCAGACTGCTACCCTGACCATCCTCACTGCCAGCTGCTCATGCTATGAGCTAGCACAGTAAAGGGTGAGAAAAGCACTGCTGCCTCCTTCAACACCACCACTATTTTTCAATTACCCTGGAACCAGAGCATTAAATCAGATGCACAAACCAGATGGCTGTAACCCACCAAACCAGCTACCTCTGTGAGAAATGTCACTTTGCCATCCTTCCAAGACCACTGTTTCTTACTTTTTTTTTCCTTTGCATTTCATTAGTGCTGGACTCCTCTTTGCACAGGAGCATGTGGGGATCACACAGTCCATGGCCGTGAAAGCTCATCACTACATGAATTGCTCAGCATGAACATGGAAACACACTCTGTGTAGCTCATCAAAACCTAACTGACACAGCCACTATTTCCCAAACTGTCTTGAAATGGGCAGGATGCCACTTTTACCCTCAAGACCCTTGAGAGCGCACAGGGCAGCAGGTATTGCAATGGGCACACCGGTATTGCTGCTCAGCACCTGTAACTCCCAATTGCTTAGGAGATGCAAGGGTTCAGCATCCCTGGAGAAACAAAACAGTTCTGGAGCACTTGGCCCATGAGTTACAGCTCCCTCTGGCTGGTACTTTATGAGTATTCCCTGTGGCTTCCCTCCCCTGTAGAGAAACACTTTCTAGGCATATAAATCCACCCCAGGAGGTGCAAGCCATGGTCACACACTGTTTTGAATTTGTATTTACCTAAAAGTCCCATGTCTGTGAACAATGCCAGGCAGGATCAAACTGCCATTCTTCTCTTTCTAGTGTAATTAGGTTTTTGTACTCCTGGGCAGGGTAGGGGACTGTCTGGAGATGCACATCTATTCCAATTTTTATTACTTCTGAACGCTCTCATAAGAAGCAGCCAGTGCCTGTGAGAAGTAAGGTTTACTTGTGCAAGTCCATGGCCACTTCTGGCCATCCCTCTCTCTAATCAAACTTTCTTCTTCCAGGGCTTGCGGATGAGGAAACAGAGTCTGAACAAGCAGGGCTATAAATTACAGCAAATAATTCAAACTCCTAATTTATGGACAAAAGCTGGTAAGAATCACATCAGCTTTATTCTGCTGACACTTCAGAAACCCCCAAGACACTTCTACAATGAACTGTTTCTAACTTTCAAGTGGTCCTCTCACCATGAGACATTCAGCAGATCTTTTCGTGCTTCGCCTCTAGCTAACTGCCAGCTTTAGTCCCTGTCACATCTATAAATGAGCCATGTTGTATTGCAAAATGTTGCTTTCTCTCCAAAATACATATACCTAGTTACTGTTGACACTTTTGAACATTAAGTGAAAGAAGCTATTTAACTAAAAGAACCAAATACAGCCTCGTATATAAATTACAATAAATAGTAAATTTAATCTGAGAAATACAATTGCACCAGAGTTCCCTATCAAACTAAAATCATAGACTCCACCATTTTGTGTTTATGTTAAGAATATTAAAATCAATTAAGAATTGAAATTAAAGTTTATTTTCACTAATGGAAAGCAGAATTTAGTATGCCATCCAGCACTCAAGCTTTTCAGTGTCATCCTTTTACTAATACAGCCATTAGGAACCGCCTTAAAAAAAAAAAAAATCTAGTAATCATTTAAGGACTCACTTCCATCCATCAACAGCATCCCAGCTAACAGTCTTCAAGCCAGGCACACGCTAATCAACATCAGGATTTTATCCCACCCCATCCTATCAGAAGCTGGGACTGTGTTTGCGGTGTGCCTTTTTGCATGGCACGATATCAAAGGGCAGGTAGCTTATACCCAATTTTGCACGTATGTCCATCCCTACCTTTCCTGAAATGACATGCGGTGGGGAGCGCTTTCTTCACGTGTCACAGGAGCAACCACACCTTGCCAGAGCAAATGTCCCACCTCACTACTGAGTCTCCCCATGGCCTACGTGAGGGTTTAGGGCACCGCACACCATCACGCAAAGCATACACCCTGCTTCTCGGCACCCTCCCAGCCACACACCCACCAACCTCCTTGCCCACAGGTGCTCCATGTATGCAGCAGTACTGGACCATTCCCTCCCAGAACTTGTCCACGCTCTTCTTCATCATCTCTACATTTCTAACACCCCCAACACTGCATACCACAGTTTCCACAGCGTAACTACCCAGTACACAAAATACCACCTCCCTTTGGGTTGTTTTTTTTTTTTCCCCCTAACCTACTTCCTTGCTAGTTTAACCTGATGAGTATCAATTCTTGCATCAGCAGATACAGTGAGCAATACCATCAAACTGTTCCACATAGTCAAATATTCACATATTCTCATATTCAAATGTCCAAAGCACTCTGAAACTTCACCAGGTCTCAATTTATCTGTTTTGTTCTTTTTCCTGGGCTATACTAGACAGTGCTGTAATCCAAATTGCTTACTTTAAAAAAGAAAAACACCACACTTTTTTTTTTTTTTTAAAATAAAATGCACCCTTACTGACCTGCTCATCAGTCCTGTGCCAGGGTCCTCTCCTTTATACTTCTCCATTTCCCGGGAGCATGCTACCCTCCCCTTTCATTCAGAATACTCTTGAATAAGACATATACCACCCATTAAACTCCCTAAATACAACCTGTCAAGTACAGGATAGGCAGTAAACTGTAAAACATGCAGGGTTTTGTTGCTTTTACATAACATGACATTTTATTCTACATTTAAGTCTCATACATTGCTTGAAGGGCACACTGTACCCAACATACGATGTGGTAAATACTAGCTCAGAAAGATTAGCAAGCTGGTGCTCAAAGCACAAAAAGTTACACAAAGTTGATTCATTATCAAAACAAAACCAGAGAAAGTAGCTGAAGTGAAGCCTAATAAAAGCAGAACTCTTGCTGCCATGGAAATACAACGGCTGTCACTCCAAAAAGTGTCATTGCACACACGCACAGTATTTTTAAAAAAATCTGGGACAGTAGCCAAAGCACTGAAATAGCTACCCTGTAAAAACATACTTGTTCACGGCATTCCTTTAGTGCTACACAGCTTCTTAGGAGGAGAAACACTGGGAAGTGATCTTAATATCAAAGTCTGGGAAATGCCCTTCAAACAGTTTTGACATTTGCAACCCCAAAAGAAACAGCAAAAAAAATACAAAAGAACGAACAGGCCCTGACCCTTTCCTTTTTGCTACACTGACTTGTTAGCAAAAAATAAATGGGAAAGAAGCAGCCCTGGGAGCAGCGCTCCCCCAGGAGAGGGCATATGATGGGCACAGGCAGGAGCCCAGCTACACCAACATGGAGAACCACTTGGGCTGTCACCTGGGCAAGAAATGCCACGGGAAAGGGAAGGGGATTTAAGCCACTGGAGGTTCAGTATTGCGTTTGGCTGCTTTGCAGAGCTGCACCCCAGCACGCACAGCAGAAGCCACTAGCAAAAAGCTGCTCTCTTTTTAGGTCAGTGGAAAGTCAGTTGCATTGCAACCTTTCCCCCTCATTTCATAGTTTATTAATAAACTGACTGCTTACTGCTGTGGTCTCTCAAATACAGCTCAACAGAAAATCAACAGACCTCATGCCTCACCTCACAGCACCCAGTTTTGTCAAATTATTCAATAAGGCAAAGCTGCCATCCTGAACTGAGATACTTGGTTTTCCATGAAAGAGCTGTAGAGACCTGGGGATCAAATCCTTCCACTCTCAATAGCATACAAGAGAAATTCAGACATTTGTGTTACATTCATTTCCAACACACAGAGGATCTGCAAAGCATCCCCCTCCACCGCACACCTTTGATATTCCTGCACAGAGAACAGCAACAGCCTTTTCCCTTCTCTGCACAAAAAAAACCACCTTCAGATTAAAGGCTAGATGGCGTTCCTCTGGCAAAAAAGTAGATCCACAGCAGAAACCATCACTTACTGGGAGAGGGCAACAGGTACATGCCATACAGTGCCAGATCCAGCAAGACCCCTGCTACCCACTGCAAGCACCACCAGTTTGCTACTAACAGTTACCGAGCACTGACTGCAGACTTGAAAAAATAAATTAAATAAAAAATAGCTCCTGTCATTCTCATTAATAGCTGGTAAACATGACCTACAAAATTTGCCTGTGAAACAGAAAGCCTTGAAGTGGCTAAGAGAATTCACAAATGCGGTAATGCTTCCATCATCCTTTCCTTCAAAATAAATGTGACATTTGCATGTAACATGCACAAAGTCAGCTAATACACTCCTAACACTTTAAAATGTGATTTAAAGAGAAAACTACAACTGAAATACGCTCTACGGGGTAATTCAAGCAAACACACTGTCACTATGCAACAGTCAACAGTATTTTTAATGGAAAATACTCAACATCAAAATCTGTCTTTGCTGTAAACAATTTTTGCTAGGAAGAAATCAGGTATTTTTTCTGTCAAAAGAATCTTCTTGAGTACTTTCCTAATAGTTCACTACTTAATTCAACTGGTTACAATCTACAGGGAAAAAAGCCATTATCACCTCTCTCAAAAGCTCTCCAGGCTGACACCTGTTGTCCATCCTGCGGCACAGGCAGTTGCTCTGGCCAGGGCTGTGCTGGTAGGAGGGTCCCTGGATCCGGCGCCCACTACTCACCGCAAGCCCCCCCCAGTCCTGCTCAGGCAGGCTGGACAAGACCCCCGTCCCAGAGGCACGCTCGCTCTCCCAGGACCTTACCACATTAGGTTAAACTTCCTGCTGACAAAATTATATCCATCATCTATACTTCTAATGGTTTTAAACTGAAATAGGGTAGGTTTAGGTTGGATGTAAGGAAGAAATGTTGTACAATGGCAGTGGTGAGACACTGCAACAGGCTGCCCAGAGAAGTTGTGGATGCCCATCATTGGAAGTGTTCAAGGTCAGGCTGGACAGGGCTTTGAGCAACCTGATCTAGCAAAAGATGTCCTTGCCCCCATCAGGGGGTTCGACTAGATGATCTTTGAAGGTCCCTTCCAACCCAAATCATTCTGTGATTCAATGAATAACTCTGGGGAACAACTGATTGACCATGTTTTACACGGGTTTCCAAAGCAGCAAGGAAACCAGGCCAACAACCCCGCAGCATGCAAGAAGGCTCTTTGCCCTTAGCAGCACATGGAACCTTCCCTGGAATAAAACTGAGGCCACATGGGACTTCGGGTTTTCAAACCAAGACAACCTACCCTTCGATGCACAAAAGCGGCTGCTCCTACACAAACAAGTCATGTCCATCACAATACCTCTCGGGGATGAATATCTCCACTATGCAGAAGCTCCCCAGCAGCAAAAGTACCCCATGCACAACCCCATTTTTTCAACTGCTCTTACGCATTTTCCCCATTTTTAAGGTAAACTGCAGTGTTCTGGCAGGCAGGTGCTAAAGTATTGGTTTAGGGTTTTTTAAATACCTTTTGGCCTCCTGGATCTGACCCACCTGCACTCCTACCTCCAGGCATACAAGTCAGCCAAGCGATTTTAATGGAACTATTTTACAGCCTTACCCACTGTAAGCCCCTGAGAAGGATCCATGACTGAGCATGCTGCCGCAGGGAGCTTACAGCACATACCTCCATGCTGCCTACTGCAAAACCACAGGTGGGAAACCACCCACCCCATCCCCTCAGGCTGAAGCACACCGCTGCTCATAGGACAAACCACACTACACATTCAGAAGCTGGAAACACTAACAAATTTTCACTTCACAATTACCAACATCACAAATCCATGGCGATGCTGGAGGGCTTTTTGTTGCCTGCTCCCTTGAAGTCCTTACGGCAGCAGCCCTGGCACCATGCTACCTAGTAGGCATGCTGCGCAGTTTTCTCCTGCCAAGCAGTTCATGTTTTTCCTATGCTTTCAGATAACCAACACAGTCAACCAAGCTGTTCAGAAAGCATTCACTGGTTATTCGGCGCTCACCTTACAGGAGCCTCAGAGCCTGCAATGGGAAAACAACAAATTCCCTTCCCTAACACCGTATTCGTTACCAGTCTGCTTCAGGGGCTACCTACCATCAGATCAAGCTGCCAAGCTCTAGAAAACCTCATTATTTTGCAAAACACTCTGATGACAAAGCCTTTTTTTTTTTTTCTGAAATATCATTTATTGAGGATTTTTTTGTTTCTAGACAATTTCAACCCCTTCAATGCACATGGACTGTCTATGCCTGACAGAAGATCCCAGCTTCAGATGAAAAGCACTGCTGGGGAAGTAACTAAAACCCTGCAGAAGCATTTAGAGCCTTCTTAATGTGCCAGACAACTGGGAATTGGCAAAAACACTGACACAAAAGCAAGCCATTGTCCTCAATAATTATTAATCAACCTCCTTAAGCTGCCAAGGTTCATATGAAACATCACATACCAGCTGTTCCCAGCAGCAAGTCCCGTTGGTAACTCAGTCTCACCTGCAGAGCCATTAACACAGCTCCACCATCCAGCAGACCACCACTCTGTCTGGGCAGATGCTTTTCTTCCAAATCTTTACACATTTCAGTTGCTGTCATCTCAGGGATTTACCAGAAAGGTCTACAAGTCTAACTCCAGTCCTGCCACACAGCTCTAGCTTGCAAAAGAGATTCTAAATTCCTGCTTCAAACATCAAGTTTCCTAAAGATTTGTATATCCTGTGCTAGTAGAAATTATTATAGAATAAATACAAATTTTCCAACCCTGTCCTAGGGAAGCAATTCTGACACGCAGGCTCACTCTGCACTGTAAGACTGGAGCATATGTCCTCAGCTCTTCCAAGACACAAAATTGTCACTCTGTGAAAACCTATGGACAACAAAGGATTTTCTATATACAATATCTCAGAAGAAATGTATCTGAACAGTGGTCACAAAGTATACTCAGATAAAACCCAAAGACACCAACTGTTTAAAAGAACATTAACAATTATCCCTATAGATATTAGAATCACTGTAACAAATATGCATTATGAGAGCAAACAAAAAAAAATTCTAAATGCAAATTGAAAGAAATGCAGAGTCACAAGATTTCTACAATTCAGATGAAAAAGGAAAAAAAAAAAAAAAAGCAGAGACTTGGTTTCTAATAAAGCTCCCACCTTACTGCACAGAGTACTTTGCATGGATATCTGAGTAATGCACAGCCTAAGCCAATGACAGAAAACAGAAAGTTGAATCCTACAGAGCTCCCCAAGTCCCAGAGGACAACGTCTTGGACTTCTCTGCCTGCTCTCGCCTCTCACGAAGAAGGAGGACCAGAAGCTACCCATGAGAGGATCTGGTGCCCACGCTTAAGGTAGAAATTTGAGGTATTCACCTGTAAGCTCATGATCCCCTTCACTGCCATGTGAAAGGATGTAAGAATTCAGGTCTTCATTCAGCAGAAGTTTTAACAAGCACAAATCAACCTGCTAAATCCCACCCATCTGGTATTTCATAACAACTTAGCAGGCAGCAAATCCCCAGTGGTCCATACATTCCATCTATGATTAGTGTAACTCTATGTCGACAGAGTGCTGGTCTTCTGTTACAGGTAAAGCTGAAGGCATAAAACCACATTAACAATTAGCGACCTTTTAAAAGTCTTAATTGAGCTCTTACTTCACTAGCACTGTGGAAAACAGAGGCTCTCAGGAGCAGGACTGCCACAGCTGGTTAGTTGGAAGAAAAAGCAGACAAATTCCCAGTACCAAGACTGATAAAAAAGCAGGATGATAGTAAAAAAATGTATAGCTTACTTTGTGCCTTTTCACAGGACTTCATCTGAAAGCCTAAAGCAAAAGAGACCAGTTCTCATTCATTTGCTGAAAGTCACTTTTGAAGAGCATCACTGTTAAGAATCACTTTTTATGTTTCAATATTAACTCTAAAACCATAAATAAAATTAATTTTTAAGGTTAAACTTTAGACTGCGTTGCTTTGAATTTAGAGCAATCCCATCGCATCAGGATACACCATTTTAAACCCATTTTGAGAGATGGCATGGCTCAACAGACCAGCAGGGGAACCAGCACTGGTACCCAGCAGGCAATGAGAAGATGAGGGTACCGTAAGGAGTATTAGTTTCCTCCAGCTGTTAATAAAACTACAACAGTTAACTATTTGGGCATTTCTTACCAATTGTTATAAAAAGCCTACTTGAACAGAACAGCTCTGTCATGAGAGTTTGGTGGTAACAAGTAACACTCTTTAAGACTTAAAAGGTTGTTTTGTCCCCAGAAAGTTGAAGGTTTGCATTAAATCTGCTCATATTAAGCAGTATTTTAAAACATACAGTCTAGCTGCACATGCCCAGGTGATTTCCCACAAGGGACCAGCTTTCTAGCACTGCAACCACAGCAAAAGATCAGACCTGGCAAAGCAAGGAGCATTACACATCTACAGCAAACAAGCCTGCCCGGTGCAGGGTCAGACACATACAATGACTTACTGTAATATCCCAGTGCGGGTGCTGGTAATGACAGTTCACACTGCACAACAGCAACCTCAGCGAGGAGCACTGCCGGCAGCCCCTCACCTCTCTGCACAAAGCTGCCGCTCCCTCCTCACCCCTGCCCACAGCGAGCCCAGGGTCACACCAGAAGCAACTACACTTCAGACCGGGGTACAGATCCATTGCTTGATATAAGGTGCAGATCATGGCAAAACTCCAACTCCTTAAGCAGTGAAGATGACCCACCAACACTTGTAAGAGCCCCATGTGATCTAGCAGGCTCTGGTGGTGCAGGCACTAAAGGGCGTGCATAGAGAATTTAGCACTTGCACTCTTGGGAAGCTGCAGGCTGCCTTTTCTTACCATTTTACCTTTAAAGCTGACAAATTAAGGGCAGGGGAAAACAAGCATCGCTCAAGGGAAATTTGACACCACACCAGCCATGTGTAGCGCATGGCTCCCTGCAACAATGCACTGAGCACCTGCAGCAGAGCCTGCAAACAGCATCCCCCTCAGGCACAGTGGCCACCCAAGGATGGGCAGCAGGTGCCCAGCCAGCAGCAGAGCCAAGACCAGCCCTGGTCCTCTCCATCACTGCTGACCAAGCCAATGGAGATGGGTATTCCCTCTGACTTTTTCTCAGACGTTTACATCTGAACCAGTACTGTCACCCCAGAACCAGTATGAGCCACGTTAAGTCCGCACAACACATAATGGCCATACAGGATGGCAACTATACTTTGTACCAGAGCAAACACCATCTTCTCCGCTGTCCCCACAGCCTCACCTTATCATATGGCAAGGAAAGCTATAAAGGCACCCAGAGAGAGGGGACCTGGCTGGAGCTCACTTGCTTCCCCACAGCCACTCAGAATTGCACAGAGACAGATTTCTAGGAAGCATCTAGCATGCTGAAGCGTCGATGGCACGGCATGTTCACGAGTGCCAGGCATGCACTGGGCAGAGCATAAGCATGTTGCCACTAGGCAGCCACCAGAATAAGAAACATCATCCACCAAAGAGGAAGGTCTGTAGTCATTGTCCAGCCTAAGGGCTTGAGCCAGGTGACTATTTTAGCTCTCAAAAACCACCCTATGTGCTACAGGCACATTTCTATTTACGCTGCACTAAATATGACCTCGGATACAAAAATATGGGACATTTTTTACTTGCTTTGAGTAAGGAATGAGAAGTGCACAAAAATTATATAACCCAACACTGTGGAGACAAAAAAAAAAAAAAAAAAAAATCCAGCCTTGCTCTCTTCCACTACAGGTGCCGGCTGGCAGCACCATGCGTTCCCCATGGGCCAGCTCTGGACTTCACCATGAGTCTCAACAAGACCTGCTGTCCCCTCATACCAGCAGCTGCAATTTACACAATCTCCTGAATGAGACTTTTTTTTTAATTGATTTTCTCTCTACAATAGCATATACAAACTGAAAAATAACCAAAAAGCCACCACGGCAGGCTGGCAATATGTTCAGAGGACAAGAATCAAGCAAGAACTGTAACTGAAATTACCCACAGAAGTCTACTAATGTCAATTTTAAAGTTCTGAAATCTTTTATTAACAATACATATTGGTGAAAATAAGAAATGCATCAGCTAACCACTGGACTGGTAGGAAAACATGAAAATTTAAAAGAAAGAGAAAAAAAAATCCTTATGTCATTCTGCAAGGAAAGCTCCTTTTACCCCTACAAAACCAACTCAGGTTTGTTGATGAGCTTTCAAGTTCATTGTTTTGCCTTAAAACTTCTTCCCATTCCTTTGGCCCAGCTCTGCATCTGTCACCTCTGCTCTTCCCCTTGAAATGTTTCTTTCTCGGCTCCATGTTGTGGGACACGCATGCATGCTGCCATGCTGCTCAGCTGCACCGTGGTTCTTAAAACAGGTTTTGAAGTCCACACAGATACTCTGAGTACATTTAGATTTTCAGAGACGGTGAATGCCATTTTCATCTACCCTTAGTTTTCCTTCTGATCATCTCCTTACTCTCCTTTTCAGTCATCTTATCATAAGCCACTACACCAGACATGATTCTTTTGGGGGTTTACAAGTTTTGTCATTCTTCCAAAGTCCCACAACTAGAGGCAAACACAAAGTTTTTCTGCTAAATAAATAAGCATCATAGAGTCTGTCAACAAAAATTCCCCAAGTCTGCTGGATTTTTAAAGTCCTTGGAAAAAAGCTCCACTGCTGTGCAGAGGGCAGGCAGGTCTTCAGTATGGAAGGAGCCTGGGAGTCTGCCCAGCTAATCCTCACAATCTCATGCTGGGTAACAGAAAAGTGTCGCAAAAGTATCAGCCAGTAGCCCCAACACAGATCCAGCTATCTTTTTCCCTTGCCCTTGTCCCCATTAACTCCCTCTCCCTTGGAACGCCCAGAAAAAGGAACTCATGCACCAGTTCTGCATACAAAATCTGACTGTCCCACATAAAAACACCAAAGGGTCCTCCTAGCTCTCACAAGGTGTCAGAGCACCACAAATAAAAGCTTTCCACCTTCACAGCCATCTGTGCACAGCCTATGGCCAGAGCCAATGCTGCTTTCCATCTGCCTTAAGTCTCACCCCCACAGACAGGACAGGAATACCATCACATCCTGAAACACCTCCAAGAAATAGGCATTACAGAGTGAGTAGCAGCATGCATGTTGAAGATGACAGATCAACAGCCACGCAGTTGTCATGAAATCACTGCAGCCTGGCAACTGAAAGAACATCTCCAGCTAATGACTGAAATTGTCTTCTGGAAAGCAGAGTCCAAACTGTTTTTAAAAAGGAGCTTGATATGCTTACATATGAGGTAGAAAGGGGTAACTACTGGAAACAAAATATTAAACTTGTGGTAGGATTTCTTGGGCATCCAGCTTGCTAAAATCTCTAAGGGGGGAGTGATGGGCTTATTGTATTAGCTGGGCTCCAGCTGATCCAGGCAGAGTGAGTGTGTATGCACATGTAGGTGGAAGTGCCAGACAGAATTCTCTCATTGCATTTACATTCCGTGATTATTTGCATTTTATTTTTAAAGAGATTTCCAAGGGTGTTTGTCTATCTTTCAGTCCTAACATGGACCAGAGCATATCAAACTCATAGTCTAAAACAACTGCCATACTTAGGACTGAGGCAACTTTTTTTCTAGCATATACTGGTTACCTTGTTCCTCTGAAGCACTGGGCAAAATTACTTCACAAGATCACTTGCAAGTTCTGTTCACAATTACCATTTCTGCAATATCCAAAGTACCAGGAATAGCATCTTCCTCCAGCACATCACAGTGGCAGCTTATGGACTTCAACTATGGGTAGAAATTTGGAAGAAACTGTGAGAAATTGCTGTGAGACTGCTGCAAATGCAGAGAATGCTGTAACCCACAGTGAACAGGGACACTCAGCATAGTCACCCCATGGACCACTCTGGATGTAACGCTGACCAAGCAGTCACTTGTTCTCCTGGCACATGAGTGGATGAGTCAAGCAGCAGCAGCTCCTGCCAGCTTGGACAAAGACAACCCAACCTTCACCTTCACCAGCTCGGCTGCTGTGGAGCAACAAATATTGGTTGCTAAACCTGCATCTCTAGAACGTGATGCCTAAAGGGATAGCAAGATTTTGACCCCAGTATTATTACATCTGCAGTTTGGTGTCCACAGTGTGGACAAGCAACCAGTTGAAGAACATTTTGACAGAGCGTTGATCGTGTTTGATTTGGGTCTCAAAGATTCAGGACACACTAGCACAGGATTACTCTGAGGACATGAACGCCAGGCAGTCGGAGCTTCGCTGCCAAAGAAGTCAGAGTATTAATCAGATTTGAGAGGAAAACCCAACACAAACCTCCCCAGAAAGCTTCTATTTACTAAATGGAAACAGCACCATGGACGAGCAGCTCCTGGACTCCATCCCAGGTGCTGTGAGAGCAGCACAGTGCTCTGGCACAAGGCAGGGAGCAGCTCAGACCTTTGGCAGCTCAGCAGTGAAGCAGGTTCCCTGCTGCCAGTTCAGTTATGGGCTCCCATTCAAGTCAGTTGTGACTAAGACTCGTCTATATTAAAGCAAGTGATCAGGCCCAGAAACATTTCATGTTTTCGCTGAAACAAACCCTGCATTCGCACATTCTTCACTTACAGTTTATTTTTGCAGGGCAGGAAAAAAAGCAGCTGTACTGACAAATCAGACTTGGAATTTCTAGTTCAAGTCACAGATGATGCCAAATCATGCCCCTGATGCGGAAACCAGCTGAGCTCTCCCACTCGAGCATACAGACAGACACACATGGGCCATAGACACCAGCTCCCACCACTCCCGTCTCAACCTTCGCCACTTCCACACTTGCTGAGAAAATCCTTCTCCCGTTTGCTCAGCTGCGGTCCTTGTCACCAGGATCAGCAGGGATGAGGCCACAGGAACAGGCCAGAGAGTAAATTCTTGCTCTCAGCCCCGACGATGTCCAGCACTGATGCACAGTGGCAAAGCTTAACCTGTAGGAAGCGTATTTGGCCACGATGCTGGCATAACCAGCTGGGCAGATAAGCTCCAGGATGTTACTCCAACTCTTCTTAAAAAGCAACAAATTAATTAGAAACATATTTTAAAATATATTTCACATTTCCAGGAGAACATTGGCAAGCTTGTTCAGATATTCAACAACGTGTGCTGCCAGTGCAGCAAGAACACAACTGCCAAGCTGCTGCCTAAAGCAGCACGTGTCCAAACCTTTACATCCAACCCCTTCTTCTTCCAACAGAAGTCTGAGCTCATTCACATCTCCTTTGCATAAACTTGCATACATACTTATACCATACAGTTAGACTTTCTAGTTACAACAGTTGGTCTACTTCAGATCAGAAACGAGAGAGTTGACCTCTACTTTTCCCCAAATCAGCAAGGAAACCAGCTTTAAAAGCAGACATCGAAACATCCCAGTTTCCACCTGCTGACTGCTCCTGCTACCCCAAGGCAAAAAGTACCTTGAAGAAAGGACAAAACTCCCATGTCCATCTGCGGCTCTGGGCCACCAGTCTTGGCCAGTCTTACAAAGCAGTTCTGATCGTCCTCTCCCTTCCTACCCTCTGCCCATACACATTTCTGAGTGGGACAGGAAGAAAGAAGAGGACATCAAAGGTAGGGCAAGGTTTCCAGTGTTTGGCATGACACCAGGTCCTGAATGGACACTGTTCAGGAGGGGAACTGGTCTTTACAGGAAAAGTCAGACACGGTCCCATCACTTCCCAGAAGGGATTTCCAAATGCAATGCTTTTATTTTAGTCCATAACCCTTCCCAGGTCAAAGTAACGCAGCTATGTGCTTTTAAAGGAAACTGTTTTATCTCTGTCCACAAACATCTTCAAAGTACAAACACTTTGCTCTCTGGTCCAAAAGCAAAGCGATGGCTAATTCAGTTCAGAGAACCGCTTTCAGAGAATTAGGTCCAAAGCAAACCATAAAACCGTTTTGGTCCACAGAGAAATATAAGCCTAGACAAAAACTGATAAAAGAACCGACTCCCTTTCGATTCAGCTCTGTCTGCTCCCAACAGCTGTCCTCCTTATGCCACATGGATTCTGTGCTCACTCCAGGATCACTGCAAGCCGTCTGCTTCTTGGAGGGTTCGCTCTGCCTCCGGTAAAGGGCAAACACAAAGGCTTCGATTTGCAGAAGAGGAAATCAATTTAGCAGCTAATAAATACGCAATTTGTGCAATATACATACTCTCCATCTCCCTTGATGCTCATACAAAAGTTAATGGGCTGTACCCTGCTAAGCACAAAGTTATTGCACGTGTCGACGTGAACAGCAGTTTCGCTCATTTGAGAGCAAAACCAGGAAAGAGATGGGGAGCAGATGCTCCGCAACACCATGTTGTATTTCCTCACAAACAGCAAGAGCAGAGATCACTCCACAGACAGCTGCGGCCTGAGGAGTCAAGGTCACACATTTTGGAAGATGCTCTGCAGCATCACATGACGGTTCTGACACAAATCCAGGCCAACAATATCTCATACACCCTGCGCAGGGTCTGTGCAGGCATCCAATGGGGGGTGCAAAGAGCTCCACAAGGACCTTTGCTTACCCATAGTCTGGTCTCCTCAAAAACTCACAGACTCTGTGCACAGGAGCTTAAATAAACCTATGACATCTGATAAAAGCCATGCTTGCACCTTTCCACCTAACTATGGGGAGGCACAAACACACTGCACATGCCCGAACTGCAGAACTTACCTTGAAGCAATGGCCACCTAAGTAGACTAAGAAATGCACATCCTAGGTATCTTCAAGATCTATAGCCTCCCCTCAGACAAAAGGAATCCCAGTAAGACTGCAGATGCCCATAAGAAAAAGCTTAACCTAACTTAAAATAAAGCAGAGTGAAAAGTTTAAAACCTAAGTCAGCAACACAGCCTGTCCAGAACAGTCTTCTGAACGCAGATGCTCAGGCCAACACAAAACTTTGTTGCCGAGGCACACTCAAACACAAGGCAGAGCAAGTTTTCAATTCCCCCTTCCCCTCTTATTGTCATTTCCAAATGTATTTGGTTGCCAAAGTTTATCGGTCTTCTTTTACATCCTTTGGTTTAAAATTAATCCCTCCCATCCTCTGGGTGCTCCAAGTTTACCATATTAAATCACATTAATTAGTTCAAGTCTCCCTGCAGTCTATCCTTTCCTTCAACTTCAAGAAGTGTCTCTGAAAAAAGTCAGGCACAGTTACTAAGAGGTAAAAACACTGGGATTCAAGGCAGGCAGGAAGCTAATTAGCTCCAATATGGTGCTCTTCTAACTCACTGTACACTAGAGCGCTGACTTCTTACACTTGCAGCTAGCCAGCACAATGCAACTGCGGCAATTTGCTTGATCCCTGACAAGCAAAAACACACACACACACAAAAAAATAAACCCAGAAAAACAGGAGGCAGATGAACTAATCGAGCCCACCGCCCACACCAACGATGCACCCAGGAAAGACAGCGGCTAGGGAGGCCACACGAATTATTTTGGCAGCAGGGCAGCCTGGCAGCAGAAAGGCTCCTCCATGAGTCAGAAGCATCAGGCCATCCCATGGACACACACCTCTGCCCTGCCAGCAATGTGAGCTATGAGAGGTGTTGGGCCCTAGATGCTGACATAGCTGTCAGCACCCAACTTGAGCTTGTGAGGGAACCTGCTTCCAGATGCGAGCAACTGACTTAGCAACTGACTGTTTGGTGGGCATGGGATTTAGGATGAACATAGGTCCAGTATGCCATACAGGCATGGTTTGACAAGTGATGGAGCCAAGCCACCATGCTTTCTGCCTGCCTCTGGCAGGGTGGGTTTCCTCCCTCCTGCCACCCCCAGCAGCATTGCCCTACCCCTTCACTGGCACAGCAGCTCAGGGAGCTCTGCCCCCTGAGGGAAAGGCTAGCTCCTGAGCTCGGACCAGTCACAGGGAGAGGGCACCAACACAGCCTCAACAAAGGAGATGCCTACAAGGTAAACAGGTATAGGGGCTGTATATGTGAAAGGTATATCCATACCAGCACTTGCAGTCAACACAATAGTCATAACACCAGAGTACCCCTTCAACAGGCTGCCACATGTCGTGCCACCTGCAGTGGCAGTTTTCCAAGTATCTTACATACAGTTTATACAAGTCCACCTAGCAAACCTCAGCAAGAGATTCGTAACAGAGGTAATTTGTCCAACAACTCAGCAATGATATAAGGAGGTGGGGAGGGGATATAAAATGGGGTGCAGAGCCACAGCAAAAATTACTTTGTCTTGTTTGGAGAACCAGAAGAACACAGAGTAAAAACTAAAGGGGGCTTCAAGGCTGCACAAATCCTTCCTGAGACCTTGTCCCAGAAGAACAAGATGAAACACCCTCCTTGCAATTTCATGCTTTATGGCCAATGACTTAACCCCTATACACCTTCAGAATAACATAGAGCACTTTCTTTCTCATTGATTTTGATAATTAAATATTTTTATTTTTTAACAGTCACACTAAACATCCAAGTCAGTGGCCTACTGAGAGGGGTAAGACTCACAGCATTTGTTCCAGATACCCGCCAAGCAGAAATGCCATCATCACCAAAAAGTGGCAGGTGCATACAGAGGGATAACTAACATGTATTAGCTATTCCACTGTCAAAGCCTAGCAGAGACAGAGTATTCAAGTTATCTACAAGTTCAACTGAAGAAACAGAGGTGAAGTGTCTCCCACTAGGGATTTAACATTTATTAACTACTGCACATTAATTAATCCAGCTACAGCAACACACTTTTTTAAAAGAAAGAAATTTTTCACTGTTCAACAGGCATTGCATTATCATTTACCCACCACTCACATGTTTCTTCTGCAATCAAACAAGCCTGCAACATAAAAAGAAACCTGAGGATCTAGAAGACAAATAAAAGCTCTTTGCAGGGAATGCCAGTGGACTGGACTAACACGGTGCAGGATTCGCATTACTGAAGACATTGGCCAAGTGAGCAGCACAGTGCCTGCACAGGGAGATTGCTGGAGCAGGGCTCCTCCACCAGCAACCAATAATCAGAAACTGACCAAACTGATATTTAAAAAAAAAAAAAAAAAACAAAACAAACCCAGCTTTAAAATGCTGTAACTACTGGACCAATTGACCTAAAGACACAGATTCTCCTGAACTGGTGTCTTTACAGGGACTGGGTTTCTTGTTGTAGAAGAGATGTTAGAGCCTAACCATAAATGACATGGATCAACACAGGAATTCCCAAAAGGTTTGTTCATCCCTCCAAAGCAGGAGGCCAGACTGTACAATAACAATAATCCATCCTGACCCGCATATCCATGGAAGAGTCCACGCCCCAATGTGACAACCCCTGAACCATGACAAAAAGGTTCAACTGCAAAAATCCGCCAGGTTTTCTTACCCTGCTACCGCAGCACAGCAGTTCCCACCCCTGAGTGGGACGCTGTTGTCTCAGCACACAGCAGAAGGAAACAAAAGCATACACATCTAAGGAGGCATTTATATATTTGGTGAACACAGTGCCATCCATTTTAAATAAGGTACATGACATCTGGGAACATAACCAGTACCTTGTGAAAGCTGGTCCAGATCAGCGCACTCTGACCTTTAGGATGATGCCAGGAGCATCACATCCATTCAGAGATTTTTTGTACCTTCTTTATAAACATCACTTCAGTGAAACTTGCATGGACATCTGCTGCTGGCTCCTGCCCTGCAGAGCAGAGCACTACACAAACACCCTGTGATGCTTCTTTCTCTCATGCAGTTTTTCTTTCCAGCCTCCACAAGCTACAGCAGCTATTCCTCCCATTGGGAAGCAGACCTCCATTTTTCTTTCAACTCACATAAAATCTTATCAAACCTAAATCCAACAAAAGACATCTGACTTCAAAGTCAGCAATCATGACCCAGCTGTACAATGCTAACAAGGTGTTTATGTCTGTCTGATACACACAGAGCTTGATGGGGTCACACAAGACTCCTGTAAGTAATGCTTCACTGCATACACACCAGGACTATGAATAAATTTAATCTGAGGAACTCCTCAACAAAATCAAGTTTGGAGAGTACACATTTTCTTTTTTTTTTTTTTGCTTCCTCACAAAACTCATCTTTCTCTCGCTGGATCGCCCTCGTTTTGCAGGCAACAAGTCATTTCCACTCCTGTTGGCTCCATCAAATCAACCTAAAATAACTGAAAAAGCCTCCCAACATCTGATGAGACTAACTAGTACTACACCTTTTGGGCTACACCTTTAACCAGGAAAACAGACATATTAAGAATGTCAGTTGATTACAAGTAAACCAAAATGGAAAAACATATGCTTACATCAAAACAGTCCTACACATGCAGGTGTACACTAAGACTCAAACACAAAGCAGATATGGTCAGCCATATCCTGGCAGAGATACCGTACAGGAATAAACTGATAGGAACAAACAAACTGAAATAAATTGGTTTGCTCACCATGCAACTATCTTTACCTTCCATAATATATGCAAATGTGTCCAAGTAGACATACACCCATCAATCTGACAAATCTGCTAGTGTCAGCTTGCACCAGCAGCATATGTTAACACACACCAGTTTTGTGTTCAAAAAACAGGCAGACGTGGCACTCTGGGACATGGTTTAGAGGGCATGGTGGTGTTGGGTTGATGGCTGGACTGATGATCTTAGAGGTCCTTTCCAACCTTAACGATTCCTAGTTTTTACTTTCATTAAAAAATAATCCGGCCACCAAACCAGGAAACATGAATTTATTACTCTACCCTTAAGTGGTTTAGTGGTGGACTTGGTAGTGTTAGGTTAATGTAATGGTTGGACTGGATGAACTTAAAGGTCTTTTCCAACCCAAACAATTCTATGATTCTATTCCACTGTGTGCAAGAGTAAGTGCAGTCACCTGATTTTGTTCAATCAGCTCCCACCTGCTAAAAGATACAACTTGCTTTGCCTACATTAGAATAAGAACAGGTAATTGATACACAGTGACAGATAACAATTATTTTACTACCTACTGAGGACAAGGATTAATTCTCCCCTCCAGTCCCCTCTTTTTTCTTATCTTGTTCTTTTTCTATCTTCCTTGTTTTCTTACCTACACCACGTTTCACTTTACCTGGCCATTCATGCACTGCTTCACACCTAATCTGCTGCTTGCTTGCTGCTCCCTTTGCTTCACAACTGCTCCACCTCTCCAGTCTTCTTGTTCCCCAAATTCCTCTCTTTGAGGTTCCCTAAGCAAATTGCCATTTACTGTGGCTCCTCTTACTTTCTCCATCCATTATGTCCCTCTGCTCAGAGAGGTAAGTCCACCCTCCAGCCTTTTGACAGTGCCTACATTGTGCCCCAGCAGATCCAACATCTCAACATCAAGGCATCAACATCTCATTCCTCTCCTCCTCCCAGGCCTGGGTACAGGAGCACCTTAAGCAGTGGGGAGAAGAGCTGCTCCGGTCACTCCTTGCACACAACAAAGGCAGCAACAGAAAGAGGAGGAGGATACAGGAGTCATGGCATCTCTTACCCAATTCCCATACCAAGGATTGTACCGTTACAGTGATGCCCTCAAATGGTTTCAATATTCTGCTTTTGACAGCGTTGTCTGAAGTAACTATGTTTACTAAGACACGGCATAGATTACATACTAACACCAAATTCATCTGACCACAGTGACTGACAAATTCCATCACAGCGCTCACCAATTCTGTCATCTGCCAAACATGAACAACTCTTGACCCCTCAAAAAGCCTCCCAGAAGCTCTTTTCCACCAGGCAGAGAAAGGTACAGGGCAGAGCTTCCTCATATGTAGGCAGAAACCCATCTCCTAACTCCAGTACATCACTGATGTCCTAAATAGCATCCAAAGGCAAGAGCAGGACTCTAGTTAGTCTCTTGATGCACTCAGACAGATATCCCTTGGCAACCTCCCTGCCCAGGTTCCTTACCTCATATCCACAGAGGACCCTCTAACTGGATATGGACCTTTTCTGTTTTTAGCAAAAATCAGAGAGGTTATGGCTGGAGTGGGGTAGAGCGGGCAAAGGCTTCAGTGGGGGAGCAGACAGGACCACACAAGTAAAGAGAACCGAGAATCCCAAATTCCAGCTGAACAGATCAGGAATTCCCACCCAACACATCTGAACCATCATATTACACTCTCAAAAGACATATACAGTACGTACGCTTTGCTTTTGAAAGACACCAGAGCATACCAAGCAGCAAGTACTTCAAGAAGTTCCAGCTGCCTCCAGTCTTCCTGAATGCCAAACGCAGGAGCTGAATCTGAAACAGCCAGTTATAAGCAGTTCCAGCTCCTGCTTGACACCGGAGGTAGGACGAGTGACTCCACAGGTTGCAGTTAGAATCAAAATTCTTCCTATGCCTTGGAATGAATTACATTTCTAGATTTCATACCACCATTTCTAAATGATAATTTTCTACGTAATGTCAGCAGTAAAGACTATTACTAATTTTGGCAACAAGAGAAAGGCAAAATTGCTCCAATTACAGTTCAGGTGTTGTTCTTCCTTAAACCACTGTCTTCCCACAGAATCTCTGTTTTCTCCATGAAATGTCCAGGACACTAAATATGCAGGACCGCTCCTGGACTTTTAACATTACGCATAACTAAGAAGGACAATGATTCTTCACACCAGCAGTCACTGGCATCCAGACAGACTTCAGTTTGTACGCAACAAACAAATATTACCACTTAAAAAAATATGAAATAGGATCTATTTTCAATACTTAGAATTCCAGCTCTCCTTTGTCTCTGAGCTGCCAACCGTGCCTTGAACATGGCACCATCAACCTCCCTGGCCAAGGGACCCTTTGGGAAGAAACGAAGCTCCCAGGTTCATGGGCATGAACAGCTGATGCAGTTAGCCAGGAGAAAACACAAGCATGAAGCTGCAAAACACTAAGGGTGAGAAGACCTGAAGCAACCCCTTGCTTGATCCGTCACAGTGCTCTGTGAGCTTGAGGGCCATGGCTGCACAGTAAGCCCAGTGTGAGGACATCTAGGTGCCCCTTTGACTAAGTATTGTCACCTGGAGGGGCTTTAGCCCGTGCACATCAGAAACACTACAGGATATCAAATTAAAAACAAAACAGCGTGGCCTGTAGAGACCTTCTGGATCTGCTGCCCCAGCTCCAGACATCAACGTGATGGACCTCAATCTCCATGAAGACTTCTCTCCTGCACCACAAGCCCCACCTTCTCCCTACCCCCAGCCCCTGCCGAACTCCCCGACAGCAGATACCCCTTACAAAACCACCAGCCCTCATACCAAAACAGAACCCCCCTGCGAGAGGCTCTCACCTCAGGCCAGCTTGCCCAAGTACACGTCCTTTGGGGATGGACTCCAAAAGCGATGGATCGTTGTCCAGAAGAGCATGGCCACAGCCCCTGGCACAGCCCGAAGCCATGAGAGCCGTCCCACCCTCTCCCACTCCCACCACCTCCTTCGCAGCAGCAGTTGCGCAAGCCAGGTCAGAGAGTGTTTCTGGCTGAAAATTAACTGAGCAAAACTTTTTTTTTTTTTTAAAACTATAATTACTTGTTTCCAGCTTAATGACTTCCCTGCTCCACCTCACCATACCGTTTAAGCCAATTAAATCAACACTGACGCTGTCCTACCTACTTTTCTCCCCACCCAGCAATGCATTCCCACACCTCCCTTGTGCCAGTGCTTGCCGGATCCCACTGTAAGCAAACACCAGGCATCGGAACTGCAGAAAACTCGCCACTTTTGGCGCGGTTTGCTTTGCAACAGCTCAGCTTGCCTTGGTGGCAGCAGGGAGCCAGTGCCAGTGGGACACATGCCTGGGGCAAGGCCACGGTGCACCTCGGAGAGCAGCCGGACCTGCCCCAGCAGACTGCAGACCACCTGCAGACACATCCAGCCTCTTCCCACCCCACCCACAGATTCCCTCGGCTTTGCACAGGCAGTCGTGCAGCAGCTGCAGAGGCTGTCCTCCTGGGATGGAGTTTCCTGCTGGCTCCAGGAGCCTGCCTTCACCTCCACTACAGTAACCTCCTCCTTCAGAGCCCACCCAGGATCCTACACTCAGCTCCTCCCACAGCACCTAAACACTCATCTGTTACCTTAAAAAAAAAAACCAAAAAACCACCCCTAACACCAGCTTTCACCACAAGCACTTGCATATCATCAAACTGACCCTGTGTCCTAAATTCATATTTAAATAGCCACTTCAAACCAACTACAAAAGAAACAACTGCTGTTCCTCCACCTGGAGAAAGGATACAGATGCTACATCATCACAAACTTACAGGGCATCAAGTTCTCAAGTCAGGGTGCAAAACCAACTCTCAGCTCTGAAAATACATGAGATTCAGGGCAACGATTCATAAATATGAAAAACACGGATCAGGTGGAAATACAAGGGGCAACACAGAGTTGTAGCTGCACTGCAACGAGGCTATTTCTTGTTTTATTGCAACTGCTTTGGCATATCGCAGTCAAGTTTTTAATCCATGCACTTAATTTACAAGGTTTGGGATTCTGGTTTCTGAAAGGTGTCGTGAACATGGATTATACCACCTTCCCAGGGCCCAGCAGGTGCCCACTCCTTCATCTAGCAAGCATGAGAGCTTCATGGGAGGAAAGCTGCAAACAGCAAAAATTTAGCTTTTTATTCCAAGTATACCAAATTCTAGTCCTCTGCCCAAACAGGCATCAGTCTTAGTGCAGTCTGTCCTAGCAGGACAGAACACAGACTATAGCAAACAACTGTGACAAACATTATTTGCTAAGAGCGCCTGCAACTTTCTCACAGGGAGAGCAACCTTTCCTTCATTAAAAAATAGTTACCAAAACAGTGCAAACAGCTTCTTTAGTACCAGCATCCTTGTATTAAAAAAAAAAAAAAAAAAAAAGCCAGCACTGCGTCACCTCAGCCTAAAGAAGCCAAAAATGTTGTTCAAGCAGAGAGTATTTTTCAGTGGTCTAACTTTAAAGGTAAAACTCCAAAGGTGTTTGCTGTAACTTTTCTGAAAAATAAATATCCACTGTTTTCACAAGAGTGCTAACCATCAACAAGTGCAGGCAGGAACCCTGGCAACATGACCCTACTATAACACTGTAAATTTCCATTAGAATAAACCAAAACTGAACCAGAAGTTCACCGTTGAACTGTTTTTACTTAAACATCTGCCTTGACAAGAATACATAAACAGGCACAGAGGGACAAGGAACACCGCGCACTGAGGCGAGCCGGCGAGCAGTGCAGGGGGTGCACCAGGTCAGGCCAGACCCATCCTGCTGCAGGCCGAGGCGTTCAGAAACGCCGGCCCACCCGCCTGCCTGCTCCCCCTGCCCGGGGCCGCGTCCCAGGCAGCACAGCGGGGCTCCCGGCTTTACTCCGGCAGGGCTCCCCCAGAGCCGCCTCCAGGATGCTGCTGCCCGCAGCCTGCGCGGGTCACACCGGGGAGGCCGCAAAAACGTCCCCGGCTGACAGAAGCCGGAGCCGCGTCCAGCCGGCCTCTGTCCCGCCCCGCGGCTTCCCTCCTGCCGTCCGGGGCAGCGCGGCCCCCGCCGAGGGCAGGGCTCCGGGGCAGGCTTCGCGCCCCTCGTCAGCCCGGGGCACAGCGCCGCGGCGGTGGGCAGGGCCACCCCTTCCTCCCGGGGAGCCCGCCGGGCGCGGCTGGGCCGCCGAGCGGGGCCGGGCGCGGCGGGAGGAGGCAGCCGCAGGGCCGGAGCAGGGCCTGCCGGGGCCGGGCGGAGCCCCCCCCCGCCCCCGCCGGCACCCCAGCGACCCGGGGCCGCGCCGAGGGGCTGCGGCGCGGGTTTCCCGCGGGCAGCGCCGCTCCGGACAGCGGGCACAGCCGCGCCCCGGCCGGGTCCCGAGAGCCCCGGCCCGCCCGGTCCGGGGTCCAGAGCGGGGACACGGGGCGGCCGGCGCCGCCAGCCACCCCCAGCTCGGGAATCCGCCCTCGGGAGCGGGCACCCGGCGGCGCCGTGCTCGGCCCCGGCAGGGCAAGACCCGCGGCTGGCACCGCACTCCCGGGGCCCGGCCCACCGAGGCCTAAAGCGGGGCGCGCCGCCCGGCCCGGAAGCGGCGGCCGGGCTGCGGCCTAGCGCGCGGCTGCTTACCCTGCATGCTGCTGGCGGCGGCGTGCGCCTGCGGGCCGCCTGGGCCCGGCCCGCTCCCGCCGCCGGCGCCGGAGCCGCTGCTGGGGCTGGGAGTCGCCATTGTGTGCGAGGAGAGGGAGCAGCGCGGCGGCTGCAATGCAGCAGGGACCCTCCCAGGCAGGACACCTAGAGCCCCGCCGCCGTATAGCAGCCGCCGCAACCGCCCCGTCCGCCCCCGGGCTGGGGCCGCCGCTTAACCCCTCCCAGGCGGGGCGCCTGCAGCCCCGGCGCCCTGCGGCAGCCGCTGCGGCGGGGCGGGAGCGGGTACTGCCTCCCGCGGGGAGTGGTGGGGAAGCCCCCGCCGCCCCCCGGGGCCGCGCTCGGACGGGCTCTCCGCCGGACCCTTGCCCACCCCGCTGCGCTCCCTTCCCCGAGAGCTGCGTGTCCCCGGTATCTCCGACCCCAGCCCGGTGCCAGCAGCCCCGCTCCGCTCCTGCTTCCTCAGTTAGGAGGGGCATCGCCCCTCCCTTCGCCCTCAGCCCCTCTGGGCTACGGCCCTGCGCCGTGCTGAGTCCCCACCACGGCAGTGTGTCGCACACGTTTTGCCCTGGCAGCCCCTTTGACCAGGCATGCCCAACAGTCTGGTCTCACCTGTCTCCCATCTTCGTGCTCAGGGAGGCCCCTTGAGGGCTGGCAGTTGGTCCAAGCAGTTTTATCGGATTTCTCATCTTCACCCATGACTTTTCCTCCCACACAAGCAGCTACTTGCAAACTTCTCATGTCTTCCCTGAGACCTCTTCCCCGGACACCACAGGGCATAACTTCCACAGGGCATCATACTCTTTCTGCCACCATCAGTCTCCTCCACATTTTCTTTGCTCCCTTAACCACTGCTGTTCATTTCAGCACATTGTTTCTGATCCTACCTCTAACTCCAGAGAACTTACAGCCTTAGTTGTAGGGACAGCACATGCCAGGAATTAGAGCAGTGAAATGGGTCCCCCAGAGATGTGGGCTCTCTGCAGCCCGCTGCATGACTTGGGCAAGTCCCTTCACCTACAAGAGTCCTTGTTTCATCAGCTGTGTAACAGAAATAATACTAACCTCCTTTATGAATTGAGATCCACTGACAAAAGAGCTGGACACCAAAGTGCTAGACAGCAGTATGCAGACTCTTTCCCTGCTCCTCTGTTGCCCAGGCTTCTCCATGCTTCTGAGGAAGGTGGTGATAGAGCAAACACCTCAAGTCCTGAAAATGCACTGGATGTGCCTCCAGAAGGTGCCAACCATTACCCTTTGTGCAAGTGCAAATGCAATGGGCGAAAGAGGTTGGGGCAGAAGCTGCCTCCCCTTCTGGCCTTCATTTTTTCTTCTTTCTCCCCCAGCTCAGCTCATATTTGTTTATCTCACCTCATGTTAAGGCCAAGATTTTTCTTTCCTCTTGTGCTTTGAGCTTGGGAAAGCGTCTTCTTCTGTCCTAGAGTCTTCTGGTTTTCCTGCCTAGCTGCGTGTGGGGTCAGGGAGATGGGCTGAGACCCAAGAAATAATCCCTGGGGCACAGAAGGAGCCCAGCCTTCTGCCTGAACCCTGCTCTCCACTAAGTATCTCATGCTCTGCAGAACTCACCTTTGTCAGGAGGTGGGAGAAGGGGACAGAGCTGGTCCTGACCATCTCCCTCTTTCTGCTCTATTCTCCCAACTCTTGCTAGTGCAGCCAAGTCATCTTCCTCCCTGTCAGGGAGGAAGCTTTCCTTTGCCTTGGGGTACACCATCACATCCTCATGCACTCGGGCCAAAATTCCAGTTAATGTATTTGCTAGTGTTGAACTTAGGCTGGTACCCTATGCTGTCTCACCCTGGCCTCTGCTCTCTCTGGGGACATTGCGACTCTTTCAAAGCTGCATACAGTCTGTCCCCTCCACCGTGTTGGTTGGAGGGGAGCAGGAAGCACTGGCACCCAGAGCTTCCCACAAGAACAGCCCATCCTGAATGCGATTTGTGTGGGCACCATGGGTGGTAACCATCAATGTCAGTGCCTGGCAGAGCCTGTAACAAAGACCGCAGACCACACAGCATGCAGCAGCACGGGCACACATGTCGAGGTGAAGGTGTGCCCATATCCTCTCCTCCCATATTCCCATATGGGACACCTCACTGCCTAGCACAAAGCGGGATCACAATCCTCTATCTTCACCTACCTAATGCCAGGGAGCACCAAGGACAGCTGCTCTGCAAGGAAGGAGTTACAGGAGTGGAGCATAACTTGGTGGACAGGCAGTAGCCTCAGCAGCAAAAGCCCAGACCTGAACAAGGAGAGCAAGGCATGTCCCACGGCAGTAACCAGGTTCAGCCTGGACTCCAGACAAGTCTACTGCAATGAGGCAGGCCTGAGTTTAGGTCAAGTCCCCAGGTCAGGGTCTGGCTCACGGCAGCTCCCAAGGGAAAGAGTGAAGAGTGGTTTCTCCCCCACCTCCCACCCCCACCCCCTGCCAGCTTCTTCCAGCTTTTTTTCAAAGTGCTCCAAAGCCCCTTGATGCTTACTAAATTTCTTGCTCTCACCAGGAAATTGGCCTTAAATTCTAAGAGTTAAATACCTGGGGAGGGGGGTGCAGTCCAGGTCCTGACACAAAAGACATTCCCCCCCTAGTTCCACAACTTGCCTTTCTCTTCCCTCTTTTGCTTAAGCCTTCTCTTCTGCCTTAACCAAGAGTGCAATTGGCATCTTGCAGGCTGTGATAGAGAAACCCAGTGCCTGCTGGCAAACACTGGCAGAAGCTGGCAGCTGGCTTCCACCTCTACTTTGTGCCACTGGCATGTGGTTTGCTTACAATTAGTTGAAATCATACTGTTTATCCTTCCCCCCCTGCGAATCTGGGAGAATCAACAATAACTGTCCTGACAGATGTTTGTGAAATCTGTTCTTAAAGACCTCCAGTGATGGAGATTGCACCATCTCCCAGTAATCTGGTCTGACAGTATCTGAAAGCCTAACTTAAGCTTTTTTGTCTGAGCTGAAATCCTTTATATCCTGTCCTGTTTGCTATGGCCATGGCCTTCTTTGAAATGACTTCTTAGGCACTTGATGACTGTAATGTTTCCCTTCCCCTCCTTGCTCTGGCTTTCTCTTCTACAGACTACATCAACTCAGTTCTTTCAGCCTTTCTTCATGTTTTCTGTGCCTCCCAGCACCCTCACTGACCTCCTTTGACTTTTTTTCTGTTGATCTGCATTTTTTGAAGTACAGTGTCCCTAGCTAGGCGTATTACTCCAGCTTGTCTTGGAGGCCATACTCCTGGCTCATACATGCCAGAGTGGTATTTGCCTTTTCCGTTGCTGATGTTCAGTTTGCTCTCCATTATACCTTGGACCCTTTTTTCAAAAACTGCATCCACCCAGCTGTTCCCTCACTTGTATTTGTGTTGCTCACTGTTCATAAAGGTAATGCTCAAAGTTGTACCTGTTGAATTTTGCCCTATAGGTTTCAGCCCATTTCTCCCATTTGTCAGTCTAGTGCTGAATTCTGTTGTCTTTGCTGTCCTTCACAGCCTGGCGTAATTTGCAGGTTTAATAAGGCACTCATGGGTGTTAATCATCCAGGCTGTTAACTGAAGCAATTAAAAAGATCTGGCATCGGAATGGGCCCCTGTAAAAATCCCTTCAATATGTCCTTCCATTTTGACAACCACTGATAATTAGCACTTGAGGAACAATTATCTCACCAGTTTTGCACTTACCATGTGGTCTTGTCTTCTTAAGAGAGGGTCAGGACAGCCAGTGTTAAAAACCTTCCGAAAGTCAACATACATGACAGCGGCTACTTTTCACTTTATGCCTAAAAAATTGTGCCACACCAGGACATCAGACTGGTTTGTCAACATTTGTTCCTGATGAGTTCACGGTGGCTGTTGTCCATCCCCTTGTTGTACTCTAGGTGCATACAAATGCCTTGTTTAATGAGTTGTTCCAGCACTTTTTTTGGGAATTGAGGAAGACTTTAAATTACGATTAAAGAAAGCAGCTGACAAAGCATAAACAAGATCAATTTGGGTGAGCTCTATAAAACTAATGAGGTAGCAAGAAGGCTAATATAGGATTATAATAAGGACAAGAAGGAGGTGAATCTATTGAACACTTTAGACATGTGTCCCCTGAAGTTAGTAAGTCAGTGAACATGGGGGTCCTCCCCTTCTCAGTAAGGTGGGCTCCATCCTTTCCTGCTCCTGGCACCTGACCCACCAGTTAAGACAACTAAAACCAAAGCCCTTTTGGAAATATCAACAGTACATTTGTCTCCAGATGTCCCTATTTGAATTACAGTCAGGGTCCTGGGACCAGGAACACACCAAAGCCCCCGAGCCCTTCACCTGTCTACCCGGAGCCTCTTAACCAGTTTTGATCTGATCAAAACCGATCTATGGTCATTCATGGCAGCGTCATCTGTGTCCACAAGGATGAGTGCTATTATGGAGTGGGTCACTGGAATGGGTGACTATGGCAATGTTTCAGTAACATCTCTGGTACAGGCTCTTGGGAAACAGCCTGGCTTTCCCAATATCACAGCTTGGCTACCGGGTCCATCTCTG
Organism: Pelecanus crispus; assembly: GCF_030463565.1. Classification (NCBI taxonomy): domain Eukaryota; kingdom Metazoa; phylum Chordata; class Aves; order Pelecaniformes; family Pelecanidae; genus Pelecanus; species Pelecanus crispus. The sequence continues at coordinate 15,647,802 of NC_134654.1, read as the reverse complement.
CAGCATTCTCATTTGAAAGCCTCTTTCCTTTACAGGCAGAGTTGCCGAACTGAAGATAAGTTTGGGCTTCTATGGGCTAAGTAGCAGACTCCAGAGAGGCAAAAGGAGGGAAGATGTTTTATCTAATATTGAGGAACTAATTTTCGAGTAGCTCAAATTATACTCAAGGGCACTAAATGTTCTTGGCCTCCCTCTTATGGGAGAAAGCAGTATTGCTGAAGACTCGCTGTCCACAGCGGGGGGGTGGGTACAGGAGGTGCTTGTGAGAGTTGGTAAAGCTTCAAGGTGAACAGCCTCGACCTTTTCTTTGCAGTAAGCACTACAGCCCGATTGCTTTTGAATTAGAGCAGCAAAGAACGAGACAGATTCAGACGCCACAGTTGGTACACCAATCCCCTCCTTCCCACCCTATCCTCACAAGAGACAGACAGGCCTTTGGGGGGCCTCTTTTGCTCTTGTGTCACTGAACTTTGCTTGTTTACGGGGTTGCCAAACCCTCCATGCCATCTCTCCCAAGTGCCCAGGAGAAGCTGCTTTCTGCCAGTGCAGCAGCCCCTTCCCTTCGGCAGAAGTCCTGTCTCACCCCATGCAGGGCCCTGTTCGTCTGTTTCTCTGCCTCTCTCCCAGTCTCCACTAGTGTCTCCTAACTGCTCTGTAGAAGCTGCAGTCTCGCCTCTGGACCTGCAGCCCACCTGTTTGCCACCCATGATGTGGCAAAGAGCAGCCCAGCTGGGGCACAGAAACCAGGCGGGCTGTGTAGGTTTGTGCAATAGCTTGGGACTGGACAAATGAAAGAGTCATAGAGTTCATCCCAGCTGAATTTTCTTTTTGCAAGATCAGCTAATACGGTTGGAAAAAATGGACAGTAATTCATAATTTTGTTTCCCACACGAAGAAGAGCTGGTGTGCCTGAGAAGCTTCTCTGCTTTTATTTTCCTATCATATAAATTACTCTAATAAAAGACACACTGTCTCTTACATTCTTTTCTCTTATTCTTAATAACACCACTGTTACTTTTTAATCCTTGACATTGCCATTTTCTAGCCCAAGATACCTCCCCTCCCTTAGAAAATATATTCAAAAGCCTATCCTGGACCTGGAAACAAAGCAGGAAAATTATTCATTACTAAAGCATATTACTAGGCTCATTACTAGAGCACTGCTCCTTCTGAGATGAGGGGAAGGGACTGAAGATCTGGGGATGGAGGTTACACCAGAACGACAAACATCGCTGAGTGTTCTCCAGTGAGGTCCTGCCCTCTTAAAAAACTCAAACCAGGAGTATGATGTAGTTCATGTGCCTCAGGGATGGAGTGCAGCTCCATGGGGACATACTGAGAAATTGCAGGGACATTTGGATTGTTGCTCTTGCTAATCCATGCATCAAGCTGGGTTTGGTAAGAGGAGAACAAAGTGTGGAATGTAGTTCCCCAGCTTTCCTTTAAGCATTTGTAGTCCCTTCCCGGAGTGCTTGTGAATAGGAAAGTCGTACTCTTAAGGGTGCCTGTAGAGAGTGGTTTAATTTTCCTGGGCTTCGGGATGGGAATGTGAATCAATTTAAATGTCGGGAGGGATTTAGTTATAGTGCACATTGCCTGCTGTTCTGCCTGCAGCTGCCATCAGTTGATTAGTGTACAGAATAACACAATTATTATGAACCATAAAGCCTACTCAGTGGACCTGTAACAATGGCAGCCATTTACAAAGACAGCTCTTACTTCTCTGTGACTTTGTCTGAAGTAATTTCATCTTTCATAACCTGCTCAAGGAAAGGCTCAGTTAAAAATGACAGGAGAAGATGAGTATTAATCCTCTCCACAAATGTGGACACATTCACATGTCCTCTGCATAACAGTTCAGCAAGACGTAATTCTGTTGGGGGCTGAGGGGACTGTATTACACTGTTACTGAAATCAGTGGGAGAAATGATCTGACAGAGACTCCAGTTTGGTAGATGGGTATGGTAGGGATAACATTTCTAAAGGGCCCACTTTCAGTTCATCACTAATTATCACTTTTGGTCACAAATGATCAGTGAATGATGAGGCACTACTATTCTTCTGAGCAATATCCTTTTTGTTTTCCAGACAACACAAAAAGACTGAATCTCTTCTTAAATACAAAACTAATCCTAGAGCATTGAGTCATTAGAAAAATTTCCATCTAAATTCCAATCTCTTGGCAAGGAAAAGAAAGAAATCCCTTCATCCCTGACTCACTATTCATCCCCTACACCTGCGGTTCTTCAATATCACCAAATTTCCAAGCCCTGGCATAGCTGTGACACCCAGTGCCACATCTGTTCATGGCCCTTGGGAGACAGAAGACTCTTGTAACAAGATCACTGGGGATCCTTGGAGCTGGTGCTCACTCTTGCTGTGTAACAGGAGGCCTTTCTGGAGACGGTTCCTTCTCTTCTGCCATGTGAGCTCTCAATCAGCTTAGTTATTTCTACGGTACAGAAAAAAACCTTTCAGATACCTACCACCAAAGTTAACTATAACAAACATGAATCTCTCACACATAGTTTGGATGTAGAGGCGGGCTCACAGTGTCCTTTGCAACTAAACAGGATGGTTCTTGACTATGAGGACAGACTGGACAGAAATTCAGTGGAAACCTCACCATTCATAGTTTTGACACAGACTGCAGGATTGGCAGTAGTTCCTTATTTTGCCTTGCCTATGCTGAAAAGTGAGTATCTTAGTCTTGTATAGTCCTGCCTGACCTTGGAGGTATCCCTCAAAACAGCAGTGGTCCCTGCCTGGCAGTGTCACCACTAGCAGTTTGATCTGAAGCTGTACTGCCAGCCACAGCTATTCCTAACCCCTCCCTGGGAAGTCTCCGAGCTCAGTCGTGCCCAAGCACCCATCAGCCCACTGTGGTGACTGATGGTGCAGCTGCACAGCCGTCTCAACCTCAACCAGTCTGAGCCAGGGCTCTGCACTCCAGCCCTCCCCTGCTACCCTGACAGTTCCTTCCTGCCCTCCCTGGCCACTGGCACACATGTACTGAACTCGGTCAAGGAGCTCATCATGGAGCAGCAAGGGCCGGCTGCTCCCTAAGGGACAGGCACTGGGAGGGACATCATGGCCAACAGAGCATGGGCAATGCCCGTTCCACCACACCGGCACAGGGCAAGCAGTGCAGACCCAGGGACTGAAGTCACATCCAACTGAGAGCCCAGATCACCAGCCAAATTCATGGAGACAAGGCAAGCCTGAGGTCAAGCTGGGAAGTCAACCTATAGGTCAGGGGCAGGATCAGGCCTGGTGAGGGTAACCAGCATCAGACATAGCCCAGTGATGGCTGGTGAGATCCACGGTGATGAGGCACATCTGAGGTCAAGCTGGGAAGTCAGCCCATGGGTCAAGGACTTGATCAACAGGCTCCATGGGCAAACACAGGCAAAGCTGTGGCTGAGCTGGAGATGGGTGGTCCTACAACAGCTCAGGCAGGGACTGCAGGGCCTCTCTTGAGGGGTTTATACTTTTACATAACTACTTGCCAGTTTTACTGTACAAGTTTGTTCATGTGTATTCACTGAGACAAAGATCTAATTCTCTTTCAGGTACATGAGTTATCACAGAAATGTGGAAATGTTGCTATGAAGGCATGGCTGGAGGTCTCGTGTCCAACAGCCCAACTGAAGCAAGGTTGTCACAACATCAGATCAGGTAAGCCATGGCTTTGTCTAGGTAAGCCATGGAAATATCCAAGGATGGAGATCACACAGCCTGCCTGTGTCACCTATTGCAGGCTGCATGACCCTCTTGATGAGGATGTTTCCCAGTCAAAACCTTCCAAGCCACCATTTGTGGCCAATGCCCCTTGGTAGCTAGCAAGGAAAATATGGCTCTGTCATCTCTGCAGCCACCCCACAGGTGGTTACACGTTATTAGTGGATTTTGCTTCCTCTTTGCCCACTTCTGCTCAAAGGCCACGTTCTCTGGACTCCTGACCATCCTGGCCATCGTCTGCAGGACCCCAATCGGGTCTTCCATATCCTTCCTCACTGGGGACCTTGGACAGAACTGAAAGTTGCAGGTACACCATCACCGAGTCAAAGAGGGAATAACTCCCTGAAATGAGCTGCTCATGCTTCTCTGCATGGAGCCCAGAATGTACTTGGACTTCTTTGCCACAGGAGCTCTTTGATGGATGACCTGTTTATGTGCGGACTGGCTCGTGTTCAGTGATACAACCGCTGAAAGACAGGAGAACCCTTGATTTCCTGTAATTACTGGAATATGCATATTGTAACTAGCGCCGCACAATTCTGGATTTTGGCTCGATTTTGAAAACAAGCGTTTTTCAAACCTCTCTAAAAAATCAGTAACTGTGAATAGCCAGCGCTGACCATCCCTGGCATCCCCGCTGCACCCCAGTCTGCAGCGACCCCCACCCCCCCCGCGGGGGACCGCACCCCAGCCCGGCGCACGGAGCGGCTGGTGCCGCCGCGCGGGGGGCGGGCACTGGGCCGTTCCGCCCCCCCCGTGGCCCCGCCCCGGAAGCCCCGCCCCTCCCCCGTGGCGGCTTCCTGCCCTGGCGGAGGCGGAGGCGGAGGCGGAGGCGGAGGCGGTGCCGGCCATGGCGGGCGGGCGGGTAGCGGGGTGGCTGTGGCGGCTCTGCAACCTCCTCATGGCCGCCTTCTTCGGGCTGGCGGCCGCTGTGCAGGTGAGGGCGGGGCCTCCCGGGCTGGGGACGGCAAGCGGCCCCGCCCTGCCCTACTCCCCTCCCCTCCGGTCCCCTCCCGCGGAGCGCGGCCCCGGCCGGGGCGGCGGCTGCAGGGTCTCAGTGCGCGCCTCCTCGCTGCAGGTGAACGACCCCGACGCCGCTCTGTGGACAGTGAGTACGGACTGCCCTTCCCGCCGGGCAGCTGGAGCGGGGCGGGCGCCGGGGGCAGGCGCCGGGGGCAGGCGCCGGGGGCAGGCTCCGGGGGCGGCCCTTTTCCTGCGGCTCCGCCTTCCGGCGCCTTCCCCAGGTGTCCTGGTGGCCCCAGCCCCGCTCCGCTGCACCCATCCGCCCGACGCCTGGTCCGAACCGGGGCCACCGGAGGAAACCTGCTTCCTGCTTTTAGCTGAGAAGCAAGCAGGCGCTGGGAAAACAATCTCTCTACGGCAGCGACGGCTGAAATCCGACAGTGCTTCCAGGATCTTCCTTATTTCACCCCAGATTTGCACCTGCCCCCTGCAGAGCATTGGTTCTGTGTGCAGAACACACCAAACTGCTCTTGTTCCTCCTGTCCTGCATCCAAAAGCCCCTGACCGGGCGGCCTCCTGTCTCCATCGCCACCTCTGCTTGCCTTGAATCACCAGCTTGACTGCCTTCTGTTGCTGCTCAGCTCAGCAGCACTTCCTTGGTCTCGAAGGGAAATCTAGAGAGAAACTCTCTTCTCTGTCCACTTTGCCAGCCCTTCTCAGCCACATGAACAGTGTGGTGGCCCTGGCCTGGTGTGCACAGGGCTTGGAGCTGAGGGGCAAGGGGGAATGTCTCTGTATGTGACAGGAGCTGCTGGGTGGGCAGGGGCTGTCCCCTGCACGTCCCTTGTGCAGGGGGACATCCCTTGTGTGGGTAAGCCCAGCTGATGGCAGCAGGGCTGGGCTGCAGCAGCAAAGGGTGCTTCTGCTCCCAGGGGAGCCGCCCAGTACAGGTGGAGGGTTTGGGAGGCCCAGAGGGAGGGGGTGTCCTGTACGGCTTTCCCTGGGGAATCAAGATGCAGTGCAAGGGGCTCTGGAGCAGGCTGGTTGGGCAGCGAGGACCAGTAACCTGGAAGCTGAGGAACAAGGGCTGGCACTCAGCTGATGGTCCAGGATTTTGGGTCGTGATGGTAAAGATGAGCACTGCCAGTGCCAGGGAGTACCAGAGGGTGAGATATTGGCAGCTGTTCCGCACATCTGACAAACTGCTGTGAAGCGGAGAAGCACTGATGTGGATAGGTGCTTCTGCTTCCTTATCTTGATAAGTTTGATACAGAGTAGATTTATGTTTCATTAACAGGTTGTCTACTTAGTGCCAGCTGCCCTGACGTTGCTTGTCAGCATTAACCCTTCAATAACAGGTATGATATTGGTGTGCAGAACAGAGTCTCTGCTCAAATTTTGTCCCTGAAAGGGTTTTTTAATTGAATCACAGATTAAGATCAGGCCATGTGGAAACATGTCATACTACCTTTCTAGGGAAAAAAGCTTTGGGACCTGCTTCTACAAAAGCTGGTCACTGGTTTAGTGCTCATGGTTGGGTGTGCTGCAGGTGAACGGAGGAGCCTTGCATAAAGGCCTGCTGCTGGGATGGTCTTACCTTTGCAACCTGATTCCAGTGTTCAAAGCCTGAGTAGAGCACAAGCCTGGGAGCATGCTCTGAACATGGTTCTGGTGTAGACATTATGTCATGGTTTCGCCCCAGCCAGCAACTAAGCACCACGCAGCCACTTGCTCACTCCCCCTACCCTGATGGGATGGGGGAGAGAATCAGTGGAGTAAGAGTGAAGAAAAAATCCTGCGTTGAGATAAGAACAGTTTAATAATTGAAATAAAGTAAAACAGTAATGATAATAAGAACAATGTGATAATGATAACAATAATAACATACAAAGCAAGTGATGCACAATGCAATTGCTCACCACCTGCCGACCAATACCCAGACAGTTCCCAAGCAGCAATCGCTGCTCCCCGGCCAATTCCCCGCAGCTTATATACTGAGCATGATGTAATATGGTATGGAATAGCCCTTTGGTCAGTTTGGATCAACTATTCTGTCTGTGTCCCCTCCCAGTTTCTTGTGCACCTGGCAGAGCATGGGAAGCTGAAACGTCCTTGACTAGCATAAGCAGTACTTAGCAACACCTAAACCATCAGTGTGTTATCATCAACATTCTTCTCCTACTAAATCCAAAACACAGCACTATGCTACTAGGAAGAAAATTAACTCTATCCCAGCCAAAACCAGGACAGTATCCATCCCTTATTCTATACCATCTACGTCATGCACAGGTCCTACCCCTTTCCAATGCATTCTAATTAATCACCACCACTTTCCCTGTCTTGATATATACACACAGGTATCATTCCCTTCGTCTATGGGCCATCCCTCTAAAATGTCCATTGAGTTCATTTAGTCCATGACTTTGGGTTCCATTGGTCATCACAGTCTTTCAGAGCAGGAGAGGTGGTGTACGGTGTTGGACTGTTGCATGCTGAAGTCAGTTCTCATTCCAACATGGTTTCATCAAAGTTCATTTTCATGAAGCCGGGCAATTCTTACTGTAATACCATTGATGTGGCATATAGCAACCATAAAAGAGATGACGTACAGTATTATATAGCAATTAACATCATACAATTCAGCTCATTAGCTATTTTCACCCAAAATCAAATCCCCTTGAGGTACACATTGGACTTGCCCATCCTCTCGCATTACCCACCAAGTGCACCCAGGTCCTTGAGCAAAAGCAATCCCACAAATGGGTTTGCCTTTGCCCAAGGGGGAGGTAACCCAGACTGTCTTCCCCAGCATATTTTTTATGTGTCCTACAGGGACTTTATCTCCTTCTACAGTATGTAAAAGTTTTGACTGTGCAGGGCCAGCTCGATTGGCAGATCCTCTGGTGTTGACTAACCAGGTGGCTTTTGCTAAATGTGTATCCCAATGTTTGAATGTCCCACCACCCATTGCTCTCAGGGTAGTCTTTAACAGTCCATTGTATTGTTTGATTTTCCTGGAGGGTGGTGCATGATAAGGGATGTGATACAACCACTCAATGCCGTGCTCTTTGGCCCAGGTGTCTATGAGGTTGTTTTGGAAATGAGTCCCATTGTCTGACTCGATTCTTTCTGGGGTGCCATGTCACCACAGGACTTGCTTTTCAAGGCCCAGGATGGTGTTCCGGGCAGTGGCATGGGGCACAGGATATGTTTCCAGCCATCCGGTGGTTGCTTCCACCATGGTGAGCACATAGCGCTTGCCTTGGCGGGTTTGTGGGAGTGTGATAGAATCAATCTGCCCAGCTTCCCCATATTTATCTTTCAGCCATCGTCCACCATACCAGAGGGGCTTGAACCGCTTGCTTGCTTGATTGCAGCACATATTTCACATTCATGAATAACCTGTGCAATACTGTCCATAGTTAAGTCCACCCCTCGATCACGAGCCCATCTACATGTTGCATCTCTTCCTTGATGGCCTGAGGTTTTATGGGCCCACCAGGCTATAAATAATTCACCCTTATGTTGCCAGTCCAGATTCACCTGAGCCACTTCAGTCTTAGCGGCCTGATCCACCTGCTGGTTGTTTTGATGTTCTTCAGTGGCCCAACTCTTGGGTACGTGAGCATCTACATGACGAACTTTTACAACCAGGTTCTCTACCCAGACAGCAATATCTTGCCACAATGCGGCAGCCCAGATGGGTTTGCCTCTGCGCTGCCAGTTGATCTGCTTCCATTGCTGCAACCACCCCCACAGGGCATTTGCCACCATCCATGAGTCAGTACAGAGATAAAGGACTGGCCACTTTTCTCGTTCAGCAATATCTAAAGCCAGCTGGATGGCTCTCACCTCTGCAAACTGACTTGACTTCCCTTCTCCTTCAGCAGTTTCTGCGACTTGTCGTATAGGACTCCATACAGCAGCTTTCCACCTCCGATGCTTTCCCACAAGATGACAGGACGCATTAGTGAACAGGGCATATTGCTTTTCATTTTCTGGCAATTTATTATACAGTGGGGCCTCCTCAGCACACGTCACCTTCTTCTCTGGTGATATTCCAAAACGTTTTCCTTCTGGCCAGTCCATGATGACTTCCAAGATTCCTGGGCAACTGGGGTTTCCTGTTTGAGCCTGTTGTGTGATTAGTGCAACCCACTTACTCCACATAGCATCAATTGCATGATGTGTAGAAGGGACCCTACCTTTGAACATCCGGCCCAGCGCCGGTAGTCGGGGTGCCAGCAGGAGCTGTGCTTCAGTACCAACCACTTCCGAAGCAGCTTGAACCCCTTCATATGCTGCCAATGTCTCTTTCTCAGTTGGAGTATAGTGGGCTTCGGATCCTCTGCATCCCCGACTCCAAAACTCTAGGGGTCGACCTCAAGTCTCCCCTGGTGCTTTCTGCCAGAGGCTGCAGGTAGGGCCATTCTCCCTGGTTGCGGTGTAGAGCACATTTTTAATATCCTGCCCTGCCCGGACTGGCCCAAGGGCTACTGTCTGAACTATCTCCTGTTTAATTTGTTCAAAGGCTTGCTGTTGCTCAGGGCCCCATTTGAAATAATTCTTTTTCCGGGTCACTTGATAGAGAGGGCTTACGATCAGACTGTAATTTGGAATATGCATTCTCCAAAAACCCACAATGCCTAAGAAAGCTTGTGTTTCCTCTTTGCTAGTTGGTGGGGACATAGCTGTTATTTTGTTGATCACATCCATTGGGATCTGACAATGTCCATCTTGCCATTTTATTCCTAAAAACTGGATCTCCTGTGCAGGTCCCTTGACATTCCTTTGTTTTATGGCAAAACTGGCCTTCAGAAGGATTTGGACTATTTTCTTTCCCTTCTCAAAAACTTCTTCTGCTGTATTGCCCCACACAATGATGTCATCAATGTACTGCAAATGTTCTGGAGCTTCACCCTGTTCCAGTGCTGTCTGGATCAGTCCATGGCAAATGGTGGGGCTGTGCTTCCACCCCTGGGGCAGTCGGTTCCAGGTGTACTGAACACCCCTCCAAGTGAAAGCAAACTGTGGCCTGCACTCTGCTGCCAAAGGGATTGAGAAAAACGCATTAGCAATATCAATTGTGGCATACCACTTGGCTGCCTTTGACTCCAGTTCGTGTTGAAGTTCTAGCATGTCTGCCATGGCATCACTCAGTGGCGGTGTAACTTCGTTCAAGCCACGAGAGTCCACTGTTAGTCTCCACTCCCCAACAGACTTTTGCACTGGCCATATGGGACTGTTAAAGGGTGAGCGAGTCTTACTGATCACTCCCTGACTCTCTAGTTGACGAATCAGGTTATGGATGAGAATCAGGGAATCTCGGTTGGTGCGATATTGCTGCCGGTGCACTGTTGTGGTAGTGATCAGCACCTGTTGCTCTTCAACCCTCAGCAACCCCACAATAGAAGGGTCTTCTGAGAGACCAGGCAAGGTGGACAACTGTTTAATTTCCTCCATCTCCAAGGCAGCTATACCAGAAGCCCACCAGTACCCTTTTGGGTCCTTGAAATACCCTCTCCTGAGGTAATCTGTGCCAAGGATGCACGGAGTGTCCGGGTCAGTCACAATGGGGTGCTTCTGCCACTCATTCCCGATTAGGCTCGCTTCGGCCTCCAATATGGTTAGCTGTTGGGATCCCTCTGTCATTCCAGAAATACACATGGGTTCTGCCCCTCTATAGCTTGATGACATTAGGGCACACTGTGCACCAGTGTCCACTAGAGCCTTACACTCCTCTGGGTCTGATGTGCCAGGCCATCGAATCCACACAGTCCAGTAAACCCGGTTGTCCCTCTCCTCCACCCAGCTGGAGGCAGGGCCCTCTAAGTCCTGGTCATAGTATTCATTGTTCACTTCTTGTAAATGTGAATCAAAAGGCCCTTGATTAAGATCAGAAGTAAAATTAGCCCTTTTACTCTGTGTGGGGAACTGCTCACTGGAAACTGGAGCTGCAGTTTTCCTGGGAGAACTGCCTTTTGTAATAGTTTTTCCTTGCAACTCATGCACCCATGCCTCTAGGGTCGAGGTAGATTTTCCATCCCACTTCGTCATGTCCTCTCCGTAGTCATGCAGGTAAAACCACAGGGTGCCCCATGGTGTGTATCCTCTATATCCTCTCTCTTGAGCATAAGGATGTTGACTCCTAATGGCTGAGATACTGGTGTGTACAGGTGGGGAGTAGGACATGTCCTCTCTGAGTTGCTGGAACTCTTGGCACAGTTTTTCAGACAGTTTTTCCACAGCCGAGACACAGGCCCGTAGGGAGTAAGAGATACTTTCTTCATATTCCCGGAGTCAGCTAGCCACTTCATCCATATTTGGTGCCTCTTCATCTTTCTAGGCCAGTATTGCCAATGAGTTGGCATGCGATGCTGGTGCACTCTGTACCACCTTCCACCACATGGGTCGTGTGCACCTGACTTCATCTGGATCTGTGGGTAACTGCTCATTGTTCGTGTCACTATAAATCACCTCCAGCATGCCTAATTCCCTCAGGTACTGGATACCTTTCTCTGCGGTGGTCCATTTGCCTGGGCAATATATAACATCTTCCTTGAAGGGATACCTTTCCTTCATGCTTGACAGAAGTTGCCTCCAGAGGCTGAGAGTTTGTGCCCCTTTTCCAATTGCTTTGTCAATGCCCCCTTCCCTAGAAAGGGATCCCAGCTGCTTGGCTTCCTTACCCTCTAAATGCAGGCTACTGGCCCCATTATCCCAGCATCAGAGCAGCCAGGTGATGATGTGCTTGCCTGGATGACAACTGAAATCTTTTCGCATATCTCACAGCTCACTCAGGGATAGGGATCGGGTGGTTACCATCTCATTTATGGGTTCTTCCTTCTCCTGTTCTCGTGATGGCCCTGGTTCATCTCCATCCCTTACTAAATGAGCTGATTTTCTTGTGTATTTTTTCTTGTGTATAGGGGCAACCGGTACTGGCATAGGTTGGTTCTCTGGTTTAGCCATGGTGCCTGTCAACTGGGGTTGGAGTGGCCGCAGTGCCTGTGGCTGCGGTTGGAGTGGCTGCTGTGCCTGTGGCGGGGGTTTGAGTAGCCACAGTGCTTCTTGTTTTGTCATCAGATCCAGAGACCTTCTCTTTCTTTTGAGGGTACTGAATAGTGTTGACCAGGGCTCGATAGGCATGGGCCAGCCCCCAGCACGTTGCAATGATTTGTGTCTCTCTGGGGTTGCCAGGGTGACAACATACTTTTTCCAAATACTTTACTAATTCTTCAGGATTCTGCACTTGTTCAGGGGTGAAGTTCCAAAACACTGGAGGTCCCCACTGTCCTAGGTACTTGCCCATACTAGCCCACACACCCTGCCACCCATAACTCTTCAGCCTTGGGGCAGGTCTCTGGATGATATTCTTAAATTGCTTACTAACCTTTGTCAAAACTGAAACAATATTCCCAGCAAGTATCAATAGAAGTATCTTAACTGCCCAGGGATGTTCAAGATACTGAAAAGTTGTTGTAATGAAGGAGGAAACATCATAGAAGAAGGTAGCGAAGGTGCCATTCTGTATTTCCTCCACAACAAACCTCTCAGAGGAAGAAGTATAATTGCTAACTCTCTCCATGAGGTAGTACCCAAAGTACAGTAATGACCTCTGTATGAAACCCAAATACCAAAGAATGCTCAAGGTCAGAGTTTTGATAAGGAAACTCCCAAGCAAAATATCATTAATCACTGCAGAGCATAGCACACTGCACACACCAACACCAAGCTTTAACATGCACTGCAAAAAAAAGAACATGGCGCAGATCAGATGAACTAATATCATGACCGGCAACTGTTAACAGACTCCTTAATACCCTCTGGATAATCTGTTATTATGTCAAACCCTTCGAGCCCCACATTGGGTGCCAAAAAGGACTGTCGTTGTTTAGCCCCAGCCAGCAACTAAGCACCACGCAGCCGCTCGCTCACTCCCCCTACCCCGATGGGATGGGGGAGAGAATCAGAGGAGTAAGAGTGAGAAAAACTCCTGGGTTGAGATAAGAACAGTTTAATAATTGAGCTAAAGTGAAATAGTAATGATAATAAGAACAATATAATAATAACAGTAATAATAACATACAAAGCAAGTGATGCACAATGCAATTGCTCACCACCCGCCGATCGATACCCAGACAGTTCGCAAGCAGCAATCGCTGCCCCCCAGCCAACTCCCCCCAGTTTATATACTGAGCATGATGTAATATGGTATGGAATAGCCCTTTGGTCAGTTTGGATCAACTATTCTGTCTGTGCCCCTTCCCAGTTTCTTGTGCACCTGGCAGAGCATGGGAAGCTGAACAAGTCCTTGACTAGCATAAGCAGTACTTAGCAACAACTACAACATCAGTGTGTTATCAACATTCTTCTCCTACTAATTCCAAAACACAGCAGCATGCCAGCTACTAGGAAGAAAATTAACTCTATCCCAGATGAAACCAGGACACATTAGCACATTAATGCACTTTGTTTCCTTGTTGTAAAGCTGCAGTTTTGCTTACCTACCTTATAGAAGAGCAGTTGTGCTCTGCACAGTCCTTTGAAAGAGCTATAGATCTTGTTCAGTCTCAAGTATTGCAGCTACCCCACAAAGCACATGGGCAACAGTGGGGACATTTAAACGCTTCAGCACAGTGGCTGAGTTTCCAAGGGCATACACTAAGGGGGTTAATGCCACATCACATGTTGAGAAAATCAGTCAGATTTGGTCCAGGACTCCAGAAAATAGTTCATTTTTTGTATTTTCATCCAGTAGAAATAATTTAAAATAACAACATTTTCTATACACAAAGTGACTGTATCTTTTCTGGATGAATACTTACTCTGAATAAACCTCACTTATACCAAAAAAGAAAATCTTCAAGAGTGCATGCTGTTGTCACAAATCACACTGCTGCAGTCTCTCAGCATTCTGGCTACCATAAGCATATAAAGTGGCAGCATTCATAAAGCCAAAACCCATGAGGGCTGGTTACCTGTGGTTTTGAACATTTCAGGGGAGGTTTATTTGTGTGATACCTGTAGCTTCAGCATAATGGCATTTGGCTGGTCAAGAAAATCTGCATGTTAAACTCACAAGTAGTTTTTTGTTACTTGTGCCAAGATCTGTGGAAAATAAAGATTAAAATAGCACAACTATTATATAACTGGACATTTATGTAAATTCACCAAGGGGTATTTGCCATTCAAGTCTGTGGAAGACCCAGATTCTCCCTCTGCTGAGCTGTAGTAAGTTCAGCCAAATGGGGAATCCATTACAACACTGGGTCATGTTGAGCTCTTGAATTTTGGCAGCTCATCATCTTTAATGCTTGCCTGGAGGAGTCAGCACCCAGAAAAAAACTGCTTTTAACTTTACAGTTTTTGCTGTTGACATTGCTGAGATCAGTGAGAACTGCCCATGTTGTTTGCTTACCTCTCCCCCATGAGCCCCTGGGAATGGACATGGAAAACCACAAGAATCTGTGGGCCCATTCAGGTATTTCTCATCATCTGTACTTCTCTGTTTAAAAACATCAGTCCCCAGGCAGAGATGTCATGAGTATTGCTCATCACCACAGGCAAAAGCTCAGGCAGAGGCTTATCAGGGAGTGAGAGAAGATGCTCCCTGCAGTGTGGTGGTCGCTTGGTACCTCTGACAGCTGGCTGGGAGCTGGAACTCACTCCCCTAGACTCTAGTGGTCCTCTGGGAGGACCTCATGCTGAGCATCTGGTTATGGCTGTGAGCTCCGGAAAGGCCGTTCCTCCCGCTTAGAACTTTCATTTGTAATCTGCTTTGTGATTTTTTTCCATGTATGTTGAATGCTGGAGTCTGTTTTGTTTGCTGGAGAGAACAGGAAACTGTTTTCAATGAGGTGCTGCTGCCAAGAAGTTGTATTCCTAGGAAAGCAAGCCCCAAGCCTACTAGTGTTTATTTTCAACAACACTCTTTAGCAGATTTCCCTGGTCATAAAAATGCTGGTATTAATTCCATCTTGCTGCCTAAAATGTGTGTGTTTGCTGGAGGCATCTTTTTTAGCGAGTCAGTTGCTTTTTGATTTATAGGGTTTATTTTATGCTACACTGCAGTTGCTGGCAATCTATTTTTTTCCTCAGATAATGGTGTTTGGAGGAGCCTCTGTGACCTTCATTCTGCTGGTTGTATTGTTGGGACCATTGTCTTGGCTTGCTTTTTGTTTGCTTACGCTCAAGGAAACATTTTGCGTGAAGAGGAAGGCAGGTAAGCAGTTTTTATTTTCCCCTGCATGAATTTAGCACACCAGGCCATCTCCTTCTGGTGGTCACCTTGCTAAACTTTATTTGCTGGGCTGCTGCAGTGAGTGCTCTTCATCTAGGGGAATCAAACTGAGGAGGAGGGACCATAGTGCTCCAAACCAGCGATTTGTTGGACAAAAGAGCTAAAGGGAGAGTGAATAGTTGTGGTTGCTTGCCTGATTATGGCAGTTAGATTTAATTGGGGGCAGTTCTGGCTTTCAAAGACCAGGGCACTAGCACAGTGAAACAACTTTGTGTTCTCTTGCTGGAGCTGTAGGGATGGGAACTAATGTTTTAAAAACTCTTGAGATGATACCATATGCATGTTTATCTGGCATGGGCTGCCGAGTCCTCTGAACTGCCAGGGATTGAGGGGGCGGGAGGATTTCTCACCTGGACATTCAGTTGTTGCCTAAAGTAGGTGCTTGCACAGTATTGAGGTGAAGCATTGGCTGCTACTGCGGCTGCTTACGGCCTGGAATACTGGGATGCTGCTTTGCTCTGTGTTAATGAGGGAAATGTGCTGTGGAATATAAGTTTAGCAGCGGAACAAAAAGTGGAAGCAGGAATTTCTGCAGCTGTATGGCTGGGTCATGTGTGTTTGTAGATTTGTAGTGGCAAGCAAAGTTACTCCGTGTAAATACCTTTATAATTATAAACCTAGTAAAATATACTGAACTTCTCCAAAGGAGCAGACACTACTGTTTTGGAGGAAAAATTTGTATTTTTTAAAAGTAAACATCTGCTTGTATTATTTTCTGATCTGTTTTTTTGTTTGGCTTTTTAGAGAGTTGTTTGGTCTGGTGATTATTACAATATGGATGAGTCTTTGTCGCAGTTCAGCAAAGTAAGTTTTGTTTCTTTTTTTTTTTTAATCCATTCATATGTTCACATTTAGTGACTAGCTTCTTGAAAACACAGTTGATTTTGGCTGCTTGTTTTTCTGCTTCATGTCACTGTCTGAACCTCCTCAGATACTTAAGCAGCAGTAGCTGGTGCTTCAGCCTGTAGGATCTTACACAGATAAAAGTCTGAGGGGAAAAGTAAAGCTACACGAAACATTTTTTCTGCTCCCCCTGCCATAATAGGCAGCGGACATTCTCCCTTTGCATAAGGACAGCATGCCCCTTCTGTGAACAGGCTAGTGAGTGTTGGCCACAACTGCTAATGAACTGCAAGGACATTTCTGCCATTGTTCCCAATTTACAGAACTTTCCAGTGAGGGTCTCTGTACTGGTGCCTGCTGCATCCACCGGAGCAGGCGGGTGATGCAGGCGGAGCTGGCAGAAGTCTCTGGGTGGCTGCCTGGCTGCAGTGGCTCCACACTTTTCCCCGACAGCCTCTTCAGAGGACTGTGCTACAGCAGTTTTGCTAGATTCCTGTTAGCTGGGAGCATGAAAAATCCCAATCTGCCAAACAGTACCTTTGTGCTGGGAAAACATGCCACAGATGCTCTGGTCAAGCAGGGTGCTTTTTTTTTTCACCTGGTTTATTTGGCATGAGGTGGCAGAAAAACTTTCTCTGCTGGCATCTGGTGCCTCTCCAGTAAAAGACTCTGCTGATGCACCCACAGGAGCTACATTAAAGTGGCCAAAGGCTCTCTGCTGTCTGTCCAACTGCAGCCAGGTGTGAATGTTTCGTAGCAGTCTGATCTGAAGCAGCCCTGTTGCATTTGCTTTATAGGAGTCCACTGGGTGGAGTTTGCTTGATTGCTGCAATCGTGGTTGCCCTCTTCCCCTTTCTTTTGTGGCTGTACGTTTATGTGAACAAAGAGATGCGAGCATCCTGGCCAACGCACTGTAAAACGGTGATTTAATTGGGAGGGAGAAAGTATAGAATATTCTGATCTTACTTGCCTTTGCTTTTGGTTCTTAATGAAAGGTTAGTATCAGTTTGATAGGACCCAAGAATGCCTGGCTGCTTCCAGCAGTGCGGTTTGAGATGTGTTAAAAAAATTGAGGAACACTGTAAAATCTGAGTGGAGAATTTTTCTATGGAAACTGTTGTTCAGCTGGCTTCTCCATATATTTTCAAAGCACTGTTGATCTAATGTGTTTTCTAATGGTATATTCAAGATATCCTGGCATCCCCGGATCACCCTCCAACCACCTTGTACTTTGGGAAATCTACTGTTCTGTAACATAAGGGAAAAGTAAAGCAAACACTTTGTTTCAATAACTGACTATTTACAGCTGTAAAACTTCCAGATATCTGCCTGGATAGTCCACTGATACTAACTGAAAAATTGAGCAGTCTGTATTTCTGTTCCTATGCTAAAATCACATGTAGAATATATCTGAAGAAATATTTTCACTATTATCTTTAACTGAAAATTACTGGGTTTAGAGAGTAATAAATACTATTTTTCTAAAGAAAATGAAAGCTTCTGTATCTTTTATTTTCTGAGATGTGTACTCAAGACTGCCACCAGCAGACCTGGTCACTCTCACAACTCTGCTTCTCGCAATTTCTGTTCCTGGAAAGCAGAACCCACACAGCAGCCCAGCGACAGTAAGAATGTTCCACTGCTACTAATCCTGGAGAAGGAAGCACAGGTGAATACACTGGACACACAAGCTGGCTGGGAGAGAGAGCCAGAGCAGGTCCAGATGCAGCACAGCAACATGCTTTAGATCATTCCACGTCAGGGCTTCTTTGCTCAGTACTGCTGCATGCTAATACAGCTGTACACATGTAGAGCCCAGTGGGTGTATCTGCAGCATTACATGACATAGCATAGATAGTCTCCATTTTCCTTGGACTTAGCTTTTTTTGAAGATTACTTCAGTCTTTTAAAGCAATGTTATGGAGACTGCATTAGGCTATGGGGTGGATTAACTCTGCAAGACATGAGACATTACTGACTATGATGTTTTAAAAAAAAAAAATTAAATGTGGCTGGGCAGGTACAATTCTACATGTTTTAATTCTGACTGGTACAAAAAAGTGGTGTTTTTGGACAATATTCATAATATGGTTTGCATTTTTTCATAGTAAGTAACAATCTGGTCAGGATTGGGTGTTTCAAGTCAACATTCTGCATTCAAGATATTTATTTCAAAAATGGCCTTCTCTCTTCTGCACAAAGAAACTAGGTCTGTTTTCTTACAGAAACATGATTTCTAAAATGTTTGAGTTAAAGCTATAAGGATCAGCCACGCACATCTTTCTACAAGCAAATAATAAGCTGAAGCCCCTGCTTTTTTGTCTGAGTACTTCCTGAAGAACAACAATTTGTATTGGGTGACAATTTTCAGAAATGCATAACTCTGTCTGAAATTCTGCCCCTTCCCTTTAGTATCATTTTGTGTTCATAGACATAAATAGTTCCAAAGGCATTGCTTTCCGGTGGAGTTTCAATAACCCCCTCCAAAGTCAGATGATGAACTCCATGAGAGTCTAAACAATAGCCACCGTCATGCAGGTGCCCTGCAAGAAAGCAGACCACGCACTCATGGGAGTGTATGACTGAAAGGGCATCTTCGTAATTCCAGGCTAGGCAAACTCTGTCTGAAGCATCTGGATGAATGGGCAGATGACCTGCAGTTGAGAGGGAAAGAAGCAGGAAAATTATTTTAAGTGTGACCAAACTCTGCCTTCATTGCTGGGAAGTTCAGACACCTAACTGTAAACAGAAAGTTCACCCAAGTGTGAGACATGGTTGCTATGCTCCTACTTCATAGGTTACATGTGTACCTCAGTGGAGCTTCAAAGCTGCTACATGTTTTCCTCAGTTAACACACATTGGCTACATAAGTTTTTTTGCATATATAGAATTACAGAATGCTTTGGGTTGGAAGGGACCTTTAGAGGTCATCTAGCCCAAACCCCCTGCACTAAGCAGGGACAGCTTTAACTAGATCAGGTTGCTCAGAGCCCCGTCCAACTTGACCTTGAATGTTTCCAGGGATGGGGCCTCCACTACCTCTCTGGGCAACCTGTTCCAGTGCTTCACCACCCTCATTGTAAAAAATTTCCTTATATCCAGTCTAAATCTACTCTTCTTTAGTTTAAATCTGTTATTCCTTGTCCTGTCACAACAGGCCTTATTAAAAAGATTCTCCCCATCTTTCCTGTAGGCCCCCTTTAAGTATTGGAAGGTCGCAATAAGGTCTCCTCGCAGCCTTCTCTTCTCTAGGCTGAACAACCCCAACTCTCTCAGCCTGGCCTCATAGGAGAGGTGTTCCAGCCCTTGGATCATTTTTGTGGCCCTCCTCTGGACCCGCTCCAACAGGTCCATGTCCTTGTGCTGAGGGCTCCAGAGCTGGACGCAGTACTCCAGGTGAGGTCTCACCAGAGCAGAGCAGAGGGGCAGAATCACCTCCCTCGACATGCTGGCCATGCTTCTTTTGATGCAGCCCAGGATATGGTTGGCTTTCTGGGCTGCAAGCGCACATTGTTGGCTCATGTCCAGCTTTTCATCTACCAAATATCCCCATATATCCCCCATATCCACCTACCCATAACTACAACTTTTTCTTGGTTTTCATCAGAGAACTTGAGGACTTCATTGAACCAGTTCAGCTGGGCTTGGCTAAATCCTCCATTAAACTCTACAAACCGAGGTTCTTTGAGTCCTGCAATGAACAAGGTTAGTCATAGGTGCATACACCTCTCGTGGCTCCCCTATTTTCTTGCCTTACGATAGATGATTTACTCTTATAACCTTTTTTTTTTTGCATGTCTTGGATCAAAACTCCAGCCTGCTTGGACAAACAAGAGAACATTATTTGTTAGTATTTTGGGGGGTTTTGGTCACACTGCACGCACAGGATTTCCACTCTTGGGTCCCCCTGGCATAGGATAGGGTGGGCATCACTCGATGCTCTGCAATAGCGGCTGCACCAACAGCTGCCTTTCATTCTGATACTGCAGGGCACATAGCGCAAAATAAACCCATCCCAAAAGCACCAGAGCAGCATGATGGGCATGGTGGAACATCTCCTGTGCCCGCCTAGAGACCCAGTGACTGGCTCTCAGCTGACAGCAGGGAGGTGGAGGAGGTGGGCAGAAATGGGGCACATGCCTCAGCCCTCTGGCAACCAGATGTCAGCCCAGGGAGCTGCCTTATCACTCTGGGAAGAAGAGGGTCAGCTGTCCATGCTCCCTGCTGAAGGGTGGAGCAGGGGGGTACCTGTGGGGCTGTTGAGGTTGTCGTTGGAGTTCTTCTCCCGCAGCAGCCGCAGGGACTCCTGGTAACGGGGGCTGTCTGGCTCCCTGCCCAGGATGCTCAGATCATAGGCATCAAGCACGACAATGCGGAACCGTGCAGCTGGGCTGAAGTGATAGGCCTGGCAGTCCCCAGCTGACAGGCTGGCCATGGCCTCAGCAGGACGGCTGTTGAGGCCAGTGTGCACCAGGCGGGCTCGGCTGAAGTTATAGAACTCGTGGTTGCCCCATGCGTGATGCACTGGCACCGGCAGCTGCCCCAGCGCTGCCAGCACCTGCTCCAAGGCACTCTCGGCCTCGCCGCTGCGGGCATTGAGGCCATCGATGCTGTCACCCAGCTGCAACACGAAGGCGAGCGGCGGCCTCTCAGTGGCCCACGCTTCCACAGCATCCTGCAGCAGGTTAAGGCTCTGCCGGTAATACCGCCGCCGGTATCCGCCGAAGTCGTAGCCGTCCTCCGCATCCGCATACTGGATGTCCGCGATGACACCAAAGGAGAAGAGCGGCACCGCCTCCATAGCGGCCGCTCCCGGGTGAGGGGGGCGGAAGGGGCGGGCACGGAAGAGCGGGCCACAAAATGGCGGCGGCAGTGCTGCGTTGCTGGCGGGCGGGACTGTACTGGCGGCTGCCGGCGCCCGGCATCCGCCCGCTGTCCCGCCTGCCGCCGGGCAGCGCCACGCGGACGGGCGCGCAGAGGAGAGTGAGTGAGTGAGTGAGTGAGGGAGGGAGGGAGGGAGCGAGCGAGGGAGGGAGGGAGGGAGGGAGGGAGGGAGCCCGGGGCAGCGGGCCGTGCCGTGCCGCGCCGTGCCGTTCCCCCCCGTCCCCCCCCCCCGCCCCCCGCCTTGTCAGTCACTAAACAGCTTTTTCTTAGCAGCTGGTGTCGTGGCGGTCGCTGGCGGCCACCTTCGTGCTGTGCGGAGGGCTGCTAGCCGCCATGAAGAAGGTGAAGCGGCGAAAGGAGGAGGGTGAGTGCGGGGGCGGGGGGACCGGACCCTTCCCGCCTCAGGGGAGGCCGCGCTGCCTCGGCGGGACCCGGCCTGGGCTGCCGTCGTGTGGCTGGGCGGGAGAAGCAGAAGGAGTGTCTTGTTTTGTACTCAGATAATGTATTTTTTTGTATTCAGATGTATTTTACCCACTTCGGCATCCCACTGAATCACGTCATGCTTCGCACAGTGCCACTTCGTGCCTGTGTGTCTCTAAGTGCTACAGAAAATTTTCAAAAATTCTGAAAAAACTTCAAGGTTAACTGTTTTAAAATTCTTGAATATGCTTTTGCTGTCAGAATAGTTGGATTTGATTATGCACACTCTGCCAGTCAATGCAGCACAGACACGGAGGTGGGGTTTTCTGTGCAAGTTGATTTCCCTCTGTGTAGCGTATATGTGCATTTTCCCTGTCTTGCAATAACTGCCCATGTGTTTCATTTTCATGTGTTAAATAATGAAAATCAGAGATATTACAGCTGTGTTGTGGTTTAGCCCCAGCCAGCAACTAAGCACCACGCAGCCGCTCACTCACTCCCCCTGCCCTGATGGGATGGGGGAGAGAATCAGAGGAGTAAGAGTGAGAAACACTCCTGGGTTGAGATAAGAACAGTTTAATAATTGAACTAAAGTAAAATAGTAATGATAATAAGAACAATATAATAATGATAACAATAATAATATACAAAGCAAGTGATGCACAATGCAATTGCTCACCACCTGCCGACCGATACCCAGACAGTTCCCAAGCAGCGATAGCTGCTCCCCGGCCAACTCCCCGCAGCTTATATACTGAGCATGACATCACATGGTATGGAATAGCCCTTTGGTCAGTTTGGATCAACTGTTCTGGCTGTGCCCCCTCCCAGTTTCTTGTGTAACCTGGCAGAGCATGGGAGGCTGCAAAGTCCTTGACTAGTGTAAGCAGTAGTTAGCAACACCTAAACACATCAGTGTGTTATCATCAACATTCTTCTCATTCCAAATCCAAAACACAGCACTATGACAGCTACTAGGAAGAAAATTAACTCTATCCCAGCCGAAACCAGGGCAAGCTGTTAGGATGTGTTCAGTTTACAAAGGATGCTAATTTTTCTGTTTCATGCTAAGCCAGGTACTTGTCTTTGTCTTTTTTTTTTTCCCCCTTTTTTAAATAAAAATACAGTCATATGACAATGAAAGAGATTATTATGTTTCAAAGGAGTTTAGTGATATATTTGATTTTGCCCAAAATGGAATGCTTTTTGGAAGTCTTGTCCACGTTAGGCTTCTGCGTGTTGGGCTTTGGTAGATCTTGATGTTTCAGCGCCCTGGGCAGTGAGTCTGTGAGGTTGCTTGACTTTCAACTGCTTCTGAGGCTTGCCTGGGAAGCAGTGTGGACTGTGGCGTGGATGTGTTTGATCCCCTCTTGTTTTTTGTAGACCTGGAGAAGGAACGAAACCGAGGAATTGGGAAACCGCTGTTAGGAGGGCCCTTCTCACTCGTCAACCATGAGGGACAGCCCAAGACCAGCAATGACTACATTGGCCAGTGGGTGCTGATCTACTTTGGCTTCACACACTGCCCTGACATCTGTCCTGATGAACTGGAGAAAATGATTGAAGTGGTAGATGAAATCGGTATGGGAATTCAATTGGCATAGTAGTCCTTTTTGTGGGAGGTCCAGGTTTATTGTGGTAAAATACTGCAAATGGTAATAACTGATTATTTTTTTTAAAAAAATGCTGCTGACTACTATTCAGTAGTTGAATTAATTGCTAAGTGGTACATACATCTATCTGCCTGTGACTAGGATCTGATACTTAAAGCATGACAACACTGATCTTTCCACAACAGGGGACTTCTTGGTAATACAACATGATGGTGGCAGGTTACAGGGAACAGTGCCATTGCACTGTATTTTTGCCAAGAAGTGGTTGTGGGGTGTATTAGGGGTTTTCTCCTCTGTTTAATTAATTTTGACAACAAACCTCTGTGAGAGTCTTTTCTGAGAGTGACTGTGCTGTGGAATGGAGGTTGGGGGAAGGCTGTGTCATAGAGGTGGTTTTCTCAGCCTGCAGGCCCCAAAGAGTTACAGAGCAGGGATAATAGTAATCAAGCAAGTGGTAGGGTGGACTAAAGTGAAGAAAATATAGCAAAGGCTATGGCTGGAACATGAGGGAAAGAGCCTGCGTTGTGTCTTCACCTATCCTCCAGCTCCACTGTCACAGGTGTGCTTTTGTTGTATCGACTATTATGCTTTGATATGTGCATCACGCCATGGCATTTTCTGCATCAGAGCCAATTTGTAATCTCTCCTAAGCAGGGCAGGGTCTCCAGTTGAGAGGCTGGAAGTGTAGCTGTACCCAGGACAAGCACAGAGTGTTGGATTTCATGGCATTTGCTTCATTCACAAATTACATAAATTAAGCTGCACAAAATGCCCTTTTTTGTCACTTAGGGTGGGCTTGGATTGATGTTATGGTAGCTTGGCTGTGAGCTTGTTTGAAGGGAGGCGAGAAATGATTTTTAGTTTTCTAAGAATAATAATAATTGTTAATGTCACAGATAGAATTCCATCTTTGCCTAATCTGACCCCACTCTTCATCACCATTGATCCTGAGAGGGACAATGAAGAAGCCATTGCCAGATATGTTAAAGGTATTACTGTTTTCTTCCTTGATGTCTTATAGCATGTAATACAGAGTACTGTAAAGGATGCTCTTGATAGGATTCTTTTCACTAAAATGTCTAAATGTCTTCTTTCTCTCTAGAATTTTCTCCAAAGCTGATTGGATTGACTGGTACCAAGGCACAGATTGACCAAGTGGCTAAAGCTTACCGCGTGTATTACAGCGAAGGTCCCAAAGATGAAGACAATGATTACATAGTAAGTAACTGTAGGGCTTTTGCCTAATGAAAGGCTTTTGATAAGAGCAACATACAGATTTTAAAATCAGAAGGCAGCTGTTACAATCTATGCTGAAGTCCTACATGACAGAGCCCTGTTGCACCGATGTGTTAAGCTGTGTTTTAAAGGTCTTGGTCAGAATCAAGGTGCCCTCTTACAAGCTCAGAACCTTACTGAAACATTTTCTAAAAGTGTACGATCCTAGGCCTGCATACAGAATAGCATATGAGCTAGCAAGCCTGGAATTAATTTGAACTTTTTTCTGTCACGTAATGTATATGTCTGGCTGTTTTCCTATGTGCTCTGAAGTGAAAACAGAACTGGGAAATTAAGGCAATAAGAAGAGGGAGAAATGAGAGGTAGAAGTGAGTAACAACGCATTCCCTGTCAAAGTAACACCAAGAAGCAGGGTCTTCCTGGCAAGAGACTTGGATGATGCAAAGGCTGCCTGCAGATACTGTGGGGATCTTCCTTCTGTGTCAAATGACCTGGAACAGAGAAGCATGTTAATGCTAAATTAAGTGGGAATAAAATACATAGAGTAATAGTGTGAAGGGGGAAGCTGAGGTTTAAGTGAGGGTAAACTGGGTAGTCAAAATCTTACTCTCTGGAAGTTGATAGGACTGGTTATAGGGCTCAGAGCTGCTGCCAAGGCCTTCCTGACTTGGCACATCCTGAGAAGACGGGAAGAGTAAAGTAGGTACAAGTGATATGACAAGTGAGGATACACATTATATGGTCTTCATTTTTTTTTTCTTCATTACAAGAACTAAGGGCATCAGAGAAAACTAAAAACAGGTTCAAAAGGAAAGGTGATGGTTCTTGTTGCAGCGGGCACGTGAGAAGTGGAATCCCTTGCTACAGATATAAATGGTAGAAGTTGATGAGAATCCACAGGGAGACTTCTTGTTAGTCTTGGGGAAGAACAATCTGTTGTTCATGACATGCACAGAAATCTTGCCTAGTTCAGGAAGCCTGTGAGCTAAAAATGTTTGGAAACTGGGAAGTAGTAGAGGAAGATAGCATATTTTTGGTGCTGGTTTTATACTCTTCTTTAAAGCAACCATTGTTGGCCACTATTTGAGGTAGGATGCTGAGGCAGATTGGTTTTGGTCTAATCCAGTATTGTCTATTCTTAATCCATTTTTTAAAATGACCTGACTGCAGCACATAAATATCCACATGGACAAAAAGATTGATGGAACGAAGAAGTGGTGCACAGAAAGAAACAGCAAGAGCAGCACATGATCTCAGTAAAGAGAAGATGGAATCACACTGGTGATGTGCACTGCTCTACATTACTAAAAAGGGTGTGAAGTGGGAGATCAAGAACTTGTTTTCACTTAAAGCAGCAACTCGGTACAGAAGTCTTTGTCTAAGATACTTTATTTGGAGGAGAGAAGCTTGCTGGAGAAATTCAACACCAATTTAAATCAATCTAGGATCAATCTGAAATCAATTTAAAGATATGCTTAAAATCAGATTTATAAAAGGGTGCTAGTGGAAATGCAAGAATAGGTTATAGGAACAGGATTGGCAAAGGATGCCTGCTCAGGAGAGAGAAAAAATCAGTAGAATCTGACACTAAATGAGTGAACTGAAGTTAAGGAGAGTTGATGGAAAGAGGCCAGAAAAGCTGAAGGAGTGCTGGTCCTTATGAAGTAAACCACACGTGGATTCTAGCAAGCCACACCTGGATTCTGGCATGGGGGTTCGGCCAAGAAAAGTAACTGTAGATGACAGCAGCTTCAGGGGAGGCTGGAGAGTGAAACTGAACTGGAGAATGTGACTACAGGTGTAATGAAGTAGGAGAAGGGATCTGGGATCCAGGGAGAATACTGCTGGTCTGTGCTAGGGTTGTGAGTCTGAAAGAAGGGAAGGGCAGAGAGGAAGAAAAGCCAGTGGAGTGGGAGCAGCAGAGCAGCCTGGGAGCCCTAGATGTGGTGCCAAGGAGGAACAGCATACCTGCATCTCTTCAGGATTTGTCATAGGCTCTTGGTTTTGAGAAGCAGTGAGCTCTATGCATTCAGGGCAGGAAGGCCGGAGGACACAGTCTCTGAAACAAAATGGAAAGAGGATGGCAGCAACAGCAGACATGGGAGGGAGAGCTTGCGGCTGGTTTTGTGCCTAACTGAGACTTAGCCATGTAATTATTACTCTGTCATTTCTTCTGGTAATGTTTTTTTCCTTCCTCATTATGTCTTGCATGGACCTGTTGTGCCCGTTGATGATTAAGACTGATGTTTGTGCAGGAGTGGGTTCTGTTTCCTTTGCAGGCTGCTGGGATGTGGGGAAGAGGTCCACTACAGCCAATTAAACTTTGCTGCTTATTTTGACTTGAAAAGAGCATTGAGATGAGCATTTAGAAATTATAATTTCTAAACATCTGTTTGAATTTTTCAAGTATTACTTGAATATTACTAGTTCCTATTTAATAATCTCAATTTTATAATTCTCAATACCAGACTATCCAATTTACTTGTTTTATTCTGTGGTTTACAAGATTGCATTGAAACTCAAATGATGTTCTTATGTGCACACAGTGGGAACAGTGCAAGCTTCAGGCATAGCTTGAAAAATGGTGGTCTTTTGCACACAAACTGCACTCAATCCTGACTGTATTTAATCTTCCATAGGCCAGGGAGTTAAGATACTCTGAGCAGGCTACCTGATTTTTTTTTTTTCCTACTTTCCAGTTGAAGGATCTAAATTGTGATTCAGATTCCTTAAAAAATTGTTTCCTACAACTTGATTTTGTAATCTTATCTTGAAAATTTGAAATGAGTAAAATATTGAATTAGATCTGCTTCACTAAAATTTTGAGAAATGTTCTTTCAATGACAGAAATGTCATTAAGTTTGATGCATGCTTTTAGCTTGTGGTACTGGAAATGTTTATGTGATTTCTTAATTTCAAACACAGTTTTACTCTCAGTGCATAAATACATTTCAGGTCTTTTTCTCCGGCAGCAGTGAGATGATGTAGTCACTTGAGCATCAGAGATTCATGGCCTCCATTTTCAGTATTTTGTGTCTTTGCTCATAAAGATGTTGTCACAGTTAGATGCAGACAGTACTTACCAGTGGCATTTTAAATAAATTTACAGTGGAGTTAATATTTATATAAATCAAATTGGAACACCTCGAACATTCAAGTAATTGTTACTTTGAACATTTTTTAACGTTATTTCAGTTCCGACAGTAGAGGGAGCCCCCTCCCAGCACATGGCTGCATCTGCACCGACTAGCTGCAGCTCCTGTATCCCAGTGATGCTCTTGGTCCCATTGTTTGCACTGACAGTGAACTTGGTTTAATGAAATACCTCTTCTTGTATTGGATTTACATTCTATTAGCAGCAGGGGCTTGAATACCTTGTGGGAGTCATGGAGTATGATATGTAGAGGGGAACTGGGAAAAGACCATTAGCCCGCAGGTTTGCCCCAGTCTTGTCTGTGCTGCAGGAAGGGTGCCAGCAGCTTAGGGAAGACTTGTCTGCTTAAAGTATTCCTTCACACATTCTGAGTTTGCAACTAGTTTTCTCTATTTATTTTCATGGGTAAAACAAGAAGAGGTCGCTGAGGCATTGCTGAGATTTTCTTTATCTTGCTTTAGCTTCTTGATGAGAAGTCTTGTCAGACAGCCGAACCAAAGGCTGAATGGGATGCTGTTGCTGCTGACTTTGAGAGATGTGCAGGATGTTCCAGTATTTAAAGGGTAGCTCCAGAGAAGATGGAGACTCCCTTTTTACAAGGAGTCACATAGAAAAGGGGTAATGGGTACAAGTTACTCCTGGAGAGATTCCGATTGGACACAAGAGGAAAATTTTTCAGAATGAGAACAATCAGCCATTGGAATAATCTCCCCAGGAAAGTGGTGGATTTCCTAACATTGGACACTTAAGATTTGGCTGGACAGGGTGCTGGGCCATCTCGTCTAGACCATGCTTTGGCAAAGAAAGGTTGGACCAGATGATCCTTGAGGTCCCTTCTAACCTGGTATTCTATGGTTCTATGATTCTATGACCTTTTTTACCAAGCCACAATGTGCTCTCTTACAGGTGGATCACACAATAATAATGTACCTCCTTGGGCCAGATGGTGACTTTGTGGACTATTATGGCCAGAATAAGAGGAGCACCGAGATTTCTGCTTCTATTGCTGCGCACATGAGAAAATACAGATCCTAAAATACAAGATCTTCAAAGATTGATGTGAACATCACCTGTAGGTTTGGCTGTAATTGGGCATTGGAGTTAAAGCAGAAGCATAAAAGTGTAACATCCTGTCACCACATGCCTCCTTTCTTCCAAATAAGAAAGGCCACCATACTTCTGCAAAATACCATTATCAGAAATCTCTATAGAGCCTTCCCCATCGATATTATTTGCAGCAAGATCTAGGCTACAGAATGAAATTTGGGACTTCTCTGAGACATTGTTGGGAGCAAAAAATGGAAAAAAACTTTTCATTTGGGAAGAACATGTATATCGCTGGTAAAATTAATTTGTGTCTCTTCGCAAGACATCAGCAAAGGATGGTCACTGCAGGAGCATGATTACTTGATGAAAAGCCATGTGGGCCGTGGCATTCTCAGAGGACCACTGCCCTCTTTTTCTGCACTGTTTTGCTTTGTGGGAGAGGCAGTTACAATATTATAAGGAGCAGAAGACCCTTAAGAGTACTTCTTTATCAAGGTTAATAAGGTGAAGAGCACTGAAAGCAGCAGCAGCTTCCATGTGTGGGACTAGCCCTGTAGTGTGCCTGATCTCTTCCTCATTTGAATGCAGGAATGAAATGTTTTTTTCTTGGTGATTTGTCCAGGTGAATGCTGTTAACTTAGAGGGAAATGAGTAATGGGTTGCAAATAGATTTTTCTTCTGGTCTAAATGATTTTACGTGTAGTCATCCTGATTGTACTATGCTGTATAGTGAAGTGGGGAGGATGAAGGGGGTCTGTGTCCATGCATATGGCTGATACAAGGTTTATGCAGTGCAGCATTTGAAAATAAAGATTGCTTTGTATAAGCAATACTTTTTTCCCTTAGTTAGGTTTGACTAGAATATCATCAGAACTTTGTATACTGGTCAAGCTTCATATTCTTGCTCTGTTTCAGCTCTCTTTAGAAAGTAGTGTTTATCTATAGTAGTGCAAACCATAAGCTGAATGTCCTTTTTTTAAGGTAGCTGAACCCCAGAGAATGGCCCACAGGAGACAAAACAGAAAAGTTCTTGGTGCAGGTCCCAGAGTGTTTCAAACTGAACACAAGTTTCCTACTGGTAGCACTGGCATTCTTAGGAATGTGGGGGTTGGAAGAGAATGTTCCTGTCTGAGGGAAGGTGCAATGTCTATGGTAAATTTACATCTTTCCAAAATCCTGAACAACAGTAAACTTAACCCATTCCAGAGCAGTTGTAAAACATGATAAATTAGTGTAGGTCCACATCAGCTGCCCTATACTATGGTGACCTCCTGAGTGGTATCAAGAAGGTTACTGTGATAAGAGTATGTCTAAGACTGCACTCTTCTGATAAAGTGCTGGCAAGGAAGGAAGATTCCTGAAGTTCCAAGATCCTTCTCCCCGCCCCCTCCACCCCCCCCACACCCCTCCTGCCAAATACTAGATAGTTTAAAGAAGGGGTTTTTTTTCTTCTGTTTTAAAAGATCAGCAAGAATTTTTCTGTATCAGTTTACAGTGGGAGTTTTAAAAAGTGTCTTAGTAGAATTAAAGTCAACACCTGAAAAAGAAGTTAGCTTTTTTTCCTCCTTCTGCTAGCTGGCTTGATTGCAGTAGGCAATAGGAGTGGCTTCCAAAGGAAATGTCACACTTTAAGTCTTCTATCAATTAGAGGCTGTGTCAAATCCAAGGTATTGTCAATGATAGTACTGTCTGTGATAAGTGGCACCCTGGCAATAATGACTTTATTTTCATGGAGTCGTTGCAAGTGTCGGCATTGTTTCTAAAGAGCCTTTCCTCACCTTTTATTTTTCCCCACGATCCTGGAGGTAATTTATTTTCAAAACTTTCCTTATAGAGCTGACTTTTGGCACCTCCTAGCTCTCCATTTCTTTGTCTGGGTGGCTGTGCACCAGTTCGTTTTGAAACAAGACAGGCTGTGGCTTGACCTGCTGGTAATAGTCCTGTAGGAGGCTGGACTGGGGACCTCTGGAGTTCACTTCCAACCAGCACTTCTGTGTTTCTATGAAATTTGTCTTGTTGAGACTGTACTACTCAGTGCTCTGAGCCTCCCTACTCCAGATGAGTGTGTGTGTCTGCTTTTTTCATCATGACCTTTACCAGGGAAAATCGCCTCCTTTTTGAACTTCTGATGCAGTTGTTTTGAGGATGACTTGTGCAATACAGTGCATTAGGATGTAGAAGGTGGTAAATTATATGTATCTGTTCTTGTGATAAAAGCAACATCGAAATACCACCTGTTTATGGGTCTCAGTGGCCCAACACTCTCCCCATTCAATAGGGTCAATCTGTAGTGGACAAGTTGGGCATGTTAACTGGTAACGAACAGAAACTAGCAGTGAGTACTGCTAGTGGAGACGATGTTTAGAAGTGCTGGCCTGTGCAGCTTTTTTTAATGCCTTCTCATGTGCTCTAAGTCCCCAAGTTCTTATTTACCTTATTTGCATTGGGTAAATACTTTTTTTCCTTTTTGAACAAGTCAAGAAATAATCTGAATATTTTCCTTGGGGTGGGGGGATGGAATTGTCCTGCCTGTCTTGCTCCTTCTTCTGTATTAAAGAGTCCATTCCTCTCTGTTCTGTGTTTCTTGAAAATACTGATGTAGAAGACCTGGTAGGAGTGTGACTAAGTAATGGAGCAACTGATCCAGGAGGATATTTTGTTTGCATCTTTAAAGTCTATTTGTGCTTCTCTTGATTACTCCCAAGTGCTTAAGATACCCTGTGGAGAAAAGATGAATTTTAATACTGTAGTTTGACTCTTTAAGGACTGAAAAGACTCATAATACATGTTTTTCAGCTAGATCTGTCTTCCAAAAGGAATGGGAAAGAGACGATATTGGTCCTCAGTGTTCATTTTGAAGAAGGTTGTTTTGACCAGCTGCTGAGCAGCTCTGCTCTCCACTTGTATTGAGCTTGAGCTGTGACCCAGCATGGGGCCAGGCACTTTTGGAGCAGATCTGCTTCAGCCCGTGACTTGCACCTGGGTGGTGAAGACTACCCGGGTTATATGTGTTCACACAGTGCTTTGCCTGCAGTCCCATGGTGCATCTGAATGATGGTAGTGTCTTTAATCACTCGTGACTGTCCCCAACCAGAGCAGTCTGCTGTGCTCTGGAGGGACTGTCCGGGGCAATTCCAGGGGAGGTATTTCCTACAGCACTGGATTTACCTGCTGCCTCCAAACAAACTCCCCATCTGATGGAGTAATGCACACGAGGAAGGAAAAATAGATGTTTCTGCTGTCTGGAAACAAGGTAGCGTCTTGGTACACTCCAGATCCACAGACATTAGTCGTCTGCCTTGACCAGTTATATTCAGTATGTGCTTCCTGATCATGCCAGCTGGGCCCCTGTGCTTCCAGGGGTTGATGAGTCTCTCGACTAGGAGCTTGCTGGCCTGGGGCCTGTGGGGTGCTCCTGGGTTGCAGGCTGAGCAGCCACCAGGCACACTCTGCCTAGCACAGATTTGTACCAGCACCTTCTCTGAGACAAAGACAACCTCAGGAGCGCTCCCAAGCCACTCCAAAGCACGAAGCAGCCAGCTTGACTCAGGGGCAAGCTGCAGTGACAGTGAGAGAGGGCTGGAGAGCTCAGGACAGCTCTTCTGTGCTTGTTGCAGTGGCTCCTTGATTGGAAGCTACCTTTGTGTATCGGGTCCCTCTTCCTGGGTATTGGAGGTACAGGGAGGGAGCGGAGAGTTTGCTGCAGGCAGAGCAGGCTTAAGTACAGGCTAGAGCAGTTTGTGCAGGGGGCGCCAAAAAAGGCTAGCATGAGGCCAAGGGATGGGACAGACTTGGAGGCAACAGTGGGGTGTATGGAAGACCAAGGTGTGCACCTGAGCTGGCACCTGGCCATGTGGCTGTCACTGTGCTTGTGTCTCCTCCACTGTGGCTGCCACACACCCTGTATCCCTCCAGGCTCTTCCCAGCCCTATTACTTTTCCCTGAACCCCCTTCCCTGGGGTGAGCAGTGTTGTGCTGCTCGCACAGGGGTTCAGCTGATGGAGACTCGGGCTCCTGAAGCACTCAAGGTTCAGGCTCCTTAGTGCTGATAGAAATATCACAGCCAGCCCTGCTAGGTGGCATTTTGGCAGTGATAGACTGAACAGCATTGTTGGCCAGCACCACAGAGCACTGCAAGCTGTGGTATGGCGAGGCTGTTGTCGTGGCAGTCCTTCAGAAACTGCAGCCAGTGGCACTGAGTTTCAGTGGCAAAGATGCCTGGCCATTGAAGAAAGCTGGCTGAAACTTAGCGTCCTCCTGGGGCCACCCAGAACTATTTAATCCTTGCTGCTTGTTAGCTATTAGCAGCCTGAGGAAGAAAGCAAGTCTTCCTCATCCCTGTTTTGGGTCAAGGCTACGTGTGGTTTGAGATACTGTAGCTCTTTCTCCCTTTCTCCAGTAACTCTGCAGATACCTACATTTTGTGAACCTTTTCCCACTTCATCAGACTTGTGCAGTCCAAGCACTGACCCCATGTTATGAAGATGTGCTCCCATCTTCCAGGACTGGAAGATAGCCCATAGCCAGGACTGTGGGATGAATGAGGGGTCTCATGTGCTCTTTGGTGAACTACAGGATGGAGCTGAAGGCTGAGCAATGAGTTGGGCTCTTTACCACCTGGCTGCAAATCAGTATGTATTTTCAGTCAAGTCAAACGGCTATGAACAGCCTGTCATGATGTACTGAACTTGCAGGTTGCAGCCAAGGCTTTCCAGTCCCTGCTGCTGGCGTAGGGTGCTCACCTGGATAGACCCAGGAGCTGTGGCTCCAGGATAGTGTGTGCTGGGGCTGCTCAGGAGCTCCCCCGCCTTGGGGCGGTGAGTGTATACTTAGTGAAGCAGGTATTCTGGGCTGTGCTACACAGGGAATGGCCACAGTCCTTGCTATTAGATGTGAACTCATAAGCAGGTCAGTTTTACGGGATTGCTCTTAGGTTTGGTGAGAAAAAAAAGAAAAGCAAAAAGCTAACTATTTCCCTCCTAGAAGAGAATTTAAAAGGTTTGGTTTGGTTTGGAAACTGATTTTCTTAAAGCAAGCTGTGCTGCTCGTGGAGTATCTAGCCCCTGACTTCTAGCAGCTCTGCATCAGTTGTACATGTTCCTGGGAGTATGAGGATCTGTGCTGGGGAGACCGGAGCAGGAATGATTTCATCTGTCTCTGAGCAAAAGCCAGCTCGTTCCATGTTTTAAGCTGTGTATTACTGGTTTAATAAAGTAGGTTCCCTCAGCATGCCAGGGAACTTACTTAGCTACAGCTTACAAAACCTCCTTGTTCTCCCGAAGTTCTTTATGCAAAAATAGACAGACATCAACCAGTAAATCCACCCTTAATTTGTGCGGGAATATTGAGCCATGAGTGCCCTTATCTGAATGAAGGGCAGTAATAAAAGCTCCCTGAAAATACCAGGACTAGAGAGCCTTGCAAGGCAATGCAGCTTGCTGTGATAGCACCCTTGTGACCTTCACCTCAGGACAGCTCCGTGTCTGCAAATGATGGCAGCATGGAGCAACAGATACAACTGCAGCTGCTGTTCCCCAGGGCTGTTTGCAAGTAGACATGCACCTACATGTGTGCCCTGGGGCCTTTCTGCAGTGACCTAAGAAGGTTTTGGTGGTAAAGGGAGGTGTTTCACTGTCCTCTGCCTGTGAGAAGCTGAAGTGGCATATTGTTAGCCTGGGACTTACCCTAATTCTCATCTTTTCCTGGGACATCATTTCATGCCTGCCCAAACACCAAGTAGCCGAGCTTGTGGCAGTCCTGGCTATGGTGGATGGTGTCAGTGCTTCTTCACAATGGGCAATCTTGTACCCTGTTGTGAGGCAGCAGCCCCCTTGTCCCAGCCCCATGTGCAGTTGGCCTGTTTGCAGGAGCAGTCTACTAGCACTGCCTCTGACTGTGTGGTGGTGGGGGAGAGGCAGGGTGGCCCTGGGCACAAGTAGCACTGCATCCAGAGGAGCAAGGAGTCCAGAGCTCTGAGCTAAGAAAGGAGATCCTGGCACTCAACAAGTAAAACAAAAAGGCTTCTTTTCCCTATCCAGCTCTTGCGAGGCCAAGAAATGAGCATCCTTTGCTTTTATAAGAAAATATTGGGTATGAATGTTGCCCAGTCTGTGTAACACCATTGACTCCGATGACCTCTGAAATGGCCTGCTTGCACTTAGATGTTTCTTCGTCATGGTTAGGGTTTTACGTGGGAGCCCTCATGTTGTAACTGTGGAGCTTGGGGTATAATTGCTGGGATTTGGCCGTCTCATTTTCCATACGTACTGGGGGCATGTTGCAGTAACCAGCACCCTGGGTGGGCACTGTTGTAGGTCCTCCAGCAAGCTGTGGTCCCTGCAGCCCGTTCTGGGTCTCCCCAACAGTTGCTGGGGCAGATGCAGCAGATGTGCCACTGCCAGCCATGACTCTTGGGTTCAGCCTCAGCCAGCTGATGGGCCTCTCGCCTGGCCAGGTCCTGCTGGCTGCAGGACAGATGAGACCTGGCACCATTCCCTTGCCCACCCCATGCATGGGGAGCTGTTCTGGGGTGTCCCCCTGACTCAGGGGTATGAGACCTGCCCCCCACACCCAAGCCTGGGTCTGTGAAGTGAGGTACATCAGCCTGGGAGGTGTCCCTGGAAAAAGAGGGGCAACCCCAGAGCATGGTGGAGACACTGTGAGGTCTCTGAAGGAGGCTGGGTGATTAGCACGTGATTTGTTCCCCATGCTGGGTGCCAGGTTAGTGCTCTGGGTTGGATGATCTTAGGGATCAAATCAGAGAGAAGGGCTTTGCAGGGAGATCATCATGGCACAGTCTGGTATTGGCACTGACTCTATGGTCTTCATTTTTGGTTTGGGTCTATTTTCCCCTGTTGAAAAGATCCTGGCCTGTTCTCAGCTGTGCATGTGTGCAGTGTGCCTACTGCAGCTCCCTGCAGTACCCATGCTCCAAGCCTCAGTCCCAGAAATCATGGATGTATTTTGCTGAACTCTTCATGAAAACTTTCACCATAGACATCTGGCAGGGAAAAGGTCAGCCCAGTCCTTTTGTATTCAAGAAAGCTGAAAGTAATTGAAACCAGAAGCTGCTGAACATTAGGAGGAATGCAGCAATGAGCACCATTCCTTGTGTCAGAAAACACTTGGCTGCAGTGATAATTTAGCTCAGTTGCCATTTGATGCACATATAATCTGTATACTTTATTCCTTTTTTTTGTAGTACTTGGGACTTTTGAAATAGCTGTAATGCAGATCTGCAGTGCAAAAGAGGGTGTGACACTAGCCTCTGGCTTTCTTAGAGTGGTCATTTCTAGATAATTTATATTTCTGAGAAAAAACCCAGCAGATTTACTTATAAGCTCTTTAATTAGGCCTTTATCTTCACTGGAGTAATTTCCAGTGCCCCATAAGACCAAATTATTTTTGGAAAGGCCCAGTAGCCCCATCCCTGCTGGTGCTGCATACACTGACCTGCTCATTTAGGCTGTGCCTGTGCCACTCCAGGTGCCCTGCAGCAGTGGAGGGACAGCGCCAGCTTGAAGCTTGTCCGACAGCCACCCTCCAGGCTGCTGGCAGCGCCATTGCCTCTGTGCTGCACCAGCTCACAGCAGTAACGATGGCTTATGAGAGTCCGTGTGTTAAATACAGGCTCGTGAGAAGGTAAGACATCCCTCCTCACCCACTGATCTTTCCCTTTGCACCACACCATTTCTTAACTTAGTTTATATTTTTAGTGCATTTTGTTCACATGTGAAAAGACGTCTATTAAAGGGCTCCATTGCTCTGAACATGGGTGTGCAGCTAAACCCTTGGTACCAGGCCACAGGCACCCAAACCGAGATGTGGTGGACCACGATGCCCTGGGTTCACAGCAGCAGGCCCAAGGCCTGCGCTCATCTTGCTCAGAGTGCTCAACCCCAGCACATGCAGCTTTACATTTTCCTGAGGGCTAGCAGGATCCTCCACAAGTGCAGAGGGGAGCACTTGTGTGTGGCCTGTCTTAGGGAATGGCTTTGTGGTTAGGAGACTAATCCTGCACGATCCTGGGGTTTAGGTGAAACGGTTGAGACGTTCTCCAGCCCTGGGAGTGCAATAAGAACTATCTCTCTACAGGAATAGGACCAAAACCCAGATATTATACTGGGAGCAAGGTGCCCACCAGCTGAGCCCTGGAGTGTCCAGGCTGCAGCCAGGTTTCCTTCTGCTGCTCCTGCTTCTGACACTGACTCTTAACATCTCTCTTCACTTCTTCTGGGAAGGTGAGAGACATCAGCTGAAAGTCCCCAGGCTAAGAAAAGGTTTGATTTCAGGCCTCCCGTTCCTGGCTGCTGGTCCTGCTGGGAGCAACCAGACCCAGCCTGGTCAGAGGGGCTGAGCTCTGCTCAAGCCCTCCAAAGGCAGTGACAGGCTCTGGGACCAGCACTGAAGGGGTGGGTGCTCAGCATCATCACTCAGCTCAGGCTAAGCAGATCCCCTTTTTTTTAGCAGAGTTTGTGCATTGTTCTTCCGAGGTACTTAACGATCCCCTGCACAGCTCAAGGAACTTTATGTTAGACCCTTGGGGTCTGGATTTCATCCAGTACTCAGAAGCTGGCACTCAGATGTCCACAACGTGCTTTGAGTCTGGTCCTGTCTTTTTCCATTAGAGGACGCAAATCATTCACATGTAATCTCCTCTGCAGAGTGGGAAGAATAGCCACCTTGCCAGAGTGAAATACGTAGTATTTCTAAAGCAGTTGCTCTCTGGAAAACTCCAGACACATGGAACAAAAGCAGTAATCTTTCTTCAGCTTGCTGTAATTTTGGAATTTCCTTGGTTGGGTTTAAAGACCTGCAGTACCCCACTCATTCAACTCCCATTGTTATTTATAACAAGAGATTTAAGTTTTAGATCTGTCATGGCACTATGTGATTTTCATTTGCATGAAGCTCCGTCATCCCTATTCACACAGCTTGTCAAACATTCAAAGACTCCAAAGCACAGACATGTCTAAACATAGAAAAGTTTGTACCAAAGAAAAAAAACCAAAAAATCTAGATGTGCAGATTCATCTGCACTCCCCAAGTCTCTTGGCATTCCTGCTTTGCAATGTAACAGGCATATTTTTGTATCTCAGCCCTTGCTACAGGCTACCTTCTGATAAGATTTTACAGCAACTGTTATCCTGAGAAATGTTTTCATATAATAATGGAGAACTGCTAGAAATAAGAGTATGACTGTTACAATGAAAAGTGGGGCCTCTTCAAATAGCGGGCATGTAATAGCAATGGCTGTTGTAGCTGGTTGCGTAGTTCACAGAGCAGAATTACTTAAGAGATCGGAAAGTAATGTGTATTTTTTTAGCTACTAACCCTTGCTGGGCTGGGGAGAACATGAAATGATACTACAGCTTGTGGATATACTGGGTGGCCCTGATTTAGAGCATTTGAGACAATGGCTGCATGCAAATGGTTTTAAACAGTCCAGTATGTTCTTGCTGCAGTGCTCAGCAGATGCCTGTGACTAGTTGGCAGCAGGGGCTACCTGTGGATCATTGCTTGTTGCTAATTTTTTTCCTGCACTCTGCTCCCAGCTGGGCACCTGAACCAGTGAGAGAAAACAGGGAGAGTGGCTCTTGCTGCCTGTGTGTGCTCTTTGCTCTGATCCTGCAACTGGGTGTGAGGAGTAGGGTCCATTCCCCTTGCTTTTGGGCATGCCTGGGAGCAGGAAAGGCCCTGTATGAATCACACTGACAATTCAGTGTCAGGACAAAGCCCCAAACTGGTTGTTGGTCTGGTGTGTCTCCGCTTTTTGCAGACACTCAGTACATTCACTGTGCTCAGTTCAAAAGGCTGATCACAGGGGAACCTTGCTAAAAAAAGCTTTCCCTCATCCTCCAGGCTTAGGGGGATTCTAGGAATTCATGGTTCATGAGATATGTGGCTGTGTTGTCCATTTTTAGTGACCTTAAATGAAATTAAGGGCAATATGGAACATGTTTGTCAAAACACTAGTTACTTGCTCCTGCCAAGACCATGGGGTCAGCTTTCCTCGGACAAACACAACCAGGGCCAGCCGCTGTGTCTGAAAGGTGAGGTAACATTCCCCATGCTGCAGAAGCAGCTGCAGGTGCCCCAGGGTGCTCCAGCTGGGAGTGGTGCTTTGGGTGGTGGCAGGAGCTATTTGGAGCAGGCTTCTGGCTTCATCCAAGTCCTGTAGGCTTTGTTCTGGTGAGGGAATGCTGGTGCTGCCACCTTGGATGAGTGTCCATGCGGTGTGGAGGGCGAACGGGTGATACTGAATAGTGACAGAAGATGACCAAAACAGGCAGGATGACTTGGGGCAGAGGAGACCCTTCCGTTCATGTACCAGGAGCTACCTCTATCCATGCAGGCATGAGGGCTCCCATCGCTCCTGCCAACTGCTGTCCTCACCTGCCCTGCCAGGTGAGCTTAATTTTCAGCCATTGCCTGTCTGCTCTGTACCAACCAAAGAGAGCATTTGGCACTGGAAGACTTCCAGTGAAAGCCCACCTTGGCCCAAAGGGTGTTCATACCCCCTTTGCAAGAGTTTCGCAAGAGTCACTGAGGGTTTTATCTCATTGAAAATGTGCAACCAAGGACACAGATTGTTGGGCCAGAAAGAGAGTAACCCAGCAGAAGCCTGGCTGTGCTGCCTGCTGGTCATGGTGCTTTGCCCTGAGATGGGAGAGCTCAGCTCTGGGTCCTGCCTGACCCCCAACCTCTCCCACAGAGCTGGAGAACTTAGCTACATTTTTATTTTTCACCATGCTAATTCCCACTGGTTTCCTATGCTTTTCAGGGCACATATGTAGGCTGAAGTGGATTCTGTGATGGTTTGGCAGTGTGGTCCTGGAAGCCTGTGGCACAGCTGGGCTCTGGGGAAGGGAGAGGGGTGTCTGAGTCTATGCTGGCCATGCCTTGCTGCTAGTCCTCGGTCTGTGCTGCCCAAGCATGAGTTGCATAGGTGCAGTGTATCCTTGCACAGCCTGCTTGTCCTCAGACACAGGTCTGCCTTTCCCAGGCATGGCTGACTCTACAGCCTCCGCAATTCACATGGAAGTGGTGCTCTGCTTCACGAGTGCTCAGGATTGAGCAGAACTGCACTGTCCTAGCTGGCATGCAAAGGTGGCTAGTGCCCAGCATTTTGGTGGCTACTATGTTCCCTTGCCAATATCCTTCTCACCTGGGAATTGCAATCAGCTGTGTCTAAACCTGATAGCAAAGTGTGACATGGCTTCTGCAGCTCCTTTTGGTAGCAAGGGTAGTCAACGTCCTAGGCAGCCAAAGCGGTATTTGAAGCTAAACTTCTGTAGCATATTCAGGGTTTGGCATTCATGAAATGTCCATCCCTGGCTAGATTTGGGTGTTGTTCTTTCTGATTAGCCTCTATTTTGCCATGGTTTGTCACATCATACTTCAGTCACAGCCTCTCCTCCTGTCCTTCCTGACCTGT
This sequence comes from Pelecanus crispus, assembly GCF_030463565.1. Lineage (NCBI taxonomy): Eukaryota > Metazoa > Chordata > Aves > Pelecaniformes > Pelecanidae > Pelecanus > Pelecanus crispus. The sequence continues at coordinate 15,608,161 of NC_134654.1, read as the reverse complement.
GCAGTGATGGGAATGCACAAGAATTGCCATAACTGATCCTGCATGAATCCTCATCACCTTTTTCCCTTCCTATGGCCTTGCCCTCCACCCGACGGGTAACTGCTTTGCATTCCCTTGCCACTCACTGCCCAGGCATCCCATGAGAAGGAGTAGTGGGGCAGGTACCTTTTGGACTATTATTTCTTTGACATACAGGTGAGAGTAGGTGTCATGGTTTAACCCTAGCCAGCAACTAAGCACCACACATGTGCTTGGTCACTCTCCCTGCCCTGGTGGGATGGGGGAGAGAATCAGAAGAGTAAGAGTGAAAAACACTCCTGGGTTGAGATAAGAAGAGTTTAATAATTGAAATAAAATAAAGTAAAATAGTAGTAGTAATAACAGTAGTAATAATAATAATAATACACAAAGCAAGTGATGCACAATACAATTGCTCATCACCCACTGATGATGCCAGTCCCTGAGCAGTGATCGCTGCCCCCTGGCCAACTCTTCTCAGCTTATATACTGGGCATGACGCCATAAGGTATGGAATACCTCTTTGGCCAGTCTGGGTCAACTATCCTGGCTGTGCCCCCTCCCAGCTTATCTCTGGCAGGGCATGAGAAGTTGAAAAGTCCTTGACTGGTGTGAGCACTGCTTAGCAACAACTAAAACATCAGTGTATTATCAACATTATTTTCATGCTAAATCCAAATCTCAGTATTGTGCCAGCTACTAGGAAGAAAATTAACTCTATTCCAGATGAAACCAGGACAGTAGGGATGAGTGAAGTGCTGTGGTTGTAGCTGGCAGAAGAGCATGTTCCCCAGTAGAGAAAATTCTCACAACAAAGAGTCTACAAACCACAGTTAGGTCCCAGAGTTACTAAAACTGGAAAAAAGAGCGACTCCTTTCTTTACATACTGTATATGGCAGAAAACTAACATGAATTGGTGAGCAGGCGGGAGTATCGATCCCTTCCTTCCGAATATAGGGAAGGGGCCAAGCTAAGGGAAGGGGCTGAGCCTATAAAAACTGTCAGGGAGAAAGCCTTTGTTGGTGGATCCTGATCCCCTGGCCAGGCTCATGGCCATGCTGTGACTGACCCGCAGAGGGGTGGAGGGCTCGTGTCACAGGTGCTGTTCCCCATGCTTGGAGCTTGGCAAGGCTGTAGCACTGCGGTGGGAAATCTGCTGTAGATTCCCCACTGGGCCATTCCTTGGGTAGGGAAGGACTGGTATCTGTGGTTTACTTTGCTGGTCCTCAACTGGAGTGGTTGCTCACAGTAAGTGAGAGGTATTGGGCCTTCAGAGAGGCTGTAGCTTAGCTGGAGTCTGACCTTCCACTCTTTCAGAGATCAGAGATGTCAGCCTATTCCTTCCTCTTTTCTGTCAACTGATTGTTAAGGTGAGAATTTAAGGCATGAAAACTAATAGCTTGTCCAGAATGGCGTGAGCTGGCTCTTCCCTTGTGCTCACTGTGGGCACGTCCCCATTCTTGTTCCTGCATGAGCTGCTCTAACAGGCCATGGCCATCTTTCCGAATCAAATATGACTGCAGTAACACTATTTCCTCCTTGGATTGGACTAGTCAGCTTGGACCAGTCCATGGGAGCAGCAATTACAGCGTAAAAGCAATGGATAAAAGCAATGGGAAAAGTCATGTGGAGAAATGACAACAGGATTTTTAAGCTCCTTCATGGTTCATTGTGGCTGAGATAAGCTGCTGCTGTCTGTGCACATCTGCTTTCCTGCACATCTGCCCCCCACCCCCTGGCCAACATATCCACAAGCTCTGGCTTTGTGACAGGATGGTCACCCACAATGTGAGCCAGTAGACAGTGCTATTTGGTAGGGCTAGAGCCTTTGTTTAATTAAGAATGGCAACAGGCAGGAGTGGAACAAATCTCTTCCAAGGAAGGATTTGCTGTTGATGAATCTTGTGCTGTTAGTGTCCTGTCTCTCCAGCAATGTGCAGTGTGAATCTTGGAGGCTGAAAGGTAGACCGGCCAGCAGTTGTGCCTCTGGCTATTACAGCCATGAGCAGCAGTGACCTGAAGTTCAAAAGCCGCAATAATGTGTAGAAAGATCTGGTCCAGCACAAATCCTGTCTGCATGATTGTAGCAATTCCAGGACAGTAAATTTACCACCTGTAAATTTGCCAGTGTTGTAGAGTTCCTGGCTGGCAGCAGTGTCTGCCCTGTAATAGCCATATCTTGTTTTTCACAGTTAAACAGAAAGAAAAATCTGAATTAGAGCAGTCTTACAGATGGTATTACTTCTCTGTGTTTCTGTCTCTGTGTGTACACATGGAAGGAGCATTGAGAGTTGCTGAATCAAGGTTAACTCTTTCTTTCTGAATTATAGATGGTTGCTGTCAAACCTGATGGTGTATATGCCATGAACCCACCTGAGTTCGACAGAATTGAGGATGTGGCCATGTTGACCCACCTGCATGAACCTGCCATCCTCTACAACCTCAAGGACCACTACAGCTCCTGGATGATGTATGTAAGTTCCCCCTCATGGCAAAGGAGAAAATCCAGCTGCCAGGAGATGGACTTCAGTGACTTTTCTGGTTTTTTTCTGCAGACCTACTCAGCTCTCTTCTGTGTCACCGTCAAGCCCTACAAGTGGCTGCCAGTGTACAACCTGGAGGCAGTGTTGGGCTACCAAGGTAAAAAGTGCCAGGAGGCACCTCCACACATCTTCTCCATCTCTGACAATGCCTATCAGTTCATGCTGACTGGTGAGCTTTTCTATTTTGACCAGACTCATAGAAAAAAATCAGTGTCAGAAACACTGCTTCTGCCAAATGCTATTCCTTATCTGCCGTGGGCTCAGTTGCTTTTGCCATCTCTCACAGCGTGCTACCCCAGTTCCTTGTTCTGTGTCATGTTGCAGATTATCTGTTTGGGCTCCCAACTGTTGTGGAATTAGATGTGCCTATTTTATCTCTATGTGATGCAAAACCAGCTCCAGACAGTTTTCCCTGTCTCCTGAAATAGATTTTTTTATTCTTGAAGTGCTGTGCTGTTGTACTGCACATTATCTGTATGTCTGGTCTAAGTACTAAGCTAAGCACCGTAACAGGAGCCACTGCAAAGAGCAGTTGCAGTTGGATAGGACACACTATCTGGGAAGTCCTTAGTCAGCACACCAGTGTGTGGCTTCAAGCAACAGCAAGTAGGTTCAGAACAGAGCTGGAAGAAATATTTTCATCAAATACATGGTTTGAATCAAGTCCTGTCCCTTATTAAATAGTAATAAAGGTAAAGAATGGTAGAGACAGAAGCAAAGAGGAGAGGGTGGGATGGAGCAAAGGTGGAGGAGAGAAGACAAAAAGTGGAGTACAGGGAGGGGAAGAGAGGAGGAGAAAAAGACCATGCATCTTTTCAGTTTTGCTTGCAGAGATTTTTTTTCTTTCCCTTTGATGGGCACTAGGTCACAGGTTACCTGAGAACCAGCACTTCTCCCTACAGCTTATCTGACTGCAGTTATTTTTCCCTTTGACAGATCGTGAAAATCAGTCTATCCTAATCACGTAAGTACATCTGTTACTTTCAACTTTGTCTCCAACAAAAAGTGGGCAGATAATTCTTCGCTCTGTGCTTTCTTTTAACAGTGGAGAATCTGGTGCAGGGAAGACTGTGAGCACAAAGTGTGTCATCCAGTACTTTGCAACAATTGCAGCAAGCGGGGACTTGACCAAGAAGAAGGAGTCCTGGATGAAGGTGTGAGGAAGAAAGGCTTGGCAGAGGGGCAGTCTGGGATGTTATCAGCTTGTGGCTGTGGACAGCACTGGTGACAAACATTTACCTCAAAATACAAAATATTTTTTATTAGCTTTAGCCACTCTCAAAAAGCAGTAAGACCAGGGACTGATATGCAGTTAGGACCACAACAAATACAAGCCACCAGAGCTGCCACTGTCACTGCCCAGGTGTAGCTTCACCTGGACTGAAACTAGGTCTGGGGGATTGGTGTCCAGGAAGAATCAGAAGCTCCAGTTTCTTCACATGGACCAGCCTGTCCCTGTGGCTGAGAGGCGAGAGCTCTGACCATGGGAGAATTCTGAATAGGAGAAAAATGAATTATTTACCATTTACACATAGTGCTGTTTCTTGGTGCTGTAGTCGAGAAGATGCTGTAGTAATGCTGTATAGCTGAAATGAAGGGCACGTGGCTGCACATGTAATCAGGTGAGCCACAACATAGTCACTTTTTCCTACCACGTAGTCCATGATGTTTTTCAATAATTATTCAAATATTCTCACAGGGTACGCTTGAGGATCAATTCCACTGAGGATCAGTGCCTACCCGCTGCTGGAGACCTTCGGAAATGCCAAGACTGTGACAAATGACAATTCCTTGTGCTTTGTGAGTCATCATGTTTCTCTCTGCCCTCCTGCATTTGTAATCCTGTTTGCTTATTACTTGCAACTGGGAGCCACTGGGCTGGGAGAAATGTTCTTGCTGACAAATTTCTTGGTTGGTTGTCATGTGCCGATGTGTTTACAGCTGTTTCATGCTCATAGCTGCATGGGCTGCAACAAACTGTTCTGCTTTATCTATCTTTGAATATCTAAGATAGTTCAGACTGATTTGGAGATGCTGTCACAGAGATTCAAGAGCGAAAAACATGCTGGCATGTTACCCTGAGAATACTGCACTGAGCACTACCTTTTGTCTGCTTGCCAGGGTAAATTCATTCGTGTTCATTTTGGCAGCCCAGCCCCCCGCCTAGAGCGGGGAAGAGCGGGAAAGGGCGAGCTGGTGACGTGCAGCAGCTCTGACGCAGCGTGGGCGGGGCCAGGAGTGACGGCGGCAGTTTAAAACCCGGTGTAACTGCCACTTGGGCGCAGTCACCGAGGTCGGGGGCTCCGGAGCGGATGCTCGTGCCGGGGCACCCTTGCGAAGGCGGCAAAGGTGCAGGGAGAGAGCGGGCAGCCCAGCCCCCAGCCTAGAGCGGGAAAGGGCGAGCTGCTGACGTGCGGCAGCTCTGACGCAGCGTGGGCGGGGCCAGGAGTGACAGCGGCCAAACCCCCCCGCCTATAAAAGCAGCCCCCAGGGAGCGCCAGCGACCAGGAGTGTGGCGCGTCAGTTTGCGCGAGCAGGGAAGGCCGAGTGCCCCCGCTCCCTAGTTCCAAAGGGAAACTCAGGCAGTGGTCATCGTCCTTCCAGGAGAATACCCGGCAGCTATGGTTACCACTCACCCGAAAGCCGCCACCAGAAGGAATGCGGTGACCCAGACGGAGCTCCCGCACAAACAAGCAGCCGTCCAGGTCTCCGGCTGCAGGGAGTGCCTAAGCCTGTCGCTTGTGCCGGAGGGCAGTGGAGACAGCAAATGTATTCGCTGTGACCAGGTAGATGGTCTCAGCCTGGTGGCAGAGTTGGAGGAGGGGGTGGAAAGGCTGAGGAGTATCAGGGCGTGCGAGAGGGAGATAGACTGGTGGAGCTGCACCCGACTGTCCCTGGGGCCAAGGCAGCAGATGGAGGCCCCACAAGGAGCGGAGGATCCCCTACCCTCTTGCCAGCAAGCAGAAGGAGGGGATCCAAGAGACGGGGGGGAATGGAAACAGGTCCCTACCCAGGGAGGCAGGCGAATCCCCTCCCGGCCTCCCTCACCTTCCCAGTTACCCTTAGATAAAAGATATGGGGCTCTGGAAGTTGAGGGCCAGGCAAGTGGGGAAGTAGGTGAAGGTGAAGGTCCAGCCAGGCGGTTGCCGAGGGCCAGTCAGTCAGCCCCATGCATTACGACTGCCCCTCTTAAGAGAAAGAGGAGGGTAATTGTGGTAGGCAATTCCCTCCTGCGGGGAACCGAGGGCCCAATCTGCCATCCAGACCCATCCCACAGGGAAGTCTGCTGCCTCCCTGGGGCCCGGGTTAGGGACGTTACTAGGAAACTTCCCAACCTTGTAAGGCCCTCCAATTATTACCTGTTGCTGGTTGTACAGGTTGGCAGTGATGAGATTACAGAGAGAAGTCCTAAAGCAATCAAGAGGGACTTCAGGGCACTGAGGCGATTGGTCGCAGGATCGGGAGCGCAGGTAGTGTTTTCCTCAATCCCATCAGTGGCAGTAAAGAGTGCTGAAAGGAATGGAAAAACTCACCTGATTAACAGGTGGCGCAGAGACTGGTGCCATTGGTGGAATTTTGTTTTTTTCAATCATGGGGAGGTTTACATGGCATCGGGCCTGCTGGTGGCTGATGGAGATCAGCTGTCTCCAAAGGGGAAGAGGATTCTCACCCATGAGTTGGTGGGGCTCATTGAGAGGGCTTTAAACTAGGTTCGAATGTGGAAGGGGATATAACCAGGCTTGCTAGAGAGGAGCCCAGGGGTGGCATGGCAACGTTGGGGGCAAAATCGATAGCCTGTCTCAAGTGCATGTACACCAATGCATGCAGCATGGGCAACAAACAGGAGGAGCTGGAAGCCCTTGTGCAGCAGGATGGCTATGACATAGTCACCATCACAGAAATGTGGTGGGATGACTCTCATGACTGGAGTGCTGCACTGGATGGCTGTAAGCTCTTCGGAAGGGATAGGCAAGGAAGGAGAGGCGGTGGGGTGGCTCTGTATGTTAGGGAGTGTTTTGACTGTATAGAGCTCGACAGTGGTGATGATAAGGTTGAGTGCTTATGGGTAAGGATGAGGGGGAAGGCCAACAAGGCAAATGTCCTGTTGGGTGTCTGCTATAGACCACCCAACCAGGATGTAGAGATGGATGAAGCGTTGTACAAGCGGCTGGCAGAAGTCTCGCAATCACCAGCCCTTGTTCTTGTGGGGGACTTCAACTTGCCGGACATCTGCTGGAAATACAACACAGCAGAGAGGCAACAGTCTCGGAAGTTCCTAGAGTGTGTGGAGAATAACTTTCTGACACAGCTGGTAAGGGAGTGTTGCGTCAAGAGAGGCTTTGGAAGGTACCCAATTTATCGTTATAAGTCCGGTCACGTTCAGTGCACTGAACTATCACGATTACGGATTCACAAATAACGTAGGCACCTTTCGTCTAGTCGTGCTGCATGAACTATCACGGCCACACTTAAAGCGTCTGGTCGCGTTCAATGACACAGCTAGACCAATAAATCAAAGCAATTTATTAAAGCAACAGACACACAGGTTCTTTGGATTACCGGTGATAAATTCACTGACTGCAAGGCACATGTAAATACCAAAGTTTAGAATAACACAGATGCATCAACAGACCTAAAGCGACTCTATAGAGGTTTCTAAGTTTCCCGGGGAGGCACTTGGTATAACCAAGTGTTAGATTCTTACCCAAAGGCGTCCCGATGGGGAGGCAAGAGAGGCTCAGCGCGTCGACTGATCCCAGAGGTCAGAGTAGTACACGGTGGTATCTTCCCCTAACATCCCCTCTCTCTTGAGGTTAATTTATACTATTTTTTACCTTTCAGGTGGAGCTTGAGGGACTCTAGTCATGCATACTTTGTTATGATTGGTGTAAAGTTTTCTCGCTTCGTTTTAAAGGTATAGGCTCAGAAAAATTCAGAGTGCAGGCTCAGTGAGGAGTGGTCTCACCTTGGAGGAGGGTAGGTTTTGGGATGGGAGTGTGTTTTGGTATTATAATGACATTATAATGAGTAAAGGTTACTAAAGGACAGCATTTTGCCAACATCATGATGGTTTGTTGCCTCCGGGTATCACTTATGCAGCTTATCAGTGCCATGGTGCCCCTTATCACAGGGCTTGGCCGTGATGTCTCCACACCACTCCACCCCCTGGGGAGTTCCTCTTAGAATCAGCACACCAGGCTCCCCTGGGTTGCGACATCCAAGATTACAGGCTTGGGGAACTTCCTGTGGAATCAATTCCAGCTGCGTACCACCCGGATTGCTTCTTCAAATGCTGTGCCTTTCTTGAAACTGAAAATCTAAGTCTATTGTCCAAGTCACCTCCAGCAATCACTCCACAGGGAGCCTACCAGGGGAGGTGCCTCTCTTGACCTGCTGTTTACAGAGAAGGGCTAGTGGGAGGTGTCGTGGTCAGAGGCCGTCTTGGGCTTAGCGATCATGATATGATAGAGTTCTTGATTCTGGGCCATGTAAAGAGGAGGGGCAGCAAAACTGCTACCAGGGACTTCCGGAGGGCAGACTTTGGCCTGTTGAGGACACTGGTTGGGAGGCAGTCCTGAAAGGCAAAGGGGTCCAGGAAGGCTGGGCCTTCTTCAAGAAGGAAGTCTTAAGGGCGCAGGAGCAGGCTGTCCCTGTGTGCCGTAAGACGAACTGGCAGGGAAGATGACCGGCCTGCTGAATAGGGAGCTTTTGCGGGGACTCAGGGAAAAAAGGAGAGTCTACCGCCTTTGGAAGAAGGGGCGGGCAACTCAGGAGGAATACAGGGATCTTGTTAGGTCATGCAGGGAGGAAATTAGAAAAGTAAAAGCCCAGCAAGAACTCAATCTGGCCAGTGTTGTAAAAGATAATAAAACTTGTTTTTATAAGTATATCAACAATAAAAGGAGAGCCAAGGAGGGTCTCCATCCTTTGCTGGATGTGGGGGGGAACATTGTCACTGAGGACAAGGAAAAGGCTGAGGTACTTAATGCCTTCTTTGCCTCTGTGTTTAATAGCCAGACCAGTCATCCCCAGGGTGCTCAGGCCCCGGAGCTGGAAGACAGGGACGGGGAGCAGAATGGAGCCCCCATAATCCAGGAGGAAGCAGTTAATGACCTGCTATGCCACCTGGATGCTCACAAGTCTATGTAGCCGGATGGGATCCACCTGAGAGTATTGAGGGAGCTGGCAGAGGAGCTTGCCAAGCCACTTTCCATCATTTATCAGCAGTTCTGGTTAACAGGGAAGATTATGGAGCGGTTCATCTTGAGTGTGCTCAACAGGCATATGCAGGTCAACCAGGGGATCAGGCCCAGCCAGCATGGGTTCATGAAAGGCAGGTCCTGCTTGACCAACCTGATCTCCTTTTATGACCTGGTGACCCGCCTATTGGATGAAGGAAAGGCTGTGGATGTCATTTACCTGGACTTTAGCAAAGCCTTTGACACAGTCTCCCATAATATTCTCCTTGGGAAGCTGGCAGCTCATGGCTTGGATGGGCGTACTCTTTGCTGGGTAAAAAACTGGTTGGGTGGCTGAGCCCAGAGAGTAGTGGTGAATGGAGTTAAATCCAGTTGGTGGCCGGTCATGAGCGGTGTTCCCCAGGGCTCTGTTTTGGGGCCAGCCTTGTTTAATATCTTTATTGATGATCTGGATGAAGGGATTGAGTGCACCCTCAGTAAGTTTGCAGATGACACCAAGTTGGGTGGGAGTGCCGATCTGCTGGAGGGTAGGATAGCCCTGCAGAGGGACCTGAACAGGCTGGACCGATGGGCCGAGGCCAACTGTATGAGGTTTAACAAGGCCAAGTGCTGGGTCCTGCACTTCGGTCACAACAACCCCATGCAACGCTACAGGCTGGGGGAAGAGTGGCTGGAAAGCTGCCTGGCTGAAAAGGACCTGGGGGTGTTGGTCGACAGCCAGCTGAACATGAGCCAGCAGTGTGCCCAGGTGGCCAAGGCGGCCAACAGCATCCTGGCTTGTATCAGGAATAGTGTGGCCAGCAGGAGCAGGGAGGTGATTGTCCCCCTGTACTCGGCGCTGGTGAAGCCGCACCTGGAATACTGTGTCCAGTTTTGGGCCCCTCAATACAAGAAAGACATTGAGGTGCTGGAGCGTGTTCAGAAAAGGGCAATGAAGCTGGTGAAGGGTCTGGAGCACAGGCCTTATGAGGAGCGGCTGAGGGAACTGGGGTTGTTTAAGCCTAGAAAAGAGGAGGCTGAGGGGAGACCTTATTGCTCTCTACAACTACCTGAAAGGAGGTTGTAGTGAGGTGGGTGTTGTGCTCTTCTCCCAAGTAACAAGTGATAAGATGAGAGGAAATGGGCTCAAGCTGCGCCAGGGGAGGTTTGGGTTGGAAATTAGGAAAAATTTCTTCACAGAAAGGGTAGTCAAGCATTGGAACAGGCTGCCCAGAGAGGTGGTGGAGTCACCATCCCTGGAAGCGTTCAAAAAACGGGTGGACATGGCACTCTGGGGAATAGTAGTCTAGTCTAGTCTACCCTTGATTGGTTTAGTGTGGACATGGTAGTGTAGGTTAATGGTTGGACTGGATGATCTTAAAGGTCTTTTCCAACCTAAATGATTCTGTGATTCTATTGTTCCTCTGGAAAACTGGCCTCTGGTGATATTGAGACCTGTGAGTAAAGGAGGTGGGCCTACTGCTTTACTGTAAAGTAAGGAAGAGTTTGAGGAATTTATATGTGCCTACATACTACTGACTGGCTGGCAAAGTCAAGTCACCTTCCAGCTGAAAGCTGAGAGAAGCTACCACATCTTCTACCAGATTCTTTCCAATAAGAAGCCTGAACTACTTGGAAAGGACAGCCATCACCTGGTGACATTGTACAGTAAAATCAATATGGGAAACTTTTCCCTAAATATGCCAGCTCAGTGACAGAGGGTCCAGTGGCACCTGCTGGCCTAGCGCCATCTGTCACAAGCACCCAGCTTCCCCTTTCGGCAGGTGCCTCAGGCTGTGCAAAGCACTGAAGCTTTGATCATGTGCTTATTTATGTTATCTGCATTCCAGCATCACCAATGACTGGGTTACCAAAGCTGTACACAGCACTTTTATCTCTGTATAATGGTGTTGCACTAGGGGTTACTCCACCTCCAATTTATCTTCCTTGGTTAAGTTCTAATGAAAACTATGTGCAGGTGAGATGTGGGGGTGGATAATTTACTCTGCTTACACCTTGCTGTTCTTGCAGGTGTGGAAAGTCCAACCATGTCCAGATCCAGCTATGGGCCAGATCCTGTGAATAATCTTCAATAGAAAGGTTAGAAATTCTCTGGGTGCAGGATGGCCAGATATACTGATCTACAAACAGTCTATCTGAACTCTTCATCATATGGGCAAAAGTTCTTCCCCGTTTCCAGTATAGCTCCTCCAGCCTTTTCTCCCTTCCCACTGCCATGGCATACCCTACCCATGCCCCACATCTGTCCCAAACCCTTTTGCCACACACTCAACTAACTGCACTCATCCTCACTCGACTGCCCATCCCTCCCAGCTATCCACAGAACATCTCCCAAGATGGAACTCCTACCCCAATCCTCCCACTATGTGCCCTTCCAACATTGACCACCTCCCTCTTCCCTTCCCAGAGAGACTGCCGTGTGGGACTGCATGTCTGTACAAGGACACAAACAGATTTATCTTCAATGTATGGAGGGCTTCCTCTCCTGCACGCTGCACAACCCCACTGCATGTCTGCACACCTTCACTTTTGCTCTTACTCTGCCATAGGACTCAGGACTGAAAACGAGTTGTGAATTTTGGCCTCAATTAGATGGAGATAAACAGACATGTTTGTATTACTTATAAGGACCAGCACACAACCCCGGTGGGTGCAAGGGGTGTTCAGGATGGATTAGTATGTGTCATGTATGAGGATAAGCACATAGAAGTATTACCTAAAAGTATCTTTCTTAAAAGCTGTTTCTTTGGATGGCCCTTGTTCCTTGTCTGCTAGGACTGAATGTTCAGCTCCCAGTTCACAGCATATTAAACTGGTAGGACTGAGAACCTGCCTGGGACTTTCTGCTCATCCAGTGGAAGGAAGATGAATGGATTTACTCTGTCTTTCTTGTCCTTTAATAGAAAACCAAGAGTCTGGGGATGCAGAAGGAGAAAGAGCCTGTGAAACCTTGCTGAGCTGTTGTACCATTTTCACTGGAAGGATCTGGCTCTCACGCCTTCATTTGTCTTGCAGAGGTGCTCCTCATCACAACCAACCCGTATGACTACCCATTCATCAGCCAAGGGGAGATTTCTGTGGCCAGCATTGATGACCAAGAGGAGCTTGTTGCCACAGATGTGAGTACATTTAGCAAGGAGAGACAGTATCACTTTTACCATCACCACCATTATAATGAACTGATCTATCTGGTGTGCAGGCAACCATTGACATTTTGGGCTTCAGCCACGATGAGAGAACAGGGATTTACAAACTGACAGGAGCAATCCTGCACTATGGGAACATGAAGTTCAAGCAGAAACCATGTGAGGAGCAGGCAGAGCCAGATGGCATGAAAGGTAATACCTGCATGGTTTGGAGAGACGTATTTCCAACTGTTTGCATACCATTTTTCACTAGAAATGCAAGGACCCTTCCAGGAAAGAAACAGTTGTTCCTTGATGAACATAAAAAGGAGGTTCAGCCTTCAACTTACCACCTCCTGTAGAGTCACTTTCTGCATCTACTTTATTCCTGATGGCTCTGCTGAAGGACCTTGTGACTGGGACATGTTACTGTAGTGTTCAGTTTCTGGTAAAACATCCAGACTTGTTCTGCTCGAGTGATATTGCAGAGAAGTGGCTTGAAGGGAAAATCACTCTGTTGTCCCATCACCAATGCACTCAGTGGTTTTACCACTGTTGGGGCTGCTGTAGTCACTCAATCATGAGGACCAGCCCTACAAGGCTCTTTGGAAAAGTAAATGAGACTGTTGTTCAAGCTTTGTGGATAGGGTAAAGCCAACCAGTTTGGCAGGTTTCAGAGTGAGCTCTGGCTGGCTCCAATGCATTCTGTCTGTCCAAGCTAAGAAAGTCTTTCAGCTTTTTTTTTTTTTGTTTTACAGAGCCTGACAATGCAGCATACCTGATGGGCCTGAACGCATCAGACTTGCTGAAAGCTTTGTGCTATCCCGGGCAAAAGTAGGAAATGAATATGCCATGAAGGGCCAAACAGTGGATCAGGTGAGTGTCAGGGAGCAGCAGGAACTGTCCTCTCCCTAAGGGACAGGAGTGGGTGCAGGTCACAGCTGAGGATAGTGAGGACCATTAAGGCCTATCAGTGTACTTTCTGGGCTGACAGTATCTATGTATAGTGGAGAGGCATTTTATTCTGGTGATGCACTAGCAGTGCCCTGACACAGCTGTGTGAACCATCTCCCTGCAGGTGCACCAGGCAGTGAATGCCATTTCCAAGTCAGTCTCTGAAAAACTCTTCTTGTGGATGGTGGTTTGCATCAACCAACAACTGGATACTAAGCAGCCAAGACAGCACTTTATTGGGGTCTTAGGCATTGCTGGCTTTGAGATTTTTGAGGTTTGGTTTTACATAGCACTCTCAGACCTCTGGCTGTCTTAAAAGCTTTTTTCCTTTTGTTTGACTTCTCTGACCTTCTCTCTCCTCCTGACCCCAATGCAGCCCTCAAGAACAGGGCAAGTCTCTCAGAAGCTGCTTCTGCCTTTGTAGATCCATTAACCACTTTATAAGAGAAAAGAAATGGCAGAAGCATAGCCATGAAGCTGCTGTGTCCCTCCCCACAGAATCTGTATTTAGTGACATTAGGGTCACCCAAAAACATCGCCAAAGAAGGCTGCATCAACCATGTGCTGCACAGCACAACTTTTCTGTAAGCCTGGACCACCCATGATATATCTTTTACGCTATTATCAAAACCCTTCAGGGATAGTCTGGCTGACCTTGCCTTGACATCTCTATGAAATAAATTGATTTGGGTCAGTTTAACAATATTAACATGCTTACTCAAATATTAGTTCAACAGCTTTGAGCAGCTGTGCATCAGCTTCACCAATGAGAAACTGCAACAGTTCTTCAACCACCACATGCTTGTGCTGGAGCAGGAGGAGTACAAGAAGGAAGGAATTCAATGGGGGTTCATTGACTTTGGGATGGACCTGGCTGCTTTCATTGAGCTCATTGAGAAGGTGAGTTTCTTACGCAGCTTGTGCAATCACACAAATGAGACCTGGAAGGGGTTCTTGAGAGTGTTTGCACTGAGTGCCTTCAATACACACTCTCTGTGAAGCTTCCAGATCTCCTTACCTCCTCCCTTCCTTTAAACATAACCCTTGTGATTAATTATCCACTGACTGGAAATGTATTCTGCCTTCTGAAAAGACATTGATTTTATTTCTTTGCTCTGTCTTTCTTTCTTCTACATCATTATAAATCGTCATTTCATTGTCATATTTACCCCAGTTGTATTCTGTCTTTGCATATTGGTTCCACCTCACGTTTTCCTCTCAGTTAAATTCAAATGTTAGAAAGTCTCATGTCTGCTTGCTTTTTGCTCCTTCTGGATAAGGAGACATCACTACTGTATTCCAAGAAGTTACTGCACAATTTTTGCTTGGCTTGCTTTGTTTTCCAGCCAATGTCTGGTAGTTGAAAACCTTATTTGTGAAGGTCTGATGCTTTTGAATATCTTGCCAGCTGCTCACAAAAAGTCTTGCTTACCTGCTCCTCCCAAGCTAATTCTCTATAAAATACCTCCAGTACTTTAATTTTAGCATTTCTTTCACCCCATATTATTATAACATGAATTAATCTTACTTGAAAACACCTTTTTTCTATTCAGCCTATGGGTATCTTCTCCATCCTGGAAGAGGCGTACATATTCCCCAAGGCAACTGACACTTCTTTCAAGAACAAGCTCTATGACCAGCATCTGGGCAAGTCCAGCAACTTCCAGAAGCCCAAGCCCAGCAAAGGAAAGGCTGAGGCCCACTTCTCCCTGGTGCACTGCACTGGTACAGTGGACTACAACATCTCTGGCTGGCTTGAGAACAGCAAAGACCCCCTGAACAAAACTGTTCTGGGGTTATGTCAGAAAACATCTATGAAAATTTTATGCAATCTTTATGCCACCTTTGCTTCCATGGATGAAGGTAAGATCAGAGGATTACATCTCCTGTCTGGTGGTTCCAACTATAGCTATCACCTGACTTGAATCAGAGTTGAGTCAGTATTTGTGCTGTATGTATTAGATGCATAATTATAATGCTGTCAAAGGGATGTACAGCAGTACCTCAGTCGGACTGTCATTTCATTTTCCAGCTGAAGGTAGTAGTATTAAGAAGAAATCAATCAAGAAAAAGGGCTCTTCCTTCCAAACTGTCTCTGTACTCTTTTGGGTAGGTGTGTTCTCCGGCACAGCATGGGCCAGCTGCAGAAAATGCTAAGGAGGCAGTCCTGTCAGATCTGTCTGCACTAGTTCACCATTCCTACTTTCTCTGTTGCCATACAATACTGTGGAAAGTTACCTTTGGGATCTGGTAAAGGTTAATTTGAATTCTGCTTTGCTGATGAAGTCCAATAGGATGATTGTGGAGAAGGGAAGCCATATGCTCTGATCAGGTTGCACAGTTTCAAGACAGCCCAGACTGTCTTGGCTATGACCTTTGGTGCTAACAGCATCCTTCCCTTATTTGGCTGTAATTGGCTTCTTCCAGGATGTGTCTCTGAGTACAGGGTGTTGTGTGGCAACTAGTTCCTTGCAGTCAGTGTGGGCAACATAAATTACATGTTGCAGCCCCTTGATGCTGCTATATCCTGGGAGCAGGAACTCAGCCCTTCCTGGCAGGATGAGTGCAGCATCCACCTGGCTGTGACATGGGCTATACTCAGAGTATGTCATTATCGCATGAGATGATTAAAGAAATGCAATGCTAACAAAAACTATCCTGCAAAGCAGATGACTTCTGATATCATAGACAAACATTGATTTTGTGGCTCAATTCTCTTTTAAATATACATAACTAATACATCTAAGTAATAAAAACAACAAATCAACCCATTCATTAATTTGATCAAAAGTTCATTTGGTCAAGAAAGACCACTATTTGCATCCCACAATATCGTTCATTTCTTTCCATCCTTGTCCTGTTTAATAGCTCTTATGCTTAGCTTCTAACCACTACGGACATATTTTCATTTTAAGACAGGAGGAAAGTTTATCAATTGTATCGACTGTTAGTAGCTATTTGCTTTGCTGATGCCTATACAGGATTGTAGAATATTCACTAGAAGAGTAAGGAAAAGCTTCTAAAGTTTTATTTTTCATCAGAGTCAAATCATATTGAGAATATTTGCATTATTTCTTGAAGTAATACAGAGATTGCAAATGATCTCTTTTTTTACAGGAAAATCTAAATAAGCTGATGTCCAAATTGCAAAAAACTCATCCTCATTTGTGCTTTGTATCATTCCCAATGAAACAAAGACTCCAGGTAATTCATAAAATATAGATTAGAAATTGGCAGAAAGACCAGCTGACCAATGCTAGAAAAATCAGTATATCCATATGTTGCTCTGTCATAGGCCTGATGGATCACAAGCTTGTTCTGCACCAGCTGAGAGGTAACAGTGTTCTGGAAGGCATTCAAATTTGCAGGAAAGGATTTCCTAACAAGATATTATATGGGGATGTTAAACAAAGGTCTGTAATAACATTCTTGTGTTTGCACTGGGCCCAGTTCATTTGAGAGAAGAGTCTTGCTAAACAAGTCAATGATAAAGTTCTTAGGAAAAGACTGTCTTAATATTCAACAACTATGCAAAGTATGAAGACATATCGAATAGCACGGTCTGTGTGGGCAATGCCCACCCAAATGCCTTCCTGAATACTCTATGCCAAAACCTATTTTCACTTCATTCATGCTCATCTGAATCTTGGGCTATTCTTTGCTTAAATTCTCAAATTTGACACAAGCATGTTTCAGCAAAAATCTGGAGGGTGGTCTATACCACATCCTATATTTAACCACTATCTAGTAGAAGTTTGAAGAAGAATGTTTAAATAATTCTAACTGGAATGGTTTTACTGAAAGGAAATTTTTTTAAACCTGATACCATTTTTTTGATTAAATTACAAGCTTGACGGGCAAATGTAGCTACATTAACAAAACAGACTTCAGCAGGACATCTAAATTAGTTCCACATGGCACTCTCATTTTGTACAGGGCTAACATTTCTACATGCTAACATTTCTGTAGCACCTTAGCTACATTAATTCATGGATTAAAAAAAAAAAAAAGCAACCAAACAATTTTAACTCAGGAACTGCCATGCAAATAAGACATTTATAAGGGGTTGCTAAATTTAGGGCAACCCAGCTGGGGTCATCTGCTTGTTATATTTGAACAAAGGCAAATGTAGGATTAGATCTCTAAGAACAAAGAAGGTACACCACACTTACAGCACTGAAAAGGGTGTCCTGGAGAGCAGGGACATTGCAAAGGGTAGAAGTGGCATTTTGGTCCCTAACTGAAGAAGACTTCTCAAGGCAGTGATGTGGGTGGGCAGATTTGTGTACGGGTAAACAGAGGCATGCTGAAAAGAATAGGGGGTGGAATAATCTCGCAGCATAGGATTGGGAAGTCCATTGCTAGATACTATGTCTAATTCTGGTTTAGATACTTCTGGAGGAATGCCAGAACCTGGATATTGTTCAGAAAAGAGCTACAGGATAAATGTGAACTCAAGTGCAGTGAGAGATTTAAATCCAACTATTTAACTCATGAAACT
The DNA here is from genome assembly GCF_030463565.1 of Pelecanus crispus. Lineage (NCBI taxonomy): Eukaryota > Metazoa > Chordata > Aves > Pelecaniformes > Pelecanidae > Pelecanus > Pelecanus crispus. The sequence continues at coordinate 15,590,819 of NC_134654.1, read as the reverse complement.
GTATGTTAACAGATGATTTGTTTGTGATGTAGAGAACCTACATGTGTAAAAGTTTCTGAATATGCAGGAACCTGTCATCCAGAAGACAGACTCAAAGCAAGAGTCCAAGGGTGGGACCTGAAAAAGGATGTTGTCAAGGTAGAAGTATACCTTTCCTACAGTGAGGGTGAATAGCTTACCTGGGACACTCTCAAGGTTTGAAGGCCTCAAATAAGATTGAAATTTCTTTTTTCAAAAAAATATGTACCAGATTAATGACAAGATGGGGGCTGGATCAACAAGGCACTGAGAAAACTGTGTGTCTGTGTTATACAGGAGGTCAGATTAGATAATTGCAGCAGTCTCTCTGTTCTTAAAATCCATGCTGTGCCGTAGCTCACTGATTCTGTGCAGGGAGACTGGGAATTTGGGACAGTCCCAAGTTATTTTAGCAACCTGTTAGAACTGCATTTTCTCCTCCAAGAGTGCACGTGATCACTGTGTGTACAGTATCTGTGTGTGTGCTACCCTTATGAAGCTTGTTACTGTTCCCATGCAGACTTCTTAGAACAGTGTAAATGACTGTGAATGGTCCTTGGTCTGGTTGACTGCAAGGTCAGACATCTCAAATTAAAATACCACTGAATTGGCTTAAACTAACCTTCTGAATTTTAAGGATTTTACACAATAGCAGATCAGGGAGTGCTGACATATACTGTTCTAGCAGCTGAGCCATACGGCTACACATGCCATGAAAACCCTTTATATGTGAATTTATATGAATTTATGTGAACAAGTCTATAGGCATATCTGTGTATGGATGGAGACACAGCTGCAAGGAAACAGCAGACCAAAGAGGGCATAGCATGTGAAAGTCTCCCAAAACCTGGTAATGTCTGGAGGCTAGTGGTCCTGATGAATCCATAAGAACTGCCAAACTCAGGACACCGAGACCTGCCAAATTAGCCCAAGACCACTGGCAAACACTAGCATAAACAACGAGTTGTATAACTGGGGTGACATCCAAGAGTATGGTGGCTGCCGTATGCAAAGACTACAGTGCCCCTGAGGGCACTGGCCTGTGAGTATGATCCTCTCCTTCTGAGTAAAGAACTAATGTTGGCCTTCCAGGCCTCCTACTAGGAAGATATGGGTGAATATGTGTGTGTGAGTGAGCTGTGAAGAAATACATGAATGTGCTGTGTTCGAAGTTGCCTGGCATTAATGATAACAGCTCAAGGCTAATAACTGTAGCAACTTAATTAATAAAAGGTGTTCAAATAAATACTGGTTGCAATCTGTGACTCCCCCATCTCCATCCCTTATCAGGGAAGAGGGAATTTACAACACCTTTGGATGGAGACTGTCATGTGGGAACACACAGACCAAAACCCAATTCTTTCTTCTTTTCTTCCAAGTGATCTTTTTGAAGTGATCATGCTTGCAAGATGATTCTGTAAATCTGACCGGTTTGTTGTAATGTCATTGTGCATAGTGCTCGAGAGGAATCATAGAATGAAACGGAAAGCTTAAGCCATTTTAGATGTTTTTCTTAGGAAAAGTCTGAAAAGATTATATTGAAGGGCTACAAGAAGACCCAAGAATTCTAGAGATGGCAGCATGGGCTATAGGCACCTCTCCAAGAAAGGAGAGATGTGTTACTTCAGCCCACAGGACAGAGGGTGATGTAGAATAAATGTTATCCAGTTATTGTAAAGCTTATGAAGTGAAACTTTAGGATATACCTCTTGTATCACAGGACCAGTTACGGGAAGCTGCTAAAGCATTTTGTGTCAGTTGAGCCAGTGTGACAGCATAAAATCATACTGCCTCAACATTAAAATTGTGTTTTAAAAGAAACAATTAAGCATATTTCTAAAGACAATTTGTCTTTAGAAAAGGAATATCATCTAGTGACTCAAAAATGTATTAAGGGAAACAATTGGAATTAGAGAATCAGGTGAATTTAGAAAAAGAAAGAATAACAGAAGCATTTTGAAGCATTAAAATATACTGTGCAGTGGTTCACCCAGAGCAAGGGAGAGCTCCAAAGGGAACTGATCATAAAAAGTGTGAAACTAAAATTAGATGCTTGGAAAAAGCAGATCAGGATGCAAAAATGAAAAAGAGCTGCTGATCTGCAGGAAGTGATGGAGAATTAGAATGGGAGTCAGGGAAAACACATATTGGGATAATAGATATGAATGGAAAAAAGAGGAGGTGGTAATAGCAGCATATACAATGACTACTACCACCATCCCACGACAGAGAGGTACTGCAGATCAAACTAGTCTTGTTACATTCAAAGAAATGACACCAGAGGATGTAAGACAGATAGCTGCAGATCTTGGGCCACTGAAAGAAGGTACCATTATGGATTGGACTTTTAGAACCTGCTTCAAACATTTAATAAAGTCAGAATGAAATAGGCAAACTGATTAGCCTTTGTGCTATACCAGCTCTTAGCCAGGTTAAACATCATGCACCAAGGGATCACTATATGGCCTCCTTGATGACTGCCTTAAGTCAAATTGCCAAACAGATAGGTAAGGCAAAAACGGCATTGGTGGCACTAACATTAATCCGTAAGTTGGGAGACGATGGGGAGTTGCTCAGATATGGGCAGGACAAAATACCATATGCCAGTCACCCCATCCTGATGGAGCACAGCTAGCTCTGGTCCTCTGGCAGCAGCAACGATGAATCAGGTTTCTTGCAGCACTGGCTGCCCAAACGCACCGCACTATATATTGCAGCAGCCTTTGTGGAAAAAAGTAGGGAAACCTACCTGGAATCAGTAGGAATATTACTCAGTATTATGAAGTGGGTTTAGGAGAAAAGGAAGAAAAGGGAAAACCAGGAAAGTTCCCTATACAGGCCAAGCAGGACCAGAGACTTACAGTAACCCAGCAGATGAATAGCAGAGAAGAGGAAGTTTCGAGAGTGGACGAATAGAGAAAGAAGAGGTCTAGTAAACACTGATAACAGGGGTAGGAAAGCAGAAGAAATTACTAAAGCTGTGCAAAGCAGTGGAGAGTATTAAAGTGTTTAGTAGAAGATAGGATAAAATGGAAGGGGAAGAAAACACAGGATAAGCTAGAGTGATAGATACAACTTGAAGAGAAACATCTAGACCTAGAGACAGGATTGCCAATTTCCCTAATGTTTTTAAAAAGATTGTTAGTATAGAAGAAATTTAGAAGGGATAACAAACAAGAAAGGAAAGGAAGGTTTGAAACCATAGAGAAGCTAAGTGCTATGCACTTAAGTATTTAAAGCTGAGAGAATTGTGGGTTAAGCATGTGTATGTGGAAGTCTGAATGAACAGTAAAACTCATGATTAAAGCAGAATAAGAGTAATGTTGAAGGAGATAGAATAGATAAGTGTTGAAGGAGACTTACATCTGTCTCATAATTTCATTACTAAACCCTGCATTACTCTAAGAGTAAAGATGACATGGTAAAAATGTATCTGCAACAAGAATGATAAAATAAGAATGGTAAAAGTATATACATAAAGATAACAACTTGGTAAGATTAACAACGTTGTGTGATTCCACTTGTCTGTTACTGATTATTCTTTATATATGGATGCTTTCAGCATGCTTAATCTGGACAGTACTGGAAACTTGTCTTCTCTTGTCACAGGTGAACTAGGTCGTCAACTCGAAGAGAAAGATACCATAACATTGCAACTGTCCAGAAATAAGCACGCAATTACACAGCAAACAGAAGAACTTAAAAGGCGCTAGAGGAAGAGATCAAGGTAGCGCTAACTACTGAGCACATGCTAAGGCTTCAAAATGTATCAGGGCCCCAGCTCATTTAAAAAACACTTTTGGAAGTTTGTAAATATTGTTGCCTACACTCTAACACAATAAAATTACTACTGGGCAGAATGTGTGCAGTGACCACTGTGTTTAAGTGCTTTGCTAAGGAGGTCTCTGACACGGTAAAAGCGGTTTCACTTTTGGTTAATTTTTTTGCGTGCTTTTTAACTTTAAAGCCATGGTCTATGTGATTTCTTTTACTTCTGTAGCCCCAGAGAAGAAAAAGCTACAGCATATGCCAAGGTGAGAGCATCAGTCTTGGTCTTTTCTAGTGGTAGAGCTGAGAAAAGTTGGTTGCAGCTGAAGACAGCCGCCTGAACACTTAGAAACCTCTGGCCCTTTTTCTTCTGCCAAAGCTGCAGTGACTTTATTTTAGTGAACAAGGTCATGGGGTCACCTGCTGGTTACAGCTAACATAAATACATGATATTATGGGTAATTTTTAGGCCAAGAACGCCCTGGCCCATGCCTTGCAGTCTGCTTGCCATGACTGTGACTTGCTCTGGGAACAATATGAGGAGGAGACTGTGGAAGTCTGAATGAACAGTAAAACCCACAGCCAAGGGGGAGCTGCACTGTGCCCTGTCCAAGGCGAACAGCAAAGTGGCCCAGTGGAGAACAAAATACGAGACGGATGCTATTCAGTGCCCAGAGGAGCTGGAGGAGGCCAAGTACATGATGATGGGTGAACTGTCCAGATGTTATGTACATTGTGCAGAACATAGACCTACTTTTAGTAGCCTGACCTAAATTATTTTATTGGGGTTTGCAGATACACTTAATTAAAAAAAAGACTTCTCATATTGTTATATCAGAATACTCATTAAATTATGTACATAGTACACTGATTTTTTTGAGTCATATGTTTCTTTTATTCATATTCCTTAAGAAAAAAACTCTCTCAGCATCTCCAGGAAGCAGGGCAGCTGGCAGAGACTGTGAGTTCAAAGTGTGCCTCCTTGGAGAAGATGAAGTTGCATGGGGAGGTGGAGACAGTGGACATAAAGAGAGCAAACACATTGGCAGCGGGCCTTGACAAGAAGCAACAGAACTTTGATAAGGTGATAAGTGAGCACAGTATCTTTTAAGTCTAGCCTTCCTAGAAGGCCAAACCAATACTCCCTGCTTAAGTCAATACTGAAAGCAAGTTGAGTGTAACAGTTATAAGCTCCCCTAGAGCATGGCAATAGGAATTTATCCTGTTTTCAGAGACTGCGGTATTTATTTAGCACAGAAAATAGCTACAAATAAAATAACATTTTCAGTACTAGCAGGGAATGAAACATGATGTCTTTCAGGTCATGGCAGAATGGAAGGGAAAGTATGAGGAGAGCCAGCTGGAGCAGGAAGCTCTCTCTAAAGAACCATGCTCACTGAACAAAGAGCTTTTCAAAGTGAAAAATGCCTATGAGGAAACCTTAGATCAGCTTGAAACAGTCAAACAGGAAAACAAGACTCTCAGGTGTGTTTGGCTCTGGTTTCCTCTTAGCTGTTCACAGTCCTACCACAACAAGACATGCTGTACAAGCACGCTTATGTCTGCACAAGGTGCACTAAATTACAGGAGTCTGTCATTACTATTCTCTCCATTTTAATGGAGAATATAAGTGTCTCACCAAAAGTTGTCAAGCAAGTTTGTAAAGTGACTAAGCTAATAAAGCAAATGTCCTGGCTCTCCATTATCTGCTGCAGAGTTGTAAGATCAAGGGCTTAGGTGCCACTCCCAGATAAAGGTGGTGACCTCAAGAGGCTGTACAGCTTGTGAAAGTGAATTTTACAGATGCACTGTGAACATATAATGACAAGACCTGTAGTGTTATCCTGATGGCCTATCCAGAGACATAAGCACATGCAGGTATCATCCAGGCTCTCTGTAAGGAGGGCTATGAAACCACACCAATGTCCCTGTGTTTATGTCATCCTGCATGAGTTGGCGGTATCTGTTTTTATCTGTACATACATATACATACACTTATACAACCGTGTACACATGTACGTATGTGTATACATATGTATATATGCAGGTACACAAAAGAGGTATTGAACACAGTCACAAAGCATAGAGTTCAGTTTCTCTGGCTACCACAGGCTGATGTCATTCTTATCTCACAGAGGAAATAGCTGATTTGACTGAACAAATTACTGAAAATGGCAAATGATCAGAGACCTTGAGAAAGCCAAAAAGCAAGCTGAAGTAGAAAAAACTGAGCTGTGGTTAGCTCTGGAAGAGGCAGAGGTGAGTTAGTTTAAATATTACTGGAAAAAGTAGAGAGCAGTCTGAACAACTTTCTGTTCTCTCTCTTGGGCAGTGGCTGTGTGCAAGGTTGATTGCCACAAACTTTAGGAGTTTGTGTGAAGTCATTGAGTAACACGACAATGATTATGTTCTCTGAAATGTTACTTTTGTGTTTGTTTTTCCCCTTTTTCTTTTAAAGGCAGCTCTTGAGCATGAAGAGGTCAAAATCCTTGGTGTCAACCGAGAACTGACTCAGATTAAATCAGAAATCAACAGAAAGATTGCTGAGAAAGATGGGGAGATCAGCCAGTTAAAAAAGAACCATCAAAGGACTGTGGAGACGATGCAGGGTGTTTTGGATGCTGAGATCAGGAGCAGCAGTGAATCCTTAAGGCTGCAGAAGAAGGTGGAGGATATCTGAACGAAATAGAGGTCCAGCTGAGCCATGCCAACCACCACGCTGCCGAGGCACAGAAACACCTGCACAGCATCCAGGGAGTTTTCAGGGTCTTGGTTTACCTTTTTGGTTGATTTATTTTTAAGCACAGTATCCGAGAAATTCATTAGGACAAAATTGGCTTTTCATATTTAGGACATGCAGCTGCACTTGGATGATGCTCTTAGGACACAGGAGGACCTGAAGGAGCAGGTGGTCATAGTGGAGCGCAGAGCAAACCTGCTGCAGGCTGAAGTTGAGGAGCTAACGCGCAGCCCTGGAGCAGACGGAGTGGTCAAGTGGCTGAGCAGGAGCTTCTGGATGCAACTGAATGTGTGCAGCTCCTCCATACTCAGGTAGTTTGCTTTGCTAAGGCAGACATATTTTGGGGTCCAGAGATTCACAGAGTAAGAACGAATAGTAATTCATGGTCTCTATGTGTAAGAGGCTAAAGACAGACACTCAAAGCCTCTCTTTTTCTCCTTCATAGCACACCAGCCTTTTTAATAGAAAGAAGCAGCTGTAAACTGATATGGCACAAATCCAAACTACGATGGAAGTTATTACTAATGAAGCAAAAAATACTGAAGAAAGAGCAAAGAAAGCAATCACAGATGTGAGGATGTTAATGTGTTTTTCTCTTCAAATTTTCAGGGCTTTCCAACAGCATTGCTGCTAGGAGTTAATATAAATACTCTTGTCACAAGTTGGACAAAGAACCAGGCTGTGGGCCTGGTTGAAGAGGCTACGAATCGGAGGAGGGTTAGAGTGACAGGGAACTTGTCCTGCTGACAGGTGAGTTATTTGGGCTGTTGTCATCATAATGAACTAAACTCACATTTAGTTAGTCTAAAACAAATAACTTTCTCCAGTGCTGCATGAAAGTGTAAACCACAAAAAAATCCAGCAGTATTGAAACCAGTAAAGTGTCTGATGTATTTAAATATTTATCTCTTCAAAAACCTATTTAAGAGCTTTTCAAATGAGAATTGTGGATTTCCATTCAAAATTGATGCTATATCCTACTGTGCAAGGCCAGTGAAGCTCAGACAGGCAATAGGGCTGGTGTATCATGGGACCCAACCTGCTAATGGTTTTTGATGCATAGGATCAAAACAAAATCTTAACACTTAAAAACTTTATTTGGAGTTAAAAAAGAAGGAAAACGTCTCCACTTTCTCATGAAAATGAAAAAATATAGATCGTTTGAATAAAACAGAAATAGAGTATTACAATGAATTGTACACACACACATATATGTATTTATGTATGTATAAAATTTCTAATGCCGTTATTGTATTCTCGCATTTTTCAATTTAGATTTTTTTAGGTATTTTGCTGCCAAAGCAATTTGTTGAATTTTATGTTATTTATAAGTAATGTCACTCAATATTTCACCAAAATGCTTAATTTGATTTTGTAGGAATCAAATGTTTGAGAGCAAAATGTATCCTAGTTTTGTCTTAAATAACATAGATTGTTTTAAACTATTTTCTGCCTTGTAACACTAGCCATCCAGGCTATCGTGGCAATAACAGGGCATGCACTAAGGCACAGCATGCAGACTCCATCATACTCCACTTGTGTTACACAGAGAAGCCTTTCAGCTGTGCCATGCCCTGCTCCCAAGCTTTGCTGTGGCTCCTGCTCTACCCCATGGCACCTGGGTGTCAATAAAGGTCACAGTAATGACCATACAGTGGGACAGAGCATTTACCCTTTCCAAGGGTTCCAAGGGTTCCAAGCTCCACGTGTGCAGCAAAGCAGATCTTTTTTGCTGTCCTTTTTCCTACTATGTTTTGTCATGTTTCTGCCACTATCATGTCACAGAAAAAAATGAGTCAGGAAATGTGGTGGCAGGAATTTTCGGCAGGAGTGTTCAGCAGGAACCAGGAATAAATTCTCAGATGGTGCACAGCATGCACTGTTCTTTCATGTTCTTCCAGTTTCTTGTGTCATCTCTCTTCCAAGGCAGGCATGATGGCAGAAGAGCTGAATAAAGAGCAGGACACCAGCACCCACCTGGAGAGGATGAATAAGAACCTGGACCAGACCATGAAGGACCTGCAGCACTCAGCATGAGGCCGAGCAGTTGGCACTGAGGGGAGGCAAGAAACAACTCTTGAAGATGGAGGCCACAGTGGGTACCAGCACTGAACATTGGTGTCAAAGATACCTTTCTTCTCTGAGTCCTGTGTGAGGGCTCAAGCCAACTGTTGATTGCTTTACCAGATCTGAGAGTTAGAAGCTGAGTTGGAAGAAGAACATAAATAATCTGCAGAGGCTACGAAAAACATCCACAAATATGAAGAGTGTGTCAAAGAGCTTACTTTCCAGGTAGGTATAAATAGAAAGCAATTCTCCTGATGTTTTTTCTCCCAAGAATGTATAATTGCACATTCCCTTTCCACAGAATGAAGAACACAGGGAGAACATGATGAGGTTACAAGATCTGGTAGATAAACTGCAGATGAAAATCAAATCCTACAAAAGACAGGCTGAGGAAGCTGTGAGTCACTAAACTGAAGCAAATACTTATTTACCATTTTCTAGGACTGTCAGTTTAAAAGTTAGCTCTGTGCTCCAGCATGTTGCCAGATGGTTTTTATTCCTTTTGTTTTGCCATTTCAGGATGCACAAGCCAGTGCTAATCTCTCCAAATTCAAAAAAGCAGAGCATAAGGTAGAAGAGGCTGAGGAAGGGGCAGATACTGCTGAGAGTCAAGTAAATAAGCTCAGAGCTAAAACCCGAGCAGTCCTTTCTACAAAGGTAAGCCTTTGTTGCAGGAGGCAGGTGCGCAGTTTGTACTGTTCACTCAAGCAAATCAAGCAGTAGATTTTTGCCTTGCCTGTGGGTATAGCCGTCATTCAGAAAGGACAGTTCTGGAAGAAAGGGACTTTGAAGAAAGGCTGAGAGAGATGGGGTTGTTCAGCCTGGAGAAGAGAAGGCTCTGAGGAGCCCTTATTCTGGCCTTTCAATATATAAAGGGGGCTTATAAGAAAGACAGAGAAAGACTTCTTAACAGGGCCTGTAGTGACAGGACAAGGGGCAACAGTTTTAAACTGAAAGAGGGTAGGTTTAGATTGGACACAAGGAAGAAATCTTTTACAAAGAGGGTGGTGAGACACTGGAACGGGTTGCCCAGAGAAGTTGTGGATACCCCATGATTGGAAATGTCCAAGGTCAGGTTGGATGGGGCTTTGAGCAACCTGATCTAGTGAAAGATGTCCCTGTCCATGGCAGGGGTTTTGGACTAGATGATCTTTGAAGGTCCCTTCCAGCCCAAACCATTCTGTGGTACTATGATTCTGTGACTCTGGCATTTCAGGCTTTGGTGCCAAGCATGAGCCTTCGGGCTAGTTTCATCACATTTGTTTCAGATTTGAGAAGCTGCCTCATAAAGTGAAAGTAATGAGAGCCAACCTAACTTTGAACATTCCTAAAACAACCTTCCTGTGAGTCTTAGGCAGAATTAATGTTAATTAATGTTAATTAATAAAAAACTGGTTGGGTGGCCAAGCCCAGAGAGTTGTGGTGAATGGAGTTAAGTCCAGTTGGCGGCCAGTCACGAGCGGTATTCCCCAGGGCTCTGTTTAGAGGCCAGGCTTGTTTAATATCTTTATCAATGATCTGGATGAGGGGATTGAGTACGCCCTCAGTAAGTTTGCAGATGACATCAAATTGGGTGGGAGTGTCGATCTGCTCGAACGTAAGATGGCCCTGCAGAAGGATCTGGACAGGCTGGACGGATGGGCTGAGGCCAGCAGTATGAGGTTTAACAAGGCCAAGTGCTGGGTCCTGCACATTGAGGTGCTGGAGCGTGTCCAGAGAAGGGCAGCAAAGCTGGTGAAAGGTCTGGAGAACAAGTCTTATGAGGAGCGGCTGAGGGAACTGGGGTTGTTTAGTCTGGAGAAGAGGAGGCTGAGGGGAGACCTTATTGCTCTCTACAACTACCTGAAAGGAGGTTGTAGTGAGGTGGGTGTTGTGCTCTTCTCCCAAGTAACAAGTGATGAGAGGAAATGGGCTCAAGCTGTGTCAGGGGAGGTTTAGATTGGATATTAGGAAAAATTTCTTCACAGAAAGGGTAGTCAAGCATTGGAACAGGCTGCCCAGAGAGGTGGTGGAGTCACCATCCCTGGCAGTGTTCAAAAAATGGGTACACGTGGCACTTTGGGACATGGTTTAGTAGGCATGGTGGTGTTGGGTTGATGATTGGACTGATGATCGTAAAGGTGCTTTCCAATCTTAATGATTCCTAGTTTTTACTTTCATTATAAATAATCCAGCCACCAAGCCAGGAAACATGAAATTGCTACTCTACCCTTAAATGGTTTAGTGGTGGACTTTGTAGTGTTAGGTTAATGGTTGGACTGGATAATCTTAAAGGTCTTTTCCAACCTAAACGATGCTATGATTCTGTGATTCTGATTGAGAAAGATGCAGCAGCACTGTTTCCTAGCTGAGCTTCCTGGGCAGTTGTCTGTCTCCAACCCAAGACTGTTTGGTACAAGATCTATAGCCTATTTTTCCTAGTGTGATCTGAGCAGGTATAACACCTTTTGACTGCAGTAGTCTAGCTCAGTTTGTGGTTGAAGACAAAATACCCTTAGTCCATGTTTTGGAAAAATTACTAGTGCCTAGAGCATGTATCCAGGAAATGGACAACCTTGGCTCCAGGCTGCCCTCTGCTTACTCACAGCATTCTCTGACCCATACAGCATTTTAACTCTAGAATAGAGACGCTATGGAGAACATGCTTTCTCCTGAAAACTCTGGCCTGTGACATAATAGACAATGCTGGTTCTGCCAGAGGCTGGTGTGCAACTTTCGGTGAGTCACTTAATGCCATGCTCCAGTAAAAGGCTTTGACTTGTCAAAGAGCTTGTCAGAGTATCTTGCTGAGACCTCAGGGGAAACACTTAGAAGGCTGAGTCCAGGTTCCTGAGCAAAGTCTAGACATGAGATTACCTTACGGAGGGAATGCTGAATCTCTAATTGAATTGAAAGCCCAGACAGGGGCAAAATTTCAGATATCTCCTATTGGGTATCCCCAGGTAAAGGCAGGTTGAACATGCTGACTGTGGGCAACTCTCTCTGCAGTATGTTATAGTTTTAGATCCTACTTTGAGGTGCCTGATAGTGTGCAGTGTATATGGAGCCTGGGCACCTGGCATGAGTTTAGGATTCTGTTCTGGGAGGCTTAAAAATTAAGCATTGTAATGCCTAAATCTTTTAATAGATCCAATGGTCCCAGAGGATTGGGGTGCAGGTTGTTTAAGCACTGCAACAGTAAAGTAGCACTTCAGAACAGCCAACAGATAATGTTTCTCCGTTTCAACCCATCAGTCCGACAGCATAGCATTTGATGATATGTGGTCTTAAGGGTTACAGACATACAGACACCACAGACATACAGACACTATACAGACCTGGGCTCCATTTGTACATCCTAGCTGGATGGTGCATTGAGACAGATGATTTTAGGGACCGAAAGACTCATCTTGACATGTGTGGACTAAACAAAGCCTCTCCTTTCCAGGTGGTGTTAGGAAGTGAAAAATGAGCTTCCTCTGGGACAACCAGAACTTGCACAAAGTATCTTTCCAGCTGTGGATTTGCAGTAGCTAGAGCTACACTGGTACAAAGTATTCTTCCATTTGCTTATGGACACAAACATTTTCTGTCACTCTGCTGCTGTAGCAGTGTCATTAAAGTAGATATCTGCAACTTCAGATGCTATAAATGTTGATGTTCAGATGAGTCATTTTCTTTCTAAGTTAAACATAGTCAAACCTGTGGGTTCAAGTCTTACTGCTGCTATCATCATGTTTGAGCAATTTTGTCCTGACCTTAAAATCTAGGTGTTTGACAGGCTTCCTCCATACCTTCTGCTTGAAAGCAGGTATCCTGACCTTGTTAAATGAAGCTGAGAATAAACTACTGTATGAACAGATGTGGTATGTCAAACATGCAATGTGAACAAAATTACAGCATTTGTGCTTAGTTTCACTGCTGTATTTCCGCATAGGAGAACAAGACTGGTCCAGCCTCTGAGCCCACAGCTGTCTGTGTGCATTACAAATCAAGTATTTCTAATCTCCTTGTTGTCAAACCACGCTTCAGAATGTTGGCCCACTTCTGAGCTATCCAGTTTGCAGCTCCAAGCAGGTGAGGACTTGAACTTAGGTGTCTCACATATTTGTTACATTGGAAATAGTTATCAAATGGTCTGTAATGTTAGCAGCAAAACCTGAGTAGCTGCTTGAAGCTTATCTCCCCAGTGACGCTGGGCACCATAATTCTCCTTGGTGCTTCCCAAAGAGAAATACACGTTCAGCTACTTTGTGGTGTATGTGTGGTATAGTTGAAACTGCAGGATCATAGGTAGTGAGAAAACCCAGACACTTTGGCACTGGTGAAGACTGCTGAGGAGACATACCTGGCAGCACAGTAAGGGCTAGAGAGTGAATGGGATACCTTTGTGCAGACATTCCAGTGCTCTGAGAAGGTGAATTAGTTTGTGCACAGCACTAGATGCTGGGTCAAATAGGATGCTGACACTGTTGGGAAGTTCCAGCTAGCTGCTTCATGTCTGTGTGCCTAGGAAAGGTGTATCCAAACGGATCTCACCTTACCTGTCTCCAGGACACAGCCACACCAGTGCTCAGGAAGCAGTCTGGCCTGCTTCTGCTGTCAGTATCAAGGATGCGCGAGGAGCAACCCAAGATGTTCTGTCACTCTTGTCTGAAAAAGTGATGGACGTCACCTCTTTCTCAGTTTTCAACTACAAAGAGGTTAATAAAACCAGCAGGTACCTGCCCCTCCCATGACACCTTTGAAGGTTTCACCATGGCTCCCTATTAGACCCCCAATTTTTTCCATTCCTCCTCATCCAGTGTACTCATGATCCTTGGCAAAGAGTCAGGATGGCCCTACCATCATGGTCAATATCTCTGCCTAATCCTTGCCAGTCCAACATTACCTATATATGGGCTGCTCCTGTTGGACAGGCAGACCTGTTTCTTCCATTACCACAAAATAATCACGAGCCTTAATCACTTGGGTGCCACCACACCAGGTCAACAGTTCACTCATTTGTAGCACCGCACCGTACCCCTTTGCACTGAGATCCTATGGGCCAGTCACATGTCCCTACCTGACCTGGGATTTGTACTTCAGTGTGCAGAAAGGGAGGTAGAGCTGTGCTATCGATGGGACCCACTGCTGAACACAACCCTGTCCAAACAAACAGACCCCCATTGTAGCCTATTAGTACATCACTTCCTCGCATCAGATAACCTGGAGATTCACATCCCTAGTTCAGGCTGCATGAACTATAAATGGTTTCTCAGTTAGAGAGCAAAAACCTTGAGAGTTCAGTGCCAGAGGTACCACCTAGGAACCACTACAGAAACTAAAGTGGTGTAGCATGGCTTCCCAGGTTGGCAAAGACATTGTCATGCCTGCAGAGCACAGCAAAGCCAACTGACAGAGCAGTCCATCAGTCGATCTCCTTGGACTCCAGGAGATCGAAGGCCTCTAACATTTCTCTGTTTTCCACATATTACAGAATGGTTGAGGTTGGAAGGGATCTCTGGGGGTCATTGGGTCCAAACCCCCTCCCACCCTCCATCAGTCCCCTCTGGCCCCCAGTGGAAACATAATGTACACACACTTTAGCAACTGTCTGATTTTTCATTTGTTCTGGCAAAATACATTGATAGCAATGTATTTTCTAACACAGATGTTTCTCTTGTCACTGATAGTTCTCCCTGTCACCTGGGCCCTTCTGTTATTCACTAACACAAGCTCAGTTTGTTTGAGCTCTTCAGCCTGCTCTCTACGATGGGGCTCACAGGACCCTGCCCATTGTTTCTTCCTTTATGTGGCTGCCAGTGAACTTGTGCTCACTGACTGGATTGACTGGTGCTGCAAGGTGTGCTCCCAAAGTGTGGGAGTAGGTCTCAGAATTGTTGGGATATTATCTGCAGTGCTTCCATGCGTTTTCTAGGCTCCGACCCCACAACTCTCTGGTGGGATGTGCAGTTTCTTGTAGCTTCACATGGTAGTTTAGTAGTGCCACAAAGAGGAGTCTCTCGGGGGTTCTTGCTAAATCTAGATCTGGTTATTGCTACTGGAATTGTCAGAGTGTACCACACAGCATCCTTTTCTAGGTATTTTAGTCCACTTGTGAAATTTTCTTTTTTTTTTTTTTTTTTTTTCCCAGTTGCAGGATTTAGAGCATCTGATATTGGGGTAGGAGGTCTCTCAGTTACTCAGTTTCCTTGTCATTCTTTAATAGCTGGGGCATTACAGGATTGCATGTGAGATCATGAAAGTTGGGCATCTTGTTTTTATCTCCTGCCTTCAGCCACATCTTCTTGTGTCCTTTCTCAAATCCACACTCCAGGACACTCTGATGAGTTACCATGTTTCCGAGCTAGCAAGTCTATGCAAGCATCACACTTGTACAAGGGAATGAGGCTGTGAGTCCATCCATTCCCACCTTTTGTCACTGAATACAGAAAACTTACACATGCATGTGGAGATATGGAGGGCCCTTACTGGTATCAAAAAAGGTGCATGTACTGTCTTTCGTATATGAAATGCAGTTTAAAATAGATGGGGATTTTTGGAACAGTGATCACATTCAGCATTTTCAGCTTCTGAGTGAGTTTAATCTACCAGTTTAGTTTGGAAATGAGATCTCATTTTGATGGTCCAAACTATGAATACACCCTCATACCCAGATATTTCTCTGAACCCACTGGGACAATCATGTTTAGTGCTTTGGTTCCTATTCTCAAACCTTAACAACTGTTTGTCATGAATGAGTCAAATGTCAAGGTGCTGTAAAGCCTGTGGCACTTCCTTGCTTGTGTGCTCAAACCAGAGAGCTTGCAGACCAACGCTGTGGTCGTCAGTAAAGTCGTTCACTCTGTCCCAAGACCTGGGAAGCAGATCATCTGCAAACACCAGTACAGGGACTCTGTTTTGCTCAGATAATTAAATATTGCCCTCACATTCCTGGTCAGAGATAAACAGAACTACTGCCAGGTTGGGCAGGGTTTGGGGTTACCCGTTTCTCCTCTCATCTTGCTCTCCAGAGGTCTGTGAACTACTGCCCTAGTTACAAATGGATTTTCACATTTCCTTAGGAGCGTTTGGTAATGATCATTATGCAATGGCCCAAGCTTTCCTATCACTCTGCCCAAAAATAACCTCATGAGATACTGAGTTGATGAGCTGCAAGGTCTTCAGCTTGTCTGAGAAACCTGGAACTTTGATAAACCTTCTCAGTCAACCTAGCCCTTAGTTTCCCTCAAAACTGTCCCCACACCATAATCCTTTCAAAAGGGGCCTCCATCCACTGTTATACACCTGTGATTTTGGGGAATCAAAACTGAGTGCTGGTTTTTCACACCAGTTGGGACAGATCTGGATGTGTTGCTCTTTTGCTCTCTCAAGGGATGACTTCTGTTTCAGCTTCTGCTGCCTGAAAGCAGCGTTTTCCCAGGAGACTGCCTGCATCTTGTTCTCAGCGGCTCACTGCACACTGCTGTGCTTAAGGATGCAATCTGAAGTCCTGCTTTGCTCTTAGGTCATGTCACAGCCTAGCCCAGTGTGTCAAATAACTGGCTGCACAGTACAATAATCTACTTCATAGACCTGTAGAAAAACATCTGCAATTTCCTTAGAAGTAGCTGTGCAAAACCAACGGGAAATTACTAACTGCTAATCTTAAATCACACGATAAAGAAATCAACCAGAACACCTAAGTGCCGGCATCTATGTACAATTCGACACCCTCATCAGCTCCCTACCCCTACTAGTCACAATCCTACACTTACACACCCAAACTGGCTCCCTACACCTAACAATACTAGAACTAACCCATCCTGCACTACCAAACTCCTGAACTGGCCTCTTATCCGGCCTAGCCCTACTCATAGCATTCATAGTAAAAGCCCCTATATACAGCCTACACCTATGGCTACCCAAAGCCCACATAGAAGCCCCCATTGCAGGATCCAATCTAGGATCTAATCCAGTCTAGCAGCCCTAATCAGGGGACTGTCATTAGTCATTCCAGAGTATCCAGGCATCAGCTTGGATACGTCATGTAAGCCTCCCAGCCCTCTTTCCCGCTTTTGGTACTAAGTTTGCTGATTGCTCTTGCCCCAGCTACACAGTCCCTGGTCTTCTGAGACTCTTTCCCACCTGCTGAAGCACAGTGGGTGGAGTGCAGCAGCCCCATCGGACCCTGGAGAACAGGGCTCTGCAGGGATGTAGCTTTAGCAGGATAATCACTACCCTCACCCCACAAGCTCAATTCTGCTGGCAGTGGAGCTCTCTCCCATTTCAAAAAGGGGAATTCTCTTTCAGTTTAATGCTTGGGCTCTGACTCACTATGAGGTTGGCTGAATGGCAAGTGGGGGAGCCTGGCTTTCCCACCTGGCAGCCTTGAGTCCCCAGGTTGACCGTATCTGGAGACCATGGTGCCTGCATTGGCATAAAATGCCATACATGTAGATTGGTCTGGCTAGTTTGGAGTTAAGGATCCTAAGAGCACGACTATGGAACTGGGCTCAGGGCCTGCTGGTAGCAATGCAGCTCTGTGGAAAGCCAGTGGTCATCTTTATGTACTGCCTACTTCATGCAATAAGAATAAAACAAATTGAAAGAAATGCATGGCCATGGTCACAAGGCTTCACAGCTCAAGTTACTGCAACGAAGCTTAGCCCATGCTGAGCCGTGATGGTTCAGGGCAGCACAAATGGGAGCAATCCGCTGCTGGAGAGCCTCAGAGGAGCACACAGACCTGTCCGACATTCCCATCACACAGCCTGCCACAGCAGGGAGAAGGTTTTAAGATCCTGGTTGAGTCTCCACCTGGCAAGGCTGCTCTGTAGGAACCTGAGCTTCGTCACGTGGCACCAAGATGGGGGGTAAAGCCTTTCTCTTTATCGCCAGCCTGATCTTTAGGTGAGCAGCCAAGGAGAGGCTGTTTACACTGCCCACACCTGTCTTGTGTACTGTCTTGTGATAGACACAGGGGGATGCCCAAGTAGCATGCATAGTGGTGCCTGGCAAAGCCAGACTGCTGGGGGTTGTAGGAGGAGTCAGTTTAACTTATTAGGCTGCTGGAAAAATAACTTGCCCATGAATGAATAGTTGTGCCTCTGGTCTGCCTGCTGAACCAACTGAGTCTTCATCTGCAGGAGTGCTAGACGTGCCTGGGAATGGCTCAGGAGGCTGGGACTGTGCCAAGGGGCCTTCTTCCAAGAGCTAGCATCAGATCCATCCCCTAAGGGTGTGGGTTTGCATTTAGTGGCAGCACTTTATAAGCTACCTAATACACATGCAATCCCCTGACCACTTACTTGTTCCTGCCTGCTAACACTGCTGCTGCGCATCAGTCCAGCTGAATCTGGAGTCCCTAGGGAGACTGACTTGGCCAGTTGATCCTGCTGGAAAACTTCTCTGGGACAGTGGGTTTTTTTGTCCCCAGAGAGCTTAATGTGAAGACCCAGTTCTCACAAAGCAACAAAAAAGAAACAGAAATAAAAATGAAACATAAAAATAAATTGGATTGAAAGAAATCCATACCAGAACAAGAAAGAGGATGTTAAAAGGATAGGAATAAGTCTGGGAGGGGATTTGCGATGGCTGGGAAAAAGAAAAGGGGCCTCTCAAACATCCATGATGCTAAAAAACCACTCAGAGATAGCAAGCTTCAGGTGGCAAGAGGTGAATACCCTTCTGGCTGCAAAGGATTTGTTTTTCACTTGCACACAGTTACACACCATCTGGTATCTCTCTAGCTCTCAAGGATGTGTTTGAAAATAAAGCAGGCAGCTGCATGCCCTAAGCTCAGGGACAGGTGCACACCCTCAGGCAGGACTTGCCATAAGCACAGCTGGGCAGTGCTAATGGGACTGAGGCTTGGCCTTGCATCTCCAGCAAATTCACAGCTCCCTCCTGTCCCCTGCCTCCTGGGCTCTGAGGTCCCACCAAATCACCCATGAGCCTTCACAAGAGTCATTCCCAGCAGAGGAGATAAGGCCTCAGAGGGCTTTGGAGGTTGCCCATGCCAGGAGGATCAGCCTGTCATTTGTATCCTTTCATCCTCAGTGTCAAAAGCTCAGAATAGCCCCGCTCTTGCAAGAGTCCTGCGAGGGGACATGCCTGTTTGTGCAGATGATATGCTTCCACTAATAGCACTCAAAGACATTCCTCAGCGGGTAGGTTGCCTTCTATATCTCAGCGCAACGTGCTGCCATGTAGGAGCTGGACAGCCGTGTTGTGTCCTAAGACGGCAGATGCTATTCTTACCCAGAGAGACTTGCTGCAGCACAGCTCCTTCCTCAGCTGAAACGTTAAAAATCAGAAGCAGGCCTGACTGTGCTCTCCCTGGTAAGAGTATACTCTTATCATCAAGAGTGGCCCCTTTGAAGTCTGTGAATGACCCTGTGCCAACCAAGTGCCTGGGTGTTTGCCATGCCCTCCTGGGATGTGCTGTCCCATGGGGAACAGAGCAGCTGCCCAGGTACTTCCAGCAGTCAGTTGGGGCTCAGTTTGGGGTGGATGGAGGTGTCACTTCTCTTGGACACCAACAAATTAAAGTAATGCCTGTGGACCTGAAAGCCCAGTTTTTGCTGATCAGCAAGATGCTGAATCCATGAATCTCTTCCCTGGTGAGGAAGGCAGAGGTAGGGCTTGCTCCAAGCTTGCTCCAGAACCAGCAGCGTTGCAGAAATCCATGTCCCCTCTCTCAGCCAAGTGGAGCGGGAGCAGCCCATGAACATACTCAGATCAAATACAGAGCTGGGGCCCCTGTGCATTAAGTGTGATGCAAGCAGCTGAACTCACCTTCAGGTGACTCTTGTTGCAGAAAAAATTAGTAAGCTAGTACATGAGACAGTGAAAGAGTAACCACACTGCTGAGGTAATGTTGAAATTGTGCTGGGGAGTGCAGGGAGGAGTCTGGGAGCAGGATAGATGTGTGTGAGGAAAAGGGATAAGAGATAAGATGGCAGAGGATGTGGGGGTGGAAGAAATGACAACTCAGTATCAGGTTTGGGGAAGGACAGTGAGGAGAAATCTGAGGGGAAACTGCTGGGAAACACTACAATGATAATCTAACTTGTAGCCCACCTCAGGAGAGCTCTGTAAAGCTTAATTTTAGTTTTGAAGAAATAATTTACTGTATTTAATCTGTAAAGGTTGTTTCATTAGCGTTGCACATGGCTTATCACTCACACCTGCGCACTGTGCGGTGGGGAGCTGGCTATGCTGCAAAGAAAGCATCCTCAGGCAGCATTTCCTAAACCCAGGAGCATAAGCTGTATTGGGACGAGGCAGTGAAAAGCCATACCTTCTCAGATGGTTGAAGACTTCATGGACTACTGGAAGTCCCCAGGTGGAGTCTGGAAGCCCCCAAACATGGCCAGACCTCAGCTGCTCCAGCCTGCTCCCCAGGCAGGGAAGGCAGCTCTGGTTGGCAACCACTGGCCCCAGGAGCTGCTGCTTTCTCTAGCAGGTGGTTAGTGGATGGGAACAGTGCAGAGTGGCCGAGGTTTTGAGCTGCTGCTGTGGCCCACCCCACAGGGACCTAGTTTGTCATTCTGTGTGAGCCCAGCCTGTGGCTACCACCCATGTATAGGTTTTTTGAAGAATCTTGCAAGAAATAAAATAACCAACCCAAAAGTCGAGGAGGAGATGTGAGCAGAAGCTAAGCATCTCTGAGTGGTGCTAGCCACTTCTGTCCATCCTGGGAGGAGGGGGTAGATATGTAATGGGGAAAGGAACAAATTAGCAGTTCTGAACTGGGGGGAGGATTCATGCAGGAGTAGCAGAGTCTGGGAAAAAATGCGCAGTGACAGCCACTGCTATAAAGCCTGCTGGATTATCAGGAACAAAGTGGGACACTGATGTGAGGAAGATGAATTACTTGCTGCTTTATGGAGAATGAGGGTCATTTTGCATTGACACTCTATCTGTGGAGTGAGGCTGCCTGTCACCTGATAAGGGCTTGTGCAAAGGCCGTGAGAAAAACATCAGTCCATAGTGGCCATAAATGAACATCTCTGAGAGAAAGTTTAAAATAGATGCAGCTGATGGGCTCATACAGAGCTGCTGTCCCTTATGGATGGCCAGGGATCTCCTGAGCTCAAATGCAGCATTCCAGTAATAGTACAGCAAATGGTTGAAAATATTCCCCTTTGGAAACTCTTTGTCAGTAAAATCAGATTCAATAATTCACACTGTAAGCTCGTGTCAGGAGCCCCAGGAGAGGAGGAATTGCCTGAGCCTTGCTGTTAGGGTCTCATGACTGTGGTCTTAAAGGTCCTGCCTTCCCCCATCCCCAACCCGTTGCCAGCAGCACAACCCTCATGTCAGCACAGTACTTTTGGGAGAAATGCAGTTCTGCACACATGAAAGCTTTGGCATCAGAGCCCAGAGAGGTAAAGTCCAAGCTTAACTAACTTAAGAGGCAGACAGCAGTACAGAATCATGGGATGAGCTTGCTGTGAGACCCTGTGAGGCACCCTGCAAGATACTGGTTATGTGGAGGCACTTCTCAGGGAGCAGCAGGCACTTTGAGGGACCTGAGGGACTGATTTGGAAGGAAGGCAACATACACCTGTGTTTCTCAGCAAAGCAGTGATGGAGTGAAGTTGGCACTGCATCTTGAGCTGCAGAAGATTTAATATGTCTTTTCTCAGGTCACAGTTCTGAGATGTAAAACACCCTGGCTGCTGGCTATCTGGTGGCATGTGTCACTGTCATTGTCTCCTGCTGGAGTTGTTCTGCTTTACACAACTGATTTGCCCTTCAGGGGGAGCAGGGACTCTGCATCTCAGATGGATGCAGAGAGCAATTAAGGAAATATTTAGGCTGACCACCAAGGAAATCTATCTGCCAACATAAAATAATGAGGCTGTTAACAAATTTCCTGAGGATGCAAAAGGAACTCCTCTGCAGCATAAAAAGTTAGTTCAGAAAATGTCACTAGAAAATTCTGCTACATATCCTGTTGCTAACTTCACTGAGTGGCTCTGGCACTCAGAAAATCCTATGGTAATCCAGTGGGCTGTCTTAACCTTGAAAAGTCTAATGCTTAAAGTGAACAGGTTTATAGAAATTCCATACCACTATATTTCCATTTACAGCACTGAAATCTGTCCAGAAGTGGGATTTGTGCGTCTGTCACAGATGAGTGTCAGCCTAGGAAGATACCACCTCATTGCTCTCTTTTTTAGGATACGGTTGTTGCTAGTGCTAATATTATGCACCTAATCCTTATTTTCCTTCCCTCCCTCTTTTGCCGCTTGCTTTCTTTTTTCTTTGTCTTACCCGGAGGCGTCTTAGCCATCTTAGCCTGCCACCCCACTCCCTTGCTCTGTAACAGGAGCTCCTCAGCTGCTTTGGTGGGTGATAGAAAGGGCATCCTGAATGTCACCTCCTCGGCCAGCTCTTCTGATGTTTCCTGGGAACAGGAGGAGTCTGAGTAACAGCACAACTCTGATACTCAGTGAAGAGCTGTTTCACCCCCAAATAAAAGTTTGCTGCTTTACGTGTCTCTCCACTGCTCTGTTAGCTGGGTGTGCCACTCTTGAGTCTCACTCACTGTCATTTTGCTGAAAGTCACTAAGAAAGATGCCGTCCTTGTAAGGCAGACTGTATAATCATCAGTCGTAAAAATGCTTTATGCAGATGAAACAGAACATCAACTTCTCTGTCCATACAATGACTGAGCCATACATAGACCAAACACTATAGAAATTCAGCCTCTGAAAGGAGGGCCAGGATTGGGAGATAGGAAGGCTACCAGAATAGTTAATAGTTGCCTCCAAACATCAAGTCAGTGCTCACTGGTGGCCACAAAACACAGAGTATCAGGAATTATCAGGATCAGCTGAAACCAAAACAGACTTCATTGTACCAGCTCCACAAACCACCTACTATCTGCAGTTTTGGCCTGTGCAGTTAGGAAAGGTACAGAGAAAGATGACAAAATTGATGGGAGCACTGGAGAAGCAAACTGTCCAGAATATGATCTTTCACTTTGGGAAAGGAACAACCAGGTGTGAAGATGATATGCTTACATAGTATTATAAATAGTATGGAAAAAGTGAAATTGGATTTTTACCAACCATCCAATATACACTCGTGCACAAAATACCAGCTGGACCTTAGCTCTAGGCGGATATGGCTGTCTGCTTATTCTCAAATTTATAAGACTATCTCTGCATGATGCTTTTTTTTCTGCTCTGACTTTCTCACGGCTGAGCAAGCCTTATAGACCCTCATTGTTTTCAGCTGCAAGATGGACTCATAGCTGCTGTTTCATATCCTCTCAAATGGGCTGAGGTTGTTTTGTATAGCAGCTGGAAAAGCAAATTACTTGTGAGTAAAATTCTTTGAAGACCTGGGGAAAGGGAAGGAAGGGAGTAAAACAAAACCCTACTGTTTGAGAAAAGCCTCCTGTAGACAGCAGTGTTCAGAAGCAGGGGATAATAATCACATAATGATCACCGCAACATGGCTTTACCTATGCCAGAGCTCTGCAAGGCCAGATTACCACTGTGGGAAGGTATACTGGAGCAGTGTGTAGTGCTAAATAGCTGCTCCCAGAAACCACAGTCACAGCTTTTCCCCATCTATCCCACCAGCTGCAAGCCTGGAAAGTCAGTGATCTTCCCACACTTACCTGTTCAAACTCAGCCACTTCCAACTCCCTCTGCAGGAACAGGCTTGTCCTGATGCCTGGCATTGAAATTGCTAAAAAACCACTTTCCTCAGGTGCTGTTTATTAGATAACAGGTAGCAATGTAAGGTGGAAGATAGCTTGAAACAGCATTAGACTGTCTTTAATTAGGAAGCATCCTAGTGCTATAGCACCTATGGAGGGAGTTTTGTCAAACAAAAGAAAGGAAAGTTAAACTGGTGTTTGTTCTGAATGGGTTTACTGTGCAATCTGTTTCTTTTGTACTAGTGACTAGGCAGGATGTTCTTCCTCTGGAGATTTTGAGGGAATATATGCTAATTCCTCTGAAAATAAGTAACAGATGCAGCAGATGGACAAAAATCTTCTAATTTCTCAACACCAGGTCTTATTTGGTTGTTATAAATGAGAGGAACCTAACTTCAGAAGCACGTCCAAGCAAAGCTGCTTGTCAGCAACTCTGTCGCCTGTGTGTGATGGTGTTGAGAGACAGTTGGTAACACATCAAACATTGATGTGTATCTAAACACTGAACAGATGTATATAAATTCTATGTTATGGAATATTTACAGTGTTTTATGAGGGTCTGGAGACCAGTCACCCAGCAAGCTAGTTAGGCTGAATCAGGGCAGAGTAATCACCAGTAATTACCTACCACGTACAGGATTGACTTCATTTCACTTTAGCTCTGATATATGCTCAGAGAAGCAGCATATCTATGCAGATATTCCCTGTCCCTCCCAGGCCCTGAGCACCTCCCAGTTCCTGGTTGGGGCATCACCTGAGGAGGAGCAGCTGAAATAACCTGTCCCCAGGCACAGGAGACACTGCTGTCTGACTAGGCACCTGAGCCTGCTCTCCAGACCATTGACCCACAGGAGGAGGTTTCCTACTGGAGCACAAGCTGAGCAGCTCTGAGGTCTCTCCAGCCTCCCAGGGCTCACTAGCAGGGTGTGCAAGGGAATTCCTGATAATTGGGATGTCTTCTATATCCCTTGAGCATTACAGTCTCCATGTGGCGGGACGAGTAGGTCACTGAGACCTGAGAAGGCTGAAGGCTTCTTAGGCTTCATATAGAGATAGTAGGAATGTGCTTGTGCTTCTGTCTCCCATTATTGGCAGTGACACAGAAAATATATTGCTGTTTTCAGTATGGTTTCCTATGTGTGCCTTACTTGGTTTTGCTTACATTTTTCACCAACTTGAGGTGGTTTGGGCTCTAGAAGGCTTTACCACATGGGTGGGACATTGTGCAGAGGGTGGGTATCTGGGGAGATTGGGATGATAAGAAATGTCTCGGGTGTGAGAGTCTATATGTTCCTTTGATCTCACCCAGTACAGTCATTCACAGAATCACAGAATGGTTTGTGTGGGAAGGGGCCTTTAAAGATCATCTCATCCAACCACCCTTCCTTTGGCAGGGACATCGTGTAATCTTATTTCCTTCAATGTTATTTTATGATCAGAAATAACACACAGTGGTGATGTTAGCTGTTGTTCACTATATCATACACATATTTTCTGACAAATGGTACCTAGTGACTCAGAATGAAAAAGGTTTGTACCAGATCCCTAAATTCCTGTAAAGGGGCTAGGGAAATGCTTACCAGCATACAGTTACCACCATGAATGTGTCCAGCCTGTGATAACAAGAGGACCCTCCTGTACTCTGCCTGCCCTGCTGCTCCTCACCTGGTGGAAGTTCTTTCTAATGTGATGTGTTGCACTTTGCTGCCCCAGTGAGCTCCACAGTTCTCTGACTCTGCCTGCATGTCATGCTGTTCTTCAAGGACTGAAAGCTACCAAAGCCTACTGCTGCTGAGGACGTTTCCAGATGACATAACTGAGAAGTGGTATTCTGGAATTGGTGTTCTGGAGGAATATGCTTTGACAAGTTGCATGGAATTCATTGTCTCCAACAATGCAGTGAGATCAAAGATTGATGCCCAGTGGTCCACTTGAGAAAAGCTGTTTTTCAGGACTCCAGGAAAATTTCTGTTTCTTAGCACAAGACGTGAAGCTGCAGTTACCTTCTCTTCTTAGCTTTGAGCAATTGTCTACTTTGGATGGATAGAGGAACCTCTACATTAAAGCCACTGAAATGCTGTTGTGAAGAAACATCTGGAGGTCTTTAGTTCAGTCTCCCGCTTCAAGCAGATTGATTGCTGATGTTGATCAGATCAGTTATGGCTTTGATTAGCCAAGCTTTTTGGACAGAGGCTCCGCAACCTCTCTGGATAGCCTGTGCCATTTCTGCATTACCCAATAGTCAAGAATTTTTCTAATGTCTAACTGGAGACTTTCAAGCAACAATTTGTGGTCATTGCCCCTTGTTACATCGTCTGCTACTCATGAAAAAGCTTGGCACATTGTCTTTGCAACTGCCCCTCATATACATTAGCTCTTTTTTCCTCAGACGAAACATGCCCTCAAACTCTCTTCATTGCACAAGTTTTCTAGACCCTTGCCCATCTTGCTAGCCTTCTGCTGGACCCTCTCCCATTAGTTCACATCCCTTTTGAACTGGGGAGTTTAAACTGGACAAACCTTTTCAGGTGAGGACTCACTAGTGTCAAGCAAAAGGGATAATAGCTTCCTACAATCAGCTGACCATACTTCTAACACCACATGGTACTTTGTTCTTCCTGTTTGCAGTGAGAACACTCATATTCATATCCACCATAACCCCAAAGTCCTTCCTTTTGGAGGGCAGTCTGTTCTAGTTGGAGGAGCAGAGGGCCTGAGAGTAGTTCCCAGGGTGAACTTGGAATCACCAGACTACACTAAAAGATTCTTTTTCCTACTGCAAAACCTCCTGCCATACAGGTACATTTTCATGTTTCCAGTTCATGAGCTTGACGACCCTGAACACACATGAGAGGGAGGTTGTAGGCATGTACACTTCCCCTCTCCAGTCTGGCTGTGCTGCCTAGCTAAAAATGCCTTCTCACTCCTTGTCTCTCAGCTAACCACAGTAATCAGGAGAAGAAAATACACATCTTAAGGGCTGGCAGAAAGGGAGACAGCTGCCTGATCTCTGTCTCAAGAAGGATCTATTTTCAGCATGACTGAATCCTTTCTCCTCCCTGGGGAATGTGTGCCTTGCTGACACTGCATTGCTGTGCAGGACAGTCTGTATTCAGAGATGGATTTCAGTTCGCCTCTTCTCTTTTAACTGTGCTGTGGTTTGCTTCTGGTCCAGTGGAGTCCAACCCTACAGAGATGGAAATAGGATTGACAGAAAATTAATGGCTGGCAGGAAACGTTGCATTCTTCTTTTTCATTTGAGACACTTGCATTTCTTTCAACAGATCCATTCCTGGACAGATTTCTCCTTGGATGCACCTGGATACAGGAAATGGGGCAGAGTTTTCCCTGATGTAACTTACTGGGATCTACAGAGTTAAACTACGGTGAAATCTGGATCATCTACTTCAGATTAGAGACTGCTTCTTTGTAAGAAGCTTTGTAAGAAGCCGATATGCCAGTGTCATATAAGTGATACTTGGGTGGGATAGATGAGCTTTATAAATTAAAACAAATCCAAAGCAGATGCTTGGTAGTTTAGAATCCTTTTCAGGGATGCTTATGCCAGCTGACCAAACACTTCACTTTTTGTGAGCTTTATGTCATGCACTAAACCACTGAATGCTGGGTTATTCTTCCAGTATTTTTTTGCACTTTCTCCTGCCTCCTCTTCCAGCCTCCACAAACTTAGTCCAATTGTCAGGTGTCTTTCCCCTGTAGATATTTACTGAGAGTTCATATACTGCCTGTGTTCACAACACATGCTGTTACAGCTGCCATTGCTTTAGCTCATAATTTCCTTCAAAAATATATCTTAAAACCATCTACTGAAAACACTGAATGAGAAGTTCTTCTTTTCCATGTTTTATTTAGTTAATACAAAATGGGGAAAAAGGAAATGGATACGAATTTAGAGTTTTCAAGTGAAAGTAGTCAACGTTTTAACATTTTGTCTTCTTGTTCTGACTGTCTGAAATAGTTTTTCTAATGCTGATTCTTCCAGAGGAGTTGGTGGAATAGCCTTGATAGTCAGTTTGAATGGCACGGGACTGTTTAATGCTGAATTTAGTCAGGCCCCTTCTCCTCTGCTGGTCTAAGCCACCAAGAATATTTTTCTATTACAGTGCAGCTGACAGAAAAGTAAGCAGACACACTTGGTGTTATCTCTAAATGCTGCTTCATGTTGGAGGTAGTGTTATTTAATATGAAATATATAAGTCTTAGCTGAACTCAGTATGCAAATTGTTCTTAGCATGAGGGCTACATGTCCATATACAACATTCTGGAGAATTTTGCTAGATTTCAGTAATCCTTGTAATCCTTCAGACTTTGAATGATTAATACTAAGCACCTTTCAGAGATTTCACTCCAAGATACCAAGCAAAGCCCACATGCCCTTAGTCACATTGTGCTGCCTTTGGGGTTTATACTGGTACTGAGGTACTAATACAGAGCTATTAATGTAGACATGGGTCAATACCTCTGATGGGCACAGAAATTCAAATTAGGAATCCACAGTAACAATAGTTTCTTCTTCTCTGAACTTAAGCCAGCATATGTATTCACACTGTGAATTTGCATATGCCCACAGAAACCTGCCAAAGTAGGACCTCCTCCAACACTTGATGCAGGGTTGGGTGGGACAGTATGTCCTGCAGCCCCTCTACACCCTCGGCAATCAGGCAGCATTCCAAGTCTTCCTTGTAGGATGTGACTGTCTGCAGTTTTCGGAGTTATTCTTGTGTAAATCCTGTATCATTCCTATGTACGCAAGGTTGCTTTCCCTCCTAAGGAGGTGACCACAGCCATAGCGTGCCTGGACCGTCAGAGCCCGAGATCTGCAATCTCAGATCAAGGAGGATAGTCTGGCAGAAAGTTTCTTTCCTGTTGACTCTGGGGACAGGGAACATGCTCCTTCCCATTTCAGTGGAATAGCTCTATAGCTGCCATTTCTTTGTGTCAAGGAATGTCGTGATTCTTTCTGGTGATAGGAAAACTGCCAGATTCACACCTTCAAGATAATGATGATAGTTCTGCTAGTGAATGGGGTCACAAGCTCCTCAACCTTCAGGATGCCTGTTTTCACATGGCTGTTATGGACTCATGTTGAAAACAGCTTCAGTCAGAGTGGGTGGGAACCACTATTAGAAACAGATGCTGCTGGCTGGTAGTCCTACCATCCAGACTCTCCTCCAAGGATCAAGCAGAGACTAGCTTCCGTGATTTGGATAGTCCAATATTTGAGACAGTGAAGCTAGGTGCCTGAAGTAGATGGCAAATGTGTTGGTCTCTAAGACAGCGTATGTATTCTTGCCTCTATGGACATTATATTGAACCTACGGTCATCTCACCCTATTTGTATGCAAAGCATGGAGTTTACTGGGGGAATGTAGAGGTGCCTGTGCACTTTAGTTGCTTTGCTTTAACGTCACAAAGGGTCTTTAGCTGGAAGTCTACATATGATTTAGTTATTCAATTATCAATACTGGTAAACATGGCAGTAAGACTCGAAGTCTTTTGTGATTCTGCAATTGCTAGGACCCATTTAACATGAAGTGTTTTCTATGTTAAAGATAGTGTTCAACTGGGTACTGGTTAGGCAAAACCCAGAGGTCGATACTGGGTCCAACAGTGCAAAGGAAGTGCGAAGCCCTGCACCTGGGGAGGAACAACCCCATGCACCAGCATATGCTGGGTGCTGACCAGCTGGAAAGCAGCTTTGCAAAAAAAGACCTTTGGTGGACACCAAGTTGAACATGAGCCAACAATGTGCCCTAGCTGGAAAGAAGGTGAACGGTGCCTGGGCTGCATTAGGAGGAGTGTTGCCAGCAGGTTGAGGGAGGTGATCCTTCCCCTTGACACAACACTGATGAGGCCACACCTGGAGTGCTGTGTCCAGTTCCGGGCTCCCCAGTATAACAGAGGTATAGAGCTACTGGAGAGAGTACAGCAAAGGCCAGTAAGATGACTGAGGGACTGGACCACCTCTCCTATGAGGAAAGGCTGAGAGAGCCGGGACTCTTCAGCCTGAAGAAGAGAAGGCTCAGGGGGATCTCATCAATGTATATAAATACCTGAGGGGAGGGTGCATAGAGGATGGAGCCAAGCTCTTTTCAGTGGTGCCCAGTGACAAGACAAGAGCCAATGGGTACAAACTGACACACAGGAGGTTCCCTCTGAACATCAAGAAACACTTTTTCACTGTGAGGGTGACCAAGCACTAACACAGGTTTCCCGGAGCCATTGTGAAGACTCCATCCTTGGAGATACTCAAAAGCCATCTGGATAAAAGCCTCTCCTTCATTGCTATGCCCTACTTCACAACCCTTTTCTGAGATATGGAACACTTTCAAAAAGACTTTAGGTTTCTAGCAGTGGCTTATGGGGACCTACCGACACTAAGTTCAATCCGCAAAGCACTGCCAAGACTGTCCACACCTGGAGACACCTTAACTCACTGGCTGCTTCTCTTTCAAACTAGACCTTCCCTTGGCTGACTGTATGCCCAGAACTGCCTGGCCATGTGCATCACTCCTGCCTGTTACACAGCTGGGTCCACATCCTAGACAACACAAGTCCGGAAGAGCTCTGCTGCGAATCATAGAATCATAGAATGCTTTGGGTTGGAAGGGACCTTTAGAGGTCATCTAGCTCAATCCCCCTGCACTGAGCAGGGACAGCTTTAACTAGATCAGGTTGCTCAGAGCCCCATCCAACCTGACCTTGAATGTTTCCAGGGATGAGGCCTCCACTACCTCTCTGGGCAACCTGTTCCAGTGCTTCACAACCCTCATTGTAAAAAATTTCTTTCTTATGTCTAGTCTAAATCTATTCTTCTTCAGTTTAAATCCATTATTCCTTGTCCTGTCGCAACAGGACTTGCTAAAAAGATTGGACCCATCCCTTCTATAGGCCCCCTTTGAGTACTGAAAGGCCGCAATAAGGTCTCCTTGCAGCCTTCTCTTCTCTAGGCTGAACAACCCCAACTCTCTCAGCCTGGCCTCATAGGAGAGGTGCTCCAGCCCTTGGATCATTTTTGTGGCCCTCCTCTGGACCCACTCCAGCAGTTCCATGTCCTTCTTGTGCTGAGGGCTCCAGAGCTGGATGCAGTACTCCAGGTGAGGTCTCACCAGAGCAGAGCAGAGGGACAGAATCACATCCCTTGACCTGCTGGCCACGCTTCTTTTGATGCAGCCCAGGATTCGGTTGGCTTTCTGGGCTGCAAGTGCATATTGCCAGCTCATGTCCAGCTTTTCATCTACCAGTACCCCCAAGTCCTTCTCCGCAGGGCTGCTCTCATTCCCTTCATCCCCCAGCCTGTATTGGTATCGGGGGTTGCACCGTCCCAGGTGCAGGACCTTGCATTTGGCCTTGTTGAACCTCATGAGGTTCACAGAGGCCCACCTCTCCAGCTTGTCCAGGTCCCTTTGGATGACATCTTGTCCTTCTGGCATGTCAACTGCACCACTCAGCTTGGTGTCGTCTGCAAACTTGCTGAGGGTGCACTCGATCCCACTGTCTATGTCATTGATGAAGATGTTAAACAGCACTGGTCGCAGTATGGACCCCTGAGGTACTCCACTTGTCACTGGTCTCCATGTGGACATCGAACCATTGACCACGACCCTCTGGATGCAACCATCCACACAATTCCTTATCCACTGAACAGTCCACCCATCAAACCCATATCTTCCCAATTTAGAGAGAAGGATGTTGTGAGGGACTGTGTTAAAGGCTTTACAGAAGTCCAAATAGATGACGGCCAGAAGACTGGCTTTGTCATTGACCACTGGGAAGTCAAAGATTTTCAGTCCCCAAGGTCAGGTGATCTAGCCTAGCACAATCAACTAGACTCTCCATATAGCCCCAGCACATTCTGAGGGCACTTTGTGCCAGCCTGATAACACTGCATAATACACACTTGCCATGTACCTCTGAGAGCAGAGCCCCACAGAAGAGCAACAGCAGCTATTTAATACTTAACCTGCTGCTGCCAGGCTATGCTGCCTTTATAGTGCAGATGTTATAGCTTCCCTGGGAACGCGGGACCAGAGCTCCCTCCCCAGCCTGAGGGGAAAATACCCCCAGCTTTCATGCCCTGGGAGAGGCCTCAGCCATTCCTTGCTCTTCTTGCATGGTCTTCTAAACACTGGGCTCTGAGATGCTAAGACCTTTCTGTCCCCTCCTTGGTCAGGACTGAGAGCCACTGGGCTGCTGGACACCACATGGCACCCCAGCACCCCAGGGACTCAGCTGCAAGAGCCCCTCAGAACAATGGCCTGCTGGCCCCGTGCTGGGGAGCACAGTTGCACTCTAGGTCCTGCTGGATGGAGGTGCCCCTGCCAGCACCCCTTGGTGCCTGCTCCCCAGAGAGGCAGGACTTCAGATGCACCCCTGCACTGACCATTTCCCACTGGCTGGCTCTGGGCTCCTCCTGGGCAGGGTGCAGGGTGTTTCCATCAGCCTCCCCATTCCCTGTGTATGGAGCCCAGCGGTGAGCTCTGGATTTGGGCTCCGAAAAAGTGGGCACTGCAGCGCTGCAGCCCTCCTTGGAATAGGCTTCACAAGCACAGGACATTGCCTGATGCTGGTTATTACAGCAGATCCATGCACCATTTTTCTAACTTTGCCCATGTATTATCCACTGAGCTCTTTTAATAACCAAAATGCCAATGACCAGGGGAAGAATGTGTTTAAATCTGACAGGATTTAAAGCAGCTTACATGACAGTCCCCTCTTCCCAAAACTAGGTCAGTCTCTCTCCAGGACTACCAGCAAATCCCGCTCCCCCGCCATTCCCATCAGCATTGCACAGCCATGCCTGCCACCCGCAATGCTCTGGTAAAGGTATCACTGCTTTTTTTTGAACTGTGCAAGTGTGTACGTGTGCAGGATATTTGTGATGAAATGGAAGTGCTGGACTGAGGATGTATTGGGTGCAGAGCATTTGGGACTGCATGCTGAGGAGAGGTGTTTGTGCGTATGTCCAAGTATTTGTATAGGTATGGCTGACTAGAGGATCTTTCTGTCAATTTTATGTAGGAAAAAAACTGTAGGGGGCATTTCTAGATCAGTTATCTTTCCTAGCATTGTAGGCATGGGAACACCTGGATAAGCTAAGAAGTTGCTAGCAAAAGAAGGGAGCATCTCTTGCTCACTGGCACTGACCTGCAGCTCAGAAGTCTGAGCAGGTATAACCCCTCCCATAGAACAAGGTGGTGCACAACAACATTTCTTGGAGAATCTCCCACTTATTCACAATCTGAAGTGTGTACAGACAGGCACACAAGCGTATGCCTCTGTGTGTGTGTGTGCATGCGTGCACGCACTCTTCCCAATATCCTTGAAGCTGCCTCACATCTCTGTCAGAGGCACCAGCTTAAAAGCCCAGGTAGAACCCAGCCTCTCACTGCTGCAGTGTTTGGCTGATGATCCTGCTGTGCCTGTAACGCTCATTATACATTTGCACTTCTGCTTTCAGGATTTTGCCATCACAACTGCCAAAAGCTTTTAATAATGCTAATTTACCTTTTAACATCCTGTTTTATCTATTGTACAGCTGGGATATCTGTGGTGCTGACATACCAAGCAATCTACCCTGGGTCATACAGTGAGTCGGTGGGAAAGCCAGCAATAGAATCCATAAGTCTTGCATCCAAGTTCTCTAAGTGCCTTGACTAGTCCAGATTCCCTCCTTAACACCCTTGTCAGATTGTTTATAGAAGATGTATTCATATAGTCAGTAAGACATCAAGATTTTCTAATTATATCTAGTCATGTCAAATGACAATTATGCCCTTAGTTCAGTTTGCCAGACAATGCTTTACCAAAGAAGGTTTGCCAAAAATTTTTTGACCGAAGAAAGAGTAGGCATCTGTAGCATCTGCAGACTAGATGGTATAAAATGTCCCTGTGACAAGTCTGCCCTGTCTCCACAGAAAGCTTGAAGGTAAGTGTATGGGGTCCACAGGCTTGCAGGAAGGGGATGGTGCCTTTAGGTTCTACAGCATTGCTGCTGCCTCCAGTGCTCATTTCCAGGAGGGAACTCAATTTCTCAGCTCAGGTTTTAAATCTGCTTTCAAGGCACCTGCACATTTTCACTCTGGATTTCTGTGCAGCAGCAACTAGGGAGTTGCCATTTCTGTTTTACAGTACTGACCAGCTGCCAGCCCGCAAGCCACCCCTCTTGGTGTCACGAGAGGTAAGAACCTGATTTATTAATTATTAGAGGGCAGAGAAAGATCCTTTTGGGTGGGATTTCTGGAAGCATCACTGTTTCACCCTATATTCAAACCTAGTGTGATTACAGTAGAAGGTGGTGGGGTGACCCAGGTTTTGAAGTGGCTGTGTTTGAAGTGTCTGACCACTGATGGCAGACCAGAAAATCCACATGGGGAAATTTTTCACTTCTGCTTAACTGCCCTAATAGGATCAAGGCCTGCTGGCTTCCCATCTTTGCTATGGCACCAGCAGAACTGGACCAAGATAAGGAGAGCAGGAAAAAGTGCAAAATTCTGCATTCTACCTGAGAATGTATGAATTAATAAATTGTCTGAGCATACAGACCTTCTAACGACCTTTGTAAAATGCCAGAGCTCTCTTAGATACCCATTTTCTTACTCCAGAAAAAAAAAAAATTACCTAATGAATAAAGAGGGAATCAATTTTACTAACGTAGCTAGAGAATTTTTAAGTGGAGTTAGCTAAATTTAGCTACCTACATGTTTAATAAAGCATCTGAAGAAATACTCCTATTTTTTTAAAGTTTTGAGAACTCATCTGTTGCTAGATTTTTTTCAGTAAGTATTTATTTGGGATCTTAATACAGGCATGGCAATTCCAATTTCAAGGACTGAATTCTATTTCACCCAAGTCAGAACTTTGGGGCTGAAATTATTTAGATATTGTACAAAAGAATGACAAATGCATAAATCAAATTAAATTATGGCAGAATGTTAAAAGGTCACAAAGCCTACCCTTTTCTTTCAGTTGACAACTTCATTAGCAAAATTCATTAATTTCCCACTGTCTGTTACCACCATATTTAATAGGTAAATGTCCCACAGGTTCAATGTTTTCCAAGACTGTAGGTTGCCTAAACTACAGTTTTTCAGAAATGTTTCTTGACTGCTCATCCTTTTAACAAAATGTTCTAACTGTATTTCCATTCCTAATAGTGATATCTTAGTGAAACTCTCTCAGCAAATTCACTCTTATCTTATAGACACAGTATTCTTAAAGCTCCAAACCCACAGTTCTGAAAGGTGATTAAAAGTTGCTCTCCTAAATATTTGAAGACCTAGACTACATCAACGAAAACCTCTTACTTTCTAAGTTGACCTAAAAATTGTCTCTGGTTAGCTCATGTTAGATGTCCCATGTACTCAGTATGAAGAGAAACCGAGGTACAGGGTATAAAATTTTTCCCAATCTTACAGAAAAGACATAACTAATGAGTGCCATATTGTTCCTCCCC
Organism: Pelecanus crispus; assembly: GCF_030463565.1. Lineage (NCBI taxonomy): Eukaryota > Metazoa > Chordata > Aves > Pelecaniformes > Pelecanidae > Pelecanus > Pelecanus crispus. Next base: position 15,556,103 of record NC_134654.1, on the reverse strand, counting down.
ATTAGAGTCCTGTGCTTGACGTGCCTTCAGTAAAGTGCAGACATGGCCTCTGCAGACTCTGAGATGGCTGTTTTTGGGGAGGCGGCTCCCTATCTCCGAAAGTCAGAGAAGGAAAGAATTGCAGCCCAGAACAAGCCTTTTGATGCCAAGACATCCGTCTTTGTGGCCCATCCTAAGGAATCCTTTGTGAAAGGGACAATCCAGAGCAGGGAATCAGGGAAGGTCACTGTCAAGACTGAAGCTGGAGAAGTGAGTGAAAAACAAGGCTGAAGGACACCATTTGCATCCCATTCCAAGCTTTCAGCTGACATACATGGATCTTTTGTTTCCTTGGCAGACCCTGACCGTGAAGGAAGATCAAATCTTCGCCATGAATCCTCCCAAGTATGATAAAATCGAGGACATGGCCATGATGACCCACCTCCATGAACCCGCTGTGCTGTACAACCTCAAAGAGCGTTATGCAGCCTGGATGATCTACGTAAGTACCAGCAGCAGTCTTCCTTTGGGCAGGTAGGAGGAACTGCTCTGCCAGGTTAAGTGGAAGCCCATGTGCTGTCTCCCTTCCTTGCAGACCTACTCGGGTCTCTTCTGTGTCACTGTCAACCCCTACAAGTGGCTGCCGGTGTACAACCCGGAGGTGGTGTTGGCCTACCGAGGCAAGAAGCGCCAGGAGGCCCCTCCACACATCTTCTCCATCTCTGACAATGCCTATCAGTTCATGCTAACTGGTGAGTGCTTGGCCTCCCTAACAGCAGTCTAAACCAAAAAGGAGCATGTGACAAGCTAGCTTAAAACACCACAGAGATGTTTGACTGAGAACTTGATTGAGTCATGCAGGAATTAATTTCAAGTGAAACTGACCCAGAAGCATGCATGGGCTCAGCACTGTGTCATGTATGCACTTTATTGTATGAAGTTCTACACTCTCCCACTGTAGAAATAGTGCTTGACTCAGTTTGCTACTTTTTTCCACTGATAGGAAAGAAAATGTTATTATTCCATGTAATCCACTATTTTGAACACAGATAGGCAGTTTGATTAGATTTCTTGATGAGAATTTTGTGAAGGGCAAGTGGGTGCACAGCTTGTCTCAGGACCACATGCATCCATTTGGGCTTATACTTACTACTGTTAGTACCTGGAAGGGAATGGGTAGTCTTGGACTTTCTGAAGAAGCCCCAACTTACATTTACAGCTTTATTTCTCACTCAGCTCCATGTTACCCAGGTGAACTGCTAACACTGTCTTTCATTCTGCCTCTTTCACAGATCGTGAGAACCAGTCAATCCTGATCACGTATGTTCATCCCCTGTTTGGGTTGCTGTGGGGCTGCCGGGTGCCAGGGGACCTCTTGCCTGACCACACGCCCTCTGCTTCTCTCTTTGGTTTCACAGTGGAGAATCTGGTGCAGGGAAGACTGTGAACACAAAGCGTGTCATCCAGTACTTTGCAACAATTGCAGCGAGTGGGGAGAAGAAGAAGGAGGAGCAGCAGTCTGGCAAAATGAAGGTAAATTAATAGATATTGGCTTGAATCAATGCTTTTCTTGACATGATTTATGGAAATGATAACCAGGAATAATTATCATCCTACAGGGAACTCTTGAGGATCAAATCATCAGTGCTAACCCACTGCTGGAAGCCTTTGGAAACGCCAAGACTGTGAGGAATGACAATTCCTCACGCTTTGTAAGTTGTTGAAAAACCCTCCTCATGATAACAGTAGTGATGGGCTAGTGGTATTCTCACATAAGGAGATGGCAACGAAATGCATCTAGGCTGAAATGCTTCTCGTTCTCCTTAACAGGGCAAATTCATCAGAATCCACTTTGGGGCCACAGGCAAACTGGCTTCTGCTGACATTGAAACTTGTAAGAGACTCTCCTGGCCTGATCACATTCTTTCTCACCCTCCCCAGTACTTGTGCTAACTCTGTCCTACTGTCCTTGCCAGATCTGCTGGAGAAGTCCAGAGTCACTTTCCAGCTCAAGGCAGAAAGAAGCTACCACATATTTTATCAGGTCACCTCTAACAAGAAGCCAGAACTAATTGGTAAGAGGCATCAGTGAGCTTTCTGGAGGAAGATCACTGAGCAAGATTTAACTACATTACAGAACCAATGAAATTTAACCCATGAACCCATTTGTTTTCAGAAATGCTCCTCATCACCACCAACCCATATGACTACCCTTTTGTGAGTCAAGGTGAAATCACTGTTCCAAGCATTGATGACAAGGAAGAGCTGATGGCTACAGATGTAAGTAACTTACAAAACAGGTCAACAGGCACAGGTCATACATTACATAACATGCAAATATTTCACTTTACTGATTGTATTACCAGAGTGCCATTGACATCCTGGGCTTCACTGCCGATGAAAAGACTGCCATCTACAAGCTGACAGGGGCTGTCATGCACTACGGGAACTTGAAGTTTAAGCAGAAACCAAGAGAGGAGCAGGCAGAGCCAGATGGCACAGAAGGTATTATCAAATTCAATAATTAAACCTTCTCTAAGCCTCTATGGATGTGGAAGACAGCAAAAGTTGTTCTTTGTTGGATCCCAAGGAAAACAGTAAGCCAGAAAAAACCTGACCCTTGACCTCTTCTCAGTACATCAAGTTCCCTGATATCAGGATTTTTGTATCTTATGCTATGAACAATTAATAGCTTAAACTGTCCTTTATACACTTCCAGTAACATTATTAGTCATACCTTTGTTGGAATATGGCTTGCAATTGTGAAACAGCCAAGTGGTTCAGCTCTAACAGGATGGGGGACCATGTTCCCATTCACCCTCACCTGTCAGATGCTCAGGGAACTCTGGTGTGAGAGCTGTATTTGATTACTCTCCTTTGTTGGCACACACCTACAACCCACATCCCCAGTTCTCTGAGCAATGGCTTCTCTTGCTAAACAACTAGGCAGAAGGTGGGAAGTACCATAGCTAAAAGGATGAAACCCAGTGAGTTTGATTGAACATCAGAAACGGAAGCTCAGAAAATGCTGTAGGCTCTGGATCTGAAAGAGATATCCTCTCTGTGTTCCACCCTAAATATTGGGTGGTTTTGATCACCTGAATGTAGATCAGTATCTGACTGTTGTCACTGCAAGCTCCTGAGCTACGCATGTGCTACAAATATTCAGACTGACAAGCTGCAGCTTTTGTTTTTGTGCCAGATTTTTGAAAACATCATTACTTTCTATGTGCTTCAGTGAAGATTATCAAACATAAATTCTTTTAGAAAAGCTCAATATGCATAATGATGACTTTGATGTTACCAAGATTCCCTCTGTGAGAGTCTATGGAAAGATTTCAAAGAACAGAAATCTGAATCTGCAGCCTTTAGAGAATACTCCAGGATTCAAAGTCTGTGTGACACTAAATTCTTCCTTTTTCCTCTGTTTTTTTAGTTGCTGACAAGGCTGCCTACCTTATGGGTCTGAATTCAGCTGACATGCTGAAGGCACTATGCTACCCCCGAGTCAAGGTTGGGAATGAATATGTGACCAAGGGTCAAACTGCACAGCAGGTAAGAAACATGGTAACCTGGAACCATGTTTTCAATTAAGATCCTTTTGATTCTCCTCTGCTCTGTATGGTAACTACAGGCGTTTTTTTTTTCTTATAGGTGCACAATGCTGTAGGTGCTCTTGCAAAGGCTGTCTATGAGAGGATGTTCTTGTGGATGGTTGTTCGTATCAATCAACAGCTAGATACGAAGCAGCCCAGACAGTACTTCATTGGAGTCCTGGATATTGCTGGCTTTGAAATCTTTGATGTAAGTAACAAAGATTTTGTAAGAGCTATTTGGAAGTGACAACTGGATGTTACGATCACTCTGAGACATATTTTTAAAGAAGATACAGTATCATCACATAATTTTTTGCAGCTATTTGTCTTTTTATGTAATGAAGCAAAAAAAATGACGTTTCAAAGGACTTGTCTTATTTCAAGATGTGCAAACTCCAAAGTACAGAATGGTCCAATCAGAAAAATTCCTTGGTTTAAATGATCAAGGCCAAGACAGTATGAAAACATGTATATCATGATAGGCCTAAACTTGGCTTTTTTCTCCCTGTAATTTGGTCTCAGTTTATACAAGAAATATATTTTATCTTCACATTTTTATCAATGAAAAAAAATTCCTTGTGGACAATAAATTTGATGCATTTCTCTGTTTTGTTACATAGACATAAAGCAGACTGAAGAAATAAACAGACTTGACAATGAAGCCAAGATAACTGCATTCCTTATTTTTGCAGGATGAGGTTTTACAATTATTGCTGCATCTTGCAAATATGGGTCTGTCTTATTTTATTTCAAGTTTAACAGCTTTGAGCAGCTGTGCATCAACTTCACCAACGAGAAACTGCAACAGTTCTTCAACCACCACATGTTTGTGCTGGAGCAGGAGGAGTACAAGAAGGAAGGAATTGAATGGACATTCATTGACTTTGGGATGGACCTGGCTGCCTGCATTGAGCTGATTGAGAAGGTATCCTTCCTGTTCAAATGCATTACATGCGTGGAAATTCTGTATTTACTTGGGCTCATTTTTCAAAGGGATCCTCTATGTTCATGTCGAAATATTCAGCTTTTGTTATTCAAAATACCTTGCCCGGTAGTTTATTTTTTCTGTGAAGTGAGACATGAAGGAGATTTCATACAGCTGTGTGGGAGCTAGTCTGTACTGGTCTCTTTTCAAGTGCCAAAAGGTTGTTAAACTCCCAATAAGTGTGTTCTTCCAAAACAGCTAGAGTCAATTTCCAGGTCAGTGTGTCCTCCTCACCTTTCAGCTCTGACAGACTTGTGCTTGTACAGCAGAATAGCTATATCTTTGTAAAATTAACATAGAAGATGGACATACATAACTGTCGGCACACAGCTGCACTTACATATGCATCCTTTGACAGACGATGAGAAGGCAGTCACACTGCACATGAGATTAAAAGTTCAGTGGCCGGCAGGATGATAAGTAGTTAGAATCACAGAATCACAGAACCGCTGAGGTTTGAAGGCAGCTCTAGAGATCACTTAGTCTGACCCCCTTGGTCAAGGCAGGGTCAGCTAGAACAGGTAGCGCAGGTGCATGTCCAGTTGGGTTTTTAATATCTCCAAGGGTGGAGACTCCACAGATACTCTGGGGAACATGTTACAACTTTCGACCACCCTCACAGTAAAGAAGCTTTTTTTTCTTCTGTTTAAATGGAATTTCATGTATTTCAATTCATGCCTGTTCCATCTTGTCCTGTCACTGAACAGCACTGAGAAGCCTCTAGTTCTGACTTCTTTATCACCTCCCATTAGGTATTTATACACATTGATAAGATCACCCAGAGCTTTCTCTTTTCCAGGCTGAACAGTCCCATGTACACAGCTTCTCCTTGTATGTCAGATGTTCCAGTCATTTAAATATCTTTGTGGCCTGTCACTGGGCTCACTCTATTATGTCTATGTTTCTCTTGTATTGGGGAGCCAAGAACTGGACACAGCGCTCCAGATGTTTCTCAGCAGAGCTGAGTAGAGGGGAAGGATCACCTCCCTTGAGCTGCTGGCCACACTCTTAATGCAGCCCAGGAAGAGCTGGCTGCCTTTGCAGGAAGGGTGTATTGTTGGCTCCTGTTCAATTTGTCGAAGACATCTGTGTGTCCTTTGAGTCCTGCTAGATAAGAAGGTGGTGCTCTGATTTTATAAAACACATTCTCAATATGAACTAAATGAATTTCCATTAATCTTTATGAGTCATTTGGTGTTAAAAAATGTAGGTATCAATTCGTTTAATCTCTCTTTCTAGCAGAAAATGTAATTGAATAATAATTGAATAATAATCTTTCCTGATGTGTATCTCAGTCTGTGTTCCACTACTTTGCCTAGGTGAAGGTCATTATTGCCCTGAAAACTAAATTTCAATCTGTCTCCCTTGTGTGTTTCTTCCAGCCTATGGGTATCTTCTCCATCCTGGAAGAGGAGTGCATGTTCCCTAAGGCAACTGACACCTCTTTCAAGAACAAGCTCTATGACCAGCATCTGGGCAAATCCGGCAACTTTCAGAAGCCCAAGCCTACCAAAGGGAAGACTGAGGCCCACTTCTCCCTGATACACTATGCTGGCACAGTAGACTACAACATCACTGGCTGGCTTGAGAAGAACAAAGATCCCTTGAACGAAACTGTCATTGGGTTGTACCAGAAATCATCACTGAAAACATTGGCCTTACTCTTTGCCAACTATGGTGGAGCAGAAGCAGGTTGGTTCTATGAATTCCATATTTTCATTGATGTACAGCTTACAAAAAGGAATCATAACGCAAAAATCTAAAACCTGTTTTATTTATTTTCAATTTTGCAGAAGCTAGTGCTGGCAAGAAAGGTGGCAAGAAGAAGGGTTCTTCCTTCCAGACTGTCTCAGCTCTTTTCCGGGTACAGTAGATAGTTCATTATTTCTTCCTAAGATGAGGAGTAAACCCGCCATTTAAAATGGCTATTATTTTCTTGGCTTAGTTGTGTTAAAAGACCATGAAGTTCTTGGGCCATATTTTGCTGGGAATAAATCCACTGTGATCTATTTATGCTCCATTCCACTGAATGCACAACTTTTCTTTTTGTCCACTTGTCCCAAGATGATGTTTCCAAACGGAAGAATGTCATACTGAAAACTTCTAAAATATTCCTAAAATATACCAGATTTCCTTCAGATGCCCACCTCTGACTTCAGAACCTTTTATTGCCCTTTAACAATATTCTGCCCACTGGTCTGGAGGATGACCTGTTTGCTCCATTTGTATCTCTAGTTCTTCTCCATGATTCAGGGATCAATCTCTTATAGCTGAAACATCACCACTCCTTGCGTTATGGATTTTTAAGATGTCAGATACTTGACAGTTCTTTGTCATCACCAAGTCTTGCTGCCTGGCTGCTCCATACACTTCTGCCAGGTGAAATACCTAGTCTCTCCTGAGTTTATTTATTACCATATTCATCTTTCTTTTAGGACTCCCTTCTTGATATACACTAGTTTCTTCTACAGATCTGCTGTCATATGATTCTTGATCACCAGATAGCATCTGGCCAGTGCTCTGAAACAGGACGTGGGCATGTGTGTATGTGCCCCCAGAAAAATAATCATAGCTGTAGGGCCTTGGCCTTGCCAGTGGGAAATTATTGCCAACATGTATCATTCAAAAATAATGCAATAAGCCTATGTTTAAAGGTCATAAGAATTTAAGAGGTAAAGTTATAGGAGAAATATTATTTGGGTTGCATTTCTGTTATGTTTTCAAACTTTCTTCCACTATCCCTCTTGTTTAGACATGTTAGTGTCTAGACATCTTAATTTTCTGGCTGGTTAATTTACGTACTCTGAGATGTCCTCTGGAGGCACCTGCTTCCCTCCACTAATTGTAGGCAATAATTATTTATAAATAAGTATACAGATATTAATTACAAAACAAGGCTGGGATTCATCTCACCTTATTCTCATCTTACCTTACAAAATAAACATGTAATCTAATAAAACTCAGCTTGTCATTTTTGTTCCTTTTGCTTTCAGTGGGGAAAACAGGAAGGTTCTATGCAGTGTGCTCCATATGACCCATATTAAATGCCGACTGTAGTATGCTTCAAACTGCCTTATAGAGGTACCAGTTTATCTCTCTGGGTTCATCCAATGGAAGATGGATATAATTTCTAATGAAGGCATTCCACTAGAGTCAGTGAAATGTATTGAAATTGTATGTTTAAGAGTACGATATTTCCTACAAATTAGTCAGAATAACTTTATACATTAAGTTAATAACAGCAAAGACCTGTGGGAAGTCAGAAAAAATGATGCATGGGGCTTCATTTCAGAGGGCTTGATGCTTATAGCGAATTACACTTGCTAATATAAACTGTTGTTAATGACTCTCCCAGGAGAATTTAAACAAGCTGATGACCAATTTGCGAAGCACTCACCCCCATTTTGTACGCTGCATCATCCCAAATGAAACAAAAACACCTGGTAAGAGACTCACATATAGAAGGTTTTCAGTATGGTGCAGCTCTTCCCCTCTGTATTACAGGATATAGCATGTATTTGTGCTCTGAATTGCTAGGTGCCATGGAGCATGAACTGGTGCTTCACCAGCTGAGGTGTAACGGTGTGCTGGAAGGGATCAGAATTTGCAGGAAAGGATTTCCCAACAGAGTCCTGTATGCAGATTTTAAACAGAGGTCAGACTTCTTTGTCTTGCTGGATCATTTTGTGCATCTTGAGTAGCTTGTGAAATTCAAGTTCCACCTCTGGTGACTAAAGCATTCTCTAAAGTTTATGTTTAGCAGGACTGTTACATTCTCAACAGTTCTTAGACTCTTTCTTGCAGTGTACCAGCCAATTGGTCTCAGCAACAGACCTCTTTATATTCATAGAATCATAGAATCATTTAGGTTGGAAAAGACCCTTAAGATCATTGAGTCCAGTGCAATTCCTTCCATTTTCTCCCCCAGATACAAAGTATTAAATGCAAGTGCTATCCCAGAGGGACAGTTCATTGACAGCAAGAAAGCTTGTGAGAAACTTCTTGGATCAATTGATATAGACCACACTCAATACAAATTCGGTCACACCAAGGTACAAAACCTGTTTGTACTATGTGTTTTTGGTTTGCATGGCTTGAGAATGATACTCAGATTCTCCAGATAGTATGTAAAATGATCAAATAGTGTATTTAAAAGAAATCAGCTAAGTACTTATTGACTCAACACTTGCATAAAACTGAAATTCATTGCAATAGGATGATTTCATTAAGGGTTAATTAAGGGTTCATAATTTAAGACAAAGTTGTAGAATAAAAGAATCAAGGGTTAATAAAAACAAAGGCAAAATGTCTGGCTTTTATAGTTCCTCAACTGCAGGTTGGAAGCTTGGCGATATAACAGAGGGTCTATCACTGCACACATTCTTTGTGCTTTTGCTCTTTCTCTTAACTTCCCATATTATCTGCTATAGGTGACAGGGTATCAGCCTACACTGGACAACAAGCACATACACTGCACCTTTTTTCTTGTTCTTACCTAAGGTGTTCTTCAAAGCTGGGCTGGTAGGTCTGCTGGAAGAGATGAGAGATGAGAAACTGGCACAGCTCATCACTCGCACACAGGCCAGGTGCAGGGGCTTCCTGATGAGAGTGGAGTACCAGAGAATGGTGGAAAGGAGGTAGACACTTCTTCAAATTAGGTTCACTGTATTTGGCTTATTGTGTCATCATGGTCTAAATATTTAATATTAATTTGACTTACCTTTCAGAGAGTCCATTTTCTGCATCCAGTACAACATTCGTGCATTCATGAATGTCAAGCACTGGCCCTGGATGAAGCTGTTCTTCAAGATCAAGCCCTTGCTGAAGAGTGCAGAATCTGAGAAGGAGATGGCCAACATGAAACAAGAGTTTGAGAAAACCAAGGAAGAGCTTGCAAAGTCTGAGGCAAAGAGGAAGGAGCTGGAGGAGAAAATGGTGAAACTGGTGCAGGAAAAAAATGACCTGCAGCTCCAAGTGCAGGCTGTGAGTACTGCCAGTGTGCCTCATTCTAACTGAACTGACTATCAGGCTGATATTTACAACTACATTTTCAAAAGACACATAGAAACTACAATCTAATTAAATTCAATTGTATTTCATTAAGTGGTGCTCCTAAAACTATAATTAGCTTCAGTAAGGACTGTCAGGAGGCTTTAGTCAAGATACTGCATGGGTGAGTGTTTTCCATGGTGTATGCTGAGGTCTCTGTCATTTACATTCAGTTAAACTGCATCAGAACAATCAACAAACTTTACTTTTATTAGTATGATGTTTGTCCTTCTAGTAATTTTTTCCTACCTCTCCAAAACTGAGTATGCCTATCCTTATGCACACATGATTAGGAATTCTTGGGACAAGATAAGAGGACATTTCTTGCCTCTCTTTATTCTCCAATTAAACAAGATAACATGTTTCTCTCTGGTGTAAGTAGTGGCTTAGCTGTTACGAATATTACTATGTTGCAATGCTGAACTAACTGAGAGGAAACAGAATTTAATGTTCTCACTCGCCCTCCTAAATAACTCAAAATAATTACATAAAATTATGTGGTACATCTGCGGTGCTGTAATGCTGTAGTTTCTAAATTAAATCGTTCACAGAATAGAGAAGACTGTATCTTCAAAGTAATACTATGCAGCATATGTAATAGGAAAATTTACATGCTCAATTTCTAAAGAATCTTGAACTGTAAAAAGATTAAGAAATCCACTCAATGCTAAAATTATAATTTTTCTTTCATATTACTTCTGCTAGACTGAAACTTGAGACAAAATATAACAAATAACAAAAAAAAAGTTGCAAAAAAAGCCTAGAGACAAATTTTCCAGCAATTCATTCTGTTGGAACATAAACCAAATTTTTAATTACAAAACTACTATCCAGGACTCTAAACTATGAAGGTAAGCATCTTGATATTCTCTCAAAAAACATATCACTAAAAATGGTATTTTCCACCAGGAAGCTGATGCTTTGGCTGATGCTGAGGAAAGATGTGACCAGCTCATCAAAACTAAAATCCAACTGGAAGCTAAAGTTAAAGAGGTGACTGAAAGGGCTGAGGATGAGGAGGAAATTAATGCTGAGCTGACAGCCAAGAAGAGGAAACTGGAGGATGAATGTTCAGAGCTGAAGAAAGATATTGATGATCTTGAGTTAACACTGGCCAAGGTTGAGAAGGAAAAACACGCCACCGAAAACAAGGTATAAGACAGAAGCTGTCACTTTTACAGAAAAGACCTCTATTTTGTAATACAGTATGAAGTTTTAAACAACATTTTTTTAACTGCTCCCTTCTCCTCAAAGGTGAAAAACCTCACAGAGGAGATGGCAGCCCTGGACGAGACAATTGTGAAGCTGACAAAAGAGAAGAAAGCCCTCCAAGAGGCCCACCAGCAGACACTGGATGACCTGCAGGCAGAAGAGGACAAAGTCAATACTCTGACCAAAGCTAAGACCAAGCTGGAGCAGCAAGTGGACGATGTAAGCACATGTATAGCTAAATGAAACGGAAAACTTTGTAGAGGAAAGCGTAGGCAGCAGAGCACTGATGGCTTTGTTCTTTTTAGCTGGAAGGGTCCCTGGAGCAAGAGAAGAAACTGCGCATGGACCTTGAGAGAGCTAAGAGGAAACTCGAAGGAGACCTGAAGCTGGCAAATGACAGCATAATGGACTTGGAAAATGATAAGCAGCAGCTGGATGAGAAACTGAAGAAGTAAGTGTGGCTGTGGGGCACCTGAGTGCTGGGCTGGCGCACTTGGGTGGTTGTGTTCAGGCACTAACATGGTTTGCTTTGTGCAAAGGAAAGACTTTGAAATCAGCCAGATCCAGAGCAAAATCGAGGATGAGCAAGCCCTGGGCATGCAATTGCAGAAGAAGATCAAGGAGCTGCAGGCAAGTCTGTGTTCCTTCCCCTCTCCCACCCAGTCTCAGGTCAGGTAGGAGGAGGGCATGGGTGTGAAGGGTCCCTAATGTTCCCCAGGCTCGTATTGAGGAACTGGAGGAGGAAATTGAGGCAGAGCGAACCTCTCGGGCAAAAGCAGAGAAGCATCGGGCTGACCTCTCGAGGGAGCTAGAGGAGATCAGTGAGCGCTTGGAAGAAGCAGGAGGGGCTACCACAGCTCAGATTGAGATGAACAAGAAGCGTGAGGCAGAATTCCAGAAGATGCGCCGCGACCTCGAAGAGGCCACGCTGCAGCACGAAGCCACGGCTGCTGCCCTGCGGAAAAAGCATGCGGACAGCACAGCTGAGCTCGGGGAGCAGATCGACAACCTGCAACGAGTGAAGCAGAAGCTGGAGAAGGAGAAGAGTGAGCTGAAGATGGAGATTGACGACTTGGCCAGTAACATGGAATCTGTCTCCAAAGCCAAGGTACACAAATACTTCTATTAGTAATTGGAAAACAATGTAATATTTGTGGTTAATTGTATCTTATTTAACTATTATCAGGTTATAATATAACTATTTTCTCCAAATCCAACGTATAGAACTGTTTGCGAATACACGTAGTCCCCAGATATGTAAACTGCATCTTCTGGACAAATTTTCCTGCTTTAACTAAGGCAGGTATATATAACTAAGGCAGATGTATTAACTCTATTTTCTTATGTGTGATTGACACCTAGGCAAACCTGGAGAAGATGTGCCGCACCCTGGAAGACCAACTAAGTGAATTTAAAACAAAGGAGGAGCAGAATCAGCGCATGATCAGCGATCTCAGTGCTCAAAGAGCTCGTCTGCAGACAGAATCTGGTACGGCACTTCCATCTCTAGTTTGGAAATGGAAGAACCCTCTAAATTACTCTTTTGGCTGTTAAAATTCTTTCTTAATTACAAACTTTTCCAGGTGAATATGCACGCCAAGTAGAGGAAAAAGATGCTTTAATTTCTCAGCTGTCTAGAGGGAAACAGGCTTTCACCCAGCAGATTGAAGAATTGAAGCGGCAATTAGAAGAAGAGATAAAGGTGAAGATATTTCATGTTACTTATGAAATAAATATTTTACATCACATTGGTTTTGGTGCAGTGTTCAAGAGTTTAGAAGGTTATCTAATTAAAAGTTCAAAGCATCCCATTAGGCAATCTAGGCCCTGTCAGTGCAGGACTCCCAGCTTCTTGCAGTTTATCAGACTTTGGCTTTTATTTTTTTCATGCAGTCAGTTAATCACTATTTCTCTGGGATATATTCCAGTGTCTAAGTGTCAGTAAGAGAAAATTTCCCAGGATACATCTACTACTTATTACTTATTACTTATCTTTTTACTACCAGGCCAAGAATGCTCTGGCCCATGGCTTGCAGTCAGCGCGCCATGACTGTGACTTACTCCGGGAACAATATGAGGAGGAGCAGGAAGCCAAGAGTGAGCTGCAGCGTGCCCTATCCAAAGCCAACAGCGAAGTGGCCCAGTGGAGAACCAAATACGAGACAGATGCTATTCAGCGCACAGAGGAGTTGGAGGAGGCCAAGTACGTGAGGAGTGTGGGGAAGGCTGGCAGAAACCAGTAACAGAAATTTGAAGAGACTACTAAGATACTGAAAGGCAAAAGCCTAGTTGTAGGTTGGGGAGGAGTTATATGAAACAGGTATATGTACTATAAAAGATGTAGTTTTCAAAAACACAAGGAAAATATGCTATATGACAAAGAATGCAGGAGAAAGGCAATGTGTGGTGTGTGCAGAGGGCAGAGGGATAGCTAGACACAGGGGAAAGAAAAAGGGAAGAAAAATTACTGGCTACGGTAGGCTCTGCAGCATGTACGTGGGGACCAAATACTGCAAAGTGCCTCAGCACTGTGATGAAAATGAAAAAAAACTTCCATTTTAGTCCCCAGTTATGTCCTCTGCTTACCACCTCCCAGGAAGAAGCTGGCACAGCGCCTGCAGGATGCAGAGGAACACGTCGAAGCTGTCAATGCCAAATGTGCCTCCCTGGAAAAGACAAAGCAGCGGCTGCAGAATGAAGTGGAGGACCTGATGATTGACGTGGAGCGATCAAATGCTGCCTGCGCAGCTCTGGATAAGAAGCAGAAGAACTTTGACAAGGTCTTTTGGGCTCCAGACCTGGGGCTCCTGGGCAGAGCATCCCCTCCTGATTGCCACATCCATGCTGAGGCCCTGTTTCTCTCCAGATCCTGGCAGAATGGAAGCAGAAGTATGAGGAAACGCAGGCTGAGCTGGAAGCCTCCCAGAAGGAGTCTCGCTCTCTCAGCACGGAGCTGTTTAAGATGAAGAATGCCTATGAGGAGTCCTTGGATCACCTGGAAACGCTGAAGCGTGAGAACAAGAACTTGCAGCGTAAGTCCCTGGCCCTCTGCTCCTGGCAGGGCTTTCCCACAAGCTTGTCTACTAAGCATTCCACATGGGTCCGTGCCTGCAGGTCTGCAAAGGCGTTTGTCACCCTGGTGTGGCAGGGCCCGTCCCATTCGGCTCTGTGCCTGACCATGCCATTGGTCTTTGTTCCCACAGAGGAGATTTCCGACCTCACGGAGCAGATTGCTGAGGGAGGAAAGGCGATTCATGAGCTGGAGAAAGTCAAGAAGCAGATTGAGCAGGAGAAATCTGAAATCCAGGCTGCCTTGGAGGAAGCTGAGGTACATGCCCATAATCACTGGCATCTGCACTAAAAATATGAGCAATGTGGAAATACGGCTAAAACCTGCACAGCCAGCTGAGATTTCCTGAAGTATTCTGTAATTACATAGAAAGCAAGCAGTAGCTTTATCGATGCTACAAGTGTTTGTGTCCACTTGTCCAGGCCTCCCTAGAACATGAAGAGGGGAAGATCCTGCGCCTCCAGCTTGAGCTCAACCAGGTGAAGTCTGAAATTGACAGGAAGATAGCAGAGAAAGATGAGGAAATCGACCAGATGAAGAGAAACCACCTCAGAATTGTGGAGTCCTTGCAGAGCAGCCTGGACGCTGAGATCAGGAGCAGGAATGAAGCCCTGCGTCTGAAGAAGAAGATGGAGGGAGACCTGAATGAAATGGAGATCCAGCTGAGCCATGCCAACCGCGTGGCTGCAGAGGCACAAAAGAACCTGAGAAACACACAGGCAGTGCTCAAGGTCCGTTCAGCAAAGCCACAGAAAGAGAAAAGGCTTCCCTGACATTTTTGGCACCCAAGCGCACACTGTCGCCTTGCAATTTCTCTTGCCTCTTTTGCAGGATACCCAGATACACTTGGACGATGCTCTCAGGACACAGGAGGACCTGAAGGAACAGGTGGCCATGGTGGAGCGCAGAGCAAACCTGTTGCAGGCTGAAGTTGAGGAGTTACGTGCAGCCCTGGAGCAGACGGAGCGGTCGAGGAAAGTGGCTGAGCAGGAGCTTCTGGATGCCACTGAACGTGTGCAGCTCCTCCATACCCAGGTAAGAGCATGGTGCAAAAGCAGTTGTGTTGACACTTAACAAACACAGATGGCTGCTATATACCAGAGGATAGGGAGTACTAGAATGGCTTCTCTACTGTTGTCCACAAGGAAAGGCATACTCAGAGCCCATCACCTGAGCCCACCACTCACATTTAGTAGACAACTATTTTAAAAAGAAGTCCAGAGTTTGAATTGCAAGCTTGAAGAGTAAAGACTTGGCTCAGGCTGTAGGTGTGGTATCGCAGGCCTCAGAATACAAGTCTTGCAATCTCTCTTTGCACAGAACACCAGCTTGATCAACACCAAGAAGAAGCTGGAAACGGACATCATGCAAATTCAGGGTGAAATGGAGGACACGATCCAGGAAGCCCGCAATGCTGAAGAGAAGGCCAAGAAGGCCATCACAGATGTGAGTCAGGGGCTCCTTTCATTGCTGACGGTGGGCGTATTCTCCCCCAAACCGTCTCCAGCCCCAAAACGGCTTTGACCCTTTGCTCTCATCAGGCAGCCATGATGGCAGAAGAGCTGAAGAAGGAGCAGGACACCAGCGCCCACCTGGAGAGGATGAAGAAGAACCTCGACCAGACAGTGAAGGACCTGCAGCACCGTCTGGATGAGGCTGAGCAGTTGGCGCTGAAGGGAGGCAAGAAGCAAATCCAGAAGCTGGAGGCCAGAGTGCGTAGGGCTTTCAGTTGTGCATGAGTGAGCATGTCACGTGAGTAACGACCAGGGGAGCTCCACAGATGGGCTTCTCGTTGCAGGTGCGGGAGCTGGAAGGGGAGGTTGATGCTGAGCAGAAGCGCAGCGCTGAAGCCGTGAAGGGTGTGCGCAAGTACGAGAGGCGGGTGAAGGAGCTGACCTACCAGGTAAGGCAGGAGGCCTCCTTGGGCTGACATACCCTCTCGCAGGAAGTAAAAGTTTTTGCACTTGATTGCCAAGGGGAATTGCTAACTCACATGGTGGGGAAACCAATTCACACTCTTTCCTGTTTGCCAACTGCTTTAGTCTGAGGAAGACCGGAAGAATATTCTTAGGCTGCAGGATCTGGTGGACAAGCTGCAGATGAAGGTGAAATCCTACAAGAGACAATCTGAAGAGGCTGTAAGTATCACTCTGAATGCTTGGCAAGAAACACTTTCCAAGTGGGTAGCATGGTCATTGAGCAGATAAATGGAAGTGCCACTGGAAAGTGCCACTGATCAATAATGGATGGCTTCAAGGTCTTTGAAATTCTTGTAAATTAGCCTAGCTTTTGAGAATGGAATCAATGAGCGAATAAGAAGGCTAATGAGGAGGGCAAGTGCACATAACATTTTTTTGCATTATTTTCAGAATTTTTAAATACATATAACTGTCTTTAAGAAAGATGCCTGTGACCCTTGCAATTCAGAGAAGCTTGGTAGTTATGTGGAAGAAATGACCTGCCAAAACTCCAGAATTCTATGCCTAGGAACACAGAAAATGCTACATAATAAATCCTTCTGATTCAGCATATGCTCATCTACTACAGGGAATTCCACATTTTGGATATGGCCAGGGAAATTTCAGCAGCTAGAGAAGGTGTTGGAAGTACACTCCCAAGCCACATCGTGCACTGCATTTAGAACGGTGCAAGGAGCCTTTGCCTTTTTCTGGGCATGCTGCAATCAGGGATGAACTGAGGGAAGTCCTGCAGCCCCTGAATTTGTGAATGTCTGAGCCATGCTCAGCACTTTGCTGCTGCAAACATTCTAGTACAGACAAGGGCTTCTGGACTCAGATAAGGGGATTTGTGAGAGAGACACTGAGGAGATCTCATGGACTCACTGCCTCTTACAAATTCCTAACCCCATCTCAGGGTCTGCAGAGGTAGTTGAATATTTAATTCCAGAGCTAACAAAATCTGATTTCCAGCTGCCCAGTTTGTTTCCTTCCCACATTCCAGACAGGAATTATGTTCCAACCCAGTTGTGTTCTGTCTACAATGGATCTTCTAAAAAGGGGAGGATGAGGAGGTCTGTGTGAGGCTTATGTGTAAGCAGTGGTGGGTGGGGGATGGAGGTTTGTGCCTTCCCCCAGGGAAGAGCCACAGCCCTGTAAGGCCAAGGCGCAGGATCAATGAAACCCCTGCCCTGGGCTCCTCACCACCAACTGCCTCTCCCCGCACAGGAGGAGCTGTCCAATGTCAACCTCTCCAAGTTCCGCAAGATCCAGCATGAGCTGGAGGAAGCCGAGGAGCGGGCTGACATTGCAGAGTCGCAGGTCAACAAGCTCCGAGCAAAGAGCCGGGAGTTTCATAGGAAGATAGAAGAGTGAGGATGTCATGAGGCAGCAAAGTGACCTGAGGGATGCACAGAATGTGAACTTCTTGGTCGCTTTCTTCTGTAATTAGTCTTTGCGCCCACCTCAATGTCTAGAGAATAAAGACTGTAGATTGCTTTGCATACACACTATGAACAGTGCCGCCTTTTTTTTCCTCATCGATCCTGGGATATTGCATTGCAGCACAAGTTTTCTTGCTTTTCTTGGCTGGAGGAAGGGAGAAGCTAATGCAAACTCTGGACTGAGGACCTGCAAACTGATAGTCCAGCCTGTGCTCTCTTCCATCTCCAGCAGCTCCTTGCCCTGCTCCTGCCCTCACATACTCTTAATGCTTCTCCTATTGTCCTTTTAGCACAGCTTACTTCCCATGTAAGAGGCCAGAGAGGGTGATCCCTTTCCTCTTTCCTTTCCCTGCTTTTGTTTGTGATCCTGGCAGTCACAAACCCTAAACATCAGTCTCGGAGTAAGTTATCAGGAGTGCACTTAACCGTGAAGGAAGGGCCAGTTGTTCCTTGGCAGGGATGATTTTCAGCACACAGAGCACTGTTACAACATGTTGATAGTGCCCCTAAAATCTTCCATCTCTCTTACCCTAGATTCCCTCAGCTGCTGCTACCACCTGCTCCTAGTTTATCTGCAGTAGACAAAATGCTGAGCCCTGCCTGGGGCCACGTGCTGGAAGGACTGCCGCTTAGGGCCTATTTCTTGCACACTGCATGGCACCAACACACCTCCTCAACACATCACCTCAAAGGTCAGCCTTGTCACCTCTTGCACAACAGGCTGCACGTAGCATTGCCTCAGTCAAGAGAAAAGAAGAAAACTGATGGGTGTACCCCTCCATTCCTTTCTCACATACCTGTACCTTGCTTTTGGCCTACATACAGGCTAAACAGACAACATATTTTTGGGAAGAAGAGAAAGGGATGAGGGAAGAAGGGAAGAGGGAAATTGTCAAACACTTTTTCCTTCATTCAGACCCTGATCTGAACAGCAGAGGCACAATGGGCACATACAACTACGAAGTCTCGTGTGCTTTATCAGCCATCTCATCTGGGTTATTCCGACACATTAAGCCTTCCGTCTAATTTGGGTGAAAGACACACGGACAGTGCCAAGGTATGTTAAAGACAAGCCCACAGATGTCTGCCTAAGCTGATGTTTTCATAGAAATGACAGCTCTCAGCTTCCAAATAACTTCTGTCCCTTATTTTCAGGGAGAACACACAGCCTTGGAGGATTTTCTCAGAAACCTCAAAGACTGCAGGGCTGTGTATACAGTGAATCAAACACAGGCTAGTGGTAACTGAGGACTATTAAGTTAATTTGGAAATTCTTTCAGCAATATCAACTTACACAATTGCACCCACTGTTGCAGCACTGCCTGTCTGAAGCGTTTACCGCCAGTCACTCAAGCTGACTCCAGGCTGCAGGATCCCTTTGATGCAGCCCAATGTGGAAAGAATGAGAAACACATTAGCAGCAACTAAGGAGTGAGGTGCATCTGGCACTAAAAGGGAGCAAGAAGCAGACTCAGGAGCAGGGGCTCCTGAGTATGTGTTGATGTTGAAAGCTTGTGACAGTCCACAGCTTTCCACCTCTCTACTGTAGCAGCGCTAGTACTCAAAAGCAGAGGTGGGCCCTCCATGGACCATTGAGCCTAGCAGGGATGCAAGATGGGAGTGGGACTGGTGTTGTGGGCTGAAGGGATGCAGGCTGTGCAGAGAATGATTGTGCCCAAGCCTGAAGAAGGTAGCCCCTGAATGTTTTCCACCTTGATTTGCTTACAATGTTTTCAAGGGAGAGCTTGCCAGTGGAGCTCCTTGGGGTGACAGAAGGTGGTACGGACTGACACTGTCTGCTTGGTCTGAGCTTGTAGAAGTCAATGCCAGAGGCTTTGTCTACAAACAGATGCTCACACTGCTGGGAAGTTGCAACCGACAGCTCCATGGCTGTATGCCTATGACAGCAATATCCAAAGGGCTCTCACCTTACCTGACTCCCAAGTGCAGCCTCACCAGCACACCAGCTCTCAAGAGGAAGTCCAGCCTGCTTCCAGTGTCACTAGCAAGCATTGGTGAACAGAACCTCTGTCAGTGCAGTCTGAAGAGAGCCGCGGGAGAGGGTTCTTTAGGAGCAGACCTGAGTTTTCAATCACAATGACCTTAAGAAACTCACCCAACACCTTGCAGAATGCCAGACTAGTCCTCCCTTCCCATGACACTGCACAACTATTCCCCATGGCTCCCTAGCAGACTCCCAACCTTGTTCATCCCTCCTCATCCCCTGCAGTCTTTCTTCTTGCCTGACAGCATGCATTGGTCTGCCACCACAGCCAGTGTCTCTTGTGGTGAGCCTTGCCTGCCCAAACCCACCTATGAGTGGCCTGCTCCTCTTGGGTGGCTTGAGAATCCCTAGCCACACCTGCAGGCTTCTCCAAAGCTTCAGGTGGGGCTGGGTAGAGTCCAGATGACACACAACATCTCATGAGTATCCCTGTTAGCTGTAATGGCTTGTACAAGCATAAACTTCTGAAACTGTCTGAAATCCTGCTTTACAGACCCTGCACCATCCTTTGCCTCACATTGCCTGGAGGATGTGTTGTCAGAATGAAGGAATGCAGCCAGCAAAGCTAGGCATAGGGAAGAGAGAAGAAGGCAGGCGTGAAGAGGAGTGAGCAGGCTCATGGCTCCTGGCCACACTGGTAAGTGTGATGCCTGGAGATAGTTTGTTTGAGGACTTGTACAAAAGAACTGTCACGAAAGGCATCAGTAGGAAAGGACAGGCAAGTCACTGAAGAGGCAGATCTCACATTACGGGTATTAACTGTGTCTGTTCTGACCTACTATAGCCTTCTTTAGATTCTGGTTTGCAAAGTCAACTGTTTCTTCCTCTCACCTCCTGCATGTTTCACTTGCACACAGTTACACACCATCTGGTATCTCTCTAGCTCTCAAGGATGTGTTTGAAAATAAAGCAGGCAGCTGCATGCCCTAAGCTCAGGGACAGGTGCACACCCTCAGGCAGGACTTGCCATAAGCACAGCTGGGCAGTGCTAATGGGACTGAGGCTTGGCCTTGCATCTCCAGCAAATTCACAGCTCCCTCCTGTCCCCTGCCTCCTGGGCTCTGAGGTCCCACCAAATCACCCATGAGCCTTCACAAGAGTCATTCCCAGCAGAGGAGATAAGGCCTCAGAGGGCTTTGGAGGTTGCCCATGCCAGGAGGATCAGCCTGTCATTTGTATCCTTTCATCCTCAGTGTCAAAAGCTCAGAATAGCCCCGCTCTTGCAAGAGTCCTGCGAGGGGACATGCCTGTTTGTGCAGATGATATGCTTCCACTAATAGCACTCAAAGACATTCCTCAGCGGGTAGGTTGCCTTCTATATCTCAGCGCAACGTGCTGCCATGTAGGAGCTGGACAGCCGTGTTGTGTCCTAAGACGGCAGATGCTATTCTTACCCAGAGAGACTTGCTGCAGCACAGCTCCTTCCTCAGCTGAAACGTTAAAAATCAGAAGCAGGCCTGACTGTGCTCTCCCTGGTAAGAGTATACTCTTATCATCAAGAGTGGCCCCTTTGAAGTCTGTGAATGACCCTGTGCCAACCAAGTGCCTGGGTGTTTGCCATGCCCTCCTGGGATGTGCTGTCCCATGGGGAACAGAGCAGCTGCCCAGGTACTTCCAGCAGTCAGTTGGGGCTCAGTTTGGGGTGGATGGAGGTGTCACTTCTCCTGGACACCAACAAATGAAAAAGATGGGCTGGGCTGTACCTCTGAAAGTGTATGATTTTACAGCTGCCTCCCCCTGTGTCCCTGTATGGGTGAGGATGGAGACAGAGGCAGGGCTTGCTCCAAGGCTCAGCAGCTTTGCAGAAGGCCATGTCACTTTGCTCAGGCTGGGCTTTCACAACACTCACTGAGGGAAGGTAGAAGGGTGGTACACCAGAGATCCCTCAGGGCCCTCTGGAGTATCCAGGCTGCAGGAGAACCCGTGGCCAGGCCGGGGCGGCTATCACGTGGCGGTTATGGAGACCCAGCTCTGCCTGCAGCCTGACTCCACTAGCCCTTTGGAGAGCTCAGTAAAGCCGGTGTCGCTGCCTGGTACAGTCACCACAGGCAATCAGGCTGAGGAAACCAAAGCCCAGAGACATCAGTTGGGATGGTGGCTGTGCCTTTTGCGTTGCCATTTTGGCTGTTGCTATGGAGGCACAGACCCCATCAACTTTCTTCTCATCTTAGGGCTCCAGCAGGCTCTGGTCAGTCACAGGGAGCTCGGCCAGGCAGCAGCTGACCGGCCCCACTGCTCAAGACACCCATTGCCAGGGGGTGGCAGCATGGAGCCGCCAAGGTGGAGTCTCCTCTGGGTGGCTGGCCCACTACAGAGCAGCAGCTGTCTCACTTAAAAATGGGTGCTTTTAAAGGCGCTGAAACTTCCTGGCCCACGTATTATGATGGAATCATACCAGAAAGGTTAAAATCCAACCAGGTGTGTCAGCCAGTCTCATGTGTTCACCACTGGAACAGAACAGGACAGGTGGAATGGGTCAAAGAAGACCTGGAAATGTTAGGGTCATCAGTGTTGAAAGAAAAGACCCTGAGCTGGCAGAAACAGCCACTGGTGGTGTGTTTTTTTGCAAAGGGGGCATCCAAGTACTTCGTCAGTGTGGAATGGGATCAGACTTAAAAGTAGCTCTGGAAAATTGGAGAAAATGTCTCTAATTTTCAGAAGGAAACTTAAAGAGAAACAAAGTATTTTGGGAGGATGATATCAGAGAGAAATACATGGGTTTTGTTATCTGAGCCAGGGAGAAAAGGAATCGGGGCATAACTTTGTACACACTCAACAATGTCAAACAGTTGCAAAAATGGTACATCTAATTATTGCAAATATTAGTATAAGTACTCTTTCTATGTAGCAGGATATGAATGTTTGCTTTCTTCAGCAACAGGTTGTCTTAGTGACAGTCTACAGTACTTTGGATAGAGCACATTTTGTAGACCTCTTCTGAAAAAAGAAAAATCTTTCTGTAGAGTAAGGAGGAGAGGAGCCAGAATAAGTATAAAGAACATGACTTAGAAAAAGGAACGGATAGAACTTCATTTTTTAAGTCAAGAGATGAGAAAAGTAAAGACTGAGTGAGGGAGTATGAATATATTTTTGTCAAATGAAAAAGATTTTCATTAAGAGACATAGCTGTTTAATTTGAAGTAAGAAGGATTTGGAGTAAATATGGAGGAAATATTTGAATGAGAAGAAATGTATGGTAGAACAGAGTATCTGTAATATTGCATGATCTCTTTTAGCCTGTGCTTTTAAGGACCTATTTTAGACAAGCATCTCCCAAGGACTGTTTAGATATGGATGGTATCATATGCACTTTTATAAGAAAAATAGCAAGTATATCAATAGCTTTCTTCCAACGGAAACTGTGATGATCACCATGTCCTGAAGTTTCCTTTTGCAGAGGAAGCCTGGGGCTGGGGTGAGAGCAATCACACATCAGCTTCTCCTTTCCCGCTGGGACATGTCAGCAGGACCAGCTCCCTGGGAGACAGGGCTGCTGTGAGAGGCAGGGTCAGTCACTAACACACACTTGAAACACAGGCTGTCTCTCCCTTAGCAAATAGAGCGGCAGGACAGGAGGAGATCAGTGACCAGAACAGCAAATGCTGAGGACCTGGTACCTGGACTAAATGGGTTTCAGGGGGAAAGGGTGGGAGTCCTAAGGGCTGAATTCCTGTCTGAGGTGGGAGCACATTAGATGTGCCCCTGGAGCACACCTGTCATGCAAACCAAAGTGTGGGACAACAGGGAAATCTGCTTCAATAACATTTTCCTGTTTGACACTAAGCATTAATGAAGACATGCTCAAAGACTCCCCGTGCAATTAATGCTGATTGCACCATGGCAGCATGTACAGACCCCAGGTGAGGCAAGGGCTGGTGACACCCACCCCCAAAGAAGACACTGTCTCTGTCCCAAAAGGGACGGGTCCAGTCTGGGAGTCTCTGTGCAGCTGAGGCTGCAGGCACAGAAGTGCCCTCCAGCTGCGGTGCCCTAAAATCCTCTCCTTCCTCTTGCTGACAGGGGTGAAGTCTTTCCTCTACTTCTGCCTTGGCATGTGGCAATGAGTTAGCCATGACTGCAGGAGGAGAGGGCTTTAGGTGGCCAAGAACAGGTACTTGCTTTGTTTAGGTGAGCTGTGCTTCATGTCCTTGGTTTTGTGGATCCCCTCTCTAAGGAAGAGTCTGTTGCCAGAATGTGACATTTCCTTCATGATACAGCTACTGAGATGGTAACAGGTTGTCCCAGCATGAGCATGCCAGAGACCTGGGTCTCCAGGGCCAGGAGTCTCTGTAATAATATGCACAATGGCCGGTAAAGAGCACTTGGGCATCCTGTCCTGGGATTTCTGTTGGCTTTTAAAGCAGGGGTATTCAGTGCCACACTTGGGAACTGCACCATATAGCTGCCACATGAGGTGCCATTTTAACCACACTGTGATTATCATGACTACCTGCTGTGGTTACCTTGTAGGGCTGTTACATTGCAGGCTTTGTGAAGGGCCTGAGAGCTTGTGAGAGCAGCATCCAAGCACTTTGGCAGGGCGAAATGGGATCAGAATTAAAAGTAGCTCTGGGAAATTGGAGAAATTTTCTCAAATTTTCAGAAGGAAATTTAATGAAGAGAAACAAAGTAATTTGGGGAAGATTAGATGAGATAGACAAATGCATGGCTTATGGCTGTTGAACTAAGAAGGAAAGGAAGTAGGGTTTGTAACATGTCACAAGTTTACACTGGATTAAAAAAAAGGACATTTTGATATTTTTGAAGGTTTCTAGGCAATTTGTTGGTCTGTATTGGTGTTTGGATGTTATTGTTGAAGACCTAGAAAGTTTCTGCAGTAGGAAACAATTCACATTTCAGTGGGTTGGGTTGGTAATTACATGAATAAGAAAAACAGTACCTTTACTTTGGAAAATATATTTGGAACAAAATAAAAATCATAAAAATATTTACCATAAATTAGAAATACCTTAAATATATGATCTGCCTTACTTGAAAATTGTCATATTCTTTAGGATTTTAAACTCTCATCACTCTTATAGGATGTTTTATTGTGCAGGTTTTTATTTAGGATCCTTGCAATTTGCTGTAGTTTTCAATCTGAACTAATCATCTCAGTCAAGTTGTGTTCTTCCTAAGGCCATCTTTAGATAGATTATTCTAGCCCTACATATTGTCCTGTGTTTGAATTACAGAGCAGCTTTATTGAGGATCCAATATATTACATTATGAGGACACATGTAAAACACCAGTGAGAAACAAAAGTTTTCTTCTTCTTAGCTTGTGATTATCTGCTACATGTGGAGGTCAGGGGTTGCTTTGCACTGGTGCACTATTATTAGAGTTAAGCTGTCTGTCATCTGATCAGTACTAGTGCAAAGGTCCTGAAAAATGCTGGTTCATAATGGCCATAAAGAAAGACCTCTCAGAGAAAAGTTTAAAATAAATGCAGTTAATGGGCTCAAATAGACCTTCTGTCCCATACGGATAGGAGGAGATTTGGCAGGGGATCTCTGGAGCACAAAAGCAGTGTTCCAATAATGGTAGCCCAAATGGTTGAAAACATTTCACATCAGAAACTCTTTGTCAATATAGTAAAATTCAACAGTTCACACTGTGAGATCCCCATCATACCCCAGGCAATGAGGAAATCACCTAGCACCTGAGCTTTGCTGCTCAGGTCTCATGAGAGTGCTCTTACACCTCCCACAGAACAGGCATCCCCCCAGCCCCACCATGCCAGCAGCACAGCCCCAATATCAGCATGGTGCTGCTTGGAGAAATACAGTTCAGCACACATGAAGGCTTTGGAATTGGAGCCCAAAGAGGTGAAGTCCAAGCTTAGCTAACATGTAAGTCAGACAGCAGTGTGGGGTCATGGGATGGCTCTGCTCTGAGAGCCTACAAGGCACCCTGCTTCAGGAATATATGGCAAACTGGAGGGATTTGTCAGGGAGCTGAAGAGACTGATCTGTGCCACCTGAGCATCCTCCTTTTTTCAATGTAGATAATGAATATGGGAATTACCAATAGAAAACATCTCACATGGTATCAATACTGCAAACTCTTTCTGCACTTGAGAATGCCTTGTGTAATTTAAATAGTTTTAATGTTCAGAAGTCTTTCTTGTTTTATGAAGAAAGCAGGTAAAAATTTTGGATATAATTGTAACATCCACTTATAGCAACAAAAACTAGTTGAGAAAATCTAAACAAGTCTATCTCCATACCGTAGCCTGTCCCTGCTTCTCTCACAGGTGTACTGTCAACAGAGAAACAAGCCATTAATCAAGTGTCTGTTAATTTTAGTTTATATTGCTGCCCTCATTTCTTCTCCTTTCATGCCATTCTCCTGCTCCTTTTGCCTTTTCCTTCCCCTTCCATTGCCATCAGAGCCTGCCTACCTCACTCACCTGTTCTGTAACTGAAGCTGTTCGGCTGCTTTGGCATGTGATGGAAAGGGCATCCTGAATGTCACCTCCTCAGCCAGGACCCACAGTTCACATATCTTTCTCTGACATTTGCTGTGGAGATAGGAGGAATTTGAGTAACCATAGAAATCTCATGCACACTCAACAACTCATGTTCCTCTTCTAAATGTGAAAGTGCTGTGTATTAACTGTCTCTAATGTCTAGCTGATTTTTCCCTCCTTCTTCACTTTTCTTTGCAAGACTGTTACTTTTACTCAGTGGGCAGCTACTTAGGTGTCATCAGAGCAAAGTTTAAAATCTGCTGTTGAAACTTCCCAAGTAGGAGACACTTCTTTTTCCCCTGCTGTGAGGTCAGATAATAACTGTATCAGGCATTGCAGAAATTAGTCTCCAAACAAAGGAATAGGATCAGAAGATAGCAAGGCCATCTCAGTCCATTCATAGCTAGCCTGAGATACAAGGAGGTTCTGAACAGCAACAGACACAAAGGTCAGCTAGCTCACTTGTGTTTTGTCTTTACAACAGCCAAACCAGTAACTGGCCCAATGTACCTTACATATTACTAGGTTAGTTAGTCTTTTATGTGTTAGGCTCATCACTGGCTTTTCCCTAGAAATAATCCCCAGGTCCTTTCCTACTCCAACCTTTTTAGCACTGCTCATCTGGAATAGTAGCTCAAATCACTGAAGGACGTGTCTTACCCAGATAAACCACAAACATTTACCCAGACTAGATATGCTATGCCAGGAACAGAGAAAGCACTCATCATATTCCATTTAATTCAACACAACACCCACCTTTCAGTAGAATAAAAAGAACTTATTATGTGAAAAGTGTCCTTACCATCTCCAGGATCCAGTGCCCAGCCACATCTTAGCAGAAGTGTCAGAATGAGAAGCTTTGCACCAGAGAATTAGTGTTCCGGCATTTCTCCTTGTCTCATGCCAGGATTCCTGAGAGGTCTTATTTTACCCAGGGATCTTCAGTATGAGGCTACACATTCCTTATTAGTCTGTTCATTAAGGATCTACAGGCACAAAGATCCCTCTTGGCATATTTTATAAATATTAACAGCATAGCTGAGAACAGCATTTGCAAGCTGCAAATCCCATCAGGAATTTTCTTCAAGATTAGTGTAAAAACTAACACTGAGCAGTAAAAAATGCTGAACGTCTTTCATTCTTAGCGAGAAACTTGGGTGCTTATCTTTGTGTTTTGTGAGCAATTCAGAATTATGAGACAACCTATTTTGTTGCATGTTGATATTTTGATTCCTTTAAGCTAAAAACTTGTCATATGCTAGCACTCTTATTCCCAAGAGAAATTATTCTAGTAACCCTGGGGGTGTTAAGTCCATTTCCTAAATCCATGTGTTAACCTATTTTGGCAACAAGAAGAAATGTGTATGTATTCCAGCTGTAGAATTTGGATTAGTTCTTTTTCTGGGTTCAGTCTACTGAAACTAAGCTATTTCTATAACCAGAACGGAGAGAATGATTTTAAACGTTCAAATCTTGAGAGTTTTTGCTTTACTTACATAGAGAGACTTTAGATCTGAAAGTGCTTGGGACACAAAGGAATTGTATAGACAGTTTGGACAAAGGGCATTTTGTGCTATGAAGTGTGGATTTTGCAAGGAAACATCTTGTATATCTCATCTCAATCTATTCACACATCATCTGGAAATCACTTGATTTTCTGAACAGATGACCAATATTTTGTCAAGAGCCAGTGACCAAACCCTGTGTTTTTTCTGCTTCACAGAAGAGAATGAAACATTAGATGATCTGTGGAGAACTCCTGGAGTATCCACCTTTAGAGGAAGTGTGATCCAGAGTAAAGCAATAGGGACGTGTAAAATTTAACTCCAGGATCTCTGGTCATAATGGAAGCTGACTATCCCTCTGTGTAGGGAAGAACAGTACCATATACTTTTGTCTTGCTATTTATTCAAAGCATTCTGCGGTTAATGTCTTACACTGAATCCTAGGCCTCTTGTTTCCTTCAGTGGAAATCAAATAACCTTTTCAAGCGGTAAGTTCCTGCCTAACAGAACTGCAGTGCAGGATGGCCACTTTGGGGTCTAAAAATAATCATAGGATATGATGAAGAAAGAACAACAGATGATGTTTCAGTTAGATATCTTTGAAAGATGTCATAGAGAGTGAATAGCCTGAAGGTTTTACTTATGAAGTCTGATTTTAATGCCCACTTTTGTGTTTGATTTCTGGAGACTACAAGGCTGTACTGACTGTAAAGTATTGCCAAAAACTTGGAACTGATGAAATATAATGATGCCCATTGAAAAGCTGATATATTGCTATCCTCAGCTTAACAATAGGTTTTGATGAGTTCTCTTCAACTCTGCAATCAATGGAGCAGTGTTTTGTTAAGAGGCTGTGACTGGGGAGGAGATGGGAAAGCCTTGTCCTGCCTGCTTCACTGTGGGTCAGGTGAAGTCTTCTGAAAGGAAGACTGGGCCTTACCTGATAGCAGTTAAACAGGACAGCAAGATGAAAGGTAACTTCCAGAGTGAAGGGGAAAACAGAAGTGCAAGACAGACATCTGAACATAGGGACCTGCAGCAGACTGCTCAGAATAGCAGGGAGCAGGCACACAGTCAGGTGTCAAAAGTATCAGCTAGAAGGATGTCCAACAGACTGGAAAGGTTTGCAGAGCTTGCTGAACCCAGACAACTAAATATTCCACAGCTGAATCCAATACTGGAGGAGAGAACCTGCTCCAGAAGGGCACAAAGGGCAGGGAGAATTTTTTGTTATATGCTTTCTTACTCCGACTATTTTTCTAATTTAATTTTTTTTTTTTTTTTTTGTATGAAAGACCTGTGCCTCTCATCTGTAACTGTTGGCTTAACTAGGTTCTTCTTCCAGCTCCCCAGGTCCTTTCTTCTCTGAGGTTAGCAGAGGTTCTGTCAGAGGTACTCTAACACCTCAACAAAATTTAAAAGATATTATTTGATTATACTTTTTTAGTAACAGGGACAAGATATGAAGTCAGTGGCATAAATTTATGCTGCCATGTCTAGGGAAGAACTAGAGTTAGTCTGTGAAAAGAAGCAACATCCCAGCATGAAAGGCATCAGTAAGGATCAGCTGTTACAATTTTTTAGTGATAAACCTTCCAGTGTTGTTTTCCATAAACATATATTAGAACACTAATATATTTTGAGCACTCTTAGCAAAGGAATTTAACAATATTAGCCAGAGCCCTTATACTTACTGTGTACTTCTGCTATGGAAACCTAGCCATTTCCTGCAATGAGCACATGTGAATAGTATGAGCATGAGATATGGGTGTCCAGTGACACCACAGGCAGTCCAGACACAGCTTCTTCTCTAAAATGGCTCTCCAGAGGAGAAGCGGGAACAAACTGTGAGCTGCCAGTTGACAGTGCCCTGTGCTGTTCAGAAGTCAGGGCTGTTCTGGTGTTCCTTCCTGCGGATCTGCCATTTGAGTCCACTGTGGGAAGATGAAGGGAAGCAGGATTTCCGTTGTGTGTCAGCAGGAACCAGGCCTAAATCAAACTTTTTGGAGTGGGAGGAGAGGAGGTTCCTCCTTGGGAGCAAAGAGCTAGGCAGGCAAAATGCCTTTTTTCCTTCATTATGCTCTACCTCAGCTTTTCTATTCCTTCCTCTTGCTGGATCTGATGCCTTCCTACCTAGCCAGGCAGGTCTGCTGTCCCTAGGGACAGCTGTCACCTGCAATGAATATCTGCAGGGGAAGTCATCTTTGATACAGATGTCCCAACATCACACTTGAAGCCAGCTTGGAGCCCTAGAGCTGCGCCTGAGTAGCCCAGTGCAGAAGGCAGTCACTTGTACCTTCAGCAGGATTTTTGGAAGTTGTGCTATTCTGATAGTAGTAGCTCCTTTTGTTGAAAGTCGTGTGATGTTTCTTAGTGACTTTTGCTTGACTTTTCCAACCACGCAAAGTGGACGACAGCCACTCACACTGTCTGAATATGATTCTGTTTGTATACATATAGGACAATGAATGTAGTTATGACCCAGTAGGAAAGCACTGTTGGCTGCATTTGCTCTGCAGAAAGCTCTTGGGGCCCAGCCCCCTCAGTGAGGGAGTCACAAAAAAACATTGAAATGAGAAAATGTTATGCAGAAAGCCAGTGGAAAAATGAAATTTCACAGAAAGACAGACTAAGTTTCAGCAAGTATTTCTCATTTCCCTGATCTGCTTTTTGACTTTGTTGCAATGAAGTTAGGTGCCAGGACAAGTTCTCAGCAGGTGGGACGGCACAGACTGCTCTGCACTCCCATATGTCATTAATACAGAACACGCTGCACTCTGAAGTGTTGTGTGTGTATAAAAAGTGTGGGACTGCAGATATCCTGCAAATCTGCATGAAAGGGGTCAGGATTTCACCACAATTCTCAACTTTCATTTCCAAAGGACACAGCTCCTCTTGGGATTTTTCCTCTTTGAGACTGAAAAGGAAATGTTAAAGAGAAGAGTGTTAATCAGCAAGTAAAGAACACCACTCCATTCTGAAATGAATGATGCTGTAATGAGTTTGCCTCTTGGATTCCTTATAAGTGTGACAGCTGAGATCAGCTCAAGCCCTTTCCATTCCAGCAAAACTATTGCTGAATCACCTTCTCATATACAACGCACCCACATTACTGCATATTCTCTCTCCACTGCCTGTCCCTCCATAGAGAGGCTCCCCACTCATTTCTTCTTCCTCTCTTTACATCCCCTATTCTGCATTACCCCATCTCAGTTTCCCCACTGATCAGTGGTCTCTTATTCTTCTTGCCCTCACTCACCCGAACATGACCTGCCCTTGATGGGATGTCCGTCATGCTGCATGGCAGCCCTTTCCCTGCCCATGCACAGGATAGGACAGGCACACAAGCCCTGCACCTCTGCTCTCCCGGCTGCACCCATGCTTAGTTCATGGAGGCCCATGGTCTGTCAGAGAGTAACACACCCATGCAGACATTCCCTGTCCCTCCCAGGCCCTGAGCACCTCCCAGTTCCTGGTTGGGGCATCACCTGAGGACGAGCAGCTGAAGTAACCTCTCCCCAGGCACAGGAGACACTGCTGTCTGACTAGGCACCTGAGCCTGCTCTCCAGGCCATTGACCCACAGGAGGAGGTTTCCTACTGGAGCACAAACTGAGCAGCTCTGAGCCCTCTCCAGACTCCCAGGGCTCACTCGCAGGCATTGTTTGCTTTATCTTATGAGCTTCATGCTGAGGGAGATAAGTAGGTCACTTGGAGTCACACTTTTAATCTTCAGCTAGTGGCAGTAGTAAGGTACTTATCTACACCAAATTTCATTCTACAATGCATCTTGTTGTCCCTCTGAATCTCTTTCTACCTGCATCTTTCCCATGCCATGGCACTGTGTAAACAATAAAATCTTGCAAGGCATAGATCAGAGGATGTGTCCATCATATAAGGTACAATCAGTGTTATGTTGCAATCTACTAATGCTTATTGACTTGAATTCTCTTCAAAGATAGTCAGTAAGAAACAAATGCCATAGCAGCTAATCTTCAGGAAAAGTTGCATGACAGAACTCAGGAGTCACAATTTCTCTGTACAAGGCACGATGCTACCTAACTTTTGGAGTTCCTTTATGACTGGAATGAATCTATAAACTAGGACTTCCTAATCTTCTCCCCACTGAGCAGATGCCCTACTGGATAAACAAGTCTCCCCAAGACATGTCTGAAATTGCTGGGACTGTACTGAGAAACCTAGTGAAAAAGTGGAAGCTAATGAGACTGCCAAAGGTATTTGATGAGCATATAAAAATGATAAATTGCACAGAATTTCACTGCTGCACCATAATGAAAGAAGAAATGGGATGCCACAGTTTATTCTCTACTGTACTGAAATTTGCCAGCTGCCAAAGGGCAACCTGTTTATAGTAAGATTTAACCTAGAGAAGATGAAAGAACTTCCGAGGCGAATATAAGAAATTACTTCAATCACTTCTTTCAAGTTGTAAAACAGAATGGATGAGTACTATATAAAGATCTGGGGCCTGTGATCACTTTTCCTAGGTTTATTTTTGGCAGGAGGTTCTGACACCTGAACAAGGGCCATGAGGTTTCTTCCACTAATGATCACATTGAAACTCATGGATAAAAGTGATGAAGGTATCACACTTAGAGGCTGTGAAATTTCCTTCCACACTGGAATGTTATAAAACTAAGTCTCCAGTTCACAATGCAAATCTAAAAATAAAACTCATTGTGAGATTCTGCCTGGCCATAGGCTGGAAATCTGTGTCTATGTGCATATTTTCACTTTTACTGTAACATGTTGCTGAGTATTCTCTCTCTCTGTGTCTGCTAACACAGAGCCTGATGGAGAAGTCATATCTTAAGGGCTGGCAGAGAGTGAGGCAGCTGCCTGATCTGTTTCTCAAGATGGTTCTATTTTCAGCATGCCTGAGTCTCTTCTTCATGGGAAATGTCAGCACTGCACCACCTTGCCCATGCCGCATTGCTGAGCAGGACATTCTGTATCCAGGGTCTGCTCTCACTCTGCCTCTTCTCTTTTTGATCGTGCTGTGCTTTGCTTTCAGCTGCAGTGGAGTACAGCCCTGCAGAGACAGTAATAGGACTGGGAGAAAATAGTGGTGGGCAGGATCTATTTAATTTTTCTTTTTGCATTAAGGCATTGTTGCTTCTTTCAGCAGATCCTTTAGCAAGAGCTAGCATTCAAATAGCTGCCCTTCATGATATACCATATTTCAGAAAGACAGCAAAGCAAAGGCTGTGTAGCCCAGAAGCTTTTCACAAACACTCATAGGAGTGGCTAGATGATTAAACACTATGATTTTCTTTGCAGGAGTTTCCTGTGCTATGGAACATGGGCTTTCAAGGATAGGCTGCCTGCAAGCTTTCATTAACATCATTATTATTCTCTAGAAAGAACCGTTAGAGGATATGGTTACAAATGATCATGCACAGACATTCTCACTGGCAAAGAAGCAATGAACTTTTTTCCTTCTAGTCTCTTTTACATGTGTTGTCTTCTGATTTCTTTTCCTTTTGCAACATCTTCAAGTCTAATCCAAGTGGCAAAGTTCTTTCCTTTCTAAACCTGTACTGGGAATTCATGTCTATCTTGTGATTGACATCACATGCTCTGTCACAGCTGCCATTGCCATCAATCATTTTTTCTTTCTTAAAATACATGCGTTTTAATAGCATCTGTGGAAAAGCAGGGAATTTTTGATTGATGAGAATTGGAAAAAGCAAATTGTATGATATTAAATTGGAAAAAGCAAATTGTATGATATTACAGTTTTCAAATGAAATGTTAGATGTTAAATATGCCTTATTTTTCTTCACACTTAGCAAAAAGTTTTAATTACTGTTTGCTCCAGAAGGACTTACTGAATTTACACTGCCATTCATTTTATTTGCATTGAATTGTTTAATGTCAAGCACTGAGCAGTTTACTGTTCAACCCTGTTGAACACCTATATCCTTGATGGTCCTGATAAATTAGCAATCATGTTAATTGTACAGCCCAAGTAACAGAAAAACAGACAAATGTGCTATGTGTAGTCTGTAAAGGCAGCTCAAAGGTGGGTACACTTTTGAAGAATCTTTGTAATTAGAATTTTAAGGACAGATCAAACCCTTAAGTCTGCAACCATATGATGAATTTTGCTAACTTTTAGGAATCTCCCTAAATGTGATTTAATACCAATTTCTTGCAGTGATATTTTAAGCTCTCAGTTATAAACAAAGCTTGAGAGAACAAACAGTAAAAAGAGCTCAGTTGAAAGTTGAGTTCTTAACCATTTAACAACACCTTGTTCCTTTTTGAGCAGTAATCTGCACCTATATCCACACTGAAGGCTACTAGCAATTGGTTCCACAGACTTCTGCCTATGTAGGACCTGTGAAACATCTTAAACACTTCATTTTAACAGCTTTCTACATCTGCTGGTGAGGGTAGTCCATTTACTGGATGGATACATCGAAGCCAGCCCAGATCTTGTGGAAATCTTCCAGTGCTCCCATGTAAGCAAGGTTCCTTTGTCTCCTAATCAGATGATTATAGGCCTTGTTTGCCTGTGAGGGTGGAGTTCACAACATGTAATCCCAGAGCAAG
The DNA here is from genome assembly GCF_030463565.1 of Pelecanus crispus. Classification (NCBI taxonomy): domain Eukaryota; kingdom Metazoa; phylum Chordata; class Aves; order Pelecaniformes; family Pelecanidae; genus Pelecanus; species Pelecanus crispus. The sequence goes on along the minus strand of NC_134654.1, from coordinate 15,522,252 downwards.
GAGAACAGACAGGAAATATGCACTTTTTGCCGTGTGTGTCAGGAACACAATATCTCAGTGTATTCCAGAAAATTTCTGTCAAGACACAGATGAAAGGGCTGAGGAATTTGCTGATGTGTGTTCATATCAAATCATTCAAGCAGATATCAGATGCTCTTACACCACTCTATGTCTGGTTAGTACCTCAGTCTTATGCTGAAGTTACAGCCATCTCACTCAATGCATGTTCATCTTCTAGTGCTCATCATAAGTTTAAACCACAAATCAAATGGACTTATTTTTTTGCAGCACCTAGCTGCCAGACAGTTTAGATGCACATAGTGTGAAGTTCCTACACAATACAAAATAGCAACTATGATCCATGAGTCTTCTGCTCACAACCAACTACAATCCCTGCAAAGATGCTGATTGTTCCAATGCTGCTCAGGTCCTTCCTGCAGGAGCTAAGAAACACTTTTCTTGCTTGTAGAGGGACTGAGAAGGATCTTTTTACATGCTTCCTTTCTGCCCCAGTAATACTTCTTGATATTTTAGAGCAAGAACTCATGTATTAAAAAAAAGAAAAACCAAACTCATTTCAATTGAGTTATTGATATATCAATTGATATATGCCTCCTCTGGCACGCATATATCCATTTTCAATTATACTTCTTTTGCTGATTATCTCCTGTCTAGGCAAAACATGGACAGTCTTGATCTCTTCATTTTATTTAAGTGAAAAATGCATAGTGAAATCCTCACAGCCATACTTCATATATAGAGAACAAGATTAAGCTCTCTCATGAAGAAGAAACACTACTTCTTTTCAGGAAACTTAGGAACCAAGATGTATGTCTGCAAATTCCTAATTGTCTATTTGGGAACTCTGATATATTAACTTATTTTCAGGCTTGCCTTTCTGAAAGTCTTCTGCAAGCTAAGGCAGGACGTGAAAGTAACAACATTAATTGGTCCAAGTTGTAGCACTGTCAGTAACGGAGTCAGTGTCTCCAAGAGGCTACTGAAAGTTTTGGATCTGCTTTTGCACAGCTCTAGGATAGTGAACCATGCAGTCTCAGCACTCCCCATCTGACAGCTTGGCTGTTGAAACATGTCTGTTCATTCTCTGTGGGCTACTCTGCTTAACCAAGTAGACTGTGTTACTTGTATGTAACTTTTAGACCTGTAGAGATTTAGTGCTAGTTATCTTTGGTACATCATAGCCCTATTGCCTAGCTGATCTAAAAGCTGTTTGCTGACCTACTGTGTTGTTCAGGCAGTGGGGGAGGAGTTATGGAGATGCACAAGTGAGGAACAATTCCTCTTCTTCCATTTTATGGGCTGTCCCGCATAGGAAATGTTACCATTGTCTGAGTCTAAGGGTACTTTTAAAAAATGTTTTAGTTTCTAACACTGGCTTGTGTGGGCAGAGCAGATGCTACACCCAAGCACCCCATCCTAAAAGCACTGCTGAATGATTGTCAACACCTGGAGACACCTCAACTCACTGGCCACTTCCCTTTCAAACTAGACCTTCACTCAGCTGACTGCATGCCCAGAGCTGCCTGGCCATGTGCCTCACTCCTGCCTGTTACACAGCTGGGTCCACATCCTAGACAACACAACAGCAAAAGCCCGGAAGAGCTCTACTGAGAAGACTGGCTTTGTCATTGACCACTGGGAAGTCAAAGATTTTCAGTCCCCAGCCTGAGGGGAAAATACCCCCAGCTTTCATGCCCTGGGAGAGGCCTCAGCCATTCCTTGCTCTTCTTGCATGGTCTTCTAAACACTGGGCTCTGAGATGCTAAGACCTTTCTGTCCCCTCCTTGGTCAGGACTGAGAGCCACTGGGCTGCTGGACACCACATGGCACCCCAGCACCCCAGGGACTCAGCTGCAAGAGCCCCTCAGAACAATGGCCTGCTGGCCCCGTGCTGGGGAGCACAGTTGCACTCTAGGTCCTGCTGGATGGAGGTGCCCCTGCCAGCACCCCTTGGTGCCTGCTCCCCAGAGAGGCAGGACTTCAGATGCACCCCTGCACTGACCATTTCCCACTGGCTGGCTCTGGGCTCCTCCTGGGCAGGGTGCAGGGTGTTTCCATCAGCCTCCCCATTCCCTGTGTATGGAGCCCAGCGGTGAGCTCTGGATTTGGGCTCCGAAAAAGTGGGCACTGCAGCGCTGCAGCCCTCCTTGGAATAGGCTTCACAAGCACAGGACATTGCCTGATGCTGGTTATTACAGCAGATCCATGCACCATCCATGCATGTGTTATCCACTGAGCTCTTTTAATAACCAAAATGCCAATGACCAGGGGAAGAATGTGTTTAGATCTGACACAATTTAAAGGAGCTCAAGTAAGTACTGTTACATATTTCCTCTGGCTGAACTCTGTAAATCAGGAATTTAATCTTTTTGCTCAACTGAAAACACTTCCGTTTTTACAGACACAGGGATGTTGTGATTTTTAGCTGTTAGAATCAGAAGGTACTTTTTGACCTTTTGTTCTTATAAGTTATTTAGTAGATGCCACAACAGTTTGCAACTTCTTGTTCATTATTAAAGACATGCAGAATGTCTTTAGATATGTCAGCTTTCTGAGAAATTTAGTATCTTTGAAATATAGTATCTTTTAAATATAAGGTACCTTTATATTTATCTTTATAATATCTTTATATCCATCAGCATCTCTATTTATCTCAAGACCCTGGAAATCACCTCAAGCGCTCTATACATGAGCTGTATTTCAAGAGCTGATATATTGTCTCTGCAGGAATCTGAGCTACAATAGGTTTCTGGCATTCTATTTTCAAGAAAAATACCTTGGTTTTAGTCACAATAAGTTGTAGGTTTTGATATACTGTTATTTTTCAAGTCTTATAAAGAATTATAAACTTATAAAGTTTATAAAGAATTATAAACCTCAAAGCATCATGTGAAGGAGATAAATGCTATTACCTGCATTGTATAGTTTGAATTGTTGCAGCACTGTGTACCAAACAATCTATCTTCGATGGATCAGAAAGTCACCCAAAAATATGTCAACATACTCCATAAATCCTGCCTCCAAGTTCTCTAAGTGCCTTAACTGATCGAGATTCCCTCCTTAATTTTCTTGTCAAATTATTTATAGTAGATATAGCCACATAGTTGGTAAGATATAAAAAATTTCTAATTATATCTAGTCAAATCAAATGACAATTATGTCTTTAGGTAAGTCTGCCAAACAATGATTTGCCAAAGAAGGTTGGCCAAAAATGCTTTGACCGAAGAAAGAGGAAGAATCCAGAGCATCTGCATACCAGACTCTATAAAATCTCCGTGGGACTATTTTGCCCTGCTCTCACTGAAAGTTTCATGGTAAGTGTATGGGTTCTGTAGGATTGCAGAGACTAACCAATTTCTTTTTATCTTGCATGTCTCACTGGATTCTGATTACTTCTGATAACCAGAAGGGAGGGCTTGCTTCTGATAGATGAAATTTTCAGCCTGCTTTCCATGGCATCTTTTTATTTCCAACTTAAAATTTATCTCTGGAACACTATGGAACACAAGAAGAAAGTTACCAACTTGTTAATATACCAGGAACTGACTTAGAACCTCTGCTGTCATGACAGGCAACAGCCTAAGATATTAACTGTTAGTCCAATTACCTTGAGGTAATTTTACTATATTCATTCCCCATTTTTTGTATTCATATCCATTGCAGAAAAGATTGGACAGAGCCTGATAAGATGTATACAGTGTGAAAGTAAGTAAAATGGCTTTCCACAAATCATAGGCAATGAAAGGACTTCTTGGAGACTCATCACTGATAATTAAGGACAACAGAAGTGAGAGATTTGCTTTAGGTTTAGTTCTTCAGTATATCAATACTAAAATGGTAAAACACTGACCAATATGATAATATTGAAAAATTATAATAATTATTAAAAATTATGTTCATAGTTAGAAGATTAAAATTTAGAATTCTGTCTCATTCTCAAGTGAGATGTAAGTACTTACGTGTTGAAAACAAAGCTAGCTTTCAAAATGTTATTGAAAATGACATACTAGTTTAAATACTGGAAAGACAGAAACTGCAAGAGATTTCATCACCAGCACAGAAAACTAATGTCTAACTGATGGTAAGTGTCTTCTTTCCCCCTCAGAGTCTTCTGCTGACCTGTCTTCAGTAGAGTGCAAACATGACTTCTCCAGACTCTGAGATGGCCGTCTTTGGAGAGGCAGCTCCTTATCTCCGAAAGTCAGAAAAGGAGAGAATTGAGGCCCAGAACAAGCCTTTTGATGCCAAGTCATCCGTCTTTGTGGCCCATCCTAAAGAATCCTTTGTGAAAGGGACAATCCAGAGCAGGGAATCAGGGAAGGTCACTGTCCAGACTGAAGCTGGAGAGGTGAGCAAAATGCAAGGCTTGAGAACGTAGTTTAATTCCCACTCTGGGCTCTTAGCTGAGATACACGTATCTCTTTCTTCCTCTGACAGACCCTGACTGTGAAGGAAGATCAAATCTTCGCCATGAATCCTCCCAAGTATGATAAAGTTGAGGACATGGCCATGATGACCCACCTTCACGAACCCGCTGTGCTGTACAACCTCAAAGAGCGTTATGCAGCCTGGATGATCTATGTAAGTACCGGCAGCAGTCTTCCTTTGGATAGCTAGGAGGAACTGCTCTGCCAGGTTAAGTGGAAGCCCATGAGCTGTCTCCCTTCCTTGCAGACCTACTCAGGTCTCTTCTGTGTCACTGTCAACCCCTACAAGTGGCTGCCAGTGTACAACCCGGAGGTGGTGTTGGCCTACCGAGGCAAGAAGCGCCAGGAGGCCCCCCCACACATCTTCTCCATCTCTGACAATGCCTATCAGTTCATGTTAAATGGTGAGTAGCTTGATATCCCTTCTAATGATATTGTAGTGTGCACTTCAGGAAAAATCTTCCTTTTCTCTGCAGATAATCTTTGAATACATGGAGTCATCTTTACATCATATATGTCAGCTGGGTAAACTAGCATACCCATCTTTAAATGAGCACACTGGGAATGTTGTAGAGGGAAGTCTAGAAATTAAGTTTCGTAATTGCAGAGTAAAAAGTCTGATGGAAAGCAGAATTAGCAATGTTACAGAAGTGTTGCTGCTCTATCTTAACAAAAAACATGGAATCAAACATTACAAACATAATATCCATATCAGATAGTGAGAAATAATCACTATAAATTGAAGTTCCAAATCCACGTAAGTGCACTGTCAGACCTTTTTTACTGCCTTAGAACCCCAAATGATAAGGAATTGTCATATGAAGGAGACAGAGACTAAAAGGTAGGAGATACAATGGAAAGTGGAAAATTGGCAGAATGGTTAGGTAAGAAATGGCTATTACATCTCAAGAACAGGATCTCAGACTTACAATGAATAATGCTACAGAAATTTTGGCTCAGTGCTCAATAGGGCAGAAGAAAACAAAATGAACTTCAGGAATTACTTAAAAAAAATAAAAGAGAGAACAAAAAGAGGAATAGTTCCATCATATCATATTCCATAAAAAAGTGGAACATTGACATCATGAATAGTGCAGTGAGTTCTAGTTTTCTTACATTAAAAAAGGAGACAGCGGACCTGGAAAAGTTCACTGAGGGATAAACTAATATTCATAGGCATGAAATAAATTCAGTATGAATAACAATTAGGTAGGTAAGGACACTTTGATGACGGAGAAGAGGAAACTGACGGGATATATGAAAGAAATTCGTAAAATCAATAGTTGTATAGGAACCAAGAGTTTTATAAAAAGCAGAATCAGAATTCATTCTTTCCTTCTGTCTAACATTTGAACTAGGAAGCATTGAAACAACTATCAGTTGAAAAAATTTTAAAAAAACAAAGGGAATTACAAATTGCATGCGACATTCTTAAGTCCTGGATATTCTTTGTCACAGAAAATGATATGTCCTAAAGGTCTATTTCAATGACTAACACAAGGAGATGAATTCATGCAAAGTCTACCCAAATCATTACATACAATTATACTATGCCTGGCTCAAAAAATCCCTGAACTCAGGAGGGCCCATGGCCTGTTCTCAGAAGGTTCTTGGGTCCCCAGAAAGATATGATTCATTTTATGTTAAAAGTTTTAGTCACTTTAATCATACTGACATTACAAAATAATGTTTGGTTTTGGTTCTTTCTTATATACAGAAATATCAATCTTGATTTAAAAAGAATTATCTTAAAAAGAAGCTAATGTATTTTATCTTAAAGAAATATCCAAATAAAACTTTATTTTTTTATTGGGGGAACTTCAAAAAATCCAGAAAGGGATTAATGTTGCATTTCCAGGATGTGTTAATTGGGAATTGGCTATCTAGTGTTCCTACACTTGTAAGGAAGCTTCAGCTCACAGTTAGTTTCTCTCATAGATTTTGATTTCCCTGCAATAAGGAGCAGTAGGAAAACTCTTTCCATCTTTTCACAGATCGCGAGAACCAGTCGATCCTGATCACGTACGTACGCTCCCTGCCCGGGTGCCTGCTGGGCTGCCGGGTGCCAGGGGACCTGCTGCCTGACCACACGCCCTCTGCTTCTCTCTTTGGTTTCACAGTGGAGAATCCGGTGCAGGCAAGACTGTGAACACAAAACGTGTCATCCAGTACTTTGCAACAATTGCAGCGAGTGGGGAGAAGAAGAAGGAAGAGCAGTCTGGCAAAATGCAGGCGAGTCAGGAAGAACAGACTGAACACTTGGCGTGTAATTGCCGTGTCAGCTAAACACTGTAACTGAACAATTATCATCCTGCTTGAGGATGAAATCATTAATTAATAGATACTAGCTTGAATCAATGCTTTCCTCTGTTCCCGACATGATTTTTAGAAAGGATAACCAGCAATAATTATTGTCCTGTAGGGAACGCTTGAGGATCAAATCATCAGCGCCAACCCACTGCTGGAGGCCTTTGGAAATGCCAAGACCGTGAGGAATGACAACTCCTCACGCTTTGTAAGTTGTTGCTTTGGACAAAATCTCTCCCTCTCATTAGAAGATAAGTGATGGCCCTAGCAGTATTCCACATAAAGGAGACGTCAAAAGAACCCACCCAGGCTGAAATGCTGCTTGTTCTCTGTAACAGGGCAAATTCATCAGAATCCACTTTGGAGCCACAGGCAAACTGGCTTCTGCTGACATTGAAACTTGTAAGAGACTCTCCTGGCCTGATGCCATTCTTTCCCAAATTCTCACCTCCATGTGCGTTCCTGTGCCTAACTCTGTCCTACTGTCCTTGACAGATCTGCTGGAGAAGTCCAGAGTCACTTTCCAGCTCAAGGCAGAAAGAAGCTACCACATATTTTATCAGGTCACCTCCAACAAGAAACCGGAGCTGATTGGTAGGAAGGATCATTATGTTTTTTTGAGGATGATCGCTGAGCAACAGTTCCCTCTGTTACCTGGCTGGCAAAATTAAGCCGGTGCCTTGCTTTTTCCTGCTTTCAGACATGCTCCTCATTACCACCAACCCTTACGATTTCCACTTTGTAAGTCAAGGTGAGGTGACTGTTCCCAGCATTGATGACCAGGAGGAGCTCATGGCTACAGATGTAAGTACTAGAAAGAAAATATTTTTAATGGGATTGTTACGGTTGTTAGGCAATGTTTTTCCTTCATTGTTTTGACTGCAGAGTGCCATTGACATCCTGGGCTTCACTGCTGATGAAAAGACTGCCATCTACAAGCTGACAGGGGCTGTCATGCACTACGGGAACTTGAAGTTCAAGCAGAAACAACGAGAGGAGCAGGCAGAGCCAGATGGCACAGAAGGTCCTTAGCAACTGACCTTTTAATAAAGAAATCAGTTTTGGGAAGATAATTTTTTTTTGGACCGGACAAAAGCTATAACTTAATCAAGTGAAAACTAAGTAATGTTTCATTTAGTGCCCATGAAGATGTGAACCTGATTCTCTGATCCCTCGCCTATCTTACTGAATGGTACTCTGTCAGTTAGCTTTTTGATGGGCTAGTTTCATGTATTTTGCCATTTAGCATGCAGAGGGTTTTGAGAAGCTTTTTTGAAGAGGCAGCTTCCCTAGTTTTGTACATAGGCTCTAGAATTAACTCTGGCATGCACATACTTCTCTTATGGCAGTGCAGACCGTGGCCTATTTAAATACAACTTTCTTAGATCTTGAATAAGATGCCAAGCTGTAATTTTCATGTATTTTTAAAGTGAAAGTTATTGTTTCTGTTTATAAATTTATTTAAAATATTCAAGGAAAGTTTCTTACTGATAACTACTTTCAAAAATATACCAATATTGGCTTTCACAGCTTTTCTGTATGCAATATGCTTGCTGTGATACCAGATTCAAAGATTTGCTGTCAAGAATTTTGAACATTAGCATCATTTCTGAGACATGCACCCATTGATCAAATTCCAGTCTTTATCCAATGATTAAGTTTTTCTTTGTCTCTCTTGTCTTTCAGTTGCCGACAAGGCTGCCTACCTGATGGGTCTGAACTCAGCTGACTTGCTCAAAGCCCTGTGTTTTCCTCGAGTCAAAGTTGGGAATGAATTTGTGACCAAAGGTCAAACTGTGGAGCAGGTAAAATAATTGGTTGTACCTCAGAATTTCTCTTCATACAATTAAAATTCCTTTAAAATGTCTCTGTGTGGTAACTTATGCACATTTCCCCTTTGTTGTAGGTGCACAATGCTGTAGGTGCTCTAGCAAAGGCTGTCTATGAGAGGATGTTCTTGTGGATGGTTTTACGCATCAACCAACAGCTGGATACCAAGCAACCCAGACAGTACTTCATTGGTGTCTTGGACATTGCTGGCTTTGAGATCTTTGATGTAAGGAACATGGATTTCACAACAGCTTGATGGAAGAGACAATAGGTGTTAAGAAAATTCTAAGCCTTCTTTCATGAAGAGTCAGTTTTTTTGTAAAAAATACAATGATCAAGAGATCTCACTATTAGATTGGCCTTTTCAAGCGTTAGATCTTAATAGGAAAGAAACTAATAACACAGCATGCAAGAATATTAAGCTTAGGTAAAAAAAAAGAAGAAAGGAAGAAATGAATGTGAGACAAAGTTATATGGGCCAAAGGCATGGAAAATATTGAAAGAGATTAGAAATGTTTATGCAGTTGGTGGAAATTATTGAAACAGATTAGGAAATGCTCATGTTGATTGTGAGAGAACCCTAAAAGCTTCCATAACAGCACACGGAAATATCTAAAGCCACTCTCTTAAGAACAGAAAAATATTTTAGTAAATTGAGGCAGTCTTCATGATCGGGGTATTGGGAGAGGCAGAGTCTAGTAATAAATTTGTTCTGATAGAAGAAAATGTGCTGAAGTTATTTACTAAATTTGCTTTGGATCTAAGGGATTCCAAAGGGATGAGGGCTACTTATCATAATTAAAGTATCCATATTATATGGAATGATAACAAACAAACAAACAAAATCTCTACGTTACAATGAATTAGAAGTCTTTTCTCTCTTCAGAATGCACGTACAGTCCCACTGAAGGATTTCTGGGAGAACAGATAAGGAAGGGGCCTGGTATTTGAAGAGATACAGAAAGAATCAGAACTACACAGGGAAAAGCATTGTGGTGATGGCTGAACCTTGAAAATATTGATCTTGCTTTACATTTGGCAGTTCAATAGTTTTGAGCAGCTGTGCATCAACTTCACCAATGAGAAACTGCAACAGTTCTTCAACCACCACATGTTTGTGCTGGAGCAGGAGGAGTACAAGAAAGAAGGAATTGAATGGACATTCATTGACTTTGGGATGGACCTGGCTGCTTGCATTGAGCTGATTGAGAAGGTATCCTTCCTGTTCAGGTGCATTAATGTTAGAATTCTCTAATTTTTGAGGGATACATAAAGTTTGTTTATGTCTGGATTAGAATGATAGATTTCAGTTATTAAAGTGCTCTGTATTTCTGTATTTTATAATGTTGCTAGCAATGTTTAAAAGTGAAAAGTAGAAGTGAAACAGCAAGGATGAAAAATGATGAACCTCAGTTAATTTTCTGTGACATACTGTCCAGAAAAGAACAGAAGCAACCATATCTTCTGATTTGTTTCTCAGCTTTCTGGCCTAACACTAGCCTCTTCCAGCTAAGGAACCTGCTTCTCCCTCTTGTCTGTTGTAATGTCTTCCAGCCCATGGGTATCTTCTCCATCCTGGAAGAGGAGTGCATGTTCCCCAAGGCAACTGACACCTCTTTCAAGAACAAGCTCTATGACCAGCATCTGGGCAAGTCTAGTAACTTCCAGAAACCCAAGCCCACCAAAGGCAAGGCTGAGGCCCACTTCTCCTTGATACACTATGCTGGCACAGTAGACTACAACATCACTGGCTGGCTTGAGAAGAACAAGGATCCCTTGAATGAAACTGTCATTGGGTTGTACCAGAAATCGTCTGTGAAGACACTGGCTTTACTCTTTGCCAACTATGGTGGAGCAGATGCAGGTCAGCTCTGTGGAAACTGTATTTTCAGTGTGGGAAAATAATGACAGGAAATCAAACAGGAAAGCCTAAATGTTTAAAAATTGTTTTCTGTAGTTCAATGTTCAACATCAGTATTTTAATATTGTTTTTCCCCTTCTTTTATTTACAGAGGGTGGTGGCAAAAAGGGTGGCAAGAAGAAGGGCTCTTCTTTCCAGACTGTCTCAGCTCTTTTCCGGGTATGTACAGGTTTCCTCACTTTGTCTCTTTTTACCTGAAGAAAGGGAATTTAAAACGTGAAAAGTGATGTTATAATTCTTGAAGTCCTGTAGCAAAAGGGCGAAAAAGATTATGTACTATAGGCAATTTTTCTTTCTGTTTAAATGATGAACTAGTTTCTTCTATTTTTCAACATGAATATTCTCTCATTAATACATGAAAATGAAAACTCTTTCAAATGGTTGAGGATGTTGTCATTGAGATTTTTTTTCTCATACGTCTATTTTTTAAGCTAAATATGATATTGAAATAGTCAATTTCTTTCACCTATTGCACAGAATGTTTTACCAAATAGAGATTTTTGTCTTCTGAGTATTTTCTATATTGCTACCACACATGATTCATAAGTAACGGAGCAGTTCTGAAAAACAGAGAGGCTGGCTTTAAGATTATCACATATAAAAGCCTAACCAGTATATTGATTCAGGAGGACAATCATAGGGAATTATTCATGACTTTCAAAGCCACAAGTCTCAGCCTATCAAATGAGTTATATTCCAGTTTTTTGTAAATGATGACACAGTAACCAAATTATATTTCCTTTTAATAGTAATGTTCAACAGCAAAAGATTGATGAAGGCATAAGCTTTTGTACATTACTATGGACATTTTGCAGTCTAGATTAAATCTGACAAATTGTTAAGTCATATCCATGAATGAAATACATGCAGCTCCAGGGATTCAGATCTTTCGTCTGTTGATCTAAACTTCACCTTGTAATCTCACAGGAGAATTTAAACAAGCTGATGACAAATCTACGCAGCACTCACCCCCATTTTGTACGATGCATCATCCCAAATGAAACAAAAACACCTGGTAAGGGGATCCAATAGCAGGAAAGCTCAAGCCACAGAAGCTCTTCTCCTGAGTATCAAACAATGGGGTAGTCACTAATGGTGGTGTTTGTTAGGTGCCATGGAGCATGAGCTGGTGCTGCACCAGCTGCGATGCAATGGTGTGCTGGAAGGGATCAGAATTTGCAGGAAAGGATTCCCCAGCAGAGTCCTCTATGCTGACTTCAAACAAAGGTAGGAGTGATCCACATTTCTCCTCATTCTTTTGCTGTTCCACACCTTCTATGTCTTAAATTACTTAAGTATCATATTTACTACGCAGTTTATACACTCTGTAATTAAATCACATTACAGGAGTCTATTACTGGAAAAAGAGGAGGTAACATAAAAGTTTCCTCCACACATCTACTTCACATTTGACCAAAAATATATGTTTCCAGCAATGTCCTAAAAATGCTTCTGAACTGTCTTTAGGGACATCTGTCCCTATCAAAGCTGTAGTCAGCTGTTGGTGAAAATGACCAGCTGAGATCTGTTACTGAGAACACATTGAGTATCCTAACACAACTCTCCTGACAAGGAACTGAGCAGTAATATAAAAACGTTTCACTACCTGTTCATGATGATATGACATGGCTGATGATCCAGATTCTTTTAGACTCTGATTTAACAGTATGAAATCTTCACTTAAACTGTGTTGAAAGAATGGACTGTCCCTAATACCTGACGTTACTCAGTCAGACAGTCAGCTGTTGCTGAGAAGGCTGTGGGGTTCAGTTGCAGTGGTGGTTTCAGTAATGTGGATTTCTTCATGTTTTGCTTTCTCCTGCAGATACAGAGTGCTTAATGCAAGTGCTATTCCAGAAGGCCAGTTCATGGACAGCAAGAAGGCTTCAGAGAAGCTCCTTGGGTCCATTGATGTGGACCACACCCAATACAGATTTGGTCACACCAAGGTAGAAAGAAGTCCTGTGTTCAAACACTATGTGCCTCTGTTATGCACTACCTGAGACTGATGTCCTACAATGTTCCATGTCTTAAGGTGTTTTTCAAAGCTGGGCTGATAGGTCTGCTGGAAGAGATGAGAGATGAGAAACTAGCAGAGATTATGACCAGAACGCAAGCCAGGTGCAGGGGCTTCCTGATGAGAGTGGAGTATCGGAGAATGGTGGAGAGGAGGTAAACATTTCTCACTCACGTATCAGGTTCTCACAGGTCTTGGGTAATTGAGTCTAAATTCACCACACAGAGAGTATGCAATAGGTATGTGAATTTTACTTCAGGGACTCAATCTTCTGCATCCAGTACAATGTTCGTGCATTCATGAATGTCAAGCACTGGCCCTGGATGAAGCTGTTCTTCAAGATCAAGCCCTTGCTGAAGAGTGCAGAATCTGAGAAGGAGATGGCCAACATGAAACAAGAGTTTGAGAAAACCAAGGAAGAGCTTGCAAAGTCTGAGGCAAAGAGGAAGGAGCTGGAGGAGAAAATGGTGACCTTACTGCAGGAGAAAAATGACCTGCAGCTCCAAGTGCAGGCGGTGAGTATCACCATTCATTTGTCCCTGGGAAAAGAATGTTATACAGTCAGAATGCTTCTTACCCTAAGCAGAGACTTGCAGAAAGCTGACGGACATGCAGTAGAAAACAGTCTAAATCACACACTCTAAGGCACTCTAATGTTGAGTAAACAGGCACTGGCAGGGGCACGGTGAGTTTCATGGCAGCCCCACATGAGACTCGGCATTTCTGCTGTTGAGGAAAGAGCCATGTAACACTAGCCAACACGTAATCCACAGCAGAGAGCTCTGAACTGGAAGGGAAGTATCTCCATCTACTCAGCTTTCAAAGCAGTGTATCTGTCTAACAGAGTAAAGGCAAACCTGAGAAGGACCCACTTTTCCTACTTACAGCTACACCGGAAGGCCTTGATTCCTTTCAGAAACATGGATACTTCCCATTCAAGCTCAATTAGGATAAGGCAGTTTCTTCACACCAAACAAAACACCACTTGCTCCACTAAATTATTCTCACAAAGCCTGTACTCCCCCAATATTATGAGGTTCATGATGAGTCAATCAAAAAGAAGCAGCTATTGAATACTTTTTCTGTCAGCTACCCTCTCTGTGAGGCATTTTTAAGAGACACAGAAGATTTGGAATCAATGTGGATTCCAGATGACAAGTTTTCCCAGTAGACACCTGGCAAGATCTTCCAGTTGCTGGAGCGGAAGGACAGGTTCAGCCTCCATTTTAACACATGCCCACTTAGTGATACAAAAGACGGAGTGGAGAAACTTCAAAACAATACAACCCACAAAAATGTGTGTCTCCCCACCAGGAAGCAGATAGTTTGGCTGATGCTGAGGAAAGGTGTGACCAGCTCATCAAAACCAAAATCCAGCTGGAAGCCAAAATTAAGGAGGTGACTGAAAGGGCTGAGGATGAGGAGGAAATTAATGCTGAGCTGACAGCCAAGAAGAGGAAACTGGAGGATGAATGTTCAGAGCTGAAGAAAGATATTGACGACCTGGAGTTAACGCTGGCCAAAGTGGAGAAGGAAAAGCATGCCACTGAAAACAAGGTACACACACAGGGAGTCACGTAAAGGGTGAAGGGACAGACGCCTCCCACATTGTATCCTCAGAATGAAGCTAGCTTTGGAGCGTACCAGGAGCGTCACAGCGGGGCAGCTGGGCAGCCCAAATAAAAAACAAGCTCCTGGCTAAGCATTGCAAAGTGAAAAGGTCACTGCACTAGCAGACTTTTGGCACTTTCTTACAATCAACAGGTGAAAAACCTCACAGAGGAGATGGCAGCCCTGGACGAGACCATTGCCAAGCTGACAAAAGAGAAGAAAGCCCTCCAAGAGGCCCACCAGCAGACACTGGATGACCTGCAGGCAGAAGAGGACAAAGTCAATACTCTGACCAAAGCTAAGACCAAGCTGGAGCAGCAAGTGGACGATGTAAGCACATGTATAGCTAAATGAAACGGAAAACTTTGTAGAGGAAAGCGTAGGCAGCAGAGCACTGATGGCTTTGTTCTTTTTAGCTGGAAGGGTCCCTGGAGCAAGAGAAGAAACTGCGCATGGACCTTGAGAGAGCTAAGAGGAAACTCGAAGGAGACCTGAAGCTGGCAAATGACAGCATAATGGACTTGGAAAATGATAAGCAGCAGCTGGATGAGAAACTGAAGAAGTAAGTGTGGCTGTGGGGCACCTGAGTGCTGGGCTGGCGCACTTGGGTGGTTGTGTTCAGGCACTAACACGGTTTGCTTTGTGCAAAGGAAAGACTTTGAAATCAGCCAGATCCAGAGCAAAATCGAGGATGAGCAAGCCCTGGGCATGCAATTGCAGAAGAAGATCAAGGAGCTGCAGGCAAGTCTGTGTTCCTTCCCCTCTCCCACCCAGTCTCAGGTCAGGTAGGAGGAGGCCATGGGTGTGAAGGGTCCCTAAATGTTCCCCAGGCTCGCATTGAGGAACTGGAGGAGGAAATTGAGGCAGAGCGAACCTCTCGGGCAAAAGCAGAGAAGCATCGGGCTGACCTCTCGAGGGAGCTAGAGGAGATCAGTGAGCGCTTGGAAGAAGCAGGAGGGGCTACCACAGCTCAGATCGAGATGAACAAGAAGCGTGAGGCAGAATTCCAGAAGATGCGCCGCGACCTCGAAGAGGCCACGCTGCAGCACGAAGCCACGGCTGCCGCCCTGCGGAAAAAGCATGCGGACAGCACAGCTGAGCTCGGGGAGCAGATCGACAACCTGCAACGAGTGAAGCAGAAGCTGGAGAAGGAGAAGAGTGAGCTGAAGATGGAGATTGACGACTTGGCCAGTAACATGGAGTCAGTCTCCAAAGCCAAGGTATAGAATTGCAGTAGAACACACTCACAGGGCCAAGGTACGGCACACAGGCTACATCTACCAGCCACATTCTCATAAAATAATCCCTGCTGTGAGGATAAGGTAGAGTCCAGGTGTTCATCTCTTTCCTTCCTTGTGTTTGCTACCTAGGCAAATCTGGAGAAGATGTGCCGCACTCTGGAAGACCAGCTGAGTGAGATCAAAACTAAGGAGGAGCAGAATCAGCGTATGATCAATGACCTCAATACTCAAAGAGCTCGTCTGCAGACAGAATCAGGTGAGACATCTGCATTCCTGAGGTGCAATGCGAGGATCTGCACTCCATGAGGATACCAGGCCACTCCTGATTACATGGGTTTACAGGCAAAAACCGTCATATTATTAATAGTCTAGTTACTCTTTTCACTTTACCCTTCCCAGGTGAATATTCACGCCAGGTGGAGGAAAAGGACGCTCTGATTTCTCAGCTGTCCAGGGGCAAGCAAGGATTTACCCAACAGATTGAGGAACTCAAGAGACATCTGGAGGAAGAAATAAAGGTCTGGAAGTACCCTACTGTCCACAACGTACATCACCCCTAAACGCATCTGGGGAATCCTGTCTTACCCAAGATCGGTTCAATATTCTTTACCCAAACACACGTAGTACTGGATGGAACACCAGTAATGCACATACCCCAACTCATAAGCTAGAGGGGGAAGGACGCGTAATGATTTTGATGCTGGAGGCAGTCGTCCACAAGGCTTTTGTGAGAATCTGGCAATACTCTCTAAGACAGGATTCAGACACATATGTCAAAACATTTACAGAAACAGCAGACTACTGTCCCCAGTGCACCTGTCACTAACACATCCTGGTCTTCCAGAACACGTTGATGAAGGCTTCATCAGCGCCCAGCTTTGCATTTGCCTAATTAGAGTTTCATTCTAATTTCACTGTCAAGAGGCATCTCAGGACAAGTATTCAGGTTACCAACCCCAATGCCCCCACAGGCCAAGAACGCCCTGGCCCACGCCTTGCAGTCTGCTCGCCATGACTGTGACTTGCTCCGGGAACAATATGAGGAGGAGCAGGAAGCCAAGGGGGAGCTGCAGCGTGCCCTGTCCAAGGCCAACAGCGAAGTGGCCCAGTGGAGAACCAAATACGAGACAGATGCTATTCAGCGCACAGAGGAGCTGGAGGAGGCCAAGTACGTGGGAAGTGGGAAGTCGAATGCCTGGAGAAGACTGAGACTGTCAAGGGAAACTGGAAATTGGAGTCTCTGAGAGTGGGTTGGGACAGCAGTGGGACGAAGGCAGGGATATACTGTCTGTGTGGTAAAGCGGAGAGAGGGAGAGAGAGGAAAAGTGTGTGGTGGAAAAAGTGTAGTTTGGAAGGACAAACGTAGCCATTAGGGCTAGAAAGGCTAAGATGAGCCGAATACTCAGTAGGTGCTAGGACACAGAAGTGATAGACCCTTTAGGCTGCACGCAGTCTTGGAACAGAAAAAACACTGTGAAAAGCGCTAGGCTCAAAGCCCCCAAACAGGCCCTCTCATGAACAGTACAAAATTGGCTCCCCTCTAAGCTCTAACCTGGAGCTGTGCTTATCTCCTCCCAGGAAGAAGCTGGCACAGCGCCTGCAGGATGCAGAGGAACACGTCGAAGCTGTCAATGCCAAATGTGCCTCCCTGGAAAAGACAAAGCAGCGGCTGCAGAATGAAGTGGAGGACCTGATGATTGACGTGGAGCGATCAAATGCTGCCTGCGCAGCTCTGGATAAGAAGCAGAAGAACTTTGACAAGGTCTTTTGGGCTCCAGACCTGGGGCTCCTGGGCAGAGCATCCCCTCCTGATTGCCACATCCATGCTGAGGCCCTGTTTCTCTCCAGATCCTGGCAGAATGGAAGCAGAAGTATGAGGAAACGCAGGCTGAGCTGGAAGCCTCCCAGAAGGAGTCTCGCTCTCTCAGCACGGAGCTGTTTAAGATGAAGAATGCCTATGAGGAGTCCTTGGATCACCTGGAAACGCTGAAGCGTGAGAACAAGAACTTGCAGCGTAAGTCCCTGGCCCTCTGCTCCTGGCAGGGCTTTCCCACAAGCTTGTCTACTAAGCATTCCACATGGGTCCGTGCCTGCAGGTCTGCAAAGGCGTTTGTCACCCTGGTGTGGCAGGGCCCGTCCCATTCGGCTCTGTGCCTGACCATGCCATTGGTCTTTGTTCCCACAGAGGAGATTTCCGACCTCACGGAGCAGATTGCTGAGGGAGGAAAGGCGATTCATGAGCTGGAGAAAGTCAAGAAGCAGATTGAGCAGGAGAAATCTGAAATCCAGGCTGCCTTGGAGGAAGCTGAGGTACATGCCCATAATCACTGGCATCTGCACTAAAAATATGAGCAATGTGGAAATACGGCTAAAACCTGCACAGCCAGCTGAGATTTCCTGAAGTATTCTGTAATTACATAGAAAGCAAGCAGTAGCTTTATCGATGCTACAAGTGTTTGTGTCCACTTGTCCAGGCCTCCCTAGAACATGAAGAGGGGAAGATCCTGCGCCTCCAGCTTGAGCTCAACCAGGTGAAGTCTGAAATTGACAGGAAGATAGCAGAGAAAGATGAGGAAATCGACCAGATGAAGAGAAACCACCTCAGAATTGTGGAGTCCATGCAGAGCAGCCTGGACGCTGAGATCAGGAGCAGGAATGAAGCCCTGCGTCTGAAGAAGAAGATGGAGGGAGACCTGAATGAAATGGAGATCCAGCTGAGCCATGCCAACCGCGTGGCTGCAGAGGCACAAAAGAACCTGAGAAACACACAGGCAGTGCTCAAGGTCCGTTCAGCAAAGCCACAGAAAGAGAAAAGGCTTCCCTGACATTTTTGGCACCCAAGCGCACACTGTCGCCTTGCAATTTCTCTTGCCTCTTTTGCAGGATACCCAGATACACTTGGACGATGCTCTCAGGACACAGGAGGACCTGAAGGAACAGGTGGCCATGGTGGAGCGCAGAGCAAACCTGTTGCAGGCTGAAGTTGAGGAGTTACGTGCAGCCCTGGAGCAGACGGAGCGGTCGAGGAAAGTGGCTGAGCAGGAGCTTCTGGATGCCACTGAACGTGTGCAGCTCCTCCATACCCAGGTCAGGCACTCTGCTGGAAATTAATCCCATCAACAAGGGATACCAAAGAATGCGATTGCTGTGCATCTTGTAAGTGACCACCATGTAAACAGTTGAGCAGCCATGCTGTGATATGGCCAGTCTAGCCAGCCACCTATGTCTGGTTTGCTGCTAAAGAGGCTCTAAAGAGGACTCTTGCGTTAAAGACTTTCATAAACAATACTTGCACTTTTAGCTCTTGATGTGGAGCCATTAGTTCTAACAGTACGAATCATGCCTTTCCTGTTGCACAGAACACCAGCTTGATCAACACCAAGAAGAAGCTGGAAACGGACATCATGCAAATTCAGGGTGAAATGGAGGACACGATCCAGGAAGCCCGCAATGCTGAAGAGAAGGCCAAGAAGGCCATCACAGATGTGAGTCGGGGGCTCCTTTCATTGCTGACGGTGGGCGTATTCTCCCCCAAACCGTCTCCAGCCCCAAAACGGCTTTGACCCTTTGCTCTCATCAGGCAGCCATGATGGCAGAAGAGCTGAAGAAGGAGCAGGACACCAGCGCCCACCTGGAGAGGATGAAGAAGAACCTCGACCAGACAGTGAAGGACCTGCAGCACCGTCTGGATGAGGCTGAGCAGTTGGCGCTGAAGGGAGGCAAGAAGCAAATCCAGAAGCTGGAGGCCAGAGTGCGTAGGGCTTTCAGTTGTGCATGAGTGAGCATGTCACGTGAGTAACGACCAGGGGAGCTCCACAGATGGGCTTCTCGTTGCAGGTGCGGGAGCTGGAAGGGGAGGTTGATGCTGAGCAGAAGCGCAGCGCTGAAGCCGTGAAGGGTGTGCGCAAGTACGAGAGGCGGGTGAAGGAGCTGACCTACCAGGTAAGGCAGGAGGCCTCCTTGGGCTGACAGAGTTTTCTCACAGCAAGTCAAATTTTGCACACACCATCCCCAAGGGGAATTGTTAACCTCATGTGGTGGGAAACCAGTAATTCATTCTCTTTCCTGCTTACCAACCACTCCAGTCTGAGGAAGATCGGAAGAATATTCTCAGGCTCCAGGATCTGGTGGACAAGCTGCAAATGAAGGTGAAATCGTACAAGAGACAAGCTGAGGAGGCTGTAAGTATTGCTTGGAGAATGAGCAAGAGCCACCTTCCATTGGGGCAGTGTGCTCATTGAGATGAGTACAAATGCCAGGAAAGGAGCATGAAAGACACAACAGTCTTGGCCACACCATTCTACTATCGTGTCATGAGACCTTGCTGAGTTCTGGGCACCCTGCAGTCAGGGATGAACTGAGAGAAGTTCTGCAGCCTGTTTTATACAGGAGGTCAGACCTAAACAATCCCAGGGGCCACATCCACTGACTGAGAAGTTCATGAATCTCTGCTGCTGATCAACAGCAGAAGGCTTCAGGGTCTTTCTCAACCTAGTAAGTCACACTGATAGCTGGGCAGCAAGTAGTGGGAGAGTAAGTACACAAATGACAAATCCAAGTGACAAAATAGCTCCTGAAGTGAGACACAGTACTGGTGAAGCTCGTCACAGTGGGATCCTGAATAAGGGGGGATGAGGAGGTCTGTGTGAGGCTTATGTGTAAGCAGTGGTGGGTGGGGGATGGAAGTTTGTGCCTTCCCCCCGGGAAGAGCCGCAGCCCTGCAAGGCCGAGGCGCAGCAGCAGCGAAACCCCCGCCCTGGGCTCCTCACCACTGACTCCCTCTCCCCGCACAGGAGGAGCTGTCCAATGTCAACCTCTCCAAGTTCCGCAAGATCCAGCACGAGCTGGAGGAAGCCGAGGAGCGGGCTGACATTGCAGAGTCGCAGGTCAACAAGCTCCGAGTGAAGAGCCGGGAGTTTCACGGCAAGAAGATAGAAGAGGAAGAGTGAGGATGTCATGAGGCAGCAAAGTGACCTGAGGGAAGCACAAAATGTGAACCTCTAGGTCTCTTTCTTCCAGATTTTATATTTGCAACCACCTTAATATGTAGGGAGTAAAGAGTAGATTCCTTTGCCTGCGTACCATGAGCACTAGTTTTCCTCTGTTTCTCTTTTTACTGTGTCATCATTAGCCTTTGGGCACAGTTTTGGCTTGCAAACTTTGTGTACCTGTGTCACGGTACAGCTTTTTGTCACCTCGTTCCTAGCTACTTATTAATTCTGTATTACTTTAGCGAGTGAAAAAAAGGAAGCTTCTCACTCAGATAAATAGTTCTCAAAGACACAGAATGAAAGAGAAAAGTTATTTGTGCTGGGGCCTGTGTTGTTCAAGCTATTGATAAAGCAAGCTGAAGAGTTGTTGAACAGGAAGGAACATAATGTTTCCCAATGAAATAACACCATTCCAGGCAGTAAGGACAATGACTGATACCTAAGAACTGCAGAAGGCTTTCATGACACTGAGTAAACAGTGCCATTAAATAGCATACAAAATTCAGTACAGTTAAAAACACAAAGCTACATGCATGGGGAAACAGAATGCAGTGTCACATATAAAAAGATGGACTCTGAGCTGACAATTACCCATCAGGAGCAAGGTCTTCCACTTGTGCTGCATAACTGTATGAAAATATCCACTCATTTCTCAGCAATGGTAGTGAAAGAGAAAATAAAAAGAGACAAACTGAATTTGCAAGGAATTATGATTCCAAAGGCAATAAAGTTGATCAGACGCATGGAGGGGCTTCCATAGGAGGACCAATTAAACAAACCCAGAGGCTTAAGGTACAAAAGGAGAGAACTGAGTGGGCGTACAAAACAGAGCTATAAAATCAGCACAGTGTGGAGAGGCTTGACCAGGGTCGGTGTTCTAACTGGCTCTGGCATTGAAAGGAACAGGGGAGTGCAGAGGGCAGACGGTGGAGGACAGTGTGGGTGTGTCCGTGTGTGTGTGTAAATCAAATGAAACTTCCTGAACCACAACAATGTGTGGGTTCTTCACAAAGTACACAATTAAGCTGTGGAACTCCTTGTCACTGCAAACTAAAGGATTACATGGATTCAAAAGAAACTTGGACATGTTCATGGTGAGAAAAATCTACTGGAAGTAACTACAGAGAAACCCTGTCCATGGAGCAAAGGCTCAGAGCTGTATAGAAAGAGGGAAGTTCAGAGAGTACTCGCGGGTTACAGCATGCTTGGTTTCTCTTTTCTAATAAGCTTATCTACTGTCAGCAGGGCACAAATCCATTTGGGGGATGAGAGGGCATCCTCTGCTCCAAGTTTGTTTGGGCGTGGAAAATGAGGCTGCCAGTCAGGGGCAGAGGGGTGAACATATGTTTTGGGAAGGATATGGAGGCTTCTGGGTTGCTCTCGTGAGTTTATAGTCTACGTTCTCCATAGCTTGCTCTCTGGACGCCTAATGCCTGGTTTAGGTCTTGCCTAAAAGGCAAATTAAAAGAAATTTGAGCTTTAGCTATGACTGTGGTTGAGAGTTGCCTTGGAGTTGCATTGTCAAGCAGAGAGCAGTGCAAGGGAAGCTGACCTGCTTGGTCAGGCATGGCGTGCAGACCATGGCTATGCCCAGGCCTGAGGTCGGTGGTCTCCAAAACCTTTGGCTCTATTAATCTACAAAGCTTTCAAAGGGGAGCCTGCCATTGGAGCTCTTGAGGTTTCCTGGGAAGTGGTGAGGGTTGACAGTGGCCCCTCAGTCAGTGTGTGTAGAAACCACTGTCATAGCACAGGCTTTGCTTCCAAAGAGCAAAGTGACCTTCCAATGAGCTTTGCTCAATCTGCTGGAAACTTCCAGCTGACAGCTCCATGTCTGTATGGCTAAGACAGAATTATCAAAATGAGTCTTTAATTATCTGTCTCCAAGGTGCAAACTCAGCAACACACCAGTAATTTTAAGGTTGTCCTGCTGTCAGTAGGGAGGATGAGAAAGCAGAAACCCCAGACGCCTCTATCATTGTGGTCTGAAAGAGTGATGAGAGTGAGCTTTTTTGGAGCTGATCAGTTTTCAGCCACAAAGAGTATAATGAATCCATCTAACACCTAGCAACGGTGCCAGCCTAGCTCTTTCTTCCCATGACATGTTAGAAGGCTTCCTATGGTTCCCTAGTAGACTTCAGATTTCTTTCACTCCATTTTATTCTCTGCACTCATGCTCCATGACAGAGACCAGCCTGACTGTTTTCTGATACTGTCTTTGCCATCAGTTTATCTTCTTTTCACTCTTCCTTCTGAATATCTGACCATTCTCTGCCTATACTAAGATGCTTCAGTTCCTTAAAATCTCCATTATTGTAGAGCGGTAAATAAAGTTTTTTTCCATTAATAACAAAAGTCTTGTGGGTTTGTATTGACCTGACAGTGCATGGTCTTAGGGCTTGTCTGGGCCTGAAGTGGTTTTAGGTTGTTTTAATAACTATATAGTAGTCAAACAACTATTACCTAGCCTGTTTTACGTTAAGCTTTGTGAGAATACCATATATGGTAAAGGTCTGACAAGCCTTGGGGGTCACTGCCTAATAAAGAATTACCTTTTGTGATAACTGAGGCAGAGGAAGCTACGCTGCACCTTTTAAACTTCAGCTGGGAACCAGTGAAAGGGAGGCAGACTGTGATAAGGAAATAGATAAAAATAAACCCCAGCAAACCCAAGACCAAGTAGGAAGAAATCCCTTCTATACCATACTCCTCCTGGCAAAGACCTGAGGATGCTGATAACTCATAGTAGGATCCCTCCTTGCTGCACCACCATTCTTAAGAAAGAATGAAGAGTCAGCCTTAGGACAGAAAGTAACATTGGGAGGGTAAGTATAATACCACCACACAAAAGCGGCTGTTACAAGGAAGTATTTTGTATAGAAACTTTAACTGTTTTATTAATGAGGCTTTTCTATATCAATGAGATTACTTTTATCATTAGACTTAGAATGGGAACTTAGATCCACATACATGGTATGTACCAAACTGCCCATAGCAAAGAAATATCTCCTTCCGTGTTCCCACTAATCAGGATGTGTGAATTTCCACATAGAATAGATTTTAGAGACACTTTCAAATCACACTCAAAAGACAATGCACAAATTACTGTGAAATCTTTAGCATGCATCAGCATCTGCTGAGTATGAGGGACCTTCCCTGTTAGAAAGGAGCGCAGGACAGAATGGTCTGGGCCTCTGTCAAATGCAGTTTTCCCTTTTTAGGAGACTTTCTAAAATAACCTTGTACAGAAGGAAAAGGGCAAACTGCACTTCTGCGAGAAGATGCACTATTTACTGGAAATACGTAAAATGACTTAGCAGATCCTTTCCCATCTCAGGAAGCAGCCATACAGATTTGAATCCTGCAGGTGGACCTACAATCTTGGGATGTATACATGGAGGTTCTACCTCAGCAGCACATTTCCAGCCGATAAATGGAGGCCAGGAGAAGTCTGGTGTGCCCCTTTCAGCTGCGTGCTTAAATCAGGTCATAAAAATTTTTCACTGAGCCATCATCAATAATATTTTTGCATGTGCCCAGTGGAAAAATCTAATCCATGCTGAGGTATGAAGCACATCTTCCCACACAGCTGTCACGTGAGAGTGAGCAGGGGCTGTACTACCAGGAGGCGCGTGCTTGGCTCTCTTCTCAGTACTTGCAAAGAGTCTTTTGGAGAGACAGGTTGTTAACAACCTGCTTAAACAGGTCACGCTTGCCTTAGCTATCCTGTTCTGTAGAAACCTGGGCTGGAGGTAGACAATCTTCTGTGTCTTAAACTGTGATGCCAAGCTTCTGTCATGTGCCCACACAATCAATATTCACATCCCAGTGAGATTCTCATGGCTTACCTCATTCTCCCAGGCTGAAATAGTACAAACGAGGTGAGAACCATCAGAGAGGGCAGCTCCAAGCTGGAAGTCCAAGCCAATGCGGTGGGGAGTTGGCAGGAAGGTAAGCACTCCGCTAGCTTTGTGGAGGCTGGGCCCATGAGGGAGCTGTCCAACGTCAACCTGTCCCTCCAAGTTCCGCAAGATCCAGCACGAGCCGGAGGAAGCCGAGGAGCGGGCTGACATTGCAGAGTCACAGGTCAACAAGCTCCGAGTGAAAAGCTGGGAGTTTCACAACAAGAAGATAGAAGAGGAAGAGTGAGGATGTCATGAGGCAGCAAAGTGTTAATATGTTAATCTGACATAGACAGTGGGCTTGAGTGTACCCTCAGCAAGTTTACAGATGACACCAAGCTGAGTAGTGCAGTTGACATGCCAGAAGGACGAGATGTCATCCAGAGGAACCTGGACAAGCTGGAGAGGTGGGCCTCTGTGAACCTCATGAGGTTCAACAAGGCCAAATACAAGGTCCTGCACCTGGGATGGGGCAACCCCCGGTATCAGTACAGGTTGGGGGATGAAGAGATTGAGAGCAGCCCTGCGGAGAAGGACTTGGGAGTACTGGTGGATGAAAAGCTGGACATGAGCCGGCAATGTGTGCTTGCAGCCCAGAAAGCCAACCATATCCTGGGCTGCATCAAAAGAAGCGTGGCCAGCAGGTCAAGGGACGTGATTCTGCCCCTCTACTCTGCTCTGGTAAGACCTCACCTGGAGTACTGCGTCCAGCTGTGGAGCCCTCAGCACAAGAAGGACATGGACCTGCTGGAGCAGGTCCAGAAGAGGGCCACCAAAATGATCTGAGGGCTGGAACACCTCTCCTATGAGGCCAGGCTGAGAGAGTTGGGGTTGTTCAGCTTAGAGAAGAGAAGGCTGCAAGGAGACCTTATTGCGACCTTCCAATACTTAAAGGGGGCCTACAGGAAAGATGGGGAGAATCTTTTTAATAAGGCCTGTTGTGACAGGACAAGGAATAATGGATTTAAACTGAAGAAGAATAGATTTAGACTAGACATTAGAAAGAAGTTTTTTACAATGAGGGTTGTGAAGCACTGTCATGGGTTGCCCAGAGAGGTGGTAGAGGCCCCATCCCTGGCAACATTCAAGGTCAAGTTGGATGGGGCTCTGAGCAACCTGATCTAGTTAAAGCTGTCTCTGCTCACTGCAGGGGGGGTTGGGCTAGATGATCTCTAAGGGTCCCTTCCAACCCAAAGCGTTCTATGATTCTATGATTCTATGATAAAGTGACCTGAGGGATGCACAAAACATGAACCTCTCGGTTGCTTTCTTCTGCAATGAGTCTTTGTAATCATGTCTAGAGAATAAAAAACGCAGAATCTTTTGCAAACAGAACATGAGTAGCTGCTTCTCACTGTCTCTGTTTTGCTATTTTTGTCTCCCTGGTTAGCTATGGGATCTTTAAACTTTGGCTACTGCTGAATGTTTATCTTGTGTCTATTAGCTGTCTGATGTGTAGCACATGCTTTTATTTCACAATCAGTTAAAAGTATAAGTAATAATGTATTTTTCTTGCTAGGGGAAAGTGCATGGAAGACAACCTATTTACAACAGATACAGCACTGTTTAGGTGCTTCCCTGATACCCCACAATTATCCAATTTTTCTCCCCCCAATCTGGCTACTATTCTCTTCACCTACACCTCTTGGCTCTAGAATGTCATAGAGCTGTTGGGCATTTCATAGGGTCACATCATGACAATACATTTTGTGGAGGGGGGGAAGAGAATGGTGAGTATTGGCAAACACTTTTTCCTTCATTCAGACCCTCATCTGAACAGCACTCTGGGTATGTACAGCCATGAATTCTCTTGTGCTCTATCAGCCATCTCAACTGTATTATTCTTATGCTTTACGTGTTGCCTCTGGGTGAAAAACACACGGACAGTGTCATGGTATGTTAAAAGAAAAACATACACAGAGATGTCTGCCTAAGCTGGTATTTTCATAGCACCACCGCCTCTGTGCTTCGATGTAACTTCTGTCCCTTATTTTCAGGAAGACCAGACAACTTTGGAGGATTTTCTCAGAAACCAGAGAGACTGAAGGAGCTCTGGGTGAGAAATGAATGCTAACTGAACCAGATACAAGTCAGAAAAAAAATAAGTGAAGAGCAGCTGGCAATGAAGGGAAAACAAGAAGCACATTATGAAGCGGAGGCCAGAGTATGTGTTGATGTTTTATACTTTTGACAGTGTGTCTCTTTCCAGCTTTGCCATGCATGTGCTGATATTTGAAGCGGGAGCTAGTTCCTGCACTGAGCACTGGGCCTAGCAGGGCACAATGGATAGTAATGGAGATGGCATGGCAGTCTGAGGAGACAGTGACTCTGATCTGCTGAACTGAGAGTTGCCCTAAACAGCCTTTCCTGTACTGGTTGAGAATCCTTTAAAAAATGCAAACTTGCACAACAGCATCCAGTGTAACAACACTGATTCTCTGCTCACTCTCATCAGGAAGAAAGGTGTGCTTCCACCCAGCATCTATCTATATCACTTTTAGATGCACTGCTCAACTTTTGCTCATTTCACAGAGAAAAGGGGCACTTGTGCAAAAAAAGACCCTAGGTCTAACAAGATCTTACAGTGCCCAAGAAAGCCAACAGAAAATGAAAATGTGCAGGCAAGCATCTGCAGGACGTCTGGGCTTTGTGGCGTCTTGTATTTGGACAGAGAACACATTTCCCTCTTGGCAAGTATCAGGGTAAAAAGGAGAAAATTGAGACAGCTGGGAGTAGAGAACCGGGTCTCTTCCATGCTGGATGCATGCCTGAACAGATGAGGGACCATTCCTGACTCCTAGCTTCATTCCAGTCCCTACAGAGAACCAGACTCCTTCCTAGGACTGGGAGCAGGCACAGAATCCTGGACATCCACTTCTTGAGAAGTGAACCAAACGGCAGGCCACTGCACAAAGCATGTCTGTGCATTTTTCTGTATAGGACAGGGGAAGGAAGGACAGCCTCCACCTCAAGTGGATTTTGAGGGTAGAAAATGATGCTGCCAGTCAGAACACACCCACCAAATCAGGCACCCCAAGGGAACACAGGGACAAACACAGAGTTGTTGAATCCCACTGTTTTTATGCAGATGTTTGGCTTGCCACAGTAACAATGCTACTGGACTCTCCCAGGTTAAGACACTGACGTGATTGTTTACCAGAGAAGCAGAGAAGAGGGAGGTAGGCTTTTGGGTCGCTCTACTGAGTTTACATGCCTGTGCTCTGCAGAGTTGGCTCTTTGGATGCCCACCCACTACTCGAAAGGTCCTTAAGGACAAGATCTTGTGAACTCGGGCTGCAGCTATGATTGCAATTTCCATGGGGCTGCATGCCCCAGCAGAGAGCAGTGCAGGGGAAGTCTAGGAAGTGATCATCTGCTCAGCTGTCAGCAGTCCGCAGCTATAGCCTGCAGTGCTCAAGCTTGAGGCAGGTGGTCCCTGAAATCTTCTGAATTTTACTTGCCATGGTGTTACAAAGGAAGGCTTGCTAGTGGAGTTCCTGGGAAGCGAAGGTCCCTGGGAAGCCCTGTGGGTTGACAATAGTCAACGTGTACTGTCTGAGCATGGCCTTGGCTTCCAAAGGGACGCTGACGCTGCTGGGAAGTTGCAACTGACAGCTCCATAGCTGCACGCCTATGACAGCATTGTCCGAAGGGCTTCACCTTACCTGGCTTCCAGGTCCAGCCTCACCAAAAACCAGAGCTCATCAGGCCGTCTGGCCTGCTGAATGGCTCTACCATGGCAACAGTGTCTCTGTACCGAGCTTTGCTTGCTCAAGCCTGTCTCCAAGACCACAGCTACTGTTGGATGGCTCTAGAATCCTGTATTGGGTCTGGCTAAGGTGGAGTTAACTTTCCCCATAGCAGCCCTCATAGTGCTGTGCTTTGTATTTGTAGCTAGAAAGGTGTTGATAACACACCAGTGTTTTGGCTACTGCTGAGCAGTGCTGACACAGCATCAAGGCTGTCTCTTCAACATCCCCCCCTCACCAGTAGGCTGGGGGTGGGCAAGATGCTGGGAGGGGAAATAGCCAGGACCGCTGACCCAAACTGACCAAAGGGATATTTCATACCATATGATGTCTGCTCAGCAATAAAAGCTAAGAGAAAGGAGGAAGTGGGGGGGCATTCATTATTATGACATCTGTCTTCCAGAGCAACCACTACACATACTGAAGACCTACTTCCTGGGAAGTGCCTGGACATCGCCTGCTAATGGGAGGTAGAGAATAGACCTTTTGTTTTCCTTTGCTTCCATCCATGGCCTTTGCTTTTGCTTTATTAAACTGCCTTTATCTTGACCTTTGAGTTTTTTCCATCTTATTTTCTCCCCATCTTGTCCTGCTGAGGAGGGGAGTGATAGAGCGGCTCATGGGCAGCTGGCATGCAGCCAAGGTCAACCCACCACAAATCCCCATCCACAACCACATCTCCAAAGCTTCAGGTGGCACTGGGTAAAGCCTAGATGACACACAGAATTTCCTGAGTATCCCTGTTATATGTAATGGCAGGGCTACTCCATACAACCATAAATTTGCTTTACAGACCCTGCAATGTCCTCTACCATGGAAGCTTGAGCATGTGAAGTAGGGTGCAGAGTTTCCCTTTGCAACATAGTAGACACCTTCTTTGATAATTTTGTAGCGAAGGAATTGGCACAAACCACACTGCAGCAAAGGTAATGCATTCATAGAAGGACTACTACATGACATACGAGGTCCCTTACTGGGTCTCTTCTCCTTAGTGTAACAGGCAGTAGCTTTGTTGGAATGTGTCTTGGAAGCTGGTTAGTTCCTGTTCTGTCCTTCATAAGAAATGGAGGTGCACGGCATCAGTCAGGGCT
Organism: Pelecanus crispus; assembly: GCF_030463565.1. Taxonomy (NCBI): domain Eukaryota; kingdom Metazoa; phylum Chordata; class Aves; order Pelecaniformes; family Pelecanidae; genus Pelecanus; species Pelecanus crispus. The sequence goes on along the minus strand of NC_134654.1, from coordinate 15,493,147 downwards.
TTCCATCACCACAAGTAAACTGACGTGCTGTGGCTTTGCCTTGCCTTGTGTGCTCTACAGAGGTGTGTATTTCTGCTGGTTCGCCACTCTTGGTACCTGAGCACAAAGTAACCAGGTCAGGAGGTAATCATAAGCTACCTTGGAGTGAGAAGCAGCCAAGAAAGAGCCTGGTTTATTCCTCCAAACTGTATAGGTCCTTACCGAGCTTGCCCAAAAATTCTACCCATGGGCCTGACATAAGACCAACATATGTACCATGGGAAAAAAAGTCCCAGAATGCTGTCATGGAGACATACTGCTGTGCAAAGCTATTGAGTGAAAGCTGAGCATAGGGTGCTTTGCTCATGGACAGTACTTCCCTAGGAAAGCTCCTGCACCCTGATCATGTCTCCCTCTGGGGATAATCTTCCTCTAATAACCCATAGTGGTATTGAACACATGGACTACTGAATGTTCCTCATGCTGCATTGCAATGTGTTGTAATTGCCATCTTAGGGCACAGCGCAGTTGTCCACATCTAAAATTAGAAGATGCTGCTCTTCTCTCAGAAAGATTCAGTTGGGCACATTTCCTTTTCTGCCTCAAACATTGAGAATGAGCAGCAGGCCTGGGTGTGCTCTCCCTCACCATGCTGCAAGAGTGTGAAGTCAGCTGAATGACACTGTGTGAACCCAGAACCCTGGGTTCTTGCCATCCTCTCCTGGGACATGGCCTCCCCACCAGGAACAGAGCAGCTGCCTCAGAGGAAGCCTTCTATACAGCGAGCTGTACAGGAGTCACTCTCACGGTCTACCTTTGTGCTGGCTTAAAACACACAAGTGATCACAACATTTGCCCCCATGAAGTGGATGTGAAACTGGCACTGTGAACCCAAGGAAAGCCTACCTAAACATTCACTGTTCATACACAGAAGCAGAGCAGGGCTACAGTGGGACAACAACATTCTGCCCCTCACCTTCTTCCAATCTGGGAACCTGGAAGCCCATCACCTCTGTGTTCTTGGGAAGGCAGCTCATTGCGAAAACCCAGTGTTCCTAGTTGTTATTATGGAACAAAATCCATCTGTCCTGTGCTCCACCTTTACAGATCTGAAGAAAGTTCTAAGGGGCTGTGAGTATGCTGCTCACTCAGAATACTAACAGTCATCAACCAGCAGCCAAAGTACTGACAGGTACAAGCATGGAGAAGAGCTGCCCAGCAAAGTCTGCTAGGGAATGCAGAGCTTCAGTGACTGGGGGTAAGGCAGGAAACATGGGACATCAGGCCTGCTGCTGTTGAGCTGCCATGTCACTCACTGCCTCTTTGCACAGCTTAATGATTGTGGTCACATGATACTATGATTACACTCTCTGAAAATAACACAGGGCCCAGGAACCGGTGGGGAAAAGGGCAACCAAGCAATTTCAGAGGCCACCATCAGGATGAAAAATAAAATGGGAGAAAATGAAATTGACAAATTGGAGAAAAACATCCAGCAGCTGTTCTCACACTGAAATGCCCTGAAAATACTCCTAGGCTTGGCAGCAACTTTGGTGCACTTATGCGACAGATTCTGAGGAATATCTTATCAACTGTAACCATGTACTTGCTTAAACTTACGCTATAAATCTCAAGGCACGTTACTTATAACACCACTGTCAGCTAATTCTGATCTGTCCCATGTACTGATGCTCTGCTGATGAATCTGTGACAGACAATGCCTGTTGAGCATAGCAGATAATAAGCATCTAAGTAAAACACCACTGAATGAGACACTGAAGGTTACTTTTTGTTGGCTTGGGATTTGCCGACATACATGGAGAATAGGAACTATTTTCCCCTGACATGATATTTTTGGAGTCAGGCTGTTGTCACCTGTTAAGTGCTGATGCAAAGTGGGGAAATACATAAGAGACCATGAAGGATAATGTCTCAGAGAAAGTTTTAAATAGATGCAGTTGGTGTGTTCCCCATATGGACTGCAGAGGATCATGGATCTATGACAATCTGAATAAGAAATAGCACGCTGTCTCTCCCAAGCACAAAAGCAGCATTCCAGTAATAGCACCAGCAAGGTGACCAGCACCAGACTCTGGAAATCCCTTTCACCGACAATTTTGTCAGAGAAGCTCAATTCAGCTGCCCTATTCTACAGGCACCAGTGAATCCCTCTGATGGAAATCCAGGAACATTTCCAGCTCCATAAGCAGAGTAGAGCTCCCTGTCACACCTCCCGCCATGGAGTAGAGGAATTACCTAGCACTGGAGCCTTGCTCTTGGGGTCTCATGACAGTGCTCTTACACCTCCCACAGAATAGGCGTGCCACACCCCCCTTGCCATGCCAGCAGCACAACCCCAACATCAACACAGTATTGCTGGGGAAACGCAGTCCAGCATGCATGAAAGCTTTGGAATCAGAACCCAAAGAGATAAATTCCAAGCTTAGCTAATGTGTGAGGCCAAGAGCCATGTGGGGTCATGGGATGGCTCTTCTCTGAGACCCTATGAGTCACCCTGCAAGATGCCGGCTAACTGGAGGCACTTCTCAGGGAGCTGAAGAGACTGATCTGGAAGGAAGGCAATATATACCTGTGCTGCCTGGCAAAGCAGTGACCAAATGAAGTGGCCATTGCAGCTTGAGCTGGAGAGGATATGAGATACATTTTCCCAAATCTACTTGCTTAGAGCTCAAACAATGTCCCCGTCTCTAGGGCTAAACTCAGACCTTGCCAAGCACAAGTCTCATGGAGAGAAAGGTGCGTTGCCAGCAGCGCTTAGTGGGGTAAGCAAGGAATCTCCTCAGGACAGGGGATGCAAGCACTGTTATAGCACCCTGACACTATGGCTGCTGGTTATCTGGTGGCACGTTGCCATCATTGCTTCATTTCTGACCCATTTTGTTCCCTGTTCTTACCCAAGAGGCCTGTTCCCTTCCTCACCTGCCCTGTAGCAGGAGCCCTCCAGTTGCTTTGATGGGTGATGGAAAGGGCATTCAGAAGGTCACCTTCTCAGGCAGGGCCTGCTGCCCAGCAGCGATTGCTTCCAGAGGTGTTAGCTGAGAACATAAGAGGCGTCTGAGTAACTGTTCAACTTGGGCACTCATTCAAGTGCAGCCCAGCTTCAAATGACAGGTCTGTCCTACCAGCCACTCAGCTTACCTTTTCAGTTAGACAATCTGGTCCTTCTCCACTGAGATGCTCAGTCTTTTCCAGGCTACAGGAAGCCATGTAAGAATGTCATCACTGGAAAGAGAATACACGACCAATAGAAAAAGCTGTGAATCAGACTCCATAGAGGAAAGGTGCATTCCCTTTTCCCTGCTGTGAGGTCAGGGAAGACCTGCAGAAATTTGTCCCTGAGTGGAGAAGCAGCATGAGGAGATAGCAAAAGGCCACCCCAGTCTCCTCATGGCTATCCTGAGATAGGATATATCTTAACGAGATATGCCACAGACACCTACGTGGAGCAGACCTGGTATGCTGGGCATGGAGAAAGCACTCCTTGTATTTAATTCCACATGACTCAATGCCCATCAGCAGAATAAACAGGCTTCTTAATGAGGAAAGTGTCTGTACCATGTGCAGGCTCCAGCACTCAGCCATGTCTTAGCAGAAGGACAGGGAAGAGGAGTTTTCCTCCAAAGGATTAGGGTGCTGGCATTTCTGTTCAGCTTGGGCTAGTATTTCTGGGAGTTCTCCTTTTACACAGTGGACTGCTGTCTGAAGAAACACTGCTGAAGTGGAGGCTGGGCATTCTCTGTCAGACTGCCCATCGGGTCTGGTGATGTCTCTCTCAGCATGCCTAACAAATAATTGCAGCATAAACTGACAACACCATTTGAAAGCTGCACTTCTTGTCTCTGCTCAGGCTGGAAATGCTTTTGCTTCACCTCTAAGCACCTTGGGTTCAGTGCTGAACAAATGCAATCCCTGCCCATTACTGAATGGAGGTTTACAATACCTTTATTTTTTCACCTAAGAAGTGCCATACAACATCACCCACAAGAGACACCATCCCATTAACCCTGTGCATAGGAAATCCACTCTGTGAAGCAAATGAAAATATCTGGAAGGAAGGAAGGAGTTGTGGTTGCGTTGGTGACACATTGACACCTCACCTCTGCTGTAACTTCAGCAGCCAGTGTCCTCTGTCAAGTCTGCCTTGCTACGCACTAGCCTGAAGCTAGATCTTCCATGTCATACAATCCACTGGTGATTCACAGGGTGCATTGATCCCTACAGGCATGCTCTGCTAATCCAGACAGCATGGCTGATAACACCAGCATGCTGCAAATCCCACAGGGACTGCTTTTTTAAAGTCACCTACCAGAACCACAAACTCTATCCCATCTTTCTGGGCTTAGCAGAAGAGTAGCAGGTTCAGCTCTGTCTCACAGAAGCACTTTGGCAACAGCTGAGAGAGGGTTTGACTCCCTCCTGGCCTTTGATGTTTCTGGGGGTGGCTTATTACTTTACCAGGGACATGTTAAGTATTGAACTTCACAGTTATGTGTAATACCTACATGAAACAAAGGTTCCAGCAGCAACTGGGGGGAAAGCCCACATTGTCTGGGAACAAACGCTGTGGGGCCCAAGTCAAGGAATAGTTTTCTGTCAAGCCTCAAAGAGCTAGCTGAGGTCTGAGTTCTGGCAGCCATGTCCACTGCCTGGTACCAATCAGTATCCCTCCTGCAGTGTGCAGGGCCAACAGACACCTTCCTGCTTGCAGATGGTCACAGGCTTCACTGCCAACAGGAAGCACAGTGTGACACAAGGAACCAGTGGGCAGGCCCAAAGTATGTTTGATCTTTGTGCTTTGTAGTTGGTGGTATTTAGGAGCATGTCCGTCAAAATGATAGGCATGCCAGAATGGGAAGGACACGTTACTGTTGTGCACAGGCACATCAGTTTCTTTCAATCAGGCCCATTCAGCAGCACAGACTTTGTGCCTTCTGGTTGCTCCATGGGGTCTTGCTAAGGGCAGAAGATTTGGAAGAAGTTGCTTGGTCATCAGTGCTGAAGGTAATCCCTTCAGCTAGCAGCTATCTAGAACTGCCAGCAGGGCACGAGCGGTTGGGGGTGACAGTGTAAAGTAAGAAGGCCTGGATGGACAGATTGGTGGAGGAAGGAGTAACTAGCTGGAGGAACTACTGGGAAAGGAGCAGCTAACGAGAACAGCCAGGGTAGCAGAGGCAGCTAGCTGGAAAAATGGGCAGCTCAGTTTAGGCCATGCCATCCATTGTGGCTCACAACAGTTATGGGACTTAACCTCCACAAGCCGTGCTGAGATGTTTTCCAGGAGGAAGAACAGCCGGCTGGCTGCTGCTTAGTGATCTGACTAAAATTTCAGAGAAGAGGAGGACTTTGCGTGATCAATGAGACACTTCAGGATGGCTTGGGAAAAGAGGGGTGGCTTATCCTATTATGCCACTGTGAATACCCCTCCTCAAAATGTCTGTGAAATCCATGGTGCAGCCACTTTAGGATGGCTGCATGGTTAAAGGAATCTAATGAGAGTAACAAAGGTACCCAATGCTATGGTGAAAGCATGAACTGTGTGAGGGTGACCTTGATGTTGTGCTCCTTCAAAGACTTAGATGGGAGCTCACCAACTCAGCTACGTTTCTGTACTGGAATTCACTGCTGCCAAAGTTAAATTTTACACCACACACACTGACCCCCAAGAAGATGCCTTCTTGAACTTTGCTGGTTGATTCCCACATGGTCCAACAGTGTTTGAGTTAGTTGCTTCTCTCTGGGAAGAAAAGACGACCAATGGGCCTGAAATGGCGTCCAGAGGCTTGCAACCATGCATCTTTTCCTGTTATTGCAACTAGACAGGCGGTGCTGGTCAGCTTGGTCCAGTGTGGAAGGAGTGGAGGACATAAGCAGGAGGCCTGAAGGTGGTTCTATGACAATGACATGGAGATACTGGGCCTGGAATTTCCTTCTAACTAGACAGGTTACAAGGCTGACGATGCTGCTCTAAGAATTAGTTCTCATTAATTTCCAAAAGGAAAAGTTACAGATTATGGTTATGAACGGTGGGCATGCTGAATGGGTAGCATGACTGGAAACAGGACTTCTCCAGTGTTCGTTGCTGTTTCTGTTTACTTTGTATTACAGTGAAATGTTTAAATCTGAGCCTGGAATAGTGTAATGCTCAACCTTGCCACCACCACAGCAGGGCCTGACCTACTGAGCTTGTACCATATTTGCGCTACAAGACAACTGACAGAAGGATAAGGAAACACAACTGGTGCCACTTGCAGAAGTCATACAATGGTGGGGACATCACTATTTAAAGGAGAGGTTTTGTGCTTTTTTAGCTGAACTCACTAGCAGAAGTATTCTCAGTGCAAAGACTGAACCTCTATATGCAATAGTTTGGAGAATTTTGCTTGCTTTCAATAATCCTCCTGACTATTACTTGATTAATAGCAGTCACCTTTCAAGGTATGTTTTACTCCATCACACCAAACACAGCCCACACATCTGTGATTGCTTTATGTTATCTTCCATTGCATGTACCTGGGGACTAAGGTGTCAATGCGGCGCTATTAACAGACAGAGATCAGCTTCTGTGCTGGGCACAGAAATTCCAAATAGAGCCCCACTGCAACTGCAGTTTCTTCTTCAAGAGGTAGCCAGTGCATACATTCATGCTGTGGATTTGTATCTGCTGCTAGCATTTGATCAGAGAAACATTCTGTCAAAGGATGACCTCCTCCAACACCTCCTAGCTACCTGCAGGGTTAGGTGGGACAGTGTGTTGTGTGCTACAGTTCTTCTGCAACCTGAGCAGTCAGGCAGGCTTTCACATCTTCCTTTCTGGAAGCTGCTGTCTGCAGTTTTCTGGGTTCTCCTTTACAGATGTCTTAGTCTTCTTCTCACCTACAAATGGTCTTCTCTTGGAATGTTTTTCCTTCTAAATCTGAATGGAAGTCAGCTCATTACTTCTCCTTGACTGCACACAGTCAGTTAAGCTAACATTACTTACACAGGAGCTCTCTTGGAATTATTTTCATCCTTGGAATTATTCTCATTATTTAAATAGAGCGATAAGGAGGACCCTGGGAACTACCAACCAGTCAGCCCCATGTCAGTGACTGGTAAGATCATGGAATAGACCTTCCTGGAAGTTATGTTGAGGTCTGTGGAACACAGGGAGGCAATTAGAGACAGCCAACATGGCTTCACCAAGAGCAAATTGTGCCTGACTAATCTAGTGGTCTTCTACGATGGAGTGACTGCATCAGTGTACAAGGGAAGAGCAACTGACATCGTCTACCTGGACTTCTGTAAGGCCTTTGATACGGTGCCCCACAACATTCTTGCCACTAAATTGGAGAGTTATGTTTTTGATGGATGGACTGTTAGATGGACAAGGAATTGGCTGGTTGGCTACATCCAAGGAGTTACAGTCAAAGGCTTAATGTCCAAATGGAAACCAGTGGTGTCCCTCAAGGGTTCATACTGGAATCAATGCTATTTAGTATCTTCATTAATGACATACTAAGCTAGATTTAGTGGGGGAAGGGGATGGAGGTCTAAGCACTTCAGAAGAGCCAGGGGGTGCCGAGGCATTACGAAGCAACAGGGAAACAAACACCTGTGAATTGCCTCAAGAGAATTAGGGTGAACTCCTCTAAAAAGGGGGTGTGGCCAATAGCCCCACTGAAGTGCCTCTATACTAATGCATGCAGCACAGGAAACAAACAGGAGGAGCTGGTAGCCACTGCCCAGATGGAAAACTATGACCTGGTTGCTATCACAGAAACTTGGTGGGATGAATCGCATGATCGGACTGCTGTGATTGATGGCTATAAACTGTTCAGAAGGGACAGACAAGGAAGGAGAGGTGGGGGACTTGCCCTCTGTGTCCAAAATGGGATTGATTGCACAGAGCTGTCTTTGAAGAACGGCAAAGCGCAGGTCGAGAGCTTACGGTCGAAAATTAGAGACCAAGCCAACAAAGGAAACTTTGCGGCTGGTGTCTACTACAGGCCACCTGATCAAGAAGAGGGGCTTGATGAAGAGTTCTTTCTTCAACTGCAAGGAACATCACGCTCACAGGACTTGATGCTGATATGGGACTTCAACCACCTGGACATCTGCTGGAAAAGCAGTGGTCCAAGCAGTCCAGGAAACTACTGGAGTACATTGAGGACAACTTCCTAGTACACGTGATGAAGGGCCTGACCAGACGAGAGGCACTGCTGGACCTGTTGCTCACTAATACAGAAGAACTTATTGGAGAGGTCAAGACTGGAGGTAGCCTCCGCTGCAGTGATCATGCCCTGGTACAATTCTCAATCTTGAGCGGTACAGGACGGGTAAAAAGTAGAGTCAGCACCCTAAACATCAGAAAGGCAAACTTGTGTCTGTTTAGGGTGCTAGTGTGTGGGATCCCTTGGGAAACTGCCCTCAGAGATAAAGGAGCAAACGAGAACTGGGGGATATTTAAAGACATTTTCATTAGGGTGCAAGAGATCTCAATCCCAATGTGCAAGTCAGGCAGGGGAGGCAGGAGGACAGCTTGGCTAAGTCAAGACCTCTTAGCCAAACTAAAATACAAAACCAAAATGCATAGGCAGTGGAGGCAGGGATACACATCCTGGGGAGGTTATAGGGATATGGCCCAAGAGTGCAGGGAAGGGATCAAGAAAGCCAAGGCACAGGTGGAGCTGAACTTGGCTAGGGACATGAAAAGTAACAAGAAGGGTTTCTTCAGGTACACAGGACAGCAAAGGAAGATGAAAGAAACCATACCCCCCCGCCCCCCTTGATGAGCGAAACTGGAGACCTGGCTACAACCAACATGGAGAAGGCTGAGGTACTCAACAACTTCTTTGCCTCGGTCTTCACCGGCAAGTGCTCTAGCCGCATTGCCCAGTTCACAGAATCCAAAGGCAGGGACTGGGAGAATGAAGTACTGCCCACCATAGGAGAAGATCAGGCTTGAGACCATCTAAGGAACCTGAATGTGCTCCAGGTCCATGGGACCTGATGACATGCATCCGAGGGTCCTGAGGGAACTGGCAGATGAAGTTGCTAAGCTGCTCTCCATCATATTTGAAAAGTTGTGGCAGACTGGTGAAGTTCCTAGTCACTGGAAAAGGGGAAACATAACCCCCATTTTTAAAAAGGGAAAAAAGGAAGACCTAGGGAACTACAGGTTGGTCAGTATCACCTCTGTGCCTGGCAAGATCATAGAGCAGATCCTCCTGGAAACTATTCTAAGGCACATGGAGAACACAGAAGTGATTGGTGACAGTGAACATGGCTTCACTAAGGGCAGACTTGCCTGACAAATTTGGTGGCCTTCTACGACAGGATTGCAGCATTGGTATATAAGGGTAGAGTGACTGACGTCATCTACCCGGATTTGTGCAAAGCATTTGATACTGTCCCACACAACATCCTTGTCTCTAAAATGGAGAGACATGGATTTGACGGGTGGACCACTCAATGGATAAGGAATTGGCTTGATGGTTGCACTCAAAGAGTTGCGGTCAATGGCTCAGTGTCCGGGTGGAGAACCAGTGACGAGTGGGGTCCCTCAGGGGTTTGTGTTGGGACCAGTATTATTTAACATCTTTGTCAGAGACATGGACAGTGGGATTGAGTGCACCCTCAGCAAGTTTGCAGATGACACCAAGCTGAGTGGTACAGTTGATACACCAGTGGGAAAGGATGCCATCCAGAGGGACCTTGACAGGCTTGAGAGGTGGGCCCATGCAAATTTCATGAAGTTCAACAAGGCCAAGGGTAAGGTCCTGCACCTGGGTCAGGGCAATCACAAACATGGATACAGGCTGGGTGAAGACTGGATTGAGAGCAGCCCTGTGGAGAAGGACTAGGGGGTACTGGTGGATGAAAAACTGAGTAAGAGCCGACAGTGTTGCCCAGAGAGGTAGCAGAGGCCCCATCCCTGGGAACATTCAAGGTCAGGTTGGACGGGGCTCTGAGCAACCTGATCTAGTTAAAGCTGTCCCTGCTCAGTGCAGGAGGGTTGGGCTAGACAATCTCTAAAGGTCCCTTCCAACCCAAAGCATTCTATGATTCTATGAATCATAGAATCATAGAATCATTTAGGTTGGAAAAGACCTTTAAGATCATCCAGTCCAACCATTAACCTACACTACCAAATCCACACTAAACCAATCAAGGGTAGACTAGACTAAACCATGTCCCAAAGTGCCACATCTACCCGTTTTTTGAACACTTCCAGGGATAGTGACTCCACCACCTCTCTGGGCAGCCTGTTCCAATGCTTGACCACCCTTTCTGTGAAGAAATTTTTCCTAATTTCCAACCTAAACCTCCCCTGACACAGCTTAAGCCCATTTCCTCTTGTCCTATCGCTAACTACTTGGGAGAAGAGACCAACACCCACCTCACTACAACCTCCTTTCAGGTAGTTGTAGAGAGCGATAAGGTCTCCCCTCAGCCTCCTCTTCTCTAAGCTAAACAACCCCAGTTCCCTCAGCCACTCCTCATAAGGCCTGTGCTCCAGACCCTTCACCAGCTTTGTTGCCCTTTTCTGAACAAGCTCCAGCACCTCAATGTCTTTCTTGTATTGAGGGGCCCAAAACTGGACACAGTATTCCAGGTGCGGCCTCACCAGCGCCCAGTACAGGGGAACAATCACCTCCCTGCTCCTGCTGGCCACACTATTCCTGATACAAGCCAGGATGCTGTTGGCCTTCTTGGCTGCCTGGGCACACTGCTGGCTCATGTTCAGCTGGCTGTCGACCAACACCCCCAGGTCCTTTTCCGGCAGGCAGCTTTCCAGCCACTCTTCCCCAAGCCTGTAGCATTGCATGGGGTTGTTGTGACCGAAGTGCAGGACCCAGCACTTGGCCTTGTTAAACCTCATACAGTTTACCTCAGCCTGTCCAGATCCCTCTGCAGGGCCATCCTACCCTCGAGCAGATCGACACTCCCACCCAGTTTGGTGTCATCTGCAAACTTACAGAGGGTGCACTCAATCCCCTCATCCAGATCATTGATAAAGATATTAAACAAGACTGGCCCCAAAACAGAGCCCTGGGGAACACCACTCGTGACCGGCCACCAACTGGACTTAACTCCATTTACAACTACTCTCTGGGCTAGTGAAAACTTTTCTAGCATTGTCTAAATCTCCAGACTTTCAAGAAAGAGCAGATTAGTCAGAAAAATATTAAACAAAGAGAGGTATATTTTAATGTGTTAAAATATATCTTCTTTCCCCCTCCCTCCCCAATTACTGTATTTAATTCTGTAGTATTCAGAGTGCTAAGAAGGTTAATTGGAAGAGAATACTATGAAAATGGAACAATAATAAATTGATGTTCAGTTAGTGAGTCTTATCATGGTGGTATTTACATAAGTCGTCATACATTTATTCTCGCTGGCCCCTTCAAGAGATGTGCAGGAACTTGGTGAATGCAAACCCAGACGTTTCCACTGGGAGTTAGTTACCTAATGGCTTAGTCCCTCTAGACTGCTTACAGATTATTGGAAAACACCATCCTAGAGGCACAGAACAAATGCAAAACATCTGGCAAAAAGCACTTTCTTTGAAAGCCGGTCCAGCTACACAGCCTATTAAGGTAGGTTATTAAACACACATAGACTTTCTTCAAAACATAACTCTGGCTAGTTAACTGTGAAAACACAAGAAGGCATGCAAAATTAAAGGTTTTGGAACAACTTGCAGCACGTATAAAAACTTTTGCTTATTTCTCTTTCAAATACATCAGGAGCGGAAGGGCTTAAAATGAGTCTGTAGAGTCTGTACTGACACAGTCAAGATTTAAAAAGACAACTTGGAAAATATAAGGTCATATCAGAACAACTAAATGAGATTTTCATTTGTTTACCTTAAAGAAGTGTGGGAAGTGTTCATTTCTGGAACTCCTCCTTATGGTGGTATTCATCAGAGGAACAACTTCTGACTGAAGTGTCCTGAAAAAAACCCAACAATAAAATAAATGCTAGCAAGTTTCCAGCACAGAATTCAACCAGGCAATCCAGTGGAACTCTACAGATCAAAAATTCTCACTGAAAATTGCCTGGAAAATGGCAAGTGTTACACTAACTTTTAAAAAGAGTTGTGAGGGAGGTTTAAGGAATAGCATACCAGTAAGCTTTATTTTTGTGAACGGCAAACTGCCAGCAATTTCTAAGCAAGGCAATTACTGGGCATGTGAATATATGTGACTTACCAAGAAAAAAGAAGAGGCTTTTTTTTTTTTTTTTTAAAGGTAAGTCTTGCCTTACTTGCCTACTGATTTTTTCAACAAAGGAGAGCTGGTCAAGGTAATTTATCTGAATTCAACAAAGAACTTCAGTACAGTTGATAAAGCAGCTATTCTTAAGCATAATTTTTTATGCTTACATTCACTACCAGCTATAGAATTGAGAAGGTACAAAAAGAACTGGTTAAGAAAAAGGAAGACATGGTAAAAATAGGTTTTTTCAGTTTTCATAGTGCAAAGATTTTATCAATGAAGACGCACTGGGATGTGTTCTGGGACTTCTGCTGTTCAACATATTTTTAAATGATCTGGGAATGATGGCAAGCTTTCTGATTTGACTAAGACTTTCAGGCCAGTAAACATGAAGTCTAGCGGTGAAGAATTTCAGAGGGACTTTATGACATTAAATGGTCGAATTATTATTCAGTGATGTGACAACAAAGTTTGGTCAACAAGAACGTAAAACAATGGACATAGGAAAAAAAACCCAAAAGATGGGCTCATTGCTGAAAACTACTGCTTCTGTTACAGATATCCTTTAATACAGCTTCAAAAATTTTGGCTCAGTGATCAGAAATCTCCAGAATAACAACTTGAAAGGTAGAGATCAGTGAGCAAGAAATAGAGACCAAAACAGAAAACATCATGGTGGTTACCCAAGGAATGTCTGCACCTTGTGTACTGTATGCATTTCTGCCCTTCCTTTTTCAAAGAAGAACATAGTAGAAATGGAACAGGTCAAGACAAAGATTAAAAGGTTTCCCAAAGGTATGGCAGGACATCTGCTCAGGTAACTCTAGACAAATGATTTGCGCTACTTTATAAAATTATGCATGGCATGGAGAAGATGCATAGGCAAGGAGAGTGTACATATCAAAACCCAAGCTCAGCACCAAACACATTTTTTTTCTTCACACAGTAAGTGGTTCAAAAACAGAGCAGACTGGAAGGTAAAAGTTGAAGCCACACAAAAAGAACTGAGCATGGGTTAAAAAAGCAACCAGACAAAATTCTGGAAAGCAAACTCAGCCCAAGCTATTACACACAAAAACATCAAGTCTAGCTCTGCAAGTACCAAAATCTCAATATTTTAGAGTATGGGAGAGTATTCTGGTAAAAGGTTACTACATGCTTATGATGTTTTTGTGATTTTCTTTAGGCAACAATCAATTGGCCACTGACAGAAAAACGGTCTAGGGGGGCCTATGGGATGATCAGGAGTGGTTGTTTCTATGTTACAAAGTTTGTGAGAAACACCTGCTCCAGTTCACTTTAGCTTCGAGATAGTTCAATTAATCAGCAACACTACAAAAATACTCCTTAGCTGGAATCCTTTTCATAAAGAAAATGGGCAGCTTGACATGAAGAGAATATCCAGAAAAAGAAGCGTGTATACTACACCCGACATCCACATCCGTGCGGACATGCCAGCTTCCCAGCTACAGCTGGGAACTTTAAGATCTTCAAAAGGAATTAGGCGTGAAGGCACACAGTTTATGAAAGGAATTAGCTGCTGTCGTGGTTTAGCCCCAGCCAGCAACTAAGCACCACGCAGCCGCTCGCTCACTCCCTCTGCCCCGGTGGGATGGGGGAGAGAATCGGAGGAGTAAGAGTGAAAAAAAACACTCCTGGGTTGAGATAAGAGCAGTTTAATAACTGAAACAAAATGAAGTGCAATAGTAGTAGTAATAATAACAATATAATAATAACAATAATAATAACATACACAGCAAGTGGTGCACAATGCAGTTGCTCACCACCCGCCGATCAATACCCAGACAGTTCCCAAGCAGCGATCGCTGCTCCCCGGCCAGCTCCCCCCAGTTTATATACTGAGCGTGGCGTCATATGGTATGGAATAGCCCTTTGGTCAGTTTGGATCAACTATTCTGTCTGCGCCCCCTCCCAGTTTCTTGTGCACCTGGCAGAGCATGGGAAGCTGAACAACTCCTTGACTAGCATAAGCAGTACTTAGCAGCAACTAAACCATCAGTGTGTTATCAGCATTCTTCTCCTACTAAATCCAAAACACAGCACTATGCCAGCTACTAGGAAGAAAATTAACTCTATCCCAGCCAAAACCAGGACAGCTGCCTACTGCTAGTGCATCTTCTAAAAGCCCCAGGAATGTTTTTATCCAGCATATTCATGATACATATTAATAATCTCTTTGTTTCTGCTTCTTCCACAGATCGCGAGAACCAGTCGATCCTGATCACGTACGTACGCTCCCTGCCCGGGTGCCTGCTGGGCTGCCGGGTGCCAGGGGACCTGCTGCCTGACCACACGCCCTCTGCTTCTCTCTTTGGTTTCACAGTGGAGAATCCGGTGCAGGCAAGACTGTGAACACAAAACGTGTCATCCAGTACTTTGCAACAATTGCAGCGAGTGGGGAGAAGAAGAAGGAAGAGCAGTCTGGCAAAATGCAGGCGAGTCAGGAAGAACAGACTGAACACTTGGCGTGTAATTGCCGTGTCAGCTAAACACTGTAACTGAACAATTATCATCCTGCTTGAGGATGAAATCATTAATTAATAGATACTAGCTTGAATCAATGCTTTCCTCTGTTCCCGACATGATTTTTAGAAAGGATAACCAGCAATAATTATTGTCCTGTAGGGAACGCTTGAGGATCAAATCATCAGCGCCAACCCACTGCTGGAGGCCTTTGGAAATGCCAAGACCGTGAGGAATGACAACTCCTCACGCTTTGTAAGTTGTTGCTTTGGACAAAATCTCTCCCTCTCATTAGAAGATAAGTGATGGCCCTAGCAGTATTCCACATAAAGGAGACGTCAAAAGAACCCACCCAGGCTGAAATGCTGCTTCTTCTCTGTAACAGGGCAAATTCATCAGAATCCACTTTGGAGCCACAGGCAAACTGGCTTCTGCTGACATTGAAACTTGTAAGAGACTCTCCTGGCCTGATGCCATTCTTTCCCAAATTCTCACCTCCATGTGCGTTCCTGTGCCTAACTCTGTCCTACTGTCCTTGACAGATCTGCTGGAGAAGTCCAGAGTCACTTTCCAGCTCAAGGCAGAAAGAAGCTACCACATATTTTATCAGATCATGTCCAACAAGAAACCGGAGCTGATTGGTAGGAAGGATCATTATGTTTTTTTGAGGATGATCGCTGAGCAACAGTTCCCTCTGTTACCTGGCTGGCAAAATTAAGCCGGTGCCTTGCTTTTTCCTGCTTTCAGACATGCTCCTCATTACCACCAACCCTTACGATTTCCACTATGTAAGTCAAGGTGAGGTGACTGTTCCCAGCATTGATGACCAGGAGGAGCTCATGGCTACAGATGTAAGTACTAGAAAGAAAATATTTTTAATGGGATTGTTACGGTTGTTAGGCAATGTTTTTCCTTCATTGTTTTGACTGCAGAGTGCCATTGACATCCTGGGCTTCACTGCTGATGAAAAGACTGCCATCTACAAGCTGACAGGGGCTGTCATGCACTACGGGAACTTGAAGTTCAAGCAGAAACAACGAGAGGAGCAGGCAGAGCCAGATGGCACAGAAGGTATCAGCAAATTCAGCAACTGACTTGTTCAAAGAACTTCTCTGTTTGCACAGATGATATGTTAGAGCCTCCAAAGACAGTCCTTTGTTGGCCTGAGTCACCACGTAAAACACTGAGGAAAAGCGTTGTTGTTTGTTGTCTATCTAACTGCAGAAGTGCTTCCCTGATCATGGGAAATACCATTATTTTATCCAGTGGATACTCTCCAAACACACACAGCCTGAAAGGGAGAACTTCAGCACAGGATCTCTGGCTCTCTCTCCATAAAACCCTCAACTGCTAAGCCACCATGATGTGCAATCATGTTTTTGGTGAAATAAATCCTGCATTCTTTGCTATGCAGAAATCCACTCTCCACAGAAAAGGAATGTGCCCCATGCATGCCTCATGTATTCCCAGAGGGTTTTCGGGTTCTTTTGGGAACTTCCGGATTCAAGTTATTTCTACCCAAGCCATACCTGTTCTTGCTTTCAAAGGCGGCCATCATTAGCTTCCAGAATTTACATTCCTTCCCGGACCTTCTCTATGAGACCAGACCAATGCTTTTCCCTTTCTAGAACACGAACATCAGAGTTGTTCACATGGACCAAATTCTAGCCATTGTCCAAAGATAAATGCTTCTGTCTCTCTTTCTCCCTCTTTAGTGGCTGACAAGGCTGCCTACCTGATGGGCCTAAACTCAGCTGACCTGCTCAAAGCCCTGTGCTATCCCCGAGTCAAGGTTGGGAATGAATACGTGACCAAAGGTCAAACTGTGGAGCAGGTAGATTGAAGATGCTTTGGAAATGGCTTGAAAGAGTTACTTGAGCATTCTTCTTTGACACTAGGAGGTAACTCCGGTCCTCTCTTCTCTGCTTTAGGTGAACAATGCAGTTGGTGCCCTGGCAAAAGCTGTCTATGAGAAGATGTTCTTGTGGATGGTTATTCGCATCAACCAACAGCTGGATACCAAGCAACCCAGACAGTACTTCATTGGTGTCCTGGACATTGCTGGCTTTGAGATCTTTGATGTAAGGAACAAGGACGTGGCACCATCGTCAAAGCGGGGCCAGGGAGGGGTCATGAGGACTCAGAAACGCACTTCTTTTTAAGAAGATGTGGAGGTTTATCCTCCTCATCTGCAGTTTTCTAGAAACCCCTCCCTCTTCTCTGTCACAGTAGCACCCTCAAATGGCTTTACTAACAAACACTTTGATTCTAACTTTGTCAACAGGTAGAGGAAAGCTCTGCTTTCTGACAAATGGTCTCAGAGGCCCTTGGGCTTGCAAAGGCCTTAGGCTTTGCAAACAAAGAGACAGCTCTAGGACTAAGGCTCACACAGCTGTGGGCCAAAGGTGTGAACGCTCTTGGAAGAGCCGAGGAAAGGGTAGTGCTATGGGAAATTCCTGTGTTGTGAACACAGTGACGATGCTAGGACTTCCGTGTCAGAGCAGAGAACCCGTCGACTGTTGATCTGAGGGCAGAGAAATTCTTGGGTGGGACACTGAGGAGGCTTCCACTCTCTGGGAGGTCGGTGAGGTCAGAGACACCTACAGGATGCTGCAGCTACTGAAGGATTTGCTTTTGAGCGGCACAGTAAAACAGAAATGTTACTTTTAGCTTGAGTTCAAAAGTAATACTAGTAAAAACCTTCAAGAACACTAAATTTTACAATAGAGGTCCTACTAAGGAAACACATGCTGTTACAGTGTGGTTAGGAGTGGTGTTTCAGCTGGGGAACTTCAAACAGCATTAGGAGAATGCTAGCAAAACCCTGTGGTGTCTGCCACACGTTGAGAACCTGTGCACCTCTCCTTGCTTTGGGCAGTTCAACAGCTTTGAGCAGCTGTGCATCAACTTCACCAATGAGAAACTGCAACAGTTCTTCAACCACCACATGTTTGTGCTGGAGCAGGAGGAGTACAAGAAGGAAGGAATTGAATGGGAGTTCATTGACTTTGGGATGGACCTGGCTGCTTGCATTGAGCTCATTGAGAAGGTACCTTTTCCACACAAGTGTACGATGTATTTTGGAATTCTGTGATGTTTCTGAGCCCGATTCAGCTCAGAAAGAACTCATGGCCAGGCTTTCAGTGTCAGTTCAACAAAATATTTTGCACTGAAATTTATTTTAGCCTGGGGAAGAGAAATTAGGAAATGCAAATCTGTGTCATCAATCCTGCATTAGCTGGTCTTCAAGCATGGAAAAGGTAGCCTGGACTCCCACCAACAGACGACTTTGAAACAAACTGGAGTCAGTCTCCTTTCCTTTTTCCACTGAAGACTCAGACTGGAACTCCACACACAAACTTGGGAAATAAGTATCATCTCACCTGATTTCCCAAAACACCTGGGCCTCTTGTAGCTATTTTCCCAATTGTTTTTCTGTTTACCACTTCTCCCTCCAATTCTACTCACAATTCTAACCTGAACTGGGCAGATGTTCTTACCAGTTCTGTGAAAACAGGCTGCAGGAAGGTAAGGGAAGGCAGAAATATGCTCCCTGGCTGAGAACAACTCCTGACAAACTTAGGCCCTTATCCCGGCTGAGATGCTACCAGCAGCACACTGGTACCTTTGATGTTCATAGAGCGTGCTTCACATCATTACCATCTTTCTCTGTCACTTCTTGTGGTACCTTCCAGCCCATGGGTATCTTCTCCATCCTGGAAGAGGAGTGCATGTTCCCCAAGGCAACTGACACCTCTTTCAAGAACAAGCTCTATGACCAGCATCTGGGCAAGTCCAGCAACTTCCAGAAACCCAAGCCCGCCAAAGGCAAGGCTGAGGCCCACTTCTCCCTGGTGCACTACGCTGGTACAGTGGACTACAACATCACTGGCTGGCTTGAGAAGATTTGCTCGCATAGATGTTTCTTTTTATAGCTAAGGAGTCACCTTTCACACTCTAGGCATGAATTGCGTGTCGAAACTTGAACTTGTGTTCTGACTTGCTGTCTCTTGGATTTCCTCTGTATCTAGCACTATTGCAGTCAAAGTCCTGGCCCAAAATTTCTGTTAGGTTTTCCTCTTTTGAATATAACATATAATCAATTACTGAATGACATTTAGTCATGATTTTTTCTTTTGTAGAACTGTCTTTTCTAATGCTGTAAAAGCAATCCCTAAATGCATAGGACCATGTGCACCATATACATTGTGTTATTCCCATTTTACTTCTTGAATAGTTGCAGTACAGAAATGCCAGAGAATCTTGCCTGGGTCAAAGATCAATTTATCAGTAGAGACAGTAGAAGAACCTATAAATTCTACATCGAAGTTCTTTAAGTGCCTTGACTAGTCAAGATTCCCTTATTAATAGCCCTGTCAGACTATTTATAGGAAATGTATCCACAGGAATGGTGAGATGTAAAACATTTCTAAATATATCTATAAAATCAAATGACAATTATGCCATTGGTTAAGTGTGCCAGACAATGTTTTGCCAAAGATGGTTTGCCAAAATATATTTTGACTGAAGGAAAAGGAAACATCCAGGGCATCTGCATACCAGACTCTATAAAAGTCTCTTTGGAGTGCTGTGCCCAGTCTTGACAGAAAATTTCAAGGTAAGTGTATGGCTCCTGTGAACTTCTGGGCAAAGCATATACCTTTTTATTCCATTTAACTTCCTATAAGCCTTGGATATCCATGGCACTGTCTCTATCACCAGTGATTTTATTCCAGGTTTGAAGGCAGCATTTTTTCTTTCAGCTTACATATTAGCTCTGGATCTGTGCAACAGAAAATGAATTGGTATGTTTTCAAACAGCAGTGACTGACTTCCAGCCTCTACCACCAGATTAATACCAAAATTTATCAACTTTTAAGGAACAGGAAGAAAACCAACAGTTTAAGATTTCTAGAAAGCAGAACAGGCAATAGTGACATTTATATCTGTCATAATGCAAGATGAATTGTCCAGAGCAAGTAAATTTTCCAGTGAGAAGCCACTATTTGCTGTGAGACAAGGAAGTCTCACAGAGACTCTCAGGTAGCATTTTCAAGAAAAATCGGAGACTTATTTAATACAAAGTCTCTGCTATGGCAATGTCCAAATTCACCAGAGTCTGCAAAGTTGAAGTGATACTGCTAAACTGTACTACAATACTGCAACACTAAAGAACTGTTCTATACTTTGTTACATAGCTAGATGTCTCAGGATTAATTTCAGAAAAGTATACAAGTATTTTCAGACAAGACTGGGAAGTTTAAATCCAACGTTTCACTTGTTTCTACCAACTTAAATATTTGAAGAGATCAAAGTGTAAGAGATTTCCTCTCTTCCACATAAAGCTCTTCACTCACTGACTCAGCATATCTTCTTTCTACAGAGTACTCTGCTAACTGTGCATCCTGTATAACTGCAACCATGGCTTCTGCAGACTCCGAGATGGCCGCCTTTGGGGAGGCAGCTCCTTATCTCCGAAAGTCAGAAAAGGAGAGAATTGAGGCCCAGAACAAGCCTTTTGATGCCAAGACATCTGTTTTTGTGGTGCATCCTAAGGAATCCTTTGTGAAAGGGACAATCCAGAGCAAAGAATCAGGGAAGGTCACTGTCAAGTCTGAATCAGGAGAAGTGAGTAAAAACCAAGGCTTAAAAACTGTATGTATTTCCCAGTCTCAACTGTTAGCTGACATACACGTAACTCTTTCTTCCTCTGACAGACCCTGACTGTGAAGGAAGATCAAATCTTCGCCATGAATCCTCCCAAGTATGATAAAGTTGAGGACATGGCCATGATGACCCACCTTCACGAACCCGCTGTGCTGTACAACCTCAAAGAGCGTTATGCAGCCTGGATGATCTATGTAAGTACCAGCAGCAGTCTTCCTTTGGATAGCTAGGAGGAACTGCTCTGCCAGGATAAGTGGAAGCCCATGTGCTGTCTCCCTTCCTTGCAGACCTACTCGGGTCTCTTCTGTGTCACTGTCAACCCCTACAAGTGGCTGCCGGTGTACAACCCGGAGGTGGTGTTGGCCTACCGAGGCAAGAAGCGCCAGGAGGCTCCTCCACACATCTTCTCCATCTCTGACAATGCCTATCAGTTCATGCTGACTGGTGAGTTGCTTGGTTTTCTTTAAAATTTTTGGGCTGTGAACACTCACAGAGGAGAAAAAAAGTCTTTTCATGGCAAGATAGCTCAGCTTAATGGTGTTGGGAGGGTGGATGTCCTCTCATCATTGAAAATATTTTCTTTACCAGACACCATAATTGAGATATGTTTCTAACAATCAATGTTAGAACTTACTGTCCAAGATATTTGGGAGGATATGGTTTAATGCTGAATACATTGTCAGATTTTCATTCAAAGAAATTTGGATAAACTTTTAAAGTTCTGGTTTTTTCTTGGTTGAGAGGATTGTTCTTTGAATGATTTGCTTTGCAGGACTGAAAGTCACTAGGGTGGAGTTCTGTAAATAAGATTGGGTGTAAAAGGAAAGGAGATTCAACACTGAAGCCAATGCTTCCCATGGTGGTTTTACGAAAACTCAGGAAGCAGTCTTAGTCAGACGCTACAGTGAAACCTGCTTGGAAAATTGATACTTCCTCCCTCCACCTCAGAAACGATTTCTTCTTTTCTATTCATTAACATAAATGGAAGCAATAAGAAAGAAGGGCAGTGAAAACTTTTCTAGCATTGTCTAAATCTCCAGACTTTCAAGAAAGAGCAGATTAGTCAGAAAAATATTAAACAAAGAGAGGTATATTTTAATGTGTTAAAATATATCTTCTTTCCCCCTCCCTCCCCAATTACTGTATTTAATTCTGTAGTATTCAGAGTGCTAAGAAGGTTAATTGGAAGAGAATACTATGAAAATGGAACAATAATAAATTGATGTTCAGTTAGTGAGTCTTATCATGGTGGTATTTACATAAGTCGTCATACATTTATTCTCGCTGGCCCCTTCAAGAGATGTGCAGGAACTTGGTGAATGCAAACCCAGACGTTTCCACTGGGAGTTAGTTACCTAATGGCTTAGTCCCTCTAGACTGCTTACAGATTATTGGAAAACACCATCCTAGAGGCACAGAACAAATGCAAAACATCTGGCAAAAAGCACTTTCTTTGAAAGCCGGTCCAGCTACACAGCCTATTAAGGTAGGTTATTAAACACACATAGACTTTCTTCAAAACATAACTCTGGCTAGTTAACTGTGAAAACACAAGAAGGCATGCAAAATTAAAGGTTTTGGAACAACTTGCAGCACGTATAAAAACTTTTGCTTATTTCTCTTTCAAATACATCAGGAGCGGAAGGGCTTAAAATGAGTCTGTAGAGTCTGTACTGACACAGTCAAGATTTAAAAAGACAACTTGGAAAATATAAGGTCATATCAGAACAACTAAATGAGATTTTCATTTGTTTACCTTAAAGAAGTGTGGGAAGTGTTCATTTCTGGAACTCCTCCTTATGGTGGTATTCATCAGAGGAACAACTTCTGACTGAAGTGTCCTGAAAAAAACCCAACAATAAAATAAATGCTAGCAAGTTTCCAGCACAGAATTCAACCAGGCAATCCAGTGGAACTCTACAGATCAAAAATTCTCACTGAAAATTGCCTGGAAAATGGCAAGTGTTACACTAACTTTTAAAAAGAGTTGTGAGGGAGGTTTAAGGAATAGCATACCAGTAAGCTTTATTTTTGTGAACGGCAAACTGCCAGCAATTTCTAAGCAAGGCAATTACTGGGCATGTGAATATATGTGACTTACCAAGAAAAAAGAAGAGGCTTTTTTTTTTTTTTTAAAGGTAAGTCTTGCCTTACTTGCCTACTGATTTTTTCAACAAAGGAGAGCTGGTCAAGGTAATTTATCTGAATTCAACAAAGAACTTCAGTACAGTTGATAAAGCAGCTATTCTTAAGCATAATTTTTTATGCTTACATTCACTACCAGCTATAGAATTGAGAAGGTACAGAAAGAACTGGTTAAGAAAAAGGAAGACATGGTAAAAATAGGTTTTTTCAGTTTTCATAGTGCAAAGATTTTATCAATGAAGACGCACTGGGATGTGTTCTGGGACTTCTGCTGTTCAACATATTTTTAAATGATCTGGGAATGATGGCAAGCTTTCTGATTTGACTAAGACTTTCAGGCCAGTAAACATGAAGTCTAGCGGTGAAGAATTTCAGAGGGACTTTATGACATTAAATGGTCGAATTATTATTCAGTGATGTGACAACAAAGTTTGGTCAACAAGAACGTAAAACAATGGACATAGGAAAAAAAACCCAAAAGATGGGCTCATTGCTGAAAACTACTGCTTCTGTTACAGATATCCTTTAATACAGCTTCAAAAATTTTGGCTCAGTGATCAGAAATCTCCAGAATAACAACTTGAAAGGTAGAGATCAGTGAGCAAGAAATAGAGACCAAAACAGAAAACATCATGGTGGTTACCCAAGGAATGTCTGCACCTTGTGTACTGTATGCATTTCTGCCCTTCCTTTTTCAAAGAAGAACATAGTAGAAATGGAACAGGTCAAGACAAAGATTAAAAGGTTTCCCAAAGGTATGGCAGGACATCTGCTCAGGTAACTCTAGACAAATGATTTGCGCTACTTTATAAAATTATGCATGGCATGGAGAAGATGCATAGGCAAGGAGAGTGTACATATCAAAACCCAAGCTCAGCACCAAACACATTTTTTTTCTTCACACAGTAAGTGGTTCAAAAACAGAGCAGACTGGAAGGTAAAAGTTGAAGCCACACAAAAAGAACTGAGCATGGGTTAAAAAAGCAACCAGACAAAATTCTGGAAAGCAAACTCAGCCCAAGCTATTACACACAAAAACATCAAGTCTAGCTCTGCAAGTACCAA
Organism: Pelecanus crispus; assembly: GCF_030463565.1. Taxonomy (NCBI): domain Eukaryota; kingdom Metazoa; phylum Chordata; class Aves; order Pelecaniformes; family Pelecanidae; genus Pelecanus; species Pelecanus crispus. Next base: position 15,469,586 of record NC_134654.1, on the reverse strand, counting down.
AATCTCAATATTTTAGAGTATGGGAGAGTATTCTGGTAAAAGGTTACTACATGCTTATGATGTTTTTGTGATTTTCTTTAGGCAACAATCAATTGGCCACTGACAGAAAAACGGTCTAGGGGGGCCTATGGGATGATCAGGAGTGGTTGTTTCTATGTTACAAAGTTTGTGAGAAACACCTGCTCCAGTTCACTTTAGCTTCGAGATAGTTCAATTAATCAGCAACACTACAAAAATACTCCTTAGCTGGAATCCTTTTCATAAAGAAAATGGGCAGCTTGACATGAAGAGAATATCCAGAAAAAGAAGCGTGTATACTACACCCGACATCCACATCCGTGCGGACATGCCAGCTTCCCAGCTACAGCTGGGAACTTTAAGATCTTCAAAAGGAATTAGGCGTGAAGGCACACAGTTTATGAAAGGAATTAGCTGCTGTCGTGGTTTAGCCCCAGCCAGCAACTAAGCACCACGCAGCCGCTCGCTCACTCCCTCTGCCCCGGTGGGATGGGGGAGAGAATCGGAGGAGTAAGAGTGAAAAAAAACACTCCTGGGTTGAGATAAGAGCAGTTTAATAACTGAAACAAAATGAAGTGCAATAGTAGTAGTAATAATAACAATATAATAATAACAATAATAATAACATACACAGCAAGTGGTGCACAATGCAGTTGCTCACCACCCGCCGATCAATACCCAGACAGTTCCCAAGCAGCGATCGCTGCTCCCCGGCCAGCTCCCCCCAGTTTATATACTGAGCGTGGCGTCATATGGTATGGAATAGCCCTTTGGTCAGTTTGGATCAACTATTCTGTCTGCGCCCCCTCCCAGTTTCTTGTGCACCTGGCAGAGCATGGGAAGCTGAACAACTCCTTGACTAGCATAAGCAGTACTTAGCAGCAACTAAACCATCAGTGTGTTATCAGCATTCTTCTCCTACTAAATCCAAAACACAGCACTATGCCAGCTACTAGGAAGAAAATTAACTCTATCCCAGCCAAAACCAGGACAGCTGCCTACTGCTAGTGCATCTTCTAAAAGCCCCAGGAATGTTTTTATCCAGCATATTCATGATACATATTAATAATCTCTTTGTTTCTGCTTCTTCCACAGATCGCGAGAACCAGTCGATCCTGATCACGTACGTACGCTCCCTGCCCGGGTGCCTGCTGGGCTGCCGGGTGCCAGGGGACCTGCTGCCTGACCACACGCCCTCTGCTTCTCTCTTTGGTTTCACAGTGGAGAATCCGGTGCAGGCAAGACTGTGAACACAAAACGTGTCATCCAGTACTTTGCAACAATTGCAGCGAGTGGGGAGAAGAAGAAGGAAGAGCAGTCTGGCAAAATGCAGGCGAGTCAGGAAGAACAGACTGAACACTTGGCGTGTAATTGCCGTGTCAGCTAAACACTGTAACTGAACAATTATCATCCTGCTTGAGGATGAAATCATTAATTAATAGATACTAGCTTGAATCAATGCTTTCCTCTGTTCCCGACATGATTTTTAGAAAGGATAACCAGCAATAATTATTGTCCTGTAGGGAACGCTTGAGGATCAAATCATCAGCGCCAACCCACTGCTGGAGGCCTTTGGAAATGCCAAGACCGTGAGGAATGACAACTCCTCACGCTTTGTAAGTTGTTGCTTTGGACAAAATCTCTCCCTCTCATTAGAAGATAAGTGATGGCCCTAGCAGTATTCCACATAAAGGAGACGTCAAAAGAACCCACCCAGGCTGAAATGCTGCTTGTTCTCTGTAACAGGGCAAATTCATCAGAATCCACTTTGGAGCCACAGGCAAACTGGCTTCTGCTGACATTGAAACTTGTAAGAGACTCTCCTGGCCTGATGCCATTCTTTCCCAAATTCTCACCTCCATGTGCGTTCCTGTGCCTAACTCTGTCCTACTGTCCTTGACAGATCTGCTGGAGAAGTCCAGAGTCACTTTCCAGCTCAAGGCAGAAAGAAGCTACCACATATTTTATCAGATCATGTCCAACAAGAAACCGGAGCTGATTGGTAGGAAGGATCATTATGTTTTTTTGAGGATGATCGCTGAGCAACAGTTCCCTCTGTTACCTGGCTGGCAAAATTAAGCCGGTGCCTTGCTTTTTCCTGCTTTCAGACATGCTCCTCATTACCACCAACCCTTACGATTTCCACTATGTAAGTCAAGGTGAGGTGACTGTTCCCAGCATTGATGACCAGGAGGAGCTCATGGCTACAGATGTAAGTACTAGAAAGAAAATATTTTTAATGGGATTGTTACGGTTGTTAGGCAATGTTTTTCCTTCATTGTTTTGACTGCAGAGTGCCATTGACATCCTGGGCTTCACTGCTGATGAAAAGACTGCCATCTACAAGCTGACAGGGGCTGTCATGCACTACGGGAACTTGAAGTTCAAGCAGAAACAACGAGAGGAGCAGGCAGAGCCAGATGGCACAGAAGGTATCAGCAAATTCAGCAACTGACTTGTTCAAAGAACTTCTCTGTTTGCACAGATGATATGTTAGAGCCTCCAAAGACAGTCCTTTGTTGGCCTGAGTCACCACGTAAAACACTGAGGAAAAGCGTTGTTGTTTGTTGTCTATCTAACTGCAGAAGTGCTTCCCTGATCATGGGAAATACCATTATTTTATCCAGTGGATACTCTCCAAACACACACAGCCTGAAAGGGAGAACTTCAGCACAGGATCTCTGGCTCTCTCTCCATAAAACCCTCAACTGCTAAGCCACCATGATGTGCAATCATGTTTTTGGTGAAATAAATCCTGCATTCTTTGCTATGCAGAAATCCACTCTCCACAGAAAAGGAATGTGCCCCATGCATGCCTCATGTATTCCCAGAGGGTTTTCGGGTTCTTTTGGGAACTTCCGGATTCAAGTTATTTCTACCCAAGCCATACCTGTTCTTGCTTTCAAAGGCGGCCATCATTAGCTTCCAGAATTTACATTCCTTCCCGGACCTTCTCTATGAGACCAGACCAATGCTTTTCCCTTTCTAGAACACGAACATCAGAGTTGTTCACATGGACCAAATTCTAGCCATTGTCCAAAGATAAATGCTTCTGTCTCTCTTTCTCCCTCTTTAGTGGCTGACAAGGCTGCCTACCTGATGGGCCTAAACTCAGCTGACCTGCTCAAAGCCCTGTGCTATCCCCGAGTCAAGGTTGGGAATGAATACGTGACCAAAGGTCAAACTGTGGAGCAGGTAGATTGAAGATGCTTTGGAAATGGCTTGAAAGAGTTACTTGAGCATTCTTCTTTGACACTAGGAGGTAACTCCGGTCCTCTCTTCTCTGCTTTAGGTGAACAATGCAGTTGGTGCCCTGGCAAAAGCTGTCTATGAGAAGATGTTCTTGTGGATGGTTATTCGCATCAACCAACAGCTGGATACCAAGCAACCCAGACAGTACTTCATTGGTGTCCTGGACATTGCTGGCTTTGAGATCTTTGATGTAAGGAACAAGGACGTGGCACCATCGTCAAAGCGGGGCCAGGGAGGGGTCATGAGGACTCAGAAACGCACTTCTTTTTAAGAAGATGTGGAGGTTTATCCTCCTCATCTGCAGTTTTCTAGAAACCCCTCCCTCTTCTCTGTCACAGTAGCACCCTCAAATGGCTTTACTAACAAACACTTTGATTCTAACTTTGTCAACAGGTAGAGGAAAGCTCTGCTTTCTGACAAATGGTCTCAGAGGCCCTTGGGCTTGCAAAGGCCTTAGGCTTTGCAAACAAAGAGACAGCTCTAGGACTAAGGCTCACACAGCTGTGGGCCAAAGGTGTGAACGCTCTTGGAAGAGCCGAGGAAAGGGTAGTGCTATGGGAAATTCCTGTGTTGTGAACACAGTGACGATGCTAGGACTTCCGTGTCAGAGCAGAGAACCCGTCGACTGTTGATCTGAGGGCAGAGAAATTCTTGGGTGGGACACTGAGGAGGCTTCCACTCTCTGGGAGGTCGGTGAGGTCAGAGACACCTACAGGATGCTGCAGCTACTGAAGGATTTGCTTTTGAGCGGCACAGTAAAACAGAAATGTTACTTTTAGCTTGAGTTCAAAAGTAATACTAGTAAAAACCTTCAAGAACACTAAATTTTACAATAGAGGTCCTACTAAGGAAACACATGCTGTTACAGTGTGGTTAGGAGTGGTGTTTCAGCTGGGGAACTTCAAACAGCGTTAGGAGAATGCTAGCAAAACCCTGTGGTGTCTGCCACACGTTGAGAACCTGTGCACCTCTCCTTGCTTTGGGCAGTTCAACAGCTTTGAGCAGCTGTGCATCAACTTCACCAATGAGAAACTGCAACAGTTCTTCAACCACCACATGTTTGTGCTGGAGCAGGAGGAGTACAAGAAGGAAGGAATTGAATGGGAGTTCATTGACTTTGGGATGGACCTGGCTGCTTGCATTGAGCTCATTGAGAAGGTACCTTTTCCACACAAGTGTACGATGTATTTTGGAATTCTGTGATGTTTCTGAGCCCGATTCAGCTCAGAAAGAACTCATGGCCAGGCTTTCAGTGTCAGTTCAACAAAATATTTTGCACTGAAATTTATTTTAGCCTGGGGAAGAGAAATTAGGAAATGCAAATCTGTGTCATCAATCCTGCATTAGCTGGTCTTCAAGCATGGAAAAGGTAGCCTGGACTCCCACCAACAGACGACTTTGAAACAAACTGGAGTCAGTCTCCTTTCCTTTTTCCACTGAAGACTCAGACTGGAACTCCACACACAAACTTGGGAAATAAGTATCATCTCACCTGATTTCCCAAAACACCTGGGCCTCTTGTAGCTATTTTCCCAATTGTTTTTCTGTTTACCACTTCTCCCTCCAATTCTACTCACAATTCTAACCTGAACTGGGCAGATGTTCTTACCAGTTCTGTGAAAACAGGCTGCAGGAAGGTAAGGGAAGGCAGAAATATGCTCCCTGGCTGAGAACAACTCCTGACAAACTTAGGCCCTTATCCCGGCTGAGATGCTACCAGCAGCACACTGGTACCTTTGATGTTCATAGAGCGTGCTTCACATCATTACCATCTTTCTCTGTCACTTCTTGTGGTACCTTCCAGCCCATGGGTATCTTCTCCATCCTGGAAGAGGAGTGCATGTTCCCCAAGGCAACTGACACCTCTTTCAAGAACAAGCTCTATGACCAGCATCTGGGCAAGTCCAGCAACTTCCAGAAACCCAAGCCCGCCAAAGGCAAGGCTGAGGCCCACTTCTCCCTGGTGCACTACGCTGGTACAGTGGACTACAACATCACTGGCTGGCTTGAGAAGAACAAGGATCCCTTGAATGAAACTGTCATTGGGTTGTACCAGAAATCATCTGTGAAGACACTGGCTTTACTCTTTGCCAACTATGGTGGGGAAGCAGGTAAGCTCTGTAAAATCCATGTTTTGTGTGTTCATACTGTACAAAGGGAAATCTCAAAGACAGTGTTAAAGGCATCTGCTCATTTTCTTCAAATTTGCAGAGTCTGGTGGTGGTGGCAAGAAGGGTGGCAAGAAGAAGGGTTCTTCTTTCCAGACTGTCTCAGCTCTTTTCCGGGTAGGGACAGAATTCACTACCTCATTATTAAAAATACCTACTGAAATAAGATAAGAGTTGAATAGCTTTGCTCTGAGAAGACCACCCTCTAATTTACTGAGGAGACCCTGATTCATATTTATTGAAGGAGGTTTGCATCAACATAGCCATGCATTTCTGATAGATCAAGACACTGAGAGATTCAATTTTTATATGCACATTATATATAAGCATGCAGTGCTTCCAAGCTTTAATGTAAACCTCACCTTGTAATCTCACAGGAGAATTTAAACAAGCTGATGACAAATCTACGCAGCACTCACCCCCATTTTGTACGATGCATCATCCCAAATGAAACAAAAACACCTGGTAAGGGGATTCAATAGCAGGAAAGCTCAAGCCACAGAAGCTCTTCTCCTGAGTATCAAACAATGGGGTAGTCACTAATGGTGGTGTTTGTTAGGTGCCATGGAGCATGAGCTGGTGCTGCACCAGCTGCGATGCAATGGTGTGCTGGAAGGGATCAGAATTTGCAGGAAAGGATTCCCCAGCAGAGTCCTCTATGCTGACTTCAAACAAAGGTAGGAGTGATCCACATTTCTCCCCATTCAGACCAACCTGAAAAGCCTGAGTATCTTAACAAACTTCAAAAGGGACCTAAGTAGTAACATAGACATGTTTTATTGTGAGCTTATGATTGATTTTATATTGATGGTGAGGCTTCTCTTGGACTCTGAGTTAATGGTATGAAAAGGTCGCTTACACTGTGTTGAAAGAATGGACTGTCCCTAATACCTGACGTTACTCAGTCAGACAGTCAGCTGTTGCTGAGAAGGCTGTGGGGTTCAGTTGCAGTGGTGGTTTCAGTAATGTGGATTTCTTCATGTTTTGCTTTCTCCTGCAGATACAGAGTGCTTAATGCAAGTGCTATTCCAGAAGGCCAGTTCATGGACAGCAAGAAGGCTTCAGAGAAGCTCCTTGGGTCCATTGATGTGGACCACACCCAATACAGATTTGGTCACACCAAGGTAGAAAGAAGTCCTGTGTTCAAACACTATGTGCCTCTGTTATGCACTACCTGAGACTGATGTCCTACAATGTTCCATGTCTTAAGGTGTTTTTCAAAGCTGGGCTGATAGGTCTGCTGGAAGAGATGAGAGATGAGAAACTAGCAGAGATTATGACCATGACGCAAGCCAGGTGCAGGGGCTTCCTGATGAGAGTGGAGTATCGGAGAATGGTGGAGAGGAGGTAAACGTTTCTCACTCACGTATCAGGTTCTCACGGGTCTTGGGTAATTGAGTCTAAATTCACCACACAGAGAGTATGCAATAGGTATGTGAATTTTACTTCAGGGACTCAATCTTCTGCATCCAGTACAATGTTCGTGCATTCATGAATGTCAAGCACTGGCCCTGGATGAAGCTGTTCTTCAAGATCAAGCCCTTGCTGAAGAGTGCAGAATCTGAGAAGGAGATGGCCAACATGAAACAAGAGTTTGAGAAAACCAAGGAAGAGCTTGCAAAGTCTGAGGCAAAGAGGAAGGAGCTGGAGGAGAAAATGGTGACCTTACTGCAGGAGAAAAATGACCTGCAGCTCCAAGTGCAGGCGGTGAGTATCACCATTCATTTGTCCCTGGGAAAAGAATGTTATACAGTCAGAATGCTTCTTACCCTAAGCAGAGACTTGCAGAAAGCTGACGGACATGCAGTAGAAAACAGTCTAAATCACACACTCTAAGGCACTCTAATGTTGAGTAAACAGGCACTGGCAGGGGCACGGTGAGTTTCATGGCAGCCCCACATGAGACTCGGCATTTCTGCTGTTGAGGAAAGAGCCATGTAACACTAGCCAACACGTAATCCACAGCAGAGAGCTCTGAACTGGAAGGGAAGTATCTCCATCTACTCAGCTTTCAAAGCAGTGTATCTGTCTAACAGAGTAAAGGCAAACCTGAGAAGGACCCACTTTTCCTACTTACAGCTACACCGGAAGGCCTTGATTCCTTTCAGAAACATGGATACTTCCCATTCAAGCTCAATTAGGATAAGGCAGTTTCTTCACACCAAACAAAACACCACTTGCTCCACTAAATTATTCTCACAAAGCCTGTACTCCCCCAATATTATGAGGTTCATGATGAGTCAATCAAAAAGAAGCAGCTATTGAATACTTTTTCTGTCAGCTACCCTCTCTGTGAGGCATTTTTAAGAGACACAGAAGATTTGGAATCAATGTGGATTCCAGATGACAAGTTTTCCCAGTAGACACCTGGCAAGATCTTCCAGTTGCTGGAGCGGAAGGACAGGTTCAGCCTCCATTTTAACACATGCCCACTTAGTGATACAAAAGACGGAGTGGAGAAACTTCAAAACAATACAACCCACAAAAATGTGTGTCTCCCCACCAGGAAGCAGATAGTTTGGCTGATGCTGAGGAAAGGTGTGACCAGCTCATCAAAACCAAAATCCAGCTGGAAGCCAAAATTAAGGAGGTGACTGAAAGGGCTGAGGATGAGGAGGAAATTAATGCTGAGCTGACAGCCAAGAAGAGGAAACTGGAGGATGAATGTTCAGAGCTGAAGAAAGATATTGACGACCTGGAGTTAACGCTGGCCAAAGTGGAGAAGGAAAAGCATGCCACTGAAAACAAGGTACACACACAGGGAGTCACGTAAAGGGTGAAGGGACAGACGCCTCCCACATTGTATCCTCAGAATGAAGCTAGCTTTGGAGCGTACCAGGAGCGTCACAGCGGGGCAGCTGGGCAGCCCAAATAAAAAACAAGCTCCTGGCTAAGCACTGCAAAGTGAAAAGGTCACTGCACTAGCAGACTTTTGGCACTTTCTTACAATCAACAGGTGAAAAACCTCACAGAGGAGATGGCAGCCCTGGACGAGACCATTGCCAAGCTGACAAAAGAGAAGAAAGCCCTCCAAGAGGCCCACCAGCAGACACTGGATGACCTGCAGGCAGAAGAGGACAAAGTCAATACTCTGACCAAAGCTAAGACCAAGCTGGAGCAGCAAGTGGACGATGTAAGCACATGTATAGCTAAATGAAACGGAAAACTTTGTAGAGGAAAGCGTAGGCAGCAGAGCACTGATGGCTTTGTTCTTTTTAGCTGGAAGGGTCCCTGGAGCAAGAGAAGAAACTGCGCATGGACCTTGAGAGAGCTAAGAGGAAACTCGAAGGAGACCTGAAGCTGGCAAATGACAGCATAATGGACTTGGAAAATGATAAGCAGCAGCTGGATGAGAAACTGAAGAAGTAAGTGTGGCTGTGGGGCACCTGAGTGCTGGGCTGGCGCACTTGGGTGGTTGTGTTCAGGCACTAACACGGTTTGCTTTGTGCAAAGGAAAGACTTTGAAATCAGCCAGATCCAGAGCAAAATCGAGGATGAGCAAGCCCTGGGCATGCAATTGCAGAAGAAGATCAAGGAGCTGCAGGCAAGTCTGTGTTCCTTCCCCTCTCCCACCCAGTCTCAGGTCAGGTAGGAGGAGGCCATGGGTGTGAAGGGTCCCTAAATGTTCCCCAGGCTCGCATTGAGGAACTGGAGGAGGAAATTGAGGCAGAGCGAACCTCTCGGGCAAAAGCAGAGAAGCATCGGGCTGACCTCTCGAGGGAGCTAGAGGAGATCAGTGAGCGCTTGGAAGAAGCAGGAGGGGCTACCACAGCTCAGATCGAGATGAACAAGAAGCGTGAGGCAGAATTCCAGAAGATGCGCCGCGACCTCGAAGAGGCCACGCTGCAGCACGAAGCCACGGCTGCCGCCCTGCGGAAAAAGCATGCGGACAGCACAGCTGAGCTCGGGGAGCAGATCGACAACCTGCAACGAGTGAAGCAGAAGCTGGAGAAGGAGAAGAGTGAGCTGAAGATGGAGATTGACGACTTGGCCAGTAACATGGAGTCAGTCTCCAAAGCCAAGGTATAGAATTGCAGTAGAACACACTCACAGGGCCAAGGTACGGCACACAGGCTACATCTACCAGCCACATTCTCATAAAATAATCCCTGCTGTGAGGATAAGGTAGAGTCCAGGTGTTCATCTCTTTCCTTCCTTGTGTTTGCTACCTAGGCAAATCTGGAGAAGATGTGCCGCACTCTGGAAGACCAGCTGAGTGAGATCAAAACTAAGGAGGAGCAGAATCAGCGTATGATCAATGACCTCAATACTCAAAGAGCTCGTCTGCAGACAGAATCAGGTGAGACATCTGCATTCCTGAGGTGCAATGCGAGGATCTGCACTCCATGAGGATACCAGGCCACTCCTGATTACATGGGTTTACAGGCAAAAACCGTCATATTATTAATAGTCTAGTTACTCTTTTCACTTTACCCTTCCCAGGTGAATATTCACGCCAGGTGGAGGAAAAGGACGCTCTGATTTCTCAGCTGTCCAGGGGCAAGCAAGGATTTACCCAACAGATTGAGGAACTCAAGAGACATCTGGAGGAAGAAATAAAGGTCTGGAAGTACCCTACTGTCCACAACGTACATCACCCCTAAACGCATCTGGGGAATCCTGTCTTACCCAAGATCGGTTCAATATTCTTTACCCAAACACACGTAGTACTGGATGGAACACCAGTAATGCACATACCCCAACTCATAAGCTAGAGGGGGAAGGACGCGTAATGATTTTGATGCTGGAGGCAGTCGTCCACAAGGCTTTTGTGAGAATCTGGCAATACTCTCTAAGACAGGATTCAGACACATATGTCAAAACATTTACAGAAACAGCAGACTACTGTCCCCAGTGCACCTGTCACTAACACATCCTGGTCTTCCAGAACACGTTGATGAAGGCTTCATCAGCGCCCAGCTTTGCATTTGCCTAATTAGAGTTTCATTCTAATTTCACTGTCAAGAGGCATCTCAGGACAAGTATTCAGGTTACCAACCCCAATGCCCCCACAGGCCAAGAACGCCCTGGCCCACGCCTTGCAGTCTGCTCGCCATGACTGTGACTTGCTCCGGGAACAATATGAGGAGGAGCAGGAAGCCAAGGGGGAGCTGCAGCGTGCCCTGTCCAAGGCCAACAGCGAAGTGGCCCAGTGGAGAACCAAATACGAGACAGATGCTATTCAGCGCACAGAGGAGCTGGAGGAGGCCAAGTACGTGGGAAGTGGGAAGTCGAATGCCTGGAGAAGACTGAGACTGTCAAGGGAAACTGGAAATTGGAGTCTCTGAGAGTGGGTTGGGACAGCAGTGGGACGAAGGCAGGGATATACTGTCTGTGTGGTAAAGCGGAGAGAGGGAGAGAGAGGAAAAGTGTGTGGTGGAAAAAGTGTAGTTTGGAAGGACAAACGTAGCCATTAGGGCTAGAAAGGCTAAGATGAGCCGAATACTCAGTAGGTGCTAGGACACAGAAGTGATAGACCCTTTAGGCTGCACGCAGTCTTGGAACAGAAAAAACACTGTGAAAAGCGCTAGGCTCAAAGCCCCCAAACAGGCCCTCTCATGAACAGTACAAAATTGGCTCCCCTCTAAGCTCTAACCTGGAGCTGTGCTTATCTCCTCCCAGGAAGAAGCTGGCACAGCGCCTGCAGGATGCAGAGGAACACGTCGAAGCTGTCAATGCCAAATGTGCCTCCCTGGAAAAGACAAAGCAGCGGCTGCAGAATGAAGTGGAGGACCTGATGATTGACGTGGAGCGATCAAATGCTGCCTGCGCAGCTCTGGATAAGAAGCAGAAGAACTTTGACAAGGTCTTTTGGGCTCCAGACCTGGGGCTCCTGGGCAGAGCATCCCCTCCTGATTGCCACATCCATGCTGAGGCCCTGTTTCTCTCCAGATCCTGGCAGAATGGAAGCAGAAGTATGAGGAAACGCAGGCTGAGCTGGAAGCCTCCCAGAAGGAGTCTCGCTCTCTCAGCACGGAGCTGTTTAAGATGAAGAATGCCTATGAGGAGTCCTTGGATCACCTGGAAACGCTGAAGCGTGAGAACAAGAACTTGCAGCGTAAGTCCCTGGCCCTCTGCTCCTGGCAGGGCTTTCCCACAAGCTTGTCTACTAAGCATTCCACATGGGTCCGTGCCTGCAGGTCTGCAAAGGCGTTTGTCACCCTGGTGTGGCAGGGCCCGTCCCATTCGGCTCTGTGCCTGACCATGCCATTGGTCTTTGTTCCCACAGAGGAGATTTCCGACCTCACGGAGCAGATTGCTGAGGGAGGAAAGGCGATTCATGAGCTGGAGAAAGTCAAGAAGCAGATTGAGCAGGAGAAATCTGAAATCCAGGCTGCCTTGGAGGAAGCTGAGGTACATGCCCATAATCACTGGCATCTGCACTAAAAATATGAGCAATGTGGAAATACGGCTAAAACCTGCACAGCCAGCTGAGATTTCCTGAAGTATTCTGTAATTACATAGAAAGCAAGCAGTAGCTTTATCGATGCTACAAGTGTTTGTGTCCACTTGTCCAGGCCTCCCTAGAACATGAAGAGGGGAAGATCCTGCGCCTCCAGCTTGAGCTCAACCAGGTGAAGTCTGAAATTGACAGGAAGATAGCAGAGAAAGATGAGGAAATCGACCAGATGAAGAGAAACCACCTCAGAATTGTGGAGTCCATGCAGAGCAGCCTGGACGCTGAGATCAGGAGCAGGAATGAAGCCCTGCGTCTGAAGAAGAAGATGGAGGGAGACCTGAATGAAATGGAGATCCAGCTGAGCCATGCCAACCGCGTGGCTGCAGAGGCACAAAAGAACCTGAGAAACACACAGGCAGTGCTCAAGGTCCGTTCAGCAAAGCCACAGAAAGAGAAAAGGCTTCCCTGACATTTTTGGCACCCAAGCGCACACTGTCGCCTTGCAATTTCTCTTGCCTCTTTTGCAGGATACCCAGATACACTTGGACGATGCTCTCAGGACACAGGAGGACCTGAAGGAACAGGTGGCCATGGTGGAGCGCAGAGCAAACCTGTTGCAGGCTGAAGTTGAGGAGTTACGTGCAGCCCTGGAGCAGACGGAGCGGTCGAGGAAAGTGGCTGAGCAGGAGCTTCTGGATGCCACTGAACGTGTGCAGCTCCTCCATACCCAGGTCAGGCACTCTGCTGGAAATTAATCCCATCAACAAGGGATACCAAAGAATGCGATTGCTGTGCATCTTGTAAGTGACCACCATGTAAACAGTTGAGCAGCCATGCTGTGATATGGCCAGTCTAGCCAGCCACCTATGTCTGGTTTGCTGCTAAAGAGGCTCTAAAGAGGACTCTTGCGTTAAAGACTTTCATAAACAATACTTGCACTTTTAGCTCTTGATGTGGAGCCATTAGTTCTAACAGTACGAATCATGCCTTTCCTGTTGCACAGAACACCAGCTTGATCAACACCAAGAAGAAGCTGGAAACGGACATCATGCAAATTCAGGGTGAAATGGAGGACACGATCCAGGAAGCCCGCAATGCTGAAGAGAAGGCCAAGAAGGCCATCACAGATGTGAGTCGGGGGCTCCTTTCATTGCTGACGGTGGGCGTATTCTCCCCCAAACCGTCTCCAGCCCCAAAACGGCTTTGACCCTTTGCTCTCATCAGGCAGCCATGATGGCAGAAGAGCTGAAGAAGGAGCAGGACACCAGCGCCCACCTGGAGAGGATGAAGAAGAACCTCGACCAGACAGTGAAGGACCTGCAGCACCGTCTGGATGAGGCTGAGCAGTTGGCGCTGAAGGGAGGCAAGAAGCAAATCCAGAAGCTGGAGGCCAGAGTGCGTAGGGCTTTCAGTTGTGCATGAGTGAGCTTGTCACGTGAGTAACGACCAGGGGAGCTCCACAGATGGGCTTCTCGTTGCAGGTGCGGGAGCTGGAAGGGGAGGTTGATGCTGAGCAGAAGCGCAGCGCTGAAGCCGTGAAGGGTGTGCGCAAGTACGAGAGGCGGGTGAAGGAGCTGACCTACCAGGTAAGGCAGGAGGCCTCCTTGGGCTGACAGAGTTTTCTCACAGCAAGTCAAATTTTGCACACACCATCCCCAAGGGGAATTGTTAACCTCATGTGGTGGGAAACCAGTAATTCATTCTCTTTCCTGCTTACCAACCACTCCAGTCTGAGGAAGATCGGAAGAATATTCTCAGGCTCCAGGATCTGGTGGACAAGCTGCAAATGAAGGTGAAATCGTACAAGAGACAAGCTGAGGAGGCTGTAAGTATTGCTTGGAGAATGAGCAAGAGCCACCTTCCATTGGGGCAGTGTGCTCATTGAGATGAGTACAAATGCCAGGAAAGGAGCATGAAAGACACAACAGTCTTGGCCACACCATTCTACTATCGTGTCATGAGACCTTGCTGAGTTCTGGGCACCCTGCAGTCAGGGATGAACTGAGAGAAGTTCTGCAGCCTGTTTTATACAGGAGGTCAGACCTAAACAATCCCAGGGGCCACATCCACTGACTGAGAAGTTCATGAATCTCTGCTGCTGATCAACAGCAGAAGGCTTCAGGGTCTTTCTCAACCTAGTAAGTCACACTGATAGCTGGGCAGCAAGTAGTGGGAGAGTAAGTACACAAATGACAAATCCAAGTGACAAAATAGCTCCTGAAGTGAGACACAGTACTGGTGAAGCTCGTCACAGTGGGATCCTGAATAAGGGGGGATGAGGAGGTCTGTGTGAGGCTTATGTGTAAGCAGTGGTGGGTGGGGGATGGAAGTTTGTGCCTTCCCCCCGGGAAGAGCCGCAGCCCTGCAAGGCCGAGGCGCAGCAGCAGCGAAACCCCCGCCCTGGGCTCCTCACCACTGACTCCCTCTCCCCGCACAGGAGGAGCTGTCCAATGTCAACCTCTCCAAGTTCCGCAAGATCCAGCACGAGCTGGAGGAAGCCGAGGAGCGGGCTGACATTGCAGAGTCGCAGGTCAACAAGCTCCGAGTGAAGAGCCGGGAGTTTCACGGCAAGAAGATAGAAGAGGAAGAGTGAGGATGTCATGAGGCAGCAAAGTGACCTGAGGGAAGCACAAAATGTGAACCTCTAGGTCTCTTTCTTCCAGATTTTATATTTGCAACCACCTTAATATGTAGGGAGTAAAGAGTAGATTCCTTTGCCTGCGTACCATGAGCACTAGTTTTCCTCTGTTTCTCTTTTTACTGTGTCATCATTAGCCTTTGGGCACAGTTTTGGCTTGCAAACTTTGTGTACCTGTGTCACGGTACAGCTTTTTGTCACCTCGTTCCTAGCTACTTATTAATTCTGTATTACTTTAGCGAGTGAAAAAAAGGAAGCTTCTCACTCAGATAAATAGTTCTCAAAGACACAGAATGAAAGAGAAAAGTTATTTGTGCTGGGGCCTGTGTTGTTCAAGCTATTGATAAAGCAAGCTGAAGAGTTGTTGAACAGGAAGGAACATAATGTTTCCCAATGAAATAACACCATTCCAGGCAGTAAGGACAATGACTGATACCTAAGAACTGCAGAAGGCTTTCATGACACTGAGTAAACAGTGCCATTAAATAGCATACAAAATTCAGTACAGTTAAAAACACAAAGCTACATGCGTGGGGAAACAGAATGCAGTGTCACATATAAAAAGATGGACTCTGAGCTGACAATTACCCATCAGGAGCAAGGTCTTCCACTTGTGCTGCATAACTGTATGAAAATATCCACTCATTTCTCAGCAATGGTAGTGAAAGAGAAAATAAAAAGAGACAAACTGAATTTGCAAGGAATTATGATTCCAAAGGCAATAAAGTTGATCAGACGCATGGAGGGGCTTCCATAGGAGGACCAATTAAACAAACCCAGAGGCTTAAGGTACAAAAGGAGAGAACTGAGTGGGCGTACAAAACAGAGCTATAAAATCAGCACAGTGTGGAGAGGCTTGACCAGGGTCGGTGTTCTAACTGGCTCTGGCATTGAAAGGAACAGGGGAGTGCAGAGGGCAGACGGTGGAGGACAGTGTGGGTGTGTCTGTGTGTGTGTGTAAATCAAATGAAACTTCCTGAACCACAACAATGTGTGGGTTCTTCACAAAGTACACAATTAAGCTGTGGAACTCCTTGTCACTGCAAACTAAAGGATTACATGGATTCAAAAGAAACTTGGACATGTTCATGGTGAGAAAAATCTACTGGAAGTAACTACAGAGAAACCCTGTCCATGGAGCAAAGGCTCAGAGCTGTATAGAAAGAGGGAAGTTCAGAGAGTACTCGCGGGTTACAGCATGCTTGGTTTCTCTTTTCTAATAAGCTTATCTACTGTCAGCAGGGCACAAATCCATTTGGGGGATGAGAGGGCATCCTCTGCTCCAAGTTTGTTTGGGCGTGGAAAATGAGGCTGCCAGTCAGGGGCAGAGGGGTGAACATATGTTTTGGGAAGGATATGGAGGCTTCTGGGTTGCTCTCGTGAGTTTATAGTCTACGTTCTCCATAGCTTGCTCTCTGGACGCCTAATGCCTGGTTTAGGTCTTGCCTAAAAGGCAAATTAAAAGAAATTTGAGCTTTAGCTATGACTGTGGTTGAGAGTTGCCTTGGAGTTGCATTGTCAAGCAGAGAGCAGTGCAAGGGAAGCTGACCTGCTTGGTCAGGCATGGCGTGCAGACCATGGCTATGCCCAGGCCTGAGGTCGGTGGTCTCCAAAACCTTTGGCTCTATTAATCTACAAAGCTTTCAAAGGGGAGCCTGCCATTGGAGCTCTTGAGGTTTCCTGGGAAGTGGTGAGGGTTGACAGTGGCCCCTCAGTCAGTGTGTGTAGAAACCACTGTCATAGCACAGGCTTTGCTTCCAAAGAGCAAAGTGACCTTCCAATGAGCTTTGCTCAATCTGCTGGAAACTTCCAGCTGACAGCTCCATGTCTGTATGGCTAAGACAGAATTATCAAAATGAGTCTTTAATTATCTGTCTCCAAGGTGCAAACTCAGCAACACACCAGTAATTTTAAGGTTGTCCTGCTGTCAGTAGGGAGGATGAGAAAGCAGAAACCCCAGACGCCTCTATCATTGTGGTCTGAAAGAGTGATGAGAGTGAGCTTTTTTGGAGCTGATCAGTTTTCAGCCACAAAGAGTATAATGAATCCATCTAACACCTAGCAACGGTGCCAGCCTAGCTCTTTCTTCCCATGACATGTTAGAAGGCTTCCTATGGTTCCCTAGTAGACTTCAGATTTCTTTCACTCCATTTTATTCTCTGCACTCATGCTCCATGACAGAGACCAGCCTGACTGTTTTCTGATACTGTCTTTGCCATCAGTTTATCTTCTTTTCACTCTTCCTTCTGAATATCTGACCATTCTCTGCCTATACTAAGATGCTTCAGTTCCTTAAAATCTCCATTATTGTAGAGCGGTAAATAAAGTTTTTTTCCATTAATAACAAAAGTCTTGTGGGTTTGTATTGACCTGACAGTGCATGGTCTTAGGGCTTGTCTGGGCCTGAAGTGGTTTTAGGTTGTTTTAATAACTATATAGTAGTCAAACAACTATTACCTAGCCTGTTTTACGTTAAGCTTTGTGAGAATACCATATATGGTAAAGGTCTGACAAGCCTTGGGGGTCACTGCCTAATAAAGAATTACCTTTTGTGATAACTGAGGCAGAGGAAGCTACGCTGCACCTTTTAAACTTCAGCTGGGAACCAGTGAAAGGGAGGCAGACTGTGATAAGGAAATAGATAAAAATAAACCCCAGCAAACCCAAGACCAAGTAGGAAGAAATCCCTTCTATACCATACTCCTCCTGGCAAAGACCTGAGGATGCTGATAACTCATAGTAGGATCCCTCCTTGCTGCACCACCATTCTTAAGAAAGAATGAAGAGTCAGCCTTAGGACAGAAAGTAACATTGGGAGGGTAAGTATAATACCACCACACAAAAGCGGCTGTTACAAGGAAGTATTTTGTATAGAAACTTTAACTGTTTTATTAATGAGGCTTTTCTATATCAATGAGATTACTTTTATCATTAGACTTAGAATGGGAACTTAGATCCACATACATGGTATGTACCAAACTGCCCATAGCAAAGAAATATCTCCTTCCGTGTTCCCACTAATCAGGATGTGTGAATTTCCACATAGAATAGATTTTAGAGACACTTTCAAATCACACTCAAAAGACAATGCACAAATTACTGTGAAATCTTTAGCATGCATCAGCATCTGCTGAGTATGAGGGACCTTCCCTGTTAGAAAGGAGCGCAGGACAGAATGGTCTGGGCCTCTGTCAAATGCAGTTTTCCCTTTTTAGGAGACTTTCTAAAATAACCTTGTACAGAAGGAAAAGGGCAAACTGCACTTCTGCGAGAAGATGCACTATTTACTGGAAATACGTAAAATGACTTAGCAGATCCTTTCCCATCTCAGGAAGCAGCCATACAGATTTGAATCCTGCAGGTGGACCTACAATCTTGGGATGTATACATGGAGGTTCTACCTCAGCAGCACATTTCCAGCCGATAAATGGAGGCCAGGAGAAGTCTGGTGTGCCCCTTTCAGCTGCGTGCTTAAATCAGGTCATAAAAATTTTTCACTGAGCCATCATCAATAATATTTTTGCATGTGCCCAGTGGAAAAATCTAATCCATGCTGAGGTATGAAGCACATCTTCCCACACAGCTGTCACGTGAGAGTGAGCAGGGGCTGTACTACCAGGAGGCGCGTGCTTGGCTCTCTTCTCAGTACTTGCAAAGAGTCTTTTGGAGAGACAGGTTGTTAACAACCTGCTTAAACAGGTCACGCTTGCCTTAGCTATCCTGTTCTGTAGAAACCTGGGCTGGAGGTAGACAATCTTCTGTGTCTTAAACTGTGATGCCAAGCTTCTGTGTCATGTGCCCACACAATCAATATTCACATCCCAGTGAGATTCTCATGGCTTACCTCATTCTCCCAGGCTGAAATAGTACAAACGAGGTGAGAACCATCAGAGAGGGCAGCTCCAAGCTGGAAGTCCAAGCCAACGCGGCAGGGAGTTGGCAGGAAGGTAAGCACTCCGCTAGCTTTGTGGAGGCTGGGCCCATGGCTTGAGTGCTGGCAGGGATTGCAAGGGAACTGCCTGCCTGCTCACCCCTAGGTGGAGAGGCCCTGAGGACACTGTGAGTGCCGTGAGGCAGCAGCCCCCTGAATCACACTAACACCTGCCCTTGGTAGTGGCGACACTTGAAGGAAGTACAGGCAGCTGTGGTGAGACCCCAGGGTGGGTAGTTGTGTAGGGCCCAGAGACATCACTTAGGATCGTGAATGTGCCTGTTGCTTCACTGGTTTGGCTGTTGCTATGAAGGCACAGGCCCCATCAGCTTTATTCTGATCTTGGGACTCCAGCAGGCTCCTATCAGTCACAGGGAGTTCAGCCAGGCAGCAGCTGGCCGGTCCCACTGCTCAAGACACCCATTGCCAGGGGGTGGCAGCATGGAGCTGCCAAGGGGGATTTGTCTCTGGGTGGCTGGCCTGCTACAGACCAGCAACTAGGTGTCGCTTAAAAATGGGTGTTTTTAAAGGTGCTGAAACTTCCAGGCCCACGTGTTATCACTGAATCACACCAGAAAGGTTAAAATCCAACCAGGTGGGTCAGCCAGTCTCATGTGTTCACCACTGGAACAGAACAGGACAGAGGGAATGGGCCAAAGAAGGACTGGAAATATTAGGGTCATCAGTGCTGATAGAAAAGACCCTGAGCTGACAGAAGCATCCACTGGTCAGTGTGCAGGGCCTCATTTGCACTGAGGACTCTGCTGAGAAAGGACACCACATTAGGTGCTTGAAAGTGTGTGACTATCAGAAGGCCAACACGAGGAATCAATGGCCCTGCCAACTCCATCACACACCTGGTAGAGCAGCCTAAGGAGAGTGACTGCAGCACCTCTTTTGACAGCTGTGATCTGGCTGGACCTTCGCAGTGCAGGTACCAGGAGAGGCCCAGGGCTCTGGATCACCCTCACGCATCTTAGGATGACCATGAGGTCTAGCCTCCACAGATGAGGACCTCATAGACTTTTAGGCCAGCAAGGGTGACAGAGAAAGTCCTTTGCAGCCTAAAATGTAGACGAGTCATTCCCATGGTCTACCTTTATGCTGACACAAAACAAAGAAGTAATCACAGTATTCTTCCCTGTATAGTGGAGAAGTGGATGTGAAAATAGCACTGTGAAACCAACCTAGACCTTCACAGTTCAAACACAAAAGCAGAGCAGGGCTATGGTAGGAAGAAGAAATATTGCCCTTCACCTCCCTTGTCTGCCTCTCCTGTCCTGAAGTTTCCTTTTGAAGAGGAAGCCTGAGGCTGTGGTGAGAACAATCACACATCAGCTTCTCCTTTCCCGCTGGGACATGTCAGCAGGACCAGCTCCCTGGGAGACAGGGCTGCTGTGAGAGGCAGGGTCAGTCACTAACACACACTTGAAACACAGGCTGTCTCTCCCTTAGCAAATAGAGCGGCAGGACAGGAGGAGATCAGTGACCAGAACAGCAAATGCTGAGGACCTGGTACCTGGACTAAATGGGCTGAATTCCTGTCTGAGGTGGGAGCACATTAGATGTGCCCCTGGAGCACACCTGTCATGCAAACCAAAGTGTGGGACAACAGGGAAATCTGCTTCAATAACATTTTCCTGTTTGACACTAAGCATTAATGAAGACATGCTCAAAGACTCCCCGTGCAATTAATGCTGATTGCACCATGGCAGCATGTACAGACCCCAGGTGAGGCAAGGGCTGGTGACACCCACCCCCAAAGAAGACACTGTCTCTGTCCCAAAAGGGACGGGTCCAGTCTGGGAGTCTCTGTGCAGCTGAGGCTGCAGGCACAGAAGTGCCCTCCAGCTGCGGTGCCCTAAAATCCTCTCCTTCCTCTTGCTGACAGGGGTGAAGTCTTTCCTCTACTTCTGCCTTGGCATGTGGCAATGAGTTAGCCATGACTGCAGGAGGAGAGGGCTTTAGGTGGCCAAGAACAGGTACTTGCTTTGTTTAGGTGAGCTGTGCTTCATGTCCTTGGTTTTGTGGATCCCCTCTCTAAGGAAGAGTCTGTTGCCAGAATGTGACATTTCCTTCATGATACAGCTATGAGACTGCAGGAATGAGCCTGCCAGACACCTAGGTCTCCAGGGGCAGAAGGGTCTGGCATAATATATGAGCAATCAAAATTTTCCCATGGGCATCCTCAGGTAGATGTTAGGTCCTGATGAATTAGAGTATATGACCATAAAGAGCCACAATTGTCTCCATCTGGCTCATGACAGAAATATAAAAAAAGAGTGAGAAATGAGTGGGGGCAGAAATAGCCATAACACTTGTGTGGAACTGGACATGCACATATGAGGTCTGAGATAAGGAGAGAATTGACAATGGCTCAAATACCTGGAATATGGGCTGGAAAGGTGAGTTTATATATGAAAGGAAAGGATCTGAAGAGGGATGAGGGCAAACTGATGTCAGCTTTGGGGAAGAAAAATGAGAAAAACTGGTAGATGGTGGGCTTGGAAGAGTGCTACAGATAAAGGTGACACCAAAGAGAAAGGAATAGGAGTTACAGGTGGGAAAAAGTGACAGAACATTTGCTGCCTTTTTATTGTAAGAATTTGCTATCTTTAAATGTGTGAAATAGTTACAATTATGATTATATGAGCAACTATAACTATAGTTATTACATTATTATGACTAGGTGTTTCATTTGGTTTACTAGTAAAAGACAATTTGAGCAAATGGAATCACATAAGGAAAATCATATCTTTGGTTTTTTAAACAACACTTAAGGTCACTGTAAGCATCTTGGATAAAGGAAAACATCTGTGAAGAAAAATACTGGTGGTCGAGTTTTCTTTTGTTGCAAAAATTTTCCCAGCCTACATTTTCTATGCTGGCATTTCTGAAGACATTAAAAAACCCATCTGCATAGAGTCCATATAATTTGGGAGAAAACTATATACCTATGTCAGTCCAAAATTATTGTTTTAGTAACTAAACTAAAACATTTTTAGTTGGTGTTCTTACAACACTATTTATTTTCCATCTGCTTTCCATTTGTTCAGTGACCAGAAAAATTATCTTAGTAGAATCATAGAATCGTAGAGTCATAGAATCATTTAGGTTGGAAAAGACCTTTAAGATCATCCAGTCCAACCATTAACCTAACATTACCACATCCACCATTAAACCAATTAAGGGTAGAGTAACAATTTCATGTTTCCTGGCTTGGTGGCTAGATTATTTATAATGAAAGTAAAAACTAGGAATCATTAAGATTGGAAAGGACGCATACCTCATAGCATTCATACACAGAGACATGGTATTATTTTGCAATGAAATTTTACAAAGATTTTACATGTTTGATCTGATTATTTCTTTGAATAGAAGATGAGTACTCCATAACTAAAATAGAAGTTTTCTTTTTTTTTTAAAAAAAAAAAGTAAAATATTAAACTACATTAGTGATTAACATGCTGAACATTTAAGGAGGTGACGGTGTTTAATGGCAACAACTCAACCTGCATATGCCACCAGGCTGCATATGTCCAGAAAAAGTCAAATAATAAATGTTATGTCTTAAATACTTGTTCAGTTTTGTGAATCTGGAAATGTTCCTTATTTATATTGGAGAAATATCTCTCATTCATTCATATAAATGTAAGTAGATTTCATATCTCATGTATTTATAGTTTGATGCCATACATTGAAGATTAGAATCAGATTGTATAAACATGCCGCGTAGTCATACTGCCTACTAGCTGGTAAGTAATGCAAAGGTCACTGACCTTGAAAAAAGCATTGGCCCATAATTACTGTGAAGGAACATCTCTGAGAGAATATTTAAAATAGATGCAGCTTGTGTACTCCAGTGGAGCTGCATGGATTGCAAAGACTCTTAGAGCTGTAATAATCTGGACATCAGTGATGTGCCTCCTAAGTAAATAAGCACTGTTTCATTGACAGAATAACATTAACTGAAAATATTCCTGTTCTTTAGAAAGAAACTTCTACTCAGTGAATTCTGACAAATCAAATTTATCAGTTCAGTTATTTATGACTTACAGGACTATTCAAAACCCAGAAAAAACTACTAGCTGAAAAAGATCCTGTCTTTCTCATGAAAGAGAGCAAGGAAGAATTCTGTTGAAATGTCTTATTCTACTTACCTGTGTAGCCCTTTGGAAGACAACACAATAGTGCTGGGCATATATGATTCAACACACATAAAGACCTCGGGCTGGGGCACCAATAGGCAAAGTCCAAGGTTTCCAAACGTGCAAGGCAGAGTGCAGGGCAGACAACTGTCATACTCATTCCATCACAGCTCTGTCCGGAGGCCCCTAGAGGTCACCCTGCTCCAGGAGGACACAGGCTAGCTGGCGAAATCCCCAAGGGAGCATTGGAGAGTTGACAGCATGGATGTAGAAGGCAAAGGTTACACCTGCCTGTTTGGTAAAGCAGTAATTGAGTGAAATGGTCTTTACAACTTAAGATGGATAGGAAATATTCACACAAAGTTCAGGCAAAGCATAGTTTAGTTGTATTTTCCATTTATAGTGTCTGAGAGTCACACATCAGAGTTATAATAATCTGCCTGCACCATGACGCCTCTCCAATTCTGTGACACAAGGAAGGCCAGCTAAGGAACATGCCACCTAATCTCTTTTTTTTGAGTCATTTGCATTCTAATACTAATATCATGCTAGCAACCCTAATTTCCCTTCCATCCACCTCCCTGTCCTTCTCTGACTCTTTTTGCCACCTGTTGCCCCTCTGCTTTCTGCACTTTACTTAAAGTCTTCTAAGCCATTTTACTTCACTCATCTTCTGTAACTGGAGCCATTCAGCTGCTTAAATGTGTGAAGGAAATGGCATTCTGAATGTCACCTAGGAGTTACTTAATATTTGCTATGGAAATAGGAGGTGTGGGCATTGTTCACCTTGGCTGCACATTCAGCACTGCCCATTTTCAATCACAGGTTACACATTTACCCACCTCTACTCTCAGTTGGCTGTTTCAGGACCTTTCCATGGGACAAAGTTGCTTTAGTCTATGTGTGGAACTGAGAGTTATTGCTGGAAAGAAAACACTTCATGTGTATGAAAGTCCATTTTTCAAATTCCCTACATGGAGACATGGAATGTTTGCTTCCCATTTTAGGTAGTAAGACTAAATTGCAAATGCTCAATGCATTGCGGATATTAGTTCTTGAAGGCAGGAGCAGGATTAGGAAAGAGGATGGACATCTCTGCCGCTGCCTTGTATGAACAATAGTACAAGCTAGTCTTCATCAATAATATTCTGGGGAGATTTACATTTAGCCCCAGACATTGCCTTTTACATAGGTACAAAAATTATTGGTCCCAACTGCCTTTCTTCCTACAGAATTACTCCACAATTCACATTAGTAATGGTAATTACTGGGTTATCTCAAGAAATCAGTTCAAAATTCCATCTCCACCCCCTCCGCCGCAGCACACGAAGTCTTTATCAGGAACATTCAAACAGATTCTTAGAGGACATCTTAAGAAGGTAACACAGCATGTTAAGCTCCATATTTAACAGACAAGTTCCATGGGGGATATAGAAGGTATTCCCTGTAATTAATTTAATCTGATCCAATACTTATCGAATCTGACAAAGAAAGTGTGTCCTTACCATCTCCAGGTCCCATTCACAGCAGCATGTTAGTCGAAGTGTAGCAATGAGAAGATTTGCTCTGAAGGATTAGCGTTCTGGCAGTTCTCCTTATCATCTGCCAACATTCCTGGGAGATCTCCTTTTACCCAGAGAACAGCAGAATGAGGATATGCTTCCTACATCATACCATATACACTGATACTTTACAGGCCATATTGATCTCTCCAAGCATGCTTTTCTAATTCTGATAGCATGGCTGACAACAGCATTTGCAAGTTGCAGATCACAGAAAGATTTTTTTTTTTTTAAATGAGTGTACCAATCAGCTCAAGAAAATGCAGATTTTGTTCCAGATCTATTTTTATGGAAAAAAATGGTAGGCTTAATTTTGTGGATGAACTACCAGGAGCAGCAAGAACAAGCACTCTACAAACACTCAGCTGACTGATATCTGAATGTAATTCTCTTTTTTATCCAGAAAGAATTGTGTTAAACTCAACTTATTGTCCCATGTCAGTGTTAAATGCAAACTAATTTCCTGAAAATTCTTTTTTCAATGCAATTTGTCAATACTCTTAAACACCACATAGAGAAGTATTGTGTTCTGCTTAGAGTGATAAATGAGTGTGGTTTATATATGGGATACTGACTGGGCAGAACTACCTTATTAACTTTTCTCCAGTCTGCTCAAAACCTTAGTATCCCATTTTTCTTAGATACCATAATTAGTGAGGAAGCATGAAGTAAGTAGACATAATCTCTAGTTCCAACATTCTTTACAGAGGTACTTGCCAAATCACCTCATCTGGATACATTTAAAAGTCTATTGGCTGTCTCAGATGAGAATAGCATGAACCTCTTATCAGTCACAACTGGCTTGAGAAAAAATCTGTCTTCTGATCCTTCTACAAAACTGTATGGTGTCGCTTTCTATTTACTTCTTCCTCAAATTATAAATTTATGATTATTTCTTCTGAACTGTCAGTACACAGATATAGCAATGTCTATAGTCTGTAATATCTCCTTACTGCCCACTCTATTTACCCGTGCCACAAGAAGTTGTTAACCTACTCATCCATAAAAGCTGAATGACCTAGCTCTGAGGATTTTTAATATCATAAGAAACATTATTATTTATTTCAACCTCCCCCTTCATGTCTCAAACCTTCACATTTTCCATTGAAATGGATGCAGTCACATTTTTATAGTATTTATGTATTGTTGTTATATAACATGTTTGAAATTTGCAGGTCTTGAGCACATATAGCTGTACGAGATCCATTGTGAATTTTAAGTCATTACATAATGTTTGAACATACATAATGACTTGATTCACATGAGACTTAGGACTGCCTTCCCATAAATTGCTGACAAGATCTGTGGATCTCTCTGACCTTGCATCTTTTTGACCACGTGGCTAATGAAATACCAGAAACTCACTGGTGAATGAAAAGAGACCAACCTCATACACATTGTCTGTCTTCTTAACTACAGTGCAGCTTATTGGATTGACTATTTGGGAAGAATAATATAGTTCCCCATCAGTAACTGAATAGTCTCTTCTTCCAAAAGGAGTGCTCCAACTTTAGTACTGCTTGAGCCATGGTTAATGGATTTTTTAACCTTTCTTTATTGCAATGCCTATCACACAAGGCTTTTTGGGAGCATACCCTGCCCTTCTTTCTATGAAAAACTTGGGCTCCTGAACCCTTTGCTAAGCATCCTCACATTTACATGACTTTCATGTGGATTTTAGGTCATTCTGCTGGAGGACAGATTGGATGTTTTAGGAACCTCTTCTCACTAGTAAAATAGCTAGTCCTATATGACAGTCAAAGGCATAGATTTATGGCCTTGTTTCAAAAACTTGTAAAAACTTGTAAAAGCTTGTTTCAAAAACTGGTATAGAGCCATTCTTCCTGTCCTTCGAAGAAATCTCTGGGCAGAGATCAGATCAGATCTCCTTTCATGATCTTTAAGTGGCTTCCTCATGTCTTCAATTACTTTTCTGGCTTTATCTTGTCTTTTTTCAACTATAGATTTTGTTATTCTGGCTTTAGTCTAAAAATTTTGTTTGCAGTGTGAGCTGAACTGAATGCTTTCAGCTACATGGACTGCAAGTGGCTGGCCAGTCTGGGTTTATATGATTCAAACTGGAAGTACTTAACAATTTCAATCTTATTTCCCTCCTGCTGTGTTAACATTGATCTGTGTCAGTATTGACTCTTTCTGAATTTTTCCATCACAATGGTTTTTTTTTCTCTATGAACAAGAGTGTTCACATTCTGCCCTGCTGCTCTTAGAATGTATACCAAACCTGTTTAGATAACGTCTAGAAGCAGAAGTTTACTTCCTGGTTAACAAGCCTTGCCCAAGCAATCTTTCATCCCGAATATGCTTACCTAACATATCTGTAACCACTTTTCTGTGCAGCCTCATTACTGAGCAGCTTCTTTCTGTTTCACAGCAACTTTGTGTGAAGTTGCACTCTACTCTGCTTTTGTGCTTGAAATCATTGTACTTCCTGCTATCTTATCCATATAAAAAATGAATATTACTTACTTTCTTCCCTTTTCTGCCATTCCCATCCCAAAATGCTTCCCTTTTATACCCTCTAACACCCCTGATTTTGTCACAAACAAACTGGCTGAAGTTAACTGTTAAACAAGCTAATATAGAATCAGCCAATTGTACTGCAGCTTCAAATTTGCTGGGCATCCTTAGGGTTCAGGTCTCCCTCACAATATCTTGCTAAGAAGTCACATCTTAGCAGGAAACAGACCCAGGTCTGCTAACTGTATTCTCTTGTCTGCTGTTCTTCTGGTCCCCAAATCTTGAAAGTTGAATACTGTCCTACATGAAGTGGCCATATCTTAATATTTACAGAATAGTCATAGTATGTTATTTGATGGTCACTCAGGCTAATAAGAGACCACAGCACAGCTATTTCACTATCTCAGCATGTGCTGTAATCACTAGGCATTCTTGCACCATAAATTTGATTACCCAGCCCGGAAACTGAGAGAGATTTTTAGAAAACACTCTAACCTAGATCCCAAAATATTTAGGGAGCAAAAAGGCACCTAGCACCCCAGGTTGAGGCTGCTTCTGAGTGAGCACAACACCTAACACTGAACATCTAAGAACAGTTCCAGCTGGCATTTATTTAGGCAGTAAGAAGTTTAACTAGTGCTACAGAGAAGTCAGTCAGGATTTTTGCGTTTAATAGAATTTAGGCAGTTGCCACTCTTCCTCTAGGCTTGTTTTCTTATGATGAAGCTAACCTTTTAGCTGGCCTTAGCTGAACTGGAAGAAGTGCAATAACCATGACTAAAGATATTTTGGCAGTGTCTTAGATAACTAGTGAATGACAAGCATGCTTGGAAAGCTACACAGTCTGACTGGCTTGTAAGACACAAATCTTAGCATTTCTCATCTATTTTAAACACACTAATTAACCAGTCAGTGTTGACAGGTAGGAAGCTTGTTGGAAAGTAAATCAGTCAAAGAAGAAGGGAGAAGAACCCTTTAAAACAGATATGATTCAGGAAAGCAAATTGTCCTGCTTCTGAGTCTTATGTCTTCTTTTTGAATAGAGTCTGAGTTATTACACCAAATTCAGACACATTAAGAAAACATTCCCTCAGGTATTACTACAGATGGAGAAGACACCTAAAGAGCATTTAGCTTATAAAAGATATATACACAGTCAAGAAGAGCTCTTTTCTATTCAAGAGTTATTTTGAGTTACAGAAACAACTCCAGCAAAAAGTTCATTAAATTCTCAAGCATTTTGTCTCTGAATAACAGAAATTCCTAGATGCCAGTATGAGGCAATGTCTGTCTGATCATCAATGAACTCCATTTCTTTGCACAAATTAAGTATAATAGGCTGCTTTGGACAATTATTGTGACATAATTCTAAAAATATTCTATTCTATTCTATTCTATTCTATTCTATTCTATTCTATTCTATTCTATTCTATTCTATTCTATTCTATTCTATTCAAATTCAAATTCAAATTCAAATTCAAATTCTCATCCACAGTCAAATTTACAGAAAATCTATCTTGATTTTCCTAATGAGTCTGGACCTAAGGGTCAGAAGGTTTATTAAAAAAGCCTCAGGGTGATCACTGCTAATTTTCAAAGGGCAATTGCAGTAACAGACACTAACGTGTTTAGGCTAGAATAACATACAAGATCAGCATCATGTACCTTCTATTCTATTCTATTCTATTCTATTCTATTCTATTCTATTCTATTCTATTCTATTCTATTCTATTCTATTCTATTCTATTCTATTCTATTGACACAGAAGCAGAGAACTTGGCCTTTTTTTGCCTATGTCCTTTATTGCTTTGAGGAGGAAAGGTGCTATCAGAGTTGCTCATATTAATATTCCTTCTGAACTTTTAACTTTCACACCAGTTCCTGATCTTTGGTTCTTTTATGTATTAATTTTGTCTGTACAGTTTTGTGGCCCATTTTTACATTCCATGTAGAATTCTACATTCCATGTAGAATCTCAGAATACTTGAGATTGGAAAACACCTCTGGAAATCATATAGTCCAATCCCCTTGATCAACTAAGGTGAACTAAAGCAGGTCACTCAAAACCTTGCCCAGTTGGGTTTTAATATTTCCATGGGTGGAGACTACACAACCCCTTTGGGCACCCAGCTCCAATGTTTGAAGACCCTCAAAGCAATAAGTCTTTTCTTATGTTTAAAGGAATTTCCTGTATTTCAATTTTTGCCCATTGCCTCTTATCTTGTCACTGGGCACCACTAAGAAAAGTCTGGCAGTTTGCAGATTATTGCTGAGGAGACAAAAAGCCAGTTTTCCACAGGACTTGGCCCAGTCCTGTGATTCACCAGTTTCTCAGAACTGCTATAAAGACGGGGCATTTTAGCCCAATGTTACCCAGCATAGCCACAGTGCTGTGCAGTGCCATCTCAATATAAAAAGTGAGAAAGCACAAGACAATCAACATTATAGAATCATAGAACAGCTTGGGTTGGAAGGGTCTTTTAAAGGTCATCTAGTCCAACCCCCCAGCAATGAGCAGGGATATCTTCAACTACATCAGGTTGCTCAGAGACCCATCCAACCTGACCTTGAATGTTTCCAGGGATGGGGCATCTACCACCTCTCTGGGCAACCTGTTCCAGTGTTTCACCACCTTCACTGTAAAAATTTTTTTCCTTATATCTAGTCTGAATCTACCTTCTTTTAGCTTAAAACCATTAGCCCTTGTCCTATCACTGCAGGCCATGTAGTGATTATTTTGGCTTGAACCAGCTATATAGTTCAAGGTAGAGGTTCCTAACAAGCATGCTGATGGAGAGGAAGTACTTTAGGAAGTGCTTAGGCTGGCGGGATAAGCAGTTCTAGGGTGGGGTCTGCACAGTATTTGGGAAACAAGAAATAATGGGTTAGCAGCAGGATTGACTGTTCAGGGTCTGTTTGGATACACATAGAAGTGTACCGAAGTCTCCTGTCTGAACAGACCTTCTTATCCTTCTTCAGGGGCAAGTCACCCTTATGGCAAATTTTTATACCTGATGCCTTTAGCCCTGTCAGTATGTGCACTCCCAAGGCAGCCATAGACAGGGCTGCCCCCCTTCTGGTCAGATGGCCTGCATGTCATTTGTTGTCTCTGACTGTAATACATATTTTGTAATACTTTTTTATCTCTCTTCTGTTTCCTCTGAAGAATTATGTAGCTCTTTGATATTCTTTCTTTCTGCTAGGTTACTACTGTGTAGACAAGGGGATGGCACAAAACTGTATTCTGTACCAGGGATCAGGTCTGGAATGGAGCTGGCATGAGAACAGTATAGAAATACTAGCCTAAGAATGTTTGCTATTTCTGCTCTCCATACCCTTGTGTGTGAAGAAAAAGACTTGGGATGGGAAGAAAATCAGTTCTTTTCTTGTCCCATGTTGGGGGGACATCTGTCTCACTCTCCCTGGGCACTTCGGGGTAAATAGTCTGTACATCTTTCTACTACAATGCAGACTAAGCATTCTTTGCTGGCCTGTGAAGGAGTTAATCCTTGGTTTTGTGTGTAGATAGACTTGTCTGACACCCCAGAAGCAATGTGCGTAGTTCTTGGTGTTTGATTATGACCACATAACTCAGGCTAAAAGGAGATATGCAGTGTTCTCTGCAATGCTGGCTGTCATGACTTGGAAGAGTTTAGTATCTCTTGAGGGAAAGAAAGTACCAGCTTCTCCTGATCAGAAAACCCACATCTTTGTGGACAAATACTGGGAACTCAACAAGCATAGCTGTTCAGACCATCCATAATGTTCCTGCTATAGACAATGAGAAGGGGTTGTTCTTCCTCACCTGATGTTCTTGTAAGGATGGGTAACCAAAACTACAACTGCACTTGCATTATCCTTTTTCCTAAAAGATCTGAGGGCTGATTGGTAATGCTGTAATGGAGGGATAACAAAGCACTTCTGAGCATAGACTATGCTGATAAGCGATATCTTGCATTGTAAAATTCAGGAAAATTTCCCACATAGTTTTGCTAAGTTAAGGTTTGTAAGGCCTTTGGTATTGAAGACTGAAGGGACAAAGAAACTCCTGCAGCCATTTATCAGTAGTACCTGTGCTTTGCCTACCGTGTGATGCTGCTGCTTCCCTAAGTAACACTGATGCCACATATGAGACCTCCCTCCAGCAGTATTCAAGACAGAACAAAGTGTGTGTGTGTAGAACATATCTACCACCTCAATCCTGCTGCCAAGGAAGGAAATCCACATTTCAGGGCAAAATAAGTGGTTGTCGTGGTTTAGCCCCAGCCAGCAACTAAGCACCACGCAGCCGCTCGCTCACCTCCCCTACCCCGATGGGATGGGGGAGAGAATCGGAGGAGTAAGAGTGAGAAACACTCCTGGGTTGAGATAAGAACAGTTTAATAATTGAAATAAAGTAAAACAGTAATGATAATAATAACAATATAATACTGATAACAATAATATACAAAGCAAGTGATGCACAATGCAATTGCTCACCACCCGCCGACCAATACCCAGACAGTTCCCGAGCAGCAATTGCTGCTCCCTGGCCACCCCCCCCCCCCCCCCCCCCCCAGTTTATATACTGAGCATGACATCATATGGTATGGAATAGCCCTTTGGTCAGTTTGGATCAACTATTCTGTCTGTGTCCCCTCCCAGTTTCTTGTGTACCTGGCAGAGCATGGGAAGCTGAAAAAGTCCTTGACTAGCATAAGCAGTACTCAGCAACAACTAAAAACATCAGCATGTTATCAACATTCTTCTCCTACTAAATCCAAAACACAGCACTATGCCTGCTGCTAGGAAGAAAATTAACTCTATCCCAGCCGAAACCAGGACAGTGGTCGAGAAATCTCTCTACCAGACACTCTTTTATCTGATCAACTGAGATAAGTTTTCATTCTCCTGTACCAACTTCTTTTCTTACCAAAGAGAGCTGGGCATATGATGAAACAGGGTAGAAAAGTATGGTCATGACAGTCATGTTCAGAAAAGTTTGTGGAAAATGTAGCCACTCTGTACCTCATGTAGAGATTTCTTTCCAGGAAGACTCCAGGCTCTGCAAAGCAACAGTAAGACCATCCCTGAAGGAAAATGTTAAAGCACCGTAAGTGGTGTGTGGGTACATGCAAGTGTGAGTATATGTGTGTGCAGGGAGAATCAGTTCTTAAAATGAACTTACGATGTTTGAAATAAATGTGTAAATCCCTCAGTTCTTATATTCAGCTCAGATCATATTCCCTATGCAGCTGGTAGAGCCAAATGTTTCACTCACTCCTCAGAGTGCTCAACACTCTCCTTCATAACTTAAGATGTCAGTGAAACACTAGCTTCTTTCTGCTGAAACCCAACTCCAAGAAGCAATGACACTAGCATCTGTAAAAATAACTCTCTGGGCTGGGGTCCTCAGAGAAGTGTTTGCTATTGGATTCTTGAGCCCAGTATAGAACAGCCATTTTCATAACAAGTCAGACCCTGCGGGGCACCCATTTCAGCTTGGTCCATTTTAAGAAATCATTGCACACTTCATGTGTGGCAGGGGAAGGAGCAACTTTATCTTGTGTCCCTGTATGGTCCCAACTCAAAATTACTGATACTTTATGCATTTCCAGGGGATGTCCTTCCCACCTTCTGCCTACGGTAAATGTGTGATATAAGCCTCTGAAAAATTATATTTTCTTTGAAAATTACTATTGACATCATTACTACTGACTAATGGCTACAGGTCCCACTCAGGATCAGCTGAGAAGAGGCTGTGCCACAGAAAGCTTGGAGCCTGTGTGCTGCTGCTCTGGTGCCAGGGCAGGCTCTACTCCATGGGAGGGAGGACAACCCTCTCTTTACACGGGTGGACAGGCTGAACACAGGAAGCTTCAGATGCAGCCACTGTGCATGGCACTCCATTCATCCACCCCATGGCTGCCAAGCCATGGCCTTCAATACTCATTGCATTCAGATGTTGAGGTGTGACCTGCAGCAGAGTTGGACCTGCTCACAACCCAGCAAATCCTGCTCATGCAGTGCTACGTGCAGTGGGGACACACCAACAGATCTTACAGCAAAGTGTTGGAGCCCATCAGGGACTACAACTCGTGTAAAATACCTCTTTATCTGCCTTTTTGGTAATTGGTATTCTGATCCAGAACCCTTTTGTTCAATTTCTCTCATTTAGCTCAGAGTTATTTTCTCTTAAATTAGTCCCATTTTTTAAACAGGATCTTTAGTCAGAGTTAATTTTGGCTACATTATTAAGAAAAGACCACTTCCTACATCTATCAAAAGCACACTAGCATCTCTTTCAGACAGTGAACATGGATTCAAAGGCACAGATGTAGCAGGATAATACTTTCTGGGGTTCACAGGAGGCTGTAGCCATAATTATAGCATGAAACATCATGCTTATTCAGTGTTTACTGCGTCAAGTAAAATTTCTTGATTGATACAGCTAGGGACTGCCTCTGCT
Source organism: Pelecanus crispus (assembly GCF_030463565.1). NCBI lineage: Eukaryota > Metazoa > Chordata > Aves > Pelecaniformes > Pelecanidae > Pelecanus > Pelecanus crispus. The sequence goes on along the minus strand of NC_134654.1, from coordinate 15,436,543 downwards.
TCCTTCATGCTGGAATCACATTGCTGGCTTGTTAAAATGGAATCTGTTAGTACAATGAGGTCTTTCTTCATTGCATTCTTTACATGAAGTGCTGGTGAATGCAAAAAGAATATGGAATGATGAGCTCATCAGAGCTTCCATTATCACCATCCTAGCCAAAAGCAGTACCATCTCCACCCCTTATTCCACACAATTTAAGTCATGCACTGGTCTCACAGTGTCCAATACATCCTTATTAAACACTACCTGTGTCCCTGTCTTTTGATATATACACAAATATAATTTCCTATGACGGGGTGGTCTATGGGCCACCCCTGCAAAATGTGCATAAAATATCCATTGAGCTCATATAGTCCGTGACTTGGGTTCCATCTATTATGATGGTCACATAGGACAGGAGAGATGGCATGATTTTTGGAGTTATTTGGTACCAGATCCAGCTAAGGTTGGCTCACTGCTTCATTTGCATGTCTTCTTGTGAGGCTAGTCCTCCACTGTTTTGTGTTCTTGCTATACTACTTCCTATAACATGTAATACAAATCATGGGCTACAACAATTCAAAGGTATATCTATTACAGTCTCCACCTCTTCACCCTTTCAATGAGGGTTTAACATTTACAATGAACTCCTACCCTTGTCCTTTCCCCTGCATGGATGTATCCATGGGCCACAGTCCCATAAGGGTGTGCCTGCTCCAGCATGAGAAGGACAATATTTCCTGCAGGGCCAGGGGAAGGAGGGTGGCCATTGTGAGGGCTTTGCTGTGCCCAAGTGACTCCCTGGACCAGGTGTGTTGTGGGCCCATCTGTCCCCCTGTGCAGGTTATGCAAACAACAGGGGGATGCCATCTTCTGGGGAGGTGCCACTGCTGATACAAAGCTGGAGGAGTGCAAACCAGTTACTGGTCAGGAACTTGATGGGCTCTAGCCTCCAGCCTGCATGGGGAAGGGGCTGTGGGCAGGAGCTTGACATGGCCTCAGTGCAGAGGGTGATTCCTGGTGGGAGCTCTGCTTAGGGGCTCCTACCCAGGCTGTGGTCTAGGTGGGAGCCTTGTCCTTCAAGTAGTATCCCAAGAGCATCAAGGCATGCTGCATAAGAGCTGTTTTCTTTGTTCCCTTCCCCAGAGCTGACAAAGAGGGCTGCAAGGAACCTGGGTTGGAACAGTGAATACCTGATGGCTACAAATGAACCTGGCCCAAGTGACTTTGGAGGAGATGAGGAGTCATTCCTGCATCTGGGCTTCATACACGGGCACAGGGAACTGCAAGGGCACATCTGTGGCAGGGCTGCAGCCGTGGGACTGGGTTGACTTGGGAGCCTGGGCACAGACCAGCAGCACAAAATTCTCCTGGAGGAGGACAGGCTTGAGGGAGTGTGGGGCGAAGATCACAGTACTTGCTCTGGAGGGAGTTGCGCTGTGACCAGGGCAGCCCCTGAACATCTAAGTCCCAGTGCAAACCCCCAGGAAATGCTCAGGACAGCTTCACGGATCGTGGGTGCTGGTACCTGGCAGGGCCAGTGTTAGCAAGTATTGCATGGGAACGTGCTTCCTCTTCTTTCTGTTACCAGCCTTTGGGGGCTGACTGTGGTCCCAGGGCAACTGTGAGTGCTGTGATGAGGTGAGGAAATGAGTGTTTTCCAGAGAGATGACTGGAGATGCCCAAGAGGGCAGACCAGAGTCTTGGTAGTGCTGTATGAGGGCCTTTCCGTGCCTTCTGGCTCCTGTTCCCCTCAGTGATGGGGGCAGTGTCCAGAGGGGAGGCACCCTCTGATAGGTCCCTGCCTGTGTTCCACCCTCTGTCCCAGTTCCCAGCACACGGGACACACAGCCAGGCAGCTTCCTAGGAGGGTGTTAGGTGCTAGGAGATGCGTCCATCCCAGTGCAGCACCAGCAGTGATAGCTGGGTAATAGAAGCTCTTCTGGCCCTGTGAGCAAGAGCTGCCTTTGTTTTCACAGGCCATATGGATCATTTCCTCACCTGCTATCTCTGTGGTGGAGGAGAGAGAGACACCAGCAGAGCAGCTCTGCTGCCCAGCAGGTAGAGCAGTGAGATGAGAAGAGCAGAAAAAAGACCTGAGCATCCCCTCCATCAACTCACATGAGTGTGTGGCCAGGTCTGCAGGAGCTTGGCTGGGGGTGGGAAGCCAAAGATTACCCTTTTGGAGCTGTGGCTCCTTCCAGTGCCAGCCAGTGTCCCAGGATGCCTGGGGGAGGATAGAGGGGTGAGGTGGTGCTGAGCCCAGGCTCACAACTGCTTCCCTTGGTTGCAGAACAGAGAGGCTGAGGCAGTGGATAAGGAGGAAGGCAGCAGCTAAGGAAGAAGGCAGCAGAGATGGATGTGCTTCTGGGCAGGGGTGGACAGCATGGAGCCTGCTACTTGGCAAGGCTGTTCTTATGAAGAGAGACAAGAGAGAGAAGCTCCTGGGGAGGAAGAGTCATCATCTTAAGCTGGCAGCAGGAAGTCTGGGGCTGCTTTCCTTGTGGATATAGGTGCCATGAGCCCGACAGCACCCTGACCTCACCTCCCATGCCAGCAAGGTAAAGTGCTGACCCCACCTTAGGGCAGAAGGTGGAGGTTTCCTCCTTGGAGTCCAGCATCTCTTCCACCCCACAGTATTCTTGCTTCCTAAGGGATGAGAGCAGCTCCTGGTCCTTGGAGGACACAGAGTACACAGTGTCCATCTGCAAGGTCAACTGTGTCTGGGACATGGGCAGGGAAAAATACTCCCCATATAGCTGGAGCTATTGGGAGAATGAGAGCAGTACTGAGATCGCTGTCCTGTGGGTGTGCAGTGGACCATGCCACCAACCTACACACCCAGTGTATCCCCAGATGTCAGTGGCAAGACACACATGAATCCAAGAAAATTTATTGTTAGTCTCATCAGTGTTTCAACAATCTGATGAAAATACAATACATATTACTCGTCCAGTCACTAATACCTACTATCTAAATTGTCCAGTTTCTCCCAGTGGTGCTTAGTGATGCAGTCAAAATGGATAAAGCACAAATTTAATAGTATCTGCACCTTTTTTAAAAATCCTGAGTTCTCATTTTTCCAGTCTTATGAGGTCAAGGATCCTTCCCGATAAAGTGAGTCTTTGGCATCCTGAGTTCTTTGCCAGGAAGAGTATGACATTGCTAGTGGGGTTTCTTCATCCTCCATCTTGGGTCCTCTTGACATTATTTTTTTAAGATATTGAACAGGCTGTTATTAGTATTTCTTTTTTTTTTTTTTTTTAGTCCATAAATCTAGTTACCCAATGATCACCTGTTTTATTTAGAAATTAACATATAGGGTATAATTTCTTCACACAAACTGTGCTAAAGCTTAAAACAAGTTAGGCATTCGTCTCCAGACTTTTGGGAAACTTGCTGCTTCATCTAAACAGTGTTAAGCTCAAGACTCAACAAGTCCAGGCAAGCTCTGAGGAGTCCTTGTATTGTTAAGCTACCCCAAGGCTTCTGGCCTTCTGATAGAAATGGCAATAGGGCATGTAATATGCTATGGGACTACACTAGAAAACTGCTTTAGGCACCTTCTGGACTGACTTGACATTTGGTCTGGCCCAGAATGGTCATTCTCATGGTTCAAGGTATTCATTTTGATTTTCAATCTGTACCATATGGAAAGAAGTGGCACTTCTTTCCATGACCATGACATCTTTTGTAGAGAAGGGTTTATCACTTAGAGAGGTAGCTATATCTTTGCATAGGAAGACAAGTCCAGAAGACCAATTTAGACCAGAAGTTGCATTTTAGACAGTGGCACCTACTATACTGCAAATGTCTGAGTCTACACAGGCAAGCAAGACAGTCTTTTGCCATTGAAGCTAAGCAGATAGTGGCATTTATTTTTCATGTCAAATGGAAATTTTCTCAGTGTGTTATATTATATACATATTGAAATCCAGTCAATTAAACATCTTATGAAACTCTGTCATTGACAGTCTAAGGGGAATCATAGAATCATAGAATGCTTTGGGTTGGAAGGGACCCTTAGAGGTCATCTAGTCCAACCCCCCTGCACTGAGCAGAGACAGCTTTAACTAGATCCGGTTGCTCAGAGCCCCATCCAACTTGACCTTGAATGTTGCCAGGGATGGGGCCTCTACCACCTCTCTGGGCAACCTGTTCCAGTGCTTGACCACCCTCATTGTAAAAAACTTCTTTCTAATGTCTAGTCTAAATCTATTCTTCTTTAGTTTAAATCCGTTATTCCTTGTCCTGTCACAACAGGCCTTATTAAAAAGATTCTCCCCATCTTTCCTGTAGGCCCCCTTTAAGTATTGGAAGGTCGCAATAAGGTCTCCTTGCAGCCTTCTCTTCTCTAGGCTAAACAATCCCAACTCTTTCAGCCTGGCCTCATAGGAGAGGTGTTCCAGCCCTCAGATCATTTTGGTGGCCCTCTTCCGGACCCGCTCCAGCAGGTCCATGTCCTTCTTGTGCTGAGGGCCCCAGAGCTGGACGCAGTACTCCAGGTGAGGTCTCACCAGAGCAGAGTAGAGGGGCAGAATCACGTCCCTTGACCTGCTGGCCACGCTTCTTTTGGTGCAGCCCAGCATACGGTTGGCTTTCTGGGCTGCAAGCACACATTGCCAGCTCATGTCCAGCTTTTCATCCACCAGTACTCCCAAGTCCTTCTCCGCAGGGCTGCTCTCAATCTCTTCATCCCCCAACATGTACTGATACCGGGGGTTGCCCTGTCCCAGGTACAGGACCTTGCACTTGGCCTTTTGTTTGCATTTGTCATAGACTCCTTGATCCTTCACACTACTGTGAGTGGTAGCTTATCTAATGCTGTCATGCCAGTGCATTTATTTTTTTCTAAACATGGTTTAGAAAACTGTCTTCTAAAATAAACTAATTTTTAATGTTGTTTTACTTCACTTTTGCTTTGCTTTAGTTCAGTATGAGGTGGCTGATGAAAATTTTGTACTAATTTCTCTGATTATGTTCAATACCGATATCTTTCCTGAAGTTTTGCAATCCCTGCTATGAGATAAATCTTTCTGTGGAGGAGAGTCAGTTACTCATTACTCTGAGGGCAGAAGCAGAGAACAACCACAAATGTCAAAACAAGACCCTACTAAAGAGCAGATTTTTCTACCATCTAGTCACTGGATTTCAATGAAGTCTTGACAGCAGGTGGATCTCTCTACTTCTTTTTTGTTGCTGTTCTTGCAGTAACCCAGAAAGAACATTTAGCTCTTCTGAGCCTTCAGTGCAAGGTTGTGGACCAAAGAATCATAGAATTATAGAATCATAGAATGCTTTGGGTTGGAAGGGACCTTTAGAGGTCATCTAGCTCAATCCCCCTGCACTGAGCAGGGACAGCTTTAACTAGATCAGGTTGCTCAGAGCCCCGTCCAACCTGACCTTGAATGTTGCCAGGGATGGGGCCTCTGCTACCTCTCTGGGAAACCCACGCCAGTGCTTGACCACCCTCATTGTAAAAAATTTCTTCCTTATATCCTGTTTAAATCTATTCCTCTTCAGTTTAAAACCATTATTCCTTGTCCTGTCACAACAGACCTTGCTAAAAACATTGCACCCATCTTTCCTATAGGCCCCCTTTAAGTACTGAAAGGCCGCAGTAAGGTGTCCTCGCAGCCTTCTCTTCTCCAGGCTGAACAACCCTAACTCTCTCAGCCTGTCCTCGTAGGAGAGGTGCTCCAGTCCTCAGATCATGTTTGTGGCCATCTTCTGGACCCACTCCAACAGTTCCATGTCCTTCTTGTGCTGAGGGCTCCACAGCTGGACGCGGAACTCCAGGTGAGGTCTCACCAGAGCAGAGTAGAGGGGCAGAATCACCTCCTGCTGGCCACGCTTCTTTTGATGCTGCCCAGGATTCGGTTGGCTTTCTGGGCTGCAAGTGCACATTGCCGGCTCATGTCCAGCTTTTCATCCACCAGTATCCCCAAGTCCTTCTCCACAGGGCTGCTCTCATTCCCTTCATCTCTGAGCCTGTATTGATATCGGGGGTTGCCCCATCCCAGGTGCAGGACCTTGCATTTGGCCTTGTTGAACCTCATGAGGTTCACACAGGCCCACCTCTCCAGCTTGTCCAGGTCCCTTTGGATGACATCTCATCCTCCTGGCATGTCAACCGCACCACTCAGCCTGGTGTCGTCTGCAAACTTGCTGAGGGTGCACTTGATCCCACTGTCTATGTTATTGATGAAGGTATTAAACAGCACTGGTCGCAGTATGGACCCCTGAGGGACTCCACTTGTCACTGGTCTCCACATGGACATCAAGCCATTGACCACGACCCTCTGGATGTGACCATGCAGCCAATTCCTTATCCACTGAACAGTCTACCCATCAAACCCATATCTCCCCAATTTAGAGAGAAGGATGTTGTGGGGGACTATGTTGAAGGCTTTATGGAAGTCCAGATAGATGACATCCATTGCTTTTCCCTTGTCCACTGATGCAGTCACTCCTTCATAGAAAGCCACTAGGTTGGTCAGGCAGGACTTGCCCTTGGTGAAGCTGTGCTGGCTGTCTCAAATCACCCTTGTGTCTTCCATGTGCTTGAGCATAGCTTCTAGGAGGATCTGTTCCATGATCTTCCCAGGCACAGAGGTCAGGCTGACAGGTCGGTAGTTCCCAGGGTCCTCCTTTCTTCCCTTTTTAAAAATGGGCACAACATATTCCCTTTCTTCCAGTCACCAGGGACTTCACCTGACTGCCATGATTTTTCAAATGTCATGGAGAGTGGCTTGGCAACTACATCAGCCAATTCCCTCAGGAGTCTAGGGTGCATCTCATCTGGTCCCATAGACTTGTGTACATTGAGGTTCTTCAGGTGGTCTCAGACCCGATCTTCCCTTACAGTGGGAGGGGATCTACCCCCTTGCTCCCCATCTTTTGGTCCATCAACTCAGGAGGGGTGAGGAGAGAGGTTGCCGTTGAAGACTGAGGCAAAGAAATTGTTGAGTACCTCAGCCTTCTCCTTGTCTGTTGATACTAGGTCGCCATTCTTGTTCATTGGGAGGGGTATGCTTTCTTTAACCTTCCTTTTCTGGTTGACATACCTGTAGAAGCCTTTCTTGTTATTCTTTACATCCCTTGCCAAATTCAGCTCCAGCCACACCTTGGCCTTCCTGACCTCCTCCCTACACAACTTCTCAAGGCAGCTTCCCTGTAGTCTTCCCAGGACATCTGTCCCTGCTTCCACTGCCTGTGCAGTTCCCTCTTGCTCTTTAGTTTGACCACCATGTCTTGACTCAGCCATGCTGGTCTCTTCCCTTCCTTGCCTGATTTCTTACACTTGGGGTCTGAGAGCTCTTGCGCTCTACGGAAGGTGTCCTTAAAGATCTGCCAGCTCTGTTCCGTTCCCCTGTCCCTGAGGACCACCTCCCAGGGGTCCTTCTGACTAACTCCTTGAAGAGCTGGAAGTTTGCTTTTCTAAAATTCAGGGTCCTGATTGTACTCCTTGCTTTTCCCATATCCCTCAGGAGTGTGAACTCCACCAACATGTGATCACTGCAGCCCAGTCTGCCTCCAGTCTTGATGTCACCAACGAGCTCACTTGCATTGGTGACCATCAGGTCCAGTATTGCATCCCCTCAGGTAGGGGTGTCTATTACCTGGCTTAGGAAGTTGTCGTCTATGCATTCCAAGAATCTCCTGGATTGCCTACAGCTCACCATGTTGCTTTTCCAGCAAATGTCGGGGTGGTTGAAGTCCCTCAGCAGGACAAGAGTCTGCAAGCACAAAGCCTCCTGGAGCTGGAGGAAGAAGACTTCATCAGTAGGCTCCCCTTGATCAGACGGCCTGTAGTAGACACCAGCCACAAGGTTCCCTTTGTTGCCTCTGTCTCTGATTCTTACCCATAAGCTTTCAACCTGCTTGTGGCTATTCTTCAGGGACAGCTCTTCACACTGTACTGATTCCTTTTCATAGAGGGCAATGCCTCTGCCCCTCCTTCCTTGCCTGTCCCTTCTGAACAGCCTGTAGCCATCGATAGCCACATTCCAGTCATGGGATTCATCCCACCAAGTTTCGGTTATGGCAATCAGGTTGTAGCTTTCTAGTAGCACAGCAGCTTCCAACTCCTGTTTGTTTCCCATGCTGTGTGCATTTGTGTAGAGGCATTTAATCTGGGCTGTCGGCTGTGTCGCCGCCTTAGTGGAACATCCCTTGTTTCCCTTGGGGTGTTTCACGAAGGTTTCCTTGTGAGCTCTAACTATCTCAGAATCCCCCAGCTCATCTCCGCAAGACTTCACCTGTGTTGCAGCATCCCCATCATGCCTCTGGGCGATAGGTTGAGGGCTCATAGTAGCACCCCATCCCTCTAACCCTTGTGTACCAATGGTAAAGGTAGAATAGTTCTGCCATAGACCACTTGGCTTCTGGAAAAAGCAAAGTTAAATACCATCTTTTATGAGGAGCCTTTGTAATTTTAGCTGACACCAGTGTCAATAAATGTTGAACTAGCAGTGCAGAGACAGCAACTATGTTTATCCTTGCATTTGGATTAACAAGTAGTTAAATTTGACACCGTGCCTTTGTGCAAATTCAGATTATCATGGTTAAATATTGTCTTCAAATCCTTTTGATTCTAAGTGTAGCAAATTTTGAAGGATTATGAATTATTTCTAACTTTCTTCATACTTTCTAATTTAATACTCTGGAATACTTTTTGTGTACCATAGTTCATGAAATTTGCTTCACAGTGAGGAAAATTGCATTTAGTTTTGAACTGTTATGAGTCTGAATGGATAAAAGGATGTAAACCACCAGATCTTTAAAAAAAAAACCCAAAAGCTGGAAAATTTGAGAGAGTTATAAACTAAAGACAGAAAAAAACAATGCTTTTAGTAGTTGTGACTAGTCCTTACGTCACAATTGCCAGGTTGAGATGTACAGAGACAGCATGTTGATCATGTATAGAAAAGAGCAAGATTATACTACTATAGTTATTGCTCACGCATGAAGTGTGTGAAAAATATTTCTTTATGTAGAGTATTTAAGATATGTAGACGTATGATAAACTGGGAAAATATATTGAGAGAACCAGGGCTCCAGTTCAAGACAGTGCCCTCAACACCTGGGCTCTGGCTGCAGCCCTGCTTCTTCCTGCCCATTCTTAATCCCATGCTCTGAGCTGCCAAGGCCCTCCTGTCCCTTCCTCAGGCAGAACTGATAGCCACTGGGCTGCTGGACACCATGTGGCACCCCAGCACCCTGAGGACTCGGCTGCAAGAGCCCCTCAGAGAAATGCCTGTGGGCCCCATGCTGGGGAGCACACTTGTGCTCTGGGTCCCGCTGGAGGGAAATGCCCCCACCAGCACCCCTTGGTACCCTCTCCCAGAGAAGCAAGACTTCAGATGCACCCCTGTGCTCACCATTTCCCACTGGCTGGCTCTGGGGTCCTGGGCAGGGTGCAGGGTGTTTCCATCAGCCTCCCCACGCCCTGATCATGGAGCTCAGCAGTGAGCTCTGGGTTTGGGCTCCAAGCTGGGGCCTAGACACCCAAAACATGGGTGCTGCAGTGCCAAAGCCCTTCCTGGAACAAGCTCTTCATGCTCAGTTCAGTGCTTAACGTTGGATATTACCTTGGATCACAGGCGTCATTTTTCTAACCTTGCTGCTGTGTTATTGAATGAGCTTTATTCACTGAGCTCCTTTAATAACCAAAACTCCAATGACCAGGAGAAGAGTGTGTTTAGATGTGGCAGTATTTAAAGCTGCCGATGTGCAAGATCCAAAAGATGAGCTGTTTGATTTAGCTGCAGGAATTTAGGAATGTTGTTCCCGGGTGTCTCACAGGTCCTTGTAGAAGCGAAGAGTTTACAGCTGTGTGCCCACACCTCTCCACTGCTTATAGGATCTTGTATCTTAATCTTAACCTCTGATGAAGACGGGTTCAAGCCTGGCACAGTAGCTAATGTCTGGGCAGCTTTCTACAGTTTCTCAGACAATAACCTGTGTAACAAGGCAGTAGTAAGGAAGTGGAAAGTAACCATTCTTTGCATGCTAATACAGTGCAATGTGTGCTAGGTGAGGATGAATATCAGTCATTTCCTCATTAAAAGCCCAATGTCAATCACTTTAATCTTAATCTGCAAATTACTTCTTTTCACAAGACTGAAATTCAAGACTCTGTAAATTGGAATCTTCTAGTTAGAAAATATACACATCTAAATAGCATATTCCCTTATATTTTCTTTCATTTGCACATCATTTTGGAGGGGTCATGTAAATGTGTGAACAAACCTGGATTTCAGATATGCAGACAGTGGAGGTGTTAAGCATTCATAGTAGCACAAGCCTGGGACTCTGTCCTGAGGTAAAGTTTGGAAAAAGTATTTGTTGGCATGGACAAACAGGCATGGTGTTTATGGGTCTTGTGTGCAGGTAAGAATTACTCATTCACTGAGCAGGATTGTGGACGTATGATACTTCAGTGTAGGTGTGTTTACAGCTGTCCAAAGGAACATCTTGCTCTGTGTTTGTGGAGTAGACCCTGTGTCAGAGTTTGTGAATATCATTGACCATCTGCTCTGCCTTCTGAAATGGCACAGGTCTAAGCACACTCCTTCAGAAAGAACTGATCACCCGGGACAGGCAGCATTTCTACAGCATCTTCCATTCTTATGAGGAATACAAAGCTTCATGTACATGTGTGCACACAAGCAAATGGATGTGTACACTCATGTATGTATTTAACTTCTTACCTCAGAATTCACCTGATGTACTCTATGCAAGGCTCTAGGTCCAAAACTCAGCATGGTCATGGGCTCAGATAAGTGAGGGACCCCCAGCGCCAGCACTGTCACAGGAAGGAGCCTGGACTGTAGCCCATCTTGCCTCTTCTGCTTTAGGTGTTTTGCTATTGCAGCTGGTAAGTAGTTTTAACAAAAAATTGCTTGCTCTTTATGGCACAATTTACTTAAAACATTTAGCACATTTCTTCATAAACTTTAGACTGTGCTGTGAGAAGTACAAATGAATGTTTAAGCACTGGAAAATGTGTCCAAGGAGATTGTGGCAACTTCTTCTTTGGAGATTTCCAAAATTCACCTACACATGGTCCTGTTCTGGCTCTGCTTTGAGAATTGTATGAGAGACTTCCAGAGAACATGCTGACCTAAATCTTTTCAGGATGCCGTCATTCAGTGATTTTTCTCCATCAAGAGCAAGGCCTCTGTGTCCTCAAACCTACACCCTGGATTATTTTCAGTGTTTAACTCGCCAAGCCTAGTGGGCCCTTTCAAACTGTCTCTGCTGGACTTGTCCAAATCCTTCTTTTAGACCCTTCTCATATTATTTATACGTGATTTATTCAGTCAGTAAGATATCAATAATTTCTAATTATATCTGGTCACATCACCTGACAGTTTTCCCTTTAGTTGACTTTGCCAAACAATGCTTTGCCAGGAACAGAGTTTGCCAAAAATGTTATGACTGAAGAAAGCAAGGGTATCTGTAGCATGTGAAGACAAGAATATAAAATGTTTTGAGACAAGACAGCTCTGCCTTTAAAGAAAATTTTAAGGTAAGTGTGGGGTGTCTTGGCTAGCAAGGAGGGGATAGAGCCTTGCATTCTCTGTTACACTGCAGTCCTGTTCCTCCTGGCCCTCATTTTCAGAAGGTGATCTGTTTCTCTGCTCATATTTTAAACATGCTTTCAAGGCATCTGTAAATATTCGTTCTGCAACTTCACTCTGAATTTCTGCATAGCAATAAGAAGGGAAATTTTCCATTTTACAGTACTACCAGCCTGCAAGCCACCCAGCCTGCAAGTAACTTGTCCTATCCCACAAGAGGTAAGACACTGTTTTATTCATTCTTTGTGTATAATAAGGCCATATAAAGGATTTGGATTTGTCTAGCAGTTCTACTTTGAAATACATATTTACTGGAGAGAGGCGGGGAGAGAGAGGGAAATTATGCTGGGAGTTCATTTGCCATACAAAGAGTGTGTCTAAGAAGTACAGTGCAATGACATGTAAGAAAAATAACATATATCTTAGAAGCAATATGACTGTATCATTGTCATGCTGCAGTTTTGCTAATAAGCTCTGCTCTTTGGTAGGATGAGGTAACTTGGGTGGAGAACAGCACACTGGTGTAGTTATGCTGCTTCCAGTACTAGCTCTTGCAGAGCTGATGATGGTCACTCTGTGCACAGAACACTATGAAGTGCATAGTGCTTTGTAACATGCTGTAGACCTACCATAGGAAACCACCTAAGGTAGAATTTCTTTCCTGCTGACAAGCTGTTTGCTGTCTCTGTTATGTAAAATTCAATTATAATTCCACTAACTTGGACTTAAACCCACTTCCAGCTGATATCTCATATTTAATTGTGGAGCAAAGCAGAGTGTGGTTTTTTTATCCCTAAATCTTTGACATGGCAGTATCCAAACTGATCAGGTTACACCAGAAGAAAATATTTGTATATTTTAGTCATTAGGGAAAAACATGAGAGTCAGTCTATCACTTTATTCCATGTTTTCTATTAAAATGTGTTGAAAAACATACAAGTCCTGCTGATTAGCTTTGGAACGTGATGTAATGTCCTCTTAGTGTTGCAAATTTTCTAGTTGCTGGTAAGGGATTTGAGTCAAGTGAAGACACAGATCACAACAATATTTAGTTGAACACCTTTCATAATTAATTTGCTACAATTATTAGACTCAAGCTGTTTTTATTCATACCAGGCAACCTTGGACACTGTACATTCATGTATTTCCTCACAGCTCATTCATGCAGACACTCACTTGTAGCTCCCCAGTAGGACCAACAATGAGGAGGCCAACCCTGACAGGCCAGTGGCTTTTAGCTGCATGTTCAAAAAGACCCTCAGGGGCTCCTGGTTTCATCAGGTGTTATGTATAATGCCGTAGTTTTTACTAACCTCTTGAATGTCATCCCAGTTATACAACCTGTTGTTGATGGTGGTGTGTGCTGGTGGGTTTGGGCAGATTCAGCCTGTCTTGGTGTTGTGGTTTTGGCAGCTCTTGAGGATTTATCAGGACTACTAGCCTGCAGAGATTAACGGTTTTGAGGAGACTTTCATAGCATGCACTTTTTCTTTGTTCAGCCCGCCGTATTTTGGCGGCTGTTTCTCCATCCATACAGAGGGGTACCTATGCAACTGTTGTGGTTTAGCCCCAGCCAGCAACTAAGCACCATGCAGCCGCTTGCTCACTCCCCCTGCCCCGGTGGGATGGGGGAGAGAATTGGAGGAGTAAGAGTGAGAAACACTCCTGGGTTGAGATAAGAACAGTCTAATAATTGAAATAAAGTAAAATAGTAATTATAATAGTAACAAAATAATAATAATAATAACAATAACAACAACAACAACAACAACAACAATAATAATAATAATAATAATAATAATATACAAAGCAAGTGATGCACAGTGCAATTGCTCACCACCCGCCGACCAATACCCAGACAGTTCCCGAGCAGTGATCGCTGCTCCCTGGCCAACCCCCCCCAGCCCCGTTTATATACTAAGCACGATGTCACATGGTATGGAATAGTCCTTTGGTCAGTTTGGATCAACTATTCTGGCTGTGCCCCCTCCCAGTTTCTTGTGCACCTGGCAGAGCATGGGAAGCTGAAAAGTCCTTGACTAGCATAAGCAATACTTAGCAACAACTAAAACATCAGTGTGTTATCAGCATTCTTCTCATACTAAATCCAAAACACAGCACTATGCCTACTACTAGGAAGAAAATTAACTCTATCCCAGCTGAAACCAGGACAGCAACCCGTTCAAATTCCCTCACAAGGAGGGAACTTTTGTGACATTACTAAGGCCTTTGTGCTATTATGCCCATACTGTTCCACATACAAAAATGAAAATCTCTCTTCCCTTCCAAACTCAAATTAAATTCTTGACTATGTAGGGAGGTCTCATTTAACTGCAATCAATTTAATGCTTTGCTCTTGGTTACCCAAAATTAGTGTTTAAAGACTTAGCTGAGAATCTAAAATTGCCTTGCCTTCTGAAAATTCCAGTTATGAGAAATGTATTATCATTTTGGGATTCTACTACTGGATTTAAAATTCTACTTCAATTTTTGAAATTCATAAACCTTTATTTTCTTATAAATTATTTTCATGTATACTTACAAGGCACCAAAACACCGTTAAACTGAAACTGTGATAAACATTAAAAAGTCATATTTTCATGCAGTTGTGCCATTTACAAGTTATTTCCAATGAGCACTATCAGTCACCAAATGTTTGTGCTGTGGACTTAAGTTCAGGTAGTCACAATATGTTACAGTTGAGTGTCAAAAGGGAAAAATGTCCTAAAAAGTGCAGTGTATGTGTCTCAGATCAGCAGACTGATTCAGAATAAAAATATGTCCAGTTGGCTAGATGGTTGGGAAGTTTTTTGACCTGAACTTCTTTACATATGTAAAGTTTAAGTGCCATCTTCCACAGTGTGAATATGTGGGAACCTGTCTCTAAGGTCATTTGCAGTGGAAAATTGGAAATGTGGCATTGAAATACTGCATGCACTGAAGCTGATGTCTTTTTCGGGCATTGGGTGATCAATCCTGTCTGTGCAAGGACAGGACCCCAGATCTTGCTGTGCAGGGGACTCAGAGAGGCCAGAATTTCTCTTTCACACAGAGGCAGAGCAGAGTACAGCTAAGCAGCATCTCCACGTGAAAGAGTCGTTCTTGGGTGTAGTGGCTGCATGGTGCTGTTCATATTGGGTGGCACATTGGATCTCACTGCTCCACTGGGACAACTACCTTGTGGAGTCAGTCTTCCTGCTTCCACAAGGGAGAAGGAGCAGCTGAAGAAGGCAGTGGTGGCTGCTGTGGGAAGTCATTTCTCCCTGATGCCATGCTCCTGTATATAGCAGCAGCCAGCCTGGTTTTCCTGTGTTCTGGCCAACTAAAACATTTTGTGGAACCACGGCTTCTTTGCTGCCACTCACTTGCTCCCAGTGCCCACCTCAGGATGGTGTTTTAGGCAGGTGGACATTACCTCTGGCTGGGCAATACAGCTGGTCATATCTTGGGGTAGAGTTGTTCATGCCCTAGGGAGTAGGGATGGACTAGGAAGCACAGGGAGACACTTTCTAACAACCCTTCAAGACCTAACTTTTCCAAAATATTTGTCCAAAACCCTTAAGAATAGAAGTCCAAACAGAAATATCAGCAACTCTTGAAGGTATTTGCAATTATATTAAAGACCCAGAGATAGCTCCAGTTTTGCCATGTGCTTGTGCCTCAGATTCTGAGCAGTCATGTGCTTCCTGCTTAAAACCCATTAGGGATTAAGTGAAGGTGTATCTTAATAATTATCTTATCAGCCAATCAAGAATGCCTGAGCCATAAAAGCCTAGAATACATGGCAGGTAACAGTGACAAAATCTGTACTAAGCATTCACTGAATACAGAAAAAACTGTGGGAACAGTGACTGAAGACTGGAACTGCTTTTCTTTTGTAGCTTAATTCCCTAACAGCTAGACTGCAGGCAGAGATCTTTCTTATCCAGTGCATTTTGCACACTTGTCTGTACAAAGATTCATCGGCTTTCAGCAGAATTTGTAAGAGGTAGTAACTGAAACTAGACACTGGTAGCTAGATAAGGTTCAATTGCCTATCATATAATAGGTGCTCCACCACCCAGCCTGTGCTAAAAGGCAAGAAAAAGACTGGATAAGATCTTTGGAAGAATGATTAAATGTTTTCTGGAAGAAAGATTCCAGGTCTGATGCCTGATACTTCCTGGAGTGCTAACTCACATACACATAGGCAGCTTATACAGAACTGCAGAAATTATCTGTGCTATATGTTAGTAAGACCCTTTTCTGAACTGGAACCAAGAACTGGCTGATGGGAAAAAATCTTTTTCTTTTATTCTCAAAAGGTGGATCCAGTTAATGTTTATCAAAAAATATTTGTGCTGAGGGCATAGCATGCCATGGCATGACAGGGCAGGAATAACGTAAATTGCTGTTGCCACCAGACTGATCATAAAGCAAGCCTCTGATGGGAGAGATTTAACACTCTTGAAGACAGTATTGTCATGAAATAACATTTTGCCCATCAGAGTTCTCTACAGGTGTAGCCCAAATAAACTGCAGCCATGTCTTTGGATGCTGAGATGGCCATCTTTGGGGAGGCAGCTCCTTACCACCGAAAGTCGGAAAAGAATTGAGGCCCAGAACAAGCCTTTTGATGCCAAGACAACTGTCTTTGTGGTACATGCTAAGGAATCCTTTGTGAAAAGGACAATCCAGAGCAAAGAATCAGGCAAGGTCACCGTCAAGACTGAAGCTGGAGACGTGATGGAAAAAACAGACTGGAGGACACCATTTGATTCCCAGTCACAGCTCTTAGTTGACATACATGCATCTCTCTTTTCTTTGTCAGACTCTGACTCTGAAGGAAGATCAAATCTTCTCCATGAATCCTCCTAAGTATGATAAAATTAAGGACATGGCCATGATGACCCACCTTCACGAACCCGCTGTGCTGTAAAACCTCAAAGAGCATTATGCAGCCTGGATGATCTACGTAAGTACTGGCAGCAGTCTTCCTTTGGATAGCTAGGAGGAACTGCTCTGCCAGGTTAAGTGGAAGCCCATGTGCTGTCTCCCTTCCTTGCAGACCTACTCGGGTCTCTTCTGTGTCACTGTCAACCCCTACAAGTGGCTGCCGGTGTACAACCCGGAGGTGGTGTTGGCCTACCGAGGCAAGAAGCGCCAGGAGGCTCCTCCACCCATCTCCATCTCTGACAATGCATGTCAGTCCATGCTAACTGGTGAGTGGCTGTAACTCCTTTAAGGCAATTATGCCATGAATACCTTTCAGGGCAATAACAAGTTGTGTCTAAACTCTCAGTTTGTATTGTTTCTTTCTAGGGTCTTTTCCCAGATCACTCATATTGTGTTACTCCAAAGATTGTAGATGTCCCTTTAAACCGAACCTGAGAGAAGCTACGTTTAGCTCTAAGGTCTATTACAATAGGTAGCGTAGAGTGAATTACTCCAGATGTTTTTTCCCTTCTTGTTTAAATCCCTCAATGGTATCAGAACAGGTTTAGCACCTTAGCATACCATTTCAGGGTTTCAACAGTGCACATCTGAGCTTTATGCTGCAAAAATGTTATTTCAGTGGTGATAAAGCCATTTTCTCTTTCTTTTGGGCACAGTATAAAAACATATTAGTTCTTAAAGAACAACAAGAAAATAATTAGAATGTTTCAAGCCAAAAAAGTGGCCTCCTCTTCAGCACTGTGCTGTAGCTACCCCAGTCTACCAAACCTTTGAGGAGTTCCTTAGTGTAGAAGTCTCTGTGGCTGCCTATGGGACATGGTGGGGTGGATTGCATAAGTGCAGCTCTGAGCAGTTCCAGTTGAAATAATGGAAACTGAAAATAACAAAAATTTTGACTTGCACGTACCTGCCTAGTCATGTGGTAAAATTGGAGTACACAAGGCTGTGTGATGTGCACAACATGCTGGAAAAAAGAAGCTGTGTGTGTATAAGGAATAGTGTTGTGGACTTGAGTGACTAAAGAATTAAGATCAGGTATGGCAACATGGTATAGGTGTTGAGTGTTGAGTCAGGGATTATTCCAAATGCTAGTCAATTGCAAGCAGACAACTGTGTATTCTAGAGGGAACTGGCCATCAATCATACAGATCTGTGTCTCTCTGGGCTAATGGCTTGAATCACTCCCTGGATTACATTACAAAGTTAGTTTAGATATACCTATGGAATCTTCTTCTGGTAAGATGTCTGCTTTAATCTTCTGCAGCCATGAATACACATGCCTGAAAGAATAATACCTAAAGTACAGAAAGACAATATGGTTTCAATGGGCTGATGGGTCCTTTGATGAGCCTGGAAACAGCTGGGGCAGGGTATTATTTGGACTCCCCCACTTGTCATTGACTGTCTCTTCTGGGGGAGTGCAGATGAGTTTTATCATGTAACCTAACATTAACCTGCAATTTCAATTTCATTTGAATGTTTTCTCTTTTATTTTCCTTTTTTTTTTTTTTTAAACTCTGTAACTTTTAAAACATACTCAACTCTGAGACTTAGAAGAAACCTAGCAAAAAATCAAAAGAGAAAATTAAGGCACCTGCTACGTCAAATAACCCTAGTCAGTGTTAGGAAAAGGACACTTGCACTGCTATTGACTCTTTCCACTAGATATAGATGTTAAGTAAATCACAGACCAGGCTGCTCAGCTGTGTCTGGCACATGCTTGTTACAGGAAAGATGCTGTAGAATAGTGCTACAGTGTGGTTGTGCAGCTCCCTGGGGCCACTCTGAGATCCCAGGATAAGCCCTATCATGCTGTTATCTTGGTCAAAAATGCAGTGACTTGGGTGTCAAGCAGTCTCTGTCCATACCTGGGCTATCTGCTGCTTGCATGGTACATCAGGACCACCCTGAGACCTCAAGATAAACCCTATTGTACTGTTATCTTGGTCATAACAACTTGGGCTCAAGCACTCCCTGTCCACACATGGGCCATCTGCTCCCTCAGCTGTGTACTAGAGTGACTCAGCACAAATTGTGGCCAGAATGTAAAATACTGACCACAAAGCCAATCATCTTGAGATCCTATAAATATTGATCCAAGAAGGAGACCTTCTTGAGCTCTCTGTGACCCAGTATCTTCCCCTGAGCTGGGATGCCTCTCAGGGTAGATTTCACAAGGATTGAAGGATTGTCCATCAATTTCATGAGGACTCAAAGGCCTGATTTCGCGATGATGATGGTCTGTTGATGAATGCCAGCACATAAAAGTGAGTAACTCATAAAACTCATGAAAAGGGAAATTTTAATCACAGGTTAATCTCAGGATATGTGTGTGTGTGCAATTTGATTATATAGACATATATATTATCCTTGTTCACATAAAGCATTGACCAAGACTGAGACTAAGGTTGGACCTAGCCACACCTAGACTCCTCTCTGAAAGGAGTTTAGAAAGCAAGGGAGTCTATTCTGAACCTTGTGACTCAACGGGAGGGTCCTCCTTAACCCCTGCATCCACGATCTCTCTGAATCATTCTAACTTGAACGTAATTTAATTTTCCTTTGTGCACTTCTTCCATGTAAGTAATAGAGTGAACCTTGCCATTCTTGAATCTTTAACTAAGTCGCTATCTCAATTGTAACAAATTCCATCAAATCACTGTTTTAAATTGGCTGATGCTTAAGTGTTGTTAAGAATTATACAACCTAATACTGTGATCTCTCTCAAAAATATTAATAAATCTTAAATTGCTGATAAACCAAAGCCATGTAAAAAAAAAAAAATCATATTCATGACAAATTTGGTGGAGTTGGCAGGATCCACAAATCTGTATTCATGACATACAGATGAATTATAAACTGATCTAAGCGTAGGTCTAGTCTGAGCTGGAAAGTGATGGAGTAAATCTCACTTTTATAGATGTAAGAACACAGTTCAAAAATAGCTGCATCTGTGTTTTGCAGCTCAACAGCCTGGAGCAGCTATGCATCAACTTCACCAATGAGAAACTGCAGCAGTTCTTCAACCACCATATGTTTGTGCTGGAGCAGGAGGAGTACAAGAAGGAAGTAACTGAATGGGAGTTCATTGACTTTGGGATGGACTTGGCTGCCTGCATTGAGCTGATTGAGAAGGTATCCTTCCTGTTCAGGTGCATTATGCAACTGGGATTTCTACAGTTACTTGGCAGCAGTTTTCAGAGGACTCCTCCACATTCACATCCAAACATTCAGTTTTGGTTATTCAAAATACCTGAACACGTAGCTTATTTTATCTGTGAGGTTTCAACAGTTTCATGGCAGCAGCTCTGTACTGATCTCTTTTCAAGAGCCAAAACACTGCAAAGCTCCCAATAACAGTATTCTTTCATAACAGCTAGAGTTAGTTTCTACTATAGAGCCTGTAAGTTTCTCTTAAGCTCTGATCGATTCATTTCTGCCTGGCAGTACAGCTACAACTGGAGATATATATATATTTTTTAATATTTGCAATATAAAAGATGGGACTTCACAACTTCCAGTTCCTAGTCATCCACTCATGTGCATCAATTAGAGCAATAAGAGTGCTGTCAAGTTACGGGACATCGCATTCAGTGACAGGAGGATCTTGAGCAAAGAGCACTTTTACTAAGACATATCCATACACTGTGAGCCATTTAGACCAAGAATTTTTCTGAATATGACATTTTAAATTTTATTTTTCAAATTTTCTGGCACAAATAATGTAAATTTCCATCGGTCACTGAGCCTTTGAAAGTAAACTGGATAAGTATCCATGTTTAACCCTGCTGTTTGGATTTTAAAAAAGACAGCAGTATTGTCTTACTGATACCACAGCCTTTATTTGTGATTTCATACTCTATTGAGATAAGCTCAGCCACCTTTGTGTCAGAAGGCCAATATGACATCTGTGTTTCTTCTGCCTTCTTCCAGCCCATGGACATCTTCTCCATCCTGGAAGAGGAGTGCATGTTCCCCAAGGCAGATGACACTTGTCTCAAGAACAAGCTCTATGACCAGCATCTGGGCAAGTCCAACAACTTCCAGAAGCCCAAGCCTGGCAAAGGCAAGGCTGAGGCCCACTTTTCACTGATGCACTATGGTGGACTACAACACCTCTGGCTGGCTTGAGAAGAATAAGGATCCCTTGAATGAAACTGTTGTGGGGCTGTACCAGAAATCATCACTGAAGACACTGGCCTTACTGTTTGCTTCTTATGGTGGAGAAGCAGGTCAGTTCTGTTGTCCTGGTTTCAGCTGGGACAGAGTTAATTTTCTTCCTAGCAGCTGGCAGTGTTGTGTTTTGGATTTAGCATGAGACTAATGCTGATAACACACTGATGTTTCAGTTGTTGCTAAGCAGTGCTTACACTACTCAAGAACTTTTCAGCTTCTCATGCTGTGCCAGCGAGAAGCTGGGAGGGGGCACAGCCAGGATCGTTGACTCAATCTGGCCAAAGGGATATTCCATACCATATGATGTCATGCTCAGTATATAAACTTGGGGGAGCTGGCAGCGATCACTGCTCCAGGACTGGCTGGGCATCAGTTGGCAGGTGATGAGCAATTGCATGTGCATCACTTGCTTTGTATATTATTATTATTACTATTATTATTATTATTACTACTATTTTACTTTATTTTATTTCAATTATTAACCATTCTTATCTCAACCTATGAGTTTTCTCACTTATACTCTTCCAATTCTCTCCCCCATCCCACCGGGGCAGGGGGAGTGAGTGAGTGGCTGTGTGGTGCTTAGTTGCTGGCTAGGGTTAAACCACAACAATATTTGAAGATATTTAGGTGACCAACAATATTTTCTTTTTAGTTCAGTTCTGAAATCCAGACATACATGGATGCACTGAATTCCTGATCTGACAAGTTATTCTAAGATACAACATAGCATGTCCTCAATCTCCTTACTGCTATATGCATTAGGTTAAAAAACACAGTTTTAGTATTATCTTGTAGATAAAAAGGAGTTCCATCAAACTTTTAGTGAATTTTCTGGGTAAGAAACCAGAAAGACGGAGAAGATCTGTATTAAGAACCTAGATAAGAGCTGGAAAGTGGGAACAGAGGCTATGGGCTTTCCCCTTCCTTCAGGAATTCCAATGCTACAGGTAGAGGAAAAGGGAAGTGTCAGACTTTCTGTTTTCACAGCTCCTTCTCTCCCCACAGGAGGAGCAGTCCAATGTCAATCTCAACAAGTTCTGCAAGATCCGTCATGATGTGGAGGAAGCCAAGGAGCAGGCTGACATTGCACAGTCACAGGTCAACAAGCATTAAGTGAAGAGCTGTGAGATTTATAGGAAAAATGAAGGAGAAGAATGAAGATCTAGAAAGTTGTAAAGTGACTAGGGAATGCATAGAATGTGAAGTTCCCTCACTTTTTTTCTGAAACTGTAGTTTGGTCCTTTATAAATTTGTGGAAAACAAAGATTGTAGAGATCTTGGCATAGTAAGTGTTTCAAATTACTTCTCTTTTTTCTTCTGCAATCTCATTATTCTTTTCTAAATCCTGAACTTTCTCTGTTGTCTATTGTATACCTGCATTATGATCTATCCTTATATATAATAATGGAAAATTATTAAATATATAAGTACATATACATATGTTTATATATATTCCATTATATGCATGTTTTTATATATATATTCCATATGCTGCAATACATGACTGACAATGGAAAGCAGTGTTAATGAAGTATCAAATGGGGAAATTACTGTTTGACGCTGAGTGATTGTGAAAGTGCCTTAGTCTAAGCAGGTTTTCTGCAGTGTGGTTTTTATGCTGTCCTCAATTTCTCAATTTCTTTCAGGGCCATATCAAGTAATGTTGTACTGACATCTTTTACTGTTAATAGTTTTGACATTTCAGGGGGAGAACTGTTTGTGGGATGAAGGTTTCAATTTTGTTGGTGATTTTTTCAGTGGGAGGAAGGTGGGTTTTTATTAGACTATTTTTATTTCATTATATTTATATCAAGCTAAGCAGTGCAGATTAAAGAAGTTTCCTGTGATGGTACTTAGCATATTACACTGTGACATATCAGGTGATCTTTTCAGCCATTCTCGGTGCTCTTCCTAGTCTGTCACATCCTTTCTGAGATGAAATCACCAAACCTGCCTTTAGCAGCCATGATGTGAAGAGGCCAAGGATGCACACTGCGGGATATTAATGGCCTGTGCTATGTGACATATGAAGGTGTGAGTAAGATGAACTTCTGCCAGCCATAGCTTGGGATACAACTACCTAAAACCTTTTCATAATGAGCTGCCACAAAACCCCAAAAGGCTTCTAAACTAAAAAGCCAGGCTTAGCAGCATATCACCTGGTTGCTCGTGCATTATTAAACAGAAAAACAGACTAGAGAAGACTTAGAAACAAACAAAAGCTTATCAACAACTGGCCACCTGCCCAGAGAGTTCTTGCAGGCAGGTCCTTGCATCAAAATTGGCTTCAGTTAATTCTTGTCTCTTTTCAGAACAAGGTCCACCCAATCCCACCAGGGTCCAGGATGTTGCTCTTTCCTGCACTCCTGCATCAAGCTAGCTGCTGTTCCTGGCTATTGCAGTATCCAGTGAGCTGCAGGCTTCTGGCACCATGCTGTGCCTCCATTATGTACTACACCCTGACCAGGCATGGTGCTGCTTGAGAAGAGGAGTGTCACTCCTCCAAGCCTGCTGCTGTGCTTAAAGAAACATAACATATATACTAAGAACAACTGAATTAAACATGATCTAACAAAGGATGTTTTAGAGAGATAGTAACAGCCTTTTTTGATATCAGCTGACATAGCTGGGGAATGTGAATAACATATACTGAACAGTCTTACTTCAGTCTCTCTCAGGATCCTGAAGAAAGTTTTGTGTAATCTACATTGGAGATATGCTTTAAAACCAGTTTAATGCATGTAGATTGTGTAAGAAAAGTTCATCAGCCCAAATTAAGGATAAAGACCTTTGTTTTAATGTATTGGGGATCTTCAGAGTAAAGATTAGTGCACACTTGTTTGCTACTGAGAAAATCATCCTTTATCAGAAACCATTTCACACACAGTTGGCATTCAGTTAAGGCAGGATAAGTGGGGAAAAGCATACTTAAAATATCTGAGACAATGGAATAGGCAGCTATATCAATTTTTGGCAGGAAAATTTCTCCAACCTGGCAACAATGGTATGTCTATCTTTGTAAGAAGTGTTTTCCTGCATGTGTGTGATATATTCATCGACTGTATTCTAGATCTACTGAGATTGGTTTACAATATGACTAGATATGGGATAGATAATAATAAACATGATTTACAATGGGCCATGGCTTTGACCAAAGCATGCAGACACATGAATTACACTATGTGTGTTTATATGTGGTTAAAGGAAGTACGTTGACTACAAGGTATAATTTATATACTTATGATTTGGACTTCCATTGAGATGATCTGCCCACATATCTCTTTGAATAGGTAAGACTTATCTGGTGTACTTGTATGTCAGGAGGCAAAATTAATATTGCTACCTTAGTTACTTACAGTTGTAGGTTAAACAGGAGCTGAGAACTAGACCTTGTGGGACTGTGAGCAGGATCTGGTAGTAGATGTGCTGTTTGCATTTCTCCTCTGGAACTCTCCGTATTGCTTTGGTGCACACCTGTGCCAGCTCTCTCAAACAGAACTGCAGTGTCATGTTTGGCAGCACCGATGCTGCAGAGGAGTATGAGAATGGACGTTTCTGCATCCATCTACTGGCAACAGGGCACCATGCATCAGTGCCACTAAAGAGCTGTTTTCATTCCACCAGCCAGACTGTACTGGTTTTAGAATAATGATCTTGGTTTGAATAGCTTTTGGCTGGCCTTTTCTGCCTTCTTTGAGAGTCAGAAGTGGGAAGTTTGATGCTAAATAACAGTTGGCTAGAGCAGTATTTCCTGTGTGGCTCTGAAGTTGCCTCCTATGGAAATACTGGAGCATTCTCTCTTCATGTGATTAGGTTTTTTTGTTAATTCCTAAGAAAAAAAGTAAAATATTGCTCAGAGAATGGGAGGCCAGGGGTGGAGGATTTTCATTTTCAGATGTCAAATGAGACAGTCAAAAAAGTAGAGCAGATTAAAATAACAATTCATCCATCATTTCTTCTTAGATCCGTTACTTTATTAGATAATTCCTATTAGCCGTGGGAGGTGAAACTAAATATGAGATGTCAAACTCAAGTGATGATATACTGTAAATATAATCTTTGAACCAATGTACTGGAATCTAAGCTTTTTCCCTCATTTCCCTTTTGAGTTGCTTTGAACGGTCCATGAAGAAAGTTTAACTGTAAAGAATCATTTCCACTAATACCTGATTTACTGGTGCTGTAATGACTCTAATCAGCTGTTGTCACTTTATTAAAAGAATGGGCTATAAAGTGTGGCAGTTCATCTGGTCTTAGATACCTGTCTCAGGTTTTCTCTCTTTTGACAGTGCAAGGAGGCTATGTTAATGACAGACTCAGAAATCTGAATTTTAGATACTGGAAGCTCAAAGACAATCCAATCCCAAACTCCTTCCAGATGTGTCCAAAAAGGAGGTTTGGGAACCTGATAACTTGCCAAGATCAGAGTGCATTAACCTTGGAGGGTAGTTTCCCAAGAGAGCTAACAGCTTCAAAACTACTCAGTCTGTTGTATAACGTAACTTTTCATGCCACCGCAGTATACAAAGTATGGAAAAGGAGACACCAGTGTTTTAAAAAGGTTTCAAGAATGATTTTAAGGAACCCAAATCTGAAGAAACTCTAGCCAAGAATATAATTACTGAACACACAGTAAAATATCCATCAGAGGTCTTTGGAGGCACCAGGAAGGACAACGTATAGTTATTCTCAGTATAGTATTGCTATTCACTCTTATTTGTTAATTTGTTATATTAACAAATGCCTGCTCAAAGAATACTTTTTCTTCCTTCCTGTGGGTCACTGGTGGATCTGGCTGTGTGTCTGAAGGAATGTCTAGCATGAGAGATTCTGCCTATGGAGCTAAATCAACAGGGAAACTCGAAGGCCAATTACCTTCCCACCAACAGACAGAATTTAAGGTAGGTGCAAAGACTCCTGTTTGAGCTCCTGTGGCATCTAGCTACTCCCTGGCACCCACAGCAATCTGTCGTGCTGTGTGGAAAGGGTATATTTCTGAATGGCTCAGACACTGATCTAAAACAAGGATAAACTGAAAGCAGTTAGGTCCAACCTAGGAGAAGTGGCAGCTAAAATCAGAACTACTTCCTGAATTAGCTGTTAGAAAACAGTTCCTGCAAGCTATCCTCTGTTCATGTCTGTTCTCTGAGAGCTATGACCTCCTTTGACACCCAGCAGCACACTCAGATTCCTTCCTGCACTTCCACAGGAGACTTTTACAGGACCACATGGTTTGTTTCTCTGCTCAACTCTACATTCAGACTCTTCATGATCATCCTCAGTCCTTTTTGTTTTTTCTTCCCTCTGGTTTTCTTTGCATGTCCTTTGTAAATCAGTGTCCAAGCTGAGTAAGAATCTGGTGATCTGAGTAAGAATCAGAGGATCATCTTTTCTTGATAATTATGTCATCTGGTACCCAAAACCTTCTGGTGCCCAGTGGTGTCTTGACTGGATGTGTCCCTCTGTCTCATGAGAACAAATTACATAGGTTTATGCCTCACTTCTGTGTTCAAGACTGAAACGAAAAAGATATGTCAGGTTAGGATGGCTTTGGTGCTTTGCCAGCTACTTTATCTCAGTTGGTTGTGTTCATGATCCAACTCTGAAACTATTACTATGCCTAACTGTGTAACTTTAGAGGTAAAATTTGCTAAAAGAAACCTGTTAAAGGAGAATTAAGATACTGGCCAATCTGGAAAATGCTCAGCTTTGGTTTGCTTGTGAAATGAAATTAAACACTCCTGAAGATTCGCCAAAGACCAGAGACGTTAGTGTGATGCATCTGCTCCTCTTTTATTATCAAATATGGTGTTGAATTTCTTCTCGGATTTACTAACATGTCATGTCAAGTGGACTACTGCTGATCCAGCATGAACTCTTGCTATTGAGCATAAACTGTGCTAAAAAGAACCAGTGTTTGTAGGAAGTCCTTCACCAGTGGACTCCTTTACACACACTTTAAATGTATCAGATTGTCTGACTCCTTCTCTCCAGTGACTTTGTTCTGGCATTTCTTAAATATTTGATCTAAATACATCATTTTAACCCTCGTAATATCTTGTGATGAATTGAGATGATGTTTAGGACCACATTGCTACATAGTTTAATATAGCTAACATCCCACCAGCATTGTGTGTGCAAGGGAAATGGCTGGGATGCTCAACTGTGGCAGAGAATCTCAAAGCCAGAGGAAGACCTTTGTACAGGAAAGCATGGCAGGGACTTGATGTTTTCCTGTGGAGTGTTGCTGCGAGTTACAACAATTTCCATTGTCACAGAATAGACAAAGGTTTTGTCGCAAATACAGATTTGTGGATCCTGCCAACTATGCCAATTTGTTGCAAATACAGATTTTTTTACATGGCTTTGGTTAGCAGCAATTTAAGATTTATTAATATTTTTGAGATAGATCACAGTATTAGGTTGTATAATTCCTAACAACACTTAAGCATCAGCCAATTTGAAACAGCGATTTGATGGAATTGGTTATAATCAAGACAGCGACTTAGTTAAAGATTCGAGAATGGCAAGGTTCACTCTATTACTTACATGGAAGAAGTACACAAAGGAGAATTCAGCTACACAGAGGGATCATGGGTGCAGGGGATAAGGAGGACCCTCCCGTTGAGTCATGAGATTCAGAATAGACCTCCTTGCTTTCTAAACTCCTTTTAGAGAGGAGTCTATGTGCAGCTAGGTCCAATCTTAGTCTCAGACTTGGTCAACGGTTTATGTGAGTGCGGATAGTATATAGGGATATATATATGTAGCCAAATTACACATACACACACGCACACACCAAGGTTAACCTGTGATCAAAATTTCCCTTTTCATGAGTTTTGTGAATTACTCATTTTTATGTGCTGGCATTCATCAACGAACGGTCGGTGAACTTCACGAAGTCAGTTTGAGTCCTCATGAAATCAATGCACAATTCGTCAATCCTCATGAAATCTAGGGACAATTCTTCAATCCTCACAAAATCTACCCTGAGAGGCATCCCAGCTCAGGGGGAGATACTGGGTCACACAGCCTGCTGCAGTCCCAGAGAGCTCAGAGGTCTCCCTCTTGGATCGCTATTTATAGGATCTCGAGATGATTGGCTTTGGTCAGTAATTTACATTCTGGCCACTATTTGTGCTGAGTGGTTCTGATGTACCATTCAGGCAGCAGATAGCCCAGGTGTGGGCTATTGCCTGACACTCAAGTTGTTATGACCAAGATAACAACACAATAGGGCCTTTCCTGGGATCTCAGAATGGCCTGGGGGGGCTGTACCACCACAGGTTTGTTCTCAGAGTATACATCAATGTGGGACATTGCATAGGGGTAAGGACTGCTGTGCCAGGAAATCAGCCTGTGTATGGGTTACTCTTTTGGTGTACTGATCATTACAGAATTATAACAGCATAATTTTATCCATCAACAAAAAAAGAAATCCTGAAAGAATATTCTTTTTACAACATTGAAATGATCGGACTCCTTGCAACTCTGAAGATCAGTTTAAGTACTTAATCAAGCAGGCAGAGAGTGAAACGCTGTGATTTGTATGCTGGTCTGTTGGATGCTTCCAGGACAGAGGTCACCTCCCCTGAACTGCAGTGCTATTCTTGAATATCTTGGCAGCCATGATAGCTAGCAGATTATAATTGCAGCTAAAAGATATGGCATCCAGCTTGTGTGATCCTGGGAGTTGGTTACCGAGCATCCTCTTTTGAGGACAATGTTCTGTAAGGATACCAGTGGATGTTGAGTAGGTCTGTCCTTCTAGCAAGCTAGAACACCCTCCCAAGATGTCAGATTGATCTGAGTCAGATCAAAATCCAGTTGTAAATGTTTGTATCAGTCTTTCTGCGGGAAACCTATAAATTGTGCAAAGGTATGCAGTCACCAACATAGCAGCAAAAGCAGACATACCATTTGGCCTTCCTGAACTCAGCTTTTGACAGTTTACAATGTCTGGAACAACATTGTGTCACACTTTTGTGGTCCCTCACAGGTGATTTGTATTAATGTTCTTCATGTGTTGACTTTCTTCCTGTAAAAAACCAAAAAGTTATCAGTTGTGTACTCCAGGGGTCAAAACAAATGCCAATATTCCTTAACATCTTCATTAACAACCTAAGTCCTTGAACAGAGTGCACCCTCAGCAAATTTGCAGGTGATACAGAAATGGGAGGAGTGTTTGATACACCACATGGCTGTGCTGCTATTCAGAGGGATCTTGACAAGCTGGAGGAACAGGCTGACGTAATTTCAGCAAAAGGAAATGAAAGGTCCTGTATCTGAGGAGTAATAACCCCACGTATCAGCACAGGTTTGGGAATGACTGGCCAGAAAGGAGAAAAGAACCTGGTAGACACCAAGTTGAATGTTAGCTGGCAATGTGCTTTTGTGGCAAAGAAGGCCAGCAGCATCCTGGGCTTCATTATGAAAAGCGTTTCCAGCCGGCTGAGAGTGGTAATCCTTCCCTTCTACTCAGCTCTGGTGAGACAACATCTGGAGTGCTGTGTCCGGGTCTAGGCTCCCCAGTACAAGAAAGGGATGGACATCCTTGAGCATATCCAGTGAAGGATCACAAGGATGTTTAAGAAATTGAGGGATCTGATTACTGAGAAAGGCTGAGTGAGCTGGGATCGTTTAGCTTCAAAAAAAGAAGCCTCAAGGGAATTAGTCAATGTGTGTAAATATCTGATTGGGAGGGAGTAAAGAAGTCAAAGCCAGACTCTTCTTACTGCTATCCAGTGACAGGACAAGACACCATGGGCACAAATTGAAATGTAGGAAATTCCACTTAAACATAAGAAAAAAGGTTTTCTACTGTGAGAGTGTTCAAACACTGGAACAGGTTACCCAGAGTTATTAAGTAGTGTCTGTCCTTGGAGATATTAAAAACCCAGCTGAGCATCTTGTTCTAGTTGACCCTGCTTTGAGCAGGAGGGTTGGACTAGATAATCCCCTGAGGCCCCTTACGATCTCATAATTCTATGACTCCATTATTTTATATCATTTTGTTTCACCTAAGGTTGTATAAGACAAGTTCAATTCTGTGAAGGGTTATTGGGCACAAATGATAAAATTTGGCATCTGGGTACCAGTAGCACCAGAGGGACTGAAGGTGGTTGGAGCCATCCCAGTCTTCCATAACACAGAGTGAAAGAAAGGAGAGAATGCCTTTAGTTCACAATTTTCTCTTGTGAATCCATAAAAAACGTTGTATTTGAAGTGTAGAAAAGGTTGAGGTCTGTGTCTATTTGCTGAAGGGCAAAGATTTTAATCATACTTTTGGGAATTTATAATTAACCATAATCCATTCTGTCTATTTTGGTGATGTCACAAAGAACATGGAATTGATGAAACATTTATTTTAAAGCAATCACAAAATATTTTTAATCAAAGATTTTTATTTACATATTAATGTTATTCTCTTACAGTGTTTTGCACAAACTATTGATATTGTGGAATTTTTTATATAGGAAAACTGCAAATTTTAAAAAATAATCGGTTGGGTTTTCTGCTATAAATGGTACATTCAGGAAACACAAAATTCCCACATATCGCACTGTGCAGAACTCCACTAGACATCATATAAAGTACAGAGGATTATCGGGATCAAAATGACATATTAATAGAGGTGGAATGGAAAATTAATTTCTCCTTGCTTTGTGATTTGCTGCCATACTTGGAGGACAGGAGTCACTTTGCATTGACACACTATTTCTGGAATCAAGCTGTCTGTCAGCTGGTAAGTGCTGATGCAAAGGTAACTGACCTTGGGAAAAACATGGATCCATAATAGGCATAAATTAACATCTCTGAGAGAAAGTTTAAAATAGATGCATCTGATACCTTGTTTGTATTGCATAGATTTTCAAGTCCATAATAATCTTGATGTGAAATAGTGATGTGTATTTCTTAACATACATGGGGTCCATTCCCTTTCCTGTCATCAGAGCTAGATGAACACATCTCAGTTCCACAGAAAGTATTTTTTCTTGAGGGACTTTAGTTCTGTAAGACTAACTGGTGAAACTGCTTTAACCCTAGTAATCTGATGACCAGGAAGAAACCGAGATGTAATTTAAGACTTGATAATGACAGGATTTTTCAGTGGGGAATGTTCACCATTTGCACATGCTGCTGGGCTCTTTCAAAATAAAGAGGGTGCTAGTATGAATAAATATTATTTAAGCAGTGGTAAGCGGACATTTGCAATCTTTAAAGGCAAATGTATAATTACAGAAGAAAGAGTGGAGGTGAATCTCTGGGAAATGTCTGAAAAAAGATCTACCAACCTTGGGCACATTCTGTGTTTCTCCACCCATTTCATGCCCATTGCCTGAGTACCTCAGTGCCTGTCTCACTGGGTACTGAAAGAGTGCCTTGGAAAACAGATCCATTTGCCAAATCTCTGCTTTGTCCTGGCACTGCAGGAGGGGCAGGCAGACAGGTTGTGTCTGGCGCTTGTGAGCTGTGGTGCCAAAAGAAATGTCTGAAAACAACAAAGGAAGGGAAAATAGAGGTACTGGTGGGGACTGGGAGGAGAGAAAGTGTTTAGAACACTCCTGGGAGAGCTAAGAGAGTGTGTGCACACTGGACACTGCATGACAAACTATTTTACAAGCAGGTAACTCTTTGAGATACAGATAGTCTGAGTGTGACCTTCATGCAAACAACTATGAAGCCTAGAGCAGTGAGATCATGGTCCTTCTCACAGCACCAGCCTGACCACTGAAGGAAGGTGTCCTGTCCAGAAGCAGTTCTGGGAGTCTTGGGCAGGGTGGAAAACACTGTCAGTCAGTAATTTTTGGGTCACTAAAAGGGTTGATTTGGGAAAAAAGAACTACTCTCTGAACAAGGTAGGCATTAAAGTTCCTGCTGAGCAGTAAGGGCTTTCCCACAGTGCTTGAACCCAGCTTTCCTTTTACTCACTTTGCTATTGCTTTTTGGCTTCTCCTGGTGCCTAATACACATCTCTCGATCTCTCCTGTCTCTCCTGTTCCACCCCATTCACCTGCTCTCTTAGTCGCTCCAGTTTACAGTGGAGAGCACTGTCAGTGTAACACTGCTGTCACAGCATGCACTGCTGAGATTTCTTTCTCTCTTTGCTGTGAAAGTAGGATTGCTCTAACTGAACACGAAGCTCTAACACACTGCCTCTTGGCACTTTATAATCAATTGTCCATTTTGAGACATAATGTGTGCAGTGCACCCTGTGGGACCCCTGATGAACTGTCTGACAGAATGCCAAGCCCCTACTGCAGCACCATTTCTGCTTCTTTCTGGGCAAAGTCAGACCTAACCAGTTGCTCTTCATCTTGTGCAATTTATTGTTTATTCATAATTTGAATAGCTTGTACTTGTCCTGATGGAGTTACATCTTTTCTCTGAAGGGACTGTTGCGGTTTGTTTTTCCAGTGTCACTTTTTCAGCACTGCCTTCTGGTATGTTTTCAGCCTCTTAACTTCTGGGACTGCCTGAAAATTCACTATGACAACTCTGTAATCTACCATCCATATATTAATGTCAATGCTCATCTCAACTCATTGCTGCACAAAGCAGTACACTCTTCCATTTTGACACTGACCATGTGATTACTACTCTTTCAGCAGAGTGGGTTTCTTTAGTATTTTTTTTTTTGCAATCTTTATGTTTCCAACCTGTCTGTGTGTTTTAAGGAAATATCAGGACTTCTCAGAAGTTTTACTAAAGTCACTTACTATTTTTCTTCTATCCTGAGAACCTCTCAAAATGTCACAGAACTTTTAGGCATGGTTTGGTTTTGACAGATCAGTGTAGGCTACACTATTTATGTCATTTTGTGGTCATGTGAATCTACCAGACTGGGAGTCAATTATAGCAACTGTAGGGGGAAAAAAAAAAAAAAAAGAATGTAATAACTGTACTGAAGAATGGGGAAAATTGAGTCATCTCAATAAAACAGGTATTGATGAAACAGTTGAGAAAGATTCCCTTATATGAAACAAGTGCAGCTCAGAATTATTAAAATAGTCATGAGAATGGATGAACTAGTTTATGATGAATGACATGTAAAGATTGACTTGTTTAGTCTAGCGAGATGAAGCTGGTATGATTTATAGCTGATAGATTTATTTGTATAACTACTGAGGGAAAAAAACAAGGAGTAAAAAAATCTCTTTAGGCTGAAGGAAAATAGTAGTAGTAAATGAATGAATGTAATGACACCATATGCTAATTCATTTTGACAATTAGAGGCACATTTCTGATCCTCAAACATCTATATGCTAGATCCATCTTTTGAGAATTTTAGAAGTAAACAAATAAATTTTATAGAAATTGAGACTGGAAAGATACCATCAAATTCTGGTCACTGAAGTGGTGAGGACCATATCACAAATTTTTCTCCATCCCTATATTGTTCTTTATTATAACTGGTAGTAATCTGGGACCTGATGAGATTACTGAATTGATTGTGAGACACGTTGATTAATACAGACAGACTGGGAAGGTGTCTAGTTCTGTGTTGCTAGCCTTCTGTTTTCCAAGTGACAGCACTGTTGCTTTTACTTTAAAGCTCAACCTTCTTTTTGGTCACAGCTGGACTGTCAGGAGTGCAATGTCCTTCTGCTCAAGAAGTTTTGGCAGTGTCATGGATAACAAATGAATGACAGGGATATTTGTCAAGTTTCTCTGTCTGTTCAGATTTGTAGAGCACAGATTTGTATTATTATTATTATTATTATTCTGTAGACAAATTAATATGCCAAAATGCCCACTCAGCAATAGCAATCAGTAAATCACAAAAATCATTTAACGAAAACTTTCATGACATGCCTTTAGGGAGAGAATTGCTAGGAAAAGAACCATGTGCCTTCTAAATATTGAATTTATA
Organism: Pelecanus crispus; assembly: GCF_030463565.1. Classification (NCBI taxonomy): domain Eukaryota; kingdom Metazoa; phylum Chordata; class Aves; order Pelecaniformes; family Pelecanidae; genus Pelecanus; species Pelecanus crispus. The sequence continues at coordinate 15,402,988 of NC_134654.1, read as the reverse complement.
ACAAGGGGAGGGAATATTGCACTGACTGTCAGTGGCTTTTTGTCTGTTCTTCTAAAATGACTGATGCAATGGCCTCTTTCCAGAATTACTGTGGCATATCATTACTTACTTTGCTTTTCTTTGTTTATGTTACATTCTCTTCTGTATGAGCTGCTTGCTGGAGGTTATACAATACCGTTCTACAGAAAGGGTTCATTCATGCCACATTGTACTCGCTGATTGTTACACTGGAAGTGGAATCACATTCTGCTTGTGCATGCCTAACACTTTGTTGGCCTGCATCAGAAGAGTCCTGAACGCTCTGCATAAAGCAGAAGCCAAAATTCCCTGTTATGCAGATAATCTGTTTAGTACATGCCATGTCACTCAGGCTCTTCCCAAACAATCCAAGTAGCCATCACATATGTGAACTGTTTCTTGGTGTGCTAATGAGCCTTTTGCCACAGGACTGCCTCTGGTAGGACTGCCACATGGGTATCTCAGCTGAGGACATGAAGGAACTGCTGCTCTGGCAAGAGTGAACTAATGGAAGCCCAGCACCTTCCCGTGAGCTAAATGCAAGGTGCCATCAACAGCCCTGTTTCCCTACAGCTATGGGGAGACCCACAACAGGATTGTCCTGTCATGGCAGGGACCAGAATTTTTCTCTGGGAGGGAAAAGACTGTCAGATTGACACAGGGTCAGTGATGATTTTATACTCTGGAGAGGGTGTGTTACATCAGCTGCACTGGACCAGAGCAGCAAAGCAGCTCTAAGATTCCTCTCTGGCCCAGTTTTCCCTTCCTTCCATCCCTGTGCCCTTAGGAGAAGCACAGAAGGACGTCGATGCTGTTCTGCTCCAGGGTTGATTGAGCCATGCTGACTGTGGCTGGCAGCCAGGTCCCAGGCTTTTCCACTCCTCCCTGTTCAGTGGATCTGGGGTGACAGCAGAAGAGGGCACAGGAATCCAGCCCCCACAGTGTGGGAGCCAGCACATCTCTACAAAGGCTTGTTCTTCTTTCCTTCATGCTGCTGTAGGGACAGCTTTCCCAAACCACACCCCCACTCACTGTCTCCTTCTCCCAAAAGCTCTGGGAACTGCTTGGTAACACTGCAATGGAGGGAGGGCAGGACACACCTAAGTATGGACCACATTGCTGTGTGAAATCTTCCATGGTAAAAATCGGGAAACTCCTTGACAACTTTGCTGAGTTAGTGCCTGTTACATTCTTTGATACTGAAGACTGAGGGGCAGAGAAGCTGCTGCAGACATTTCTCAGTGGTACCTGTGATGTGCCCAACATATTGATAATCCTGGTTCCCTAAGGAACTCTGGTGCCACATAGGAGACCTCTCTGCAGGTGAATTCCATGGAGACCAGACAAAGGGGGACATTTCTATCACCTCACTCCTGCTGCCAAAGAAGAAAACAAGTCCACCCGCCTCCGTGGAAAACCAGCAATGGAGAAATCTCTTGCTTTCATCACATCAGCCTTGGGAGGTTTTCACCCCCTTACACAAAGGAATCTGTTTTCTTACCAAAAAAAAGTGTGGGTACTTGGATGAATTTATTTGGCAATAAGTGAGGGCTGGGAAGAAGAAACAGTGTGGAATCATGGGATTTGTGTTCACAAACATTCATGGCTCTCACAGGAAAAAGTCACCACTCTGTGCACTCATGCAGAGATTTATTCCCAAGAAGAATCCAAGCTCTGCACAGCCATCACAGGACCATCACAGAAGGAGAATGTTAGAGTACCATAAACGGTGTGTGGGCAAATGTGGGTGTACATCCATTTTTCCATATGTGTAATTTCCTGAATGCAGAAAAAAAATATTTTTTTTCAGATGAACTTATGATGTCCTGAATTGTAAACATCCTTGTGTTGTTATTATAGGCACAGATCATATCTTCCATGCAGCTGACAGAATCAAATGCTACACTCACTCCCTAGAGGGTTCTAGCCTCCCCCTCAAATTTTAAGACGTCAGTGAAGAACAAGTTCCATGTTGCTGAAACCCAACCCCAAGGAGCAATGATATTAACATCCATAAAAATAACTGTCTGCTCTGTGATCCTTAGGGATACATCACTGACAGAATTGCTCAGGCCAAGACAGTGCAGATGTCCATATCAAATTAGATGTCATTTGGTCCTTCCAAACCAGGAACATCAATTTGAAAATGTTACTTGCACAGTTCATGTGTGGTGGAATAGGAAGAGGTCTCTGTCTCATTTCAGCCTGCTACAGGATAAAAAGACCAGATGCTCCGGAGACAAGAGAAGGTGCCTCCACTATCAGAAGAACCATCCTTTGGAGACCATTTAGTGTCACATATTCTTCAAAACACTCGTAATTAATCTGCACAGCTCCTCACCACCAATGGAGTGGCTGCTGAATGCTTCCATTCTTTCAAAAAGCTGCCACACAAACCTATGGAAGGAGAACCAGGTGCAGACTCCTGATCCCACACACAACAAATGCATCAGGATTGGGATGTGCCTGAACCAGCAGCACCTGAGGAAAGGGGTAGTGTTCAGGGAAAGCCTCAGCACATCTGCCTGTTCTCATAATTCCCATACTTTGTCAGCTTCAGACACCAGCGAGGCTCTCAGCTTCTGACAAGGAGACACTGCTCTGGGATGGCCTTTGGGTAGACCCATGGTACCTGCCATGTCCGGACATGCCTGTCACCACCAACCAACACACAGCAGCAAGGCAGGTAGGTCCCTCTTGGGGTCAGCACCTGGCAAAGAGGCCGTGCAATGGACAGCATAGAGCCCAGGTGCTGCTGCTCTGGAGCCAGGGCAGGCTCTAGTCCCTAGGAAGGAGGATGCCTCTCTGCACTGACAGGCAGGCTGAGCACAGGCAGGCACTGCTTGTGGCTCTGGGCAGAGCGTGCACCTGGGAGGCAAAGCACTCTGTGCATTCATGGACTAGATGGAAAGCTGCTGGAACCAGAACTACCTGGGGCCCTCTTCTTGTCTGGTCAAGGCAGCTCGTGCCATGCCCAGTGATACTGGCTACAGGCTGCTGTTGATTTAAAATTTGGCAAGTCATCAAGGTGAAGTGCATGAGACAGAGAGCCCAGGCAGGCAACACCCCATAGGATTGCTTTGTAAGGATCTGTCCCATCTGAAAGCAAGTGGGTGGCTTGTCAGTGCCTCTTGGGTACTGGCCATGACCAAGAAGCAAAGGAGCAGCTCCAGAGGAGGGACGCTGGCACATCATGGACAGAGGAGGAGATGAATGACTAGGACTGATGGCAGGCTGAGACATGTTCAACTGCCTTTGGGAGTGTTGAGGGGCCAGCAAGTGCCACATCAGACAGAGGCAGGAGTGAGTATGACGGCATGAATGTGTGGCAGCTGGGCAGACATGGTCACCCTGCAGCACATTGCCCTCTGTCTGGAGCTGAGTTTGGTGAGCAGCTGCTGTATGGGGTCAGCTGAAGCTCAAAGATGTCTTGTCTCCTGTCAAGACAGGTCACAGATCCCTGGGCCCTGCAATCACACATTACAAAGGAAGTTTTTGTTATTTTAGGCATAGGGTAGTCACTGCAGTCCCCTGCCAGTTATCTCAATAAGCTGTCCTTTCAGAAAGAAGAGTTAGGTGGTTTATGTTCTCCTACTTTCCTCTCCCTGTGTCCTGGTTTCGGCTGGGATAGAGTTAATTTTCTTCCTAGCAGCAGGTATAGTGCTGTGTTTTTGGATTTAGTAGGAGAAGAATGTTGATAACATGCTGATGTTTTTAGTTGTTGCTGAGTACTGCTTATGCTAGTCAAGGACATTTCAGCTTCCCATGCTCTGCCAGGTGCACAAGAAACTGGGAGGGGGCACAGCCAGGATAGTTGATCCAAACTGACCAAAGGGCTATTCCGTACCATATGACGTCATGCTCAGTATATAAACTGGGCGGGGGGGGGGTGGCCAGGGAGCAGCGATCGCTGCTCAGGAACTGTCTAGGTATCGGTCGGCAGGTGGTGAGCAATTGCATTGTGCATCACTTGCTTCGTGTATCATTATTATTATTATCATTATTATACTGTTACTATTAGCATTACTATTTTACTTTATTTCAATTATTAAACTGTTCTTATCTCAACCCAGGAGTGTTTCTCACTCTTACTCCTCCAATTCTCTCCCCCATCCCATCGGGGTAGGGGAGTGAGCGAGCGGCTGCGTGGTGCTTAGTTGCTGGCTGGGGCTAAACCACGACACCCTGGCATGCAGCTCTTGTTTGCCTGGGCATTGGCATCATCATTTGCAAGTGTGGCAGCTCATTCACAGCTTCAGTTTCCCTGAGCAGGACATCAGATGGGAATCCAGCAGTGATCTCCAGGATTGGACCCAAGCTTTGCTGCCCCAGACAAGAGCTGTTGGGAGAGTTATGCAGATTTCTTCACAGTGCTTGTTCCCACCTCAGCCTTTGCCCTGCAATAGTAGGCCTTCCAGGCCTCAAGGGAGCTTTTCTTTTCCCCTGTGGTCTCACAATTTCTGTTTGCACCCCATATAGCTTGAGTCAGTATTTTCTGAATGTGTATGGCTGGGACAGTACAGAATATTTCAGAGCAGGTGTCACCAGAGCTTTATACAGAATCATCAGTGCTCGCCTAACAGTTTCCAAAGTACCACAGCTGGTGCACTCAACATCACTGTGCCTGTTTGGGTAACCCACAGCACATGTGATTTCCACTGATGCTCTGACCTCTTATTTTCAGTCACTGTTTTCTGCTGTGCTCTCATCTAACCTCTGAACTTACAGGGAAGTGTTGTATTTACTGCAGTGTCACACAGCACATGTGGATCAAATATTAAGTTACCATCTCAGTTGTCACAGCAGCAACAAACTCAATCCAGATTTTCATGTTATGGTGCAGATTACTTAGCAATCACAGCTATTTTGGTACATCTGTGACTATGTTTAGGTGCAAGGAATTTAATGAGTAGTAGAGGCTTTTCCCACAAGGCTGATAGGCATTCCCCATGTCCCATCAGTGTTATTGCAAGAACTCTGCCAATTCAAAGTGACATCATACCTCTTGTTGCTTCATCACGAGGCAGCACATAAAACCCAGTCATTTTCCAAAAAAAAACTTCGATGGTTTGTCTGTCACGGGGCAACAGGGAAACGTGACATTCTCTTCTGGTGAACTGGTACTGTTCAAGATGGAGGAGATACAAAACCAAGCTCTTTTATGTTGGGATTGCCTACTAGTTTCTTTAATTAACACATTCATATTTGCTGACTTTCAGCAACACCTATTGACTGCTGGTGCCCAAGATATGTCTTAAGGCTGAAGGACTTACAAGTTGTCCTGCCAGTCCAGTAAAAGCACATGAATTATCCTCCATCCTTCTTCTTCATTACCTTTTTCATCCTCCTGTATTTCAGACCAGGAAAGATATCTTGACCTGAAATTTTCTCAGCAGGGCAGGACTATACCTACTACAAGCCTCCACCACTTCAAGTCCAGACAACCACAGCATAACTGAGCCAGCAATGGGCAGCAGTAGGGCTGCCCCCACATGCATCCCTGGCACACCAAGGCAGGACTTACACCCGTGTATTGGGGGGCTCCTCAGGGGCCTCTCTGTCCACCAGCAGCCAGTCTGGAAACACAGACCACAGAAGCCTCTTGCACATTCTGACTGCCTCTTCTCCAAAATTCCATCACTCAGGAGGGCAGCAGCTGGTTTAAGCCAGGACCCTAATAACTCTAGCAATTATGGAAGGACTGTGCATGTGGGTGTGAAGGGAGGGCCTCCTCATGACATGGGAAAAAAGATATTTATTCTTGGATCGTGGAATCCCTGCTGACTTTTCCCTGCCATCCCCATCAGATAAGTTTATGGTCTGTGGCTCTGGACTGGTGTCCACCTGCCCTGCTGATGGTTTCAGCAAAAACTTTCTCTCTTTGTGTGTGACCTTCTTTTTCTTAAGGTAACTAGCAGCCGGCCGCTGACAGGAAAGGCTTGAGCAGGTAGCCCAGTGCCCTCATTTTCCCACCAAAATACAGCTGCTTACTTATTTTGCTAATAAATGGATCCTTTGGATGATGGAGTTTTGTGATTCACCTATGCTGAGACCACCTCCCATAAACACTCAAATAATATCTGCTATCCCAATATCTTGTAGGGATACAGAAGCCCAGCTGAGAGATTTCTTGCCTGTGACACAGCTGCTTTGATCCTGTGGCTCTCTTTAAAGGCTTCATTTTATTGCTACAGATAGGAAATAGTGAAAGATGTAAAGGCAGGTCGTTGACTTATACTTGTTGAGAGCTTGAATTCCCAGCTGAGAAAGGCCATGGGCTTGCTTGCCATCAAGAATCAGTTCTCCCTTGTCTAGCTGGGACTACAGTAGCTCAAGCACAGTGGTGGGCATGGTGGTAGCCCTGGTTATCACTGGAGTTTGTTTTGTCATCACCTGGCTCCAGTTTGCATTAGATAGTTAGGAAGATCTCTGGCATGTTTTGCACCATGACTCTTTGTGTTCACTGTGTTACAGGATTGCCTGCAAAGCTATGAGCAGAAGAAATCTGGATGCAAGGGCAACAAAAAGTAAATGATGGAGCTGGGAATTATATGTCCCTGGATGCACACAAAAGACCTGTATGTATTTGCAAGGGCTGGAGGACAGTGTGAATGCATTTTGAATCTACCAAACTGGCTTTAGAAAGGAGAATAACTCACTTAACTGCAATAGTTTTTACCTGACAAGCCCCATTCTTTGGAAGTTGCAGCTAATGGTTTACCATTTCATTAATGAGTGCATAACTGTGACACAGGAGTAAAGGAGACCCCCAAGACTTCAGTCTGTACACTATATAATCTTCAGAGAATGTAGATGTAGTCCCACAGGAGAGATGTGTGCTCTGCAGAAAGCTCTTGAGGTCCAGCCTCTTAGAGATGGAACCACAGAGGAACATTTAAGTAAGAAAACATTATGCAGAAAGTCAGTGGAGAAAAGACATTTTACAGAGATACGGTCTGAGTTTTGAGGCCAGACCATCATTTGCCTGATCTATTTTTTTATTTTTGTGCCACTAAGTCAGGTGCCAGCGCAAGTCCTTACCAGCTTGGATTCCACAGACTGCACTTCACTTCCAAGGATCATTCGTGTGCAACTGCAATATTCTGGCAATTCTCACGTGAAAGGGGATGAGAACTTATCACTGCTCCCAGCGTTCAGCTCCAAAGGACACAACCAAAGGTTTAACTTGCTGCTGCATCTTCACACACAGGCAGCACAGATCAGTGAGCTCAGGCTTGTCTTCTTGTGCAACTGGAACAGATTGGCGCCAAACTGACTCTCCTAGTTAAACACCCAAGTGCCATTCTGTGTTCTTGTAATAAAGCTGTGTCTTGCTCTGAAGCCAGGAGTGTCTGCCTGTTACGTTTAGTAGGTTTTGAATTTTGAGGCTTTTTTTTTTTTTTTTTTTCCCAGGGCAGGAAGAAATCTGGCACCAATTTGCTTTGCTTGCGTGCATGACTTTTGCTTTACCTATTAAACTGGTTTTATCTCAGCCCACATGCTTTTTGCACTTTTATTCTTCTAATTCTGTCCTCCATCCCACTGGGATGGAGTATGTGGAGCTTAGCTGCCTACTGGGGTTAAACCAGGACACTGCCATACAGCAAAGCCTTTAACAGTGTGTTTTGGCTCAAAGAAGGTGTAGAGACTTTAGTTACTGAATACAATACCAGTTTTCTTCAGTCACTCTCACAAAGGAGAAACCATGGAGTTGCAGACTCATCTCTGACACCATGTTTCTTTTCCTCTTCTTTAGGGGGGGACACATTCTGACCAAAGGAACAGAGGGCTTGAGGGAAGTGCAGATAGGAAATAGTGGAAGAGGTAAAGGCAGGTCATTGCCCTCTACTTGTTGGAAGTTTGTAGTCCAGGTAATGTGCTCTAGGTCACTCGCCATTTTGATAGCCCTTCACTGGACCCTCTCCAGTTTTTCCACATCCCTCTTGAACTCCAGAGCCCAAAATGTAATACTGTATTCCAGGTGTGACTGCAACACCCCCAAGTACAGGAGGGAAAGCAACTTCTTTCAGTCTGCTGGACACACTGTTCCTAATGCAGCCCATAATGGGATTTGCTTTCCTCACAGTGAGAAAGCACTGCTGGCTTACATTCAAACTAGCATGTTCCAAAACCCCCACATCCTTTCCAGCAGGGCTAATGCTAAGACACTTCCCTGCCCATATGGTGTTATTCTGCCCCAGGTGGAAAACTCTGCACTTCTTACTGAGCTTCATGAGGTTTCTGTTGGTCTCACCCTCAGGTTTATCAAGGGCCCACTCTGTTATTTGTGATGTTCAGCCACTCCCACTAGATTAGTGTTATCTACAAATTTGCCAAAGGTGCATTCTGTGTCATTGTCATCACTCAGGGTATTGGTGAAGATTTTGGAAGATCAGGGCCTCATTTTGAACACAGGGGTACTGTTCTCACTAACAGCTGCCAGCCAGCTAATAATTAGCTGTTGATTTCTATCTCTTGAACAGTCCAGACAATTTTCAAATGCCACAACAACCCATTTGTCCAGCCCATACATCCCCAGCTTCCAAATGAGAGACCTGCAAAACATACTGTGAAAATCCTTACACCTTTATACAGAGCCTAAAGTTGTTTAGCATGGTATTTCATAAGGTCTGTCTCCTCATCCACACACTTATTTCAGCTAAAGTAAAGTTTCCGGTTCATGAGATGAACAGCATCAAGAAAAAAGCATGGGTGGAGGGTGTGGGGTGGGGTTTCCTAATGGGATACAGACTAGCAGTCTTGAGATGCCTCCACTTACCCACTCAACCTGCGCTGCCTTGCTAAGATGTGACTTCTTGCTCCTGGTCTCACAGAGAGTCACAGAACATGGGAGAGGGGAAGCTATGTCTTAAGGGGTGGAAGAAAGTGAGGCAGCTTCCTGGTCTCCATTTCAAGAAGGTTCTATTTTCAGCATGCCCAAATCCTCCCTCTTCCATGGGAACGTCAGCCACTGCAGAGCCTTGCCTATGCTGCATTTCTGTGCAGGACAGCCTGTATCCAGAGTCTACTCTCATTCTATCTCTTCTGTTTTGACTCTGCTGTGCTATGCATTCAGCTGCAGTGGAGTCCTGACCTGCAGAGATGGAAATATTGGCAGAAAGTTAACAGAGGCAAGATCCATTTCCTTTCCTTTTTTACATCAAGGTACTGTTGCTTCTTCCAGCAGGTCCTTCCTTTCCTTTTACCTTTGTGGCTGCTCCAAACCTTTCTACAGGAGCACTACAGCTACACTAGTAAATTAAACATGTCCAGCAACTTAGGCCAACTGGCATAGGACTGCTTATGCTTGTAGGAGTAAACTATTTCTGTATCAAGAATGGTGAGGCTGGATGCAGACTCTATTGGGAATGGTCCCAGAAAATGCCAGCTATGCAGTTATGCCTTTGAAACTGCTTAGGAAATTGGTAGCTGGCACAGGTCAAAAGCTTAACAGGGAATCCACTAATATTTTATCAGTATAAGTGATTGGCTTCCCGTATCTGCAAATGTTCCCTGGCATAGTACAGTATACTAGCAAAGCCATAGCAAGAGACGGAGTTTTCTCCACTGTAATTCACCAATGTCTGTGAACTTAAAGCAGACAAGAAATAGAATCAAGGACTTTGGATTATAGACTTCTTTGCAAGAAGCTTACAGGTCAACATGTCAAGAAATAGAAATTAATCATTGGTGGGAGAAAGATAGCTTTGTGAAAGAAAATAAAGCTGCCACAAAGGATCAGTAGGTCAAATCCCTTCAGGGTATGCTCATGTGAGTGGCTGAGTGACTGAACATGAGTCTTTGCAATTTTTGTTTCTTATAGAAGAACACTCCAGAATAGGCTGCCTACAAACATTCTTTGATTTTACCATGCCTTTTCAACTGCAGGAAATTAAAGAAGTGCTATCTGTATTGATAGTTTCAGTGACACAGAAGCCCTGGATATCTAGTGTTTTTCAATGGTGTTCATCTGATGCTCATCTCCATCTTTGATCTCTGTAAGCATAGTCCAAATTACTTTTCCCTGCCCACTTTGCCTTGAAAACTTGAATCTAATGTTTACTTTATTTTCCTTGGTAGCAATCATTGAGATTACTTTCTGAAATCCTCAGCCTGTAACCAAGGAGCAGAGATGGACAAAATAAACCTTAGTGAAATATTTTTCCTTTTGGTTGAAAGCTGCAGAAAGCAAAAACAATCACTGGTATTCTGGCAAAGATTACCTAAGAATGTTTCAGGCTACTCTTTTCATATGTTTTACTTCAATTTTTCCAGCCAAATTACCCTTCAGTATTTCTTGCCTGTGTTTCTATTGTCTTTGTGTGTTCTCCCAGTTCAAAACACTAATTAAAATACTCATTAAGTCCCTGCTAACCAAGTTTTTGTTGTGGACACCAAGTGCTTTTACCCAGGACTGTAAATATCCAGCCAGTCTCTGTGGAGAGGCTGTTAATATATAAATCTACTCTTGGAGGACTTATGCAGCACTGTTCTAATAGTTCTGGCAAACTTCTGACATACATCCAAGTTATTCATTAAAGCATGCCGTTCTGGAATGATTTTACCAATACACTTTCAAGTAAGATATGTACATAAGCTACATTTTTCATCTTTATTCCCTTCTTTTATACTTTTTGTTTTGTTTAGTCAAAATGTCAGATGTTGGCAACATTTTTCAATGGTCTACAGCTCTTTCATTCAATGAACACTGTTTTACAGCTGACTACTATAATATAAAGAATTATCCTTTTTATATATTTTTATTCAGGTGAAGATAGAGGACAACTGGCAAATCAAAAAATAAAAATGTTAACATGTTCTTTTTTATTTTCTCAGCATGTCAAATTTAATGTCAGCAAGGGGATCCTTCTAGAACAAGAAATTAACTGTGAGATGTCACTGAGATGGGGCTATCAGCTGTGATCTGTGAGACCAAGATGACCAGATTTTCAAGGACTAATGAAGGTCCTCCTACATAACTAAGACATCAAATGTCTTTTTACATTGAAAGTTTTTCTAGTAGCTTGGGATGTAATTATATGGTAGTCAAAATACAGCAACGAGATTTTCCTCTAGTATGCTTAAAGTGAATGGATATATATGCTGCCTGCCCATGCCTTTTCATTCTTCCTGGTCTGTTGGAGCTTATAGGGAACTGATGATGGCTGAGCTTCTGACTTTGGCATCTGTGTCAACCACACAACATTGAATAAGATAAATGTGGACCAGTGAATTTAATTTGCATTCCAGCTATTTAAATTATGCTATTTCTTTGTTCTGACATTGAAACCATCATTATTTAAATCCCATTGCACAGGGAAGTACATGTAGCTTAAGAGGGAGCAAGAGTTTAATTGGTCCTTGAGTTAATCAGATCGTTTCCTCCAAGCCATGAGGCTGATTTCCTTTCAAGCTCTTAGCTAAGCTATCTCTAAATTGTCATCTGCTTTTGGAAGAAACAGAGCTTCCCATTCCTGCCAAGATGCTGGATGCATTGCAGAAGCATGTTTATAGCATTGCCTACTGAAATGGTGCAGTTTTCCTCATATGATCCATCTTTGAGAACTGTAGCTTTCCTTGCTACTCAGGTGGACAGAGGATGCTGTTACCAGAACATCATTAATTTAATTGCAATGAATTTTCTCTTTGAATTATAGCACAGACATAACTCACTCAAATGTAAGACCACATTCTTCAATACACATATTACTGCCCCAACTGTACATATTTGAGTGAACAAAAATTAACTGCTGTTGAGTAGGGCCAGAGTTAGGCCAAGAATAAACATACTGGAGAATTTCAGTTTTATTAATGTATCCTTCTGTGGCCATCTCCATTACCTTGGATCCTGGATCTTGTGAAGCAAAGACTGCTGCACTACAAAATTTCACCATGCTAGTTCAACATGGGATTATTTCCCTCAGAAACTATGCTTGTACATAGAAGGAGACTTGAGAGGGACAAGGAAAAGTGTTCAGTTATACATCACCCTGGGAATGGGGGCAAAGAGCAGGGGATATTAATATCAGAAAGAGGACATACAAAGGAATTAATTTCTCCAGCCATCCCCTGCTGAGTTTCCATTAAGTCCTGGCAGCAGTGGGAATCAGCTACTTCTTTTCTCAGCTGTTGCTGTAACTTCCAAAAAAAAAAGAGCCCTGAAAGGCTCACTTGAAGGTGTGTCGCGGTTTAGCCCCAGCGAGCAACTAAGCACCACGCAGCTGTTCGCTCACTCCCCCTACCCCGATGGGATGGGGGAGAGAATCGGAGGAGTAAGAGTGAGAAACACTCCTGGGTTGAGATAAGAACAGTTTAATAATTGAAATAAAGTAAAACAGTAATGATAATAATAACAATATAATACTGATAACAATAATATACAAAGCAAGTGATGCACAATGCAATTGCTCACCACCCGCCGATCAATACCCAGACAGTTCCCAAGCAGCGATCGCTGCTCCCCGGCCAACCTCCCCGCCCTGTTCATATACTGAGCATGACGTCATATGGTATGGAATAGCCCTTTGGTCAGTTTGGATCAACTATTCTGGCTGTGCCCCCTCCCAGTTTCTTGTGCGCCTGGTAGAGCATGGGAAGCTGAAATGTCCTTGACTAGCATAAGCGGTACTTAGCAACAACTAAAACATCAGTGTGTTATCAGCATTCTTCTCCTACTAAATCCAAAACACAGCACTATGCCTGCTACTAGGAAGAAAATTAACTCTATTCCAGATGAAACCAGGACAAGGTGATATTGAGAAGACAGGTCAGTGCTGCACTGACCACCCTGTGGCTTCTGGAAAAGGCAACAAGACAGTTTCTTTTATGAGAAGCTGTCATATTTTAGATGAGCTCTGTATATAGGATTTTCCTCAACTTTGCTGGCAGAGCACAGATAATTATATTCTTCTCCCTGAAGATTCAAAATCAACTGAATTTGGCATTGTGCCTGAGTGCACATACACCTCAAGTTTAAATTGTTATTACTCCCTCCAAATCCATTTCACTCAATGTGTAGAAATTGTGTGAGGCTCCATAAGCTAGCCAAAAGTTCTTCATAATTTTGTACTTTGAATTTTTTGCATTGTCTTTGGACAATATAAGACAACCAGAGTGGGGAAAACTGTTTATAGTTTGAATGTGATAACACAAGTCAGTAGAAAAATAGTTATGTAAACTAGACTTTTAAGTAAAGATGAAGACTGAAAAAAATTCCAGAGAATTTAGAGTATTTGAAAAGACAGAAAAAGCACTGTAACTCTATTTGTAACAATACAGGGTGTCACCGGAGTTTAGGACTGTGAAATATATTGGCAAACAGCATGTTGCTCATGTACAGGTAAGTTGTAAAGCAATATAACAGTGAAGACCTGAATATCCATAGTGAAGACCTGAATATCCATATATACTTACATCTAGATATTGTAGGACTGTGGCATACAACACAAGGATATAATATTTAACTATTTTTCCAGAAATTTTATGAATATTGTTTCAATTATCTTCCCTGATATTCATAGTATACTACACAGAAAAGAAATATACACAATACTGTAATTTTTCCTTAAGTAAAGCTGGGAATTGGCATATCTTTCATATACCTTTAATGCAATACCTTCATAAAAGTACGTATGGATATTTTCTGCCATACAGCTGTGGAAAAGCACACAACATACAGTTATATCCTCCTGGGAACACTGACCAAACCTGCTTGAATTTTAACTAAAAAAATCCTGAATTATTTGCAGCAAGAGGAAATGTCATCTAACTACTGAGAGAATATTAGGGAGTGAGGAAGGAATTCTTTCCCACAGCCTGGCTCACATGTGAGAAGCTACTGTGGTGTTGGGACCGGTTCTACAGAAGACTTTTGGTTTCTAAAGTCTTGTGAACAGTCCTGATGCTGCATTGAACTTCACCATCCTAAATGCACCACTGAGTGACTGTGAACGCCTGAAGACACATCGACTCACTGGCTGCTTCTTTTTTAAACCAGATTTTTCCTCGGCTGTCTGCATGCCCAGAGCTGCCTGGCCACGTGCCTCATTCCTGCCTGTTACACAGCTGGGTCCACTTCCTGTGCAACACAACAGCAAAACCCCAGAAGAGCTCTACTGAGAAGACTGGCTTTGTCATTGGCCACTGGGAAGTCAAAGATTTTCAGTCCTCACAGTCACACTCAGCTAGACTCTCCATATAGCCCCTGGAGATCCAGGCACATCCTGAGGGCACTTTGTTCCAGCCTGACAGCACTTCATAAGACAGGCTTGCTACGTACTACTGAGAGCATGACCCCACAGAAAAGCAACAGCAGCTAGTCAGAGAAGAACTCAGGGATACTGGTGGATGAAAATCGAACATGAGCCAGCAATGTGTGCTTGCAGCCCAGAAAGCCAATCACATCCTGGGTTGCATCAAAAGAAGTGTGGCCAGCAAGTTGAGGGAGGTGATTCTCCCCCTCTACTCCACTCTTGTGACACCCCAGCTGCTGTACTCCCTTTAGTTCTGGGGTCCCCAGAACAAGAAAGACATGGAACTGTTAGCGTGGGTCCAGAGGAGGCCACAAAAATTATCTGAGAGCTGGAACACTTCTCCTATGAAGAAAGGCTGAAGGAGTTGGTGTTGTTCAGCCTGGAGATGAGAAAGGTTGAGGAGACTTTCTTGCAGCCTTTCAGTACTTAAAGGGGATTTATAAGAAAGATGGAGAAAGACATTTTGTCAGTGCCTGTAGTGACAGGACAAGAAGCAATTGTTCTAAACTGAAAGAGCATAGATTTCAAATAGATATAAGGAAGAAATATTTTACAATGAGGGTGGTGAGACACTGGAACAGGTTTCGCTGAGAAGTTACAGATGCCCCACCACTGGAAGTGTCCAAGGTCAGGTTGGATGGGGTTTTGAGCAACCTAATCTAGTGAAAGATCACGGCAGGGGTGTTGGATTAGATGATCTCTGAAGGTCCTTTCCAATGTAAGCCATTCTATTATTCTACTTAATACTTAACCTGTTGCTGCCAGAGGATGCTGCCATTACAGTTCAGATATTACAGCTTTCCTGGGAATAGGAGACCAGAGCTCCATCCCCAACCCTATGGGAGAAAACACTCAGCTCTCACATCGTGGGAGAGGTCTCAGCCATCCCTGCCCCTCCCATGGTCTTCTTAACCCCATGCTCTGATCTGCCAAGGCCCTCCTGTTCCCTCCTCAGCCAGGACCAATAATCCACTGGGCTGCTGGACACCACTTGGCACCCCAGCACTTTGGTTTGGAACAGGCTTGGGTTCCAGGCTTGGGGCCCAGCCACCCAAAATGTGAGTGCTGAAATGTCAGAGCCCTTCTTGGTGCAAACTCTTCATGCACAGGGTAGTGCTTGATGCTGGATATTACCTTGGACCCCATGCATCATTTTTCTAACCTTGTCCTTGTGTCCCTGACCTCTTTCAATAACCAAAATGCCAGTGACCAGGAGAAGAGTGTGCTTAGATTTGACAGCATTTAAAGCAGCTCAAATAACTGTGCCCTTTCCCCAAAACTAGATGAGCCACTCTCCAGGACTACCAGCAAATCCCCCTTTCTCAGAGTATCAGGACTGCCTACCACCTCTAGTGTTCTGATATAGGCAGCAACATGTTGATAGCTTTTGTTGCAGGAACTGTATGGATGTGTAAATGCGCAAGATATTTGTTTCTGGGAGTTGTGGGTAGGGAAGGGCTGAACGGGTCTTTGCTTTTTTCCCAGTTGGTGAGTTTGACAGTGGGAGCATGCATATGGGAGACAGGCTTTAGCTGAGACTGTAGTTTGTTTATGTTAGAGGAATTGGAAATAAATGCTGTGTATTGATGGATAAACTGAGGACTGCAAGTCTTTTTACATAGGTTGTCTTTTGGATGTGTGAGCTGAGCTCTGGGATGGTGGAAGGGCTCTGGAATTCTGCAGGAACAGAAACTTATGCAGGAATGGAAAAAAACTTGGTTGATATCTAGACTCTGTAACAAGCTGTAACTGCTCCTTGTTCAAAAGGGGAATGAACGTTCAAATGGCATAGATTTCTACAGGCCCAAATCTTTACCTCAGCAATTTGCTTTATTTATGGTACAGATTGACAGGTCAGACTTGGAAAAAGGACATAAGAAAGAATGGAGGTCCTTTCCTGAATTGCCAATATGGGTACTTTCTGATGTATTAAAACATCTTTAAGAAAGGAGCCTATGTTGTTCAGCTGTAGTGACCTAGGTAGCAGAAATCACAGCATACCTTATGACATCTCCCTTAGCACAAATTTGTGCACAGGCTTATAACAACACTTCTTGGACAATCTCCCACTTTTCTGCAATTTCAAGTGTACAGGTGGGCACATGTGCACGAGTGTATGTATGCTCTCCTTCATACATCAGAAGTGACCTCACATCTCTCTCTCAGACTCCAACCCAGTAGTTCAGCTAGATCCCAGCCTTCTATTGCTGTGCCCAAATCTTTGTCTCTTGGCCAGTCACCTTGCTATGTCTGTGACTGTCAGGCACCAGCACTAGTACACTGAAGGACCCAGATTACTCTTCTACTTTCAGAGTTTTACCCACACAACCACCAAATGCTTTTAGTAATACTTATTTCCCTCTTAGTGGCCTGCTTAATATATTGCCCTTAGGCATTTATTATAAGCTTCACACCATCACATGGGGAAGATAAATGTTGTCATCCCCATTGTACAGCTGGGATAGCTGCAGCACAGACATACCAAGCAATCCACCCTGGGTCATACAGTGAGTCGGTGGGAAAGCCAGCAATAGAATCCATAAGTCTTGCATCCAAGTTCTCTAAGTGCCTTGACTAGTCCAGATTCCCTCCTTAACACCCTTGTCAAATTATTTATAGGAGATGTATTCATATAGTTACTAAGACATCAAAATTTTCTAATTATATCTAGTCATGTCAAATGACAATTATGCCCTTAGTTCAGTTTGCCAGACAATGCTTTGCCAAAGAAGGTTTGCCAAAAATTTTTTGACCGAAGAAAGAGTAGGCATCTGTAGCATCTGCAGACTAGATGGTATAAAATGTCCCTGTGACAAGTCTGCCCTGTCTCCACAGAAAGCTTGAAGGTAAGTGTATGGGGTCCACAGGCTTGCAGGAAGGGGATGGTGCCCTTATGTTCTACAGCATTGCTGCTGCCTCCAGTGCTCATTTCCAGGAGGGAACTCAATTTCTCAGCTCAGGTTTTAAATCTGCTTTCAAGGCACCTGCACATTTTCACTCTGGATTTCTGTGCAGCAGCAACTAGGGAGTTGCCATTTCTGTTTTACAGTACTGACCAGCTGCCAGCCCGCAAGCCACCCCTCTTGGTGTCACGAGAGGTAAGAACCTGATTTATTAATTATTAGAGGGCAGAGAAAGATCCTGTTGGGTGGGATTTCTGTATGGCTAAGTGAATGGTCACTGTTTCACCCCATATTTTCAAACCCAGTGTGGTCACAATAGAAGGTGGTGGGGTGCCCAAGGCTGGTAAGTTTTTCAAGTGAATCATAGAATCATAGAATAGCCCAGGTTGGAAGGGACCTTGAAAGATCATCTGGTCCAATCTTTAAGTGGCTGTGTTTGAAGTCTCTGACCGCTGATGCCAGACCAGAAAATCTCCATGGAGACATTCTTCACTTCTGCTTAACTGACCTAACAAGGAGTGAGGTATGCTGGCTTCCCATCTTTGCTGTCACAGCAGCAGAACTGGATGAACACAGTAGGAAAAAGTGCAAAATTCAACATTGTGTCTCAGAGCATATGAATTAATATATTATTTTGTCCAAAATTTGCCATAAAATCACTAAAGAAGCAAGAGTAGAAAGAGCTGCAGTATGAGCAATCATCTTTGTAAAACACAATGTTGTTGTTTGTTCCCCTTACGGCTCTGCCTGTTCTGTACCTGACAAGAAATGAAAGCTGCAGCCCTCTGTAAGCCACCACCTGTTGTGCAGGGACAAATAAAGAATTGTCATGTTCCTCTCTCATTTTAGTACAAATATAACACAATATTAAAGGTTGTGTAAATATTAAGTACCTGTCTCTATACAGGATAGAAATAAATAAATGTTTTCCTAAGCTGCCCACTGGTGGTTTGGTGTTTTTTTTTTTTTGGGGGGGGGGGGGGTGGAGAAAAAAAGCAATTTTTCAGATAATCTTTATGATATGAAATTCATTATGTTTTAAATTCCTGAGTTGAGCTTTGAATCGTTGTGTTTAACTTTGTTTTCCCCTAAAATTATATTAATTTTAAAAAAGGAAAAGAAAATAATAGAAATGGAGCTATGTCAGTGTGTTCTGGAACAGCATTACTCTTCTTTTGACAGGCATTGTAGCCATTTATGTCTGGATTAAAGAACTCACTAGAATTAGCAAGTAACTGTATCATTCATATAGTGATACAAATGTTTTAGAGACTGAAACTGAGCCATTAAGATGCTCCAATTGTCTGTATGCCACTCAAGACAGTGGTGTATGAGCGTTCTAACCATTCTGAATTAGTATCACTTGGGAAGAAACTGCATTATAATAATTTCAAGTGAATTTTAAAAGATTGCCTAAGCAGCTGAAAGGAATTTTGAGGTTCTTAACTCCACAGTTACAGTGCCTAAATACTTGACTACTAAGTGACCATGGAGTATTTCAAATGTGATTTCAGCACAGTGGACCCTAACCCAAAAGATCTCCCAAAATATAATATTCACATTTTCCATAAATGTTGAATCACACCAATGCAAAAATATACAATTACTTTGAAAACCGCTATGAATAATATTAATACAGTATGTTTCTTTTCCCATATTTTCTACTAACAAGCACTTCCTTTTTGACACATTTGGGCAATATTTCTGCTCTTCCTCAGTGATCTCTGCTGACGAGCCCCTCCATAAAGTGCAGACATGTCATCAGACTCTGAGATGGCCATCTTTGGGGAGGCAGCTCCTTACCTCCGAAAGTCAGAAAAGGAGAGAATTGAGGCCCAGAATAAACCTTTTGATGCCAAGACATCTGTCTTCGTGGTACATGCTAAGGAATCCTTTGTGAAAGGAACAATCCAGAGCAAAGAATCAGGCAAGGTCACTGTCAAGTCTGAAGCAGGAGAGGTAAGAAACAAGGCTGAAGGACACCATTTGATTCCCAGTCACAGCTTAGTTGACATACATGCATCTCCTTCTTCCTCTGACAGACTCTGACCGTGAAGGAAGATCAAATCTTTGCCATGAACCCTCCCAAGTACGATAAAATTGAGGACATGGCCATGATGACCCACCTTCACGAACCCGCTGTGCTGTACAACCTCAAAGAGCGTTATGCAGCCTGGATGATCTACGTAAGTACCAGCAGCAGTCTTCCTTTGGGTAGCTAGGAGGAACTGCTCTGCCAGGATAAGTGGAAGCCCATGTGCTGTCTCCCTTCCTTGCAGACCTACTCGGGTCTCTTCTGTGTCACTGTCAACCCCTACAAGTGGCTGCCGGTGTACAACCCGGCAGTGGTGTTGGCCTACCGAGGCAAGAAGCGCCAGGAGGCCCCTCCACACATCTTCTCCATCTCTGACAATGCCTATCAGTTCATGCTAACTGGTGAGTAGCTCTATCTGTCTCAGAGGGATTGTACCATGAAATTCTGTGAAGGGATACCCTGTCTCAGTAAGATGAGGAGGCTTTTTCAAAGCTTTCATGGTTCTGACAAATACGTACTATTGTGTATTTTGCTATCTTCACACATTGTTTCTACTATTTTAAATGAAAGACATCCCTCCAGTGAGGTGTTGTGGAGGGTTTTTTGTTGGGTTGGTTGATTTTTTTAAGTCAGTCTGACAGCATGGAGTTGAAAATATTAAACTTACCTGACTACAATTCATTCTTTCTGTGTGGTTCATTGAGTTTTAGGTACTGTATTTCTGCTTCTTTCACAGATCGCGAGAACCAGTCAATCCTGATCACGTATGTACATTCCCTGCTCAGGTCCCTGCGGGGCTGCCAGGTGCTAAGGCAGGTCCTGCCTGACCACACTCCCTCTGCTTCTCTCTTTGTTTTCACAGTGGAGAATCTGGTGCAGGGAAGACTGTGAACACAAAGCGTGTCATCCAGTACTTTGCAACAATTGCAGCTAGTGGGGATAAGAAGAAAGAGGAGCAGTCAGGCAAAATGAAGGCAAATTAATAGACATTGGCTTGAATCAATGCTTTTCTCTGTTCCCGACATGATTTTTAGAAAGGATAACCAGCAATAATTATTGTCCTGTAGGGAACGCTTGAGGATCAAATCATCAGCGCCAACCCACTGCTGGAGGCCTTTGGAAATGCCAAGACCGTGAGGAATGACAATTCCTCACGCTTTGTAAGTTGCTTAACCAAATGATTCCTGAAAAATAGTAAACAGGTGTGTATGGCAGTCATTCTTTCCTGTTGTTCAGCCTTTGTGTTTTCGAGAGTAAGACTGGATTTTCTTATCATGACTTTAGCACTTATCCTAAAGGTAATTCTCCAGATTACAAAAACAGTGATTCCATGAAAAAAATTAATTCCATTTTGCATTGAGATGCAAATAAAATAACATATTACATGCTTTTTCTCTGATAATGTATTGCAGTGTTAAACAATAGTTTTGTTTATTTTTACTTATATTTCTGTTCGCTTGCTAAAAGACAGAAAGACAGACAGAATGCCAGGAAGAAAGTGGGGAGAGGTTAGGAGAGATGGGAAATAAAGAGAGAAAGAGAGATAGAGAAAGAAAAAGAAGAATGAAAGAAGGAGAGAGAAAGAAAGAGAGAGAGAAAGAAAGAGAGAAAGAAATGGGGTGTGGGGAGAGAGATTTTCTACTTGAATAATATGTTTGCTTTGTGTCAAATCTAATTAATCAGAAGTTAAAAGGCTTATTTGATAGCAAGACAGATTTAAGCAGCTGAACTGGTTAAATGCCTATTTCCATATCATTAAGATGACTGCTTTCTGTATGCAAGATATATTTAGAAGAGTTTGGCTAATGAAATCCACCCATTCCTTCCCATTTGTACATTCAGCATACATAAAATATACAGCTGTGATACTGTTGATTATTTTCATGGTCAAAAATGTAAAAGATTATGTCAAAGGTGGAAATACAGCTGATTCTTAACAAAATGTCTCTAAGTAAAAATCTTGTACCCAGTGGAGTAAATGGCAAAACTCTTAATTTCAGATATATTTTTATGATGTAAATCTTAAGACACTCTTATTCCTTTAAAGGGCAAATTCATCAGAATTCACTTCAGTGCCACAGGAAAACTAGCTTCTGCTGATATTGAAACATGTAAGACACTTTCCTGAACAGTTTGCAAATCCATCCTTTCGCCCATCTATCCATACAACACCTTTTCACCCAACCTTCTATACTGCCTTCCCTGGTTTTCTTCCTATCTTCTCCCTGCTTTCTTTTTTGCTGTTTCTTCTTGTTTCTACCTAAACTTTCCCTCCAGATCTGCTGGAGAAGTCCAGAGTCACTTTCCAGCTCAAAGCAGAAAGAAGCTACCACATATTTTATCAGATTATGTCCAACAAGAAGCCAGAACTCATAGGTAGGAAGAATGACTAACTTGGAGGAAGATTGCTGAACATCAGCTCACACTATTACTTGCTTGATTAAACTAAGCCTGCATTGTCCCCTCTTCTTACTTTCAGACATGCTTCTCATTACCACCAACCCATATGACTACCACTTTGTGAGTCAGGGTGAGATCACTGTTGCCAGCATTAATGACCAGGAGGAGCTGATGGCTACCGATGTAAGTAACAATTTAAAAAGTTGTACCTATTGTCATCTCTGCCAGACAAAGATTTTTTTTTCTTGTTCACATTGCAGAGCGCCATTGACATCCTGGGTTTCACTGCTGATGAAAAAACAGCCATTTACAAGCTGACAGGAGCTGTCATGCACTATGGTAACCTGAAGTTCAAGCAGAAACAACGAGAGGAGCAGGCAGAGCCAGATGGCACAGAAGGTATTAGCAAAGTCTGTGGTTGACCTGTTAGAATTAGAAGTAGCAATAATAATTCAGTATTTGGAAGATGGAGAAAGAGAACAGTGGAAATGTGTAAAAAAGTGTTTACGTGGAGCTAGTATATAGGTATGAAACTGCCATCCAAAATATACTCTTTTTTCAATTACTACCTAATCTTTAGTTTAAATATAAATTGCATATGTGTCCATAATTCTCTCCTGGGATACCACAGTTCTGGACAGTACAGCCTGCTCAGTGTGTTTAGACTAAAGACCTACTGAGAAGAGAAAGGTTTTTCAGAAAATATATTTCTGGTTGCTTTTTTAAAGAAAATGGAGGCATTAAATTCAGTGTTAGAACTTCTCTTTCATAAATCACATGTTATTTAGGAATTTTGTCCAGGTAAAAGGGAACTTTACTTCAATTTCTTTCATCTTTGGAGATTCAAACCCATAACTGTCACTACATAGTATTATTATTTGAACATCAGTCTAAGTGAAGCATAGGTACACTATGCTAGGGAAGAACTGACTTAAATTTCTACTTCTCAGCTGGCTACTTAATCACTTAAATGTTATATAATGCATACATGGTTTAAAATTACTAAGCCCTGTCTACTTCTTCCAAAGAACACCCTCAGATGGACAGCTTCAGGACTGAATTTTTAGGTTTTGATCCTGAATGAATGAATATGCCTGCCTTTCTGCTATGACTATAACAATAAGTCTCCAGAAAGGGGCACTCCTTAATAGTTACCTCTAATTTTGGAATACATTCCCCTTTAGGGTTATAGCTGCTGCCAAAGAATACAGGTAGCCCAAGTAGCTAAGTGTATGTTTTGGATTACACTCAGGTGGCCAGCCTGCTAATACTTTGGTTTTTTGTTGCCTGGCTTATAGACACCAATTAGCACTGGACTGAAGTGATGAAGTTCAGCTTTCAGGAGGAATTTTTAATAAATACATTCTTTTGAGATGCTTCTGTGGAGATTTTTAAAGGCACAAATAGCATTTAGGTGTACTACTCTGAAAAGCTTTCAAAACAAAGATGATTTTTGTTTTAATGACTGTCATGCTTCCTCTGAGATCCAGTAAGCAGAATTTGATTGCAAGGACATTCACTATTGTAGTTGCTTTGGAAAGGGTTCATCACTCAAAATGCTTCATGTCTTGTTAGTCTTAATTCTTCTGTCTCCTTGTCCTTCTACTTAGTTGCTGACAAGGCCGCCTACTTGATGGGTCTGAACTCAGCTGACCTGCTCAAGGCCCTCTGCTACCCCCGAGTCAAGGTTGGGAATGAATATGTGACCAAGGGTCAAACCGTGCAGCAGGTAACAAACAGCTGGTGACTGAGAACCTCTGGCTTGTGTCTCTTATTATTTGCTCCAGATATTGTTTTTCTTCTGCTGCATTCTTCTTTGTTTTAGGTGAACAATTCAGTGGGTGCTCTTGCAAAGGCTGTCTATGAGAAGATGTTTCTGTGGATGGTTGTTCGCATCAACCAACAGCTGGATACGAAGCAGCCCAGACAGTACTTCATTGGTGTCCTGGACATCGCTGGCTTCGAGATCTTTGATGTAAGGATTCCAGTTTTGAAGACTGCACTTGCAGGGGGAGATTGTTATATTAGAGGGCTTCCAAGTAATATAGTTCTGAAGGTTTAACATGTTAGTCATTTGCAATCTTGTGGGAAAAAAGTCTTCATTTTCTTTTGTAGCATAGACCAAAACCCTAAGAAGCTTCATCAGTACAAGAACAGAGTTATGTTGATTGTGTAGAAGTAGCAAATAGAATTCTATATGTTGTAATATTTTAACAGTTTGAGCTTAACATTAATGATTAAAGAAACCCGAACATAATTACAATAATTTTATGTAAGAGCTTGTAGAGCAGAACTAGGATTTGGAGAACACTGACAACCATATAACAGATGTTATATGTTATATAACACAGGTTAAAGATGTGTAAATTGTTTAAAAGACCAAGGAATGACTAGATAAATGTTTAATCAGAGATATCAAGTGTTTAAAAATTGGAGATGAAGGCATAAACTCATCTTTCTGGCTGAAGAAGAAAATGCCGAAGTGCTTTGTGAATTTTAGGAGATTGACTAGGAGTATCTGCTCTGGAAAAATTTCCATTTTCATTATGTAGGTATTTCTCTGGGGAGCTGTATGTAGGTCCTGCTATGGTGTCATCCTGATAATACAGTTTGTTTTAACTGAAGAGATTTATAAAAGGTTGAGAATGATCAAGAACTGTGCATTTGATGATGGGTGGTTGTTGGGTTTTTTTCCACTGGGAAGTTCAACAGCCTGGAGCAGCTCTGCATCAACTTCACCAATGAGAAACTGCAACAGTTCTTCAACCACCACATGTTCGTGCTGGAACAGGAGGAGTACAAGAAGGAAGGAATTGAATGGACATTTATTGACTTTGGGATGGACCTGGCTGCCTGCATTGAGCTCATTGAAAAGGTAAATTTTTAATTCAAAATACCTTGTATATTCAGGAACTCATTAGTTTAAATTGAAAATGCTTAAATACTATTTAAAAAAAAAGGTGTCTTCCATGGTTAGTTTCATGCATTCAGTTTTAGTTGTTGAAATATCTCCTGATCTGTACTATTGCTTATTATGCATTAGAGATACTGCAAAGTCCACAGATAACTATGGAAGTCATACCTCACACACCTTCTGTGTGTGAAAGGTATCTCCATTTGCTTAATTAAAGGATATTTTTCTCAAAAACAGAGCAGCTCCCAATATAAAATAAAAATATTTTCTTAAGATTCTGGAATCAAGTTAGCTGGACAATACATTTTCTTCTAGATCATTCATAGTAAAGTAAGTACAGGCCAATAGAGTCGCTGCCTGACCTCTGAGGGCAATAAACTGAAAGAGATTTCTTGTAGTTCCATACAATTTAGGGAGCTGATTAAAAGTAAAAAACCTGAAGTAAATAAACAATGTACACATTTGTGAAAGACATTTTTAAATATAATCTTTCTCCTCATGATCTTTTAACATGGGTTTTGGCATAAAAGCCATTCCTGAATCACTGTGTCAAAGTGTGAGTCAAGCAGGTGAATCTTTTAAACTCACTTTGTAGAAAGAAATTTTCTTCATGGCAAGGGTATTTGTTTGTTTCTCAGCTTCTTGTCTTTTACTATATTCCTTTTAAGACCAAGTTGTGATCATGTTATTCTACAGGCATTCTCTCTTCTTTATTGTACTATCTTCCAGCCCATGGGTATCTTCTCCATCCTGGAAGAGGAGTGCATGTTCCCCAAGGCAACTGACACCTCTTTCAAGAACAAGCTCTATGACCAGCATCTGGGCAAGTCCAGTAACTTCCAGAAACCCAAGCCTGCCAAAGGCAAGGCTGAGGCCCACTTCTCCCTGGTGCACTATGCTGGCACAGTGGACTACAACATCACTGGCTGGCTTGAGAAGAACAAGGATCCCTTGAACGAAACTGTTATTGGGTTGTACCAGAAATCATCTGTGAAGACACTGGCTTTACTTTTTGCCTCCTATGGTGGAGCAGAAACAGGTTAGGTCTAAAATTATTTTTTCCCAGCCTTTATGGTATGTAAAGATGCAACAAAAAAGATAATATTAAAAAACTCTTTTTGCTTTTGAAGAGGCTAGTGGCGGTGGTGCTGGTGGTGGAAAGAAGGGTGGCAAGAAGAAGGGTTCTTCTTTCCAGACTGTCTCGGCTCTTTTCCGGGTAAAGTATGAATTTCATTATCTGTAAAGTGACATGAACATACTTTAAAATCTGAGCTATATAAACTGTTCTTCTCATTACCTTGGTTTTATGATGAAACAATAGTAAGTATGAAGTGAGAGGAAGTTATTCACTGCCTTTTCCTAGTAATTATCTGTTCACATTTGGAATATGTTTCAAGCAGTCTTCAGCTGACCCCCAGAATTTCTTTTAAAAGTTCACTTACACTCTGTGAAAAACATGTTTCAGAATCCAGGATATAATATAAATATTAATCCTATAAAGGCTTGTCTTAAATTTTTTATAGAGTAGTGTTTTATTTCCTACAGACTAAGGTGCAGAATTTTAAACTTTCTTTTAATGTGAATACTTAAGTATATAGAAGGTTTGATTAAATCTAAATTTTGAATTTGAAAGCTTCTTCCTCCTACGATTCATTACATTAGTTCCTTGGCATCTAGATAGAGAGTATACAGAAGTAAATTCTTTTAATGTAAGGTGCTACACATGGTCCCACAGGAGAATCTAAACAAGCTGATGACCAATCTACGGAGCACTCACCCCCATTTTGTCCGTTGCATCATCCCAAATGAAACAAAAACACCTGGTAAGATGCTCAGGCAGAAAGAAAACTTCCTCTGATACAACCATTCCCCTCTACAGTGGAAACCGTGGTATTCACTTATGCTCTGAATTGTTAGGAGCCATGGAGCATGAACTGGTACTTCACCAGCTGCGGTGTAACGGTGTGCTGGAAGGCATCAGAATTTGCAGGAAAGGTTTCCCCAGCAGAGTTCTCTATGCTGACTTCAAACAGAGGTAAGAGCACTGCACTTCTCAGCATCACTAAAAGCAATGTTAGTTCATTCATATAAGTTCTTTCAGGCTGGACTCTTCTGTAAAAATAGCTACATATGAGCTGGTAGTATTCACTAGCTAGTGTGTGTTGGCTGGGAAAAACCAGCCTTATCTTTCTTTCTCTTTTCACAGATACAAGGTGCTTAATGCCAGTGCTATCCCAGAGGGACAGTTCATTGATAGCAAGAAGGCTTCTGAGAAGCTTCTTGGGTCAATCGATGTCGACCACACCCAGTACAAATTTGGCCACACCAAGGTACAAACCCTCCTTGACTCACTCACTGTGTGCCTCTGCTTTGCTCTACCTGACAGTGATGTGTGGAAACATTCCCTTTCTCAAGGTGTTCTTCAAAGCTGGGCTGCTGGGACTCCTGGAGGAGATGAGGGATGAGAAACTGGCACAGCTCATCACTCGCACACAGGCCAGGTGCAGGGGCTTCCTGATGAGAGTGGAGTACCAGAGAATGGTGGAGAGGAGGTAGACATTCTTCATCTTCAGTTAAATTACTGTACTTGGGGGAAAGTGTTGGCACTCATCATACTGAAAATATGCAATTTACATTTTAATTATGCTTCAGGGAATCCATCTTCTGCATCCAGTACAACATTCGTGCATTCATGAACGTCAAGCACTGGCCCTGGATGAAGCTGTTCTTCAAGATCAAGCCCTTGCTGAAGAGTGCAGAATCTGAGAAGGAGATGGCCAACATGAAACAAGAGTTTGAGAAAACCAAGGAAGATCTTGCAAAGTCTGAGGCAAAGAGGAAGGAGCTGGAGGAGAAAATGGTTTCTTTGCTGCAGGAAAAAAATGACCTGCAGCTCCAAGTGCAGGCTGTGAGTAACTTTTTTTTTTTTTTTAATAGGGGAAATAAGTAAATAAGATCTCAATTTTCTCTCATGCTACAGAAATCTCAAATTGCACACTAAACTGTCTTACAAAATATTTTAAGCTGAATATCATGTAACTAAATGTAAAATTCTGTCCACGTTCCTTCCCCACTCAGTCTGACTATTTTAAACTGGAGTTTAATCTAAAGAATGACTTTTTAGCCTTAATGCCTACATGTACATGTCTCTATGTGATTGTCATGACATAAAGCCTTATTATAGTCACTGTAGTGTATTTAGTGGAGTGGGGACAGTGATTCAATTGACCAAATACTGTGCCTTAATTCATTTGACAAAATGAAGAGCCTAGCACCATTTCTTATGGCATATCTCACCTGAGGTCCTGTAGCTACTGCTCCCAGAAGGCACACATGCCCGTTACATCCTACGACACAAATGCCAGCTTTGTATGTTTGTCTCTAATGCCATTTGCCTTCTCGGAAATTTAGGCAACATTTAGGTAATACCTTTGAGTTGAAGTGTCCATTTCAGGGAAAGATGAATCTAGTGGCTGCTGACTGTATTGGCTGGGTATAAATCTACTAATGGGAGTTTCAAATATTTTCTCAATGATGGAATTATTTACATTTCTCAATACTTCCACATAAATGTTAATATAATACATTATAAAATACAATCACTTCTAAAGGAGAAAAGGGAAACATCAGTTAAACCCAAGTAACCCACTGACATACCTGAAATAAACAAGGTGAAATGTAATGGAGCTAGGACCAGTATCTGATTATGAGAAAGGTCGTGGGGGAAAAAAAAAAAAAAAAAACCAACAAAAAACTGATTAAAAACTTATTCTAAATTTGCAATGTGTAATGTAATTGCACAGTAACCTTTTCCCCAAAAAGTAATCCTGATGTTCTTACTGATGCACACCTATTACTTCAGCATTACATAAAATTTCCTGTATTTTCCCACCAGGAAGCTGATGCTTTAGCTGATGCTGAGGAAAGGTGTGACCAGCTCATCAAAACCAAAATCCAGCTGGAAGCCAAAATTAAGGAGGTGACTGAAAGGGCTGAGGATGAGGAGGAAATTAATGCTGAGCTGACAGCCAAGAAGAGGAAACTGGAGGATGAATGTTCAGAGCTGAAGAAAGATATTGACGACCTGGAGTTAACGCTGGCCAAAGTGGAGAAGGAAAAGCATGCCACTGAAAACAAGGTACACACACAGGGAGTCACGTAAAGGGTGAAGGGACAGACGCCTCCCACATTGTATCCTCAGAATGAAGCTAGCTTTGGAGCGTACCAGGAGCGTCACAGCGGGGCAGCTGGGCAGCCCAAATAAAAAACAAGCTCCTGGCTAAGCACTGCAAAGTGAAAAGGTCACTGCACTAGCAGACTTTTGGCACTTTCTTACAATCAACAGGTGAAAAACCTCACAGAGGAGATGGCAGCCCTGGACGAGACCATTGCCAAGCTGACAAAAGAGAAGAAAGCCCTCCAAGAGGCCCACCAGCAGACACTGGATGACCTGCAGGCAGAAGAGGACAAAGTCAATACTCTGACCAAAGCTAAGACCAAGCTGGAGCAGCAAGTGGACGATGTAAGCACATGTATAGCTAAATGAAACGGAAAACTTTGTAGAGGAAAGCGTAGGCAGCAGAGCACTGATGGCTTTGTTCTTTTTAGCTGGAAGGGTCCCTGGAGCAAGAGAAGAAACTGCGCATGGACCTTGAGAGAGCTAAGAGGAAACTCGAAGGAGACCTGAAGCTGGCAAATGACAGCATAATGGACTTGGAAAATGATAAGCAGCAGCTGGATGAGAAACTGAAGAAGTAAGTGTGGCTGTGGGGCACCTGAGTGCTGGGCTGGCGCACTTGGGTGGTTGTGTTCAGGCACTAACACGGTTTGCTTTGTGCAAAGGAAAGACTTTGAAATCAGCCAGATCCAGAGCAAAATCGAGGATGAGCAAGCCCTGGGCATGCAATTGCAGAAGAAGATCAAGGAGCTGCAGGCAAGTCTGTGTTCCTTCCCCTCTCCCACCCAGTCTCAGGTCAGGTAGGAGGAGGCCATGGGTGTGAAGGGTCCCTAAATGTTCCCCAGGCTCGCATTGAGGAACTGGAGGAGGAAATTGAGGCAGAGCGAACCTCTCGGGCAAAAGCAGAGAAGCATCGGGCTGACCTCTCGAGGGAGCTAGAGGAGATCAGTGAGCGCTTGGAAGAAGCAGGAGGGGCTACCACAGCTCAGATCGAGATGAACAAGAAGCGTGAGGCAGAATTCCAGAAGATGCGCCGCGACCTCGAAGAGGCCACGCTGCAGCACGAAGCCACGGCTGCCGCCCTGCGGAAAAAGCATGCGGACAGCACAGCTGAGCTCGGGGAGCAGATCGACAACCTGCAACGAGTGAAGCAGAAGCTGGAGAAGGAGAAGAGTGAGCTGAAGATGGAGATTGACGACTTGGCCAGTAACATGGAGTCAGTCTCCAAAGCCAAGGTATAGAATTGCAGTAGAACACACTCACAGGGCCAAGGTACGGCACACAGGCTACATCTACCAGCCACATTCTCATAAAATAATCCCTGCTGTGAGGATAAGGTAGAGTCCAGGTGTTCATCTCTTTCCTTCCTTGTGTTTGCTACCTAGGCAAATCTGGAGAAGATGTGCCGCACTCTGGAAGACCAGCTGAGTGAGATCAAAACTAAGGAGGAGCAGAATCAGCGTATGATCAATGACCTCAATACTCAAAGAGCTCGTCTGCAGACAGAATCAGGTGAGACATCTGCATTCCTGAGGTGCAATGCGAGGATCTGCACTCCATGAGGATACCAGGCCACTCCTGATTACATGGGTTTACAGGCAAAAACCGTCATATTATTAATAGTCTAGTTACTCTTTTCACTTTACCCTTCCCAGGTGAATATTCACGCCAGGTGGAGGAAAAGGACGCTCTGATTTCTCAGCTGTCCAGGGGCAAGCAAGGATTTACCCAACAGATTGAGGAACTCAAGAGACATCTGGAGGAAGAAATAAAGGTCTGGAAGTACCCTACTGTCCACAACGTACATCACCCCTAAACGCATCTGGGGAATCCTGTCTTACCCAAGATCGGTTCAATATTCTTTACCCAAACACACGTAGTACTGGATGGAACACCAGTAATGCACATACCCCAACTCATAAGCTAGAGGGGGAAGGACGCGTAATGATTTTGATGCTGGAGGCAGTCGTCCACAAGGCTTTTGTGAGAATCTGGCAATACTCTCTAAGACAGGATTCAGACACATATGTCAAAACATTTACAGAAACAGCAGACTACTGTCCCCAGTGCACCTGTCACTAACACATCCTGGTCTTCCAGAACACGTTGATGAAGGCTTCATCAGCGCCCAGCTTTGCATTTGCCTAATTAGAGTTTCATTCTAATTTCACTGTCAAGAGGCATCTCAGGACAAGTATTCAGGTTACCAACCCCAATGCCCCCACAGGCCAAGAACGCCCTGGCCCACGCCTTGCAGTCTGCTCGCCATGACTGTGACTTGCTCCGGGAACAATATGAGGAGGAGCAGGAAGCCAAGGGGGAGCTGCAGCGTGCCCTGTCCAAGGCCAACAGCGAAGTGGCCCAGTGGAGAACCAAATACGAGACAGATGCTATTCAGCGCACAGAGGAGCTGGAGGAGGCCAAGTACGTGGGAAGTGGGAAGTCGAATGCCTGGAGAAGACTGAGACTGTCAAGGGAAACTGGAAATTGGAGTCTCTGAGAGTGGGTTGGGACAGCAGTGGGACGAAGGCAGGGATATACTGTCTGTGTGGTAAAGCGGAGAGAGGGAGAGAGAGGAAAAGTGTGTGGTGGAAAAAGTGTAGTTTGGAAGGACAAACGTAGCCATTAGGGCTAGAAAGGCTAAGATGAGCCGAATACTCAGTAGGTGCTAGGACACAGAAGTGATAGACCCTTTAGGCTGCACGCAGTCTTGGAACAGAAAAAACACTGTGAAAAGCGCTAGGCTCAAAGCCCCCAAACAGGCCCTCTCATGAACAGTACAAAATTGGCTCCCCTCTAAGCTCTAACCTGGAGCTGTGCTTATCTCCTCCCAGGAAGAAGCTGGCACAGCGCCTGCAGGATGCAGAGGAACACGTCGAAGCTGTCAATGCCAAATGTGCCTCCCTGGAAAAGACAAAGCAGCGGCTGCAGAATGAAGTGGAGGACCTGATGATTGACGTGGAGCGATCAAATGCTGCCTGCGCAGCTCTGGATAAGAAGCAGAAGAACTTTGACAAGGTCTTTTGGGCTCCAGACCTGGGGCTCCTGGGCAGAGCATCCCCTCCTGATTGCCACATCCATGCTGAGGCCCTGTTTCTCTCCAGATCCTGGCAGAATGGAAGCAGAAGTATGAGGAAACGCAGGCTGAGCTGGAAGCCTCCCAGAAGGAGTCTCGCTCTCTCAGCACGGAGCTGTTTAAGATGAAGAATGCCTATGAGGAGTCCTTGGATCACCTGGAAACGCTGAAGCGTGAGAACAAGAACTTGCAGCGTAAGTCCCTGGCCCTCTGCTCCTGGCAGGGCTTTCCCACAAGCTTGTCTATCTACCACACTAGGTGGGTCTGGGCCTTGCAGTGACAAGAAGATGCCTGTCACCTTGGTGCACCAGGGCCATTCCCCATTCGGCACTGTGCCTGACCATGCCACTTTTCACCTTTCCTTGCAGAGGAGATTTCCGACCTCACGGAGCAGATTGCTGAGGGAGGAAAAGCGATTCACGAGCTAGAGAAAGTAAAGAAGCAGATTGAGCAGGAGAAATCTGAAATCCAGGCTGCCTTGGAGGAAGCTGAGGTACATGCCCATTATCATTGTTTTCCAGAGAGGGGTACTGAGGAGCAGTGTGAGAGATAAAAGCTTGGGACTGTCAAGGAAAGTCAAGGCCTCAGTTTC
Organism: Pelecanus crispus; assembly: GCF_030463565.1. NCBI lineage: Eukaryota > Metazoa > Chordata > Aves > Pelecaniformes > Pelecanidae > Pelecanus > Pelecanus crispus. The sequence goes on along the minus strand of NC_134654.1, from coordinate 15,370,621 downwards.
CACATCATCCAGCGCAAAATAGTCCCATTTTTCTGTGTAGGAGGTAGTTTGGAAGAGAACAGCTGTAGGAAAAAATCCTTTTATTGATACAGTGTTTCTCTCTTATTCAGGCCTCCCTAGAACATGAAGAGGGGAAGATCCTGCGCCTCCAGCTTGAGCTCAACCAGGTGAAGTCTGAGATTGACAGGAAGATAGCAGAGAAAGATGAGGAAATTGACCAGCTGAAGAGAAACCACCTCCGAGTTGTGGAGTCCATGCAGAGCACCCTGGACGCTGAGATCAGGAGCAGGAATGAAGCCCTGCGTCTGAAGAAGAAGATGGAGGGAGACCTGAATGAAATGGAGATCCAGCTGAGCCATGCCAACCGCGTGGCTGCAGAGGCACAAAAGAACCTGAGAAACACACAGGCAGTGCTCAAGGTGTGTTAGGCTAAGGACGTGCTTGTAGGTGTCTAGCTTGTCTAATCATTGCATCATAGAACAGTTTGGGTTGAAATGGACCTTCAAAGATCATCTAGTCCAGCCCCTCTGCCGTGGGCAAGGACATCTTTTACTAGATTAGACTGCTGAAGACCCTGTCCAACCTGACCTTGAACACTTCCAATGATGGGGCATCCACAATGTCCTGTCACTGGATACCAGGAAGAAGAGATCGGCACCTCCCTCTTCACTTCCCCTCCTCAGGAAGCTGTAAGAGAGCAATGAGGTCACCCCTCAGCACCCTTCTCTCCAAACCCCGTGTCCTCAGCTGCTCCTCAGAGGACATGCCTCCCAGCCGTTTCAACAGCTTTGTTGCCCTCCTCTAGATGCATTCAAGTACCTTAACAACCTTTTTAAATTGTGGGGCCCAGAACTGCACACAATACTAAAGGTGAGGCCACACCAAAGCTTAATACAACAGGAATTCAGCTCCAGCGGTGCCTTTGCTTTCCTGATCCTATCCCTACACATCCAGGCAGCATCCCTATATTCTTCCCAGGTTACACGTCTTTGGTTCTGCTGCCCACGCTTTTCCTTCTTACACTTCAGTTTGACCAGGACGTCCTTACTCGGCCATGCTGTTCTCCTGCCTTCCTTGCCTGATTGCTTACACATGTGAACTGAGAGCTCTTGCACGCTGAGAAAAATGTTCTTAAAGGGCTGCCAACTCTTTTCTGCTCCTTTATCCCTGAGGGCAGTTTCCCAGGGGGTCCCACCCAGTAATTCCTTAAACAACTGAAAGCCCGCTCTCCAAGTTCAGGGTCTTGACCCTACTCTTCATCTGGCCCATATCCCTCAAGACTGTGAATACCACGAGGGTGTGATCACTGCATCCCAGGCTGCCACCAATCTTGACATCTCTAACTAGTTCTTCTGTGTTGGTAAGCAACAGGTCCGGTAACGCTTCTCCTCTGGTTGGGCTGTCTATCCCCTGGATGAAGACATTGCCCTTGATTCACTCCAGGAGTCTCCTGGACTGCTTACAGCTTGCTATGCTGCTTTTCCAGCAGATGTCAGGGTGACTGAAGTCCCCCAGCAGGATCAGAGCCTGCGAGCGTGATGCTTCCCATAGTTGAAGTAATAACACTTCGTCAACAGGCTCCCCTTGGCCCGGTGGCCTCTGACAAACACCACCCACTAGGTTTTCTTTGTTGGCTTGACCTCTAATCTTTACTCATAAGCTCTCAACCTGGCTCATCACCGTTCTTCAAAGACAGCTCTGGGCAATTGATCCATTTTTTACACAGAGGGCAACCTGCCCACCTCTCCTTCCTTGCCGGTCCCTTCTGAACAGTTTATAGCCGCTGATTGCAGCACTCCAGTCATGTGATTCATCCTACCAGGTTTCAGTGACGGTGATTAGATCACAGCTTTCTAGCTGCATGGTGGCTTCCAACTCCTCCTGTTCGTTACCCATGCTATGTGCATTGGTATAGAGACACTTCAGTTTGGCTGTCGACTGTATTACCTTTTTAGAGGAACAAACCCTAATTCCTTTGGGGCATTTCACAGATGTTTCCTTGTTGCTTCCTAACACATCAGCAGCCCCTGGCTCTTCTCTGTTACTCAAAACTCCATCCCCTTCCCCCACTAAGTCTAGTTTAAAGCTCTGGCCAGCTTGTTGGCAAAGACCCCCTTTCCCTACTTGGTCAGGTGAATCCCATCAGCTCCCAACAGACTGAGCTCCTCAAAGGTAGATCCATGATCATCAGAAGCCAAAACCTTGAATATGGCACCAGCTAGACAGCCAGGTCAACAGCTAGACAACCTGTTCAATATTTTATTCCTTCCTGAACGTCTTCCTCTGACTGGGAGGATAGAGGAGGACACCACCTGTGCTCCAGATCCTTTTAACATTGTTCCGAGGGACATATAGTCTCTTTTGATGCTTATAAGTTGCAATATCGTTAAAGCCTACATGGAATAGTAGGAGCAGATGATAATCTGAGGGTTCACCAGACTTGGCAGCCTCTCAGTGACATCACAAATGCGAGGTCCTTGTAGGTAGCAAACTTCTCTAGAGAAATTGTCTGGATGGTAAATGTGTGTTTTGGTGCCTCTCAGTGGGGAATCTCCAATTACTAATACCTTATGTACCTTTCTGGTAGCACTAGTTCTAATGCAAGTGGGTGGTGGTGGTTGGATCAGCTCTACATGGTTGACTTTTCCTGTCACCATGTCTGTTATGTAGGGGCACTTCAGAGGATGGGAGAAGGTTCTTTCTTCTGCCACAAGCAGGGACAAAGGTCCAGTTTCCTTCATCTTGTAAGTAGCTTGTGTCAGTCAGCTGGAGTTTGAATTCAGGCTTACCTTCCCCTTGCACAGCCTTAAATTTAGGCAGGGCTGTCACTCAGCCTGGGGCAGTGTGCAATACCATGTATCGGTCTCATGCTCACATTCTTAGATAACTGTGCATATACTGACATAATCATTCTGCATATAAATATATACTATATCTAAAAATACACATATTATACTGACATAATAATTATTAGACTGGTGGTAATTGCCATTGTGCAACAGTGTTGTGCCACCTTATAATTTCTCTTTCCTCTCTTAAAGGATACCCAGATACACTTGGACGATGCTCTCAGGACACAGGAGGACCTGAAGGAGCAGGTGGCCATGGTGGAGCGCAGAGCAAACCTGTTGCAGGCTGAAGTTGAGGAGCTACGCGCAGCCCTGGAGCAGACAGAGAGGTCAAGGAAAGTGGCTGAGCAGGAACTGATGGATGCAAGTGAGAGAGTTCAGCTCCTCCACACTCAGGTTAGATTAATGAGATTCAAAATCTCAAGAGCCTTTTTTTTTTTTTTTCCTTTCCAGATTTTTCATCTGTGTAAATTCTTAAATAATCTCTTGTGATGAAAAACTTAACCTGGGCTGGAATTATTACCCTTGTACAAAGAACTGGATTACAGCTAAATGAGTAGGTTTGCATTAACAGGAGTCAGAAGTGCTGCTTAAAATTTTAAGGACTCTCTGCTATCTAGCTGTGTATGACCTGACAAGATGCATAATTTGAAGGAGGATGCTAGTATTAGATATATAGATGATAACTTCAAATTTAACAGTAAATTTCTAAGTAAGTGCTCTGTTTTGGAACTAACTGGACAGTATTTTTTGTTGTTCAACAGAACACCAGCTTGATTAACACCAAGAAGAAGCTGGAAACAGACATTGCCCAAATTCAGAGTGAAATGGAGGATACGATCCAGGAAGCCCGCAATGCTGAAGAGAAGGCCAAGAAGGCCATCACAGATGTGAGTTGGGGGCTCCTTTCACTGCTGATGGTGGATATACTCTCCCCCAAACCGTCTCCAGCCCCAAAACGGCTTTGACCCTTTGCTCTCATCAGGCAGCCATGATGGCAGAAGAGCTGAAGAAGGAGCAGGACACCAGCGCCCACCTGGAGAGGATGAAGAAGAACCTCGACCAGACAGTGAAGGACCTGCAGCACCGTCTGGATGAGGCTGAGCAGTTGGCGCTGAAGGGAGGCAAGAAGCAAATCCAGAAGCTGGAGGCCAGAGTGCGTAGGGCTTTCAGTTGTGCATGAGTGAGCATGTCATGTGAGTAACGACCAGGGGAGCTCCACAGATGGGCTTCTCGTTGCAGGTGCGGGAGCTGGAAGGGGAGGTTGATGCTGAGCAGAAGCGCAGCGCTGAAGCCGTGAAGGGTGTGCGCAAGTACGAGAGGCGGGTGAAGGAGCTGACCTACCAGGTAAGGCAGGAGGCCTCCTTGGGCTGACAGAGTTTTCTCACAGCAAGTCAAATTTTGCACACACCATCCCCAAGGGGAATTGTTAACCTCATGTGGTGGGAAACCAGTAATTCATTCTCTTTCCTGCTTACCAACCACTCCAGTCTGAGGAAGATCGGAAGAATATTCTCAGGCTCCAGGATCTGGTGGACAAGCTGCAAATGAAGGTGAAATCGTACAAGAGACAAGCTGAGGAGGCTGTAAGTATTGCTTGAGAATAGGCAAGCGTTGCTTTCTGTGGGTGTCACACAGGTGCTGAGGAGATGAATATCAGAAATTTTGAAAATGCTGGTGATCAACAATCGAGGGGTTTAGGGTCTTTGTTGTCCAGATAACCCCCCCGATACCTGAGCACCAAACAAGTGGGAGAATAAGTACACAAATGACAAATCCAAGTGACAAAATAGCTCCTGAAGTGAGACACAGTACTGGTGAAGCTCGTCACAGTGGGGTCCTCAATAAGGGGGGATGAGGCGGTCTGTGTGAGGCTTATGTGTAAGCAGTGGTGGGTGGGGGATGGAAGTTTGTGCCTTCCCCCCGGGAAGAGCCGCAGCCCTGCAAGGCCGAGGCGCAGCAGCAGCGAAACGCCCGCCCTGGGCTCCTCACCACCAACTGCCTCTCCCCGCACAGGAGGAGCTGTCCAACGTCAACCTCTCCAAGTTCCGCAAGATCCAGCACGAGCTGGAGGAAGCCGAGGAGCGGGCTGACATTGCAGAGTCGCAGGTCAACAAGCTCCGAGTGAAGAGCCGGGAGTTTCACAGCAAGAAGATAGGAGAGGAAGAGTGAGGACGTCATGAGGCAGCAAAGTGACCTGAGGGAAGCACAAAATGTGAACCCTCTGTCACTTTCCTCTGTAATTAGTCTTTGTAACTATGTCAATGTCTAGAGAATAAAAACCATAGATTCCTTTGCATACACGGCAGAAGCAGTGCTTTTGGTTGTTAGAATTCAATTCTGCAGTTACTTAAGTTTTGGTTGTTTTCAAACAATTGATTTTCAGGCGTAAGCTCCAGAAATCAATTTGTTTTCTGGAGTAAAATCCAGAAACTGTACTACTCCAGCTACTGTGACAGTTACAGCCATCAGAGCAAACAACATTTTTTGCACTACATTACAATGTAGTGCATGTTTCCCAGCAATGGAATTGTAATTTAAAGTTAGAATTATTTTCTATAAGAAGAGAAATTGTAAACCAATGTCTTACAAGGTTTACAAGGATACATATCAAAAGGAACTGGTTTTGATTATCTAAAACTGGAAATGAGAACAACTCTGGGAACATGACAGCATGAAAGAAACCTCCGAGCCTGACACTCTGAGAATATAGGGAAACACTAAACATGGCAGCTCCACACTGCCAACCAGTGCTTCCTGTCTGCCTTTTGCAGCAATTAATGGGTTTTGTTGTAGAAGTGAACTGAATGCTGGGTGGAAAGAAGTAGCCAATAGTAAATGACTTTTCTTTTCATCCCACATGGGGGTAACAATGCAAACAACTAAAATCAGAACATAATGTGTGGGCAGGACAAAAATGAGGAAAAGCTGACCATGAGGAAATGCTTCAAGGCAGAAAAGATGGCTCCTGACCCCAGGCATTCTCATGAATGAGGGGGCTGTGCAGTCTGAGCAGATGGCAAGTCTGGATGCCACTGGTGCCTCCACCCTGAAGCAGAGAGCATTGTACCCACTGGGAGATCACGATGACTCTAACATTAGTGCTTCATTTAGCTGGAATAGGTGTTTAACAGAGGCAACTGCCTAATTACCTGCACAGGAAGCAGCACGGCAGCTTAAAATATGGAACAGCCATTCTGGCAGCACTGGACCATGGTGCATTGTGTAGCTGCTAAGGGCAGATTCTACAAGCAGATGTCAGGAATGGTAAAGGAGACTTGCCTCTCTCTCACTACTGGGACACTTACAGGTCCCTCGAGGTTCCTGGCTAGCTCTACACCACTACATTTCCAGGGAGTACTTCAAGAAGCTGTGAAGTTGCTGGGGAAAGGAGCTGGAACTGTTGGAGGGGAGGTGGGGAGGAGACAACAGGAAGGAAACCTTTTGCACTGACTGCAGTGGTCAGTGTGTTTGCAGCAACAGCACTCAGGATTAGGAGGTCCTCCTCCCAGGCATGCTGAGGCTTACACCCAAGGAAAACTCCCATGTTATACCTAAATATGGAATTACTTCGCTGGGCAGCAGCTAAATATGTTTAAGGAAAAGATGACACCCTGTGTTGACTCTTGTGTCACTGTAAGTGATGCTCTTGAGAGACAGCATCTTTATGTGTGAAGCTGTGAAATCTGCATCAATGCCAGCAATATCTGGGCACCAAAGAAGGGAAACCACCCCTCTCCTCTCTCCCTTCCCACACTATGCTCCCAAGAAATAGGTGGGATTCTTTCTTTCCAGACAAAACCTTTGTTTCCACACCTTGAAAGGAAGCAAAAGGATTTTGTTTGTACTAAAGCACATATTTCTTTAAATGAACAAACAAACGAATGATACCAAATGCAAAAGCTTAGTTCCAAAGTCAGTGTGTTGCAACTGTGGCTCAGTAAAAGCATGGAGAAGTATTTCCAGCTCCGTGGATACCTTTATAAACCTGCTGACTGGCAAATGCCGCAACAACTTTGGGGACCATATTTTGACGCCTAAAATCCCTGTTCCCCTTGGACAATATTACGATGACCATCCTGGCCTGACTGTGGAAGAAGCGTGATGCACTTGAAGCACTTGAAAATGTTAGGGCTCTTCTCTCACCTGTAAGAAATTATGGCTTGAGAATTTGTTCCTAAATGCTCAACCGATGAAAAGTAACATTGCAGGTTCCTTAAATGACAACATCTTGGTCCGATTATCTACTTCAAACTGCATGTGTGGGAAATGGAGACAAGTCCCACACATTGCACTGGGCTGGCCTTGCCACTGGCTATCCTGGAAAGCATGACTGGAGACTTCCCGGAATCAGAGTGGAATATTAATGGGAGGGGTAAGGAAAACTAATTTCTCCTCACTTTGTGATTTGCTGCCTTAGAGGGAGGGCAGGAGTCATTTTGCATTGACACACTATTTCTGGAGTCAGACTGCCTGTGACCTGATAAGTGCTGATGCAAAGGTAACTGATCTTGGGAAAAACACGGGTCCATAATAGACATAAAGGAACATCTCTAGGAGAAGGTTTCAAACAGATGCAGCTGATGATCCCCAGTAAAGCTGCTGTCGCATGTGCACTATGGAGTTATCTGACCTTAAAGAGCTTGGGCATGAAAGAGTGAGGTGTGTCTCTTGAGCACAAAAACATCAGCCCTGTAAGAGCCACTAAGACATGGAGAAAGTATTTCTGACCTGCAGAAAGAAGTTCCTTTACAGACACTTCTTGCCAAGAATGCCAAACTCATCTTTCCAGTTCTCTAGGTATTTAGTGGCCCTGTGTTCAGGCCACAGAAACATTGCCTTGATCAAAAAGTGCATTCCTGCCCAATGACAGAAAAGGAGAGGAACAGAGAAAGAAAGAGAAAAAAAAAGAGAGGGAGAGAGGAAGAAGAAGAAAGAGAATAGGAGAGGTAAAGAATGAGAAAAAGAAAGAAAGGAAGGAAGGAAGGAAGGAAGGAAGGAAGGAAGGAAGGAAGGAAGGAAGGAAGGAAGGAAGGAAGGAAGGAAGGAAGGAAGGAAGGAAGGAAGGAAGGAAGGAAGGAAGGAAGGAAGGAAGGAAAGAAGGAAGGAAGAAAGAAAGGAAGGAAGGAAGGAAGGAAGGAAGGAAGGAAGGAAGAAAGAAAGAAAAAGAAAGAAAGAAAGAAAGAAAGAAAGAAAGAAAGAAAGAAAGAAAGAAAGAAAGAAAGAAAGAAAGAAAGAAAGAAAAGAAACAAACAAACAAACAAACAAAGAAACCAACCAACCAAACAAACAAACAAACATAGACAGAGACAAAAGAGAGGAAGAGAGGAAGAGATTAAGAATTATTAAGAAATAAAGAAAGATTGAGAGAAAAAGATTGAGGAAGGGGAGGGGGAAAGAGACAGGAAGGAAGGAAGGAAGGAAGGAAGGAAGGGAGGGAGGGAGGGAGGGAGGGAGGGAGGGAACAACCAAATTAATGTCATCTAGCTGTTGCTACCTGACCCTGGGCTTAACTCTGCTGTTTTTGATCATCTGTGAGAGCATTTGCTTGTTACAACATCAACCCTCTTCAAGTAGTTGTGTCACAGTGCAGGTAGCTGCTATTCCTACCTGCAGAATCATGGCTTCAGTTGCCAGAGGTGTGATAAGAACACAGGGATGCAGGGAACTCACTTGGGAGTGATTGTAACAGCTGTACCTACACTCCAGAAGGGGGATCCACACTGCTCTTGTGAACGTACTTGTCCATTCACCCATTTCAGTTTATGTTTCCCACCTGTTTTTTTCTGTACCAACATGGAATTCTCTATTAGGGATGCCAGAGCAGGTCTCTAAAAAATGTTTCCTTACCAGGAAACACCTCGTACCAGTCATAGTATAGCACACAAACAGCGTGCAAGAAATGCAAAAAAGATTCCCTCATTTTAATTAAATCTGACCTAATTCTTATTTATTTTTATACGTAAAGTATGTTCTTACCATTGCCACAGTCCAGTACTCAGCTGCATCTTAGCAGAAGGGTAGGGATGAGAAGTTTTGCTCTAGCAGATTAGAGCATTGGCATTTCTTTTCAGCTTGTGTTAACATTCATGGGAGCTCTCATTTTACACAGAGGGCAGCAGAAATGCTGCTGCAGCAGAGGCTGGGTATTCCCTGTCAGAGAGTTAATCAGGGTCTACAGGGTGCACTGATACTTCCAGCATGCCCTCTCATACTGAGAGAGTGGACGACAACAGGACTTGCAAGCTGCAAATCCCATGGGGGACATTTTTTAATAAAATAATCTGATGTATCAGATAATCCCAAGAAGTACAAAACTCAATTTAACTGGAAATGTTAGTATGTCTGTCTGCGTTAACTGTGAGCGTTTTAATGTAGCTTATTACAAAGCAGATATGTCTCTGCATGTCTGAGTGTTTGCTACATTTCTGACAGCTTCAACATTTAACCTTGAAAGTGACAAAATCTATCACTGGAGTGCTCCCATTAACAGCATCATTGGGACAAATCTGTTCCAATGTGAGCAAAGGTTCTAAAAGATGATCCAAATGGTCTCATCTCAAGCATCAATATGTATCTTTGTATTTATATGTCTATTATAAGCATGGAAAGAGTGGTCAAGCATTGGAACAGGCTGCCCAGAGAGGTGATGGAATCACCATCCTTGGAGGTGTTCAAAAGACGTGTAGACGTGGCACTTTGAGACATGGTTTAGTAGGCATGGTGGTGTTGGGTTGATGGTTGGACTGATGATCTTAGAGGTCCTTTCCAACCTTAATGGTTCCTAGTTTTACTTTCATTAAAAAATAATCCAGCCACCAAGCCAGGAAACATGAAATTAATTATTACTTGACCCTTAAATGGTTTAGTGGTGGACTTGTTAGTGTTAGGTTAATGGTTGGACTTGATGATCTTAAAGATCTTTTCCAACCTAAATGACTCTATGATTCTATGATTCTGTGATTCTATTCTCCATGGAAATGTGAGTTCTTTTCTGGAGCCTAGGCGTGTCTTTCACAAGAACCTGTGTTGATCTGACTGGATGAGCAAGTCCACCATAAGCCTACTGGTGGGTGACATCTTGCAGACCATGCTTTTTCTTGTGGTCTGTATGAGTTTGTTAGGAGCTTCACTTAGAAAAGATTCCCCCACTGGGTGATATACTCCTACGTTTGCAGCACTGTTGCTTTGCTCTTGTAAAGAAATGAAAGGCCTTTTGTTATCTTATTTTATACGGCCTTTGTGCATTATAGAAAATTAATGGGTGATGCAACTATAGAATAGCTAAGTTTATGATAATGATGCTTTGTGTTCTCTGATCAACTTCTTCCACAGATAGGTCAACATCACCTTCCTCTGAGAATGTCTGCAGCCCCTGCAATTGCCAAGTGCCACAGTGTGTGGTGGTGATAGCATGCATCCCCTCCTTCCCTGAGTCATATGGAGTTACCAAAACAGGCATTGCCTCTTCAACAAGGCATGATAGGCCAAGGTTGCACATACCTTTCGTTTTTAAGCCACAAGGTTCTAATGAGTTCTTACCACCACTGGTGGCTTGTGGGACTTACATCATCAGGTGAGGTATTGCAGAAAGAGGTGTAAACAGTGGGATAATACACTCCAGAATACCTGTTTGCCACTTCCTACCCCTTCTACCAAAGGCCTTGGTTCCAAGGATGGGAGATGAGTGATAATGCAGTGTATGCAAATATATGACTCAGGCAAGAACAAACCTTACACTACAAAGAACAGTACACTGGAGATGTGCTATTGAAAAGTGCTTACCCTGCCCAGGGTACGTTAAACACTCTTCTTCTTCCTCCAGGACACAGTCTCTTTTGCATCCACACTAAACGCAAACACCTTAATCCCTCCCACACACAACATCAGCCCCTAACATACAGCATACATACATGGTTCCTCCCCTGGAAAGACATAGCATTTGCTTCCCATTCAAACAAAACATCACTGTTCACCAATCACTGACAATATTTAAGGTTAATCACATTCTACCCCTTAGAGTTATCTCAGGGCTGGGAGTTATATTTAGGAAGTCCAAGGCTTAGGCATATGTAGTGAAAGTCTCTTATGAAAAATATAAGTAAACTTTCATGATAACAAAGGCAGTTCCTTTCTGCTGCCAAATCTCTCTGCCTGCCTGTTAGCAAAAAGACAGAAGTTTCCCTACATCCCCTGTTCTGGTTGAACTCCATTCTGGTTCAAATTTACATCAGACTGCCTAAATGATCCTGAATGTCAAGGAATTCTCAGTGAGGTTGGAGAAGATTCTCACACCAGTCATGCCAGCCTCTGTAAATCATGAGAGGATGTTAGTGCTGCCCATTGAAAACTCCTTTTGCTGGAGTGCAGTGCTCCTGTGGGGACCTATTGTGGCCATTACAGTGGCCAGGCTAGAGTTCAACATTCTGTGGGGACAGAAGACAAGGTGGGGAGAACTTTTGTTCTAGTGGAACCATACCTTGAGTTGACACCTGCCCAATGTGAAAGAATCCTCTTTAGAAAGTTACCATTGTTTACTAGGTATTGCATTTCACTTCAGGGGTGAAAAAGCATTTAACCACATTTCCAACGTAATTTTTAAAAAATCTTCAGGAAGAATTTCCAGAGCTGCCTTCTTACACCATGCACACACCATGCATGGGCTGGAGCAAGGCCTAGTAATGACAAGGTCTGGGGAAGGAATGACTGTCCAGAGGGTCAGGGAACGTGCTCTGGCCTTCAGCAAGAGGTAATGTTCTGTAATAGAGTCTGCACTACAAGAAAAAGTGGATGAAAGGCAGTTAGTCAAATGCAGGCCAAGACAGACTAACCTGTCATCTTCCTCAGATAAGATGTCCAACTCTCCAGGCAAAGGAGCTGTGACATTTCTGATCTAGCTGGACTAAAACAGATAGGCTCCGGAACAAAGCCAGCAGGGAAACTGCTGTTAAGGTGGAAAACAGTCAGGTATTAAGCATTGTGAGTTGTTTCCCTACCAGCCAGCCAGCCTGCCAGCTGACCCCCTTCAGCTGGAAGGGCTGCAGGGGCTTTTGCTGCTCAAAATATTCTGACAGTGTCTGAGATAACAAGTGAATGACAAGTGTATTTGGCAAGTTCCTCTGGCTGACCTGTCTGGGAAGGCACAAACTTCACTATTCCTTTTCTGTATTAGCCATGTGTTACTTGCTCAGCACTGACAAGGAGGAAGCTTGATGGAAAGCAAATTGATCAAAATAAAAGGGGGAGAAGCTGACCAAAAAGGTGTATTTGTGATCAGTGTCCAGCCCAATATGCCCTGAGAGAACTATTGGTAAAAACCTTTGGCACAGGGTATCCAGACTTGTTCATTTGGGACATTTCCCAGGTCCACATGAAAAGAACAAGCACTCAAAGGGAAAACCACACTAAAATGTAATTTCCAAGTGAAATTCACATGCATTTGCACACAGAGCTCAGCCTCAGGTGGCAGTGCAGGTAGCAGTAGAGATGGGAAGGCATTTGTTTCAAGACAGTAGAAGATGTAGAAGGTGTGTGCAGGCACCGCTATACATTGCCACACAGCCTCAAACACCAGTGAGGCTCTCAGCCACTGCTAGAGAGACACTACTTTGGGATGGCTTTTGGGTTGATGCAGAGCAATTGCCGTGTCCTGGCATGCCTGTCACAACCAGCCAACATGCTGCAGCAAGGTAGGTAGGTCCCCCTTGGGGTCAGCACCTGGCAAAAAGTCCATGTCATTAAGCGCCTGGAGCCCAGGTGCTGTTGCTCCAGAGCCAGGGCAGGCTCTGGTCCCTGGGCAGGAGGATGCCTCTCTGTTTGCACAGGCAGGCAGGCTGAGTACAGGCAGCATCAGACACATCCACTGCTTGTGGCTCTGGGCAGAGTGTGTACATGGGAGGTGAAACAGTTGATGCCTCCATCCCATGACTGTCGAGCCACAGTCTTGGGTTCTCACTGGCCAATGTGTGACCACAGCATAGCTGGGCCTGCTCACAGCTGAGAAAATCCCATTCGTGGGCTCCTACGGGCAGTGGAGACACACCAGCAGGGCTTTCAGCAAAGCTACTGGAGCCAGGGCTAGCTGGGGCTCTCGTCTGGTCAAGGCAGCTCGTGCCATGCCCAGTGATACTGGCTACAGGCTGCTGTTGATTTAAAATTTGGCAAGTCATCAAGGTGAAGTGCATGAGACAGAGAGCCCAGGCAGGCAACACCCCATAGGATTGCTTTGTAAGGATCTGTCCCATCTGAAAGCAAGTGGGTGGCTTGTCAGTGCCTCTTGGGTACTGGCCATGACCAAGAAGCAAAGGAGCAGCTCCAGAGGAGGGACGCTATGCTAGCACATCATGGAGAGAGGAGAAGATGAATGACTAGGACTGATGGCAGGCTGAGACATGTTCAACTGCCTTTGGGAGTGTTGAGGGGCCAGCAAGTGCCACATCAGACAGAGGCAGGAGTGAGTATGACGGCATGAATATGTGGCAGCTGGGCAGACATGGTCACCCTGCAGCACATTGCCCTCGGTCTGGAGCTGAGCAGCAGTTTGGTGAGCAGCTGCTGTATGGGGTCAGCTGAAGCTCAAGGATGTCTTATCCCTCCTGTAGGTTTGGTTGAAATTGTACAGAGTATTTCTGAGCAGGTATCATCAGGGTTTTATACAGTGCCATTACACCAGCAGTTTCCAAAAGTCATCTGATGCACTCAGCATTGTCCTGTATCTTTGTGAAGCCTGTAGCATTCCTTTGACTTCCACTGATGCTCTGAACTCAGTCTCTCTGCCATTCTTGCTGACGAGCTCTCATCCTACCTCAGAACTGATATAGGAGGATAGTATTTACCCCAGTGTCACACAGCTCACATGGAACAAATATCAAGTTATCATTTCAGCTCTCATTTTAGCCTTCAGTATATACACATTCCAGGAAAAACAGAATTTTGCTTCTAGGAAGATATTTGTGTCTTATTCATGCCAGAATACTCTTCAGATACAGTGATTGTCAATATCCCAGTTCCTGAGAAATAGGAAAAATTACCTACTTTGTTATCCCAGAGATTGCAGTCAGATTAATACCTTAATAAGAATCACACAATTTTTACATGTCCTCATTTCAAGCTGGAGGTAATGTGCCCATGCCTGGGATTCTGAATTTCTTGACATTAACTTGTTCCAGTTTCTTGCAGATATAATCTTATATATCTTATCTTATAATCTATAATCTTATAATCTTGACTTCTCTGAATCTGTAATGGTTATATTTATGAACAATTCCATGCATTTTTGCCCTAAAATAATTACTATTATTACACCTGCAACCTTATTCTTTATGTTTTCCTTTTATCATTTAGAGCAGGAAGCTCAGTTATAGCTCTCCAACAGCTATACCTGCTCTCCTTTTCTCTTCTTTCTTTTTTTTTTATTTAAGACATGTCTGCAGGCCTCAGAGTTGCAGAAATAACTTTGTGAACTGGGTATAAGCAGCTGTAGTGACAATTCCATGATATGATTTCTGGGGCAAGAATTTTGCAAAATTACTTCACCTATGGATCCAATCAGACCTCCACTTCCAGGGTTGGCTGAAAACATTCTTGTGTGCACTGGCCCATCATTGCACCTGTAGTGGTAGAGTCTTTTTTAGAGTTGACAACCTCTGGGTTTTCTGGGAGCTTTAAAACAATAACACAGCTAGATGTAGCTGTATCTCTCCATCTCAGTCACATCTCCATGTTCTTTGCCATGCTGAAACTGTATAACTGTGATTTCCTTTTTTTTTTTTTTTTTTTTCACCGGTTCACAAAACAGAGAACAGAGAACTTTTGCTATGGAATACATTAAGTTTTGCACCAGAGTGGTGTACAACATGTCCTTCTGGTATAAAACTACCCAATTCTAGGAAATGGACAAATTCATAGAATAAAAATTAGTTTTAGATGTAAAATACAAAGACACTGGCACTGGCTCAGAAAGTCTCCAAGCAACAAATCAGAGGGGCTGTGGGAGTACTCACAGCAAGATTACTACACACTTGCTGTGTTCACATATTCTTACTAGCAATCTCCGCTTGGCAAGTGTCAGAGGTGAGATCCTGGGCTAGGAAGAGCTTGATACAGATATTCTTATTCCTTCCCATAATATCAACAACTACTAGGACTCAAATGTGACAGGGGGAGTTTCACGGGGTCAGACAGGCATTCTTGAGACATTTCCACTTACTTCCATGATTCAACTTGCACTAAAATGTGGCCTTTCACTCTCAGAATCTCTTCAATTACCACAGAACATGGGAGAGAAGCAGTTGTGTCTGGCAGAAAGTGAGGCAGCTGCCTGATTTGGCTCTAGGTGGCAACTGGCTCTAATTGGCCCTCTTGTGCAGGGGGGTTGGACCAGATGACCTCCAGGAGTCCCTTCTAACCTCAAGCACTCTGTCATTCTGTAATTCTGTGATCTTCTCAAGAAGGATTTATTTTCAGCATGCCTGAATACCCTCTCCTCCATGGGGAATATCAGGACAGTCTATATCCAGAGATGTCTTTCAATCTGCCTCTTCTTTTTCAGCTGTGCTGTGTTTTGCTTCCAGTGTTGGTGGAGTCCAGCCCTGCAGAGGTGGATGGAAACAACAATGGCAGAAAAATAATGGTTGGCAGGAACCACTTCATTTTTCTTTTTGCTTCAAAGTTTGTTTCATTCATTAGATGCTTCCCATAACAGAGGGCTGATGTACTGTTTGGTCACCCTTTACCTAGGTGCATTTTATAAACATGGTAAGTCATTGCTTCCCCATTACTATCCCACTGTGCTCAATCACATTATACAAGTGTGGAAACACAACAAGCAGTGGTAGTTACACTTCAGTGTAGTAACAGTGCAGACTCCTCTTAAACATTTAACAGAATTTAACTTCTCCATTTAAGAGAATTAAAAGATGAAAGGAAACATTGCTCAAATGAATGCATCAGTTTTAAGTGATAAATGTTTGACTTCTTTTCTTTTTCAGTAGGTTTAGAAAAAAGCCTAAATGTTTGCTGTTTCAGTGGGAACTCTCACAAATGAACCTGACTTGGCCTTTCAACCTCACTTAGCTGCTTAAAGCTAACAATGACAGAGATTTTGTAAACACTGAAACTTTAGCTGAACCTAAAGAAGCAGCTCCTCAATATAAAGTAGGTTGAAATGGCAAATTGCGTCTGCATACAGTGGGAGATCCCACTTCTCTCCAATTCCTCCCCTTCCAGGATTGAACAAAAATGATGAAGAGCAGGGCAAAGAACAGGGAGAACAAAATCTCCTTTTTTTCATCAGAAGTAAGATGTTCCAGTGGCTCAGTAGACTGTCACAATTATCTTAGCAATACCTAAGTTTATCCAATGGGGAGGTAAACAGATTGTGACATATAGTGAGAGATAGTGGCTATGGTAGCCCTATGGTGAACAATCTGACTGAATCTTCCCAGGAGGAGAAGAGAAAGCCATAAACACATTTGTAAGCATAAATAACAGAAAGTTGTAGCCCATAAGAGGCCTTAGGGATTCCTGGACTTTTGCAAAAGACAGGAAAAAGAAAGGACCCTGCACTGGCATAGCACATAACACCAGGGAAGCATGAAACAAAAGAGTAGAGTCACACTTTATGAAGAAAAGGCACATGTTAAGTAGCAGAGAATTCCTTGGGATTGAAATTGCAAGCCAAAGCAGAAAAATGGGGTATAGGGTTAATCTAACCAAAATGGTGACAACTATGACATCCTGAGGGAGAACAAGAGGTTGCAAGGCATGAAACACCACAGCAATGGTAAATTTAACTATTCCTATGTAGACTGGATAAATGTTATATCAGGGTGTGATACAAGCAGTGAATGCTGATGGCAGCATATAGCATTGATAGCTGAAAGGGTGCATTTGGCATGCAGCAGGAAGTGTACCACTCTGCTGGAAATGTTTGTACTTTTTCTATGGTTTTCAAGGGCACACATAAAGGTTTTCCCTTTGCTTGGGGAGAAGCAGTTCCAGGTAACTCGAATGTTGGAACAACAGTAATGGCAACCCATCTTATCCATATTGTTTATTTCAGTTTGCATGACACCATCTGCCAAAACTGTTCAAGCACCAGTTCTCTCTGTCTCTCAGCCTTTCTGAAGCCTCCAAGCCTTCCGTGCAAAACATGAGGAGAATGAAGCTATTGCTCCCTACATCCCTCACTAACAAGATCTAGCCTCTTGTTCCTTATTATCTGGCCCTGAAATGATGGCTGGATGTGGTGCCTAGATGCTAGGAAAGACATATTTATGTTACTTTCTAACCTTGTAGTTCATGCTGAGGAACAAAAATTACATTGACTCCCCTGGGTTATGCAAGATGGTCATGGGCAACAAAGCCAGGCTACTGCAAGAAGTGAAAAACATTGAAATCCCCATGCATTTAGATCAAACTGTGGGCCAAACGGATCTGAAAAATTGCACTTATTCTTTGTAGTTGAAAGCTGAGTGATGTCTGGACCAATGCTGGTGAACACCCCACAGAGAATGTCCAAGTATAGAAAATAAGAAAAAGCTCCAACTGTTTCTTGCCACCTCTGCTGGACTGGACAAGCACCATTCAAATGTCAGTAAGACCACTCATGACTGGCTGAACTGCTCAGCAGCCAAAGCAACCACCATCAAGTATTGTTCCATGAAGAGGGGTCCTATCTAATGTCGGAGGAATAAACAAATGAAATAGTAGAACATGAAACTTAGGCAGTCCAGCCGCAGTGGTATACCCACTTTTCCTCCATCAGGATGCAGCTAAGGAAAACAGGATTGAATGCACTGGAAAACACATCAGATATTCATGAGTACAGCAGGATCCACAGTCTCCTTGAGGACACTTATGTCTGATACTTCTGTTCTTGGCCTGGCACCTCATTTCCCCAAACCGGGCAGTTGTGGAAGGCCACTGAAGGCCACTGAAGGACATATTCAGCTATAGGTCAAGCAAATCTACCATGATCTCTATTTATGGGTATCTTGAATGCTTCTGTCATGAGCAAAATTTGTTATTTCACTATTTACCTACCTGTCATTTATAAATAAGTGCATAACAACACATATTCCAGCACAGCTTCCTGTGGAATTCTACTGAAAATCTTCCTCCACTGTGAAAACCAGTTCTATTAGGCTTTACAATTTTATTTATATCCAGTTTCCTACATTTTAAATGTCATAAATCCTGAGAATAACCTTTCATCTTTTCGCATGATGGCTTCTTTCTTTAACTGATTATGATGAGGGACTTCATTGAAAATGTTTTGACTATCCAGCCTCACAATTTCAAACAGATTTTATTCTCTATGTGCTTGTGTATTCCTTCAAAAAATCCACTTTTATGAGGCATAGATTTCCTCTGTAAGGAAAATGTTCTTCTCTTTTATATCTATCTTTATTTCCATAAAATGAGTTTTTACAGATTTAACCAGCTTGTCAGGTATGAAAACTCACTTTCCTAGAATCATTCACAGAATCACAGGATTACAGAATGGCTGAGGTTGGAAGAGATGTATGGAGGTCATCTGGTCCAACCCCCCTGCTCAGGCAAGGACACCTAGAAGCTGTCCAGGACCATGTCCAGATGACTTTTTAATATCTCTAAGGATGGAGACTCCAGAACCTCTCTGGGCAACCTATTTCAGTGCTTGGTCATCCTCACAGTGAAAAAGTGTTTCCTAAAGTTCTGATGGAGCCTCCTGTGTTTCACTTTGTACCCATTGCCTCTTGTCCCTGTCACTAGGCACCACTGAAAAGATCTTGGCTCCATCTTCTTTACACCCTGCCTCTAGGTATTTATATATTTGATGAGGTCCCCTTGAGCCTTCTCTTCTCCAGGCACCCTCAGTTCCAGCTGTCTCAGCCTTTCCTCATTGGAGAGATGCTCCAGTCTCTTAATCATCTTCACAGTCCTTTGCTGGACTCTCTCCACTATGTCCATGTCTCTCTTGTACTGTGGAGCTCAGAACTGAACAAGTACTCCAGATGTGGCCTCACCAGTGCTGAGCAGAAGATATTGCATCAAGAGAGGCTTTGGAAGGTACCCAATTTATCGTTATAAGTCCGGTCGCGTTCAGTGCACTGAACTATCACGATTATGGATTCACAAATAACGTAGGCACCTTTCATCTAGTCATGCTGCATGAACTATCACGGCCACACTTAAAGCATCTGGTCGCGTTCAATGACCACTATCACGGCTAGACCAATAAATCAAAACAATTTATTAAAGCAACAGAAAAATTGGTGTAGTCGGCAGGATTACCATGGATAAACTGCTGCAAAGATTCAAATGTGCCCCTTCCCAGGCTGGGAAGGAGTGGGCTCAGAAATTTTGGAAGGAGTGGGCTCAGAAATTTTGGAAGGATGAAAAGAAAGTGATAGAACGTATTGAGCAGTGTCAGGTGGCGCAAAGGTTTGGAGTGAAAAAGGGTAAAGGTGTGATTTGTGCAGTGTTAGGAGCTTGTTTATCTTGTGCTCAGCAACAGGCTAAAGAAAACCCTGCTCCCAAACTAGTTTCTGATGTGGAATATACAGCCTTAAAATTGGAAAATGAGGTGTTGAAGTCATCATTGGTTTTTGAGAGGGAGACAGGAAAAATGCTAGGAACCCGAGTTGATAAACTCATGAATAAGAATAATAATCTCAAACCATTGCTGGAAAGGGTTAATTGGCTGTTAGATCGGCCTTCTGCTACGGTTAAGCAGATTCACAGATTGATGCATAGTGCAAGCTCTGAAACTTGGGATGGTGATATTTGGTTTGACAGTGATGATGATGAGGTCGAAGGGACCTCTGACCCTGAGCCTCAGTTGGTTTCTTTACGACCTTTGATTAAAACTGAGACCACTGTTGATGATGATGATGAAGTCCGCACTACTGTGCGAACAATCCCATGGTCACCAGCAAAGCCTGGCGAGTCCACCAAGTCCACGCACAGAATCCTAAATTTAATGGGAGGTTCAAACCTAATAAGGAACGGGGTGAGCTGTGGCGCTGTCATGGTTTAGCCCCAGCCAGCAACTAAGCACCACGCAGCCGCTCGCTCACTCCCCCTACCCCGATGGGATGGGGGAGAGAATCGGAGGAGTAAGAGTGAGAAACACTCCTGGGTTGAGATAAGAACAGTTTAATAATTGAAATAAAGTAAAACAGTAATGATAATAATAACAATATAATACTGATAACAATAATATACAAAGCAAGTGATGCACAATGCAATTGCTCACCACCCGCCGATCAATACCTAGACAGTTCCCAAGCAGCGATCGCTGCTCCCTGGCCACCCCCCCCCAGTTTATATACTGAGCATGACGTCATATGGTACGGAATAGCCCTTTGGTCAGTTTGGATCAACTATTCTGTCTGTGTCCCCTCCCAGTTTCTTGTGCACCTGGCAGAGCATGGGAAGCTGAAGAAGTCCTTGACTAGCATAAGCAGTACTCAGCAACAACTAAAAACATCAGCGTGTTATCAACATTCTTCTCCTACTAAATCCAAAACACAGCACTATGCCTGCTGCTAGGAAGAAAATTAACTCTATCCCAGCCGAAACCAGGACAGGTGCAAAGCCCTAGATTTGGGTATACCCTGACAAATTTTGCGTGGCGTCTCTACAGAGGACCTCCGTACATTGATCCAATCTCTGCGTAAAAGGAATAACCCAGCCTGGGAGAATTGCCCGACTGGAAAACCTCCAACCCATAAAGAAAGTACATCCCCTGCACCAAGCTTGATTGGTGAGGGGCAATCTCAGCAAAAAAACTTCCATCCCTGGGGAGAGCAGTGAGCCACCCTGCCCGGTGGGTATTAGCAATTCAATGGCTCTCGAATGAATACTCTGATCCTATTATTATTATTCCTGTTGGACCCCCAAAAATATTGGTAAATTTTCTCATTGACACCGGGGCCCAAATGTCAGTAATCACAAATGAAACAGCACAAACTCTGGGCATAACACCTGGCTGACTGTCATGGTTTAGCCCCAGCGAGCAACTAAGCACCATGCAGCCGCTACCTAACCCCCCCTACCCCGATGGGATGGGGGAGAGAATCGGAGGAGTAAGAGTGAGAAACACTCCTGGGTTGAGATAAGAACAGTTTAATAATTGAAATAAAGTAAAATAGTTATGGTAATAATAACAATATAATAATGATAATAACAATAATAATATACAAAGCAAATGATGCACAATGCAATTGCTCACCACCCGCCGACCGATACCTAGACAGTTCCCGAGCAGCGATTGCTGCTCCCCGTCCAACCCCGTCCAACCCCCCCCCCCCAGTTTATATACTGAGCATGATGTCATATTGTATGGAATAGCCCTTTGGTCAGTTTGGATCAACTATTCTGTCTGTGTCCCCTCCCAGTTTCTTGTGCACCTGGTAGAGCATGGGAAGCTGAAAAGTCCTTGACTAGCATAAGCAGTACTCAGCAACAACTAAAAACATCAGTGTGTTATCAACATTCTTCTCCTACTAAATCCAAAACACAGCACTATGCCTACTACTAGGAAGAAAATTAACTCTATCCCAGCCAAAACCAGGACACTGACATAGGGTTAAATTCACCGGAATTAATGGTGTGGAAAAGGAATGCGTTACTGCAAAGATTTCACTCTGGTTGCCAGAGGAACAAAGATTAACCAGAGAAGAGGTGTTAGTTGGTGCCTCAAATACTAACATTCTAGGATTTGATATATTACGTGGATGGATGTGGAAACTCCCTGATGGAACTGTGTGGAGTTTCGCGAGAAATGAAAAAGAATCAGGCATAGTGAAATTGAGTCTGTTGCAAACATCCATACCCCTACCCCCCTCTAAAATCACTAATGTTCAGCAATATATGCTGCCAGCAGCAGCACTTATGGGGATTGACGGGGTGGTAATGGATTTAGAAAAAAGAGGCATTATTAAAAGGACTCATTCGCCTTACAATTCCCCAGTGTGGCCAGTAAAAAAACCAACCAGGCAATGGCATTTTACAGTGGATTACCAACAGTTAAATGCCAATACTGCCCCTTTGACTGCCGCAGCCCCAAACCTAGCAGAAATAGTAACACTGATACAAGGAGCTGCCCATCCTTGGATGGCTGCCTTAGATGTTAAAGATATGTTCTTTATGATTCCTTTCCTTGAACAGGATAAAGCAGTTTGCTTTTACATGGAAAGGGATCCAATACACCTTTAACAGGCTGCCGCAAGGATATAAACATTCCCCCACTGTTGCTCGCAATGCTCTGGCTAATATCTTAGCAGAGATTCCTATCTCATCCGATAGTACCGTATATCAGTATGTTGATGACATCTTAATAGGGGGAGAGAGCCAAAACAGTGTAAGAGACGCAATGGAAAGCATTCAGGGAACACCGGTTGACTTGGGACTGGAAATCCCAGACTCAAAGTGCCAGGGACCTGCACAGGAAGTTAAATTCCTGGAAGTCTGGTGGGTTAAAGAAGCCGCTTCTGTTCCTCCGGACACCCTGGAAACAATAGACCATGGACAAAGGCCATCTAGCATAAAGGAATTACAACAAGTCCTGGGCGCTTTAAGTTACTGGCGCAAACATATTCCCAGCTTTGCTATTATTGCACATCCCCTGTACAATTTGTTAAGAAAGGGAAAATCCTGGGAATGGACCGAACACCATACAAGTGCATTAGAATTGTTAATAAAAGAACTGAGGATATTCCAGCAACTTGGTCTTATACATCCAACTGACCCTATCCATGTGGAATGGGGGTTCAGTGAACATGGTTCCCATTGTAACCTGTGGCAAAGGGGGCCAGAGGGACCAGAAAAACCACTGGAATTTAGCTCCCACTCTTTTAATGATACTGAAAGGAGATATTCAGATCTTGAGAAGGGTTTGCTGTCCCTGGTGCGAGCAATGAAACATACAGAACAAATAAGGAGAAAACAGAATATGATCATTCGAGGACCTTTTGGCCTCCTGGATAAAGTCCATAAGGGAACAATACCGCCTGCCGGCATTGCCCAGAAGCCCACAGTTCGTAAGTGGTATGCCTATCTAGAGGGCATTAATGAAATTATGCCAATCACTGAGGGTAACATTAAAATATCTAAACTGCAAAAAGACATAGATAGTACTCTCTTGTTCCAGGCCCCACCAAACAAACCATCCCCAATTCGGGAAGCACCCCCTTTAAAGGAAGGTGGTGATCTTACAGGAGTGTGGTTTACTGATGCATCATCCTATAGGGAGAGCAATAAGTGGAAATACAAAGCTGTAACACTAGAAGTAGCAACAGGAGAAAAATCGATTGAAACAGGTGAAGGTAGTGCACAGGTAGGAGAACTTACAGCAGTCCTATTAGCCGTGCAACAGGGTGCTAGCCACATCTACACTGACTAGTATGCTGTCTTTAAATGAGCTACTGAATGAATAGGTCACTGGGCAGCAAATGATTGGCAGGTGAACAGGATTCCAGTCTGGCAAACCGATAGCTGGAAGCAATTGTTAGAGATAGGAGAGCAGTGGATTCTACATGTTGGATGGGTAAAAGGACATGATCAATCAAATTCTATCTCTGCTCAGTTCAATCAACAGGTAGACAGCCTTACGCGGCTGCGACAGATTGATGTTGTAAATGATAACCAAGAGTGGGAGCATTTACTCAAATGGCTGCATGTTAAGTGTGGTCACACCAGATGGGCCGACTTATATCAGGAAGGGATAGCCCGAGGATGGCCCGTATCAGTTAAACTATGTGAACAAGTAGTAACTGCCTGTTCACAGTGCTGTTTACGACTTAACAAAGACCATCCAAGTAAAGCGCTGCCCCTGCACATTCGGGACAGGAAAACATTGTGGCACTCTTGGCAGATTGATTATATTAGCCCATTGTGACCCTCAGGTGGGAAAAGATGTGTCCTGGTGGGAGTAGAAGTTATATCTGGTCTCACCATGGCTGCTGACTTCACATCAGCTACTGGGGAAAACACTGTAAAAGGCCTTAAAGGATGGTTCAGCACACTTCCCCTGCCAGAATAGATTCAAAGTGATAATGGCTCACACTTTACAGCTACAGTGGTACAAGACTGGGCCAAGGAAGAAGGGATTCGGTGGGTATTTCACACCCCCTACTATCCGCAGGCGAATGGCATTGTGGAACACACCAACGGATTGGTTAAGCATTTTGCAAACACTCATAAACCTGGGTGGCATTTGTGGTTGTATGATGCCATCTACCAGTTAAATAACCGATGGAGCGGAGATGGTTGCACCAAAATGAAAGCCTTCTGTGCATCTGCTTATACAATCACCCCAAGAGTTCATAGTAAACCAGAGGAACCTTCTATAGAATTTTTCTCTGGACAACCTGTACTGGTGAAAATGCCTCAGATTGGAATGGTACCAATGGTATTAACTACCGTCAAAAACCCCTATGCATGGGAAGCTAAAGATTGTTCTGGAAAAATACACCGGATTAGCACCCGGTGGATCTTACCCTCTTTTTAACCCTGCTGATTAAATACAACCGAGCACATTTGTTTCTTTTTGTGTTCACAGGAATTTCAAAGAAGACTCCGACTGAAGTGGATGCCCTGGCATACTGCTGAATCCATTGTATATTATGATTGTTGATTTTGTGAATGCATGAAAATATGATGTGGGGTTTCATTTTGATTCTAATACAACTCCCTTTGATGTGTAGCCAAGAAGACCCAGGATGGCCGTGGTCCCAAGCCCATATTCAATACACTGGAATTATGGGAACATGTGCCACCAAAGAAAATTTAAACATAGCTACTGTAGTTATGCATGGAGCCAAGGTATTCTCAAAGCACAAGTGGGGCTGGGACAGTAGATGGCTTCCACTCCTGAAGGGAAAAGCAGGAGAAAAAATCCAAGTAGGGTGTAGAATGATCAACGGATCAGCCCATGAAAAAGTCACATTCATGATAATATCCAACGCTTCCGGAGATCCAATAACAGAAAAGTCTTGTGCCACTGACAAGTGGGATTGCTGGTACAATTTTACTCTGGTAAAGCCCACTGTTGTGGCTTGTATATGGCAACAACACTGTAAAGGGCCAGGGCTGTCAAAACAACACTGTACAGGGATGTCATTCCAGTTCAAAATAGACATGATTGAACATGATGATCCTTGGAGCCATGCATTGTCACAATATAGTGCAAGCTTTGGAACACTACAAAACAAAAGGAACTTAAACTTATCCACTCTAGTTATACATGGAAATGAGGTATATTCCAGAGATGAGTGGAGTTGGGATAACTCTCTTCAGATGGCTAAACTTCAGGCCATCCCAGGACAGACAATACAAATTGGCTGCCGAGTGACTAATGGATCTACTTACCGTCGGCCGACTGAAATTAAAACAATCTACACTGACTCTTCCAGACCAAAAAATTATAATACCGATTGTTACAAAATAACTGAACTCAATTCGGATTGTTGGTATAATCTCACCTATACCAAACCTATGATTCTGGAAATGTACCGACTCGGCCTCCCATTAGTCTAACTCCTTTCATCTTCAATGCAGGCCCTTACATAATTAAAAATACGGGTCAGCAACAAATGGTGTTTAATCCGTCATACTCCTTCAGACGAGTGGAATTAGCAGTGCAGATTAATATCTCTGCAATTAAACCTACCTGCTCACCATTCCCGAATACATCTTATGCAGGATGGTCAGCATGGTTATGCAAACGGACTCCCATCTCTCCTGAACAATCAAGGAGAGATGTGACTGGTGCCTTAGGAACAGGACTAGGATTCCTAAACAGCATAGATGCTGAAATACTTGCTAATGAATTAGCCACAGTAACCAGTGACTTAAGTGCACTGAAACACCCCTTACAATCTTCTCTTTCAGCTCTAGGAACTAACCAATGGCTCTTATCAGACATGCTGCCTCAGTGGGGAGAGGTAAATAAGAAAGACCACCAGTTGATTGCAGAGGTACTCGGCACTGCCCAAAATAATGTTTCTCTAGCTCTTAGTTGTATCCAAACTCAACTGTGGATGCAATCTATAGTAGTTGCAATAATACGGGAAGGTGAGGAAGGCACCTTGCCCACTGAAATCCGAAAGGTCATTTGGGATAATGCAACTGAATTTGAGAGAAAATTCCAGTCCTTGTGGTATCCAGTTAATTTCACCCATAACCCTACTGATGGCAAAGCCACAGCTTTTTTCTTAACAATACACGATGCTTCGGTATACACCATATACCCAATCATTGCGTTAGGGTTGAATCACAATGGTACCATACTCTATCCTTTAGAGCATAGAGTGTGGGCCCAACGAAATGGAAACAAATGACAATGTCATCTACCTCGACTTTAGCAAAGCTTTTGACACCGTCTCGCATAATATCCCTCTCGGGAAGCTGGCAGCTCACGGCTTAGACAGGCATACTCTTTGCTGGGTAAAGAACTGGTTGGGTGGCCGAGCCCAGAGAGTAGTGATAAATGGTGTTAAGTCCAGTTGGCGGCCGGTCACGAGCGGTGTTCCCCAGGGCTCTGTTTTAGGGCCAGTCTTGTTCAATATCTTTATCAATGATCTGGATGAGGGGATCGAGTGCACCCTCAGTAAGTTTGCAGACGACACCAAATTGGGTGGGAGTGTCGATCTGCTCGAGGGTAGGATGGCCCTGCAGAGGGACCTGGACAGACTGGATCGATGGGCCGTGGCCAACTGTATGAGGTTCAACAAGGCCAAGTGCCGGGTCCTGCACTTCGGTCACAACAACCCCATGCAACGCTACAGGCTTGGGGAGGAGTGGCTGGAAAGCTGCCTGGCCGAAAAGGACCTGGGGGTGTTAGTAGATAGCCGGCTGAACATGAGCCAGCAGTGTGCCCAGGTGGCCAAGAAGGCCAACAGCATCCTGGCTTGTATCAGGAATAGTGTGGCCAGCAGGAGCAGGGAGGTGATTGTCCCCCTGTACTCGGCGCTGGTGAGGCCGCACCTGGAATACTGTGTCCAGTTTTGGGCCCCTCACTACAAGAAAGACATTGAGGTGCTGGAGCGTGTTCAGAGGCGGGCAACGAAGCTGGTGAAGGGTCTGGAGAACAAGTCTTATGAGGAGCGGCTGAGGGAACTGGGGTTGTTTAGCCTGGAAAAGAGGAGGCTGAGGGGAGACCTTATCGCTCTCTACAACTACCTGAAAGGAGGTTGTAGTGAGGTGGGTGTTGGTCTCTTCTCCCAAGTAGCTAGCGATAGGACAAGAGGAAATGGGCTTAAGCTGTGCCAGGGGAGGTTTAGACTGGAAATTAGGAAAAATTTCTTTACGGAAAGGGTGGTCAGGCATTGGAACAGGCTGCCCAGAGAGGTGGTGGAGTCCCCATCCCTGGAGGCGTTTAAAAAACGGGTAGATGTGGCACTTCGGGATATGGTTTAGTCTGGTCTACCCTTGATTAGTCTAGAGTGGGCTTGGTAGTGTAGGTTAATGGTTGGACTGGATGATCTTAAAGGTCTTTTCCAACCTAGATGATTCTATGATTCTATGATTCTATGATTCTATGACAAACTGTTGATGTCAATGCATGCATTGTACGCGAACAGCAAGGATTCATTTGTGAGAGTAATACCATCAAAGCTCAGGACATTTGTCTTGACACTGAACGAAATGTTTGTCATTTTGAAATACAACCCAATGAAGCCCCTGAAACTGTACTAGTATATATTGGGAAAGGATATGTTTGTATGAGAACCCTTTATGATTTTTTATTAGTAGATGACATTAGTGTAGATATGAGCAATTACTCAAATATTTGTGTTTGCAACTTTACTAAAATTGTAGGATGTGACTTCAATTATCAGCTCCTGTTACGTCTTATGAACTGCTATGATCTAACTATACATTATCGATTTACTACCTACTCCTATTGGAATGAATCTCACATTGGTGAGGAAACTGTTGCAACACGATGACCTGGACCAACTGCTAAAACACATCTAAAAAAATGGACACAGAACTCTCATCACTGTTCATCAGGATGCTGAGGAGATATACCATGTTTTGGAAAGAGTGAAGAAAGACGGAGAACACCACTGGTGGGATACTCTATTTGGATGGTCACCAACCACAACAGGAGTTCTAAATAGGATGCTTCACCCTGTAGTCGTTTTACTAATACTTGCTGTATCGTGTCTCATTTTAACCATTGCTTTATATTTTAAGCTTTGGATTATGATGAAACATTTGTCTCATCTAGTATCCCCACAAGATGTGTATATACTTGACGATCCTCACTACAAAAACATGTGATGCACCCAATACATTCCAAATATCGTGAAGCTTGAGTGACTATAGTCATGGGGTGGATTATGTGGAGTAATTGCTGGAGATGACTTAGACATTAAACTTAGATTTACGATTTCAAGAAAAACACAGCATTGAAGAAGCTGCCCAGGTGGTATGCAGCTGGAATTGGAAGTTCCCTGAGCCTGTAATCTTGGATGTCGCAACCCAGGGGAGCCTGGTGTGCTGATTCTAAGAGGAACTGCCCCAGGGATGGAGTGGTGTGGAGACATCACGGCCAAGCCCTGCAATAAGGGAACTCGGAGGGGCACCACGGCACTGGTAAGCTGCATAAGTGATACCCTGAGTCAACAAACTGTCATGATGTTGACAAAATGCTGTCCTTTTGGTAAACTTTGCTCATTATAATATCACTATAATACCAAAACACACCTCCATCCCAAAACCTACCCATCTCCAAGGTGAGACCACTCCTCACTGAGCCTGCGCTCTGAGTTTTTCTGAGCCTATACCTTTAAAACGAAGCGAGAAAACTTTACACCAATTGTAACAAAGTATGTATGACTAGAGTCCCTCAAGCTCCACCTGAAAAGTAAAAAAATAATATAAATTAGCCTAAAGAGAGAGGGGATGTTGGGGAAGATACCACCGTGTACTACTCTGACCTCTGGGATCAGTCGACGGGCTGAGCCTCTCTTCCCCCGCATCAGGATGCCTTTGGGTAAGAATCTAACACTTGGTTATACCAAGTGCCTCCCTGGGAAACTTAGAAACTTCTATAGAGTCACTTTTATGTCTTTTGATGCATCTGTATTATACAAAGCTTTGGTATTTACATGTGCCTTGCAGTCAGTGAATTTATCACCGGTAATCCAAGGAACCTGTGTGTCTGTTGCTTTAATAAATTGCTTTGATTTATTGGTCTAGCCATGATAGTGGTCATTGAACGCGACCAGACGCTTTAAGTGTGGCCATGATAGTTCATGCAGCAAGACTAGACAAAAGGTGCCTACGTTATTTGTGAATCCGTAATCATGATAGTTCAGTGTACTGAACGTGACCGGACTTATAATGATAAATTGGGTACCTTCCAAAGCCTCTCTTGATGCAACAGAAGGGCAGGATCATTTCTCTCAACCTGCTGACAACATTCCTCCTAATGCAGCCTAGGACACTGTCAGCCTTCTTTGCAACAAGGCCACATTATTGGCTCATGTTCAGCTTGGTGTCCACCAGGACCCCCACGTCCTTTTCGGCAAAACTGCTTTTCAGCTGGGTCACCGCTGGAAAATATTGGCACCTGGGGCTGTTCCTCCTCTGCAGGTGGCAGGCTCCTTGTTGAACTGCATAAGGCTCCTGTCAGCCCATTTCTGCAGCCTGTCAAGGTCCCTCTGGATGGCAGCCTGACCCTCTGGCATATCAGCCACTCCTCCCAGTTTTGTGTCACCAGTAAACTTGCTGAGGGTGCACTCTGCCCCATCATCTCGATCATTAATGAAGATGTTAAACAGGACTGGACCTAGTATTGACCCCTAGGGTACACCACGAATTATTGATCTCCAACTAGACTTTGTGCCACTCTTCATCACCCTCTGAGCCTGGTCATTTAGCCAGTTTTCAATCCACCTCATTGTCTGTTCATCCAGCCCACACTTCAACAGATCCTCTACAAGAATCTCATGGGAGAAAGTGTCAAAGGCCTTCCTGAAGTCAAGGCTGACAATATCCACTGCTCTGTTCTCATCTACCAGGCCAGTCATATCACCTTCATCATAGAAGGTGATAAGGTTGATCAAGCATAACTTCTCCTTGGTGAAGCCATGCTGACTACTCCTGAGGATATTCTTGTCCTTCAGGTGCCTAGAAATTATTTCCAGGATTTGTTGCTCCAACACCTTCCCAAGGATCAAGGTGAGGCTGACTGACCTGTATTTCTCTGGGCCCTCCTTCTTGCCCTTCTTGAAGATAGGAGTGACATTTGCTTTCCTCCAGCCTTCAGGCACTTCTGCTAATCGCCATAATTGATCAAAGATTATCAAGAGTGACCTCACAATGACACCAGCCATCTCCCTTGGAACTTGTGGGTGTATCCCTTCAGGGCCCATGGACTTTTTTATGTCCAGTTTGCTTAAGTATTCCCTGACCTGATCCTCTTCCACCAAGGGTATGTCTGCCTTGCTCCAGACTTTCTCCCTGCTCTCTGGGACCTAGAATTCCTGAAGGTCTTGTTAGCAGCATTGAGTACCTCAGCCTTTTCCATGTCCTGTGTCACCAGGGCCCCCGACCCCTTCAGCAATGGGCCCACATTTTCCCTAATCTTTCTTTTGTCACCTATGTACTTACAGAAGCCCTTGCTGTCTTTGACATCTTTGGCCAGATTCAGTCCCTTTTGGGCTTTGGCTTTCCTAATCTCATCCATGCATGCTCAGACAGTGTCTCTGTATTCATCCCAGGTTACCTGTCCTTGCTTTCACCCTCTCTGTGCTGCCTTTTTGTGTCTTGAGTTTTGCCATGAGCTCGTTATTCATCCATGCAGTCCTCCTGGCATTTTCATTACCTGAATTATTACTCCATCCTGACCATGTGCCTCAATAAAGGCAAATGGTAAAATTACCTGTCATTACGCATGGAGTTTCACATATTTGAGTCTTACATATTAGAGCTCTGTCAGCTAAGGATGAAATACTTCCGGCCTTGAAAAAGCATGTCTAGGCATTTCAAGAATGTCCTTGATGACACAAAATTATTTTCAGTGACAAAAGGCAGTCTGAGAAGAGCTGTGAAAGAATTTTGCGATACTTACACTGGGAAAAAAAATCTTGATAAATACAATGTACGTAAGAGAAGAAACCCTAACTATCAAACATAGTGATGGACAATGTTCAGATCTATGGAGGTGCAGTATTAACACTGCATGTCATCAGACCTTGAGAGAGAGAAGGTAGAACTAGAAAATTATAGGGGAGAATGTCAAAGCTAATGAGAACTAAATAATGATTTCCATACAAGGAGAGATAAAATAGATACATGCTATTTGCCTTGTTATGTGGCAAGGGATTATTGATTTTTTCTATTATGGGAAGAACTAGGGATTGACAGGGAAATAAGCACCACTAAAGTAAAGAAAGTATTTTTCAATAAATGAATTTAAACTATAAATCTCATTGCCAGACAGCTCTTTGGATGCCAAAAAGTAAAATTGGTACTAAAGTGATTAAATCAAAGGAACAAAAATCTAGCAAAGGCTCTTGAACACAGTCATGTGTCCTCCTATAGATCTCTAAACTCAAGATTTCCAGAGTATTGGAAGATACACAAATGAATGTTACCTTATATTTATATCCAGAGATGGACTACAACTTAATGAACACTTAGTTTGGTTCAAGGTGGCTATTGTCCCTGATACATTGTGCTATATTATGTTACAACTGAAAGAAGTGAAGCAGAGTAATATTTAATAATCTGATTAAGATAAGCAGTACAGACAGCAGTAAAGTCCACATCTCATATCTAAGGTCTGTAAGTAGAGAGTTCTGTAAAAGGACAGCTGTCATCAGATTTATGGTGGCCTCAGAAAAGGCTAAGGTATGCACCCAGATGTCACCATGCTTGCCCAGTGAATGATTGTCCCTGCTCCCTTAGCTCAGAGTCATGGAGCATATATGGTCTACAGTTATTAGCAGTTACCCTCATCCCTCTAGAGAACATTAGCTGAAATTCCCTCCTTAAGAGTCTTCTCATATTATTTATAGGAGATTTATTCACATAGCTAGTGAGACACCAAAAATTTCTAATTATATCTAGTAACATCACTTTCCAGTTTTCTGTTCGTTCGGTTTGCCAGACAATGCTTTGCCAAAAACAAGGTTTGCCAAAAATACTTTGCCCAAAGACAGAGGAGGCATCTGCAGCATGTGCTGACCAGACTATATAAAAGAGTCCTTGAATCTGTGCTGTCCTGTCTCCAGGGAAAACTTCATGGTAAGTGCATGTCTGTGGCTGGCAGAAAGGGACAGTGTCCCTGCTGTCCTGGTGTACATATCTGTGTCTGCAAGAATTTAATAACTGTAAGATAAAGCATGTTGGTATTTTCACTTTGTGACCTGCCTGTGGAATTCTGTGCAGCACTAATTTAATAAAATTTCTGTTTTATAGCACTGATCGTCTTCCAGCCTGCAAGGCATCTTCTCATATCATAAGAGGTAAGAGACTAATTTACTCACACTTAAGGGACAGACAAAAACGTGGCAGATTTTTGTAGAACAGATTTCTTCGTGGTGACAAAGTTCTGTAAAATTGTGTGGGCAGTTGCTGTATGCCCATATATTCCTGGCCACTGCTTGATTATGGTAAGTACAGCATGTTGATGTTTGGGTAAGCTGCTCATGGCAAGCAAGCTTTCCAAAGTGGCTGTGCTTGAAGCCACTAGCCACTGATATCATGCTAGGAAATGCTTCTTGGGGATTCCTCATGTTTAATTATGGATCAGTGAAGTAAATGATCTGTTCTGGCACAAAGTCCAGATAGATAGAGGCAGCCAACAGAACAGACTATTGCAAAATCTTAAAGGTTTGTAACCAATTATAAGTATTACTGTATATGATACTGGCCAAAAATTTGTATGAAAACACTTTTCAGATTATATTGGAGAGTTATAATCTGTATGTGGTCCTCGTACTAGGAAACTTGGTAAAAATGCAAAAGTCAACTAACCAACTAAACAAACAAAAAAAAAAAGAGTTATACTGGTATTCCTCTGAAACAAAACAGAGTTAAGTGGAGGATCTGCATGCTACTAGGAGTTGTTGAAAATGTTAATATTTGTTTGGCTTATTTAGGTAACTAAAAGTCACGACATGACATCTAAATAAGTTGCCTCTTTGTCTAACTTCCTGGGAACTCAGGTGCTTTCCATTACTGGACATGTGGTATATCCTTGGAAATCCAGTACTGCATTTAGATATCCAGCTTTGATTTGCAAATTCTTGAACTAAGGTTTCTAACTTTGCATATAATTGTTTTCACAAACAATTAGCATGCAAAGAAATAATTGGTGATGCAATATTTTAACTTACCATATTATCTATCCTTATATACCATTTGCTCACATACTACTTCCCAGAGTTAAGTCGCTTGCAACAGATTTCTGCCATTGTCAAGGAAATATCAGTGCAGTTGATTTAAGGTGACAGCTACACTAAAATTTAAGCATGAGATTAAATAGGAAGTTAACTATAACTTATACACTTAAGTTCTTGGACAATGGAACATGGGGAAAAAAAAAAGTCTTATTTTGTTCATACAGAACAGATCTCTGAAATTTCCAATATGACTTTCTTAGATCACTGAAATTTTTCTGTTGTCCACACCAGGATTATTTCTAATGTAGACCTGGGTATAGCTCTCTGTTTAAACCCAGAAACAGATTTGGTTGTATGTCTAAGACACTTAAAGGGCACAATTTGATAAGCAAAGGGGGGCCAGCTAGCACTGACTAGTACAGCTGATAGCAGAGCTAACATTCACAGACCATTTCAACAGCAGGAAAGTGGTTGTACACATCTAACCCCCACTTTTATAATCAGAATCTGTGCTAAAAAATGAGGAGGCTGGAATCCGAGCTTCCTTTAACCTGAGGGGGTTTGGTTTGCCCCACCTCATGCTTTAGGTGATTGCCCTTGCTGCAAGGCTGGAAGGCATTCTTCATCACAGGACCTTTCTTTCTGCCGGAGGAGGTGTGCCACTGTGCAACCAAGAAGGCAGCATTCATCAGTATGGCAGGAGGACAAGCAGGATGGCAGTTGCTGGAAGGGTGTAGTTGTTTAGAATCTGCACTTGGTGTTTCTGGCCCTAAAACTCCCCTTTGAGTGACACAGAGAGAGAAGGTGCACACCTTATTTCAAAGACTGGTGTTACGATGCTGGGCTGCTTTAACAGTTTGTGATGAGAAGCAAACAACTTCATTGAATGATTCAGAGCACCAGTAAAACACATGCACTAGTTAGTCCTCAGACCACCTTTGAGACTCACCTACCTCTATTTTGTGTATAGGCAAGCAAGGCTTTTGATGCGGGCTTTTTTGTTTGGTAACTCCAAGTAGGTGGTGTGAACATCCTCGTCCTTTGGCATGGTTCCTTATTGTGATGGTTCAGTTCTGCTTTGGAACCCACTCCTTAATATTTTCTTGCAGAAGGATACAAAACATTTACAGCATGCTTTTAAAATGTTGCGCTTACAAAATTGCAAGTGCTTTATTGATGTTGCATTCAATCACCATAGCCTTGCAGCATTCCTCCACAAACGCTTTAATTTAAATTTTTCCTGGTGAAGCCTCTAGTCTCCTGGGGCCTATCAATGTCACTGGAAAGAACAACTTTTTGAGGAAGGGTTGGGGGCCTTAGACACAGAATATGAAAAGAATGGAGAAGTTGCCCTGCTCAGCTTGACAAGGCATAACTGACTTAGGCATTTTCCAAAGTTATGTAGATGTCTAGAAATCTAAAGAGAAACACAAATCTTTCAGTTGGCACTTTTCAAAATTTGAATCATGTTATAGAACACATCAGTGCTAGAGGTATTTGTATGTCAAAGACTGTGTTCAGTTTTGGGCCCCTCAGTACAAGAAGGACATTAAGTTGCTGGAGCATGTCCAGAGAAAGGTAATGAAGCTGGTGAAGGGTCTAGAGAATAAGTTGAGGAGTGGCTGAGAGAACTGGGATTGTTTAGTCTGGAGAAGAGGAGGCTGACGGGAGACCTTATGGCTCTCTACAACTACCTGAAAGGAGGTTGTAGTGAGGTAGATGTTGGTCTCTTCTCCCAAGAAGTTAGTGATAGGATGAGAGGAAATGGCCTCAAGTTGCATCAGGGGAGGTTTCAATTTGATATTAGGAAAAATTTCTTCACAGAAAGAGTGTTCAAGCATTGGAACAGGCTGCCCAGAGAGGTGGTGGAGTCACCATCCCTGAAGGTGTTCAAAAGACATGTAGATGTGGCACTCTGGGACATGGTTTAGTAGGCATGGTGGTGTTGGGTTGATGGTTGGACTGATGATCTTAGAGGTCCTTTCCAACCTTAATGATTTCTAGTTTTACTTTCATTAAAAATAATCCAGCCACCAAGCCAGGAAACATGAAATTAATTATTACTTGACCCTTAAATGGTTTAGTGGTGGACTTGTTATTATTAGGTTAATGGTTGGACTTGATGATCTTAAAGGTCTTTTCCAACCTAAACGATTCTACAATTCTATGATATGTCAATGCCAGGAGCTTGGTATTTATCATCACCATTAGCAACTCAAATGATGAATGGAATGCATCCTCAGGAACTGAGTAGATGAGATCAAACCTAGGGACTCATGAATACGCTACAGAGTGATGTTACCCTTAAGGAGGCTCCCAAAAGTCTTCAGTCTGGAACTGACAAGAACCTCATGAATTTTAGTAAAGACAGTGTGAAGTCCTGCATGTAGGAAGGAATAGCCCCATATAACAGGATATGTTGGCTGTTATTTGACTAGAAAACATCGTTGCAGAAAAGAATGATACGTCCTGGTGCGCATGTGTCAGCAGTGTGCCTTTGGGGGAATGAAGGCCAACAGCACATTGTCAGGGACTCATAACAGTGTAGCCAGCCAATAAAGGGAATTGATTTCTCCCCTG
The DNA here is from genome assembly GCF_030463565.1 of Pelecanus crispus. Classification (NCBI taxonomy): domain Eukaryota; kingdom Metazoa; phylum Chordata; class Aves; order Pelecaniformes; family Pelecanidae; genus Pelecanus; species Pelecanus crispus. Next base: position 15,334,839 of record NC_134654.1, on the reverse strand, counting down.
CATTCAGCTCCCACATCTGAGTACTGTGTCCAGTTTGGTGCTGCCTGGTGACAAGAAAGACATTGACATTCTGGAGTGAGTCCAGTGGAGAGCTTCCAACGCAGGTCACAGCAAATGATTTATGAAGAAAGGGTGGGGTTTCTCCACTCTGGACACAAAATTAAAATGTGGTTATCTTATTGCTATCTTCAACAAAAAGTGGGTGGTTATACAGTAGAAAGAGCCAGACTCTTCTGAGATATGCAGAGAGAAAAGGATGAGACACATGTTGCAGAAATAGAAATTTTGATGAAGTATTAGGAAAAAAAACTTCAGCATCAGGGTGGTCAGAGATTAAACAGGGATGCAGAGGGACTGAGAAGTCTCCATTCTTGGTGATAATAAAAACTTCACTGGAAAAAGTTCTGGGGAACTTGATCCAGCATTTGTCCTGCTTTGCACAGGAAGGTGAACCAAAGAACTACCTGAGATTCTTCCCAAATCACACATTCAGTGACACTCTAAGTTTGTCAATAAACTGTGTGGCAACAAAAAATGTTGACTCATGTGGGCAACATATCTGCTCTTCCACAGTGTTCTCTGCCTCTACCCTTCCATAAAGTACAGCCATGTCATCAGACTCTGAGATGGCCATCTTTGGAGAGGCAGCTCCTTACCTCCGAAAGTCAGAAAAGGAGAGAATTGAGGCCCAGAACAAGCCTTTTGATGCCAAGACATCTGTCTTTGTGGTGCATCCTAAGGAATCCTTTGTGAAAGGGACAATCCAGAGCAAAGAATCAGGCAAGGTCACCGTCAAGACTGAAGCTGGAGAGGTGGGTAAAATGCAACATTTACAAGCAGCATTAAATTCCCACTCGGAGATCTTAACTGACATGCATGTACCTTTCTTTCCTCTGACAGACCTTGACTGTGAAGGAAGATCAAATCTTTGCCATGAACCCTCCCAAGTACGATAAAATTGAGGATATGGCCATGATGACCCACCTCCACGAACCCGCTGTGCTGTACAACCTCAAAGAGCGTTATGCAGCCTGGATGATCTACGTAAGTACCAGCAGCAGTCTTCCTTTGGGTAGCTAGGAGGAACTGCTCTGCCAGGATAAGTGGAAACCCATGTGCTGTCTCCCTTCCTTGCAGACCTACTCAGGTCTCTTCTGTGTCACTGTCAACCCCTACAAGTGGCTGCCGGTGTACAACCCGGCAGTGGTGTTGGCCTACCGAGGCAAGAAGCGCCAGGAGGCCCCCCCCCACATCTTCTCCATCTCTGACAATGCCTATCAGTTCATGTTAACTGGTGAGTGGCTCTCAGTTATTCTATCAAAAAGGCATTTTAAAAGTAATCACATAATTTCCCTGATAAATATGCTGATATTTCCTTAACATATCATTAGAGTTTTATTTCAGTCATAGCTTTAATCACTGCTAATTTAAAAGATTTTTTCATGTCAGTATTTCTAAAAAGGAAGTATACTACCACAGATATTTAGTGTGTCTGGAAAAACAATAAGCCAAATGGACTAGGTGGAGTAAGGAATATAATTATGTCTGTAATGAAATAGTGAAAGTGAACAGGGTATGAAATCCATATGTGATGTAAAAATTCTGTCTAACAATGTGAAGTTAATTCATCAAAGGCCTACAGGAAACATCAATATCACAAATGTTCAGATTTGCCTTGATAAAACCATGACATGAAAAAATGAAATAGAATTATATATTGCTGCTAGCTTTGCATCCACCTTTTCATTCTTTTATTTCTCTGTGCTATTGGGTTCAGAACAATTAGCCATGCTCAAGATTCCTTTGTCGTGGGTCCTTACTCTCCTTTTCTCTACTTCTGCTCTAAATACAGTCTGTGCAGCAGAAAAGTAAAACAACAAAACCAGAAACAATTTACTGTATGCAGGAGAAAAAAGACTGTAAAGAGCACTGTAGGGAAGAAACAAATGTCCCTTCAAGGGTTTTCAATGTTCATAGAATCATAGAATGGTTTGGGCTGGAAAAGACCTTTAAAAATTATGTAGTCATTCCCTCTGGCTTTGGGAGGGACATCTTCCACTAGTTTACGTTGCTCAAGCTCTGTCCAACCTGACCTGGAGTACTTCTACTGATAGGGCATCCACAACTTCTCTGGGCAGCCTGTTCCAGTGGCTCACCACCCTCATCATGAAATATTTCTTCTTTATATCCAATCTAAACCTACACTCTTCTAGTTTAAAACTGTTGCCCCTTGTCCTGTCACTACAGGCCTTGGTAAAAAGTCTTTCTCTGTCTTTCTGGTAAGCCCCCTTTATATATTGAAAGGCTGCAATGAGGTGTCCCTGGAGCCTTCTCTTCTCCAGGCTGAACAACCCCAACTCTCTCAGCCATTCTTCATAGGAGAGATGTTCCAGACCTCAGACCATCTTCATGGCCCTCTTCTGGACCTACTCTAACAGGTCCATGTCTTTTTTGCACTGGAGACCCCAGAGCTGGAGGGAGTATTCCAGGAAAAGCATTACTTTGCAAATAATTGAATTTTTAAAAACTCTTACTAATAAGCAAAGGAAAAAGCATGCAGACATTTTGCTTGTCATAACTTACATTTACTGCATTAATTTTCAGTCTTTTTGTGTTCCTCATTTATGAAGTCTATTTATTTCTGCATCTTTCACAGATCGCGAGAACCAGTCAATCCTGATCACGTATGTACATTCCCTGCTCAGGTCCCTGCGGGGCTGCCTGATGCCAGGGGACCTCTTGCCTGACCACACTCCCTCTGCTTCTCTCTTTGGTTTCACAGTGGAGAATCTGGTGCAGGGAAGACTGTGAACACAAAGCGTGTCATCCAGTACTTTGCAACAATTGCAGCTAGTGGGGATAAGAAGAAAGAGGAGCAGTCAGGCAAAATGAAGGCAAATTAATAGACACTGGCTTGAATCAATGCTTTTCTCTGTTCCTGACATGGTTTTTAGAAAGGATAACCAGCAATAATTATTGTCCTGTAGGGAACGCTTGAGGATCAAATCATCAGCGCCAACCCACTGCTGGAGGCCTTTGGAAATGCCAAGACCGTGAGGAATGACAACTCCTCACGCTTTGTAAGTTTTTGATGACAGAATTTGACATTTAGAGGTGAACAAGGATGTCAGAACAGAAACTGTCACTTCGGAAGTGTGATGGTCAGATGATTGTATTCATTAAAATAATATTTTCCTCACATTTTTGTCAGCTAAAAACTATCTAACTAGACTATCTAATTAGCAAAGTAAAAAAGTGTAGTACAGCAAACAAATATATACAAAGGGGGATCATTTAAATCTGTATAAATATCTATATTATTTAATATTTATAAAAAATATATATATACACATACTCCTGGCATCTGTCGTACAGACTGTAGATACAAATTTGTGTAAATTGATATAATGCAGAATGAAGGGAGGGAGGGAGAAATGGAGGGAGGGACGGACGGACGGACAAAAAGGCAGACACACAGGATGGAAATTGCCTGCACCAGATCAGCAAAAATATGAATCTCTGATTTTTTAGACACAGAACCGGGCAGGTCTATTAATCTGACTTCAGACCTTGATACAAGTTGTCTGGGAAGGGATAGGGACAAAACTGTATTCAAGATTTCCTATCAGAAACTAAACTACCCTATGACATGTCCTTTTGATCATTTAAATGCAAAAAACAATTGGTAAATGTTATTATATAAGCTGTGAATGTCCTTGAGAAATCACACCAGCAGTGCACAGCCTCAGCCTAAAGTTCTATGTTCTGGGTGTGTTGCCCCTATCCCCACCACTCAGAAAATAACAGCTGCCTTCCACTTTTCTGCAAGATCCAAAAAGATCATTTAACATTTACACCACCAAAATCCACCTTCACAGCATCCTATCTGATTAAAAATAAGTGACTGCATCTTGGCTTTCTCTATACCCATCTGTTTGAATTGAGCCATAAATGACCTAATAAAAGGCTTGCTTAGTGGTTTTGTTGTTCCTTTGCATTCAGGGTTACCCACTACATAGCAATAGCTCAGCTCAGATCTTTATCTTAGTATTGCCATAGATGTAGAGATACATCTCTATAGAGAGATATAGACAGGTTCCTGTGTGGGTTTTTTGTTGTTGTTTTTCTTTTTTTAAGAAAAATAAGAAAAAATCAAAACAACTTCTAAGTTTAACTTCTGTCTTCTATGGAGAATGTAAGGTTACATACTTACAGTCTTAGTGAAGTGTCAAAATGCCATTTTTCTTTCCCTTCTAAAGGGCAAATTCATTCGAATCCACTTCGGAGCCACAGGCAAACTGGCTTCTGCTGACATTGAAACATGTAAGAGACCTCCTGACTTGATCACGTTCCTTCCTCCCTTTCCACTTCAGTGTACTTTCTCAGGCCTAACTCTGCCCTACCATCCTTGCTAGATCTGCTTGAGAAGTCCAGAGTCACTTTCCAGCTCAAGGCAGAAAGAAGCTACCACATATTCTATCAGATCATGTCCAACAAAAAGCCAGAGCTAATTGGTAGGAAGTATTATAAATTGTTTGATGGAATCTGAGCGTGTTTAACATTTATCTTCATTCTTATGCCCAGATATGTCTTATTCCTCTTTACAGACATGCTCCTCATTACCACCAACCCATATGACTACCAATTTGTGAGTCAAGGTGAGATCAGTGTTGCCAGCATTAATGACCAGGAGGAGCTGATAGCTACAGATGTAAGTGACATGGAGCATATTGGTATAGTGAAAGTTCCATGTAACGGCCTAGAGGTTCATTTGACTCATTCTGTTGCCAGAGTGCCATTGACATCCTGGGTTTCACTTCTGATGAGAAAACAGCCATTTACAAGCTGACAGGAGCAGTCATGCACTATGGGAACTTGAAGTTCAAGCAGAAGCAGCGTGAGGAACAGGCAGAGCCAGATGGCACAGAAGGTATTAACAAAATCTAGAACGCTGTCATTGGGAATAACAGAAACAGTTCCATAGGCAGTTGGCATTCAGATATCTTGCTCCAATTTACTTTCATAAAGACATAAATCTCAGCTTCCATAATACTTATGCTTCTAAATTTCCCTTCAAGCTATGACAAGATTGCAGTGCTGAAACCTACAGCTACCTCTTCGATGACATCCACTTTCAATGATCACTTCTCTGTCACTGTCTCCCTCTCTCTTTGTGTATAGTTGCTGACAAAGCTGCCTATTTGATGGGTCTGAACTCAGCTGACCTGCTCAAGGCCCTCTGCTACCCCCGAGTCAAGGTTGGGAATGAATATGTGACCAAGGGTCAAACCGTGCAGCAGGTAACAAACAGCTGGTGACTGAGAACCTCTGGCTTGTGTCTCTTATTATTTGCTCCAGATATTGTTTTTCTTCTGCTGCATTCTTCTTTGTTTTAGGTGAACAATTCAGTGGGTGCTCTTGCAAAGGCTGTCTATGAGAAGATGTTTCTGTGGATGGTTGTTCGCATCAACCAACAGCTGGATACGAAGCAGCCCAGACAGTACTTCATTGGTGTCCTGGACATTGCTGGCTTCGAGATCTTTGATGCAAGTACCACAGAAATCATATAAAATCTTGAAAAAACAATTAGGGCTCAAGAGAAACCGGAGAACTATGGTTAGTTTTTTTAAAAACATTCCATTAACTTCCAATTTCAAATTAAGTTTTGCATTTTTTTAAAAAAGTTTATTTTTTATTTTCTAGAAATGCTTTCCTTCCTTTTATACATCATTACGTTTTCTCCAGCACAATCCATGAGCTTCAATGGATCTGTATGTAATAGCTTTGTGTGATACACAAAGAAGCAGCAGCTGCCTTTTACATTATTAGCACAAATGTTGTAAGTTTTCAATTATTTTAGCTTAGTATTAAAAAAATCCATTGACAAATAGCACATAAATACTGAAGATACAATATCACAGAATGTAGGAACAGAAAGGTAGACTTAAGTCCCACACAAAATTGTGCCAAGGCTTTGGAAAAAGACAGCTATATATATCCTTTACTTCTGAAGAGCCAAAGCATTGGCTGCCTTTAGTGCAGACAGAGAAGTTTGATAGACATTTGGGGAAGGTACCTGAGTCCAAACCAGGACTGGTAAACACTGACAATGTCTATTTTTTTTTCTAAGGGCAATGGGATAATTTACATTATACAAGAGAAAAGAGTGATGTAAATTGCACCTTGATAGGTATAAGACTACCAAATCATTTCAGAATTTGATTTAAAAATAAATTATATATGTAAACATCATTCAGGTAGCAAAGAGCAAAAAAGCCTACAACCTCTTTAAAAATAGTTAATGGGTTGTTTTAACATTTAAAAAATCTTCATTTTAACTGGGCATCCCTGCATAGGATTCTGAGTGCACAGGAGAAAGCTATACAGGCTTCCATTTCATCTTGAGAATGAATAAATCTTGTCTTTGCACTGAGCAGTTCAACAGCCTGGAGCAGCTGTGCATCAACTTCACCAATGAGAAACTGCAACAGTTCTTCAACCACCACATGTTTGTGCTGGAGCAGGAGGAGTACAAGAAGGAGGGAATTGAATGGACATTCATTGACTTTGGGATGGATCTGGCTGCCTGCATTGAGCTCATTGAAAAAGTATGTTCATTACATTTAACACTTTGTTATTTCTTCTTTGTGACAGGATTTTAGGATTTTTCTTCAGCCTTATTTTTTCTTGCCATAATGCTTCACAAACCTACCTATTATTATCCATTTAATTTCCTGGTTATTTATATTCAAAAAGTACCTTTTCATTTCAAATATCATATGTATTGAGAAAGAAATTTCTAACTACCTTTGTGATTAGGCTACAAATGAGGCACCTTTAGGTTATCCATTAACTATATTAGTATGCATTTTTTAAAAAATTAGCTGTAATTTTGCTTGTTTGGTAATACAAGAATTAATGTGATCACACATAATTTCATGGCAGGGATTCTCTGTAGGTGTGTTTTCTAGTCTATAAAGATGAAAGATCTCTTCAGAAACACAGACACAATTTTCAGTGTTATGATTATGATTTCAATATTAATACTGTGATTTCTGAAACACAATTTCTAAGTAAAATCATAGGTCTATATAGAAAAAAGTTACTGGATGAACAGGGATGAATAAAACCATCACGATGGGCTGACACTGTTTTGTGTAACATCCTCTTGTACAGGAATGGAAAAACAGATATCTCATGAAAAATAAGATTTCAGGATGTAGCTGAAAAATCTGTAGATCTGTTGAACAAAGGTCGATGTTAGTAAGACACTTTCATCTACATAAATTTACCTTGGGAAAGTATTAATGCAAAAAATAAAAATCTCCTTTTGATTCATCAGAGTTTCCAAATAATTTAGAAAACTTTGTATGATTATTGTGACACTATCAGTTCTAAAATGCATGTTTCAGACACAAATTCGTATTTTGTCTAGAACTGCATGTGCAAAACTTAACAAAGATTTGATCCATTTTTGATCCAAAAATTTAATCCGTTTCTCAGTTTCCTGTGCCTTACTGCAGTCTCTTTCTGAAGGCAGATCTGTATTTTATTGCTGTTATTTTTTGCTGCTTCTTCCAGCCCATGGGTATCTTCTCCATCCTGGAAGAGGAGTGCATGTTCCCCAAGGCAACTGACACCTCTTTCAAGAACAAGCTCTATGACCAGCATCTGGGCAAGTCCAACAACTTCCAGAAGCCCAAGCCTGGCAAAGGCAAGGCTGAGGCCCACTTCTCCCTGGTGCACTACGCTGGTACAGTGGACTACAATATCACTGGCTGGCTTGAAAAGAACAAGGACCCTCTAAATGAAACTGTCATTGGGCTGTATCAGAAATCATCTGTGAAGACACTGGCATTACTTTTTGCCTCTGCTGGTGGAGAGGCAGGTCAGTTCTCTGACATGTCATCCCTTTGCATAATGTACAGTGGTTCTTCAAAACTGTGGAATCATGAATGGGCCCCAAAGCCATAAATGTTTCATTATCTTCCCTTTATCAGAGGCTAGTGGTGGTGGTGGCAGCAAGAAAGGTGGCAAGAAGAAGGGTTCTTCCTTCCAGACGGTCTCAGCTCTTTTCCGGGTAACTAAATACTTTATAATTTCATCTATGCAAATTACAATTAAACTGCACTTTCAACTGGCTCAACCACAGTAAAAAAACCAACCTAACAACTTTTGATCGTATCATCATTAAAAAAACCTAAACCAACCTTATGGAATGAAAAATGATACTGTAAAGTCCTAAACTTACACTTAAAATAAACATGAATTTTCTGACAAAACTATGAAGTACCCACCCCCTAACTCTCATTCAGTTGATGGCAACTTTTTTTCTTATCCTAAAAGGTGATGTTCAATGTTCATAATCAAAGGGGATATAGCTATTGGTTGAGGTATTATCAGTTGATAATTTTCAGCCCAGTGCATCTCAATTGATAGGCCTAGGTTCAAAGAACCTACGAGTTAGTTTTCCCATATTTCATATAAACACACACTAAATCATGGTCCCACAGGAGAATCTAAACAAGCTGATGACCAATCTACGGAGCACTCACCCCCATTTTGTCCGTTGCATCATCCCAAATGAAACAAAAACACCTGGTAAGACGCTCAGGCAGAAAGAAAACTTCCTCTGATACAGCCATTCCCCTCTACAGTGGAAACTGGTATTCATTTATGCTCTGCATTGCTAGGAGCCATGGAGCATGAACTGGTACTTCACCAGCTGCGGTGTAACGGTGTGCTGGAAGGCATCAGAATTTGCAGGAAGGGATTCCCCAGCAGAGTTCTCTATGCAGACTTCAAACAGAGGTCCGTTTCCTTTCTGCTCTCCATTCTGTCTTCACTGCATAAGTTATACATCATAACTATTTTAACATTTCTGGTTGTTTTTTAATGCCAACTCTATCTCATCATAACTGAAAGAAGGGGAAAAAGCTGAAATGTACAACTAAAAGCAACATGTATGGCTAGCAAAAGAGAAATTGTTGAGAAATGAAGAGATAAGTCAGGTGTCCTCACTGATTGCTATTCAGCACACAACTCTGTGTGTCATGTCTCGGAATGCCAGTGTCTCTGAATATGGAAGTACAATAGCTTGTACTATTGTACTATTGTACTACTTGTAGTACAAGAGCTACAAGATTACAAGCCAATGCTCACAAGATTAAAAAATGCAGATGTGGCTACAATACTTTCTCAGACAAAAATTACAAACTCAGATAGAGTGCTTTGGCCATTGCATCAGCCGCAAGTTTCAGGGGAAGGTGCTTTCCTCCTATATGCATAGTGGCAATGTTCCTCTCTAGCAATTTTCTACGGCATAGTTTAAGTGAAAAAGGTATTGGGCTGAAATGGCTGGAGATAAGTGTCCTCTTTTCATCTACGACTGATCACCTAAAGACAGTAAAAGTTTCCTTAATTTTGTTATCAGATTAGGACTTCATTAGAACTGTATCTTCAAACAAGGGATGGAATTCCAACTTCCTCAGCCTGATCCTGCTGCAAAGGTTGCCCTTAATTTCAATAAACAGTATAACCTTATGACTTGAGATTACCTTAACTCATATTTCCTCTCATTTCACAGATACAAGGTGCTTAATGCCAGTGCTATCCCAGAGGGACAGTTCATTGATAGCAAGAAGGCTTCTGAGAAGCTTCTTGGGTCAATTGATGTCGACCACACCCAGTACAAATTTGGCCACACCAAGGTACAAACCCTCCTTGACTCACTCACTGTGTGCCTCTGCTTTGCTCTACCTGACAGTGATGTGTGGAAACATTCCCTTTCTCAAGGTGTTCTTCAAAGCTGGGCTGCTGGGACTCCTGGAGGAGATGAGGGATGAGAAACTGGCACAGCTCATCACTCGCACACAGGCCAGGTGCAGGGGCTTCCTGATGAGAGTGGAGTACCAGAGAATGGTGGAGAGGAGGTAGACATTCTTCATCTTCAGTTAAATTACTGTACTTGGGGGAAAGTGTTGGCACTCATCATACTGAAAATATGCAATTTACATTTTAATTATGCTTCAGGGAATCCATCTTCTGCATCCAGTACAACGTTCGTGCATTCATGAACGTCAAGCACTGGCCCTGGATGAAGCTGTTCTTCAAGATCAAGCCCTTGCTGAAGAGTGCAGAATCTGAGAAGGAGATGGCCAACATGAAGGGGGAGTTTGAGAAAACCAAGGAAGATCTTGCAAAGTCTGAGGCAAAGAGGAAGGAGCTGGAGGAGAAAATGGTTTCTTTGCTGCAGGAGAAAAATGACCTGCAGCTCCAAGTGCAGGCTGTGAGTATTATTAGTATATTTCTTCTAGGGGAAAATAAGTAAGGTCTAAATTCTGTCTCATAGTATGGAACTCTCACACTGCACACTAAATTTCCTTAGAAAATGTTTTAATCTGAATCACTAAAGGTAAAATTCAGACCAGTCACTGTCAACATTATAATATGAGGTTCTAACCTGGGAATGACTTTTTAAGTCTCTGTGCCTATAGGTATGTTGCTCCCTGCAAGCTCACAATATAAGGTCCAGCTGTAGTCACTAGAGATTTCATATATACAGTTAACAGAGTCTGGAGAGCAATTCAGCTGACTGCTCACTCTGGTTTTAATCAGTTGCCTAAGTAAAAGAGCCTTATGTTGTTTCTTATGATACATGGTACCTCACCTGTCCTCCTGCAGCTACTATTCCAGGAAGACACAAATACCCTCTACATTCTAACTGTCAGCCCCATGTGTGTCTCCAATGTCCTTTGGAAGGTCAAAAGATTTGGCAATATTTACACAATGCTCTTGTGTCTTTAAGTGTCTACTCCAAAGCTTCAAAATAAAGTCAGATTCAAATGGAAACCACTAATTGCATCTAGATTATGTACCAATTTATCTGGAACAAAGAAGACGAATTCTAACTAAGTCTTGGAAAGAAAAGCTTTTAGAGAGATAAAACAAAAAGATCTGTGCACAATGGTATTCAGATACTAACTTTCAGGGACAGTAATCAAAATCCTTAGGAAAAAAAAAAAATTATATATTTAGATACCTTCTCTATAAATACAACAAGAAAGAATACTTGGTGAGAGGAAAAAAAAAAAAAAACCCACAAAAACCAAACAGAAAAACCCCCAAAAAACCAGAACAAAAACCGACTCTGATTTAAAAGAGGCAATGCAAAAATAATTTCCCACAAGATAATACAAAATAATAATTCCATGTTGCTTGGAAAGGAAAAGGAAATACCCTTTTTCTACTCAGCTTTTGCTAAAACTTGGGATTAGCAAACAAAAATATGTTTCTCTAACAGGAGGCTGATGCTTTAGCTGATGCTGAGGAAAGATGTGATCAGCTCATCAAAACCAAAATCCAGCTGGAAGCCAAAATTAAGGAGGTGACTGAAAGGGCTGAGGACGAGGAGGAAATTAATGCTGAGCTGACAGCCAAGAAGAGGAAACTGGAGGATGAATGTTCAGAGCTCAAGAAAGATATTGATGACCTGGAGTTAACGCTGGCCAAGGTTGAGAAGGAAAAACACGCCACCGAAAACAAGGTATAAGGCACAAGCTGTCACTCGCGCTCCAGAAAGGAGCACTGTGCTGTTACAGGACTTCGGTATCTACTTCCTTTACTTACATTTGCTCCCTTCTTCTGCAAGGTGAAGAACCTCACAGAGGAGATGGCAGCCCTGGACGAGACCATTGCCAAGCTGACAAAAGAGAAGAAAGCCCTCCAAGAGGCCCACCAGCAGACACTGGATGACCTGCAGGCAGAAGAGGACAAAGTCAATACTCTGACCAAAGCTAAGACCAAGCTGGAGCAGCAAGTGGACGATGTAAGCACATGTATAGCTAAATGAAACGGAAAACTTTGTAGAGGAAAGCGTAGGCAGCAGAGCACTGATGGCTTTGTTCTTTTTAGCTGGAAGGGTCCCTGGAGCAAGAGAAGAAACTGCGCATGGACCTTGAGAGAGCTAAGAGGAAACTCGAAGGAGACCTGAAGCTGGCAAATGACAGCATAATGGACTTGGAAAATGATAAGCAGCAGCTGGATGAGAAACTGAAGAAGTAAGTGTGGCTGTGGGGCACCTGAGTGCTGGGCTGGCGCACTTGGGTGGTTGTGTTCAGGCACTAACACGGTTTGCTTTGTGCAAAGGAAAGACTTTGAAATCAGCCAGATCCAGAGCAAAATCGAGGATGAGCAAGCCCTGGGCATGCAATTGCAGAAGAAGATCAAGGAGCTGCAGGCAAGTCTGTGTTCCTTCCCCTCTCCCACCCAGTCTCAGGTCAGGTAGGAGGAGGCCATGGGTGTGAAGGGTCCCTAAATGTTCCCCAGGCTCGCATTGAGGAACTGGAAGAGGAAATTGAGGCTGAACGTGCCTCTCGGGCAAAAGCAGAGAAGCATCGGGCTGACCTCTCGAGGGAGCTAGAGGAGATCAGCGAGCGCCTGGAAGAAGCAGGAGGGGCTACCACAGCTCAGATCGAGATGAACAAGAAGCGTGAGGCAGAATTCCAGAAGATGCGCCGCGACCTCGAAGAGGCCACGCTGCAGCACGAAGCCACGGCTGCCGCCCTGCGGAAAAAGCATGCGGACAGCACAGCTGAGCTCGGGGAGCAGATCGACAACCTGCAACGAGTGAAGCAGAAGCTGGAGAAGGAGAAGAGTGAGCTGAAGATGGAGATTGACGACTTGGCCAGTAACATGGAGTCAGTCTCCAAAGCCAAGGTATAGAATTGCAGTAGAACACACTCACAGGGCCAAGGTACGGCACACAGGCTACATCTACCAGCCACATTCTCATAAAATAATCCCTGCTGTGAGGATAAGGTAGAGTCCAGGTGTTCATCTCTTTCCTTCCTTGTGTTTGCTACCTAGGCAAATCTGGAGAAGATGTGCCGCACTCTGGAAGACCAGCTGAGTGAGATCAAAACTAAGGAGGAGCAGAATCAGCGTATGATCAATGACCTCAATACTCAAAGAGCTCGTCTGCAGACAGAATCAGGTGAGACATCTGCATTCCTGAGGTGCAATGCGAGGATCTGCACTCCATGAGGATACCAGGCCACTCCTGATTACATGGGTTTACAGGCAAAAACCGTCATATTATTAATAGTCTAGTTACTCTTTTCACTTTACCCTTCCCAGGTGAATATTCACGCCAGGTGGAGGAAAAGGACGCTCTGATTTCTCAGCTGTCCAGGGGCAAGCAAGGATTTACCCAACAGATTGAGGAACTCAAGAGACATCTGGAGGAAGAAATAAAGGTCTGGAAGTACCCTACTGTCCACAACGTACATCACCCCTAAACGCATCTGGGGAATCCTGTCTTACCCAAGATCGGTTCAATATTCTTTACCCAAACACACGTAGTACTGGATGGAACACCAGTAATGCACATACCCCAACTCATAAGCTAGAGGGGGAAGGACGCGTAATGATTTTGATGCTGGAGGCAGTCGTCCACAAGGCTTTTGTGAGAATCTGGCAATACTCTCTAAGACAGGATTCAGACACATATGTCAAAACATTTACAGAAACAGCAGACTACTGTCCCCAGTGCACCTGTCACTAACACATCCTGGTCTTCCAGAACACGTTGATGAAGGCTTCATCAGCGCCCAGCTTTGCATTTGCCTAATTAGAGTTTCATTCTAATTTCACTGTCAAGAGGCATCTCAGGACAAGTATTCAGGTTACCAACCCCAATGCCCCCACAGGCCAAGAACGCCCTGGCCCACGCCTTGCAGTCTGCTCGCCATGACTGTGACTTGCTCCGGGAACAATATGAGGAGGAGCAGGAAGCCAAGGGGGAGCTGCAGCGTGCCCTGTCCAAGGCCAACAGCGAAGTGGCCCAGTGGAGAACCAAATACGAGACAGATGCTATTCAGCGCACAGAGGAGCTGGAGGAGGCCAAGTACGTGGGAAGTGGGAAGTCGAATGCCTGGAGAAGACTGAGACTGTCAAGGGAAACTGGAAATTGGAGTCTCTGAGAGTGGGTTGGGACAGCAGTGGGACGAAGGCAGGGATATACTGTCTGTGTGGTAAAGCGGAGAGAGGGAGAGAGAGGAAAAGTGTGTGGTGGAAAAAGTGTAGTTTGGAAGGACAAACGTAGCCATTAGGGCTAGAAAGGCTAAGATGAGCCGAATACTCAGTAGGTGCTAGGACACAGAAGTGATAGACCCTTTAGGCTGCACGCAGTCTTGGAACAGAAAAAACACTGTGAAAAGCGCTAGGCTCAAAGCCCCCAAACAGGCCCTCTCATGAACAGTACAAAATTGGCTCCCCTCTAAGCTCTAACCTGGAGCTGTGCTTATCTCCTCCCAGGAAGAAGCTGGCACAGCGCCTGCAGGATGCAGAGGAACACGTCGAAGCTGTCAATGCCAAATGTGCCTCCCTGGAAAAGACAAAGCAGCGGCTGCAGAATGAAGTGGAGGACCTGATGATTGACGTGGAGCGATCAAATGCTGCCTGCGCAGCTCTGGATAAGAAGCAGAAGAACTTTGACAAGGTCTTTTGGGCTCCAGACCTGGGGCTCCTGGGCAGAGCATCCCCTCCTGATTGCCACATCCATGCTGAGGCCCTGTTTCTCTCCAGATCCTGGCAGAATGGAAGCAGAAGTATGAGGAAACGCAGGCTGAGCTGGAAGCCTCCCAGAAGGAGTCTCGCTCTCTCAGCACGGAGCTGTTTAAGATGAAGAATGCCTATGAGGAGTCCTTGGATCACCTGGAAACGCTGAAGCGTGAGAACAAGAACTTGCAGCGTAAGTCCCTGGCCCTCTGCTCCTGGCAGGGCTTTCCCACAAGCTTGTCTATCTACCACACTAGGTGGGTCTGGGCCTTGCAGTGACAAGAAGATGCCTGTCACCTTGGTGCACCAGGGCCATTCCCCATTCGGCACTGTGCCTGACCATGCCACTTTTCACCTTTCCTTGCAGAGGAGATTTCCGACCTCACGGAGCAGATTGCTGAGGGAGGAAAAGCGATTCACGAGCTAGAGAAAGTAAAGAAGCAGATTGAGCAGGAGAAATCTGAAATCCAGGCTGCCTTGGAGGAAGCTGAGGTACATGCCCATTATCATTGTTTTCCAGAGAGGGGTACTGAGGAGCAGTGTGAGAGATAAAAGCTTGGGACTGTCAAGGAAAGTCAAGGCCTCAGTTTCCACATCATCCAGCGCAAAATAGTCCCATTTTTCTGTGTAGGAGGTAGTTTGGAAGAGAACAGCTGTAGGAAAAAATCCTTTTATTGATACAGTGTTTCTCTCTTATTCAGGCCTCCCTAGAACATGAAGAGGGGAAGATCCTGCGCCTCCAGCTTGAGCTCAACCAGGTGAAGTCTGAGATTGACAGGAAGATAGCAGAGAAAGATGAGGAAATTGACCAGCTGAAGAGAAACCACCTCCGAGTTGTGGAGTCCATGCAGAGCACCCTGGACGCTGAGATCAGGAGCAGGAATGAAGCCCTGCGTCTGAAGAAGAAGATGGAGGGAGACCTGAATGAAATGGAGATCCAGCTGAGCCATGCCAACCGCGTGGCTGCAGAGGCACAAAAGAACCTGAGAAACACACAGGCAGTGCTCAAGGTGTGTTAGGCTAAGGACGTGCTTGTAGGTGTCTAGCTTGTCTAATCATTGCATCATAGAACAGTTTGGGTTGAAATGGACCTTCAAAGATCATCTAGTCCAGCCCCTCTGCCGTGGGCAAGGACATCTTTTACTAGATTAGACTGCTGAAGACCCTGTCCAACCTGACCTTGAACACTTCCAATGATGGGGCATCCACAATGTCCTGTCACTGGATACCAGGAAGAAGAGATCGGCACCTCCCTCTTCACTTCCCCTCCTCAGGAAGCTGTAAGAGAGCAATGAGGTCACCCCTCAGCACCCTTCTCTCCAAACCCCGTGTCCTCAGCTGCTCCTCAGAGGACATGCCTCCCAGCCGTTTCAACAGCTTTGTTGCCCTCCTCTAGATGCATTCAAGTACCTTAACAACCTTTTTAAATTGTGGGGCCCAGAACTGCACACAATACTAAAGGTGAGGCCACACCAAAGCTTAATACAACAGGAATTCAGCTCCAGCGGTGCCTTTGCTTTCCTGATCCTATCCCTACACATCCAGGCAGCATCCCTATATTCTTCCCAGGTTACACGTCTTTGGTTCTGCTGCCCACGCTTTTCCTTCTTACACTTCAGTTTGACCAGGACGTCCTTACTCGGCCATGCTGTTCTCCTGCCTTCCTTGCCTGATTGCTTACACATGTGAACTGAGAGCTCTTGCACGCTGAGAAAAATGTTCTTAAAGGGCTGCCAACTCTTTTCTGCTCCTTTATCCCTGAGGGCAGTTTCCCAGGGGGTCCCACCCAGTAATTCCTTAAACAACTGAAAGCCCGCTCTCCAAGTTCAGGGTCTTGACCCTACTCTTCATCTGGCCCATATCCCTCAAGACTGTGAATACCACGAGGGTGTGATCACTGCATCCCAGGCTGCCACCAATCTTGACATCTCTAACTAGTTCTTCTGTGTTGGTAAGCAACAGGTCCGGTAACGCTTCTCCTCTGGTTGGGCTGTCTATCCCCTGGATGAAGACATTGCCCTTGATTCACTCCAGGAGTCTCCTGGACTGCTTACAGCTTGCTATGCTGCTTTTCCAGCAGATGTCAGGGTGACTGAAGTCCCCCAGCAGGATCAGAGCCTGCGAGCGTGATGCTTCCCATAGTTGAAGTAATAACACTTCGTCAACAGGCTCCCCTTGGCCCGGTGGCCTCTGACAAACACCACCCACTAGGTTTTCTTTGTTGGCTTGACCTCTAATCTTTACTCATAAGCTCTCAACCTGGCTCATCACCGTTCTTCAAAGACAGCTCTGGGCAATTGATCCATTTTTTACACAGAGGGCAACCTGCCCACCTCTCCTTCCTTGCCGGTCCCTTCTGAACAGTTTATAGCCGCTGATTGCAGCACTCCAGTCATGTGATTCATCCTACCAGGTTTCAGTGACGGTGATTAGATCACAGCTTTCTAGCTGCATGGTGGCTTCCAACTCCTCCTGTTCGTTACCCATGCTATGTGCATTGGTATAGAGACACTTCAGTTTGGCTGTCGACTGTATTACCTTTTTAGAGGAACAAACCCTAATTCCTTTGGGGCATTTCACAGATGTTTCCTTGTTGCTTCCTAACACATCAGCAGCCCCTGGCTCTTCTCTGTTACTCAAAACTCCATCCCCTTCCCCCACTAAGTCTAGTTTAAAGCTCTGGCCAGCTTGTTGGCAAAGACCCCCTTTCCCTACTTGGTCAGGTGAATCCCATCAGCTCCCAACAGACTGAGCTCCTCAAAGGTAGATCCATGATCATCAGAAGCCAAAACCTTGAATATGGCACCAGCTAGACAGCCAGGTCAACAGCTAGACAACCTGTTCAATATTTTATTCCTTCCTGAACGTCTTCCTCTGACTGGGAGGATAGAGGAGGACACCACCTGTGCTCCAGATCCTTTTAACATTGTTCCGAGGGACATATAGTCTCTTTTGATGCTTATAAGTTGCAATATCGTTAAAGCCTACATGGAATAGTAGGAGCAGATGATAATCTGAGGGTTCACCAGACTTGGCAGCCTCTCAGTGACATCACAAATGCGAGGTCCTTGTAGGTAGCAAACTTCTCTAGAGAAATTGTCTGGATGGTAAATGTGTGTTTTGGTGCCTCTCAGTGGGGAATCTCCAATTACTAATACCTTATGTACCTTTCTGGTAGCACTAGTTCTAATGCAAGTGGGTGGTGGTGGTTGGATCAGCTCTACATGGTTGACTTTTCCTGTCACCATGTCTGTTATGTAGGGGCACTTCAGAGGATGGGAGAAGGTTCTTTCTTCTGCCACAAGCAGGGACAAAGGTCCAGTTTCCTTCATCTTGTAAGTAGCTTGTGTCAGTCAGCTGGAGTTTGAATTCAGGCTTACCTTCCCCTTGCACAGCCTTAAATTTAGGCAGGGCTGTCACTCAGCCTGGGGCAGTGTGCAATACCATGTATCGGTCTCATGCTCACATTCTTAGATAACTGTGCATATACTGACATAATCATTCTGCATATAAATATATACTATATCTAAAAATACACATATTATACTGACATAATAATTATTAGACTGGTGGTAATTGCCATTGTGCAACAGTGTTGTGCCACCTTATAATTTCTCTTTCCTCTCTTAAAGGATACCCAGATACACTTGGACGATGCTCTCAGGACACAGGAGGACCTGAAGGAGCAGGTGGCCATGGTGGAGCGCAGAGCAAACCTGTTGCAGGCTGAAGTTGAGGAGCTACGCGCAGCCCTGGAGCAGACAGAGAGGTCAAGGAAAGTGGCTGAGCAGGAACTGATGGATGCAAGTGAGAGAGTTCAGCTCCTCCACACTCAGGTTAGATTAATGAGATTCAAAATCTCAAGAGCCTTTTTTTTTTTTTTTCCTTTCCAGATTTTTCATCTGTGTAAATTCTTAAATAATCTCTTGTGATGAAAAACTTAACCTGGGCTGGAATTATTACCCTTGTACAAAGAACTGGATTACAGCTAAATGAGTAGGTTTGCATTAACAGGAGTCAGAAGTGCTGCTTAAAATTTTAAGGACTCTCTGCTATCTAGCTGTGTATGACCTGACAAGATGCATAATTTGAAGGAGGATGCTAGTATTAGATATATAGATGATAACTTCAAATTTAACAGTAAATTTCTAAGTAAGTGCTCTGTTTTGGAACTAACTGGACAGTATTTTTTGTTGTTCAACAGAACACCAGCTTGATTAACACCAAGAAGAAGCTGGAAACAGACATTGCCCAAATTCAGAGTGAAATGGAGGATACGATCCAGGAAGCCCGCAATGCTGAAGAGAAGGCCAAGAAGGCCATCACAGATGTGAGTTGGGGGCTCCTTTCACTGCTGATGGTGGATATACTCTCCCCCAAACCGTCTCCAGCCCCAAAACGGCTTTGACCCTTTGCTCTCATCAGGCAGCCATGATGGCAGAAGAGCTGAAGAAGGAGCAGGACACCAGCGCCCACCTGGAGAGGATGAAGAAGAACCTCGACCAGACAGTGAAGGACCTGCAGCACCGTCTGGATGAGGCTGAGCAGTTGGCGCTGAAGGGAGGCAAGAAGCAAATCCAGAAGCTGGAGGCCAGAGTGCGTAGGGCTTTCAGTTGTGCATGAGTGAGCATGTCATGTGAGTAACGACCAGGGGAGCTCCACAGATGGGCTTCTCGTTGCAGGTGCGGGAGCTGGAAGGGGAGGTTGATGCTGAGCAGAAGCGCAGCGCTGAAGCCGTGAAGGGTGTGCGCAAGTACGAGAGGCGGGTGAAGGAGCTGACCTACCAGGTAAGGCAGGAGGCCTCCTTGGGCTGACAGAGTTTTCTCACAGCAAGTCAAATTTTGCACACACCATCCCCAAGGGGAATTGTTAACCTCATGTGGTGGGAAACCAGTAATTCATTCTCTTTCCTGCTTACCAACCACTCCAGTCTGAGGAAGATCGGAAGAATATTCTCAGGCTCCAGGATCTGGTGGACAAGCTGCAAATGAAGGTGAAATCGTACAAGAGACAAGCTGAGGAGGCTGTAAGTATTGCTTGAGAATAGGCAAGCGTTGCTTTCTGTGGGTGTCACACAGGTGCTGAGGAGATGAATATCAGAAATTTTGAAAATGCTGGTGATCAACAATCGAGGGGTTTAGGGTCTTTGTTGTCCAGATAACCCCCCCGATACCTGAGCACCAAACAAGTGGGAGAATAAGTACACAAATGACAAATCCAAGTGACAAAATAGCTCCTGAAGTGAGACACAGTACTGGTGAAGCTCGTCACAGTGGGGTCCTCAATAAGGGGGGATGAGGCGGTCTGTGTGAGGCTTATGTGTAAGCAGTGGTGGGTGGGGGATGGAAGTTTGTGCCTTCCCCCCGGGAAGAGCCACAGCCCTGCAAGGCCGAGGCGCAGCAGCAGCGAAACGCCCGCCCTGGGCTCCTCACCACCAACTGCCTCTCCCCGCACAGGAGGAGCTGTCCAACGTCAACCTCTCCAAGTTCCGCAAGATCCAGCACGAGCTGGAGGAAGCCGAGGAGCGGGCTGACATTGCAGAGTCGCAGGTCAACAAGCTCCGAGTGAAGAGCCGGGAGTTTCACAGCAAGAAGATAGGAGAGGAAGAGTGAGGACGTCATGAGGCAGCAAAGTGACCTGAGGGAAGCACAAAATGTGAACCCTCTGTCACTTTCCTCTGTAATTAGTCTTTGTAACTATGTCAATGTCTAGAGAATAAAAACCATAGATTCCTTTGCATACACGGCAGAAGCAGTGCTTTTGGTTGTTAGAATTCAATTCTGCAGTTACTTAAGTTTTGGTTGTTTTCAAACAATTGATTTTCAGGCGTAAGCTCCAGAAATCAATTTGTTTTCTGGAGTAAAATCCAGAAACTGTACTACTCCAGCTACTGTGACAGTTACAGCCATCAGAGCAAACAACATTTTTTGCACTACATTACAATGTAGTGCATGTTTCCCAGCAATGGAATTGTAATTTAAAGTTAGAATTATTTTCTATAAGAAGAGAAATTGTAAACCAATGTCTTACAAGGTTTACAAGGATACATATCAAAAGGAACTGGTTTTGATTATCTAAAACTGGAAATGAGAACAACTCTGGGAACATGACAGCATGAAAGAAACCTCCGAGCCTGACACTCTGAGAATATAGGGAAACACTAAACATGGCAGCTCCACACTGCCAACCAGTGCTTCCTGTCTGCCTTTTGCAGCAATTAATGGGTTTTGTTGTAGAAGTGAACTGAATGCTGGGTGGAAAGAAGTAGCCAATAGTAAATGACTTTTCTTTTCATCCCACATGGGGTAACAATGCAAACAACTAAAATCAGAACATAATGTGTGGGCAGGACAAAAATGAGGAAAAGCTGACCATGAGGAAATGCTTCAAGGCAGAAAAGATGGCTCCTGACCCCAGGCATTCTCATGAATGAGGGGGCTGTGCAGTCTGAGCAGATGGCAAGTCTGGATGCCACTGGTGCCTCCACCCTGAAGCAGAGAGCATTGTACCCACTGGGAGATCACGATGACTCTAACATTAGTGCTTCATTTAGCTGGAATAGGTGTTTAACAGAGGCAACTGCCTAATTACCTGCACAGGAAGCAGCACGGCAGCTTAAAATATGGAACAGCCATTCTGGCAGCACTGGACCATGGTGCATTGTGTAGCTGCTAAGGGCAGATTCTACAAGCAGATGTCAGGAATGGTAAAGGAGACTTGCCTCTCTCTCACTACTGGGACACTTACAGGTCCCTCGAGGTTCCTGGCTAGCTCTACACCACTACATTTCCAGGGAGTACTTCAAGAAGCTGTGAAGTTGCTGGGGAAAGGAGCTGGAACTGTTGGAGGGGAGGTGGGGAGGAGACAACAGGAAGGAAACCTTTTGCACTGACTGCAGTGGTCAGTGTGTTTGCAGCAACAGCACTCAGGATTAGGAGGTCCTCCTCCCAGGCATGCTGAGGCTTACACCCAAGGAAAACTCCCATGTTATACCTAAATATGGAATTACTTCGCTGGGCAGCAGCTAAATATGTTTAAGGAAAAGATGACACCCTGTGTTGACTCTTGTGTCACTGTAAGTGATGCTCTTGAGAGACAGCATCTTTATGTGTGAAGCTGTGAAATCTGCATCAATGCCAGCAATATCTGGGCACCAAAGAAGGGAAACCACCCCTCTCCTCTCTCCCTTCCCACACTATGCTCCCAAGAAATAGGTGGGATTCTTTCTTTCCAGACAAAACCTTTGTTTCCACACCTTGAAAGGAAGCAAAAGGATTTTGTTTGTACTAAAGCACATATTTCTTTAAATGAACAAACAAACGAATGATACCAAATGCAAAAGCTTAGTTCCAAAGTCAGTGTGTTGCAACTGTGGCTCAGTAAAAGCATGGAGAAGTATTTCCAGCTCCGTGGATACCTTTATAAACCTGCTGACTGGCAAATGCCGCAACAACTTTGGGGACCATATTTTGACGCCTAAAATCCCTGTTCCCCTTGGACAATATTACGATGACCATCCTGGCCTGACTGTGGAAGAAGCGTGATGCACTTGAAGCACTTGAAAATGTTAGGGCTCTTCTCTCACCTGTAAGAAATTATGGCTTGAGAATTTGTTCCTAAATGCTCAACCGATGAAAAGTAACATTGCAGGTTCCTTAAATGACAACATCTTGGTCCGATTATCTACTTCAAACTGCATGTGTGGGAAATGGAGACAAGTCCCACACATTGCACTGGGCTGGCCTTGCCACTGGCTATCCTGGAAAGCATGACTGGAGACTTCCCGGAATCAGAGTGGAATATTAATGGGAGGGGTAAGGATAAAGAGCAGGACAGAAAGTGAAAGAGAGAAAGCAAGAGAAAAGGGGAAGAGGGAGAGGGAGAGGGAGAAGAAGAGGGAGAGGGAGAGGGAGAGGGAGAGGGA
The DNA here is from genome assembly GCF_030463565.1 of Pelecanus crispus. Classification (NCBI taxonomy): domain Eukaryota; kingdom Metazoa; phylum Chordata; class Aves; order Pelecaniformes; family Pelecanidae; genus Pelecanus; species Pelecanus crispus. Next base: position 15,312,356 of record NC_134654.1, on the reverse strand, counting down.
AAGAAGGGGGTGTGGGGAGAGAGAGACTGAGAGAAAGTAATGGAAAAAGAGCAAAAATTGAGAAAGGGAGAGGGAGGGAGGGAGGAAGGAAGAAAGGAGGGAATAAAGGAAGAGAACAACCAAATTAACATCATCTAGCTGTTGGTACCTGACCCTGGGCTTAACTCTGCTGCTTTTGACCATCTGTGAGAGCATATGCTTGTTACAACATCAACCCTCTTCAAGTAGTTGTGTCACAGTGCAGGTAGCTGCTATTCCTACCTGCAGAATCATGGCTTCAGTTGCCAGAGGTGTGATAAGAACACAGGGATGCAGGGAACTCACTTGGGAGTGACTGTAACAGCTGTACCTACACTCCAGAAGGGGGATCCACACTGCTCTTGTGAACGTACTTGTCCATTCACCCATTTCATGCCCATTGCCTTAGTACATTATTGTCTGTCTCGCTGGGTAAAAGTGCCTTGAGAAACAGATCTGTTCTCTGAATCTCTGCTTTGTCCTGGCACTGCAGGAGGGACAAGTAGGAAGGCTGTGTCTGGTGCCTCCTCATACCTCAAGTCCTTGTGAGTGATAGTGCCAAAAGAAATGGCTGAAAACACTGGAGAGAGGCGCACCATGGGAAAGCTGAGGTGCTGGTGAGGACTGGGAGCGCATATAGAGTGTGGGATGCTCCTGGGAGAGCTGAGAGAGTGGGTTTACACATTGGGCCCTGCATGACATACCACTGCTTTGCAAACTGGTAAAGCTGTTAGATACAGAGCCTAAATGTGATGATCTTCATGGTAGACATACTAGTAGTGAAGACAGTATTAGAATTTAAGCTAGGCAGAAAGTTTTCCCATCCTTAACTGTTCTTGGAAATGTTCTCTGGCCTTTTTGAAGGATGAACTGTGTCCATGCCTCCACGTTATGACACAGAACCACTGAAATCAAACAAGGACACACTTAGGATGAACGCAGAGAAAATCTGTTTTTCCTAGAGGTGATTTGAGATAGTGGATGAACCCGCATGTAAAAGGGGGAAAGGGGCATGAAAATTATAATACCAGATAACTCACAATAGCTCTGTATGTAACTGCATGTACCTTACTCTGTTGTCAGGAAATGTTCTGGGTGTTCAAACCGGTGTTTGGATCATAAGTAATTTGTGACATTACCTAAGAAGAGTATAGCCGCAGCTCAGACAAGGGATGATATGCATGTTCCTTCCACTCACAGCATTCAAACGCAAGGCATCAAAACCTTATTAATCATCTGACATTATGGCACCTCTGTTATCTGTCAGCAATTGCAGCTGATCAACATGTTCTCACACCTTTTCTGGGGGAGTAGTCACTTTCTCAAACTTACACTATACTAGTAACCCTGATTTCCCTTTGCTCCAAATCCTTCTCCTTCTTCAACTCCTTCTACCACCTGTTGTCTCTCTTGTTGCTTGTTCTTCCCAGAGACCACCCCGCCTTCGCACCCCACTCACCTGCTCTGTAACAGGAGCTCCTCAGCTGCTTTGGTGAGTGATGGAAAGGGCATTCTTAATGTCACATCCTCATCCAGGACCCACTCTCCAATTCTCTTCCATTGATGCTTGCTGGAAAGATAGGAGGAGCCTAAGTAACCATGCAACTTTGACATTCATTCAGCACCTGCCTGGGTATTGTTTTTTACCTTCTCCACTTGATACTTAAGTGGTGCTGAGCTATCTTTGGAGTCCCAGTTGCTCTCTTTCTGCTCTCTCTTCTGAAAGACAATATAAGTGTGAAACATTGTACATATTTATGTGGCAGACTTCTCTATACCATTAAGCTGTAGCACAAATGCCTTGCAAAAATTAACCTTGGAGCACAGTCAAGAGAGTACCATTAGGAGACAGGAGGATCTTCATGGTCCCTCCATGCTTTGGCTCACGGAACAGGGCAGCCTTCAAAAGTAACTTCTAGCCCCAGAAATGCTAGCTTACCTTCACCATGGCCAATGCCATGAAGAGCAAAAATTACCCTGTACCCACTCTGTATGTCTCCCCCTGAATATTTTTAAGTTTCTGAAAGCTCTGTGCATCAATCTGTTTTCCTCAAAAATTAATTAATACCTCTAGTCTTATCTGATGCTCATTATGGCATTTTTTTTTTAACTACATAGCAGAACACCACCACTTTGGACTAGACACTTTCTGCAAGGAATATTAAAAGCATGCATTTCATTAGTCAACAGGAGAAAGAGAGGTTTTCATAAGGAAAGTGTATCCTACCATCTCCAGAGACCAGTGCCCAGCTGCATCTTAGTGTTGGGAAGTGTTGGGATGAGAAGTCTTGCTCTGAACGATCAGTGTTTCAGCAATTCTGTTTCTTTGGCGTTAACATTCCTGGGAGATCTCGTTTTACACAGAGGGCAGCAGAAATGCTGCTGCAGCAGAGGCTGGGTATTCTCTGTCAGATGATTCATCAAGGGTCCACAGGGAGCACTGATCCCTCCAGCATGCCCTGCTCATACTGAGAGCATGGCCAACAACAGCACTTGCAAGCTGCAAATCCCATGGGGAATGCTTCTCAAATTAAGTGTTGTACTGAATAATCCATAGATTTATAAGACCTGGCCACTTCTTTTTTTTTTTTTTTCTGGAGTTCTTGATACTTTTAGTTCTTTCTGAATCACAGTTTGGTCTTTTATCTGACAAGATTCACGTGCAGTACAGTTAAGTGCAAGGAAGAAAACATTGTTCACAGTGGGGGACTAAAATCGCTTCTGTGCAATGGCTGTCTGAAGACGTATTAGTTCTTACATTGATCATTCAGAGACATCTACTCTGCTGTGATAGCAAAGGTGCTGCACGAAGAATAATTTTTATCAATGTGATTAAGAGAAAAAAATTATTTTTAAATGAAAGCAGCTTGTGGAGCTAGTTCTAGATTACCAGAAACCCCATGGGAGTTACTTGTGAGGTTTTTGGTTGCAGTGAAGATTTCAGGAGCATTTAAAAAGCCAAAAGATGATTGGGCTGTAAAAAGAGCACAGAAGAAAATTAGACCTCTGCAGAAAAGTTGATTTTTCACTACAGAGCAATTGGGATATTCCCACTTTTTTATACAAGAGGTTTTGGAAAAAATAAAAGAGTAACAATGCACCAGGAATAGATGGTACTCATCTGATACTGCTAAATGAATTAAAATCTGAAGAAACTGAATTATTTTCTGGGGCATATAACCAGTGCTCAAATCAATGCCAGAGAAACAGAAATGGCAAATGTAACATCAGGATTTAAAAGGGACTCAGGAGTGAATCTGAGAATACAGCCCAGCATGTGAGATTTCTGTATCAACAGATACTGCTAAAAAAGGAAGAAAGAAAATAGACTGCATAAGTACAAGCACAGCTTTTGTAAAATAAACTCATGCCTTAAAAACCAACATGTGTGTGTAAAAAAGATTCTGCAACAATGCTGGGTGTCTCAATGGTCACACTGAAGCAGTGCTAAGACTGCCTTGCCCCTCTACCACTGCATGTATTGACAGGTACCTGGATTTGGGTGGGGCATTGTCAATGTGATCTCATCACAGGAACCTTAAATGTAGAACAGCAAATGCAACAGTTCACAGTGCAGTGTAATATTGACTGGAGGGTCATTGTGAAGATGCCTTTAGATGTGCTAAAGACAAAATTGTACCTCTCTGACTCACTAGTAAGCCTCTAAATCCATACAAGACGGCCTTGTGGCTTGCATACTCTTCAGTACTGGCACGCTAGCTTTCAAGAAGCCCTTACTTCTCTCACTTTTCTGCCACTAAGGCAGGCATACAAATCAGAGCAGTGCAGGGCATGGAAGAAGGCCATTGCTAGTCAGTGCTTTCTGGAAATATGCCTCTGCTGGAAAAATTTAGTGACAGCAACATAAGGTTACTCCCACCTCTCTGGTTGAGGGCAGAACCACTGCAGTGCAGAGCTATGCCTGTTTAGATCTAAAAAAAAATTAAAATGTTATCAAGAAAAACATAATTGTCCATTGATGGTAGCTCATCATCTGTCTATTTAGATGAGAGAGATCTGTCCACATCACTGTTACTTTCATCCCAGGCCTAAGATCCTTCCATTTGCATGGGACAATAGGATTCAATGGAGACAGTTCAGTTGTGAAGAAAGTTCAAAGTAGAAGAGGCTATGAGAGACAGCCACCCTCTTTTTGGCAAAGTTATTTTTATCTTTGTCAGTTCCTTTAATCAGTTCATGTGCAGTATCAGAAATAGCTGTGTTTCCCTACATTGGAGGGCAGAAGCTTGAGATAAGAATTTGCTTAACCAATATTGCTACCAAAGCACCTCACAACCATTATCAGAATTAATCAGTCTTGAGTGTGGATGAGCCTCAGATATCCTCAAATCAATGTTACTAAAATTATCAGAGATCTCTATTTTGATAAGCACATGGAAAAGATTGGCAGGAATGGGTTCCCAGCAGAACAACCTCAGAAATGATGTAGGTATAAGTAGCTCAGAAAGAAAGAAAAAAAAAAAAAAGAAAAAAGGACAGAGTACACACTGAGACGCATGGGGTACAGTAACAAATCAAAATAAGCTGCACATTAAGAAAGGAATTAAACCAGAAAGTATATAAATAAAACAAGAATAGAGAATTAGACTCTCTATGAAACGAAACCAGGCAGAAATTAAAGATGAGTTAGTACAGCCTCCGGGTTGAAAAACAGCATAGGCTTGCAGTGCCAAATGACCTTCTGACACCAAGGAAAAGTTTGTTGGGCACAGTGCAGCCACAGCACAAATTTGCTATACAATTCCTGCAACCAGACAACATTATCACAAAAGACCTGGGAAAGAAGATCCCATGGGATACCCATACAGGCATGGCCAAAGTCTGTGATTTCTGACTCACCGATGTGTGAATGGAGCAGGGTCCAGGTGGCCCAGTTCCTTTTCTGAACTAAGGAAATGAGTAATGTCATAGTATTTTGGGGATCAGGAACAAGACAGATGCCAATACACATCAGCCACCAACCCTGTCCCCAAATGGCAGGAATGGGACATCAGGAATGTACACACTGAAGCCAGTTCCAACACAAGGGAAAGAATATTCAAGCCCAGTTCATTTCCTCCTTCGCATAATCCAGTCATTGCTGAACAACATGGAAGAGTTTTATCCACATGAGTGACAGCAACTGACCCATCATGCAGTACAGTTGAGCAACAGCATGCTTATCTTCGCTCTAGAAAGGTATACCCAGAACAATGACAGATCTGGTGACAACTGCAAAAAAAAATACAGTCAGAGAATTGGACCTGCTAAGGACCAGACATACAAAACACTTCTGGAAAAATCACAGGCTGAAGATTTCTGCAGGTTCCAACAAGGTGTAACTCAAAGGAGCTGGGGAAGCCAGTATTTTGCATGAGGAAAAAAAAGCAATGGTTGTCAACAGAACTGTAAGAGAAAACATTGAACCACACCCTAAAAATTATATCTGTAAACAAATCAGCAAAACATTGCATTGTACAATGGCAGTAGGTAGTCAAACACAGGTTGCCTGAAGAAAAGAGAGAAAGTCCTCCCATTCCTTCAGACATCTAACACCTGTCCAGTCCCTCTTCAGGAAGGATTTCCAGAGCTGTTTTCTTACAAGCAATGAAGAACACTTCATGTGGCCTGGGGAGACTGGGATCCAGGGACAGCTACTGGGCACACTGAGTGTCTATGCCCAGGTACTGACAGGTTCATGTTGGACATATCTCTATATTGCATTACTGGACCTTCATCCTGAACTGTCAGAGGGGAGCAGGATGAGGCCATTTGTCCTGTTTGTATTTGAGCAAGTGCTGAGTATGTTCACCTGTGCTGATCTTTGTGGCCAGCTGTGTATATATGTATGTATGTGTTGCATATGTGTGCTCCATGTGCATGTGCCTTCTGGGAACATATGCTCAGCCTCACTAGTCAGTTGGGCCTGGGCTTGGAACCATGGCAGTCTTGCCTCTGTCACACTGCTAGATTCAGCCCTGTTCCCTGACAAGAAACACCTCTGGAACAAAGCCAGGAGGGAAACTGTTGTTAAAGTGGAAAACAGTCAGGTATTAAGCATTGTGAGGTGGGGAAAGAAGTGTTTCCCTAGCAGACAGACAGCCTGTCAGCTGACCCCCTTCAGCTGGAAGGGCTGCAGGGGCTTTTGCTGATCAAAATATTCTGGCGGTGTCTGAGATAATAAGTGAATGATGAGTGTATTTGGAAAGTTCCTCTGGCTGACCTGTCTGGGAAGGCACAAACTTCACTATTCCTTTTCTGCATTAGCCATGTGATACTTGTTCAGTGCTGAAAAGGAGGAAGCTTGATGGAAAGCAAATTGATCAAAATAAAAGGGGAAGGAACTGACCAAAATGGCGTGTTTGTGATCAAAGTGTCCAGCCCAATATGCTCTCAGACGACTATTGGTAAAAGCCTTTTACCATAGGCCAACCAGCCTTACTCATTTGGGACATTTTCCAGCAGGAGAGATGGCATAGCATTTGGTTCAAGGCAATAGAAAATGCAGGGGGGTGGTGTGTGGGAACCCCTGTACATTGCCAGAGAGACACACACACTCTCACACATAAACACATGTGTATATAGCCTAAAAACTGCTCTTTTTTGTCATCTGCAATTTGATAGTAACAATTCAAGAAACACCTTTCCAGCATTTTCTCCTCTGAGTCTTAAGGTCAAACCCTCCCTTTCCCTTCTCCTTTCTGAGAAGACAAGGCTGTGCTAGTATCAGCATCCAGTCTGTATCCTGTCCTGGCTCTGAACTACTTGCTCTGTGCATGCCTCCCTCCTACCGCATTGCATGGTTGGCCTGTGCTGGAAGCAGCCTGAATGCTTTGCATAATGTGGAAGCCAAACTCTTAGGTGCCAAACTTCCTTGTTATGCAGATAATCCACTGTTTAGTAGATGCCATGCCACAAACTGTTCCCAAATAATCCAACTGCATCGCATGTGTGGATTGTTTCCTGGACATGTTAACAAGCCCTTTGCCACTGGCAGGAATGCTGCATGGACATCTCAGCTGAGGACATGAGGGAACTGCTGCTTTGGCATGAGTGAACTGATGGAAGCCCAGCACCTTCCCCTGAGCTAAATGCAAGCCACTGTCAACAACAGCCCAGTCTTCTCCACTCCCTGTGGTACATTGTCAAGTTCCTGATAACACAACTTACTTTTCTGCAATACTTCTGTGACCACTGAGCACATGTTTTTTTCCCCTCTCATTGATGTAGCATTCCTGGATGAACAGAAGGAGGATAGAACTCATCTGAGCCTGAAGTAGGTTGCTAAGTGAATTTGCCGTAAGAACATTTAGATACTTTTCCCCATAATTTTTCTGAGTACCTCTTTCTGTGGTTCCACAGCCACACTTCTTCTGCCAAAGAAGGAAATGAGTCCACCTCCCCCTGTGAAAGCAGCAGCGGAGAAATCTCTCTCTGTGGAACAGTTTTATCAGATAATGAGAGGAAAATGTTTGCTCTCTGGCATGCAGAAACCTCTTTTCTTACCAGAGAGAGCTATGAACATTGTTTCATATGCGAGAACTGGGGTGATGAAACAGAAAAAAAGGGTGAACATGGTCATGGTCAACAGAGTCCGTAGTTCTCTGAGGGAAAACTAGTCCATCTACACATTTACCCAGAGATTCCCTCCCAGGAAGGCTTCAGACTCTGCATAGCAATGGCAAGGCCAATCCAGAGGAGATCTGTTAGAATACCATAAATGGTGTGGGACAGGCATATGTGAGTATGGCTGTAAGGAGAACCATTACTTCAAATGAACTTCTAACATCTAAAACAAATGTATAAATCCCTGAGTTCTTATATTTGGCCTAGATCATATTCCCTGGGCAGCTGGTGGAGCCAAATGCTTCACTTACTCCCCAGAGACCTCTAACCTCCCCCTCAAATTTTACAATGTCAGCGAAAAATTAGATTCTTTCTTCTGAAACCTGACCCCTGAGAGCAGTGATATCAATAACCACAAAAATAGGCACTTCAGCTGGGGTCCTCAGAGATGTGTTTGTATTGGAATTGTTGAACCAAGAGATTTTCATACCACATCAGGCTCCACTCCCCAGTATAGGTGAGTTCATTTTGAGAACATCATACACTTTATGTAGAGGGGAGTCAGACAATCTTTTCAACTCTTCAACACAAACATGAATAAGAATGAAAGATATTTTCAAGCACCCCGCATGGGTCCCTCCCACTGGAAAGAGCATTCAGTGTCATCTGACACAGGCATCTGGAATGTCCTTCAGCACTTCAAAATACCCAGTCAGCCTTGGGTCCTTCAAGCTGGAGAGGAGACAGCCAGCAGATGTAAGATAAGGTCTGTAAAATCAAGAGAGGACAATGAGAGGGAGTGCATGCATAACTGAATTTCCCTGCACAAGAAGTAGGGGCATCAAGTGAAATTAGCAGGTGGCCAAAGACAGAAGGATGGAATTCTTCAGACCACTCATAGTTAATCTGCACAGCTCCTCACCACCAATGGAGTGGCTGCTGAATGCTTCCATTCTTTCAAAAAGCTGCCACACAAATCCATGGAAGGAGAACCAGGTGCAGACTCCTGATCCCACACACAACAAATGCATCAGGATTGGGATGTGCCTGAACCAGCAGCATTTGAGGAATGGGGCAGTGTTCAGGGAAAGCCTCAGCACATCTGCCTGTTCTCATAATTCCCATACTTTGTCAGCCTCAGACACCAGCGAGGCTCTCAGCCACTGCCAGGGAGACACTGCTTTGGGATGGCCTTTGGGCTGACCCAGAGTAACTGCCATGTCCTGACATGCCTGTCACCACCAGCTGACATGCAGCAGCAAGGCAAGTATGTTCCTCTCAGGGTCAGCACCTGGCAAAGAGGCCATGCCATGGAGAGCATAGAGCCCGGGTGCTGCTGCTCCAGAGCCATGGCAGGCTCTGGTCCCTAGGAGGGAGGACACTCTTTTGTTTGCACGGGCAGGCAGGCTGAGTGCAGGCAGCATTAGACACAGCCACTGCTTGTGGCTCTGAGCAGAGCCTGCACCCAGGAGGCAAAGCATTCTGTGCACCCATACCATGGCTACTGAGCCACAGCCCCGAGGCTGTGTGAGGATGCTCGCTTGATTCAGACACTGAGGTGTGAATGCAGCACAGCTGGACCTGCTCACAGCTGAGCAAATCCTATTCACAGGCTGCTATGGGAGGTAGGGACACACCAGGAGGGCTCTCAGCAAAGATGCTGGAGTTTATTATAGATCCTGGGTTACTTCTTCAGTGCCTGGCCCATAACTTCAGCGTTAATGCTGTCTGACTAGTGAGATACAAGATAACTTGGGTGTGCCATGCTGTTATTGCATGTCTGTACTGCAGTCTGCAATGTCATGCAGAGGTGCCTGAACCAGTTACATGCTCTTTCTTGCCTAAGTGTAAGAGCCTTGCTGTGCTGCTTAGCCTGCTCTGTAGCTGGGATCATGAAATCATACAGAATAGCTGAGATTTGTAGGACCTCCAGAGGTCACCTAGTCCAACACCCTGTTCAAAGCAGACCTAATTAGATCAGGTTGCTTGGGGATTTTCCCAGTCAAGTCGTGAACACCTCCACAGATGGAGCCTCTCTGTACAATCTGTTCCTGCCTTGGATCACTCTCACGGTAAAAATAATTTTCCTTATATCTAATCTGAATTTCCCATGTTCCAGCTTGTGTCCACTCTTTGTCATCATATCAGGTAGCTGTAGATATCAGTAAGATCTCCCTTCAGCCTCCTCTTCATCAGATTGAATAGACCCATTTCTTTTAGCTTCTCCTTATACATCATGTGGTCCAGACCCCTGACCAACTTGGTGGCCCTAAGACTACCAAACAGTCCTTAGAAACCAAATTCTCACCTAGAGTTATTTGTGACTATGTTATATTCTTGGCAGTTTTACAGTGCTTTTGTAAAAGCAGTTCTTTAGATCAAAACATTCTTTCCTTCCACTGGAATAAGCCTTCCTGATGTATCCTTTTTCACTGAAAGTTTTGGTTTTAACTAGACTAAACAAACCAAGCTCTTTTATTTGCTACTTCTTAAGTCAGTAGTTAGTTTTCTCTAGATCACTTTTTTTTCTGCACCAGTTCTAGCCTGAGTAAGTCTCTTTTTTTTGTGCAGAAATGACAAATACCACATCCAGTACTCTAAAGAGGCTCGTACAGCAGCCTTAACATTTCCAAAGCTGTACCAGAACTATTTCAAACTCCTGATCATATTAGGGATCATACTGGTCACTTACAGTTCTGCTCTGACTTCCTAGGGCAGTGGGGACTGGTAGACCTTCTTTATATCATGTCTAGAGAGGTGACAACATTATCTTCCAAAGCCTGGGCTTGCAGTGGTTGAAAGACTAAAAAAGACACTATGCAATGATTTGTTCCCATCTCCATAACTTCTCATGTCTCTCTGTATCACAGAGAAAAAAAAACACTGGACACAATGCTTACACATTCATCTTCTTGCCATGAGCCTTCTGCCACTTACAGTTCAGACAACAGCGTAACTGAGTCAGGAACGATCAGTGGGTAGGGCTACCCACACAAGTATCTGTGGCACACCAAGGCAGCATCTACAGAGTATCTGTGGTTCCTTTAATGTCAGAGACAAAGCAAAACCTAACTGCTTGTCCTCTGGGTCAAAGAATAGCTTGTGCCACATTTTTAGTTTAATAATACAGACAAAACCTGAGTTTGTATCAAGGATCTACACTCTTTGAGGGCCATTACATCACTTATTCTAATATGATGCCCCCAAAAATGAAACTCTGCTGCTTGTGTAGGCTCCTAAGCACTGCACTCCTGTAAGGCACTCATGTACCTGCAATAGAACTGCAGGAAATGTACTGCTGGGAGAAGGGAATAATGAGAATTCTAAGTTATAGCTCATAACACAGAATCTGACTAAACTTTCCTTCTGAAATCTTATGAGGTAAGATCAGAGTTGAGTAGACTGCTCACTATTTACCACTGTCATAAACTTGTCCAAACCCAACTACAAGTTGTGTTCTAACGTCAAACTTGTTTCCTCATTAAAGACCCAATAAGCTTTGGGAAAATATGCAAATGCACAAGCCTAAAATCTGGCAAAGTCTCACAGAAAAGCTGTGCGAGTGGGTGATGCTGAAGAGTGCCTGAGGCAGAACAGTATTTCAGGAAAGGGCAGAGGAAACCTACAGACTCTCACAGCATCCCCATCTGGGCCATCTCCACTGGCTCATCAGTACAGCTGCTCAGCCAGGGTCTTATCCATTTGCATCATACCCTGATGGCCGTTATAGAGTGGGCAAACAACTCAGCAGCATAGGAAAGGTATTCTTTCCTGGCAACTGGGGACACCCAGTGATGGTGAGTACGTAGAGACAGGTAACAGGAATCACATTTGGTTTGTGATTCAACTCTGTATTGCAATTGCTCTATTGTGTTTGTATTGTGATTTCATCACACTGCTGTATCACTCTTCTAAGTCAAAAAAACATGTAACATCAAATACCTTCAAATAAGTAAATTTAGTATTAAACATTAAACCCTCCTCATGTGCAATATCTAAAAGGACCAAAGACTACTGGTCTCTGACATAATCTCATAGGAGGTGCTCACACATGGATCTGTTGTGGGTAGGCATGGTGAGTGTATGCTGCTTGTCACAACAGATAGAAAGGAAGTAGGCTCTGGCAAAAATTACTTTTAATGAAGAGCTGGTGACATTACTGAACCTGTATGGAAGGCAAGTCCCTCTGGGATCCTAGGTCAACAGGAAAGAATGTGAAAGAATTAATAAGAATTTGATGAAATCCAAGTTGGAAATATACTTGCTTTTAGAATTCCAAACTACTGTATTCTGCCATGACTTAAATGGTGGTCACACTGTTTATTTTATCTGAGTTTAGCTTCTACAGACCATAAAGTGGCTGGGGAAGGCCACAACCCTTTTTTCTTCTGTACTCAGATTGATAAATCTAGATTATTTCATCCCGCTCCCACTTCCTAGTATAATAACTCACTTCCACCAGAGGTAGGAAAGGCAGTAAATTGTCCTAGCACACCTTTTTCTGAGAGTAGTAGAAAAATTCTTAGAAAGAAGTTTGGAGACAGTTATTTTTGCCCCTGAGAAAAGAACATGCTCTTTCTAATTAGACCCCAAAAGAAGGACTTTCACAGTAACTCAAGATGCAGTCATGGCCTGAGTTGAGAAGATGTGAACAAGATGCAAAATCTCAATATCCAAAAGTGTCCTGCAAGGGTGGGAGGAGGGGCAGTGGGGACAGTAGGGGATAGACAAAGCAGGTTTCTTTCTGGATCTCAGTAAGAAAGGTCCAACAACAAATGGCTTAATAAAATAGCCAGCTGGGTAAGACAGAATAAAAAGAGGAACAACTTACACCCCTTCAGATGCTGGGCAACTCATGTTCGAGCAACACTGGATGGACCCAGGATGGACCCATGGTACACTGCACAGATCCCATCTGTGGAGAGATTCCTTGTTTTCGGGTCATTCATGCTGCTACAATTTTCTCACAAAAAGCCAATTCTATTCAAGGATGTCCACATGAGAACTTCTTTTTGCACTTTTAGATACAGGCAAAGCCACGCAGGTGGTGTAATCACTGGTGCTGAGAGGGAGCTGCCTGCAGGGTCCTCCCTTACAATGAACTGAGTGTGCCCTGCAGCCAAGGGATTTGTGCAGCACAACACAGACCAAAGGCCATGGTGGATGGCAGCACAGCACAGCGCAGCACAGGCCGGGGCATGCTCAGGTTAACTGTGATGTGGATCACTGACTCCTCTATGTACAGTGGTCTCCTGGTCATGATCAAGACATTCCACCCCTTGATACAGACACAGTTTACCTTTCTCAAAGATATTATAAGTTAAAGCTTATGTTAATAACACATGGAATTCTCAAGCCCTAAGTACAAGGACCAACAGAGTAGACATGGCTTGTTCAAGATCACTGACTTCTCAAATACTCCCAATACAAATGACCTCTAATAAGATTCATATTTCAATCCGTCACCCCAAATCAAATCTCTGGCACAGCTCTAAGGTGAATTTTCACTGGAAATGAAATGTAACTGAGGAGTATGAAAATAAACAAATTCACGCTTCGGTGATTGTGACTTAAAGGATGCATAATAGCCTGGTTTTTATCTTTATGAGGTCAATTAAAACCCATCTTGATTCAGAGATAGATTCAGTCTTAATCATAGTTACCACGAAAATCTGTAGACTCCAAACCCCAGTACACACAGAGTCACTCTTGCACTTTTCAGTGACAAGACACTATATGAAATGCAACTGCTGCATGACTGCACAATAGATACATAAATAAATCCGTGTCATATAATCACTCTACTAGTGGCCATTAATTTGCAACCACATTTATTTCTGGTGTGGTTTTAGTGGATATTTTTTATCTCCTCCTAATTCAGGATTAAATTCACAATTGCATTGGAGTGTTATAGAGCCTGAAGGGGACTGGTAAAGTAAGGGTAAGAAGAACGGGGACAGAAAGAGGCAGCCCTCCAGTGCTGCAAGAGGAAAAATGGAAAAAGCTATTACCTCAACATATTCGAGACTTCCTTTTTCATTTAACTGCAAGAACATATTCTTCTTCCACTTGCTTGAAAAAACCTTTTCTCTCTTCAGTAAAACGTATTTTCCTTTGGTCTAGCTCCCTGGAAATACTCAATTTCAGTTAATGGCAGTGCAAAGTTCTCCACTGAAATGAAGGTGCTGTTGCTATCATACGGGTGTGGTGTCCTCTGCTGTATCCTGGAACAGAAAGATTTTGAAAACTCTGAGTTAACCATATTAAAATTAGAAAAATGCCATTAAGGTCTTTCCACAGAAATACAAAATAGAATATCACATCTGATCTCTCCTATAGAAATAGAGAGGCAGGCTGAGTAATGGCCTAGATGGACATTACTGGAATTTGGAAAGGCCAGTGAGGACAGGTGAGTACCGACAGAGCCAATACACAAAATTTAGATGCCCAGATTCCCACTCAGCTTCTGCCTAATTCTGAAACTGAGGCTTATGGGAACAGACCCAAAGCATGCGGGATTCTGCATCCCAAAGCAGGCAATGATTTAGCAGAAAACCTGCACATTATACCAGCAACCAGCTATCAAAGTTTAGGTTCTTAAACCTCTGTGCTCTCCACATGCTCTCCCCACCCCACCAGACACTACTTAACTGCTCTACTTCTGACCAATGTTTAATGGAAGTAAAAATTATGGCCACCTTTAGCTTGATAGGAAATCTAGAGACAGTAATGAAAGCAATGGCAGTGAGAAATGATTCATGAAGAATTACATAGTGATGCCAACTTACACATCTTAGAATTCACAATTCCTCATTTAGATGTTGAAGAAATGCAGTCTGGAAAATGTTTTTGGTTTTTTTTCTGGAAAGATCTGGGTATACTTCTAATATGAGCTCCTCAGTGGTGAAGGTTAATATTCTCAATGATTAATCAGGAGACTATCAGATAGACACTGTTGTTGAATTTGCATAGGGTGTGAAAGAACTGCGTAGAAGTGCATCTTAGACTTGTACACTACTAAAACAACATGTGGAACAGCATTAGACCAACATATGCATGTGGACATGACTTCCAAAACATCCATTTCTGCTGTATTTTCAATTACATGCCCTATGGTGATTCTGTCTTGTGGTGTCAAAGATAGGCAGCCTGCTACCTCACACTGCAGTGCAACCAAACCTCATCGTGTCTCCATCAAGCCTCACTCAGTGGGGGCCTAGCTGTCCTGTGAGGATATCTAGAACTGCCTCCCTTTTCAGGCAAACCTTCTGGTCCTCAGATGAACCTTAGTAAAAACTTCAGAGAAAATATCACATCAGTCAGAAAACAGCATGTGCACTTGGTCAGTGCCAAAACACCATTGAAATGCTGTGATGCATAGTAGCTTGCATCCAATCCTGTCCACATACTGCATATTATGCATTTAACTGGAAGTTGGAGATGGAGGTCCATGTATATGCTTCATGTCCCAAAAACCCTGTACCAAAAAGTGGGTTCAAGATATGAAAAACATCATACTAAAATAGCAGGTCTAGTGGCTGACAATGAAAGGGAGTATATTGTGGCAAAAGGTCTGCAGGTGCCTGATGTTTTATCTTTGGGAAGAATAGGTGTCATTGGTGTGGCACTACTAAGAAGACTGAAGGACACTTACAGAGATCCTGTTAGATGTTCCTGATATCAGAGGGAACCTGTTGTGATTATGTCACCTGATTATGAAACATGTTGTGTTGTTATGTTTGTTTTCAAGGTACTATGTTATGCTATCTATTTAACTGAGCACTGGCACTTAAAAAAATAGGTCTTTACAGAGGAACACCAACAGCTCTTCATTTTTTGCCCAGACATCTTCAAGATAGCCATAGTTCATGTATCTGGCTGTCTGAAACCTGGCTGCTGTTTCCTGGAGAGAGCCATGTTTGCCAGTATGTGTTGCACAGTATTTAGTGGAGGAAGGAGAAAACAAGAGATGAAGGCTAAGAATGTGAAGCTAAAGTGGATCACAGCCACCAGAGCCTATTACTGCATTTTCATTCTTCCCAAGAAAACCTAGAAGGCTGCATCTCAAAGGGTATTTTAGCAAATCATTTTGTGCAAAATTTCTGTCTATTATGCCTTTGAAGTTCTGTGAGGTTTTGTTATTCAAATAACAATTATGCAGGCAGGAGCAACTCAGATTTCTGCCAGGAAGCCACATTAGAAGGTAGGTACAGATCTTCTAAGAGATATATGTCCCCCATCACACTCTCAGAAGTGAGGTTCTCCAGAGTCTGTATCTAATGGGAGTGGGGAGTGGAAGAGGGAGAGGAAGAGAGGACATGAGGAGAAGATATGGAAAATGGTTTGGAGAGATGGAATGTGGAGTTTGAAGGCTCTGCCTAGGAGGAAGAGATGAAGAGGAAGGGTCACCAATCAATGTTGCAGCTGCTTTCTCACATAGAGTAGCTTTCTCCTGCCTTCCAATCCCAGAGCCTCTGTACAGACTACTAGGTATTACCAGCTGCTGGCAGGTCCTCTCCTTATTGCCTTTCTCCCACTCCTGTCACTGCTCCATTACCCTGATGTTTCTTGGTAAATTCATATAGCATGAACAAACTTCTCTTTCTGAGGGCATGAGTTTCTTTAACATAATTGTCAATCTCTTCACTGAAGTTCTCCAAGTCCTTTTATGTCTCTGGCTGCACCCAAAAGCAGTGGAAATTTTTGAATAAAAACATTATAATCTTTCCCTGATCCTGTTTATGAAAGGATACCACCAGTGCATTTCCTGGTCCAAGCCAGCACTAGAGATGGTACAATCTACTTTACAGTCCCCCAGATATAAAACATTCTCACACAAAGAAAATATCAGCCAAATTCCACTGTTCAGCAAGACCATGATGGATTGGGGAAGGAAGAAATAAGAGAGGAAGAAACAACTTATGCCCAGTACTTTGAAAACTGGATACAACAATGGGTAACTGTAAAGCAAATAAAGAATCCATGTCAGAGTAAATGCTCAAGGTTATGGTCTTGGTCTGATCATGACAGGTCAGCAAAAGAACCTGTTCAGACCAACCAGAGAGACATACCCTACCACTACTTTGCAGAGCCTACTTGCAGTTAGTTAGAGCTGCCACCTGTCCTGGGACACCTGCTGTGTGTATTTCTTGAGCCCATGCTAAGAGAGATGCTGCTGCATTCTTATAGGCTCAAGCTCCAATTCCTCTTCTCTTGACAGACTTGACAAACAATTAACCATGAATAGACACCACTTGGTATGGATTGCTCCAATGGTTACTGGTTCTGTGCAAATATCCTGCTCAACTAAAACAAAGTGAAACAATTTTCTCTTCATCAAAGCTGAGAGATGGAGGAGGGACAGGACCCAAAGCCAGGGAAGTCGGAAGCATCAGTAAGGCTGGAAGTTTCTGCTTTGCTGTGGTGGAAGCAGAGAGGCCAGCCAGCCCAGAAAAGATTCAGGCTGGGCAATGACTAACATTACCCACTCAGACTGGGCAGAGTAGAGAAGCTTCAGACCACACCAGTGAAGGGCTGGATCAGAATTTACAACCTGGGACAAAGAGCCCAAAAGGGAAACTCCAGGAGTCCAGCAATAACATCAGACATGGGAAAAAAAGGAGAAAACACCTAATATATTAACTAAAAAGAGCTTAATATAAGCTAGAACCTAAACACAAAAATGCCTCGGTGAGAATTTTAGTTACAGAAACTATTACTGTGGGTATACCAGGGCCTGAACAAGTTATTGTATTGCAGCTACATATCATTAACCTTCACAGATTTCTTGCAAGTATTACAGTAATGCTGACTTTTCTGTCTTTGACTGTCTAGTATGCTACCTTAAAATCAGTGGGCAATATTGGATGAGGATAGTAGCATAAAGATTGTATTGCTTATGTGTAAATGCTCCTTTCAGTGAAATGTGTTGTTCATATCAGTTATTCCCACTTTAAATGTAAAAGTCACCTCCACAGCAGAATGAACAGGGGGGAAATAATTTTTCTCAGGGGTCTTGGAAAAGGCAGGCCATAAACTGAGAATTTTGAGATATTTCAACTTCATTTTACCTGAAATGCTGAAATTACTTGTCTGTCCTTTCTGGCCCCTCTCAGCATGGGGGAAGGGAAGTCATATCTTCAGAGCTGGCAGAAAGTGAGGCAGCTGCTTGATCTCCATCTCAAGAAAGATCTATTTTCAGCATATCCAAATCCCCCCTCCCCTGTAGGGAATGTCAGCACTCCACTGCCTTGCTCACACCACATTGCTGTGCAGGATATTCTATATCCAGAGATGGTTTTCAATCAACCACTTCATTTTGACTGTGCCGTGTTTTGCTTCTAGTGCCAGTGGAATCCAACCCTGCAGAGATGGAAACAGAAATGGCAGGAAGTCATTTATTGGCAGGACCCTACTTGTTCTTCTTTTTGCATCTAAACATTGCTGGCTCTTTCAGGACTGTCGCTCCACCTCATCTAGCTGAACCTTGATTAGACATGGCATGTGGATTCGCAGACTAAATGCAATCGCATCATAAATTTCAGAGGT
Source organism: Pelecanus crispus (assembly GCF_030463565.1). Taxonomy (NCBI): domain Eukaryota; kingdom Metazoa; phylum Chordata; class Aves; order Pelecaniformes; family Pelecanidae; genus Pelecanus; species Pelecanus crispus. The sequence continues at coordinate 15,294,224 of NC_134654.1, read as the reverse complement.
CATTCTGTCTTTCTCTTCATAATCACCTTTTGTAGGAACGCTTTTTGTCTTTTGTTTTGGGGTTTTTTTTGGGGGGTGGGGGGGTTAAAGCACACAAACATATACACACCTCCTCTCTCCCACGATTGTCAGCTTCCCTTGGATTGTACCTAGCTGACACTAACCTGTGCACATTATTTGCATTTCCCTTTGTTGAATATCATGAGATTTCTGTCTTCCCATTTCTCCAGCCTGTCAAGGTCCTTCCAAGGTTGGCCAAGGCCGTGGCCAACTGTATGAGGTTCAACAAGGCCAAGTGCCGGGTCCTGCACTTCGGTCACAACAACCCCATGCAACGCTACAGGCTTGGGGAGGAGTGGCTGGAAAGCTGCCTGGCCGAAAAGGACCTGGGGGTGTTAGTAGATAGCCAGCTGAACATGAGCCAGCAGTGTGCCCAGGTGGCCAAGAAGGCCAACAGCATCCTGGCTTGTATCAGGAATGCTGTGGCCAGCAGGAGCAGGGAGGTGATTGTCCCCCTGTACTCGGCGCTGGTGAGGCCGCACCTGGAATACTGTGTCCAGTTTTGGGCCCCTCACTACAAGAAAGACATTGAGGTGCTGGAGCGTGTCCAGAGGCGGGCAACGAAGCTGGTGAAGGGTCTGGAGCACAGGCCTTATGAGGAGCGGCTGAGGGAACTGGGGTTGTTTAGCCTGGAGAAGAGGAGGCTGAGGGGAGACCTTATCGCTCTCTACAACTACCTGAAAGGAGGTTGTAGTGAGGTGGGTGTTGGTCTCTTCTCCCAAGTAGCTAGCGATAGGACAAGAGGAAATGGGCTTAAGCTGCGCCAGGGGAGGTTTAGACTGGAAATTAGGAAAAATTTCTTTACGGAAAGGGTGGTCAGGCATTGGAACAGGCTGCCCAGAGAGGTGGTGGAGTCCCCATCCCTGGAGGCGTTTAAAAAACGGGTAGATGTGGCACTTCGGGATATGGTTTAGTGTGGTCTACCCTTGATTAGTCTAGAGTGGGCTTGGTAGTGTAGGTTAATGGTTGGACTGGATGATCTTAAAGGTCTTTTCCAACCTAGATGATTCTATGATTCTATGATATGATTCTGCATAGAACCATACAAAACAGTAAGAGCATTCAATAACCCTAACTCAAGCAACAGTCTGTGAGACCAATCAACAAACCCCCACAACAGAAGAAGGCTTAGAGATAGTAAGCAAGGATGATGTGCTCAAGAAGCTCAGAAAAGAATGTAGGAAGCAATCACAGCTATCCTAAAGGGAGCTGAACTTATCTCAACATAAAGGCAGCCTTTGTTTTAGATAAACAGCTGTATCAGTTGAGTGGCACAACTGTTTATGTAAATGATTTTCCCTAAAACAACCAGTAGAAAATATAATCCTCCTGAGCCAGTCAGACCAGGCAGGAGGGGAGGAGGAAAAGTTTGTGTGTGGCTCAGGACAACGACTATAAAAATCAAGCAATAAGCAAAATGAACTTTGAAGAAAGCAATGGGCTTGGGCTAGCTTCAACCCACATATTCCTTCCCAGTGACTGGGGATGCCCAGCATCATGATGGTGAGAATCTGGACACTGGTAATGGGAATCATGCTTGGGAATCACAATTCAACTGTATATTGTAATGACTATATTATGTTTGTGTTGTGATTTCTGTATTTTATGGTATCACTCTGCAAAATCAAAATACTCTGCAATGTCAAATATCTTCAAATAGCTAAATCTGGTATTAAAACTTTAAACCCTCTTTGTGTGGAATATCCAAAAGAGCCCGGTCAGAGAGTATTGGAACCTGACAGTCTGGAAATTTCCATTTAAAACACTTTATTTAACAAAAGAGAAATGATAATTATTAAAGTGCTAAAGTTAAAAAAAAAATGGCTAAACTTATTCCTAAATGCTTTATTGAATTAACCTTCTAGGTTTGCTTAAAAAAGTGTTTCTGAATACTGGCTGTGATAACAGAACTAACAGGATCAAGCAGGTACATAGCATAGCATTTAGTGTGATGCTCCCCTGGTGCTGAAACACAATAACTGTTTTGCAGTTTTCCAGTTCATAGACGTCAGTACGATGAGGACTAAGCTGCAGCTCACTACAGCAGCATGTGTATAGGGTGATGAGGAAGGCATGTGTTGCACTATGTTGCATTAGGATACAGGTAGCCTATTCAGTAGCTATATTGTCTGTCTGGAACAGATCCTGGGGTGAACTAATGTATCACATTGTGCCACAGCTGCCAGGTGGAGAGAACCAGCTGGTGTGCTCCAGATTGGATTCTGGGAGCAAAGTATCATGTCTGTATGTGGAGTCATACTGGAGCATCACAATGAGACATGCTGACAGTAATAACAATTTCAAAAAAATCTTGCCAAATTTCTCATCACTTCTGCTTAGTCCTTCAAAGAATAATGTGCGTGTCCCCTAAGCTACTCATTTGACAGCTGTTAATATGAAAGTTTTAGTATTTCCAGAGAGGAAAGCCATGATTATGCCATGCTCCAAACTGAGATGAGATGTATAAAGATCTTAGGAATCCAAAAAGTGGAAAATAGCATTGTAAAGGTGGGAGCTAACTGCAGGCTGGTTTACACTGGCAAGCAAGCTGGCATCCTGATGCTGCCACAGAAGAAGCATTAGCACCAGCTCTGGGTAGTCCCATGTTATGCATGATATCCAGTGACACCCCTGAGATACAGAAGTTTGTTTGAGATCCCCTAGTTTAACAAAAAACATGGGTGCAACTAACGAAACTGCAAACAATATGCAATACAGAAAATACAGGGCCAGAAAATATAGGTTCAATAGCGTTTAACATCATCATTAACAAACTGAATGATGGGACAGAACACACTCTCAGCAACTTTCCACACAGTACAAAATTGGGAGTAGTTGATAGGGAACTTGGCAGCAGGCTGAAGAAAAGGGCCGACATGAAGTTCAATGAAGGAAAGCGTGAAGTCCTGTACCTGAGAAAGAATAGCCACATGCACTAGCACAGGCTGAGAACCAACCATCTGGAAAGCAGCTTTGCAGAGAAGGACTAGGCACTCCTGGTGGACAGCAATGTACCCCTGCAGCAAAGCCCAAGTATCCTGAGCTGCATTAGAAAGAGCACCACCAGCAGGTCGAGGGAGGTGATCCTTTCCCTCTTCTCAGCACTAGTAAAAGGGTAAAAGAAACTGCAGAAATTATGAGAAAAGGGAATAGAGAGAAAACCAAAACAAGTCCCCAGGTTTTTGCTGCATTGCAATATGTGTATAACACCTGAATATAGTAGCTGTTCTTATCCCTCATCTGAAAGAAGACATAGCAGAACTGGATAAGGTCCAGAGAGAACAATAAAGATAGCGGCTTACAGATTTGAACAGAACGGTCTACCTGGACTTGTATGAATAATTGCTTGTGATGGACCTAATCTCCAAAAATTAGTCTAAATTCTTATGAAATTTTAAAAAAAAGACCACACAACAAAACTTGTTAATTCTTTTTAACTCATTTACCCTTTGACCTTCATAGTGTTCTGTGAAAATTATTTCTACAGTTCAGCTGTGCATTCTAAGAAAAATAATTTCATTGGTACCAGGTGTCCCTTAGCTATTTTTCCATATTCACCTTTGCATGTCTGTCATTATTTTCTGAATTCTTTGAGACCTAAGTGTAATCAGCCACTCCCACTCCAAGAAAGAAGGGTCCTGCCCTATGTAGTGTCCTTTATGTGCAGACCACTCCTGATCCCTGATCACTCTCCCCTGTTTTTTTGTTTGGTTTCTGTTTGTTTGTTTGTTTGTTTGTTTCTACATGTGCTTTTAAGTGGAGTAATCACATGGACTCCCTAGGTGAGTTGGGTGCCCAATCAATTTAATAGCATGGCATAGTAACGTTTCCTGGGTTTATTTTCTATTATTATTTTGCATGTTGCCAAGCTCTGACCTATTTTTATTGAGTACCACATTTTTTACATCCTTTTTCTAAATTTTCTGAGATGTCTGATTATGCCAGGACCCTGAACTGATCAAAACTTTGCAGCTGATCGGCACAAATCTTTTTCGTAAAGTGATGAAATCAACACTGTTATAGGACTGTTATACCCTCAAAGCTGATCCTACTATGAAGGACAGTTTGCAAGAACACAAAAATTCAGAAACAGAAAGATCAGAAATACAAAGATTTTATAAATAAATTTCCCCATCCTTTATATCCTGGCAGGCTGCTTCTCCCATTCAGTTAAGATCAGATTTGCTGTGAACTCTCTGCAATCCACTGTAAGAACATGGGAAAAAAACATCCAGATTCAACAGTCATTTTGTATACTGCAATAAGTTACATCCTTGGATGAAGGAAGCCTGGACAAAGAAGGGACATAGGAGTATTTGGGAAGTTTCTTCAGCAAAGACTACCTGTAGTCATGCTGAAGAGGGGATATGAGAGGAAGTTATAGAGCTATTAAAGCATAACTTTGAAGGAGCTGTGAGGACTCTTCATGGCCAGGTGCAGCTAATAGGATGGCCAGCAGCATGGAGCTGCTGCAAGAGACAGCAAGCAAAGAACACTGACCTGCAAATGGCTCACACCTGTGGGCATTCATGTCCTAAACTCTGACCCCAGGAAATGCAGAATCAGGTAATAGCCAGAGAGTCTCAAGAGAAAGAGGACTAATTGTGCCCTTTCACATATTATTCTGTTTTCCTATCATCTTTCCAATAATGCACTCTTTAATTAAGCCTGTTTGTTTGTTTGTTGATATGCTAGCAACAGAAAAGGGAGGGTGCTCAGATCAGCTGATCTAACTTTCCTAGGCTTCTGGTTGGGGCTTTGAGCTTACCATGGACTTCCTGAGGGCAGACTTTGGCCTGTTCAGGACACTGGCTGAGAGAGTCCCTTGGGAGACAGCCCTGAAGGGCAAAGGGGTCCAGGAAGGCTGGGCATTCTTCAAGAAGGAAGTCTTCAAGACACAAGAGCAGGCTGTCCCCACGTGCCATCAGATGAACCAGTAGGGAAGACAACTGGCCTGGCTGAACAGGGAGCTTTCGCTGGGACTCAGGAAAAAAAAAGGAGAATTTACCACTTTTGGAAGAAGAAGCAGGCAACTCCAGAAGAGTACAGGGATCTCATTAGGTCATGCAGAGAGAAAATTAGAAAGGCAAAAGCCCAGCAAGAACTCAATCTGGCAACTGTTGTAAGAGATAACAAAAAATGTTTCTACAAATACATTAAGAACAAAAAGAGAGCCAAGGAGAATCTCCATCCTTTATTGGATATATATATATAATTCCCCCCTTATATGCAGTGGGGAACATTGCCACCAAGGATGCAGAAAAGGCTGAGGTACTTAATGCCTTCTTTGCATCTGTCTTTAACAGTCAGACCTGTTATCCCCAGGGTTTTCAGCCCCCTGAGCTGGAAGACAGGGAAGGAGAGCAGGATAAACTCCCCATAGTCCAGGAGGAAGCAGTTAATGACCTGCTACGCCACCTGGACACTCACAAGTCTGTGGGGCCAGATGGGATCCACCCGAGAGTACTGAGGGAGCTGGCGGAGGAGCTTCTCAAGCCACTCTCCATCATTTATCAGCAGTCCTGGTTAACAGGGGAGGTCCCAGACAACTGAAGTCTTGCCAATGCAACACCAATCTACAAGAAGGGCTGGAAGGAGGATCCAGGGAACTACAGGCCTGTCAGCCTGACCTCAGTGCTGGGGAAGATTATGGAGTGGTTCATCCTGAGTACGCTCAACAGGCATGTGCAGGTCAACCAGGGGACTGGGTCCAGCCAGCATGGGTTCATGAAAGGCAGGTCCTGCTTGACCAACCCGATCTTCCTTTTATGACCTGGTGACCCACCTAGTGGATGAAGAAAAGGCTGTGGATGTCATCTACCTGGACTTTAGTAAAGCCTTAATTGGTTTAGTGGTGGACTTGGTAGTGTTGGGTTAATGGTTGAACTGGATGATCTTAAAGGTCTTTTCCAACCTGAACAATTCTATGATTCTGTGATTCTTCTGTGACTGTCTTCCTTTGCTGTGTTCTGACATGGTGTTAACAGCCCAGGCAGAAGCAGTCTCACTCAGCAGATGGAATGGGGAGCTTTAGGCCAAATCATTCTATGCAAAGGAAGAACAGCTCACTTATGGCTCTTTATCCCCTCAGCAGACTGAGGATCAGGATAGGGGTAAGAGGAGCACCTCATCTCCTATACAGCAAAGTGAGGAGAAATGCTTCTGCCTTGGCAAGTCCTCTTTCCAGACAGGTAATGGATAGAAACTCTTTCTAGACCGGTTAGAGTCTCCCTCTTCTCACTTTTCCAAGCTAGATGGAGAGGCAAGGCAATCCACAAGAACTCAGGGCCCCAGGATCGCTTTAGGACCAGATGGTGTACTCACTGCAGGGAGAGCATGTGTGAGGTGCTATTTCCTGCACTAGGCAGATGAAAGCCATGCATTGTGGAAGGTGGTCCTTCATTACCAGGTTTCTAGCAAAGGAAGTTAGAGACACAAGAAATAGAAAAACAAGTCATCTGTTATTCCCTCTCAAATATGTTGCCTTCCCAGATGATTCCCATTACCCTAGGAGGTGAAACAAAATGCAAGATGTCAAACTGACAGAGGGGATGATATACTGCAAGTGTGATCTTTGAACCCATGTACTGGAATCCAAGTCATCCTCTTTAATTAACATGTGCAGAGGACCCGAGAAGGAAGCTGAAATATAAAGAATCATTTTGCAGCTACTACTAGACACATAAACACAGTAATGACTGTAAAAGCAGATATTGCCAGGGTCACAGAAAGCCTTAATCATAATTAAAAGGGTGAGAGGTTTCTTATGGCTATATGGATTTCAGCCGCTAAGCTTCCAGTTCCTGCACAACTTGGAAGTCACTATGTCAACAGTCAGAGACAAGTTTATCAAAAAACTACAGATCCAACTTGGCGTTAATTTCATGTGTCATATAAAGAAGAGTCAAGTCTGTTCTTTGTAAGCAATTATATAATGCATTAGAAGAAGAGGGGAAAATCTACCCTTTCTTTCTCTCCCTTTATCCTGTTTTACATGTTAGAGGATGAATAAGACCTTTCCATTTTCTTCAAGGACATTTCTACAAGTACTCAATATTATTTTTCAAACAGAAACCATAAAATCTCACATTTACTGTTCCGAAAAACATTGACAGCCTCATGAAAGAATACTTGATCTCAGATGTTTCAGTTGTATATGAAGTATTGGAAACATAAAGTTCTTTAAAGCAGTGAGTTGTGAAGACTGGTTATCCTTTCTGACCCCTCTTACAGTGCTTCACCTCCCAGACATTTGAGGGTGAGTGTGAGCCTTCAGAATAGGGTACAGAATCACAGAACCTCATCCTAGCTCCATTGAACAACTTCAAATAGCAGATCATATCTAACTCTTTGCAAAGAAAATGACAGCTCTGCAGGACCCCAAAGGTATTCCCAGACATCTCATGAATCTCAAACTTTTATTGTATAGAGCAGATCGAGTGTTCTATTTGTGTCTTTTCCCCCTACATCCTTCCCAGAAGATATGATATAAATTTTCTGCTGTCTGATACGTAGCACCAGAGGATATGGCCACACCACATTCCCTAAACTGGCCGTATCCTTAAAATTCCCTATGAATTGCTAAAAGCCATGTGAGTGGCTTGTTTTTCCAGTTACTTAATGCGTCTCTTCCTAGGTTTACCTAATATTTGCCTTCACTGAGAACTATCACGCTTAGTTTAAAAGCTATCTATCTGCACAACTGAACTTATTTGTACATAGATAAACTATGTGCCTGTCTTAAGACACAATGCATTGTCATTGATGTAATGGAACAAGTCAAGTGTTCTTCTTCCCATATGTAAACAGCATCCAAAACCTTCGTGAATTTTGCTTAAAATAATGATTCTTTCTTTCTTTATTTGTTTTAGAAATGAAAAGGCATTTTAAGATTAAGAAAAATCTTCCTTCTTGATCTAGATTTGTATTCTTAGGGTGAGGTTTAGGTTACTTTTGTTAATACTTCCTGTTGAACGAGGCTTCTGGCACAATAAATCTACCTAGAATGCCTAGGATTTGCACTGGATTGCTATGGGGAAAAAAAAAGTCATGTCTACATCCACAGGTTAGACATGTCAAGATCCACAGCATCCCACGAGTTCTCTAAATTTCTGTGGAGTTTGTGTTTGTGCTTGGGAAGGCTGGAGGAGGTGTGTTTGTAATCTAAATCCCATTCTCTCATTTGGTAACTACAGCCACTGTCCAAGGTCTCTACAATAGCAGCAAACTGGTAAGTTAAAACTGCCAATAATCCTAAAAGAAGAAGGACGCAAAATGCCAGTATCACTGCTAATCTGACCTTACCGAAACTTCTGCTAGACATTTGTCTGAGCAAACCAGCACAACCAGATATGGAGAACAGCAAAACAATACCTTTAAAATCCAATTTCAAACAGTAGCCAATTGGCAATACTTCAGAAGAAGGTAAAAGATGTAATTAAATGTATGAATCAAGGGGGGTAAAGAGTCTTCTCTGATCTTTTGAAAGTAGCCAGCAAAAAAACTAAGGAGTTGTAAATAGCTGCAGTAACACAAGCATGATATGGTTGTCCAAACATTTGGAATTAGACTATACTAGATTGTTCTTATTCTTTATGTCCAGAGTATTTCAGAATAGAATCTCTCCAAAGCTCTTTGTAATAGTAATCTTTCTCACTACTGCTGAGTCCTGAGACACACAAATATTCTATGTCAAACAGCAATTCAGAGTCAGGAGAAAAGAAGACAACAATTCCAAGTCCCAGTGTCCTGCTCTATTTGCTGGACAGCACCTCCTCCTTTCAGATTCCTAGTCAAAATATTTATAGGAGATTTATTCACATAGCTAGTAAGACTTCAAATATTTCTAAATATATCCACGAGCACAAATGGAAATCATGCACTCAGTCAAGTTTGCCAAACAATGCTTTGCCAAAATTTTTTTGACCTCAGAAAGAGGAGGAGGGAGTTGTATGTGCAGACCAGAACCTATAAAAGTGCTGGTAGGACGAGTCTGTTCTGTCTCCACAGAAAGCTTCAAGGTAAGAATATGGAGGGCTGGGTGCTGGCAGAATCCCACTGCATTCGTGCTGCCTGTAGAACTGCCTTCCTCAAAGGATGGTTTGTATCAATAGAGGTTTTCTTTCTGCTTCCAAGTCACCAGCATATTTTTGCCCTGCTACTTATCCTTGGCATTCTGTGCAAAAATAAGAAGGAAGTTGTCATTTCTGTTTTTCAGTATTGACCAGCTTCCAGCCTGAGAGCCAGCTGGTATCACAAGAGGTAAGACTGATTTATCTACTGCATGGGAATAGACACTCCAGGATGTTTTTTTTAATGCAGCTGTATGGGCACTTTCCATATCCCTTTACATCTGTGCATACTAATGCAGTGCAATTCTACCCGAGCTGTGCTGTCTAAAACAGCAAATTTCCTTTCACCACTGGGTTGGACACATTTGTTTGGTACCTGCTGGGAAATAGTTGACTTCTTACCACACAGAATTGTTAACAGGAGATTTCCTGTAAACAGGAATCCAGGAAAGAGAAGATGAATGAACAGCACACATACAGTTAAGATTTTGTCAAATCCCTCTGAGTATTTCTTTATTGAGTTTTCCTCTTTTGGTACAAATTAATCTTAAAGGATCAGGTTGAACTGGAAAAGTCAGAACAACTGAAGAAGCTAAAAATCTGTTTTCTAACTGAGGAAAAAGCTTTGCACAGACAATTCACACGTGTTTCTGCTTACTCCATACTTTTTTTATGTTGCTCTATCTCTATAGTCGATACAAATTACATGGTCTAAAATGTGCAAGAGAGAAAGGATATAAGTGGGCTTTCATAATTTCAAGAAGATTACTTCCCTTGGAATCTTTGCTTCTTTGTACTGAAAATTTTTATATTGTGCCAATTAATCCAATTTTTCTGTATAGCCTACTGAAACACTACTAGACCTAAAGAACTGAACATATAAACTGGAATAAGGGAAAGAAGGTTAAAATAATCTAAAGCAAAGGTACCTATCTTCTTTAGGATCTAAATAAATTAAAGGATATCTAGGGTGAAAAGCAGATAAGACAGAGAGGGAGATTGTAAGAATAGGCAGAGCAGAACACTACAGAGAGTCAGGTGAGGGGTACAAAGGTATTTCTTCCTTCACTCAGCACTGTAGTCCGTTTCTCCACTTCATCCCCGTGCTGTGCTGCACTCAGTGAACTGCAGCCATGTCATCAGACTCTGAGATGGCCATCTTTGGAGAGGCAGCTCCTTACCTCCGAAAGTCAGAAAAGGAGAGAATTGAGGCCCAGAACAAGCCTTTTGATGCCAAGACATCTGTCTTTGTGGTGCATGCTAAGGAATCCTATGTGAAAGGGACAATCCAGAGCAAAGAATCAGGCAAGGTCACCGTCAAGACTGAAGCTGGAGAGGTGGGTAAAATGCAACATTTACAAGCAGCATTAAATTCCCACTCGGAGATCTTAACTGACATGCATGTACCTTTCTTTCCTCTGACAGACCTTGACTGTGAAGGAAGATCAAATCTTTGCCATGAACCCTCCCAAGTACGATAAAATTGAGGACATGGCCATGATGACCCACCTCCACGAACCCGCTGTGCTGTACAACCTCAAAGAGCGTTATGCAGCCTGGATGATCTACGTAAGTACCAGCAGCAGTCTTCCTTTGGGTAGCTAGGAGGAACTGCTCTGCCAGGATAAGTGGAAACCCATGTGCTGTCTCCCTTCCTTGCAGACCTACTCAGGTCTCTTCTGTGTCACTGTCAACCCCTACAAGTGGCTGCCGGTGTACAACCCGGCAGTGGTGTTGGCCTACCGAGGCAAGAAGCGCCAGGAGGCCCCCCCCCACATCTTCTCCATCTCTGACAATGCCTATCAGTTCATGTTAACTGGTGAGTGGCTCTCAGTTATTCTATCAAAAAGGCATTTTAAAAGTAATCACATAATTTCCCTGATAAATATGCTGATATTTCCTTAACATATCATTAGAGTTTTATTTCAGTCATAGCTTTAATCACTGCTAATTTAAAAGATTTTTTCATGTCAGTATTTCTAAAAAGGAAGTATACTACCACAGATATTTAGTGTGTCTGGAAAAACAATAAGCCAAATGGACTAGGTGGAGTAAGGAATATAATTATGTCTGTAATGAAATAGTGAAAGTGAACAGGGTATGAAATCCATATGTGATGTAAAAATTCTGTCTAACAATGTGAAGTTAATTCATCAAAGGCCTACAGGAAACATCAATATCACAAATGTTCAGATTTGCCTTGATAAAACCATGACATGAAAAAATGAAATAGAATTATATATTGCTGCTAGCTTTGCATCCACCTTTTCATTCTTTTATTTCTCTGTGCTATTGGGTTCAGAACAATTAGCCATGCTCAAGATTCCTTTGTCGTGGGTCCTTACTCTCCTTTTCTCTACTTCTGCTCTAAATACAGTCTGTGCAGCAGAAAAGTAAAACAACAAAACCAGAAACAATTTACTGTATGCAGGAGAAAAAAGACTGTAAAGAGCGCTGTAGGGAAGAAACAAATGTCCCTTCAAGGGTTTTCAATGTTCATAGAATCATAGAATGGTTTGGGCTGGAAAAGACCTTTAAAAATTATGTAGTCATTCCCTCTGGCTTTGGGAGGGACATCTTCCACTAGTTTACGTTGCTCAAGCTCTGTCCAACCTGACCTGGAGTACTTCTACTGATAGGGCATCCACAACTTCTCTGGGCAGCCTGTTCCAGTAGCTCACCACCCTCATCATGAAATATTTCTTCTTTATATCCAATCTAAACCTACACTCTTCTAGTTTAAAACTGTTGCCCCTTGTCCTGTCACTACAGGCCTTGGTAAAAAGTCTTTCTCTGTCTTTCTGGTAAGCCCCCTTTATATATTGAAAGGCTGCAATGAGGTGTCCCTGGAGCCTTCTCTTCTCCAGGCTGAACAACCCCAACTCTCTCAGCCATTCTTCATAGGAGAGATGTTCCAGACCTCAGACCATCTTCATGGCCCTCTTCTGGACCTACTCTAACAGGTTCATGTCTTTTTTGCACTGGAGACCCCAGAGCTGGAGGGAGTATTCCAGGTGGCGTCTCACGAGAGTGGAGTAGAGGGGCAGAATCACCTACCTTGCCCTGCTGTGCATGCATCTTATTGCCCAGCCCAGGATATAATTGGGTTTCTGGCCTGCAAGTGCACATTGCCAGCTCATATCCAATTTTACATCCACCAATACCCCAATTCCTTGTCTGCAGGGCTGCTGTCAAGCCAGTCATCCCTCAGTCTGGACTAATATTGGGGATTGCCCTGACCCAGGTGCAGGACTTTTCACTCAGCCTTGTTGAACTTCATGATGTTCACATGGGCCCACTCCTCAAGCCTGTCAAGGTCCCTGTGGATGGCATCCCTTCCCACTGATGCACCACTTAATTTGGTGTTGTCTGCAAACTTGCTGAGGGTTCACTCAATCCCACTATGTATGTCATTAATGGAGGTATTAAATAACTTTTGTCCCACTACAAAGCCTTCAGGGATGCCACTCTAACCATTTGCACATTGAGCCTTTGACTCTAACTCTTTGGATGTGGCCATCCAGCCAATTCCTCATCCATCTAACAGTCCACCCTTCAAATCCATATGTCTCTAATTTAGGGGCAAGAGTGGGTATGTTAAGAGGTAAGAATATGGTACAAATTACTTTGCAAGGACTGAAACTGAAAAAAAATTATTAGGAGTAAACAAAGGAAAAAATATGCAGAATTCTTTTCTTGTCACAACTTACATTTACTGCATTAATTTTCAGTCTTTTTGTGCTACTCATTTACAAAGACTGTTTGTTTCTGCCTCTTTCATAGATCGCGAGAACCAGTCAATCCTGATCACGTATGTACGCTCCCTGCTCGGGTCCCCGCGGGGCTGCCCGGTACCATGGCACATCCTGCCTGACTACATGCTCTCTGCTTCTCTCTTTGGTTTCACAGTGGAGAATCCGGTGCAGGGAAGACTGTGAACACAAAGCGTGTCATCCAGTACTTTGCAACAATTGCAGCAAGCGGGGATAAGAAGAAGGAAGAGCAGCAGTCGGCAGGCAAAATGCAGGTGAGGTCCTAGGGGTAGGAACTTGTAACTATCAAATTTGTTTATGAGCCGTATCATGACAATACGATTTCTATTTTAGGGGACACTTGAGGATCAAATCATCAGTGCCAACCCACTGCTGGAGGCTTTTGGTAATGCCAAGACAGTGAGGAACGACAACTCCTCACGCTTTGTAAGTTGTCGCCTGGGACAAAAGTACTTTTTTCATATCAGCACACGGACTTGAATATTCTTGCAGTCAGGATTGGTAAAATTGATTGACTTTTCTGCTTCTTTCAGGGTAAATTCATCAGAATCCACTTTGGCGCCACAGGAAAACTGGCTTCTGCTGACATTGAAACATGTAGGTGACCCTTCTGGCCTGATCCCTTTCCTTCCAGCCCTCCTCAGTTCTTGTGCTAACTCTGTCCTACCGTCCTTGCCAGATCTGCTGGAGAAGTCCAGAGTCACTTTCCAGCTCAAGGCAGAAAGAAGCTACCACATATTTTATCAGATCATGTCCAACAAGAAGCCGGAGCTAATTGGTAGGAAATATCACTAACTTCTCCAGACAAAGGTCATGGAACAACATTTAATTCCTTTACGCGCCAATTACATTTGATCTGTATGTGTTTTGTCCTTCTTTTCAGAGATGTTACTGATCACCACCAACCCGTATGACTATCAGTATGTGAGTCAAGGTGAGATCACGGTTCCCAGCATTAACGATCAGGAAGAGCTGATGGCTACGGATGTAAGTAATGCACAGAAGTTTTCTTAGGCAGACTCTGACCTTTGACATGCATGGTACTTACTCTAATGATTCTTTTGTTAGAGTGCCATTGACATCCTGGGCTTCACTCCTGATGAGAAGACAGCCATTTACAAGCTGACGGGGGCTGTCATGCACTATGGCAACCTGAAGTTTAAGCAGAAGCAGCGTGAGGAGCAGGCAGAGCCGGATGGCACAGAAGGTACCAGCACGATATATACTGCAGCACTGTATATACCAGAACACTCACTAATACAGGCAGTAGTTCAGGGTCAGAATCACTGAGTCAGCCTGCACATTTCCCCAGATGCTCGTATTGTAGAATATAAATGTGTCCTAACCAGAGGACTTGGCTGGAAGAACACAACTCAGTGGAAGATGCAGATTATTTTGAACTATGCAAAGCATAAGGTCCAGTGAATCCTAAAGCATACTTCCATTGGCTGACATGGTAGGAGTCAGGCAGAAGAAAAGCAAACTTTACCGCTATACTGAATGGCAGCTCCCCAGCCCTGGCACAGAAATAGGAGCTACTCTGCTAAGTTCATTCACCCAGGTAGCTACTACCATTTACCATCAGCTGTGGTCACCTCCTAATGGTATTGTGTCCAGGTGACAAGAAGCCAGAATCCTGAAGTTGCTGTGCTTCAAAGCCCATATTCTGGAGACAACTCACAATGCCTGAACTGAGATCATTGTGCTACTTCATTTTACATGGGGGGTTAGAAAGGAACATCAGTTAATATTGCGGCTGTGGCTGATATGTTCTACAATTTCTGTAGAGTCTCAGCATGTCTCCAGGACTTCTGTTTGAAAGATAGACATCTAAGATATGTCTATCACATTTACTTTGCCTAGAATTGTTCAAAGGTACATTCCTTTAAAAGTTCATGGAAGTATTTCCATGAAAACAGAGTTAGTTGCATATATCATAAACATGTGTGATTAAGGTTTGGGTTTTTTTTTTTCTGGAGTTGTTTTTTAGTGTGCATGGTTTGGGGGTTTTTAGGAAAGTTAAGCCGTAAATTAAAATGACTGCAAGGAATACAATAGCAATGAATCTGATAATGATGAATAGCAATAGTAGAATAAGCTACAAATCATAGCTGTAACTTTACTTAAGTGATGGTATTTTGCTAACCAAATCTCGGAAATATTTGGATCAGTGTATGTAATACTGATTCCACTGAAATCAGTTCTGTTGCACAGACACTGTAATCTTCTTCTGAGAATTACTCGCAACCTGTGAACAAATTTCTCTGTGTGGCAAAGTCATCTTTTATTTTGCTAGTTTTATTTGCTCCTAAAGCTGAGAGAGGACTATGGCAGTTGTTTTCACCTCTTGTGGACTCCATTTACTGTGCAATCTTTCTTTCTTTGTCTGCTTTTGAAAACATTGAGGAAAACATGCAATCTATTCCAGTACTTCACTATCCTTACTCATTGGAAAGTTTTCCCCACTTCTAGCCTAAATATCTCTTGAAACAATTTCAGTCTGTTGGATCATGTCCAATATTCATGCAGCAATCTGCTATACTTTTTTATCATGATTTCATATGTATTATATAAGCATTCTTGAACAAATTATTTTATATACTGTGCCTGCTGGCAGAGATTAAATTCAATAGTAAAAGCAATAACAGAAGGTTAAATGCCAAAATTTTTGTTTGAGGATGCACTTCTAAAAATAGCCCTTCATCTCATATGTTTATCTGTAGATTTGTAAAGGCATAGTTGACACTTATGTATTGTGCTCTCTTGAGTATGATGTCTTTAAAGTTACCCTACCACAAGTCACTGAAACAAATTGCACTGTATTTGTTTCTGAGAGGATCTGCAATTGTCTGCAACCTGATCATCATCCCAGGCTTATCTTTCCAGGGTTTTTTTTCAGCATTTATTTTTGAGAAGTCTGCCTACCTAAATGTTTCTAAACTGATTTTTCATTCAAAATTCAAACCAAAAGAAAAAAAAGAATAGGTGAAGAAAAAAATAGCCAACATCATAATTGCTCCATAATTACTGGGGAATGTTGCTTATGATGAACTACAAATACGTTACTTTATCTTAACTAATATTTTTATCGTTACTAGAATTGCCTTTTAACACTGGTTTTAAGGGACCATTAATGTCTGCTGGTAACCTAACAACTGATTTTTTTGGTCTTTAGTTGCTGACAAGGCTGCCTACCTAATGGGTCTGAACTCAGCTGACCTGCTTAAGGCCCTCTGCTACCCCCGAGTCAAGGTTGGGAATGAATATGTAACCAAAGGTCAAACTGTGCAGCAGGTAACAAAAATCCCTGTTTTGTTGACAAATCCTCCAGACTTCCTCTTTTGCTCTGCATGATAACTACAAGTTGTCCTTTTTTATTATTATTATTTTAGGTATACAATTCAGTAGGTGCCTTGGCAAAGGCTGTGTTTGAGAAGATGTTCTTGTGGATGGTGATGCGCATCAACCAACAGCTGGATACCAAGCAACCCAGACAGTACTTCATTGGTGTCCTGGACATTGCTGGCTTTGAGATCTTTGATGTAAGAACGGTGTTTTATTACCATGATTTTAGAAGTAACTCTATTGCGTGCTGAAGTACTTAAGAAGGAATGATGGTTTGGGTTTGGGTTTTTTTTTCCAGAAATGGTTTGATCCTTTCAGATTGTATCTAAAGCATCATGATTCCCACAGGTTTTTAATTGGGAATAGATTTTTGTGTTGCACATATGCCAATGGAAATCCATAAATGTGGGTTTTTGCCTGATTACAAACAGTAGACTAACATGGCATTTGGTACCTAATGCAGAGGCACCAGTTCCATAGACACAATTTGTGCTTAGAAGGCTTGGGTCATGCTTTGAAATCAGGATTTGGAAATGTTGGATAAACTGTTGCACTATGGACTCTCCCGTAACTGAATTAGCCCAGTCTAGTAGAAATCAAAACTGGCAAGTCTGAAATATTATGGTGGCCTAAGCTTCTAGGGGTCATAAACATATGGATAAAGTTTAGCTTGACAAAAGAGACACACTGACGGAAGTTCCAAACTCCTGGCTGAGCAAAGACAGAACACTCACAGATCCTCCTGTAATTAGCACAAAAAGCCAGCACTGTTCTTTATCCCTAGCTTTCTAAATTTACATTAATACTAATCTCTCTTTGTAATTGTGCAGTTCAACAGCCTGGAGCAGCTGTGCATCAACTTCACCAATGAGAAACTGCAACAGTTCTTCAACCACCACATGTTCGTGCTGGAGCAGGAGGAGTACAAGAAGGAAGGAATTGAATGGGAGTTCATTGACTTTGGGATGGACCTGGCTGCTTGCATTGAGCTCATTGAGAAGGTATTTGTATAATACACATTGTCTAATATTTTCAGAAATGCATTAATGTTTATACATTTAAAAACGTATCTTGAAAGGGTAAATGAGATATTGTAAATACATAAGTTTAGATTATTTTATAATTTGCTCTGCTGAGCAGAAGAACAATCCCCCAGAGCATTACTATTGTCCCACTGAAGAAGCTATTTCTTTATCTGTGGTTCTTTCTGCCTTTTCACCTTTTTCCTCCCTCCTTCTACTTCTTCCAGCCCATGGGCATCTTCTCCATCCTGGAAGAGGAGTGCATGTTCCCCAAGGCAACTGACACCTCTTTCAAGAACAAGCTCTATGACCAGCATCTGGGCAAGTCCAACAACTTCCAGAAGCCCAAGCCTGGCAAAGGCAAGGCTGAGGCCCACTTCTCCCTGGTGCACTATGCTGGCACAGTGGACTACAACATCTCTGGCTGGCTTGACAAGAACAAGGACCCCCTGAATGAAACTGTTGTGGGGCTGTACCAGAAATCATCAATGAAGACACTGGCCTTACTCTTTGCCTCTGCTGGAGGAGAGGCGGGTCAGTTCTGTGAAATTCATATTTTCATTTTTATTTAATGACTCTACCAGAGACATGAATATCAGCTAGAGTGTTCTAAAGAAACTGCATGTTGTGCAGAGTCTCCCATGGTTTGAATTTAGTAATAAAGGATCAAATATATTTCAGGCCTGCCACTCAGCCACGATAATCCCTTGGATCCTTTGGTCCTGTGTACCTTTAGACTGAGTGTTGACTCTGTTTCCCACTATATCCTAGGTTCCTTTCTTAGCATGACTGATACATTTGAACAAGCTTTTTGTAGTCTCATAGAGAACAATTTTACAAATCAAAGTTGTAAAACCAACTTTAACCATCTTTGTCTGGTGTTCTTCAGAGTCTGGTGGTGGTGGCAAGAAGGGAGGCAAGAAGAAGGGTTCTTCTTTCCAGACTGTATCAGCTCTTTTCAGGGTAAGTACAGATGTCATTCTCTCTATGTTTTTCCTCCTTTTTTTTTAGTTGAAGATTGTGAAATATCACACTATGTCCAACAAGGCCATTTTACTGCACCTATTAACATTTTTCTGCATCAAGAACATCTCTTCAGCTATTCATAAAAGAGCTGACTGCAAGTCAGCTGAGGCCAGCTGAGGAAGATACATCTTGACCTAGCCTTTCTTCGAATGTTAGGAAAAGTACTTATGTCAGGCTACAGTTTCATTTACTCCTGAGTACACTGGTTGGTAGGATCAAGCCCTTCCCCCTCTCCCTCTGTCTTGGAAGGACAATGGTGGATCTGGCTACCTGCCTCAGGGAATCTCAAGTCTGGATTGGCATGTACAAATGTATGTGCATTTGCACATGATAATGCATAACACATAATACATAATTGTTTGAACATGATTATACATATATAGCAAGGCAATAGGGAAATGCCAAGGCCAGTTACTTTTCCACTAATGACAGAGCTTAAGGCAGATGGAAACACCCTTGTTTCAGCACCTGTGGCATCTAGCTACTATCTGGCATCCTGAGCAGTTTTTCACACTGTGAAAGAGATATTTGTCTAAGCAGCTTTGCCCCTGCTCCAAACCAGGGCTAAACTGAGAACTGTTATGACATAGCTAGTAAAAGTAATTGTTAAAATCAGAGATAGTTCATGGGTTTGCTTTTAAAAACACTTCTATAACGGGGTGCTGTAGGACCTGCAACTCATACCTTTTCCCTATGACTTGTGACCCCCATTCTCACTGAACAGGGAGTCTTTCTTGTCTTCCCCTGCTGAACCTTTGACAAATATATCTTCACAAGTAGCCCCTAATTCCATTAAGCTTCCCTTTCCCAGACTTCACAGCAAACATGGTCCTTGCCCATCTTCTCTTATGTCCTATTTTTGGTTCTGTTTCTGTTCCCGTCAATAGTCAGTGTCGTCCATAGAGTGAGGATCTGGTGATTAAAAAGAATCATCTTTCACTCAAAATTATACCTTTTGCCACAAACATCCGGTCACCATTCTCCATAGGACCCCTGTCTGAGTGGATTTATCCCGCAGTCTCATGAAAACACATTACACTGTTTTGTGACTTTCTCTCATGCTCAAGATTGAAAGGCAGAAGAAAACTCAAATTAGGATGGCTATATGTGGGAATAATAAATCCATTATTGCTTTCCAACACTTTTCTCACATCTGAAGGTATAACTGCAAAGGTACCATTTGTTATATGAAAAATCTTTGCTCATGAACCCACAGGAGAACCTAAACAAGCTGATGACCAATCTGCGGAGCACTCACCCCCATTTTGTGCGCTGTATCATCCCCAATGAATCAAAAACACCTGGTAGGAACCTCAAGTAGAGAGAAATCATAGTGTGATGCAGCCATTATTCTCTATGCTATATCATGAAGTAATCAAATAATTGTCTTATTTGCTTAGGTGCCATGGAGCATGAACTGGTGCTACACCAGCTGCGGTGTAACGGTGTGCTGGAAGGCATCAGAATTTGCAGGAAGGGATTCCCCAGCAGAATCCTCTATGCAGACTTCAAACAGAGGTCCATTTCTTTTCTGCTCTCCATTCTGTCTTCACTGCATAAGTTATACATCATAACTATTTTAACATTTCTGGTTGTTTTTTAATGCCAACTCTATCTCATCATAACTGAAAGAAGGGGAAAAAGCTGAAATGTACAACTAAAAGCAACATGTATGGCTAGCAAAAGAGAAATTGTTGAGAAATGAAGAGATAAGTCAGGTGTCCTCACTGATTGCTATTCAGCACACAACTCTGTGTGTCATGTCTCGGAATGCCAGTGTCTCTGAATATGGAAGTACAATAGAGCTACAAGATTACAAGCCAATGCTCACAAGATTAAAAAATGCAGATGTGGCTACAATACTTTCTCAGACAAAAATTACAAACTCAGATAGAGTGCTTTGGCCATTGCATCAGCCGCAAGTTTCAGGGGAAGGTGCTTTCCTCCTATATGCATAGTGGCAATGTTCCTCTCTAGCAATTTTCTACGGCATAGTTTAAGTGAAAAAGGTATTGGGCTGAAATGGCTGGAGATAAGTGTCCTCTTTTCATCTACGACTGATCACCTAAAGACAGTAAAAGTTTCCTTAATTTTGTTATCAGATTAGGACTTCATTAGAACTGTATCTTCAAACAAGGGATGGAATTCCAACTTCCTCAGCCTGATCCTGCTGCAAAGGTTGCCCTTAATTTCAATAAACAGTATAACCTTATGACTTGAGATTACCTTAACTCATATTTCCTCTCATTTCACAGATACAAGGTGCTTAATGCCAGTGCTATCCCAGAGGGACAGTTCATTGATAGCAAGAAGGCTTCTGAGAAGCTTCTTGGGTCAATTGATGTCGACCACACCCAGTACAAATTTGGCCACACCAAGGTACAAACCCTCCTTGACTCACTCACTGTGTGCCTCTGCTTTGCTCTACCTGACAGTGATGTGTGGAAACATTCCCTTTCTCAAGGTGTTCTTCAAAGCTGGGCTGCTGGGACTCCTGGAGGAGATGAGGGATGAGAAACTGGCACAGCTCATCACTCGCACACAGGCCAGGTGCAGGGGCTTCCTGATGAGAGTGGAGTACCAGAGAATGGTGGAGAGGAGGTAGACATTCTTCATCTTCAGTTAAATTACTGTACTTGGGGGAAAGTGTTGGCACTCATCATACTGAAAATATGCAATTTACATTTTAATTATGCTTCAGGGAATCCATCTTCTGCATCCAGTACAACGTTCGTGCATTCATGAACGTCAAGCACTGGCCCTGGATGAAGCTGTTCTTCAAGATCAAGCCCTTGCTGAAGAGTGCAGAATCTGAGAAGGAGATGGCCAACATGAAGGGGGAGTTTGAGAAAACCAAGGAAGATCTTGCAAAGTCTGAGGCAAAGAGGAAGGAGCTGGAGGAGAAAATGGTTTCTTTGCTGCAGGAGAAAAATGACCTGCAGCTCCAAGTGCAGGCTGTGAGTATTATTAGTATATTTCTTCTAGGGGAAAATAAGTAAGGTCTAAATTCTGTCTCATAGTATGGAACTCTCACACTGCACACTAAATTTCCTTAGAAAATGTTTTAATCTGAATCACTAAAGGTAAAATTCAGACCAGTCACTGTCAACATTATAATATGAGGTTCTAACCTGGGAATGACTTTTTAAGTCTCTGTGCCTATAGGTATGTTGCTCCCTGCAAGCTCACAATATAAGGTCCAGCTGTAGTCACTAGAGATTTCATATATACAGTTAACAGAGTCTGGAGAGCAATTCAGCTGACTGCTCACTCTGGTTTTAATCAGTTGCCTAAGTAAAAGAGCCTTATGTTGTTTCTTATGATACATGGTACCTCACCTGTCCTCCTGCAGCTACTATTCCAGGAAGACACAAATACCCTCTACATTCTAACTGTCAGCCCCATGTGTGTCTCCAATGTCCTTTGGAAGGTCAAAAGATTTGGCAATATTTACACAATGCTCTTGTGTCTTTAAGTGTCTACTCCAAAGCTTCAAAATAAAGTCAGATTCAAATGGAAACCACTAATTGCATCTAGATTATGTACCAATTTATCTGGAACAAAGAAGACGAATTCTAACTAAGTCTTGGAAAGAAAAGCTTTTAGAGAGATAAAACAAAAAGATCTGTGCACAATGGTATTCAGATACTAACTTTCAGGGACAGTAATCAAAATCCTTAGGAAAAAAAAAAAATTATATATTTAGATACCTTCTCTATAAATACAACAAGAAAGAATACTTGGTGAGAGGAAAAAAAAAAAAAACCCACAAAAACCAAACAGAAAAACCCCCAAAAAACCAGAACAAAAACCGACTCTGATTTAAAAGAGGCAATGCAAAAATAATTTCCCACAAGATAATACAAAATAATAATTCCATGTTGCTTGGAAAGGAAAAGGAAATACCCTTTTTCTACTCAGCTTTTGCTAAAACTTGGGATTAGCAAACAAAAATATGTTTCTCTAACAGGAGGCTGATGCTTTAGCTGATGCTGAGGAAAGATGTGATCAGCTCATCAAAACCAAAATCCAGCTGGAAGCCAAAATTAAGGAGGTGACTGAAAGGGCTGAGGACGAGGAGGAAATTAATGCTGAGCTGACAGCCAAGAAGAGGAAACTGGAGGATGAATGTTCAGAGCTCAAGAAAGATATTGATGACCTGGAGTTAACGCTGGCCAAGGTTGAGAAGGAAAAACACGCCACCGAAAACAAGGTATAAGGCACAAGCTGTCACTCGCGCTCCAGAAAGGAGCACTGTGCTGTTACAGGACTTCGGTATCTACTTCCTTTACTTACATTTGCTCCCTTCTTCTGCAAGGTGAAGAACCTCACAGAGGAGATGGCAGCCCTGGACGAGACCATTGCCAAGCTGACAAAAGAGAAGAAAGCCCTCCAAGAGGCCCACCAGCAGACACTGGATGACCTGCAGGCAGAAGAGGACAAAGTCAATACTCTGACCAAAGCTAAGACCAAGCTGGAGCAGCAAGTGGACGATGTAAGCACATGTATAGCTAAATGAAACGGAAAACTTTGTAGAGGAAAGCGTAGGCAGCAGAGCACTGATGGCTTTGTTCTTTTTAGCTGGAAGGGTCCCTGGAGCAAGAGAAGAAACTGCGCATGGACCTTGAGAGAGCTAAGAGGAAACTCGAAGGAGACCTGAAGCTGGCAAATGACAGCATAATGGACTTGGAAAATGATAAGCAGCAGCTGGATGAGAAACTGAAGAAGTAAGTGTGGCTGTGGGGCACCTGAGTGCTGGGCTGGCGCACTTGGGTGGTTGTGTTCAGGCACTAACACGGTTTGCTTTGTGCAAAGGAAAGACTTTGAAATCAGCCAGATCCAGAGCAAAATCGAGGATGAGCAAGCCCTGGGCATGCAATTGCAGAAGAAGATCAAGGAGCTGCAGGCAAGTCTGTGTTCCTTCCCCTCTCCCACCCAGTCTCAGGTCAGGTAGGAGGAGGCCATGGGTGTGAAGGGTCCCTAAATGTTCCCCAGGCTCGCATTGAGGAACTGGAAGAGGAAATTGAGGCTGAACGTGCCTCTCGGGCAAAAGCAGAGAAGCATCGGGCTGACCTCTCGAGGGAGCTAGAGGAGATCAGCGAGCGCCTGGAAGAAGCAGGAGGGGCTACCACAGCTCAGATCGAGATGAACAAGAAGCGTGAGGCAGAATTCCAGAAGATGCGCCGCGACCTCGAAGAGGCCACGCTGCAGCACGAAGCCACGGCTGCCGCCCTGCGGAAAAAGCATGCGGACAGCACAGCTGAGCTTGGGGAGCAGATCGACAACCTGCAACGAGTGAAGCAGAAGCTGGAGAAGGAGAAGAGTGAGCTGAAGATGGAGATTGATGACTTGGCCAGTAACATGGAGTCAGTCTCCAAAGCCAAGGTACTGAAATATTTCTTTGTACTAATTCAAACATAATCAAGTATTTATATTTTAACATATAAATTTACATTCTTCATAGTTTAAAATAAATAGTTGCACTTTACATCTTTGAATTTGAGTTTATATATTTCAGTATTAGTATAATAACATACTGTATCCTTTGGGTGAGAGCTAAAAAATGTCACCTGAAGCACCTAACCTAAGGAACTGTAGGGTCTCATTGCTTGGTGCAGAATATTATGACAGTGAAATGAAAGACACTGACCTTATCAGTTTTTTAGTTTCTTCTAAAATAGAAATTACTCCTACCCTACCCTTTCTTTTTTATTCCAATTTTTCTTTTCGTCCCTTAAATACTCCAACGACATAATCGCTAAGAGCCAAACAGAAAT
Organism: Pelecanus crispus; assembly: GCF_030463565.1. NCBI lineage: Eukaryota > Metazoa > Chordata > Aves > Pelecaniformes > Pelecanidae > Pelecanus > Pelecanus crispus. The sequence goes on along the minus strand of NC_134654.1, from coordinate 15,270,150 downwards.
TTAAAACAGTTCCTCATGTTACAGTGTCCAGTCATCCTTTTTATTGAAAAAATGGAGTGTACATTAATAAATTATACAAATGTTGGAATTAGGGATGCAAATTTCATAGAAGATGTGTTAGTTAACTGAGACATTTTGACTTGACTTCTAAATCACTGGCTTCTTTATTTGCCCTTGGTAAGACTTCAGATTCTCAGTAATTATGTGTTGAACCACCAATCATCTTTCATCCTGTTCTTCATGCAAATAGGCAAATCTGGAGAAGATGTGTCGCTCCCTGGAAGATCAGCTCAGTGAGATTAAGACAAAGGAGGAGGAACAACAGCGCACAATTAATGACATTAGTACACAGAGAGCTCGGCTACAAACAGAATCTGGTAAGACATTTGTTTTTTAAGAGAACACTGTATATGACCTGGGGCTTTACAAAAAGGCTCAAAAGTCCTGGTGGTCTTGGTGGAAACTAAGTTGAACATGAGCCAGAAGTGTGCTCTTGTGGCACAGGCCAACAGAATCCTGAGCTGCATGAGGAGAAGTGTTGCCAGCAGGTTAACAGAGGGTGATCCTTCCCCCGACTCAGCACACCTGGAGTGCTGTGTCCAGTGCTAGGCTCCCCAGTACCAGAGAGATACAGACATCCTGGAGCAGGACCAACAACATGTTTAAGGGACTGGAACAACCAGCCACTGGAACAACCTCCCCAGGAGTGTGGTAGAGTCCCCATCACTGGAGGTTTTCAAAACATGACTGGATAGGGTGCTAAGTAATCCATTCTAGGCTCTCTTTCCCACAAAAGGTTAGACCAGATGACCTTTCAAGGTCTGTTCCGACCCGGACTGTTCTATGACTCTACGACTGCAGTTTCAAAGAAGAATTCATCTATCTCATAACCTAGACTTCATCCTTCTGCTTCCCAGGAGACATTCAGGGGAAGACAGTGATATACCTGAGCACATACACCATATATTACTCATTCTGTAAGCTCAAGGCTTGAAGTGACCACTGGACTTAGTGCAAACATACAGTAAGACAAGTCAGATATTGGACAAGGGGGCATGATGTATCTCATTTCTTGCCTCTAAGATAAATAATTTGGCATGCCTAGAGATATGGACAGGTATCAGTGATTAGGATTCCACCAAAGAAATAAAATTTTGTTTAACTCAATATATTTTTATGTGTCGTTCATTATCAAGGTTAACACTTTTAAATAAGCCATAAAAAGGTTCTTTTACTCATCTGAACTCTCCAAGGTGAATATTCACGCCAGGTGGAGGAGAAAGATGCTCTGATTTCTCAGTTGTCAAGAGGCAAGCAGGCATTCACCCAACAGATTGAGGAACTCAAGAGGCACCTAGAGGAAGAGATAAAGGTGACAAGACTTTCCATATTCTATCTTATCCATTGGATTCCTTCTGTCTAGGAGGAACTTCAGATACGTATGAAATTATGGCATCAACAAAAAAAAAAAAAAAAAAAAAGTGGGAAAAAGCCCACTTGGGTAATTCAGTGCAAGTCTTCCAGTATTAGCTTTGCTCCCCGTTCCCTACAGTCTATCCATTAATTCTTTTGCAGATTCCTAGATCTTCCTTTCTCATTCAGTAGCTTGCCATCACTCACAGCAGAATAATCCAGTGTCCACCAACATGCTGCCTGGAGGAAAAGGACCTGGGGGTATTGGTAGACAGCCAGCTGAACATGAGCCAGCAGTGTGCCCAGGTGGCCAAGAGGGTCAACGGCATCCTGGCTTGTGTCAGGAATAGTATGGCCAGCAGGAGCAGGGAGGTGATTGTTCCCCTGTACTCGGCGCTGGTGAGGCCGCACCTGGAATACTGTGTCCAGTTTTGGGCCCCTCACTACAAGAAAGACATTGAGGTGCTGGAGCGTGTCCAGAGGCGGGCAACGAAGCTGGTGAAGGGTCTGGAGCACAGGCCTTATGAGGAGCGGCTGAGGGAACTGGGGTTGTTTAGCCTGGAGAAGAGGAGGCTGAGGGGAGACCTTATCGCCCTGTACAGCTACCTGAAAGGAGGTTGTAGTGAGGTGGGTGTTGGTCTCTTCTCCCAAGTAGTTAGCGATAGGACAAGAGGAAATGGGCTCAAGCTGCGCCAGGAGAGGTTTAGGCTGGAAATTAGGAGAAATTTCTTCATGGAAAGGGTAGTCAAGCATTGGAACAGGCTGCCCAGAGAGGTGGTGGAGTCACCATCCCTGGCAGTGTTCAAAAAACGGGTAGATGTGGTACTTTGGGACATGGTTTAGTCTAGTCTACCCTTGATTGGTTTAGTGTGGATTGGGTTGTGTAGGTTAATGGTTGGACTGGAAGATCTTAAAGGTCTTTTCCAACCTAAACGATTCTATGATTCTATGATTTCAGTCAGGAGATTTCCCAACTTATTTCCATTCATTGTCACGCTCCTATATTTCCCCCAGGCCAAGAACGCCCTGGCCCACGCCTTGCAGTCTGCTCGCCATGACTGTGACTTGCTCCGGGAACAATATGAGGAGGAGCAGGAAGCCAAGGGGGAGCTGCAGCGTGCCCTGTCCAAGGCCAACAGCGAAGTGGCCCAGTGGAGAACCAAATACGAGACGGACGCTATTCAGCGCACAGAGGAGCTGGAGGAGGCCAAGTATGTGAGGAATGCGGGGAAGGCTGGCAGAGACTAAGAATGGAAACTGGAGGAGACCACTGTGATATTGTCAGGAAGAAGTCAATGTTCTGCTTTGGGGTGGGGTGACAAGAAGAGAGAAAATATAACCAAGAGCAGGTATGCATTGGGGAAAAGCAGAAGCAGCAAACCTCTTCAGGTGCAGAAGAGCAGAGAGATGCTAGTGTGAACAGCAGAGTGAACAGCAGAGAGTGAATTGCTGTAGCCCAGGATTCAGACATAGAAATACAGTGGCTGGTTGGGAGAGGTCCTACACCTCTGTGTAAATGTGGATCACACACTACCACGTGGCTAAGTGTGCTCTGGTGAAAAATGTACTGGCTGCACACCATGGGTTCCCATTTGCTTCCTCACCCGGTCCCATGCTTACCACCTTCCAGGAAGAAGCTGGCACAGCGCCTGCAGGATGCAGAGGAACACGTCGAAGCTGTCAATGCCAAATGTGCCTCCCTGGAAAAGACAAAGCAGCGGCTGCAGAATGAAGTGGAGGACCTGATGATTGACGTGGAGCGATCAAATGCTGCCTGCGCAGCTCTGGATAAGAAGCAGAAGAACTTTGACAAGGTCTTTTGGGCTCCAGACCTGGGGCTCCTGGGCAGAGCATCCCCTCCTGATTGCCACATCCATGCTGAGGCCCTGTTTCTCTCCAGATCCTGGCAGAATGGAAGCAGAAGTATGAGGAAACGCAGGCTGAGCTGGAAGCCTCCCAGAAGGAGTCTCGCTCTCTCAGCACGGAGCTGTTTAAGATGAAGAATGCCTATGAGGAGTCCTTGGATCACCTGGAAACGCTGAAGCGTGAGAACAAGAACTTGCAGCGTAAGTCCCTGGCCCTCTGCTCCTGGCAGGGCTTTCCCACAAGCTTGTCTACTGAGCATTCCACATGGGTCTGTGCCTGCAGGTCGGCAAAGGCGTTTGTCACCCTGGTGTGGCAGGGCCCTTCCCAATTCGGCTCTGTGCCTGACCATGCCATTGGTCTTTGTTCCCACAGAGGAGATTTCCGACCTCACGGAGCAGATTGCTGAGGGAGGAAAGGCGATTCATGAGCTGGAGAAAGTAAAGAAGCAGATTGAGCAGGAGAAATCTGAAATCCAGGCTGCCTTGGAGGAAGCTGAGGTACACAGCATTATTTATTCCTCTCTTACATGTCCTGGATCTCTATCTCATTATAAGTGCTGTGAAGTCATTCCCGACAAAAGGGGAAAGGAGTGTTTCTGTAAAAGTGTAGAGATAGTATCTAAACATGGCACTCTCTTACTCAGAGCTTCAGGTTCAGCATTTTCACACAAAAAAGTATTCTAATTTATTGTTGTCCAGGCCTCCCTAGAACATGAAGAGGGGAAGATCCTGCGCCTCCAGCTTGAGCTCAGCCAGGTGAAGTCTGAGATTGACAGGAAGATAGCAGAGAAAGATGAGGAAATTGACCAGCTGAAGAGAAACCACCTCCGAGTTGTGGAGTCCATGCAGAGCACCCTGGACGCTGAGATCAGGAGCAGGAATGAAGCCCTGCGTTTGAAGAAGAAGATGGAGGGAGACCTGAATGAAATGGAGATCCAGCTGAGCCATGCCAACCGCGTGGCTGCAGAGGCACAAAAGAATCTAAGAAACACACAGGCAGTGCTCAAGGTCCGTTGAACAATAATTGCCTACAGAGAAATATCTTAGCTGATCTTTTCAGTGCCAAACAGCTCTGAATCTGCTTATAATTTCTTTCAATGGTTCTACAGGATACCCAGATACATTTGGACGATGCTCTCAGGGCACAGGAGGACCTGAAGGAGCAGGTGGCCATGGTGGAGCGCAGAGCAAACCTGCTGCAGGCTGAAATTGAGGAGCTACGAGCAGCACTAGAACAAACAGAGAGATGTAGAAAGGTGGCTGAGCAGGAACTGATCGATGCAAGTGAGCGTGTGCAGCTCCTCCATACCCAGGTCAGTGTATAAATATATTTAGTATTTATACTTTTGCTCCATATATTTAAAATAGCTGAAGACTGGCTGAACTGTAACAGTATTTTGTAAAATGCATTGTAATTTTCACAGTATGGATAACAAATACTAAAAGTGACTTTTCAGCTGCAGATACTATATGAATTTCACTAGACTACAGTGCAGACACCTTAAAAGTAACAAATTCAGAGATATGTGAATATAACTTAAGTGAGTTCAACAGCTTTCACATTTACATTTGAGACTGTAACGTCAAATTTTGGTTGATCATTAACAAAATAGGAATACATTAATACTGTCACTAACATCATTTAACCAAGTCCGTATAAGTATTCTATAGCACCATTCAAAATTTTTACTGCCACTAGATTGAAAATGGTAAGGAAAGATTATATCTTTTTTCTTTATAAGTCTAAATTTCTTCTCTCTTGACTGAGAAACTGTGAGGAAAGACTTTATGGAGGATGTTACTGAAGCAGCTCATAGCTGAGAAACTAAGAGCTACCACAGCAGCTCCTTTAGAACAGAATCCCATGTAACCTAATGGCACAATTTATATTAAAAAACAACATTTATGCAATATTCTTGATATGATATTGCAAGCAAACAAAACCAAAATTGTGATGTTGATGGTCTTCAACAGAACACCAACTTGATCAATACCAAGAAGAAGCTGGAAACAGATATTTCCCAAATCCAAAGTGAAATGGAAGAAACAGTCCAGGAAGCCCGCAATGCTGAAGAGAAGGCCAAAAAGGCCATCACAGATGTGAGTTGGGGGCTCCTTTCACTGCTGATGGTGGATGTATTCTCCCCCAAACCATCTCCAGCCCCAAAACGGCTTTGACCCTTTGCTCTCATCAGGCAGCCATGATGGCAGAAGAGCTGAAGAAGGAGCAGGACACCAGCGCCCACCTGGAGAGGATGAAGAAGAACCTCGACCAGACAGTGAAGGACCTGCAGCACCGTCTGGATGAGGCTGAGCAGTTGGCGCTGAAGGGAGGCAAGAAGCAAATCCAGAAGCTGGAGGCCAGAGTGCGTAGGGCTTTCAGTTGTGCATGAGTGAGCATGTCCCTTGGTGAGATACCAGGGAAGCTCCACAGATGGGCTTCTCGTTGCAGGTGCGGGAGCTGGAAGGGGAGGTTGATGCTGAGCAGAAGCGCAGCGCTGAAGCCGTGAAGGGTATGCGCAAGTACGAGAGGAGGGTGAAGGAGCTGACCTACCAGGTAACACGGGAGGCTTCTTTGTGTTGACACACTCTTGTTCCAGGAAGCCAAAATGTTGGCACATTGCCTTCTAGAGGGATTTCTTTCTATACTTCAGTCAGTGACACAGTTACTAGGATTTTGACCTCTGTCCTTCTAGACAGCAATGCTCCATAAGGAATATTACTCCCTCTGTTTCACGTTTATGTAATTTAGAGAAAGAGGCAAATGAGTTTCTATTACTTGTCATTCTCTGTAGTCTGAGGAAGATCGGAAGAATGTTCTCAGGCTCCAAGATCTAGTGGACAAGCTGCAAATGAAAGTGAAGTCCTACAAGAGACAAGCTGAGGAGGCTGTAAGTACAACTCTGACCAAGGCCAGACTTCCTTCTGGTGGAGGTGGAATTCTGTGTTGGTGTTTTCTTCTGTCCAACTTTTTGAAACCTTGACTGTTTTGATGCATTTGCTGGCACAGGACAATGGGGAATGTAAGAATAAGAATTTTCTGGGCTTGGAAGGAACTATACTTTCCCAGCTCTATTTCTTTTGCTCTAAGCTTCATTTCCCACCTCTCTTGATTCATTCCTACCCTACCTTGGGTGTCAGAAGTAGCTGCTAGTCTGTCTGTTCAGGACTCTGCCACAAACTCTGCCTGGACCTTGCTGTGTGTAATGTGGCTATGGCCTTTTTGACACTGCAATATTCTTTTCTCTTCTGGTACACTTAATGTCTTGAGCAGCTTCTTTCCTTAGTTCTGAACCTGCCCTACTTGCCCAGCTATGGCATTTAAATTGCCCAGTTTTCAGATATTAAATGTCCACATGCTACCTGTTGTTTTCACAACTCCCTCTCCCCACATAGGAGGAGCTGTCCAATGTCAACCTCTCCAAATTCCGCAAGATTCAGCACGAGCTGGAAGAAGCTGAGGAGCGGGCTGACGTTGCAGAGTCACAGGTTAACAAGCTCCGAGCAAAGAGCCGGGAGTTTCGAAAGAAGATAGAAGAGGAGGAATGAGGATCCTGAGGCTAAAAAGTGACCTGAGGCATGCATAAAATGTAAATCTCTGTGTTGCTTTCTTCTGTAATTATAATCTATGTCTAGGTAATAAAGACAGTAGAGACCTTTGCATATGAACAGTGATTAGCATGCTTTATTTATTTATTCTAGCGTTCATTACTTTTGGAGTACATGTACACAGTTCTTGTTCACATTTAAAAGTATATTAAACAGCAATAAATTTTTACATTTAAATTTTTAAAAATGCATGAGGAATAATAACAATTATATGGATTTTCTACTCATCTTGCAATGAGAAGTATGCATTTCTTTGATAGACTAAGACTACTTTCAAGTTATTTCGATGAATTCTCAGGAAAAAAAAACAAAAAAAGAAGAAGAAGAAAATAAAATGAAAAGAGATTTCTGTAGCTTTTTTTTAAAGAAAACATATATTGTTTTTGTTAACTGAAAAATGTTGCTTATTTGGTTAGGCTTAAGTGTGTGAGAAACTCAAATTTCTACTTTGATTCAGGAGACTGAAGTTCACTCCAAGCATTGATAAGCAGTCAAACCAATATGGTGAGATAGTGGCATGAAGAGATATCCTCACTCTCTTTCTCTGAAGATATTGTATTTCATACATAGCACAAAATGAGAGCCAGTTCACAGGTGGGGCCAGTGACAAAAATCCACAGTTAAAAGACTACAGAAGAAAGAATAGCTAAGTCTGCAGACTCCTGGGCGTAGGTAAAACCAAGTGTTTTATGGACAACTGAAAGATAATTGAACATATATTAAGACAGATAAAGGTGATGGAGTATTTTCTGTTTTTCATTATAGATACAATATAATGTAAAGTAATGTCATAGACAAAAGGAACAAGTTTAAGCGAAAATCACTCAGGAATCACAACAGTTTCTACTGAGGTGTTAGTATGGTATCAGGAAAGTCTGCTTCCCAGAGATTGGATTTGAATATGGATAGGTATTTCTGTGTCTTAAAAAAGAGAAATAATTCTGGAAATTGTGTTCTCATGTTGACTTCCCCCATACAGACTGAAGATCAGACATGATTGTGGGTTTTTGTATTTCTCCAGCAAGCTGTTTGTGAAACAAGAGGAGGTCACAGTCTACCATTGATTTTTCTAAGTAACAGTATTAGAAGCAAATATTTAAGTTCAAGATAGTAATCTCATAAGTGATAATGGATTGATTCAGTTTAAAAGAAAGGATACACAGAGTTTACTTAAATCACCTTTTTAGACAGTAACAAAATTTTTTAAAGTAAAAATCGATGGACATAAAAGTTCAGAATGTAAGAGGTATAGCAACTATCAACAGTTGATGGAGATCTTTTATTTCTGTTGATATATTTAAAAACTGCCTTCTATAGAAATCAAACATTGTTTCATAATGAAATGTTCTGGGTGAGATTCACCTGTTACATTCTGACACAGAGTAGACTCCTATCAATGAGTTTATCTCATCTCACTGTTTTATTTTGCTATTCCCTGCATGAATGCTTGCTGTAAGGAGACCTGCAAAAGAGTCTCTGTGAAAAGCAAACATAATCTTCAGGGTTTTCTATATTCTCCACATTCTGACATGCAGATATCAAGAGGGATGAAAGAGTATCTGCATCTCCTGGAGGAGCAGGACCAAGAGAAGGAAGTCCTGTATTAGCAGAAGGAGTGTCTGAAGAAAGATGCCCTGTGGAAACAAAAGGAAGATAGAACAGGTCTTCCCTGACAGGTCAAGCCCAGGCAGCCAGTGCTGCATGCAGCAGCCCTGGAAGAAGATGGACTGTTAGGTACAGAATACTGCTTTCCTCACCTGGCAGTGAAGGAGAGAGATCAGTCACTCACCCACACTAATCTTTATAGGTCTAAATCTTGGGAAGGGCCCTATGGTCAAGAACATTACGAGAGATACCCCTCAACAAGACCCTCAAATACATTGACAATCCCCAAATATAATGATATGAGGAAATGGAACGAAACTGCATCAGGGGAAGTTCACATTGGAGACAGGAAAATGTTCTTCACTGATAGGGTGGTCGGTCACTGGAACAGGCTCCCCAGAGAGGTGGTCATGGCACTAAGCCTGTCAGAGTTCAAGTAATGTCTGGACGACACTTTTACTCATTATGGTTTAGTTTTAGGTAGTCCTGCAAGGAGCAGGGAGTTGGACTCAATGATCCTAATGGGTCCCTTCCAACTTGAGATATTCTATGATTCTATGATTGACAATGTTGTGCACCTCATGCTTGAGGAACTGCACTGATCATCTTCAGGAACCTCACTGACCCAAAACCTGATGGTAAATACAGCGCAAAGGCAACCCAGTTGGGGTACTGAAGAATGTGATAAGGGAGAAGTAAGCTGGAAGATGACCAGAGCCAACACTGGCTTTGCAACAGAAACTTTCTAAGGTGGCAAAAAATCTCTCTCCTCCTAGCTAAGAACAAGCCCTTACCCCTCTTCCCCATGTGCGTGCCCTCCTGCTCCATGACCAGTTCTCAACACAGGCCAAGTCCCAGCCAACTTCACATATACTCCTAAGCAATTCCAGCCAAAGTTCAAGGAATGTCATGCAAAGACCTAAGAAAAACAATCCTTTCTTCAAGGTATTACATCACAGTAATGTCCTGTAATGTTGGACAGTAAAGTTGGACAGAAGCACAGCTGGATGGTCAGCTTACTGGGACAACTGAGTGAGGACTATAGAATATGCACAGTACATATCTCACATGTGGTAGTGTATCTGTACCACCAAAGCAGGGAAAGGTGCTCAGTGTAGAACTGTCTTGTGCTATTCAATTGTGAGAGGCAATCACCATGGTTTGTCATCCAAAAATCATAAAGTAAATCAATTATCATGGTGATATGTTTTGGCAGTGAGCAATGCTGTCATAGAAGAATGTGTCAGAGGAGAAAAGTACCAAGGGGGATTCCTGGGAACATATCTGTTTTCTGAATTGTCTCTACACACTGTCACGAATGCAGGTCTGTGAATCCTGCTGATTATGTCAATTCACTATGAATGAGTGACTTTACACAGTTTGATTTAGTAAAAGTTAGAATTTACTTGTAGCAAATTGCAAAATTTGATTATATTTTCAATAGCAATCAATCATCAATGATTAATAAAGTGATTAGACAAAATTGATCAAAACAGTGACTTAGTTACAGATTCGAGGATGGCAAGGTTCACTCTATTACTACATAGAAGCACTGTCATGGTTTAGCTCCAGCCAGCAACTAAGCACCACGCAGCTGCTCACTTACTCCCCCTACCCCGATGGGATGGGGGAGAGAATTGGAGGAGTAAGAGTAAAAAAAAACCACTCCTGGGTTGAGATAAGAACAGTTTAATAATTGAAATAAGGTAAATAATAATAGTAATAATAATAATAGTATAATAATGATAACAATAATAATAATATACAAAGCAAGTGATGCACAATGCAATTGCTCACCACCTGCTGACCGATACCCAGACAGTTCCCGAGCAGCGATCACTGCTCCCCGGCCAACCCCCCCCAGTTTATATACTGAGCATGACGTCATATGGTATGGAATAGTCCTTTGGTCAGTTTGGATCAACTATTCTGTCTGTGCCCCCTCCCAGTTTCTTGTGTACCTGGCAGAGCATGGGAAGCTGAAATGTCCTTGACTAGCATAAGCAGTACTTAGCAACAACTAAACCATCAGTGTGTTATCAACATTCTTCTCCTACTAAATCCAAAACACAGCACTATACCTGTTACTAGGAAGAAAATTAACTCTGTCCCAGCCCGAAACAAGGACAAGCACATAAAAGAGAATTAAATCACAACGAGTTAAAATGATTCATAAAATCATTGCATATATATGGAATAAAAGCAAGGGGGGGAGGGGGGCTCCTGTTGAGTCACGAGGTTTAGACTAGACCCCCTTGCTTTCTAAACACCTTCTCAGAGAGGAGCCTAGGTGCGGCTACGTCTAGACCTAGTCTCAGACTTGGTCAACGGTTTATATGGATAAGGATAATGTATATATATGCATGTATGTATATCTAGTACATAGGAAAAATATATAAAGAAAATTGGGTTATATGAGAGAGAAAGAGAAATCATATGTAGGGGATACAGAAACCCTCCCGTTGAGTCACGAGGTTCAGAATGGACCCCCTTGCTTTCTAAACTCCTTCTCAGAGAGGAGCCTAGGTGCAGCTGGGCCCACTCTTAGTCTCAGACTTGGTCAACGGTTTAGGAGGGTAACGCTATAAGAATAGTACAGCAATATAAAACTCCTTTTAAAATTAAATCATACATCTACAAAACTACTTAAATTGATTCATGCATGCACACTTACAACTATAAATGCATATATGAAAATAATATACCTGTTAAAAATTCCCCTTGAGTTTAGTGAAATACGTCTAATGCCTTGGCATTTCTCAACGGGCAAGAGCAGAGTCTCAAGGAGTGAAGAATATCAGCAGCCCAGGCTCCGTTGTCGATCTCTGGCAATGGAGTTCTGGTAGCAGCAGACTTTCAGAATCTGCTAGTTTTCGCTGACTCTGAGAGACATTTTGATCAGAGGGAGATGCTGCTGCAGCCTGCAGCGGTCCAGGAGAGCTCAAAGGGCCTCACTTAGGACTGCCATTTATAGGATTGTGAGATGATTGACTTTAATCACCAGTAAATTTCCATCCGAGCCACAATTTGGGTTGGCTTGTTGTTAGAATTCCAGCAGTGATGATACCACCCTGTTTTAAGACTGTCTGGGGTAGCTGTTTGTTCTCGTTCCCCTCGTTAGCCATAATATGAATGTTGATAAGAACAGAGCCACTCTCTGCTCCAGCCATGTAGGAGTTTCTGGTACAATTAAGGGGCGCTTAACTGACCAGCTTGCTACACAAAAGCTGCAGCCTGGAATTCCTGAGATTGTAAAGCAGATGAAGTAAAGGGGAAAAACAGAACAGAAAAACGGGGGCGGTGGGGATGTACCACCACACACACAGAATAGTCACTTTAAGGAGACCCCTGCTCAGGCCAGTCTCCTAAAAGTCTCCTGCTTTCACAAACCAATGTGTTTACTCTGAAATATCCTATGTTGTCCAGAATGTAGGGGACCAGCAGAGACTGGATGCTCTGAAGGAGAATATAAGGGACATTGTGACCATGGCTAGAGGCTCTTTCTACCATGTATTGTGTGGGAACACAGCAGAGTCAGGCTCAATAAAGGAGTGATACTTGCCACAGCCTCTGGATTCAGAGCCCTTTCACCACAGGGAAGACTCACTGGGTAAAGAAGGGGCAGAAACCACAGGGTGATTTTCCTCAGGCCCCTCATTTGTTTTTCACACTGCATTGCCATTTATTTCACAAGGTCCTTAAGGACTGAAGGGTGTCCTAGAATTGGTGGGCATTTGATTTAGCCATCACAGTATATTTAATCTATTTATAATTTGAGTCAAGCTCTCCCCTACCTTTCTAGGAGTCTTTACTCTCTCTCTCTCTGTCCAGGGAAAGTCTACTGCAGAACCATCCAAGAATGGGCCTAGGAAACAGTGGTTTTACCAGTGTCCAGATCCATAGCAAAGGTATAGCTGCCTCCTCACAGAAGAGGAATGACATGGCAGTGGCTGCTGCTGTTGATCATTTACTTCTAGATGAATATGCCAGCCAAGCAAGCTGGTCATCTCTGTCAGATGCAGTGCCATTGTCTTATCACACAGGTCCACCACTATCTTCCTGACTACAAAACAAGCGCCAGGGCAGGGAAGACTCCAGTTTAGGCAGTTGCTTAAAAAAATTTATTTCTTTTCTCTGAATGATTAAGGCAAAGCCTGGACACCAGATGGAAGGAGTCTATGCTGGTTACAACTTGACAACTAAGGCCAGCACTGTAGCCAGACGTCCTATGCTGTAAGAAATGTTAGGCTTTCAGCCATCCACAAGAAATCAGGCAGTGAGAAGGGGGTGTTGCATTCATTACCCTCATAGCAAGTAAAGGAAGATGCTGCAATATGCCAAGATGCTCTAGTAAGGTGTCTAACTACTGATCACACTTTACAGATGGGTAAGTAAATTACATGGTTTGGGAATACATTCAATGTCTCTAAGGACTCAGGTAAATTAGAAGTGAAGCTGTATAGGGATTCCTGTTACTGCTCAATAACTTTGGTTTTGCCAAGCCACAGAGGAGTGTGAGATTGACTTGGTTGGTATTTTTGGCATATGTGACAAGCTTTAGCAGCTACCTCAAACTTGTTGCTTATTTAAAGCAAGTGCTAAACACCTTTGGCCATCCCACCAGAATTGTCAATCCCTAGCTGACCTTCATGTGTCCTTTTTGGATATCTTTTTTAACCCTCCAGCCAGCCTTCAAGTGCTGTAAAAAAACCATTGCCTTCACATGCTAAGGGTTCTTAATAAAACATGTAAATAACATTTGGGCAGCGGAAGACAGCTGGAATTAGGAAGGGACACTACTACTCCAGACATTTTAGAAATGGTAGTTCAGGATCCATCTGAGCTGAGCATCTCTGCTGCTTTTAGTGCCCCCTTGAACCCTTCAGATTATTGTGGCACCCTTTGTACAAACAGCACCTGTTTTCCTTGTGACACTGATAATGCTAAACACAACCCAACTGCAGTGAGAAGAAGCATCGCCCATCACAGGATTTGTAACTGTACTAACATATGCCCTGCTATTCTAATGGTTCATCAGAGACCTCCATTAATACATCACAGTTTTTGGTACCAGCCACATTTCAGAAAGGGTGGCAAGAGGTGAACAAGCTGTTCTGCTAATGCACTTGCTCGTTTGGCTGTGCACCAGGAGAGAGATCATCTTTATTTCCCCCTGTAGCTGCTCACCTACATCCAGCTCCTCTACCACAAAAGCAGGGCATGGAAGGAGAGCAGTGAGAGGCAGGCAGCTGGTGGTCAAGTGACAGGAAGCCTCTGTCAGTGCCTCATGCCACCCTCTCCTGTGGGGCAATGGCCACTGCCCTTGTTGGCTCTTGAGGACAGAGGACCTGCCAGGGGAAGCGTGCAGGGAGGTAGGTCAGTGAATGCCAGCTATGAGCTGATTTTAAAACCCCTTTTGGTGGTCTATTCAGCTCTCTGGGAATTTCAATAGTTCCCTTTCTCTTTTCACTGTTTTTTCAGTCTTGGTCACCCCATGCTCTGCCCCTGATGCATCACACCCAGCACCCGCCTGAGTTCTGGCCTCATCTCCTTGCCCATGGCACAGCCTGCTGCAGGCAGGCCAAAGACTCCACTGGCCAGCTCAAGGCCCCACCAACATCAGGCCTGTCCTTGTGGCAGTGCTGCATGGCAGCATGGATGCTGGTCTCATTGCTGGAGCCCCACAGACCGTCCATACTGCAGCCTCTGCCTCTGGGGTCTTCCTGCTTAGATGTGGTGACTGTCCAGGTTGGCTGCAACCTCTGCATTGGGGCAGCAAGATGAGGGAGGGGAGCATGGGGTGAGTCTGTCAGAGGTAGGGGATGAAGAAAAATACTGTGGCATAATGCTTATTTAGCCCTTTCTTCTATCAGTCAGAAATGACATTGCCTATGTACTACTGGTGATGGTAGATAGGAAAGTATCAGTGACATCAATAGGCACCCAGACAACTTCTGGAGTATGCCTAAAATGAGAAATAATTTATTTTGTCCTCTATATAGATTTATTCTTTTTTCTGGAATGTATCATATATAAGCTAGTCTTTGTGCTCTTTTATTTTGTAGTAATTTGTTTAGTGAATGTTCAACAGTGATCAGTTGCAATCAGTTGATGTGTTCTCTGGCTGACATTTTTCAGGGATTACAATTTATCATTGTTGACTTCTTGGAAAGTGGCATTGTTATCCCAAACTGAATATGGTATAAAGGTAAAGCATGAACTAGTTATAATACAGAGGAGAAAATTATATTGGCATAGTTTTTACCATTATGTTTAATAAGAAAAACTTGTCCTTTAATAAGTGTCTCAAACATTTTCCTTTTGAAGAAGCCACCACCTTTCAACAGGTCTGGGAGCTGGCTGAAGAGGCTGCTCAGGGTTCCCATTTCACTGCAGACTCTCTGGAGGTATTTATAGGTTCCTCTGTGCTCAGGCAACTGCTGCTTCCCCTTTCTCAAGCAGCAGTGCAGCAATTTTAGCTTCAGTAACTGTTGCCAGTGTGGACACTCTCAGAATGAATAAATGGACAAAGTGAGGAGGATTTGGCCACAGGAGAGAGGAATTTCAGTGATGGGTAGATGTGTGGCACTAGGTTTGGGTTTGTTACATGTGTGGGTGAGGTTCAATTCTAAACTCAAATATTTACATCATGCACCATTTACATATGTCAACTTCATGCCTAAATGAATATGTAGGTGAGTGAGCTGAATGTCTAAACTCCCATTGTAGACACTACTATTAGAGTCAAGCAAATGTTTCGGTTTGCTCTAAGGTAGACAACCACATTAGAACAACTGAATAATTCTCCGGACTCCATTAGTTTAAGCTGCATCAGTGATAACAGGATCTCAGGCACCTAGCTCACAGGTATGAGAGCATGTCTGCATATAGTTTGTCAAGAAGGGTTGCTGCTGATGGAAGACTTGAGCAAATGCGGAGTACACATATACAGTAGGAGGACTATACTTGTACAGGTATTAGGGAGGGAGTTGCAATGGGTTTGGTAGAGAAGGGGAGACCCTGGGAGAATATTATAGCTGGCAAAAAAGTGCTAAAATGCTTTCTGTGAAATGCTGTGAAAACCTGTGGCTGTTTTCATTCTGCTTGATTGAAATAAAACCATTGTATTAAAGAAAAAGATTTCTTGACATTTTGGAGGGGAAAAACACTGCAGGTTTTATGAGCTGCCACAATTAATTTTTTTAATTTTGACTTTTTTTCTTTTACTACCAAAGGCAGCAAAAAAAAAATTACATACAAGGCTTAATCCCCCAGACACACA
This sequence comes from Pelecanus crispus, assembly GCF_030463565.1. Classification (NCBI taxonomy): domain Eukaryota; kingdom Metazoa; phylum Chordata; class Aves; order Pelecaniformes; family Pelecanidae; genus Pelecanus; species Pelecanus crispus. The sequence goes on along the minus strand of NC_134654.1, from coordinate 15,254,376 downwards.
TACACACACATGCACACACAGAGACATTTTTTTCTTGACTTCCAGCTTTTACTTGTCTGTGTTTTTTCCAAGTTTTTCCAATTCAGAAAGTCACAGATTCAGTTTTCTTTGACAGCTACAGAGTTTTTTCAAAGTAAGAAGATGTTGCTCTTAAAATGACAAAAAAGAAAAAGCAAAAGCAAGGATACATACAGATAGAAAACCAATAGTCATGTTGTATTCTGTTATATTGACCAGCAACATAAATGCAAAGAAGAGCAAGGGAAAAATATAAGTGAAAACATACCAAGTAATATGTTACATGTTGTGGAAATTTCCAATTTCAATGTAATTTTGAAAAATAATTTTAAAAAATATTTCTCATAAGTCCTTTTGAGTCTTCAGAAATTTATGGATGATTCTTTTTCTATTTGAAAAAACCTTGCAAATAAAGACTTTTGGCCAGCTGTCAGCTTTATGCCAGTATTACATATGACTCTGGGAAAACCATGAGTTTTTCTTTTTTTTGTAGCCAATTTTAATCCAGGTCAAAACTGCATGCACCAGCAAAATGACACAATACACAGAGACATTGAAATACCTGACATTCACAGTGAATTCCACTTCTCAGACAATGTAATTGCATTAAAGACATGAAAGAAGTGCTTTTTTTATACTCAGGTGAGGATCTAGCTGTTAGGGTTAAACCATAGGCCTCAGTCTTGTTCTTCAGTGTGAAGTTACTCCAAATGTGAAGCTGACCCCTGCCAATTTCCTCCCCACGCCCAGGATTACAGTGCCATCACAGAGACACAGTCATCTGAGAGAAGAGGAGGAAGGAATTTCCTCACTTTCTTATCCAGACCTCTGAGTAGGTGATGCTTAGAGGGAGTGTAGCACAACAGGTGCTGTATGTGGGGACGCAGTACGCTATGGGATCAGGTGAAGCTGCTGAGATGTGATTCAGTTCAGATTGCCTTGTTTGTCATAGCCACTGTAATTTGGAAACTGAAAACCAACACATGAAAAAGAAACCCAAATCAAGATCTGTTGCACAGGGATGAAATTGTTCCTCAATAAAGCAAAAGGTTCCACTGCCCTCTTCACCACTGCCCTCCTTGTACGGTTGCAGAACATGTGTAACCCCCTCCTTAATCTGGATCAGGAACATCCCAGGGATCAGCACAGTAGGTTGGCTTTTTTCATATACTAGTATGGGGTTCAGCTCCTTCTAACAATAACCACCTCTCTTCCAGACTAGCATAGGACATGACTGTTTCTTTTCTAGACAAAGTAAATTTATTAATACTTCCCTCCATCTAGCACACTTATCCTGCAAAAGTAGTGCTGGATGACTCCCCTATGTGGAGACAGCACCTATATCTCCTGCTTCCAGTGGGATGCATGTCTTAAGTACAGTACAACAGTTCCATAGTCCTGTTCATATGATCAGCCCCAGAAACAAGAGTTGGATTTCTGTGCCTTTCCTCTGTGATCTCACTCAGTGACTTCAGTCTTAGAGGTTTCTATTTTCAACTCCAGACTTAACTTTTTTTGCCCTTTTATTGGTCCTTGTGTCAATGGTGAACTGCTGTTATCCCTTTGGAATCACACCCCTATTTACTTCCTTTTCCTTAATCACATATAATTCCTTATCACTACCTTCAGATTCATCCTTACCCCCTTCCCTTGCTTTGGCTTTGGTCCACTTTACTACTTGGTCATTCATATCATCCCTTGATTCTCTCCTGTGACTTCTGTTCCTGAACAGGTGCTTCCTTGTATGCTGGGATTTCCTTCCTCTATCAATGACCCAGCATCTCAGTAGGACCCCTCAGTCTTCCACACTGCAGACTCAGAGCATTTACAGCATGCAGGAACCTGTGCCTTCACCTCTCTATGCCTATATGTTTCCTACTACAATACACTGGCTCTTACTCTTCACTTTGTCTGCTTGAGTCAGCATCTGATGGGTTACAGTACCAATGTAGCCCCTTTCATCTCCTTTAGCACACCCTCTTGCCCCCCACCCCCACCCCCTTCTCAGGCTCTCTTAAATTATTTATAGGAGATTGATTCACAGACCTGTTATGTCTAATTATATCCATTCACTTCTAATATGAATGGCAATTCTTCTAGGAGTTAAGATTGCCAAAAAAGTTTTGACCTAAGAAAGAGGAGGTGGTGGCTATGTATGCAGATCAGACCCTATAAAAGTACCCTGGGATCAGTGTGTCTTGTCCTTCCTCAGAAATCTTTAAGGTAAGAGTGTCAGAGGCTTTGGACTGGGGAGGTAGGGGATGAAGGGAAACTGGCCCTGCATTCCACAAGCACCAGTGCATTCCTACAGACATTCACATTCATTCAATGGGGGACTGCTAGTGTCAGCTGGGATTTTCAGTCTGCTTTCAAGGCATCCATGTGTTTTCTGTCTACAAATTTTCTCTGGAATTCTGTGCAGCAATAAGAAGGCAGTTGCTAATTATTTTTTACAGTACTGAACAGCTTCCAGTCTGCAAGCCATCCATCTTGTCTCACAAAAGGTAAGATCTTGATTTATTCACTCTTTAATGACAGATGGAGATGCTCTAAGGTAGGACTTCTGTGCAAGTGTGCTGGCCATCCGTGTATTCTTTATATTTATGTCCATTGTATAAATACAGTATGAGAATTGAGCTGGATTGCTGATATCTTTGCCACAAGATTCTCAAAGACAGTGGTCTTAAAAGTACTGATCACTGCTGCATTGCTTACATTCTCCCCAGGATCATTCTACAGAGACCAGTTTCCTACATTAACGGACATTAGGTCCTAAGCTTAGGAGAAACTGTCCTAAGAAGGAAAAACCCATCAACAAGTAGTTTCCAATTACTTGTCCATAAACCAAATATACTCTTGAAGCAAACTTTTTTTTTTTCTTTTTGCATTTACCTCAAGCATCAGGGGTCACTAGTCCTAGCTGTGAAGCAACAGAAAAAGATATACATATTTAAATAAATATTAAATAATGGTAATATTTTCCTTTTTTTATAGAGAAGCTTGGGGAATGGAGGCTTAGAATGTTGTGTATCAAAACATCAAAGTGCTAAAAGAAAGTGTTTCAGTCTGAGCTTCTTTATAAGCTTGCTTGTGCCTACAAAAATACTGCAGAATTGTGATATAATTACATAGGCAAATATTAATAATCACAGGGAAATGAAGAAAGGATGATACCTACTTGGATAAATAGAAAAAGAGACATGGAACAGCAACTAAATTCAAAGTTTTAAATATTTACACCCAGGAAAATTAACCGTTCATGCTTACTTTTTACATTAATTTATATGAATTTTGTCAAATATTGTCACTGGAATATATCCCTCAAAATTATAAAATGTCAGCAAGCTATCATGCATAAAGAATAAGTGGAAGAGAGTTAGCACATCATTGATTTCAGGAAAAATCATATAAAAAAGTAAAAATAAAATAGCCATCAAATACTTTAAACCAGCAATCTACTGACATATTATATATATTATATGTTAACGTAATGTATACTAACCTACTATATATACAATATATTGTAATAATACCATAAGATACATTGTAATAATAGCATACAATATCTATACAAAAATACAATATACAATATATATGCAATATACATAATATACACTAGTATACTATAATATATACTAGCATATTATATACTAACAGTGTATACTAATATATATAATACGCTGGTATTATTCCTGTTAGGAATCTTGTAAGAAAATGTGAGATATTATAGGCAATGATAAAACTTCTGGTGAAAGACTGGGTGTATTTTACAACCTTATGTAATTATTTTGTAAAATGGTCTCATTTGATTAATAACACTTTAATGAAGTGGAAAATCATGTACTTAGGAACAAAAACATCAGTCAGGCAATTGTACCAATGCATTTGAATTGATAATACTAAGTTGTGTCATGAAGTCTGTATTTGCTGGCTAAGAAGACAAAGCAATTTTTTTCACATGTTAGCAGTGGAATACTGAGTGGAATGAGTTTTATAATGTATAAAAATACCGTGATTACTATTAAAATACTACTTCAGTTAGGCTGGCCATACTGCAATAATGAGGTTCCTAAATGGTAAAGGACTCAGAAAAGAGTTTAAAAAAAGAATTCTAAGTTCAGAATATCTTTCCTGCAATCAAGGTGAAACTGTTTCTCAAGGAAAACTTAACCAATTATTTGATTTTCACCTAGAGAGGTGCAGTAGGCCTAGAGAACTCACTACCTAAAACAGAAATAAAGGAAAGAATATTATAGAACAGAGCTCTGAATTAGCACCATCTAATTGGCTATGCTGTGGGACTGTTTCTTCCATCATGTGCTGTTGTAATGTATTTTTACTCTCACAGATACTTGCTGCATTAGCCCTAGTAAACTGCAGCCATGTCATCAGACTCTGAGATGGCCATCTTTGGGGCAGCAGCTCCCTACCTCAGAAAGTCAGAAAAGGAGAGAATTGAGGCCCAGAACAAACCTTTTGATGCCAAGACTTCAGTCTTTGTGGCACATGCAAAGGAATCCTATGTGAAAAGCACAATCCAGAGCAAAGAAGCAGGAAAAGTCACAGTCAAGACCGAAGGTGGAGAAGTGAGTAAAAAAAATTCAAGGCTTGAGAATACACTTTAATCCTGCTGTGGACTTCTGGATGGCAAATATGTGTCTTTCTGGTTTTTTGGCAGGTTCTCACCGTGAAGGATGATCAAATCTTCCCCATGAACCCTCCCAAGTATGATAAAATTGAGGACATGGCCATGATGACCCACCTCCATGAACCTGCTGTGCTATATAACCTCAAAGAGCGTTATGCAGCCTGGATGATTTATGTGAGTACCAGCAGAAGGACAGAATTCCTGCATTTGAGCAGTTGAAGACACCTTTCAATCTCTCTGAAGAGCTTCCCGACTTCTTTCCTCATTTTCCTATTTCTTCTTTCTTTCTTGCATATGTTTTCCTCTTGCTGTCTACATCCTCTCCTTCTTCCTTCCTGCTTTCACCTTTCCTTGTGTCGTGGTTTAGCCCCAGCCAGCAACTAAGCACCACGCAGCTGCTCACTCACTCCCCCTGCCCCGGTAGGATGGGGGAGAGAATCGGAGGAGTAAGAGTGAGAAACACTCCTGGGTTGAGATAAGAACAGTTTAATAATTGAAATAAAGTAAAATAGTAATTATAATAGTAATATTATAATAATAATAATAATAATAATAATAATAATAATAATAATAATAATAATAATATACAAAGCAAGTGATGCACAATGCAATTGCTCACCACCCACCGACCGATACCCAGACAGTTCCCGAGCAGCGATCACTGCTCCCCGGCCAACCCACCCACACCCCCCCACACCCCCCCCTTTATATACTAAGCACGATGTCACATGGTATGGAATAGCCCTTTGGTCAGTTTGGATCAACTATTCTGGCTGTGCCCCCTCCCAGTTTCTTGTGTACCTGGCAGAACATGGGAAGCTAAAAAGTCCTTGACTAGCATAAGCACTACATAGCAACAACTAAACCATCAGTGTGTTATCAACATTCTTCTTATTCCAAATCCAAAACACAGCACTATGCCAGCTACTAGGAAGAAAATTAAGCCTATCCCAGCTGAAACCAGGACACCTTGTCATATGCAATATCTCACCCGTTCTCTGACAGGTCATTCCTCCACTTTATTTTCTTTCACTATCCTGGTCTCTCCAGAACATCATTCACCTCTGCCTTATCTGCAACTCTCCTCAGGTCTCCAAAATCAGCACCCTGTCCCCCTTCCTTACAGACATATTCGGGTCTCTTCTGTGTCACTGTCAACCCCTACAAGTGGCTGCCGGTGTACAACCCGGAGGTGGTGTTGGCCTACCGAGGCAAGAAGCGCCAGGAGGCCCCTCCACACATCTTCTCCATCTCTGACAATGCCTATCAGTTCATGCTAACTGGTGAGTGCTTGACTTCCCTCACAGCAAGCTAAACTAGAATGGCCCACTGATCTCAGTGGAGCATGTGACAAGCCAGCTAAAAGTACCACGGAGCTGTATGACTGAGAATTTGATCGAGTTATGCAGCAATTAAATTCAAGTGAAACTGACCTAGAAGCATGCATAGACTCAGCACTGTGTATTATTTGTACTTTATTGTATGAAATTCTACACTCTCCCCCTGCTTGACATTGCTAATTTTTTCCACTGATGGGACAGAAACAATTATTATACCATATAATCCTCTATTTTGAACTCAGATAGGCAATTTAATTACATTTTTTGATGAGAATTGTGTGAAGGGCAAGTGCATGTACAACTTGTATGAGGACTGCATGCCTCTGACAGCTCTACACATCCATTTAGGCTTATACTTTCTACTGTTAGGACCTGGAAGGGATCTAGGTAGTCTTGGACTACTTGGACTACTATTCTTGGACTTGGGAGAAACCCCAACTTCCATTTACTGCTTTATTTCTTATTCAGCATAGTGTTACTCAGGACAACTGCTAACACTAGCTTTCATTCTGCCTCTTTCATAGATCGCGAGAACCAATCGATCCTGATCACGTATGTACGCTCCCTGCTCGGGTCCCCGCAGGGCTGCCCGGTGCCATGGCACATCCTGCCTGACTACATGCTCTCTGCTTCTCTCTTTGGTTTCACAGTGGAGAATCCGGTGCAGGGAAGACTGTGAACACAAAGCGTGTCATCCAGTACTTTGCAACAATTGCAGCAAGCGGGGATAAGAAGAAGGAAGAGCAGCAGTCGGCAGGCAAAATGCAGGTGAGGTCCTAGGGGTAGGAACTTGTAACTATCAAATTTGTTTATGAGCCGTATCATGACAATACGATTTCTATTTTAGGGGACACTTGAGGATCAAATCATCAGTGCCAACCCACTGCTGGAGGCTTTTGGTAATGCCAAGACAGTGAGGAACGACAACTCCTCACGCTTTGTAAGTTGTCGCCTGGGACAAAAGTACTTTTTTCATATCAGCACACGGACTTGAATATTCTTGCAGTCAGGATTGGTAAAATAGATCTCGATTGACTTTTCTGCTTCTTTCAGGGTAAATTCATCAGAATCCACTTTGGCGCCACGGGAAAACTGGCTTCTGCTGATATTGAAACATGTAGGTGACCCTTCTGGCCTGATCCCTTTCCTTCCAGCCCTCCTCAGTTCTTGTGCTAACTCTGTCCTACCGTCCTTGCCAGATCTGCTGGAGAAGTCCAGAGTCACTTTCCAGCTCAAGGCAGAAAGAAGCTACCACATATTTTATCAGATCATGTCCAACAAGAAGCCGGAGCTAATTGGTAGGAAATATCACTAACTTCTCCAGACAAAGGTCATGGAACAACATTTAATTCCTTTACGCGCCAATTACATTTGATCTGTATGTGTTTTGTCCTTCTTTTCAGAGATGTTACTGATCACCACCAACCCGTATGACTATCAGTATGTGAGTCAAGGTGAGATCACGGTTCCCAGCATTAACGATCAGGAAGAGCTGATGGCTACGGATGTAAGTAATGCACAGAAGTTTTCTTAGGCAGACTCTGACCTTTGACATGCATGGTACTTACTCTAATGATTCTTTTGTTAGAGTGCCATTGACATCCTGGGCTTCACTCCTGATGAGAAGACAGCCATTTACAAGCTGACGGGGGCTGTCATGCACTATGGCAACCTGAAGTTTAAGCAGAAGCAGCGTGAGGAGCAGGCAGAGCCGGATGGCACAGAAGGTTCCAGCACGATAGATTGAATACTTAGTTGTAAAAACACATACAATAGAAGCAGCTCAAAATTAGCATGTGTATACATATATTTTATAATGAGGCTTGGCCTTCTCACATTAAATGACTCTGTAAATAGTACTGGTGCTCACTATCATCTTTGCTGTGAGAAAAGACAGGCAGCAAAATGGGAAGTGATGACAATATATCCAGTGCTCTAGTGTTTGTATTTAAAAGTCTAGATTCAGAGAAAATGAGAGCTGGTAAAGACCTATGTGTGTCTCCCTTAGGGAGAATGTGGTCCCAGTATGAAAGTTGTCTGAGATATCATATGCATACGTTTGGCATAATGCTTCACTAATCTCTCTCTCTAATGACAGTAGAGTTTCACTGAGTAAAACTTTCCATTCAGTGTATTTCAATACCAACCAGTTTCCTTTTCTGTTTTATTCAGATATTGTAACTTGTTTGACCTGCCATTTTCATGGCCCTTTGCCCTTTTTTCTGTCTAGTTACTAGTTTCAAAATTTGCATGTTCATGTAAAGGCATTGGAAGAATCTTTACATTTACAAATCATCTAAATTAAATGGGAAAAAAACAGTAAATCAAGAAAACTGACAATATTTTAAAGTATGTGACAAAGTATATGTGGCTTCTGCAGAAACGATTCTGAATTACTACAAGATACATCTAGTAGAGAGCCAATATTCAATCCTGCTGTATACTTGTTTCCTTAGTTGCTGATAAGGCTGCCTACCTGATGGGTCTGAACTCAGCAGATCTGCTCAAGGCCCTCTGCTACCCCCGAGTCAAGGTTGGGAATGAATATGTGACCAAAGGTCAAACTGTGCAGCAGGTAAGAAAAAAGTGATGATAGAAAATAAATGACATGAATTAAAAACTTTGAACTTCCTCTTTTGCCCTGGATGGTAACTTTTCTCTTACTTTCCTTTAGGTATACAATTCAGTGGGTGCCCTGGCAAAAGCTGTCTTTGAGAAGATGTTCCTGTGGATGGTTGTTCGCATCAACCAACAGCTGGATACCAAGCAGCCGAGACAGTACTTCATTGGTGTCCTGGACATTGCTGGCTTCGAGATCTTTGATGTAAGAGGAGGATCTTCATACAAGTTTCCTGGAAGGGGCATTTAGAAACTGGAATAGTTTTGGGTTTGGCTTTGTTTGGTTTAGTTATGGATTGTTTTTATTTATTGGGTAATCTTGACATTCCTGTGGAATGACACTCTTCTGGTTCTCATTGTACGTATTATCCCACAAGGGCTGCAGGTTTTTATAGATGTCTGTTGTTGCATGCAGAAGTGTAAATTGCATTGAAAACTGATATGAAAATGTTAAACAGCTGATAGGTAATAGCAGAGACAGATTTTGAGGAAGTTAAAATATGCCATCTTGAAGGAAGATTTTGTTAATGCTGAAGCCAGGTCCCCTCTGAATGCTTGGGAATAGACTGGTAGTGTAGATAAATTCAAGCAGATGAAAAGCTGGACTTGGACTAAGCTCTGCAACTCTTTTCAGAGCTCAGAAATATGTTGGGACAGTACCAGGGCCTGGAAGGGTAGGTATATTAGAGGATGGAATATGCCAGTCACCTGTCCAGTCCCATGACTAGAAATTCAGGATCCCAGTCATGGAGACCTTAATGGGTTGAAAATAAAACCTACTGGAAGATTGAAAGTGTTCCTGGAACTGAACTTTGCAAGTAAATAAATCTCTTTGCATTCTGCAGTTCAACAGCCTGGAGCAGCTGTGCATCAACTTCACCAATGAGAAACTGCAACAGTTCTTCAACCACCACATGTTCGTGCTGGAGCAGGAGGAGTACAAGAAGGAAGGAATTGAATGGGAGTTCATTGACTTTGGGATGGACCTGGCTGCTTGCATTGAGCTCATTGAGAAGGTTCTTGGGCCCTTCACACGTATAATAGTTTTCCAGATGTAAAATGTAGATGGAATCTTCTATGCTCAAATTAGACGACTCTAATGTGTGTCACTCACACTTAATGCAGCACATAACATTAATTTTTCGGGGCTCCAAGCATTTCATATACATTTTCATTTCTCTGTTACTTCACTGCCTGTGGGATTCTGTCACGTAGTACATATGATTTACATGGGGCAAAAATTTCAGTCCTAGTCACTGTTCTGGAGTTCATACTCTGCATGTATTTTTTAATGCATGCTGAGTGAGAAAATACACTGAGCAACTTCTATTTTATTATGTTTAAAGGCATTTTCTATCTTGTTTCCAAGAAAAAGCATTTAGGAAGTGTAAACTCTTCCCTACATCTAAATGCTACTAATTTCATTCATTTTGCTTTCCATCTTCAACTAACATGCACATAGAAAATTTCTACATGCTAGATCTTTATTATATCACAACCCTGAAACCTATCGGTGAGCTTGTTTTCATATAACTGATGGCATATCCACTAACAAAACGCCCTTTCTCAAAAACATAAGATTACACATCCTGAAGAGGTTTTTTTTGTATACTTTTTATCTTCCATTCCTTTCTCATATACATTCTCTCTGCTTCTTGCTTCCACACTTTCTTTCTTCACGTGTTTCTATTTCTTCCAGCCCATGGGCATCTTCTCCATCCTGGAAGAGGAGTGCATGTTCCCCAAGGCAACTGACACCTCTTTCAAGAACAAGCTCTATGACCAGCATCTGGGCAAGTCCAACAACTTCCAGAAGCCCAAGCCCGCCAAAGGCAAGGCTGAGGCCCACTTCTCCCTGGTGCACTACGCTGGTACAGTGGACTACAACATCACTGGCTGGCTTGAGAAGAATAAGGATCCCTTGAATGAAACTGTTGTGGGGCTGTACCAGAAATCATCAATGAAGACACTGGCCTTGCTCTTTGCCTCTGTTGGTGGGGCGGAAGCAGGTGATTTCTTTGAAATCCGTCCTACTATAATTTAGAGGAAAAAAACTCTTGCAATAATATTTACATTTCAAAAATTGAAAACCCAAAACCTCATCTACTTTTTGGAAGTCCGTCACTCAGACTAATAAAGGATATTACACTTCCCTAGAGACCTTAATAGATATTTTGGTTGTAAGACCAGACAGCTGTACTATAACATTAACACAGGCTAGCTGACAAACCAGATTTCTGCAACATGGGGCATTCCCAAATACTTCAGGGAAAACAATCAAATGTATCAACATGCTGTTAAATTTATGCACACCCTTAGATGTAGAGATACATAAAGACTGCATTTGGTGTATTCACTAGAGATTTATTTAATTCTGTAAATACCTTACTATGCAAAATATTACATTTTATTTCCTGTTTATATTTTCCTAACTTCAGCTTGAAGTCATTAGATTTCATTCTGCTTTCATCTGAAAAAATTGAGTGTCCCATTGTAACTTTAAACACTGTATGCATTTGCAAATTTTGATCATATTATTACATTTTCTATTTTTTTAAGACAAACACACAAAGTTCTTCAGATTCTAACTGCATGCTTTTGTTGTTCATTTCTTTTAAAAAAAAATTATTGTTTAGAGAGTGGTGGCGGTGGCAAGAAGGGCAGCAAGAAGAAGGGTTCTTCTTTCCAGACTGTCTCGGCTCTTTTCCGGGTACTGTAGAATAATCATTATAAAATTTACCTCACTGTCAAAAAAAAAAAAAAAATTCAGTTCAGAAAAGCTTTACATCGATCTAATATACAAAATCTGTATGTTCAGAAAGGATAAAGGCACGTGTTTCTTAATAAAGAAGGATTCTCATTGAATTCTTGGAAGTAATCTTTCAGAACTGCCCAAAATTTCTGTAAAAAAAAAATACTGATCATGGTTTTATTGCAGTGTTTTTACTCCACCTAATATTGAGATTGTGTAAATGACATTTCTAAACCCAAACCTTTGCTCTTGCTCTTAAGGAAAATTTAAACAAGCTGATGAGCAATCTGCGAAGCACACATCCCCATTTTGTGCGATGCCTTATTCCTAATGAAACAAAAACACCTGGTAAGTTGTTGAAGTTCAAAAATGTGATAAATTTGTTCTTCTCTGTGCAGTACAATGAAGTACCAATTCATTACATCATTTATTAGGTGCCATGGAACATGAGCTGGTGCTGCACCAGCTGCGGTGTAACGGCGTGCTGGAAGGGATTAGAATTTGCAGAAAAGGATTCCCCAGCAGAATACTCTATGCAGACTTTAAACAGAGGTCAGATTCCATGTCATCCACCCTCCACCATATCCACCAATGCTGAATATTTTGCATTTCCTATTTGTTTTAACTACTGTGGGAGTTATGGAAGGGATTCATTGCACCTACCCTTAGGCATACAAAAGTTAATTGTCCAAGTTAGTCATCCAGTTTCTTTCTACAGCTAACTAGAATAACAGGCATTTTCAAAGGGCAATTATTTATTCCTCTCCTTGATTCATATTCTGGTATGGGATAAAGCATTTTTTAATTAACTATCCAGAAATGAAGTTGACTAGCTTAGGCTTAGGTAACTTCTGGGTAGCAAAGTAAGATGACTTGCAGCCATCATCACAGAAATGCAAATAAAGAAAATACAAAATATTCTAAACTACCTTGATGGACCAAATCAAATAAAAAGAGCTTTTTTCTTGTTCTATATCAGCTGGAAAATACTCAGATAGTATGTACTGCCACTATTTTGGATGAAGAATTGCTGCTTCTCTCCACATACATTCTTCTTGCACATAAAGTTTTCATTTGGAGATAAGGCATTAGATAACAGGGCATGTGAAACAGTCAGCAGTTAGCCATGTAAATCAGTACCCATTCTGTGTCAAGAATTTCTGCAGTAAGGAAAGTGCAAAGTTTTTCCTAAAAACAGATTTAGCAATGAAAATATGATTTCTAAACAATGGAGCAGACTTATTCACCTCTCTTCCATTCTTGACCCCCTTTCAGAGAATCTTAACAATGGCATCAGTTGGTACAGGTTTGATTGAGCTTTCAGAAATCTGACCTTCTTCATATTCTACTTCCTCCCATAGGTACAAGGTGCTTAATGCAAGTGCCATCCCAGAGGGACAGTTCATTGATAGCAAGAAGGCTTCTGAGAAACTCCTTGGATCCATCGATGTGGACCACACCCAGTACAAATTTGGTCACACCAAGGTACAAATGCTGCTTGGCTGTTGTACTGTGCTTGCAATACCTGACAATTATGTACTGCAACATTCCCTTTCTCAAGGTATTCTTCAAAGCTGGGCTGCTGGGACTCCTGGAGGAGATGAGGGATGAGAAGCTGGCACAGCTCATCACCTCCACACAAGCCATGTGCAGGGGTTACCTAATGAGAGTGGAGTTCAAGAAAATGATGGAGAGGAGGTAGATACTTATACTTATCTGGACTTCTGGGCCAATCCTCATCAGATGCCAATGACATGAACAAAAATGCAAATTAGCTGCTTCTCACCAAATTTCATTTATTTCTCATTAATTCAGTTTACCAATATGGATGCATTTGGGAGTATACCCTGGCAGTAGATGAAGCAGTATAAAATCCCAATTTATTAAAAAAAAATCATATTTAACTTATATCACCCTTTGTACTAATTTTTGCTAAAATCAGTAAATGGTTACATTATATGTATGTCCAGAAACCAGTCTAAGCTAATTATTTTAGGTTACCATTAATCAAAGGTGAAAAACACATACTTCTAGCACAAGAGAAGTATCCTCTTCCCTTGGATAACTTTCATGAAGGCGACCAAGTCAATTTCTCGAGGTGTTCCTTTTCTTTGGCCATGAAAGTTAGCCAAATATCTGGACTTCAAAACTGTCCATACAAGTTAACAATCTATATCACACTAGGGACTAGGGAGTTTTCTTCAGAGATATATGTTTTTTCTGTATAATAAATATACTAAATATTATTAAAATATATATTTAATAATATATAATGAATATTTTACATACACACTGATATATAGGACTATAACTATAAAGTGTTATATGTAGAAATTCATGTTATACGTGTCAATATATACAATTAAATATGTATTATAAATTTAAAAATATCTAACATAACATATTTGTTATTATGCTTCAGGGAATCCATCTTCTGCATCCAGTACAACGTTCGTGCATTCATGAATGTCAAGCACTGGCCCTGGATGAAGCTGTTCTTCAAGATCAAGCCCTTGCTGAAGAGTGCAGAATCTGAGAAGGAGATGGCCAACATGAAGGGGGAGTTTGAGAAAACCAAGGAAGATCTTGCAAAGTCTGAGGCAAAGAGGAAGGAGCTGGAGGAGAAAATGGTTTCTTTGCTGCAGGAGAAAAATGACCTGCAGCTCCAAGTGCAGGCTGTGAGTATTATTAGTATATTTCTTCTAGGGGAAAATAAGTAAGGTCTAAATTCTGTCTCATAGTATGGAACTCTCACACTGCACACTAAATTTCCTTAGAAAATGTTTTAATCTGAATCACTAAAGGTAAAATTCAGACCAGTCACTGTCAACATTATAATATGAGGTTCTAACCTGGGAATGACTTTTTAAGTCTCTGTGCCTATAGGTATGTTGCTCCCTGCAAGCTCACAATATAAGGTCCAGCTGTAGTCACTAGAGATTTCATATATACAGTTAACAGAGTCTGGAGAGCAATTCAGCTGACTGCTCACTCTGGTTTTAATCAGTTGCCTAAGTAAAAGAGCCTTATGTTGTTTCTTATGATACATGGTACCTCACCTGTCCTCCTGCAGCTACTATTCCAGGAAGACACAAATACCCTCTACATTCTAACTGTCAGCCCCATGTGTGTCTCCAATGTCCTTTGGAAGGTCAAAAGATTTGGCAATATTTACACAATGCTCTTGTGTCTTTAAGTGTCTACTCCAAAGCTTCAAAATAAAGTCAGATTCAAATGGAAACCACTAATTGCATCTAGATTATGTACCAATTTATCTGGAACAAAGAAGACGAATTCTAACTAAGTCTTGGAAAGAAAAGCTTTTAGAGAGATAAAACAAAAAGATCTGTGCACAATGGTATTCAGATACTAACTTTCAGGGACAGTAATCAAAATCCTTAGGAAAAAAAAAAAATTATATATTTAGATACCTTCTCTATAAATACAACAAGAAAGAATACTTGGTGAGAGGAAAAAAAAAAAAAAACCCACAAAAACCAAACAGAAAAACCCCCAAAAAACCAGAACAAAAACCGACTCTGATTTAAAAGAGGCAATGCAAAAATAATTTCCCACAAGATAATACAAAATAATAATTCCATGTTGCTTGGAAAGGAAAAGGAAATACCCTTTTTCTACTCAGCTTTTGCTAAAACTTGGGATTAGCAAACAAAAATATGTTTCTCTAACAGGAGGCTGATGCTTTAGCTGATGCTGAGGAAAGATGTGATCAGCTCATCAAAACCAAAATCCAGCTGGAAGCCAAAATTAAGGAGGTGACTGAAAGGGCTGAGGACGAGGAGGAAATTAATGCTGAGCTGACAGCCAAGAAGAGGAAACTGGAGGATGAATGTTCAGAGCTCAAGAAAGATATTGATGACCTGGAGTTAACGCTGGCCAAGGTTGAGAAGGAAAAACACGCCACCGAAAACAAGGTATAAGGCACAAGCTGTCACTCGCGCTCCAGAAAGGAGCACTGTGCTGTTACAGGACTTCGGTATCTACTTCCTTTACTTACATTTGCTCCCTTCTTCTGCAAGGTGAAGAACCTCACAGAGGAGATGGCAGCCCTGGACGAGACCATTGCCAAGCTGACAAAAGAGAAGAAAGCCCTCCAAGAGGCCCACCAGCAGACACTGGATGACCTGCAGGCAGAAGAGGACAAAGTCAATACTCTGACCAAAGCTAAGACCAAGCTGGAGCAGCAAGTGGACGATGTAAGCACATGTATAGCTAAATGAAACGGAAAACTTTGTAGAGGAAAGCGTAGGCAGCAGAGCACTGATGGCTTTGTTCTTTTTAGCTGGAAGGGTCCCTGGAGCAAGAGAAGAAACTGCGCATGGACCTTGAGAGAGCTAAGAGGAAACTCGAAGGAGACCTGAAGCTGGCAAATGACAGCATAATGGACTTGGAAAATGATAAGCAGCAGCTGGATGAGAAACTGAAGAAGTAAGTGTGGCTGTGGGGCACCTGAGTGCTGGGCTGGCGCACTTGGGTGGTTGTGTTCAGGCACTAACACGGTTTGCTTTGTGCAAAGGAAAGACTTTGAAATCAGCCAGATCCAGAGCAAAATCGAGGATGAGCAAGCCCTGGGCATGCAATTGCAGAAGAAGATCAAGGAGCTGCAGGCAAGTCTGTGTTCCTTCCCCTCTCCCACCCAGTCTCAGGTCAGGTAGGAGGAGGCCATGGGTGTGAAGGGTCCCTAAATGTTCCCCAGGCTCGCATTGAGGAACTGGAAGAGGAAATTGAGGCTGAACGTGCCTCTCGGGCAAAAGCAGAGAAGCATCGGGCTGACCTCTCGAGGGAGCTAGAGGAGATCAGCGAGCGCCTGGAAGAAGCAGGAGGGGCTACCACAGCTCAGATCGAGATGAACAAGAAGCGTGAGGCAGAATTCCAGAAGATGCGCCGCGACCTCGAAGAGGCCACGCTGCAGCACGAAGCCACGGCTGCCGCCCTGCGGAAAAAGCATGCGGACAGCACAGCTGAGCTTGGGGAGCAGATCGACAACCTGCAACGAGTGAAGCAGAAGCTGGAGAAGGAGAAGAGTGAGCTGAAGATGGAGATTGATGACTTGGCCAGTAACATGGAGTCAGTCTCCAAAGCCAAGGTACTGAAATATTTCTTTGTACTAATTCAAACATAATCAAGTATTTATATTTTAACATATAAATTTACATTCTTCATAGTTTAAAATAAATAGTTGCACTTTACATCTTTGAATTTGAGTTTATATATTTCAGTATTAGTATAATAACATACTGTATCCTTTGGGTGAGAGCTAAAAAATGTCACCTGAAGCACCTAACCTAAGGAACTGTAGGGTCTCATTGCTTGGTGCAGAATATTATGACAGTGAAATGAAAGACACTGACCTTATCAGTTTTTTAGTTTCTTCTAAAATAGAAATTACTCCTACCCTACCCTTTCTTTTTTATTCCAATTTTTCTTTTCGTCCCTTAAATACTCCAACGACATAATCGCTAAGAGCCAAACAGAAATTTAAAACAGTTCCTCATGTTACAGTGTCCAGTCATCCTTTTTATTGAAAAAATGGAGTGTACATTAATAAATTATACAAATGTTGGAATTAGGGATGCAAATTTCATAGAAGATGTGTTAGTTAACTGAGACATTTTGACTTGACTTCTAAATCACTGGCTTCTTTATTTGCCCTTGGTAAGACTTCAGATTCTCAGTAATTATGTGTTGAACCACCAATCATCTTTCATCCTGTTCTTCATGCAAATAGGCAAATCTGGAGAAGATGTGTCGCTCCCTGGAAGATCAGCTCAGTGAGATTAAGACAAAGGAGGAGGAACAACAGCGCACAATTAATGACATTAGTACACAGAGAGCTCGGCTACAAACAGAATCTGGTAAGACATTTGTTTTTTAAGAGAACACTGTATATGACCTGGGGCTTTACAAAAAGGCTCAAAAGTCCTGGTGGTCTTGGTGGAAACTAAGTTGAACATGAGCCAGAAGTGTGCTCTTGTGGCACAGGCCAACAGAATCCTGAGCTGCATGAGGAGAAGTGTTGCCAGCAGGTTAACAGAGGGTGATCCTTCCCCCGACTCAGCACACCTGGAGTGCTGTGTCCAGTGCTAGGCTCCCCAGTACCAGAGAGATACAGACATCCTGGAGCAGGACCAACAACATGTTTAAGGGACTGGAACAACCAGCCACTGGAACAACCTCCCCAGGAGTGTGGTAGAGTCCCCATCACTGGAGGTTTTCAAAACATGACTGGATAGGGTGCTAAGTAATCCATTCTAGGCTCTCTTTCCCACAAAAGGTTAGACCAGATGACCTTTCAAGGTCTGTTCCGACCCGGACTGTTCTATGACTCTACGACTGCAGTTTCAAAGAAGAATTCATCTATCTCATAACCTAGACTTCATCCTTCTGCTTCCCAGGAGACATTCAGGGGAAGACAGTGATATACCTGAGCACATACACCATATATTACTCATTCTGTAAGCTCAAGGCTTGAAGTGACCACTGGACTTAGTGCAAACATACAGTAAGACAAGTCAGATATTGGACAAGGGGGCATGATGTATCTCATTTCTTGCCTCTAAGATAAATAATTTGGCATGCCTAGAGATATGGACAGGTATCAGTGATTAGGATTCCACCAAAGAAATAAAATTTTGTTTAACTCAATATATTTTTATGTGTCGTTCATTATCAAGGTTAACACTTTTAAATAAGCCATAAAAAGGTTCTTTTACTCATCTGAACTCTCCAAGGTGAATATTCACGCCAGGTGGAGGAGAAAGATGCTCTGATTTCTCAGTTGTCAAGAGGCAAGCAGGCATTCACCCAACAGATTGAGGAACTCAAGAGGCACCTAGAGGAAGAGATAAAGGTGACAAGACTTTCCATATTCTATCTTATCCATTGGATTCCTTCTGTCTAGGAGGAACTTCAGATACGTATGAAATTATGGCATCAACAAAAAAAAAAAAAAAAAAAAAGTGGGAAAAAGCCCACTTGGGTAATTCAGTGCAAGTCTTCCAGTATTAGCTTTGCTCCCCGTTCCCTACAGTCTATCCATTAATTCTTTTGCAGATTCCTAGATCTTCCTTTCTCATTCAGTAGCTTGCCATCACTCACAGCAGAATAATCCAGTGTCCACCAACATGCTGCCTGGAGGAAAAGGACCTGGGGGTATTGGTAGACAGCCAGCTGAACATGAGCCAGCAGTGTGCCCAGGTGGCCAAGAGGGTCAACGGCATCCTGGCTTGTGTCAGGAATAGTATGGCCAGCAGGAGCAGGGAGGTGATTGTTCCCCTGTACTCGGCGCTGGTGAGGCCGCACCTGGAATACTGTGTCCAGTTTTGGGCCCCTCACTACAAGAAAGACATTGAGGTGCTGGAGCGTGTCCAGAGGCGGGCAACGAAGCTGGTGAAGGGTCTGGAGCACAGGCCTTATGAGGAGCGGCTGAGGGAACTGGGGTTGTTTAGCCTGGAGAAGAGGAGGCTGAGGGGAGACCTTATCGCCCTGTACAGCTACCTGAAAGGAGGTTGTAGTGAGGTGGGTGTTGGTCTCTTCTCCCAAGTAGTTAGCGATAGGACAAGAGGAAATGGGCTCAAGCTGCGCCAGGAGAGGTTTAGGCTGGAAATTAGGAGAAATTTCTTCATGGAAAGGGTAGTCAAGCATTGGAACAGGCTGCCCAGAGAGGTGGTGGAGTCACCATCCCTGGCAGTGTTCAAAAAACGGGTAGATGTGGTACTCTGGGACATGGTTTAGTCTAGTCTACCCTTGATTGGTTTAGTGTGGATTGGGTTGTGTAGGTTAATGGTTGGACTGGAAGATCTTAAAGGTCTTTTCCAACCTAAACGATTCTATGATTCTATGATTTCAGTCAGGAGATTTCCCAACTTATTTCCATTCATTGTCACGCTCCTATATTTCCCCCAGGCCAAGAACGCCCTGGCCCACGCCTTGCAGTCTGCTCGCCATGACTGTGACTTGCTCCGGGAACAATATGAGGAGGAGCAGGAAGCCAAGGGGGAGCTGCAGCGTGCCCTGTCCAAGGCCAACAGCGAAGTGGCCCAGTGGAGAACCAAATACGAGACGGACGCTATTCAGCGCACAGAGGAGCTGGAGGAGGCCAAGTATGTGAGGAATGCGGGGAAGGCTGGCAGAGACTAAGAATGGAAACTGGAGGAGACCACTGTGATATTGTCAGGAAGAAGTCAATGTTCTGCTTTGGGGTGGGGTGACAAGAAGAGAGAAAATATAACCAAGAGCAGGTATGCATTGGGGAAAAGCAGAAGCAGCAAACCTCTTCAGGTGCAGAAGAGCAGAGAGATGCTAGTGTGAACAGCAGAGTGAACAGCAGAGAGTGAATTGCTGTAGCCCAGGATTCAGACATAGAAATACAGTGGCTGGTTGGGAGAGGTCCTACACCTCTGTGTAAATGTGGATCACACACTACCACGTGGCTAAGTGTGCTCTGGTGAAAAATGTACTGGCTGCACACCATGGGTTCCCATTTGCTTCCTCACCCGGTCCCATGCTTACCACCTTCCAGGAAGAAGCTGGCACAGCGCCTGCAGGATGCAGAGGAACACGTCGAAGCTGTCAATGCCAAATGTGCCTCCCTGGAAAAGACAAAGCAGCGGCTGCAGAATGAAGTGGAGGACCTGATGATTGACGTGGAGCGATCAAATGCTGCCTGCGCAGCTCTGGATAAGAAGCAGAAGAACTTTGACAAGGTCTTTTGGGCTCCAGACCTGGGGCTCCTGGGCAGAGCATCCCCTCCTGATTGCCACATCCATGCTGAGGCCCTGTTTCTCTCCAGATCCTGGCAGAATGGAAGCAGAAGTATGAGGAAACGCAGGCTGAGCTGGAAGCCTCCCAGAAGGAGTCTCGCTCTCTCAGCACGGAGCTGTTTAAGATGAAGAATGCCTATGAGGAGTCCTTGGATCACCTGGAAACGCTGAAGCGTGAGAACAAGAACTTGCAGCGTAAGTCCCTGGCCCTCTGCTCCTGGCAGGGCTTTCCCACAAGCTTGTCTACTGAGCATTCCACATGGGTCTGTGCCTGCAGGTCGGCAAAGGCGTTTGTCACCCTGGTGTGGCAGGGCCCTTCCCAATTCGGCTCTGTGCCTGACCATGCCATTGGTCTTTGTTCCCACAGAGGAGATTTCCGACCTCACGGAGCAGATTGCTGAGGGAGGAAAGGCGATTCATGAGCTGGAGAAAGTAAAGAAGCAGATTGAGCAGGAGAAATCTGAAATCCAGGCTGCCTTGGAGGAAGCTGAGGTACACAGCATTATTTATTCCTCTCTTACATGTCCTGGATCTCTATCTCATTATAAGTGCTGTGAAGTCATTCCCGACAAAAGGGGAAAGGAGTGTTTCTGTAAAAGTGTAGAGATAGTATCTAAACATGGCACTCTCTTACTCAGAGCTTCAGGTTCAGCATTTTCACACAAAAAAGTATTCTAATTTATTGTTGTCCAGGCCTCCCTAGAACATGAAGAGGGGAAGATCCTGCGCCTCCAGCTTGAGCTCAGCCAGGTGAAGTCTGAGATTGACAGGAAGATAGCAGAGAAAGATGAGGAAATTGACCAGCTGAAGAGAAACCACCTCCGAGTTGTGGAGTCCATGCAGAGCACCCTGGACGCTGAGATCAGGAGCAGGAATGAAGCCCTGCGTTTGAAGAAGAAGATGGAGGGAGACCTGAATGAAATGGAGATCCAGCTGAGCCATGCCAACCGCGTGGCTGCAGAGGCACAAAAGAATCTAAGAAACACACAGGCAGTGCTCAAGGTCCGTTGAACAATAATTGCCTACAGAGAAATATCTTAGCTGATCTTTTCAGTGCCAAACAGCTCTGAATCTGCTTATAATTTCTTTCAATGGTTCTACAGGATACCCAGATACATTTGGACGATGCTCTCAGGGCACAGGAGGACCTGAAGGAGCAGGTGGCCATGGTGGAGCGCAGAGCAAACCTGCTGCAGGCTGAAATTGAGGAGCTACGAGCAGCACTAGAACAAACAGAGAGATGTAGAAAGGTGGCTGAGCAGGAACTGATCGATGCAAGTGAGCGTGTGCAGCTCCTCCATACCCAGGTAAGGTCACTTGGTGAGAAATGACACTTTTGGTAAATAGAAGAACACTTGTATGCTTTATTCCAGTCACTATTGGAGCCTCAACTTCAAAGACAAGAGGGTGGTTTTTTTAAGCAATCCTCATGATAATAAGAGAATTTTGCTGAAAAAGTGTGTACATTGATTATGTTCCCAGGCTGCATTCAATGAAACCCATGCTTCTACCCATGCATCCTAACATAGTCTCCAGAGGAAAGACATTTAGTGACAGGGACCAAGTTTTTTAGTCACCCATGCCAAATGATTTGCCATATGAGCAGTCAGAGACTGAAACTCTGAGACTACAGCAACATTCATTCCTTGCTCAGTTGAAATGTAGCACTAGGGAATCCTCATATTCCTTCAAAAATGTGCTTGTCCACTCTAACAATAAAGTGGGGATGAACTCCTGGCTCTGATGTAGCCCAAGCAGACTTTGACACGAGCTGCATGTCACAGCAGTCACCCAGCAGTCAAGAGCGGAAATCTATGGAAAGTGCCTGGTTTCAAATACTGAAAAAAATTTTGGAAGGAATCCATCCTATCTATGTCACAATTTTTTCTCTTTTCAGTGATGAGAGTGGATTACTCTTCCCGAATTATGTTGAAGAGAAGGCATTTCACTGATTTCCCTCACTCTGTTGTTATTACCTTCCTGTGCCAGCCTTGGTGGATGAGATGTGGCACAGATTGTATTTCTAAGTAGTCTTTTTCAACTTAATAAAATTGTTGGAGGAAAAAAAAAAAAAGCATTGTTCCTCAGTGAGAAGAAATTTTACAGAAAAATCTGTGGTATCTATTTTTCACATAATTATGTCTGAAATGATTCAAAATCCTGTAATGTTCTTGATTTGACATAATGAGCTAAGAAAAACAAATCTCTGATGCTGCTCAACAGAACACCAGTTTGATCAATACCAAGAAGAAGCTGGAAACAGATATTTCCCAAATCCAAAGTGAAATGGAAGAAACAGTCCAGGAAGCCCACAACGCTGAAGAGAAGGCCAAAAAGGCCATCACAGATGTGAGTTGGGGGCTCCTTTCACTGCTGATGGTGGATGTATTCTCCCCCAAACCGTCTCCAGCCCCAAAACGGCTTTGACCCTTTGCTCTCATCAGGCAGCCATGATGGCAGAAGAGCTGAAGAAGGAGCAGGACACCAGCGCCCACCTGGAGAGGATGAAGAAGAATCTCGACCAGACAGTGAAGGACCTGCAGCACCGTCTGGATGAGGCCGAACAGTTAGCTCTGAAGGGAGGCAAGAAGCAAATCCAGAAGCTGGAGGCCAGAGTGCGTAGGGCTTTCAGTTGTGCATGAGTGAGCTTGTCACGTAAGTAACGACCAGGGGAGCTCCACAGATGGGCTTCTCGTTGCAGGTGCGGGAGCTGGAAGGGGAAGTTGATGCTGAGCAGAAGCGCAGCGCTGAAGCCGTGAAGGGTGTGCGCAAGTACGAGAGGAGGGTGAAGGAGCTGACCTACCAGGTAAGGCAGGAGGCCTCTGTGGGCAAGAATACACCATTCTTGCAGGAAGCCAAAATGTAGCCCTTAGGGACTTCTTTGTCCTGAGTCACACAGTTAAAAAGGAGAAGATTGAGAACATCAGAAGAAACTGTCTTTCTGGTCATGATAGGAACATCCACCTTATCACCTCTGTTTTACTGGACAACAATGGTCTAAAAGGAATGTTATTTTCTGTTTCATACAGAGGGCATTTAAAGAGGAGGGGCAAAGAGATGCTTCTTTTTCTTGCCTTTCTCTTTAGTCTGAAGAAGACAGGAAGAATGTTCTCAGGCTCCAGGATCTGGTGGACAAGCTTCAAATGAAAGTGAAATCCTACAAGAGACAAGCTGAGGAGGCTGTAAGTATTGCTGTGTGTGGAGTCAGTCTCCAGCCAGGTGGAGGTGGAATTCTGTGTTGGTGTTTTCCCCTGCATAGCTCTGTTTGAACCCTTAACTTTTTTGTCTTTTTCTTGCTCTGCACTCAGCTCTTCTAGCTGAACAGCTCAGGGATCTAGAGGGGTGTAGAATACATTTTCTGTGAGCATTATTGCATCACTGAGAAAAGCAGTGAAGGCTCAGGTCAACAGAGTGGGAGTGGGTGTCTGCTTCCTTTCACTGTCTTTATTTCATATTTCTGCCTATCAGAAAAAAGAATTACCTTCAAAAATTGTAATACATAATTTTATAGCAGTAAATAAATGGAAAATTATTTAGTGGTAATAACTGTAATTATATATAATTATTCAAAAATTCCAAAGTGCATTAGCACTTCATATCCAGAGAGGATTCCTGGTATATTTTATTAACCATCTAAACATTTAGCATTTAATCTATTTTTTTGGATTCCCTCTAGAAGTATTAGAGAGAATTACATACTCACCCACAGTCTTTTTTCTTTTTTTTTTTTCCATTATGTAAATGCAAAATACCACAGCATGTCCAGTGCAATGTTACAGTTAACATTTTAAAACTTATTTTATCTCTCTTCCTATCCCCAGGAAGAGCTGTCCAATGTCAACCTCACAAAGTTTCGCAAGATCCAGCATGAGCTGGAGGAAGCCGAGGAGCGGGCTGACATTGCAGAGTCGCAGGTCAACAAGCTCCGAGCAAAGAGCCGTGAAATTGGCAAGAAGACAGAAAATGAAGAGTAAATGCCTCCAGTGGTGTGATGTGGAAGAGAATTACACAAAATGTGAAATTCTATCACTTTGATTTTGTAATCACTGCTTAGTCCTTCATCAGTCTCTAGATAATGCCTAGATAATAAAAATTGTAGACATTTTCCCATGGAAATACTGAGAAGTTCACTTGTATTTTAATCGTTATCCTGAATTCTTATATGGTTTACATTTTTCCTTACTTATTTAAATTCATTTCATTAAGAATCTTGCTTCAGGTTATTTTCAAAGTGTTTCAGCCGCTGTTGAAGTGGTCTACTCAGATATCCTGCTTCATTCTCACCATGGAATTTCATCTAAAGACTTCCTTAAGGAAGAAATTCATCATTTCTTTGCAACAGAATGTAATTATCACTTATAACTTCTGCTTTAGGAATACAATAGATTTTAACTCAAAGGTCCTGTCCAAAGAATAAGAATTTATTGCATCTTCCAGTAAGCCAGTCTAATCATTGATTATTCTATTAAATCATGTGTCTTATTTGCAAGAAGATCTTTTTTCAGGTTAAACTTCTTCAGTCCATCAAGCCACTTTGAAACATAGATTAGAGGACATTTAAACCTAAAATGAGATCTACTTTTAACTGCCATTCATGAAAGTGATGTGCAAACCAACATTTCAAGGGCAGCACAACTAGCTACCTGATATAGTCATTCATTGTTTATATTCTGTTTCCAAAAGTCCCCTGAATCTTCTAAGCTGGTCAGACAGCCACTTAGCTCCTGTGTAGTCTCCATGGTAATCCAGATAACTTTGCCTAGGTTGGCCTCACTCAAAATGTGTGTTTTCATTCTTTGTAGATATCAGCATACATCAGAGAATCCATGGTCACCTCTTTGAAAACAAGGAGAAATAGGTGTCACTTTGTCATAATGTAATACTTAGAGCACTTGTCCTTCCACAGTGTGAAGGGATTTGAATCACTGAGACTTTCTCAGTATTCTGTCATATTCCACCTGGAAATAAGATAATTGGGGAAGCAAAATCAACCATTCCTGTTGAAGATGCACTGCTATGCCTTCAGGAATAAAAAGTAATTATCTACAATGAAAAACATCAAAACAGTCTCTGTAGGATAATAGAGGAAATACTCATCTGGGAAAAGGATGACTGCATTTGATAGACCCATCAGCACTACTGAATGGCTGGCAATTCACTAGTGTTACATGGGCCTGTCCAACTCCTATTTTGATTGGTATGATGAACCTGAAGACTTGTCAGAGTTCCCAAGTACCAAGAAAATTCAATTATCTTCATTTTAAGTTGGCCCATACCCTAAAACTTTCTTCCTCATCTCTCCCATGTTCTTAGGTCTCATATTATCTTCTTCCTTTCATACCCCAGTGATAACTGGACAATGAGGTTGTGGTGCAATTTGCTGTATTATGAAGCAGTCCAGAGCAGGCAGTAGAGTTCTGTTTGTAGTTTCTTCATTTGGCTTCTGAGAGGAGTGATCTACCCCACAATGCATCTGCCATTTGGCATTGAGACAACACTTTCTTAGACCAATCTTACAGCCATTGTACTTCTCAGTGAACACAGGTTAGACTAAACAATACTGCAGGTCTCAGAATGGTTCCATTCCAAATGGTTTGCCAGTCATTCGTAACCCTCCCATTTCCTCTTAAAAAATAGTTATTAAGCTTCTTAACCATGGAGTGGTTAGGAAAGGACAGAATTATCACTGGTGTTCAGTCTACCACAGTCACTTCGGAATATGTTATATAAAGGTTGTATAACCTTTAGTTGTTTTCCACAGGCCTGATTCTTAATTTAAGACACATGAAAGACTGCTTTCAGTGACTGAGAACTATTCAGTAATTTTTCACTTTTGTTTTATGTTTAACGAGTATTATTCAAACCAAGACTGAAGATGGAAATACTAAATTTGTCACAGGCTTTCCAAGGTTGTGAGATACCTGTGTGAAACATTACATTTTAATGTATTTACTATATGCAATTTATGCATACTTATATATCTATGTGTGTAGATATACATACACATACATATATACATATATATACACACACACATACATACACACACACATAATATATAAAGTTTCCAAAGCTATTTTTTTAGCAACAATCCGGTAACATGAAGAGGTATGTTACTGTTTCATCACTGATAGGTAATCAAGGTCAAAAGTAGTCACTATTTTTAGCATTCAATTTCAAGGCTTTGATAAGCATTTTACAGCTTTATAGGGCAGCTTCCCCTGACTGCAGTCCTAGCTGAATGTCACCATATTTCCAAACCTGTTCCCAGAGTCACATGTCAGACACCTGAGAAATGAAGTCTGTGGGATTGATTGCCACCTGTGAAAAGTATTCCTACCAAGTTCCTTTCAGAGGAAGAAAAAAAATGACAAATCAGCAAGGAGCCTTTATACTATGTAGAAAGCCCCGTTTTCGTGTTTGTCACAGAAACAAAAGCAGCAGAAAACCTCCTTGCTCAGAAACACCCTTACTTGCCAAAGAACTATTTGCGCTTTTGGGGGCCCCACTTCCTACGTTTCATGATGGGGGTTTTTGTCTGCCTCTGACTCAAGTAGATCATGTTTTTCTTTCAGGGAGTGTGTGGACTTCTAACTAGATTGTGGTCCAAACCATTACTGTCCACAGATACAAGCTTTATAGATAGTAGCTACCTTCTTTGCAAATAGCTTTTCTTGCATTCCAGTGTAAAGACAGGATTTTGCTTTTACACAGGCTCTTTCCTATCTATTTTGCAGTGTATGCACAGGATGAAACCCTGGATTACAAATATGGGCTACAAAAGCCCTCCAAACTCTGGGATCTGTATCAGTTCATTATAGAAACCAAGATTGACAGGTCAACCTAACAGGGTAGCTCAGCCATGAGAGGGAGTTTGTAAGCCCACTGGCAGCAGTAGATAACATTATTCCTGTGGGACAGACAACACCTCATCACCCATGGACATCAGCTGGTGTGGTCACAGGGCTATGCAATGCTGTGGCAAGTACAGCAAACCTCCTCTGACTGTGGAGTGCTGCAGGTCATATGTACACTTCAGCTGATTATTGCAGTCTGTCCTGTCTTGTTATTAAACTCCTTTCTAGGTCTGTCCTGGGTGAGGATTCCCTACTCAGTGTGTATAGGGTATGAGTGCAGCACCTGGAGTCAGACCATGGGCTGGAGGGCCCATGTGTCTATGACGCAACAACTGGACTGAGTACCAATATGTAAGTGTATGTATTTGCTAGTGAAGATCAAGCCAGACCAGCTGGTGAGCAGGTGAGATGGCCTGGGAACAAAGGGTGAGTGGGTCTCCAAGGGCCAGCCCTGGGTATGAGACCACCTGTGTCTTGAGGGGCTATGGGACCAAGGGAGTCCCGGTCAGCTGCATGTGGGTGGGGAACAGTCTGTACCAGCAACTGGAGTTGGGCTGCAGCCTCAGGGATCTGTATATCCAGGTGCCAGCAACTGGGGAGGCTGCAATCCAGGGGCAGCTACTGGTCAGACCGAGTGTCTGAGCCCAGCTGCTGGAGGGATCCACCTTTTACACATGTATCTATATTCTTGCTAGTAGGCAGCCATCCTGCTCAGTCAGAGAGGGGGACCAGATGAGGCTGTTGGTGGTGTCTGTGTTTGTGTAAGCACTCAAGTGTCTGTTTGTGATCTGTAGGACCAGTCATGTAGATATGTATATATGTACATATATATAGATTTATATATGTATAGATGTATTTATGTATATTAACACATATATGGGGCATATACTTTTGCTCTGTGTGTGTTTGTGTCTCCTGGGAATACATCTTAAACCTTGCTACAGGGGGCATGCACCAGGGGGCATGGATCTGGAGGCACGGAGCTGCGTCAACCTTGCATCTCTTGGGCTGTCAGACCCAGTATGGTGTATTTTCCTTTAACATATGGCATAGTCGGCAGGAGCCAGCTGAGCTGTGAGTGTTCCCAAAATAGCAGATTCAATATTTCCAATATGGGGAGGGAACTGATCCTTTTGAAAATGTGTTCTATCTGTTACAATTATTTACCAAACCTTTGGAATACTGTGAGGGAAACTCCTGGACTAACCAGGGTGATTGACTGAGAAATACATACACAGTATTGTGTATGTGAAGACTGGTGTGTAAATTGGCTTTGTGAGTAGAGTTGGTTTCTTTTGAAAAACTGTTAGCCACCATAAAGAGAGTCCTAACTATATTGACCATGGAGCAGGTAGAGGCTGGAAAGCTAAGGCCATGTTCTCTGCAAACCACTTGTTGGAAGTTGAGTTACAAAGAGGTATTGACAATTGCAAATGAGTGTCCTCAACTTACAGAAGTTTCTAATTTTAGGAAGTCTGGTAATAGGGCTCCAGTTCAGGAACACTGTGGGCCTTTAGGAGGATGAAAGGTGCAAATTTCAGCCTCACCTTCCTATTAATTCCTTCCTATTATTCCTCAGACTTTAATACTCAGACCTGTTATCCCCAGGGTATTCAGCCCCCTGAGCTGGAAGACAGGGGTGGGGAGCAGAATGAAGCCCCCATAATCCAAGAAGAAGCAGTTAACGACCTGCTACGCCACCTGGACACTCACAAGTCTATGGGGCTGGATGGGATCCACCCAACAGTACCGACGGAACTGGTGGAGGTGCCTCTCAAGCCACTCTCCATCATCTATCAGCAGTCCTGGTTAACAGGGGAGGTCCCTGATGACTGGAGGCTTGCCAATGTGACGCCCATCTACAAGAAGGGCTGGAAGGAGGACCTGGGGAACTACAGGCCTGTCAACCTGACCTCGGTGCCAGGGAAAATTATGGAGTGGTTCATTTTGAGTACACTCAACAGGCATGTGCAGGTCAACCAGGGGATCAGGCCCAGCCAGCATGTCTTCATGAAAGGCAGGTCCTGCTTGACCAACCTGATCTCCTTTTATGACCTGGTGACCCGCCTGGTAGACGATGGAAAGGCTGTGGATGTCATTTACCTGGACTTTAGCAAAGCTTTTGACACCGTTTCCCACAATATTCTCCTTGGGAAGCTGGCAGCTCATGGCTTGGACGGGCGTAGTCTTCGCTGAGTAAAAAACTGGTTGGGTGGCCGAGCCCAGAGAGTAGTGGTGAATGGAGTTAAGTCCAGGTGGCAGCCGGTCACGAGCGGTGTTCCCCAGGACTCTGTTTTGGGGCCAGCCTTGTTTAATATCCTTATCAACAATCTGGATGAGGGGATTGAGTGCACCCTCAGTAAGTTTGCAGACGACACCAAAATAGGTGGGAGTGTTGATCAGCTCGAGGGTAGGATGGCCCTGCAGAGGGATCTGGACAGGCTGGATCGATGGGCCAAGGCCAGTTGTATGAGGTTCAACAAGGCCAAGTGTCGGGTCCTACACTTCGGTCACAACAAGCCCATGCAGCGCTACAGGCTTGGGGAAGAGTGGCTGGAAAGCTGCCTGGCGGAAAAGGACCTGGGGGTGTTGGTTGACAGCCGGCTGAACATGAGCCAACAGTGTGCCCAGGTGGCCAAGGCGGCCAACAGCATCCTGGCTTGTATCAGGAATAGTGTGGCCAGCAGGAACAGGGAAATGATCGACCCCCTGTACTCGGCACTGGTGAGACCGCACCTGGAATACTGTGTCCAGTTTTGGGCCCCTCAGTGCAAGAAGGACATTGAGGTGCTGGAGCGTGTCCAGAGAAGGGCGACAAAGCTGGTGAAGGGCAACAAAGCTGATTCTATGAGGAGCAGCTGAGGGAACTGGGATTGTTTAAGCCTGGAGAAGAGGTGGCTGAGGGGAGACC
Organism: Pelecanus crispus; assembly: GCF_030463565.1. NCBI lineage: Eukaryota > Metazoa > Chordata > Aves > Pelecaniformes > Pelecanidae > Pelecanus > Pelecanus crispus. Next base: position 15,224,448 of record NC_134654.1, on the reverse strand, counting down.
TTATAGCTCTCTACAACTACCTGAAAGGAGGTTGTAGTGAGGTGGGTGTTGGTCTCTTCTCCCAAGCAACTAGCGATAGGATGAGAGGAAATAGCCTCAAGCTGTGTCAGGGGAGGTTTCGATTGGACATTAGGAAAAATTTCTTCACGGAAAGAGTCTTCAAGCATTGGAACAGGCTGCCCAGAGAGGTGGTGGAGTCACCATCCCTGGAGGTGTTCAAAAGACATGTAGACATGGCACTTTGAGACATGGTTTAGTGGGCATGGTGGTGTTGGGTTGATGGTTGGACTGATGATCTTAGAGATCCTTTCCAACCTTAATAATTCCTAGTGTTTTTTACTTTCATTAAAAAATAATCCAGCCACCAAGCCAGGAAACATGTCATTATTACTTGACCCTTAATTGGTTTAGTGGTGGACTTGGTAGTGTTAGGTTAATGGTTGGACTTGATGATCTTAAAGGTCTTTTCCAACCTAAACGATTCTATGATTCTACGATTCTGTGATTCTATGATTCAGGGTTTTGTGTTTTATGTCCTTTCCCTACCTCCTTTGTCTCTACACGCCACCTTTTTAATTCTTTGTTTGAAATGAAACTTGTAGGTCTAAATACTGTAAATATGGGGATAGTGCATATGTGAACACTGTCAATAATGTGTAGACTGTAGCTGTGTGAGTCCCCCACAGGGTGTATACATGTGCTTTGTGTGTGTGTGCCTGCTGGGAATACATCTACAGCATCAGTACTACTTGGACCTGAGGGCATGGAGCTGTGGCAATCTTGCTGCTTTCAGGCTATCGGATCCAGTATGTTGCATTTTACTCTAAAATCCTGGGCTTGCTGAATTGCTGTTGCAAGAGTATCCAGGAGTTCCTTCAAATGGCTTCAGCTGGGTAGAAGGGGAAGGGACACTCAGAGACCATCCCCAGGGACACTCACATGTCTGCAGCTATGATTATCAGCCTGTCCTTGTCCAGGATCACTTCTCAGAACTATCTCATGTAACAACACAGACACACACTTAGCTTCTTTAAGAAAGGTGATATACCTTCTCACATGGCTTTTAGATGTTCATTAAAGCAATACCAGCTGGTTCTCCTACCTATCCACCTATTTTTGCTTCTCCACTAAGTTTGTGGAATATGACTTCCCTTTACAAATGTTATTTTTCTCAGTATGTTATATTTACCAGTGGGTCCTCAAATTCTACTCATTATTAGCCTCTACTGTTTTCCTAGTACATGCACCAGATTTACGTGCCACAGTTCCCTGAAAACACTTTTTAAAAATTAGCATTGTACTAGACAACTTCCAGATCTCCAAAAGTAAGGTAGTTTTAGTAAGAGCTCACACACCACAGCCAGTAGTTCACCTGTTTGATCCCTGCACGTTTTTGGAAATCATGTGTAAATCCCATCTGGTCTTGGCCACTTTTTACTATTCATTTTTTCTATTTGGCAACAGGCGGAATGTACAATTGTTATCATTTTATTAGCTGAACAATTCTGGAGTGGAAGTCAAGACATTTTTTTTCCCAACACCAATTTTTTTCTCAGCTGCTACTAGATAACATCCCAAATACACAATATAATTTGCTCTTGTATAAGGACATGGTACAGTTGTGAGACCAGCTCTAAGTGGGAGCAAACAATCCATATTGTTTCAATTGCTCCTGCCTCTACTTCTCCTTTTGCTGCCAGAGTTGCCTGGGAAAAAAGTGGTTTGTTGCCTTCACAATGCCAAGGTACAAATGATGCCCTGGTAATGAATTGCTTTCTAATTTGGTTGCCTCAGGAAGGTCAGAAAGAAGTAGAAGACCTGTCATTTACAGTGAAATAGCCCCACAGTCCACAGGGTAATAAATAGTTCTTGTCAGTAACTTGCACAGAATATGGATCGCTGCCAACTTTACAGCTGGTGAAACTATGTGAAGATATGATCATATCACTGCTTTATGCTGGGAAAAAAGATAGAACAATAAATTTAGGCTAGAGATCACCTTTCCCCCAAGTTACACAATATATATCAGTGACCATTTTGCAGTGTTCAGTAGTTAGCTGAAAGACATCTTCAATGCCCATGTTCCAGTATTACAACAGAAGCTCTTCTATACTCCGGGTAGCTGACAGCTGTGAAAAAAGCTTGCAAATATATTTTTAGAAAGGAATCCCTCATAGATTATCATTAATTCTATTTGGCCTTGGTGCAGTGTCAAACTCCTGCTCAGTGGTGGAGAAAATCAGCATGCAGTATCATACACTTTTGACAAGTTTAGATTAACTTTCTTTTCCCTTTACATAAATTATGTTTCAACTTTCATTAGAAAAGAGTGTCATTTAAAGTCAGGCTGGGAAGATGAACATTTAGTACATATTTTCAAAGCTCAATACATTTGTTTCTATTAAATGCAGGAACCCTTACTGAGTTCAGAAATGTATTTGAAGATACATCTTTCCTTGAATATGCATTTTTTCTGCCATCACTGATCATTCTGTCTAATCTGAGAAGAGCTATGGAGGAATTCTCACTCTTCTGCCCATGGAATAGGAGACTGTATGCCAAAAAGCTTTCAATAAACAGGACATTACCAAATGAAACTGTAGGGTTACCATGGCATTAAATTGCAGTGAGTCATGTCACAGTTCTGCGTCTTGTGGATGGTGTTTCTTTTCCTCCTTTTCTCAAGAACCAGTCCCACACAACTTTTCAAACACATAATTTAAAGCACAGGGAATGGGCTTTATCCCATAATGAACACTGATAATGTATATGATAGAGTATCTTTGTGTCTTTCAGAGACTGCACAAACAGTTAAGGATACAGTCCAAACTTATAGAATTATTAGTGCAGATTAATGATCTTAAAGGCCAGGCAACTTTGCATCACTGGAGATGTAATGGAAGACTCCTACATAAAGGCTAAAGCCACAAAAAATTATACTTTCAGAAGCTGTTTAAACTGATGGGGAACAACAAGAATTTAGTTGCCTCTCTTCCCCTTTCATTCTTCCTGGTGTACTGCAATAACAGCAACACAATAATCTGTTAATGTGCAGTGATAAAAAGTCTGAAAGGTGGATGTTATGAGGAAGACATATGTATCTGCTTAAAGGCCTAGGAAAAGGGGATTGGGTATGAAACATGAGAATAGATACACTAGTTCAGACCAAAATGTCCATCTGTCCCAGTGGTGTCAGACAGTTGCAGATGCAGCAACTTATCAATCAGTGGTTTGGGGACTTAGTATAGGCAGGCTTACTTCACTGACCACTTGTACTAGGAAAATTATCTCCTCATGAGCATCCAATGGAAAAGATACTGGGTAACTGTAATAGGATCAAAGCTATTTAGTGCTATGAACAGGTGTGGTGTTGCACCCTGCAGTAAATGCAGGGAACTGAGGAGTCTTGCCAGAAGCACAGGAACAGAGGAAACAAACACTCTTTTATCCACAAAGAGCAAAGAATTTATAAGATAATCAAATGCACAAAACTTGCAGGTCATGCTTTGCATGGTATCTAATGTTTCAGCTACCAAAACAGGCTTGCATTTACATTTTATATATAGTTTGACAAAGCCAGAATTATGAGAACTTATGAAGATGTTGTTTCTGTGATGATGCCTTGATTGATCAATAGCAGAATTTACAGAAACCATGCAGATAAACCAGCTGGTACAACACGTGTTTAGAAACTGACACAATAAATGTATGGCACTTTTCTTGACAGATAAATTGCTGTAAAAGACTCCAGACATACTTAAGCTTTTGATAAATTCACATCTGCATATATCATGTGAAAATAAGTAGCACGAACAACACCACATCAGTCAAGATAGACAATAGACTCATCACATCAATATCATATCTACATCTGCATAGATATATAAAGTACTTCTACAACTTACCTGGTATGTTTACCTGAATTGACTTAAAATGTATTTTCAACAAATCTTCCTGGTACATGATGTTCTCTGAGTCTTTACGTGCAACCTGTTTGGTTGATAGTTTTTTCAACTTAAATAAACTTTGAATCATAGAATCATAGCATCGTTTAGGTTGGAAAAGACCTTTAAGATCTTCTAGTCCAACCATTAACCTAACATTACCAAGTCCACCACTAAAAAAATTAAGGGTAGACTAGACTAAACCATGTCCCAAAGTGCCACATCTAGCCCTTTTTTGAACACTTCCAGGGATGGTGACTCCACCACCTCTCTGGGCAGCCTGTTCCAATGCTTGACTACCCCTTCCATGAAGAAATTTCTCCTAATATCCAACCTAAACCTCCCCTGGCGCAGCTTGAGCCCATTTCCTCTTGTCCTATCACTAACTACTTGGGAGAAAAGCCTAACACCCACCTCACTACAACCTCCTTTCAGGTAGTTGTAGAGAGCGATAAGGTCTCCCCTCAGCCTCCTCTTCTCCAGGCTAAACAACCCCAGTTCCCTCAGCCACTCCTCATAAGGCCTGTGCTCCAGACCCTTCACCAGCCTTGTTGCCCTTCTCTGAGCATGCTCCAGCACCTCAATGTCCTTCTTGTGTTGAGGGGCCCAAAACTGGACACAGTATTCCAGGTGCAGCCTCACCAGCGCCGAGTACAGGGGGACAATCACCTCCCTGCTCCTGCTGGCCACGCTATTCCTGATACAAGCCAGGATACTGTTGGCCGCCTTGGCCACCTGGGCACACTGCTGGCTCGTGTTCAGCCGGCTGTCAACCAGCACCCCCAGGTCCTTTTCCGCCAGGCAGCTTTCCAGCCACTCTTCCCCAAGCCTGTAGCGCTGCATGGGATTATGCAGGACCCAGCACTTGGCCTTGTTAAACCTCATACAGTTGGCCTTGGCCCATCGATCCAGCCTGTCCAGATCCCTCTGCAGGGCCATCCTACCTTCGAGCAGATTGATACTCCCACCCATTTTGGTGTCATCTGCAAATTTACCGAGGGTGCACTCAATCCCCTCATCTAGGTCATCAATAAAGATATTAAACAAGGCTGGCCCCAAAACAGAGTCCTGGGGAACACTGCTCATGACCAGCCGCCAACTGAATGTTGAGTTGAAGGTTCAGTTTATCTAACTAAAAGTGGAAATTTTTACTTGGCCACAAAATAAGAAATCTTTTATATTTCATTTGCCCAAAGAAGACATTATTCCCCCACTCATACAATCGGAAGCATGGTAGACATTGAGATCCCGGAGTCTTTTAAGTCCTCAGTGCCTTACTGGGCTGCCCCAGAAAGTCAGCATGCTCAATGACACACATACAATCTTTCCTTGTCTTTGTATACACTTGTTCTTTCAATGTAATGGCCCTGCAATTGCAGGAAAGCAGGCCTATTGGATAGTTATCAACAGGGGACACTTGCCTTTGGGAATAACACTGATATCCACATATATCCAGGAGCTTAGAGGCCCCTTTAAAGGACAACTATATGCTCTGGAAAACAAAAAGAAGCAGCAGTTGTGGATCTGTCTGTCTTTTCTAGGAGAGAATGTTCCTCCTCAGACTGCTCCTGAATATTTTTTTTTCACTTTGTAATGTCCTGTGCAAGGTGGGTACCCCCAAAACATACATTCCCTTCCCTCATCCTCTCAGCATCACCAGGTTAGAGTTCCTGCAGCACCTGGAGGAGTCTAACCTTGGGTCACAAAGAAATATTGAGAAATGCTGGGAAAACCTGCTTATGGTCTGCAAACCAGTCCCATCACACAGTCCCTCACAAGAAGAGTCACAAGAACAACGGGACTGCCAGCCATTTTCTGGGGCCACACCAGAGTGTACACCCCATGCTATTCAGTTGCTGAACTTTGCAGTGCTACTCTCCAGCCACTGTAGCCTACAATGCCTCCAGATCACAATGGCCCTCTTGTGGCCATTTTGGTCATATGCCTCTGCACTCTGGCTTCTCTCGGTCCTTGAGGGACTCCTCTGGTTTCCCTGCTCCTCATGCAGGTTTTCAGAGAAGACTGTACCTGAGACAAAGACAGAGAAGATGCAATGTGCCCTGAAGATGGTATGGACCTGTGTCCACCATTGTAGTTTGGTGGAAGCAATGATGTTTTATTTTCAGTATTCCAGAGGCATAATAAATGGTGTACAGAGGTATAGGGATGCTTTACAGATATTTGGGGTTTCCTGATGGATGCAGTGTCAGACAACATTACCTGTGAAGAAAAGGGAATGAATTTTTGTGAAAATAAAAGAGAGGTTCTGGTTAAAAGTTCTTGGTATCTGCTGGCAGCAATCACGAATCTGGGACTGTCATCACCTATAAAGTTAGTTCCTTTTGGCTGGAGAGATATGCACAGTCTGCAGATGGTTTGCTAGCATTCCTGAAACTCATCATCTGCCCCACCTGCAGTCCCTTGTTTCTCATGAGCCCAAGTCCTCCTCTAATAACTTGGGAATTCCCAGCCATGCTGGAAGACTATCCTCACTGCTTCTCCTTCATTCTAGAGGTCCTCCTTTGGGGTAGTCATTCTCACTGACTCTTGCAGTCAGATGCCCTGCATAGGTGCCATCCATTATGCCTTCTGGCAATGAATTACATCTTTCATCTGTTTTGAACCATCATCCTGCTATTTTCATTTGCAGTTGCATAGCTCTTACATAAAAGAGACATTGAATACATCTATGACACTCAGGATTTTTTAGATAGATATATTACCTTCTCCACTGAATCTTTTTCAAGCTGGAGAATCAAAGTCTACTTAGTCATCCCTCAGGCGGAGGTTATTCCATACCAGTCATTTTCTTCTTTCTTTCTGCACACCTCTTCTGAAGTAACTTGTTCTGACAATCTGGCAAGCAGACACTATATTTCAAAAGCATCATTAATACTGATTTTCAACAATTCTTGAAATATTGGGGAACCCCCAGAGGGCAGGTAGTAATTAAAAATTCTGTAATATTAGAAATGTTTGTAACATGTATAATAGTGTTGTAAATAACAGACTAATCACATTGATATTGATTTGAGACAAACACTGGAATACTTGATATGCCAAACTAAATATAGCAATTTGTACTGTCTTTTTAAGGGAGCTTAAACTATGTTGATATTTATGAGTTTATATACTTTCTTGTTAAGAGTAATAATACTAACAGCACACGGATGTGTTACTGGTTTTCATTTGTGTATTTTGGTAAGCTAGAACACCACAAAACCAGACCAGTACACACTACACAGATTAAAAATTCCTTAATCGGCAGGTGGCAAAATCATTCTGTATGTGTAGGGTCACCAGTGGGTGGGTGTGCTTTTGGAAAGGATTGGTTCTTCACCGTAAACAGTTTTAATAAAAAAAAAAAAAAGACCCAGGAAAAAATGCAAAATCACTTTTATTACAAAAGAATTAGATGAGTCAGATATAAAAGACAAGATAGTCTCTAACAAAGAGTAATAGTTCCATTATCCCTATGGTTAAACTAAAGATGCATGTAATTGAAATTCAAATGTTAGTGCAAAATGTAAGTCCAGGTCTTGAGACTGCTAAAAGGTAAAAAGTGCATGCAAGTTCAGTGCTGCAACCAGCACAGCTAATTTGAATCTTTGATACATAGCAATTGGTCAAAGAAAAACACAGTAATATTATCTCCACATCTGAGTAGTTATCATTGTCATTTCATGCAGCGTCTGTGCTCACACTTCAGGCCAGACTGTGACAGACTGGCAACAACTTTGATTTTAAAAAAACAAACAATGTAATAAAAGCATTGAAAAACATACTAAAAAAGACTCAAGAAGCAAGAGAAAAGGCCTAAATAGGACATGTCTCAACACTGCATGTTGCAATGCCAGACTTGAGGTCCATTTTCTGTAACAGAATCCAATATACCCTCTTTGATGCCATTACTTCCTATGAAGTGTACCTAAATAGTAGGCATCATCAACATTATCCAAAAAAAACAGCCAATGAGGACTGTGTAAATGCACCAAGGACATTCCCTAGATCGAACCAACATGAAGCGATGTCAACAATGCATCTGAAAATCCATCTCTTTCCGTATAGGGACCTGGGTCAATTTTATAAAGAGGTGATAAGTTTTCATGGCATCTAAACTTTAAATCATTTTCAGACAAATGTTTCTTCTGCCTTTAAAATAAAGAAAAGATGAGGTAATGATGACAAATCTACTTTGCCACCTCATCTCCTGTACAAAATAAACTAATGGTAAGAACACTTACCCAAGCTGCAAGAGACCTGAAATCAACTCTTACTGTTGCTTGAGAAATTCAGATCCCAAGTTGTCATTCCCATATAGCTCTCAGCAAGCTCACAGAATGTGCATAGGCCCATGTGGCAATGGATTAACATTCTCAACACTCTTTCTGAAGTTCTACTCTCCAACAGAAAAAAAAAAAATCTACAGGAGTACTTGGGACACAAGCAGAAAAGTAGGGATAACTTCCTAACCTACTGATTAGGAAATCCATCTGTTTAGCTCTACATGCTAAACCTTATTCAAAGGCCTCTTTGTATTTTTTATAGCAAGCAACCACTGATTAAATAGCATAAATGGACACCTCCTTGCTGGTGATCCTACAGAGTTCTGGTTATCTCTTGGTCTCTCATATTTGTTCTAACTCAGAACACTTTGAATTTTTTCTTCATATCAGAGCAGCTTCAAGAGAAAGGATGGAGAGTTTCATTCCTTGCTTTCTCATTGTAACTATCTTGTAATTGAGTGATAAAGCTGCAGACTAAATTAATAATAATAAATGTGAAATGATGCCCATGAGAAAAAATTAATCCCATTTTTACACACAGAAATGGGTTCTAAGATGACCATCACCACTCAGAAGAGAACACACAGATACAATAACTATTCTTCTGAAAACATTAGCTTCTATGCTTGGTAATGGTTCAAAAAGGGAAATCAATTGTTTTACATTATTAGGAAAGGAATAGAGCACAAAAAGAAATTATTACATGAGTGTATAAATATACGATGTACTCACAGCTTGAATACTGCATGCAGTTCTAGCTACATGTACCCCAAAAGGAGATGAATGAACTACGGAAGGCTTAGAGAGGGACAGCAATAGTGAATAAAGCAATGTGATCGCTTCTGATTTAGGAATTATTAAGGAGTATAAAAGCATGGGTGGAAAAAGGGAGTAGACAGGAAATAATGTTTCACTGCAGATAACACCAATTAATTTTACAGATGGATGGCTGAGAAAAAATAAAATTTTCTCTTCATACATGCAATTAACTTACACAGGATGTTGTAAATGCTAAATGTTTACAGGATTACAAAAATGACTGAATAATTTCATAGAATAAACCCATTAACAACTATTTAATCTAAATGTATAACATCAGGATCAGGGATTCCTTGAACCATTAGCTTCTGCAGGCTGGGAGGGCATTTTGGCTAAGCAGCACTAAACGTTTGCCCTGTTCTTATATTCTTTCCTGTACATCTGTCGTAACCATGGCTGGGGACAGAACAATAGGTTTGAGGGACAAAATATAGAATCGTAGAATCATAGAATCGTTTAGGTTGGAAAAGACCTTTAAGATCATCAAGTCCAACCATTAACCTAACACTACCAAGTCCACCACTAAACCAATTAAGGGTCAAGTAATAATGTCATGTTTCCTGGCTTGGTGGCTGGATTATTTTTTAATGAAAGTAAAAAACACTAGGAATTATTAAGGTTGGAAAGGATCTCTAAGATCATCAGTCCAACCATCAACCCAACACCACCATGCCCACTAAACCATGTCTCAAAGTGCCATGTCTACATGTCTTTTGAACACCTCCAGGGATGGTGACTCCACCACCTCTCTGGGCAGCCTGTTCCAATGCTTGAAGACTCTTTCCGTGAAGAAATTTTTCCTAATGTCCAATCGAAACCTCCCCTGACACAGCTTGAGGCTATTTCCTCTCATCCTATCGCTAGTTGCTTGGGAGAAGAGACCAACACCCACCTCACTACAACCTCCTTTCAGGTAGTTGTAGAGAGCTATAAGGTCTCCCCTCAGCCACCTCTTCTCCAGGCTTAAACAATCCCAGTTCCCTCAGCTGCTCCTCATAGAATCAGCTTTGTTGCCCTTCACCAGCTTTGTCGCCCTTCTCTGGACACGCTCCAGCACCTCAATGTCCTTCTTGCACTGAGGGGCCCAAAACTGGACACAGTATTCCAGGTGCGGTCTCACCAGTGCCGAGTACAGGGGGTCGATCATTTCCCTGTTCCTGCTGGCCACACTATTCCTGATACAAGCCAGGATGCTGTTGGCCGCCTTGGCCACCTGGGCACACTGTTGGCTCATGTTCAGCCGGCTGTCAACCAACACCCCCAGGTCCTTTTCCGCCAGGCAGCTTTCCAGCCACTCTTCCCCAAGCCTGTAGCGCTGCATGGGCTTGTTGTGACCGAAGTGTAGGACCCGACACTTGGCCTTGTTGAACCTCATACAACTGGCCTTGGCCCATCGATCCAGCCTGTCCAGATCCCTCTGCAGGGCCATCCTACCCTCGAGCTGATCAACACTCCCACCTATTTTGGTGTCGTCTGCAAACTTACTGAGGGTGCACTCAATCCCCTCATCCAGATTGTTGATAAGGATATTAAACAAGGCTGGCCCCAAAACAGAGTCCTGGGGAACACCGCTCGTGACCGGCTGCCACCTGGACTTAACTCCATTCACCACTACTCTCTGGGCTCGGCCACCCAACCAGTTTTTTACTCAGCGAAGACTACGCCCGTCCAAGCCATGAGCTGCCAGCTTCCCAAGGAGAATATTGTGGGAAACGGTGTCAAAAGCTTTGCTAAAGTCCAGGTAAATGACATCCACAGCCTTTCCATCGTCTACCAGGCGGGTCACCAGGTCATAAAAGGAGATCAGGTTGGTCAAGCAGGACCTGCCTTTCATGAAGACATGCTGGCTGGGCCTGATCCCCTGGTTGACCTGCACATGCCTGTTGAGTGTACTCAAAATGAACCACTCCATAATTTTCCCTGGCACCGAGGTCAGGTTGACAGGCCTGTAGTTCCCCAGGTCCTCCTTCCAGCCCTTCTTGTAGATGGGCGTCACATTGGCAAGCCTCCAGTCATCAGGGACCTCCCCTGTTAACCAGGACTGCTGATAGATGATGGAGAGTGGCTTGAGAGGCACCTCCACCAGTTCCGTCGGTACTGTTGGGTGGATCCCATCCAGCCCCATAGACTTGTGAGTGTCCAGGTGGCGTAGCAGGTCGTTAACTGCTTCTTCTTGGATTATGGGGGCTTCATTCTGCTCCCCACCCCTGTCTTCCAGCTCAGGGGGCTGAATACCCTGGGGATAACAGGTCTGAGTATTAAAGTCTGAGGAATAATAGGAAGGAATTAATAGGAAGGTGAGGCTGAAATTTGCACCTTTCATCCTCCTAAAGGCCCACAGTGTTCCTGAACTGGAGCCCTATTACCAGACTTCCTAAAATTAGAAACTTCTGTAAGTTGAGGACACTCATTTGCAATTGTCAATACCTCTTTGTAACTCAACTTCCAACAAGTGGTTTGCAGAGAACATGGCCTTAGCTTTCCAGCCTCTACCTGCTCCATGGTCAATATAGTTAGGACTCTCTTTATGGTGGCTAACAGTTTTTCAAAAGAAACCAACTCTACTCACAAAGCCAATTTACACACCAGTCTTCACATACACAATACTGTGTATGTATTTCTCAGTCAATCACCCTGGTTAGTCCAGGAGTTTCCCTCACAGTATTCCAAAGGTTTGGTAAATAATTGTAACAGATAGAACACATTTTCAAAAGGATCAGTTCCCTCCCCATATTGGAAATATTGAATCTGCTATTTTGGGAACACTCACAGCTCAGCTGGCTCCTGCCGACTATGCCATATGTTAAAGGAAAATACACCATACTGGGTCTGACAGCCCAAGAGATGCAAGGTTGACGCAGCTCCGTGCCTCCAGATCCATGCCCCCTGGTGCATGCCCCCTGTAGCAAGGTTTAAGATGTATTCCCAGGAGACACAAACACACACAGAGCAAAAGTATATGCCCCATATATGTGTTAATATACATAAATACATCTATACATATATAAATCTATATATATGTACATATATACATATCTACATGACTGGTCCTACAGATCACAAACAGACACTTGAGTGCTTACACAAACACAGACACCACCAACAGCCTCATCTGGTCCCCCTCTCTGACTGAGCAGGATGGCTGCCTACTAGCAAGAATATAGATACATGTGTAAAAGGTGGATCCCTCCAGCAGCTGGGCTCAGACACTCGGTCTGACCAGTAGCTGCCCCTGGATTGCAGCCTCCCCAGTTGCTGGCACCTGGATATACAGATCCCTGAGGCTGCAGCCCAACTCCAGTTGCTGGTACAGACTGTTCCCCACCCACATGCAGCTGACCGGGACTCCCTTGGTCCCATAGCCCCTCAAGACACAGGTGGTCTCATACCCAGGGCTGGCCCTTGGAGACCCACTCACCCTTTGTTCCCAGGCCATCTCACCTGCTCACCAGCTGGTCTGGCTTGATCTTCACTAGCAAATACATACACTTACATATTGGTACTCAGTCCAGTTGTTGCGTCATAGACACATGGGCCCTCCAGCCCATGGTCTGACTCCAGGTGCTGCACTCATACCCTATACACACTGAGTAGGGAATCCTCACCCAGGACAGACCTAGAAAGGAGTTTAATAACAAGACAGGACAGACTGCAATAATCAGCTGAAGTGTACATATGACCTGCAGCACTCCACAGTCAGAGGAGGTTTGCTGTACTTGCCACAGCATTGCATAGCCCTGTGACCACACCAGCTGATGTCCATGGGTGATGAGGTGTTGTCTGTCCCACAGGAATAATGTTATCTACTGCTGCCAGTGGGCTTACAAACTCCCTCTCATGGCTGAGCTACCCTGTTAGGTTGACCTGTCAATCTTGGTTTCTATAATGAACTGATACAGATCCCAGAGTTTGGAGGGCTTTTGTAGCCCATATTTGTAATCCAGGGTTTCATCCTGTGCATACACTGCAAAATAGATAGGAAAGAGCCTGTGTAAAAGCAAAATCCTGTCTTTACACTGGAATGCAAGAAAAGCTATTTGCAAAGAAGGTAGCTACTATCTATAAAGCTTGTATCTGTGGACAGTAATGGTTTGGACCACAATCTAGTTAGAAGTCCACACACTCCCTGAAAGAAAAACATGATCTACTTGAGTCAGAGGCAGACAAAAACCCCCATCATGAAACGTAGGAAGTGGGGCCCCCAAAAGCGCAAATAGTTCTTTGGCAAGTAAGGGTGTTTCTGAGCAAGGAGGTTTTCTGCTGCTTTTGTTTCTGTGACAAACACGAAAACGGGGCTTTCTACATAGTATAAAGGCTCCTTGCTGATTTGTCATTTTTTTTCTTCCTCTGAAAGGAACTTGGTAGGAATACTTTTCACAGGTGGCAATCAATCCCACAGACTTCATTTCTCAGGTGTCTGACATGTGACTCTGGGAACAGGTTTGGAAATATGGTGACATTCAGCTAGGACTGCAGTCAGGGGAAGCTGCCCTATAAAGCTGTAAAATGCTTATCAAAGCCTTGAAATTGAATGCTAAAAATAGTGACTACTTTTGACCTTGATTACCTATCAGTGATGAAACAGTAACATACCTCTTCATGTTACCGGATTGTTGCTAAAAAAATAGCTTTGGAAACTTTATATATTATGTGTGTGTGTATGTATGTGTGTGTGTATATATATGTATATATGTATGTGTATGTATATCTACACACATAGATATATAAGTATGCATAAATTGCATATAGTAAATACATTAAAATGTAATGTTTCACACAGGTATCTCACAACCTTGGAAAGCCTGTGACAAATTTAGTATTTCCATCTTCAGTCTTGGTTTGAATAATACTCGTTAAACATAAAACAAAAGTGAAAAATTACTGAATAGTTCTCAGTCACTGAAAGCAGTCTTTCATGTGTCTTAAATTAAGAATCAGGCCTGTGGAAAACAACTAAAGGTTATACAACCTTTATATAACATATTCCGAAGTGACTGTGGTAGACTGAACACCAGTGATAATTCTGTCCTTTCCTAACCACTCCATGGTTAAGAAGCTTAATAACTATTTTTTAAGAGGAAATGGGAGGGTTACGAATGACTGGCAAACCATTTGGAATGGAACCATTCTGAGACCTGCAGTATTGTTTAGTCTAACCTGTGTTCACTGAGAAGTACAATGGCTGTAAGATTGGTCTAAGAAAGTGTTGTCTCAATGCCAAATGGCAGATGCATTGTGGGGTAGATCACTCCTCTCAGAAGCCAAATGAAGAAACTACAAACAGAACTCTACTGCCTGCTCTGGACTGCTTCATAATACAGCAAATTGCACCACAACCTCATTGTCCAGTTATCACTGGGGTATGAAAGGAAGAAGATAATATGAGACCTAAGAACATGGGAGAGATGAGGAAGAAAGTTTTAGGGTATGGGCCAACTTAAAATGAAGATAATTGAATTTTCTTGGTACTTGGGAACTCTGACAAGTCTTCAGGTTCATCATACCAATCAAAATAGGAGTTGGACAGGCCCATGTAACACTAGTGAATTGCCAGCCATTCAGTAGTGCTGATGGGTCTATCAAATGCAGTCATCCTTTTCCCAGATGAGTATTTCCTCTATTATCCTACAGAGACTGTTTTGATGTTTTTCATTGTAGATAATTACTTTTTATTCCTGAAGGCATAGCAGTGCATCTTCAACAGGAATGGTTGATTTTGCTTCCCCAATTATCTTATTTCCAGGTGGAATATGACAGAATACTGAGAAAGTCTCAGTGATTCAAATCCCTTCACACTGTGGAAGGACAAGTGCTCTAAGTATTACATTATGACAAAGTGACACCTATTTCTCCTTGTTTTCAAAGAGGTGACCATGGATTCTCTGATGTATGCTGATATCTACAAAGAATGAAAACACACATTTTGAGTGAGGCCAACCTAGGCAAAGTTATCTGGATTACCATGGAGACTACACAGGAGCTAAGTGGCTGTCTGACCAGCTTAGAAGATTCAGGGGACTTTTGGAAACAGAATATAAACAATGAATGACTATATCAGGTAGCTAGTTGTGCTGCCCTTGAAATGTTGGTTTGCACATCACTTTCATGAATGGCAGTTAAAAGTAGATCTCATTTTAGGTTTAAATGTCCTCTAATCTATGTTTCAAAGTGGCTTGATGGACTGAAGAAGTTTAACCTGAAAAAAGATCTTCTTGCAAATAAGACACATGATTTAATAGAATAATCAATGATTAGACTGGCTTACTGGAAGATGCAATAAATTCTTATTCTTTGGACAGGACCTTTGAGTTAAAATCTATTGTATTCCTAAAGCAGAAGTTATAAGTGATAATTACATTCTGTTGCAAAGAAATGATGAATTTCTTCCTTAAGGAAGTCTTTAGATGAAATTCCATGGTGAGAATGAAGCAGGATATCTGAGTAGACCACTTCAACAGCGGCTGAAACACTTTGAAAATAACCTGAAGCAAGATTCTTAATGAAATGAATTTAAATAAGTAAGGAAAAATGTAAACCATATAAGAATTCAGGATAACGATTAAAATACAAGTGAACTTCTCAGTATTTCCATGGGAAAATGTCTACAATTTTTATTATCTAGGCATTATCTAGAGACTGATGAAGGACTAAGCAGTGATTACAAAATCAAAGTGATAGAATTTCACATTTTGTGTAATTCTCTTCCACATCACACCACTGGAGGCATTTACTCTTCATTTTCTGTCTTCTTGCCAATTTCACGGCTCTTTGCTCGGAGCTTGTTGACCTGCGACTCTGCAATGTCAGCCCGCTCCTCGGCTTCCTCCAGCTCATGCTGGATCTTGCGAAACTTTGTGAGGTTGACATTGGACAGCTCTTCCTGGGGATAGGAAGAGAGATAAAATAAGTTTTAAAATGTTAACTGTAACATTGCACTGGACATGCTGTGGTATTTTGCATTTACATAATGGAAAAAAAAAAAAGAAAAAAGACTGTGGGTGAGTATGTAATTCTCTCTAATACTTCTAGAGGGAATCCAAAAAAATAGATTAAATGCTAAATGTTTAGATGGTTAATAAAATATACCAGGAATCCTCTCTGGATATGAAGTGCTAATGCACTTTGGAATTTTTGAATAATTATATATAATTACAGTTATTACCACTAAATAATTTTCCATTTATTTACTGCTATAAAATTATGTATTACAATTTTTGAAGGTAATTCTTTTTTCTGATAGGCAGAAATATGAAATAAAGACAGTGAAAGGAAGCAGACACCCACTCCCACTCTGTTGACCTGAGCCTTCACTGCTTTTCTCAGTGATGCAATAATGCTCACAGAAAATGTATTCTACACCCCTCTAGATCCCTGAGCTGTTCAGCTAGAAGAGCTGAGTGCAGAGCAAGAAAAAGACAAAAAAGTTAAGGGTTCAAACAGAGCTATGCAGGGGAAAACACCAACACAGAATTCCACCTCCACCTGGCTGGAGACTGACTCCACACACAGCAATACTTACAGCCTCCTCAGCTTGTCTCTTGTAGGATTTCACTTTCATTTGAAGCTTGTCCACCAGATCCTGGAGCCTGAGAACATTCTTCCTGTCTTCTTCAGACTAAAGAGAAAGGCAAGAAAAAGAAGCATCTCTTTGCCCCTCCTCTTTAAATGCCCTCTGTATGAAACAGAAAATAACATTCCTTTTAGACCATTGTTGTCCAGTAAAACAGAGGTGATAAGGTGGATGTTCCTATCATGACCAGAAAGACAGTTTCTTCTGATGTTCTCAATCTTCTCCTTTTTAACTGTGTGACTCAGGACAAAGAAGTCCCTAAGGGTTACATTTTGGCTTCCTGCAAGAATGGTGTATTCTTGCCCACAGAGGCCTCCTGCCTTACCTGGTAGGTCAGCTCCTTCACCCTCCTCTCGTACTTGCGCACACCCTTCACGGCTTCAGCGCTGCGCTTCTGCTCAGCATCAACTTCCCCTTCCAGCTCCCGCACCTGCAACGAGAAGCCCATCTGTGGAGCTCCCCTGGTCGTTACTTACGTGACAAGCTCACTCATGCACAACTGAAAGCCCTACGCACTCTGGCCTCCAGCTTCTGGATTTGCTTCTTGCCTCCCTTCAGAGCTAACTGTTCGGCCTCATCCAGACGGTGCTGCAGGTCCTTCACTGTCTGGTCGAGATTCTTCTTCATCCTCTCCAGGTGGGCGCTGGTGTCCTGCTCCTTCTTCAGCTCTTCTGCCATCATGGCTGCCTGATGAGAGCAAAGGGTCAAAGCCGTTTTGGGGCTGGAGACGGTTTGGGGGAGAATACATCCACCATCAGCAGTGAAAGGAGCCCCCAACTCACATCTGTGATGGCCTTTTTGGCCTTCTCTTCAGCGTTGTGGGCTTCCTGGACTGTTTCTTCCATTTCACTTTGGATTTGGGAAATATCTGTTTCCAGCTTCTTCTTGGTATTGATCAAACTGGTGTTCTGTTGAGCAGCATCAGAGATTTGTTTTTCTTAGCTCATTATGTCAAATCAAGAACATTACAGGATTTTGAATCATTTCAGACATAATTATGTGAAAAATAGATACCACAGATTTTTCTGTAAAATTTCTTCTCACTGAGGAACAATGCTTTTTTTTTTTTTCCTCCAACAATTTTATTAAGTTGAAAAAGACTACTTAGAAATACAATCTGTGCCACATCTCATCCACCAAGGCTGGCACAGGAAGGTAATAACAACAGAGTGAGGGAAATCAGTGAAATGCCTTCTCTTCAACATAATTCGGGAAGAGTAATCCACTCTCATCACTGAAAAGAGAAAAAATTGTGACATAGATAGGATGGATTCCTTCCAAAATTTTTTTCAGTATTTGAAACCAGGCACTTTCCATAGATTTCCGCTCTTGACTGCTGGGTGACTGCTGTGACATGCAGCTCGTGTCAAAGTCTGCTTGGGCTACATCAGAGCCAGGAGTTCATCCCCACTTTATTGTTAGAGTGGACAAGCACATTTTTGAAGGAATATGAGGATTCCCTAGTGCTACATTTCAACTGAGCAAGGAATGAATGTTGCTGTAGTCTCAGAGTTTCAGTCTCTGACTGCTCATATGGCAAATCATTTGGCATGGGTGACTAAAAAACTTGGTCCCTGTCACTAAATGTCTTTCCTCTGGAGACTATGTTAGGATGCATGGGTAGAAGCATGGGTTTCATTGAATGCAGCCTGGGAACATAATCAATGTACACACTTTTTCAGCAAAATTCTCTTATTATCATGAGGATTGCTTAAAAAAACCACCCTCTTGTCTTTGAAGTTGAGGCTCCAATAGTGACTGGAATAAAGCATACAAGTGTTCTTCTATTTACCAAAAGTGTCATTTCTCACCAAGTGACCTTACCTGGGTATGGAGGAGCTGCACACGCTCACTTGCATCGATCAGTTCCTGCTCAGCCACCTTTCTACATCTCTCTGTTTGTTCTAGTGCTGCTCGTAGCTCCTCAATTTCAGCCTGCAGCAGGTTTGCTCTGCGCTCCACCATGGCCACCTGCTCCTTCAGGTCCTCCTGTGCCCTGAGAGCATCGTCCAAATGTATCTGGGTATCCTGTAGAACCATTGAAAGAAATTATAAGCAGATTCAGAGCTGTTTGGCACTGAAAAGATCAGCTAAGATATTTCTCTGTAGGCAATTATTGTTCAACGGACCTTGAGCACTGCCTGTGTGTTTCTTAGATTCTTTTGTGCCTCTGCAGCCACGCGGTTGGCATGGCTCAGCTGGATCTCCATTTCATTCAGGTCTCCCTCCATCTTCTTCTTCAAACGCAGGGCTTCATTCCTGCTCCTGATCTCAGCGTCCAGGGTGCTCTGCATGGACTCCACAACTCGGAGGTGGTTTCTCTTCAGCTGGTCAATTTCCTCATCTTTCTCTGCTATCTTCCTGTCAATCTCAGACTTCACCTGGCTGAGCTCAAGCTGGAGGCGCAGGATCTTCCCCTCTTCATGTTCTAGGGAGGCCTGGACAACAATAAATTAGAATACTTTTTTGTGTGAAAATGCTGAACCTGAAGCTCTGAGTAAGAGAGTGCCATGTTTAGATACTATCTCTACACTTTTACAGAAACACTCCTTTCCCCTTTTGTCGGGAATGACTTCACAGCACTTATAATGAGATAGAGATCCAGGACATGTAAGAGAGGAATAAATAATGCTGTGTACCTCAGCTTCCTCCAAGGCAGCCTGGATTTCAGATTTCTCCTGCTCAATCTGCTTCTTTACTTTCTCCAGCTCATGAATCGCCTTTCCTCCCTCAGCAATCTGCTCCGTGAGGTCGGAAATCTCCTCTGTGGGAACAAAGACCTGGTCTGGTTAGCACCATAGGTGAGAAGCCCATAAGTGTAGTGTTGGCACGGAGCCAGGAGGCATGTCGGAGGACTCGAAGTTCTGCCCTCTGATGGTCAAAGGTTATGCAGAGTTCATTTGAGGAAGGGGCTCACAACTACCTGAAAGACCCCCAAAAGACCCCTCATGACCATCCCCCACATACAGTGGCACCTGCGCAGAAGATGGAGAACATTCTGGAATAAGCCTCAAGGTGGGGGAGACTAGAGGCAGGGACTGGCCTATAAAAGACACAATTCGAGGACCTACGTGGTGCACCCCCACCACTGGAGGACACCGCACTGTTGCTTCCTCTGCTCCAGACCAGCCTCCCTGCACCCGCTGCTGGCGCTGCTGGCTGCACTCCGGGAGCAGCATACCCACCACCGCAGGACTACCACGTTTATCATCAACATTGCAGGATCCAAGGGTGGTGATATCTCTTTCTCTCTCCTCTTCCTTCCTTTTCCTTTCCTTTTATAAGCATTTGGATTAGAACCCACATTGCTTATCGTGGTGCTTTCCTGGTTTGGGTTGCCTCCTTATTCACATAAATTGTTGACCAAGTCTGAGACTAAGATTAGACCTAGCCACACCTACACTCCTCTCTGGAAAGGAGTTTAGAAAGCAAGGGGATCTATTCTGAACCTCATGACTCAACGGGAGGGTCCCCCTTATCCCCTGCATATCGTCATGCTTTCCAAGTTCAGGTTGGTGTTTACTGTCAATAAAGTGCTTAATTGGTCATCTGGTGTTGTTTCACCTTAATTTAGCCCAAGGGAATCACAGAACCTCCACGATCTCTCTGGACAGTCCGGTTTGGGTCGTGGCAGACACACACACAGACACAAACACACACACAGAGGATACCAACACAGGTGGTCACAGAGGTTGCCACAGCCAAGGTGCTGCCATCAACAGCACCCACACAGGGTGCCATCTACAGGACCCACATCACACTAGCACAGACAGACACATCCCCTCCTCCTCTGGGATTAGCAGAGACAGGAGGTCACTAGTGCAGGCACACATACATACTGACCAGGTTCACAAGCACATGCACATTTGCAGTTCCCTCGAGTCCAGCACAGCCTCTCTGTCCACCCAGCACCCCTGCTTGCACCCCAGCCCTCTGACCTGCCCCACAGTTACCTATTTGCCAGCTGGTCCTGCTTGATGCTCACAAACATGCAGCACTCACACACTTATGCCAAGGACACCCCACATTCACAAGTCCCCCTGGGCATACCACCACGAATCTCCCACCTGCCTGATACCCTAGCCTGGACCTGAGGTCCCCCTACTGACCAGCTGATCCAACTTAGTTTGTTGGTGAATGCACATGCACACACCATGCACACCAGGACTGGGGAAGACACAGATGCTCAGCTCCCCCCAGCAGCCAGCACCAGGCATGTGAACAGGTTGTTCATTCTGGTCCCACTCCAGCTGCCAGCACTGAGCCTCTCGCTCACCCTGGTGTCCCCCCAGTAGCTGGTTTTGGGAACACACACCATTCCCACCCAAGTGGCTGGAAGCTAAAAACCCCCACTCCAATAGCTGATGCTGAGACCCCACTGGCTCCAGCAGCTGCCAGCACAGGCCAGGGGTGCCCCCAGACTGACTCCAGTAGCTGACACTAATTTTTACTCATACACATACAGGCACCTCACCAGTAGCTGGCATACATGGGATAGAGAGTGAGATTACACAAAGAGATAGTCAAGAAAATATTTAATAAAAAGATGTAAGAAGACAGGACTGACTGTGGTGATCAGGTGCAAGGCTCAGCTAGACAAGAGCACTGACTGGCCCCATTTTACATGCAGCCATCCCCTTATACCCTTTTCTGTTTATCCTCCTCTTTGTTCCTCCCTGCTCCCTCTTCCCCTGCACGTCCCCTTATAGGTTTGTGCAGCTCTGTGAGTTCCTGCATCCACCCCAGCTCTGTCTGGGATCTCCCCTGGTTCACAATCTTATCAGTCGTGAAGTCCAGGCTGATCTTCCTGGAAGTGGCACCTGTAGTTTCTTGATAGCCCATCAATTAAAATTAAATTAATTTTAAATCAAATTAAAAAGCTGGACATGAGCCAACAATGTGCAGTTGCAGCCCAGAAAGCCAACCATATCCTGGGCTGCATCAAAGGAAGCGTGGCCAGCAGGTTGAGGCAGGTGATTCTGCCCCTCTACTCTGCTCTGGTGAGACCTCATCTGGAGTACTGTGTCCAGCTGTGGATCCCTCAGCACAAGAAGGACATGGAACTGCTGGAGTGGGTCCAGAGGAGGGCCACAAAAATGATCTGAGGGCTGGACCACCTCTCCTACGAGGACAGGCTGAGAGAGTTGGGGTTGTTCAGCCTGGAGAAGAGAAGGCTGTGGGGACACCTTATTGCGGCCTTTCAGTACTTAAAGGGGGCCTATGGGAAAGATGGGGACAATGTTTTTAGCAAGGCCTGTTGTGACAGGACAGGGAGTAATGGTTTTAAACTAAAGGAGGGTAGATTGAGACTGGGTATAAGGAAGAAATTTTTTACAATGAGGGTGGTGAAGCACTGGAACAGGTTTCCCAGAGCGGTAGTGGAGGCCCCATCCCTGGCAACATTCAAGGTCACGTTGGATGGGTCTCTGAGCAACCTGATCTAGTTAAAGATGTCCCTGCTCAGTGCAGGGGGGTTGTGCTAGATGATCTCTAAAGGTCCCTTCCAACCCAAAGCATTCTATGATTCTATGAGTCTATGAATTAGTGTGGCAAGGTTTGTTTCTTCTCATTGACTCCATGTTTGGTCAGGTCTGCGTCTCTGTATATATTGTTACTGGTTCCCCCTTTTACCTTAGTTTCCCAGCTGACAAGGTCCCTGATCTGGTAACCGTGCTGGAATAAACATTTTCACACCCTCACATTCCTTCATCAAGTAGTGTGACTGACCAGGTTTGGTTCCCATCAACTCCTCCCTTACCATTTGTCAGTCAGTTTTGTGTCCCAGCATGTTCTTGTTTACGGCTTCCTCCTTTTCTTCCAGTTCCTTGCGGTGTCAAAAAAGGTCCTCAACCAGATACTCTTAAAGGAGCAGACACTCTCCTTCCACATACCCTTACAGAGCAAGTCAAAGTTATTTTGGTTCGATGTTCAGCCTGCTTCATGACATCCTCTGCCAGATAATGGAGTGGCACTGAAGCAAGGCTCCTTCCCGCAGGCTGAGACCTTGAGTATGCCTTCAGGCTTCAGCTATTGCAAACCTACAGGCCAGGACTACAAGTCTTCCTTGTGGTCCATAAGCTGGCAGTTGTCTTAATCTGTCCCAAGCTTGAGGCTGGTTTCAGGCTTGCCAGCACCCCATACAGTGATATAAAGAAATGTAATAAGAGAAAAATTCTGCCTCACTAGGTCATCCTCCTTCTCCATCAGCACGTGTAGATAGACAGAGAGGATATGATGGGATCCATTAAAATCATAGTCTGTAAAGAAATAATTGTGCACAATTAGAAAAAAAAAGCATCTTGTTGGTCAAAGCAAGTTCTTGAAGACAGGACCCAAGTGTTGCCTTTATTTGGCATTATCTGAGGTGTCTTTGGGTTCCTCCATCCTCCACCCTGGCACAGAGCAATGTGAAAAGAACAGGTCAGTGCAGCTGACTCCATACAACCTTAAACCAATCCTGTCTCTGAGTAATTAGCAGAGAGATCAGAGCTTCAACACGTTTACAACTAAAGAGTAAATTATTATTGACCAAAAATAGAGTGCTTGAATGCTGTGTGGGCAGGAGGTTACATATAAAGAGCCACAGCTGAAGGCAACCTTATTCTTTGTTACCTCAGCATCTCAAGGTAAGTCCCATCCTCTTGCTTCATACTCTGACCATGGCATCTCCGCAGCTCTGCAAAGACATGGAATATGTAGAGGCATTTTCCTCTCATTCCCCACTTCCAACATTCCAGGTCATGTTTTACGTGCAATGCCAAGTGTATATGACCCAAACCACTCCAGTGTGGTGGCACAAGCAGAAAAGAAAAGCCATGCCATGCCATTCCTCAGAAGGGCCTTCTACAAACTTTGCTACCTCCAAGCCCTATGCAAGGCACAGGAAAACTAACTCTGAAGGCAGTTGAAATTGGTTGGGAAAATACATGTAATGTAGCTGATCTTTTCCTAGACATTAGATTTATTTTCTGCAGAGCACAGGAATGTGGGGAGGAACACAAGATTTTCTGTGGGATTTGGCTCTAGCTCAAGACTTGTAAGACTCTGTGTACAGTTCAATTGTTGGGAGAGACTACACAAGGTGTATAAATGTTTGATAGAGCATATTCTCAGGACAACGGACTATTTTTGATTTAACTCTCTTTGTCCTCTCTTTAACCGTTCCACACAGATACTGAAAGCAGAATTCCTTCATAGCTTTCTGAAGGTAAGGGTTTAAGAAATAACATGTAGTTTTGCTAATTGATTCTGAGCAGTGAGTGAAGCTCACCCAGACAATGGCAAGAGCAGGTGGCAAAAGACTGTGTTGTAGAACCAGGTTCACTGAAAAGGTTATATGTTATTTTAATCAGTATGAGCATATTCATAGTTCTTGGTGGGAAATACTCCATTTATCAGGGAAAGAAAAGTGACAGATACTCGAGCGTAGCCAAGAGGACATGAGAGACAGTGACAGTAATGTAATTTTGTGGTGTAACCTGGGATTCTGGGATTTATAGACAATTAAAATTCACCCCCTGCCATCTGCACAACTGCTGGAAGCCTGAAACTGAGCTTGTGTTCAGAGAGGAGGCTCAAAGTACAATTCAAGAAGCGTCTAAGTTTATCCTGCCTTAAGTTAGTTTCCTCTGGGTAAGGTCTAGAACATTATATGCTGACTTTGGCTTATCACACAGGTCCTGAAACCAGAACAAAGTTCAGGATGATCTTGTCTTCTGTCTGATAAACAGATCTGTTTAAGTACAAAGAGTCACCTTCACAGAGAACTTGATATGCACCATTCCTTTCTAGGTTTTCTGGAGAAGGTTACTGATTAGTTAGTCCTAATACCAAAAAATGCTCCCTGAAATTGGAGCTGAAAGAGATGGAATTACAGGTTATTCTCCCAGAGAATGCCTTCTTTGTTCATGAATGCATAAAGATCTAAATTTCACACTATTTCCTATCAAAGACATTCAGTAGTTTAACCGACTGTGCCCCTCAGTAAATTTCCTGATAACCTATTGGCATTTTCTGACGCTCTGCTTAACCTCTTCATGGACACGGTGAAATAATTTCTCTCTTTCTTTCATGTTGCTTCCCTTGAGCCACTCAGAGGCAGGATCATATAGACAAAAATGCTGGGCTCTATATACATAGAATAATACTTTCAAAGTACGTTAAATGTACTGGATTCTGTGCTTTGAAATTCCTGGGTATTAAAGGCTTTTGAGAAATCCAGTCCCTCAAAGTCCTGCCAGGTGCATGCCTCATAGCAGTAAGGTTTTGCTGAGAGAAATCAGCCCTTCTACAGCAATGTGTCCAAAAGCAGCATTACAAATGCCTTCAGACTCCTTTCATCATTTTCTTGCACATAAAATCACTCCATGTTTATTGTTTCAGTACTGTGATGCCTAGGAAGTATACATCTGAGTTGTTCAATTCTGTCCCTTTATCTTTTTCAGTACCACAGTGCATCAGACAGCCCATGAAGTAGCAGGAGTTTAGAATTTTTTCTTTTCTTTTTTTTTTGCTAGCCTGTATATTAGCTTGCCGGGGGAAGAACATTCTGTTTATGCTTGTTCCTGCCTACATTATTTCTGTCTGTGTTATTTCCAGATGCTCTTGAACTATCTACATCAGTCCTTCTGACTGTAGCAACCAATAGCATCTATTTGTGTTGAAGAATTTTTACTAGATGTAGCTAAAAATGTGAAATAAAACTAAGCATAAATGAGTTTTCTGAAATACTTCTAGTAGACAAATCCCTAGCTGAATGACTGGTACATATTGGTACACATTAATTGTCTTCTAATGATTCATAATCAATATTACTCTATAGAATATGTTAAAGCTAAAAGGTACTTTGTAATTGAAATTCTTTGAAATGTTGTATCAAGTACTTATTTACCTAGATAATACTGTGCTATTAATTATTATCTTCAATATAAATTATATTCCTTTATTAACTAATTTTGCCCAGATCTAAAAAGATGTCTTATATTTGGTTCATATGATAAATAGGTTTGGCTTTAGACAGGTGATAAGTGATGCTCACAATTTGTTCCAGTATTTGGTATAGACAGAAACTAGTTGAACTTTCCCTGCTTGGTATTAAAACATAGAAAACAGAAGGGTGCCAAGAAAACCTCCACTTAGAAATTATGTGTGAGAGCCAATCTGCTTAATTTATGGATCTTACTTGTGTCTGAATTTTTAGATGTCTAATGAAACAATGTATCTAAGTGACTATGTGTATGTAGCTTTGAGAAGTATGTGGCTTTGAGAAGTATGTGGCTGTGCAGTTGTGTGAATAGCAAGTGAAGACACAGCAGGAGAGGCTTTTGAGGACTTCTACCTTGATATTCTCTCTGCCCTCACAGGCATCCCATTTAAGAGGGATGTCTTCAGAGACAATACAGCTCTGTGTACAAAAGGAACATTGTTTATTAGGACTTCTTCAGTGGATACTTAAAACTGAGGCAGAAGTTAAGCGCTTGACATTGATTAGTCCTCTTTTTCTCTTTAGTCATTGAGCATGACCACTTTCTGGTTAAATATAAATTACAAATGCACGGGCTTTCTGTAACTTCTGAATTCCTCCAGAGCAACTCCAGCCATGAGTTAAGATGCAGAGATGGCAGTCTTTGGAGAAGCTGCTCCCTAGTTACGGAAGCCTGAGAAGGAGAGAATTGAAGCCCAGAATTGCCCATTTGATGCTAAGGCAGCCTGTTTTGTAGTGAATGAAAAGCAAATGTATGTGAAAGGTACCATACAGAGTAGAGAAGGTGGCAAAGTCACAGTTAAAACTTATGATGACACAGTAAGTGATACCAACTGTTACTCATACATAATCATCCAGTAGCAGTTCACTGGCCTTAGATTTCTTCTCCTGTTGTTCTTCTCTGGTTTTGTCAGACTGTGACTGTAAAAGATGATGAAGTGTTTCCCATGAATCCTCCCAAATTTGATAAAATTGAGGACATGGCCATGATGACCCATCTCCATGAACCTGCTGTGCTGTACAACCTCAAAGAGCATTATGCAGCCTGGATGATCTACGTTAAGTACCAACAGCAGTCTTCCTTTGGGTAGCTAGGAGGAACTGCTCTGCCAGGATAAGTGGAAACCCATGTGCTGTCTCCCTTCCTTGCAGACCTACTCGGGTCTCTTCTGTGTCACTGTCAACCCCTACAAGTGGATGCCAGTGTACAACCCGGCAGTGGTGTTGGCCTACTGAGGCAAGAAGCGCCAGGAGGCTCCTCCACACGTCTTCTCCATCTCTGACAATGCCTATCAGTTCATGCTGACTGTTGAGTCATTTGGCAAGAATGGGAAACCCTGATATATGCAGGGCTGGCTGCTTGGTCAGGGAACACTTGACAGTTCCAGGCATCTTAGGTGCTATTCTACTCAGTGCCTGATGGCAACAGCTCCCATAGTCCTACAGCACAGCTCAAGATTAGAATGCCTGTGGCATCTTAATGACCTCTGTGCTGTCAGATAATAAAGGAAAGGCAGTAGCTAGCTATATGGCTTTATGCTCACTCTCCTAGTAAGGAATGTAAAGAAACAGTAAGGAAGGAACACAGCAGAAAATCTGATTCCAGTTAATATTAAAGCCAAGGTCTACACATAAAAGAAAACAAATAGTAAGTGGGAAGCATTATAAAGAAACACCACTTGGAGTTAGATTTTGGGCTGCTCCATCCCTCTGTGTACAAAAAAATACACATGCAGACTAATGCAGAATTTCCTTATCTGGTTACAAAGTGATAAATACAGTTACAATATAGTTCTTTCCCTTGAAGTCAGTTAGTTATGTCTGAGGAACAGAAGCCCTCCATATCTCATTTGAACAGCTCTTTCTGTGACTTTGTTTTCAGATCGTAACAATCAGTCAATCCTTATCACGTGAGTATATTTTGGTATGTGTGACAAAGCTGACAGAGAAGTAAAAATCTTTCCTGTTTCCTGTAACAATTAATATTTTCATTTCAACAGTGGAGAATCTGGTGCAGGGAAGACTGTGAATACAAAGCATGTCATCCAGTACTTTGCAACAATTGCAGTTAGTGGTGAGAAGAAGAAAGACCAACAGCCTGGCAAAATGCAGGTATGTCATTGGCTCCGTCTTCTGACATTATCCAAGACTGTGCCTGCAGAGCAAAAACTATCAGTGCATATTTTTGGGTTGCAGGACTATTAGAAAGTGTAGCACAACTGAGGAGACAGTCAGAATGCACAGTCTGAACACACCTACGCTTGTTTACCCATTACCCAGCCTCCTTCCCTCTGAACACTAGTGGAACTCTACTTAAAGAAACATTTTCTTAGTGTAGGAAAGGCCCAAGACTCAGTTTCTCTCCAGTTTCCATTTACACAGGGGAAGTCTTCACCAGGGAGAGGAAGATGATGTAAGACAGCAGTTTTCTCTGTGCTGACTGTCTGTCTATGTATCTATCCATTAGTATTCTATGAGATCGGCCACATCCACAGCACCTGAGTGGCTGCCAGTGTAAAGAGAGCAGCTGGTTCCCACTGGCACATGATTGTGCCATTCTTATTCCTCATTTCATTTCTATTGACAGGGGAAGTGCAGGAACTCTGAACTCCAGAGTGGTTGTGCTGAAGTTAAGAGTCATTTCAATTGCATCAGGCAGTAGTTTCCAGTGACTTGTTCTCCTGCCTGTGGTCAACCTAACAACCCTGAGGGGCAGCATAAGAAAAGGGACAAATCTGGGACAGCTGGGACCACTTGCCTGACAGTTAGAAAGTAACCTCAGAAAGGATCCTTCCAGGGAAGAA
The DNA here is from genome assembly GCF_030463565.1 of Pelecanus crispus. Classification (NCBI taxonomy): domain Eukaryota; kingdom Metazoa; phylum Chordata; class Aves; order Pelecaniformes; family Pelecanidae; genus Pelecanus; species Pelecanus crispus. The sequence continues at coordinate 15,196,042 of NC_134654.1, read as the reverse complement.
AGCAAAAGCTCAGATGCCCCTTTCTGCTGAGCAGCCCAGCTGCTGAGCCCACTGGTGCATTTGCAAGGCATGGGTTTCATTCCCTAGCACAGAGCAAGCAACAAACATCCTTGTGGCACAAGTGTGTGTCAGTCACCACAGTCTGTGAGATGGTATGTGCATCAAAGCGAGTGACACGTGTCAGCATGTTATTTGAGTACCCAAGAACACAGCAGAACCTAAGGAGATTCCAAGGCTGAATATTCTTTTTGCACTCAGAGGCAGGTGTCTGTGATTGATGGGTTGTTATGGCCAAGGCAAGTTTATCACAAGCGGTCTTTCCATCAGCACCATTTCAGAATCTCCTGGGATCAGCTTTCACCAGCTGCTCACTATGCCAGGATTGATCTCAGGAAAACTTTGAGACAGCTGAGAGATGTACTGACCATGTTTGACATAAGGAAAATCACCTGACCCTCAGATGGACATCAACCTGTTCTGCCCTCTTCCAAGTTTATTCACAGAATACTCTGGTTTTTTTAGTATTCACAATCTCTGTAATAATAGTATGTGCTACTTCATAATAACATTAAATAAAACACTCAGCCTACAGTTCTGTCTAGCCCAGCATCCTATCTCAGGTGAAGGCTGAACTATGATGCCAGGCAAAAGTGTATGAATAAGGGAAGCATGTAACAGCATTTACCCAGAATACTGTCTCAGCCTTCAGCACTTTGTCACCCAGCCTGTAAACAGGACTCCAGAATGAACTTGTGTAAAGAATTGCCATGTCTTCTTCCATGCTGTTCTGCATACACGATGCTCCCTTGTGAGTTTCCTGGTCACAGCTCTGCACTAAGAAGGGATTTGGTGTAGGTGTAGTCAGCTGCACTGAGACACACATCTCTTTTCTTCTCTTAAATGACGAAGTTCGTCTAGAAAGCTGAAAGATACATGTGAGAGGGCATTACTCTAGGGATTTGGGATTTTTTATTTAAAAAAAAAATTATATAGAGCTTCATATGCTACTCTGTTGCCTTAATTTTATAGGGTCCACCTTCATTGGGGACTAATAAAAACTAATTTAAACCCATTGTGCCATCTTCAGACAGTGTCGGGAATGGCACTCCCTCTCCATTGCAAGGTGTTAAAGGCTGCACAGGACATCACGTACAAAGACGCAGCAACTTGAGCTGTGCCACTAATCTTTCATCTGGACAAAAACTGATTTTTTTTTCTCATTCTTTGTTTTCCATCTCTGTCTTGGAAATTATCATTGGCGACACTTTCATGCCCTGACTCTCATACAGATTTCAAACTCCCTGAGCTCCACTGTAGTGAATCTGTATATAGAATCATAGAATCGTTTAGGTTGGAAAAGATGTTACCAAATATATGATAGCAGGTACAAGAAGGAAACAAAATACAGAGCTGTCTTTCAGCACTCTTCCCTTTGAAACCAATGGCAATATTCATGAGTGGTGGCTGATGGTTGCTTAAAAACGCTGCTAAATTTTAGGTTAAAATCACATATGAAGTGTAAAAATGATCTGTTTGTAATATCTCCTTTGCAATATTTGCTAGTAACCAGTAGTGAGTTTGACAAGAATCTTTTTATTCTGTAACTAGGGAACTCTGGAGGACCAGATCATGCAGGCCAACCCACTCCTGGAGGCCTTTGGCAATGCCAAGACTGTGAGGAATGACAACTCCTCACGCTTTGTGAGTTCATTTCAGATCTGTTGGAATGCAGGCAACTAATACGTCTCACTCATTTTGGAACAACTAGTAAGCTGGCCTCTGCAGATATCGAAACCTGTGAGTTGAAGCAAGTCAGCGCATGCAGAATTTGTGCATTTATGACCTCAAGTTTACCAGGAGACTAATGGCATCTCTCTTTTGGTTAGATCTTCTGGAGAAATCCAGAGTGACTTTCCAGCTGGCCAGTGAAAGGAGCTATCATTTTTTTTTACCAGATAATGTCCAACAAGAAGCCAGAGCTCATTGGTGAGTGTCAGCAGTGCTGGGCTTGGCTCAGCGAGTGCTTTCTCTTTCCACTGTGACCTGACAGGTGCCACCAAAGGTGCCCTGTATACCTGCAGAGCTCCTCCTTATCTCCACCAACCCCTACGACTTCCCCTACGTAAGCCAAGGAGAAGTCACTGTTGCCAGTATTGACGACAGCGAGGAGCTGCTGGCGACGGATGTGAGTACAGCGGAGCACCCGCGGGGCGGCCCCGCAGTCAGACCGGCTGCAGCCGGGAAGACCCGGCCGGTCCGGGGCCAGCAAGCGCCGCGCTCTGCTGCCCCGCAGCGGCCACGGGGCCAGGCCGGTGCTGCACACGCGCGGTGCGGGCCGGGAGGCAGCGGGAGAAATCCCACCTTCCCATCGCAGCACACGTGCCTGTTAACAGCGCCTTGTGCTTCAGCCCTGGTGCTTCTCTGACCCCGACTTGCCTGTTGCCTCTGTAGAGCGCCGTGGACATCTTGGGCTTCAGTCCCGATGAGAAGGTGGGAATGTACAAGCTGACGGGGGCTGTCATGCGTTACGGGAACATGAAATCAAGCAGAAGCAGCGGGAGGAGCAGGCAGAGCTGGACAGCACAGAAGGTAATGTTGACTGCAGAGTTTGCTTATGAACTGCACCAGGAGACAAGCTAGCAACCCCATCCCATACAACAGTGCCCAACACTCTGAGAATTATTTTCCCTTCCAGAAACTAAATTTGTTAAGTTTGTTGCAAGTTCCACAAAGTAAATTATTTAATTAATTCTCCGCAAGGAAACAGACATAAAGATGAAGCATTGCTGCAGCCCTCCAGGTGTGGAACAGAAGTGTGCTGCAGCTGAGACACTGCCTGTGTTGGTGGGAAAACATTCTCCATGGGACTGGAGAAGAGCTTCCCTTGACAATAGGTGTATTTGAGCAGTGCAAAAGTAGGCTCCTTGTAACAGAAACATCCTAAAGGAGCAGGACACCTTTCTTTGTCTCTTTTGATCTCATTTGCTGTCTCTGATCCTAGTGGCTGACAAAGCTGGCTACCTAATGGGTCGGAATTCTGCTGATTTGCTCAAGGCTTTATGCTATGCCAGGATGAAAGTCGGGAATGAATACATAACTAAAAGACAAAATGTCCAACAGGTACCTAGAGAGCTGATTGGCTTTTCATTTTGTTTGGGTAGTTCTTTCAACTTTAAAGCTAACTCAGCTTTCATTACTGCCATGGCTGTGTTTCTTACAGGTATACAATTCAGTGGGTGCCCTGGCAAAAGCTGTCTTTGAGAAGATGTTCCTGTGGATGGTTGTTCGCATCAACCAACAGCTGGATACCAAGCAGCCGAGACAGTACTTCATTGGTGTCCTGGACATTGCTGGCTTCGAGATCTTTGATGTAAGAGGAGGATCTTCATACAAGTTTCCTGGAAGGGGCATTTAGAAACTGGAATAGTTTTGGGTTTGGCTTTGTTTGGTTTAGTTATGGATTGTTTTTATTTATTGGGTAATCTTGACATTCCTGTGGAATGACACTCTTCTGGTTCTCATTGTACGTATTATCCCACAAGGGCTGCAGGTTTTTATAGATGTCTGTTGTTGCATGCAGAAGTGTAAATTGCATTGAAAACTGATATGAAAATGTTAAACAGCTGATAGGTAATAGCAGAGACAGATTTTGAGGAAGTTAAAATATGCCATCTTGAAGGAAGATTTTGTTAATGCTGAAGCCAGGTCCCCTCTGAATGCTTGGGAATAGACTGGTAGTGTAGATAAATTCAAGCAGATGAAAAGCTGGACTTGGACTAAGCTCTGCAACTCTTTTCAGAGCTCAGAAATATGTTGGGACAGTACCAGGGCCTGGAAGGGTAGGTATATTAGAGGATGGAATATGCCAGTCACCTGTCCAGTCCCATGACTAGAAATTCAGGATCCCAGTCATGGAGACCTTAATGGGTTGAAAATAAAACCTACTGGAAGATTGAAAGTGTTCCTGGAACTGAACTTTGCAAGTAAATAAATCTCTTTGCATTCTGCAGTTCAACAGCCTGGAGCAGCTGTGCATCAACTTCACCAATGAGAAACTGCAACAGTTCTTCAACCACCACATGTTCGTGCTGGAGCAGGAGGAGTACAAGAAGGAAGGAATTGAATGGGAGTTCATTGACTTTGGGATGGACCTGGCTGCTTGCATTGAGCTCATTGAGAAGGCAGAGGAAATCATTTCATTTTAGGAGAGCACATATCTTTCATGGTATTTATTTTAGTCCAGTCATTCTCAATAAATTGACACATTACTGTTGAACGACCCTCCCACATAAGAAGAGGCAAATTATAAAACCAAAGCTTTTGGAATGACAGGGTGCCTCTACACAAACAATGATTTCCTGAACAACACGGCTGGGGTGGAAGGGAGAGGGGGTAAACAATGTTAATTTGGTGCCTTTAACAAGACTGCCTTTAACAGCAAGGTGAACCTCAAGTCTTACTCCTTGCAGTAACAGATAGAATTAAGTTCTTGGTTCTAGAAACACAACTCTTTCTGGCCTCTCTGTCACAGCCCACTGCTACTGCACTGGGGATCTTAATGGAGATTAACCCCTCACTGCTACATTACAAGCCAGTGTCCGGTGGTTGTGCACAGCAGTTACACTTTATGTGCAAATCCAATATGCATGTACCCAAACACTTCTCAGTAGCATAGAAGTATCTGCTCCCAGCACTATCACTCATGACCAGTGTCCAGTGACTGATTCAGCCATCCCACATGCATATTCACCCATGGGTTATGCCTTTGCACATGAGTCTCACATTTCTTGCTAACCTCACACACTTCCCACCGCACAGCAGCACCTACAGGCAGCGCTACCATTCACAGCTAGTGCCTGTTGCCTATTTCTATATTTAACACCCAAAATCCACACTTACCGTTCAGTGTCCACATACTTTGTGGACATATCTATGCAATACAGAGTATTAGAGCCAGAGGAATCAGAACATCTAGCTGAAATCAGACGTAAGCATCTAATGGCATCTTATTAAATTTAAAACAAAAGAAAAGGTTCATACAAATATGGAACTCCTAGAATTCTCCCTGGGCCAATGAAGTGCAGGTCACATCAGTGTCTCCAGCAAAATCAGAGGAAGTGCTTATCTGCATCAGAAAATACCTAATGTAGCTCAGATGAAAGCTGTGATGTCGCTGAGAATGTGCCTACACCTCTGTACTGAAATATTTCCAATTTTAAATATAATTCTGAGACAACTTAAAAGTCTATCGGTATTCTGAAGTGCCAGATTATTGTAATTTATGCTCCATATAAGGTGAGGAAAATCTGACCCATCATGCACATTCACTGGAGACGGAACAGGAGTTGTTAGACATTAGTTATCTGTGCACATTCCTGAGAAGAAGCCAACAAATTAAGTTCACGTTGACAATTGCAACCTAATGGCTTGTAACAGACATATATAACAGCATTAGTCCTGCAAACAGGATGCTGAAACCTACTTCCTAACGAGGCAGGGTAAAGATGATTGAAACAATTGATTATAATATGTATATATACATATATATAGCCTTTCATTCATGCATGTAAACGGTATTGTCGAGTTGCCATGTTCATGGGTAGTAGCTTGAGCAACACAGACTAATTATAGTTTGCCTGATTATTTTAGTAATTAGTGATGTATTAAGAACTTGTGCAGTACAAATTACAGTCACAGAAACAAGCCACAAATCATATGCAAGGTGACATTTTATTTACTTTTCCTCGCCCCACCACTTTCTTCATGCTTTCATATTTCTCCCAGCCCATGGGCATCTTCTCCATCCTGGAAGAGGAGTGCATGTTCCCCAAGGCAACTGACACCTCTTTCAAGAACAAGCTCTATGACCAACATCTGGGCAAGTCCAACAACTTCCAGAAGCCTAAGCTTGTCAAAGGCAAGGCTGAAGCCCACTTTTCACTGATACACTATGCTGGCACAGTGGACTACAACATCTCTGGCTGGCTTGACAAGACCAAGGATCCCTTGAATGAAACTATTGTGGGGCTGTACCACAAATCATCCCTGAAGCTGCTGTCATTCCTTTTCTCTAACTATGCTGGTGCAGAAACAAGTAAGTGCTTTTTCAGTGATGATCATTAAGGCAAGAATCAACTAAAGTCTACCTCTGCTTCTCTCTGCAGTATACTCTAGATTCTTTATCATCCCATAATGTGAGCTTGTTCTTGTGTGCACGCAGATATGCCAAAACTAAGATACCAACATGAAGAACTGCTGAAAACACCACATTCATGTGGTGCAGAGAAGTAAAACTCAGCAAGTCCAAAATAAAGTGACAGGAGGCGTACGTTTCTTGACTTACTGTGTTGTAAATCATATGCACGCTTACTCATCCTCTAAACAGGTGCCAAATATAGGTGCAAAGTTTATAGTCTTTGGGGATAAGAGTTTTGTTTCTTGAGGTGAACTGGAAGAACTAAAAGGAGACCATGGAACTATTTCATATCCAGCTGAGCAGTCCTGGCATTGCAAGGGAAAATGAGAGAGACAGAGAATATAATTTAGAAGTCCTCTAAGAGCACCAGAGAGCAGTCCAATCTCTTGCCCTTTTTTGTGGCTGAAGACCATCAAATTCTACAGTCAATAGGTCTGCCTTACCAAAATGGCCACACAGTTTTCTACCAAAAAACCCAGTATTCTGACAGCCTGGATGCTGGGCAAAAAGAAGAGGTAGTATACAGTAGCAGTCAACTCAGCCATCAGGCATACGGACAGCAGGGTTTGAGGCTCAACAGAGTACTGCAATGGGGACTTTCCTGCAGTTCAGTTCAGCTGACACAACAATGTGTCTGAGCAATCTCCTAGGAAATACTGGGGATGAGTCAGCTGTGGTGCTTGCTGGTATCATCAGTATAACAAAGGTGAGACAAAAAGGTTGTGGGGATAAAATTTTGGATGAGGTGTGAAGTTCAGAGCACAAAGATTTCATTTAAGTCTCAATTTAATTGGCTTCAACAGTGCAGCAAATATGAAAAGGCACTGAGCTGCTTGGACTTGTATTTCTGAGACTATAATTTACTTTCTACCTTGGGGCTGCCATAACTCAGAATAGATCCCTGTTCTTCACCTGGGACATTGGATTAGGAGATTTTTCTAAAGAAGACTTCACTGCACTGATAGACAAATGTCCACTGCTGAGCCACATTCTTGTGGCCTTTCACCTAATTAAAAAAAAAAAATAAAAAATGGGGTTACATCTATAAGTAAAAGCAATGTGACTAGTAGCACAGAGTACAATGTTATGAAAATTATGTCAGGTCATAGCGTTCCATACCACCAAAGCAATATACATTATGATGCAACCTAAATCATGCATCTGACACCAAATATACCGTATACTGATCAAGAACCAGCTCGCAGCAGTTCACTAAAACTCTCATGCAGCAGTGGGTCAGTATTTAAAATTAAAAATTATTTTATTGGCCCATGACCAAAGAAAGGAAGGTGAGGCCTACAAAACATACTGCTTACTCTAACCATTCACCTCCTATCTACTTCTTCCAAGGTGATAGTGGTGGTGGCAAGAAAGGTGCTAAGAAGAAGGGGGACTCTTTCCAGACGGTATCTGCTGTGTCCAGGGTATGTGAATTTCCTTTTAAATGAGCCATGCTTCCACAAAAATTATCCAAGGGCTAGAACACCTCTCCTATGAAGAAAAGCTGAGAGGTTTGGGGTTCTTCAGCCTGGGGAAGAGAAGGCTCCAAGGACACCTTATTGCAGCCTTTCAGTACATAAAGGGGGCTTATCAGAAAGATGAAGAAAGACTTTTTACCAGGGCCTGTAGTGACAGGACAAAGGCAATGGTTTTAAACTGAAAGAGGGTAGGTTTAGATTGGACATAAGGAAAATTTTTTTTACAGTGAGGGTGGTGAGACACTGGAACAAGGTACACAGAGAAGTTATGGATGCCCCATCATTGGAAGTGTTCAAGCTCAGGTTGGACGGGGCTTGGAGCAACCTGATCTAGTGAAAGATGTCCCTGCCCATGGCAGGTGTGTCGGACTCAATGATCTTCAAAGGCCTCCTCCAATCCAAACCATTCTGTGTTTCTATAACTCCTTGACATTTGAATAAGAATGCAAAAGCTTTGTAGTTCAAACCCTGTTTTGTTCTATCCAGGAAAATCTAAACAAGTTGATGACTAACCTGAGAAGTACCCATCCTCACTTTGTGCGTTGCCTGATTCCTAATGAGACCAAGACACCTGGTAAGTCCATTGTTATACTCCGAAGACATGAGACTGACAGGAATTGGCTTGCTTAGCTTCCATACCAATTTATTCCAGAACAGCTCCCTTTGCATGTGAAGTTCTTGTGGGGGTGGCCTGTGGGACAGTGTCCAAGTAAACCTTCTCATCTTGTTTACCGTGTATGTAAAATTTTGAGCACATGGTCCACAACACTTACCCATCTTTGTTTAATGTGTGTACAGAGATGAAGATTATAAAGATGGGATTGACTACACCTGGTGAAGTTGTTGTGCAAATCTGTAACAAAGGCCTAATTTTAAGCACCACTGTATCCTTCAGAACTGTTGGGTTCAGCCCAAGACCACCTACCAGTTTCTAAATATTCAGTGTTAGGATCTGATTCACTGAGCTGGAGGACTGTCAAAGAAATCATGTATCACTTGTAGAATTATGTGTAATTCTGGGTGCTGCTAGCACTTGGAAAGCATTTTTATATAAAGTTACTTTTTTTCCTTTATTTAATTAAATATTAAACTCTCACAAAGAGTTTAGTCTTCAAGAACAGTCAAGTTTGGGAGTATTTTCATGTGACCATTAAATTAAAGTTCTTTGGGAGAGACTTGCCTGTGTGGATTTTAGGAGTTTTATCATTATGAGGTCTGACACTGGTAGAATGCTAAGGTAGATACTGGTAGAATGCTAAGGTAGATACTGATAGAATGTAGTGAGGAAATAGGAGCTTAGCATCTGTTTAATCTGCTCAGAAAACAAAAGACCAATTTCAGAACATTTCTTACCTTTCTTGTTTATGTCTCTCTGTGTAGCTCTGAAGACCACAAGCAGGATTTAAGCACCATGCATATGTATGACATTCACATTTCAGCTATTCATCTAAACTCCTTTTATATTCAGTGGAGAGAAGCCGGCATTTTAAGGTAGGACTCATCTGGCCCCTTTTATGCATCTATCTTAGGATGAGATGAATCACATCCTAGAACAAACTGTTTCACTCCACTGACTATAAATGAAGCCCAAATGGAAATGTCCACACTTCATATCCTAAAGTGAAGGAAGAGGAATCCCACTGGGGTCTTGACAGTCAAGAAGGTGTAAGCGGGGAATTAAGGAAACCTACTACAATAGAAAAGCATATTTGAATGAATGATTTTGCCAGATGGCTATCATTTCAATGTTCAGTTGGTTGTTTTGACAGAAGTGAGTCAGAGGGAATCTTGACTTTTGCCTTTTAAGAAAAAGTAAAGTAGTACTGTGTGAGCAAAATTAAGGATGGTGAAGTGCAGGAAAAGAAACTGGACTACTTCTGATTTTTAGCTGTTTTCAGGCTGCTTATGCTCAACTTTTCTAACAATTCATTTGGGTACACCTTTATTGATTACACTGAAAATATAAAATTAAGGGTATGGACCATTCTGTACTAGTTAATGTCTCTAGCAGCTGACTGAAATTTCTGCATGACAAAGTGATTCCAAGAGGGTTTTATTCTGTCAGTTGTACTTTGTTTGTAGTACTTGGGGATAAGACTTAGAAATACAGTTGATTAGTATATCCAATACATATTTTAGGAGGAGAAAGATAATTCTTCTAATTCTAATCAACTGTCCTCTACAGGCAGACTGAGAGCTTTAAGCAACCTGCTTATCCACTCCTGTGTTGGAATCTATCTAGCTATCAATTCTAATCAAGTTTGAGTATAGTCAATGCTTGCATGGCAGATCCAAGGTAAAATCTTACATAATGTGAAGAGCTGATTGTCTAGATGGTACTACACTCTACATCATGTCACCTCTGCCTACATCTAATGAGGATCCTAATGCTGTGGAAGATTTTTCATCTGGTCTCCTAAAGCACTCTCCTGCCATTTTTGAGTACTGTGGCCTTATGCCTTTTGGCCACTGGCGATTCACAAGCACTGCCAGCCCTAGCATTCTTAGTAAAGCTCAGCTCACTGAAGCAGCTCTCTGCAACTTGTATGAATTGAAGGCATGTTCTGTCTTCAATTCCTGCATCTTTAATCAAGAACTGGTTGAATTTTATCAAAAAAAGGGATGTCATTCTGGAATGCTAATACATATGGAGATTGTTTGGAAGAAGAGTCATGATGGATGTATTTTGTTTAAGGTGAAATGGACCATCACTTGGTGATGCATCAGCTGCGGTGCAGTGGGGTTCTAGAAGGCATCCAAATTTGCAGGAAGGGGTTTCCAAACAGAATCCTTTATGCTGACTTTAAGCAACGGTAGGTCTTCAGTTATTACTGTCTGTTAAGATAAGGCCTCAGTAAACTCACAACTCAGGTGACAAGTCTGGTGACATCATGGAGAGACACCCTCTGAATCAGACTAGATTAGTGGCATTTGAGGGAACCAAGTCATTAATACTGTCTTAGGTCACTCCAGTCTTTCCCTCTTTGATCAGACCAGAGATTTCTTGATACATCAGAACCAGTATCATTTCTAAACTGTAGTCAATGCCCGATGAGTCAAAGAGATGCAAAATGCTTGTAGTGTAATGAATTAAGTGACGTTATAGACTGCTCTTTCTAAGTGTCCCAAAGTACAGATACAAAAACAATACATGTCAGCGCAGCCTCCTTACAGTGCACTGACTAAGCATTCAAAAAACCAAGACTTTGCTGGTGCTCTGTCACTGGCCTGCATTCTGTGCCTGGTTTTCCTCATCTTTAAAATGGAGACAAACTGGTTCATGTGAGCTCAGTTGCTATAAAGTGCTTGCTGCTGTTACAATTAAATGTAACAGTAGCATCTTCCATGCTGAACTGGTGTGAAAAGGACCCAAGACCTCTCTGAAAATGCCCTGCAACCTGATGTTCAGTAAGGCATTAGCTGGTCTCAATTGTCAAATCATAATTTGATGTGACAGGTGAAGGAATCTATCCAATAATGGCCATGGTCCAGAACCACAAAGTGCTTTATAGTTCAAAGGAAATGCACTGAAGTTCAGGAGGAGCTACAACGGAAGCTTAAAATAGAGAATAAATTCACTGCATCATTATCACTGTCTTGATTTTACATATTCTCTTTCAAGGTAGACTGGAGAGTAAGAAGTGCTCCAGTGTACAGTCACACATCCTCATTGATGTATCTGAAGAAACCCCTTTAGAAGGAATAAGTGGTCCTGTCCATGACACAGGATTACCTTAATAGTTAATTTACCTTGCAAAATGCTATGACTGCTGTTAGCATTTACAGAATAATACCATGCCATTTTTAGTCCAAACTCAAGGATTCAGTGGTACAACATGTAGAGACTGTGAGCTGTGCAAGATCTGTATTCCCTTTGGAATATAGCTGATTTTTGTTAGTAGTTTTAATTCATCTTCAACTTTAATTTGAGTAGCATTCCTCTGATCAATGAAACAAGATGAGAAGAGGTTGACAGGGTCTCACTATGTTCTTCCTAATTCCTGGACCTGCAAACACTCTTAAGTATGCACATTAATTTTATGTAACAACATACTGTGTTGTTACACAGCCAACAGATTCCTCTGAAGAGTAGACGTGTCCCCTTGTCATCACGTTCTGTTCAGCCAAGACTGTCTAGTTTTCAGATGGCATATTCAGACACTTTCAGATAGTTCAGCTTCTGTATATTTTATGATATACGATGGATCCTATTTTTCCTCACCCTGTTTGCAACCAGTCCTTGCAACCTGTCTTACCACAGGTACAAGATTCTTGATGCCTCAGCCATTCCAGAAGGCCAATTCATTGACAGCAAAAAGGATTCAGAAAAGCTTCTTTCCTCCATTGATGTTGACCACAACCAATACAGATTTGGCCTCACTAAGGTAAAGTCCTTGTGGAAGAGTGGGTATAATTAATGGCAAAAGATTTTGTTTGTTGAAAGTATTTCTTGCATATGAAATCAGCCTTCATGATGATTAGAAACAAAGTACACCACTAGCAAGAAGAAAGTACAGAAAACTTGTCTGGTTCTGGGGGTATGTGTGAGGGGTAGCACTGTCAGCCCAGGGAACACCACACTACCAGAATGACCCAGTATGGCTGCAACTGGAACTAGTGCTGCCCCTTTCTCCTGCCAGTTGAACTCATTTATATCAGTGCATGTTAGACAGGCTCATACAAGTTTGGACAGTCAGAATTTTCCAGGGATTTAGCATACAAACAAGTCTATCTTCCATATCCAAAGCAGTGTTAGGTGGGACACTGATTCTTTGATCAGCACAACCAAGGCAGTACTATCTCTGGACAAAAACCCAATCGCCTACACTACTGAACAGACATCATCATGTGTGCTTCTCAAGCTATCTCTAAGTCAGTTTACCAAGCAAATCTTGAGCTTGATGTAGAAAAGTAGAGAACAGCAAAGAGACAGAGTAGGATATAGTACTAAGTTGAAAGTTAACTCTTTTGTTTTAATAACTACTGATGAGCTAGATCTTCCACAACCTACGCTGAAGCAGGCATCAAATAACATTGCAATAATGTGATTAGATCATGCATAGAGTGATTTGTCATGAATCACAGGAACACTGAGGATATGAATACTGACACAAAATTTATCTAGCTATTAAACCTTTACTCTGCAGGCATTTCTCCCAAACTGCTTTGTACTACTACCCTCCATCAGCTGCCAATGGTTGTGTATCTGCCTAAGCCTCAAACTATTTGACCCTCTTCTTTGTTCTAGGTGTTCTTCAAGGCAGGTCTCCTGGGACTCCTAGAAGAGATGAGAGATGAGAAACTTATGAGCCTCATCACTCATACACAAGCTATGTGCAGAGGGTACCTCATGAGAACTGAATTTAAAAAGATGAATGAAAGAAGGTAATATAAGAAAATACTAACAATCATACCATGTCAGACCAAAAGTCCAGCAATGCAGTATACTGTCTCAGTCAAAAAAGTGTCCTCAGGAAACACCCTTAGAAAGACTAGGGGAAACAGAGCAAGCACAAACTAATAGTTTCCCTGTTATAGCCTCCCAGATTCTGGCAATGGCTATTTAGCAATTGTACCATGCTGCTGGACCACGGTATTTAGTATTTAACAGTGAACCTTTTCTCAAGGAATGCACTTACTATTTTCAACCTTTAAAGAACCCTGTGACAGAGATAGCCAACCGAACAACTGCTAAGGTTTGTCTGGTTTGAACATGTCTGATAATTTCATTGGATCATATTGGTTTTGTAAGGAATGACATATAATCGCTCTCTGCTCTCCTTGTCTTTAATTTTTTTTTATGGCTCCATCATCTAGGATGAACAATTCTAGCTTGTACAGAGAATGTACTGCATACTTTTGACCATCCCAGATACCCTTCCCATTCCAGCTCTCTCCCTTTGAGATGGGATGAACCATCCAAAATTCAGAATGTAGGAGTGGCAGCTCTGGGCAAGCCAAGCAAACTTTCTCAATGTTGTTGACAAGTGAAAGCTTCAGGGGGAGCAAGGATTGAATAAATGTATAGGATGGTCTGCCAACCAGCTGCTTTTATTTGTAATACTCTGTAGTATATATTTAGCTCAGGGGCTTCCTGAGCCAGGGATAGTCTCTAAGAATTCAATAACCCTTAATGGATTTCTCTGCAAGGAATTGTCTAATCTCCCCTTGAACTATGGGCATCAACAACATCCTTTTGCATTCAATACTACAAAAAATTTCATTTTTGTTTTTTCCATTTCTGTCTTAATAATTTCTAATACAGTATTTGCTATTTTAAGTGACCCAAAAAGCGTCAAGCTGCTGTTTCCAAAATTGACAGTAACTCCCAGATTTGTAATCTCAGCAGCAGTACTTCAAGGATGTCAGTTTTCACTCTGGTATTCACCTGAGCACTTGCACATTCTTTGAGGCTGAAGAAAGTCTTAGAGAGGAAAGTATCAGAGATTCCCAGGCAACACGCCAGAGAAGTTTGACTGTTTTGGAGTATTACTCCCTCTTCTGTCCAGACATAATTATTATTCACGCTACTGAACCAGCCATTCTGCAATCAAGGTCCTACAAATGACTCTTTAATAGAAGCAAGGGAGGTGAGGAAAAAAGTCTCATGCAAAAGTTCCTTGAGGAAAATGCTGGTGCTGTATGACCAATAATCAAGAGTTCTGTTTCCAACCCATGTCTCACCAGCCTCATAAACTGTGTTTTCATGTGTTTTCAGAGAATCCATTTATATCATCCAATACAATGTTCGAGCATTCATGAATGTCAAGCACTGGCCCTGGATGAAGCTGTACTTCAAGATGAAGCCCTTGCTGAAGAGTACAGAATCTGAGAAGGAGATAGCCAACATGAAGGAGGAGTTTGAGAAAACAAAGGAAGAGCTTGCAAAGTCTGAGGCAAAAAGGAAAGAGCTAGAGGAGAAAATGGTGACCCTGTTGCAAGAGAAAAATTACTTGCAGCTTCAGGTTCAATCTGTGAGTAACCTCCATTTTCAGATTCACCCCATTTCCTCTTATGCTGTTGCTCTTTCCCTTCTCTTTTCCGTTGTCCTTCATAAACAAACAGGTAACTGGGCCAGATTCTCCACTGGTTTGTGTCTGGTCTTGTCATTTACACCTAAGCAAAGTAAGTATAAAGCACATATAAAAAACATTACCACCAGCAGGAATACAGGAAATTCTGACTGGGCTCCCATGTAAACCCACTTCACTATTAAGCAATCACCAGTGGAAGAATCAGATGTTCCACAGTATATACAACTTACTCCGAACAGCCGTATCTGATTCTGGATGAAATACAGGCTCTTTCTACATCTGCGGACCATTATAATATGGAGTCAGGGCAGGGGTGCTTTTCTGTCAGAGACAGGATGGAAACTGTGGAACAAAGACTGGTGTTTTTACGTGGAATACTGCTGAGCAGAGACTGAAATTGCACAAGACAAGAATACTGTCAAGTTCTAAAAGGTAATAAGACACTACACAGCCAAGGGCAGTCTGGTGCAAATGGACCTGTCACTTGTTTCCATGTGCTTTCAAACCAGTTGGGTTTCGACAAGAGTCCTGTATTGTTTCGAGCACCAAGGCTGTAACTGTGCATGCTGAAGATCAGACTCATTATCTGAATCCTTCTTCAGAACTTTAATTTAACCAGTTTTCTGAGATTCTTTGTACCCTTCTTGGTATTTAATGCTCTGTTCTCCAGAACCCACCTAGTTTACAAGTATTTGGGGCTTCACTTCAACCCCTTCATGGATGGTAAGCCAAAAAAACCAAGAAGCCCAGGCTTAACTAGGTTAAATAACTTCTAGGTTAGGATGCCTTTCAAAGCACTCAGATTTCAGATTTTAGAACATAAAAGAACTCCTAAGTTATGATCATTGCCCTCAAGTGTGTTGTCTGACCCTCGACTTCCAGTCTCTCACTGTTTCAGTACTGGAAGAGTCCTTCCTGTCTTCTCACTAAGTCCCATTTTCCCAGGGAAATTTCTATCAACCTTGCTTGAAAGATTCCTCAAGCACCATCTTCTCCAAGTTTGTCCTCAGAAGATGCACACTCACTAGCCATGATTTTCAATGCACTATGGATTTCAGTCAGAATCTGAGCGAGAATTAAACATACCACCTTCTGTTACTGCAGTGATGGCTTTCAGCCATAACTCTTCTGGGTGGCAACAGATACTTTTTCTGGTATTCTGCCTAGAATACATCACAGTAGCATTAATTTAGACAAAATTTTATCTGTTAATCATGTGTCTCAAAAATGTTAGTTATAGTAAAAGTTGCAGGCTACAATTTAGGTCGAGCTTGACCCTGTCTTGGCTGAGAGAGAGGTTAGAGAATGATGAGAGTAAGGTTAGTGTCATGTGAATAAAGTGGAAGATGTAGTTTGGGGATGGACAGTCTAACCTGTGTCATTAGAGCTGGAGGAGCTTATTAAACATAGAATCATCCAACACCCTATGAAAGATGACTTTGAAATGCTATATATTTTACAAATCCACATCTAAGATCATGCTTCCACGAAATAGTTTGCTACCCACCTATTTACCTCACTGATGCCTTGCAGGCTCCTTGTTATGACTGAACCCTGTGAGTCTTTTGCATGGTATTGTAGTTAGACCATCTGACCAGCTGAAAGCAAGTGTCTCTACCATGGGATTATGGTCCACTTTTCTAGCCATGCTGAGCAGGATGGTTTCCTCATGATCGAATCATGTGCATTACTGTGATTTGCATAGGAAATTCTGCCCTAACTTGTGTAATCATTTTCCTGGAGATGGCACTTGAACAACATATGTTGCCTTTTGTCATTTTTACAAATATAACATGCCTTCAATATGTTCTGACAGGAGAGTGAGAATCTAGCTGATGCTGAAGAGAGATGTGAAGGACTCATCAAAAGCAAAATCCAGCTGGAAGGTAAAATTAAAGAACTAAGTGAAAGGATGGAGGATGAAGAGGAGATGAATGCTGAACTGACAGCAAAGAAGAGGAAACTTGAAGATGAGTGCTCTGAGCTGAAGAAAGATATTGATGATCTTGAACTGACTCTGGCCAAAGTGGAAAATGAGAAGCATGCAACAGAGAATAAGGTGACAGAGGAATCAGGGAATTATTCTTCCCCAGACAGTTTTCAGTTTAGTGGAAAGTTGCAGTCATTCCTAAGTGCTCTGAACGGAAGTGATAATGTGCCTAAGGCATAGGAGAGCGGTATTGCTACTTAATCACCTGTGACAGAAAATTTTTTGTTAAAATTATAACTTCCTCTTAGGAAAAATATATTTTCTGTGACAGTTCAAAAAGAGTTAAGAGGTTGTTAAGGGACTTGATAGAGAATTTCTGTATTTGGCTATTTGCAGTCATAAGGTACCAGTATATTTGTGTGTCCTGTGGATAATGGAGGACTAGTATGCTTGTGAGTAGCTCAGCACACAATGGCTATGCTGGTCCTTTCTCACATGCATTGAGGAGAACTGATTTTGCAGATGTCAAGTGTTTTCTTATAATTCTCTTATATTTAAGAAGCCCAGGTCTCAGCTAGGATGGACATCCTTTCCTTCCATTGACTTGATGACATAATGAGAGTTCTTCCTGACATCTAAGGTTCGGACTGTCAGGGTAGCAAGGAAAGTCAATATCAAGTGGTCATTAACTCATTTATCTCCCAGTAAAAACACAGGTCTCTTCACATACATCTCAGCAATCAATGTGAAGAGACAGAATTGAGATATATATGTTAGAATTCAAAAGCCCACGTCTGTGGTGACAGTGTTCAGTCCTGCTGTGGAAACAGTACTAGCAGAGATGTAATTGCAACCTTGAGGTTCCCTTCACTGCCATCACTGAGAACAATACTGAATCCTAAGTTTGCAATTACAGGTATGTTGGGCATTTCTACACTAATGCTTACAGGAAATCTACCTGGTGCTGGGTATTAGGATGAGGGAGTGTCTTATCAGATATCAGGGCCATATAGCTAAAGCTCTTAGCAGAGTGGACTTTCCTTATCCTTACTGTCAGGCTTTCCCATCCAAATGAGACAAATGGGAAGCAAGAGTCAGGCAGGCTAATGTACAGCACCTGATGTGTTTGAGATAAGATTGTTGGTGTGAAGTGCTCTATTGAAGTACAAGGAATAAGTTTCCAAGACAAAGCTAGCAGAGCTGGTATGTCCAGTAGCCCAGTTAGAAGCTCCAGCCCTAAGTTCGTGGTCACCTGTGCAACGGGCATAAGGTCATGTTATCGTGTTCCTTTCCCTTTTATGGAAAACTTAACATATCTTTGGCTATGCTTGGCACTTGATGATAGCTTTTTAAAGAACCTCACTTTCTGAGAATTTACAGCTGTTTGCCTAGCAAATATATCACATGCAGGAAATAATTTTTTTTGAGCAACAGTAACTCAGAGGCCTTTTGTAAATCCCAGTGGGAAAAGCTTGTAGAGGCAAGTGAAGATCCAGCACATGTTCCACTATAGAATTCAGGATAGGGCTGGTAGTCAAAAACAACTAAAGCAAGAATTCCTTCCATTGTAGGACCAGAGAGGTGTGACAGTCAGGCATGACACTTGTTGCTAGCCTCATCATGAATGATATAGACCTTCTGTGGAGAGCATTTTGACTACATCCATGCAAGATTTTGCAAGGATGTACTCACTGTGTTCTCAGTCTGTCGTTTCTCAAGGCACCCCCTCATAGTATGGATGCTGGCTGTCTAACAGGTTAAGAATCTTACTGAAGAGACAGCAGCTCTGGATGAAAATATTTCTAAACTCACTAAGGAGAAAAAGGCCCTCCAGGAAGCCCACCAGCAGACACTGGATGACTTGCAAGTTGAGGAAGACAAAGTCAGCACACTCACCAAAACCAAGACCAAACTGGAGCAGCAAGTAGATTATGTAAGAAAAAGGTTTTGGGTTGTGTAGGTGGATGGTCTGACAGATTAGGAGAGACTGGAAATCTGTAGTTGGGAGTATAAGCAACACCTAAATCAGCCAAGCCAGCTCTAATAATTTCAGCTAATAAATCATTGCCAGTTGACAGGGTATTGTGGAATCCAGTACAACTTTCATCTTTCCCTGCCTATTTAAACTATGTTCATTACTGGGTATTTCAGCATTGTAGACTTTTGTGTCCCATTTTAACCAATTAGCTGGAGCAGTATATCTGTGGCAGTTTGAATTTGCTGCAGTTAGTTGTTGTCTCTTACTATGCAGTGTGGATACACTCCAGGAAGTTATGAACACTGGGAATTTGTCAATACTTAGCAGTCTATATGCTAGGAACTGAAAAATTTTAATTTCTGTATTTTTCAGAAACTTGCATTTCAACTTCAAAAACCTGTATTTCAACAGTGCACAGCCAAGCTGTGGACAGCTTAATATCTGAAACCAAATCATAATGACAGCTCTCATCTTGCAGCGAGGGTGTAGCACAGGTGGAGATGAGATGTATATACAGGATCTGATTGTTTTCTCTATTCATCAATTTCCAACTCTAGTTAGATTTTTAAATCAAGAATACTTACCTTCAAAGTATAATTTATGTGTTTCAAAGTATGTTTTATGTGTTTCAGCTTGAAGGATCTCTGGAACAAGAGAAGAAACTGCGAATGGACCTTGAAAGAGCAAAGAGAAAACTGGAGGGAGATCTGAAAATGTCTCAGAATTCCATCATGGATCTGGAAAATGATAAGCAACAGATGGATGACAGGCTAAAAAAGTATAGCACTGACTTTTTATGCTCTTAATTCTAAAATTCAGATTTTATCTGAACTGTATTGGATTTGCACTCTTTTCTTCAACAGAAAAGATTCTGAAATTAGCCAGTTGCAAAGTAAAATTGAAGATGAACAGGCTCAAAGTTCTCAGCTGCAAAAGAAAATTAAGGAGCTTCAGGTAAAGTCTAAGAGTTATTTAGATTTTTAGTAGCTGAGCACAAGTTCCTTAGAATTAATTGATATTTATTCTTAGACTGTTCTACAAAAATATTTTCCTACACAATAATAAAAAATTAACATGGACTATGAGTGCTGTTCCCATCTCAGGGCACTTTTACAGAAGCTCTGGCCTCTAATCATACATAACTATGTAAGAAATTTTTTAAGTGAAGCTTGTGGCAGGCTTTGAAAATAGATCAGATACTGAATTATAACAGTAGTGAAGCCACTGAGAATTACTTCCCTCAGAAAACAATAGAATGTGGTATAATCTGTCATGACCAGGACAGAGATCACCTTCTAAATGCAGAGCCAGGAAGACAGTTCTTTTCAGTGCTATTATTCCATGGCTGTTCATCTCAGGGTTCCTTTCATCTTGTTTGCTGATGGATAGAGGACACTGCTTTGTTTTGGCCTGACCTTTGGGAAATTTCTAAGAAACTCGCATTCCTTTACATTTTCCAGTGACACATCCCCTATTTCTTCAGAAAAGTGAAATACTAGATTGTTTGTAACATAACAAATCCATTCTGAGCTATAACATAAATTAAAATACGAGATTTTACATTCACCGTTGTTCCAAAATTAAATATTGCATGTTCTAGGACACAATTCAATGAAATTTCTAGTGGTGCTTCACTTTCTATGCTGATATAAATAGATGTGAATTTTTCTCTTTATTCCTTAATGATAATTTCAAATCTGTTTATTCAGAAGTTCTCATTTAACCAATTAACTTTCACAGCTCGAATAGAGGAATTGGAGGAAGAAATTGAGGCTGAACATGCAATCTGTGCAAAGACTGAAAAGCAGCGAGTTGACCTCTCGAGGGAGCTAGAGGAGATCAGCGAGCACCTGGAAGATGCAGGAGGGGCTACCGCAGCTCAGATAGAGATGAACAAGAAGCGTGAGGCAGAATTCCAGAAGATGCGTTGCGACCTCGAGGAGGCCACGCTGCAGCATGAAGCCACGGCTGCCGCCCTGCGGAAGAAGCATGCGGACAGCACAGCTGAGCTTGGGGAGCAGATCAACAACCTGCAGCGTGTGAAGCAGAAGCTGGAGAAGGAGAAGAGTGAGCTGAAGATGGAGATTGATGACTTGGCCAGTAACATGCAGTCTGTCTCCAAAGCCAAGGTTGCTGCACAGGAAGAAACATTCCTCATCACTACCATTGTTCTTCTGAACAATTAGATGAGCTGAAGGATATGCTCTCTATCTCTTAACAGAGCAATCTGGAAAAGATGTGCCGAGTTCTCGAAGACCAGTTCAGTGAAGTCAGAACCAAAGATGATGAACATATGCGACTAATTAATGATCTGAACACACAGAAAACACGTCTACAGACTGAGAATGGTGTGTCCCTAGATGAAATGTAATAGTCCTGTGCCAAGTACTTAAATATGCTGTCTGAATGCCTGTGTATTTTGTAATATTTTCATCACTGGGTGATCTGAACAAAACTCAGACTGTAGAATTTCCTCCTGGTGGCAGCCATAGAAACTCCACTCAAGGAAACGTAAAACCAAACCAAAAGAAGCACTGTCAATCAAAATGAATGTGTGAGTTTATGGTCAGTTCATCCCCTTTCCTTTGATGCCAGCACAACATTTCTCTTTGATAACTTTTTCCTACTGATAGGAATGAAATTGCTACTCTCCCTTCATTTTACCACATTATATCTTGTAATCACTTTCCACATGTCTAGGTCTTCTCATTTGTACGTTTTATGTCTCATCTCTGTCTAAAAACCAAAATGTTTTCTTGTTAGGTGAACTTACTCAGCAACTGGAGGAGAAGGAGTCCTTGATTTCTCAGTTGACTCGAGGCAAACATGCTTTCACTCAGCAGTCTGAAGAGCTGCAGAGGCAACTAGAGGAAGAAAATAAGGTGACTTGTTTTAATTTGGACCAACAAGTTGTAAGATAAATCAATGAGCTAAAACAATAAATGAAAATTCTCCTCAGAGAAAGGTGGAGACATCAGAACAATGAAACTTTTGAACTTTGCCTTGGAGTATAACACAGAGAGAAGAGACATTAGAAGCGAAATAAGGAAGACAGTTTCAGTCCTTCTCATCATGCTTTCTGAAGTTCAAAAACATGAGAGAAGTGAATGAAAATAGCTCTGTGTGCATACCTTACTGCTACAGGAAATCCCTGAGGCAAAGAAAGCAGCAGCCAAAAAAAGGAAAGAGAGCAGGAGTGCAGGTGTACCCAGGGTTAGTTATGACAAAACAGTTTAAAGTTTCTTCCACCTTCAGACAAACACTAAACTGTGCCTGAAAAGCTTACAGGGAAACTTCTTGAGAGATAATACCCACCTTGTCTGTTGCTGGATTTCTTGTGTCTTTGCCTGAAGCACTTGGTGCAGATGTGTTTGAGAGGCAGTATCCCAGACAAGATGGACAAACGCCTAATCTTGTTATCTTGTTTAACAACAAGTCTGAAACACAGAGTCCCTATTGTCATTCATTTTGCTGCTTCTGTTACTCTAGCAACTGTTGCACATGGGCAGTGAGATGTGGAGTTTTTATCAAAAATAAAGTAAAAAAATCCAGTCACAAATTGTTAATGTTTTGACAATTTGTGTAATTTTAACTACCAAGGCCAAGAACACCCTGGCCCACGCCTTGCAGTCTGCTCGCCACGACTGTGACTTGCTCCAGGAACAATATGAGGAGGAGCAGGAAGTCAAGGGGGAGCTGCAGCGTGCCCTGTCCAAGGCCAACAGCGAAGTGGCGCAGTGGAGAACCAAATACGAGACAGACGCTATTCAGCACACAGAGGAGCTGGAGGAGGCCAAGTATGTGGAGGGATGATCTGGAGCAAGTAGAAGGGTATTTAAGTATAAATGTGAGAAGGAACTGGAGGAAACTAGAATATGCTTGTAGTGGGAATATGCAGAACAGCGTGCTTTGTAATGCATTAGGAGTGAAAAGGGGAGTGAGTAGAGGTTTAAAGGAGGAGAAGGAGCAGAGGCTTGGGAGTGTCTACGGAAAGGAGAATTCCAGTGCATTAGCTATTGACATAATCAAAGTAGTTGAAAAATCACTGTCTTTACACTGCCAATACTGAAAGTGTGTTTCTGGTTCCTCTCCACATTGGTATAGTCCACCCCTTGGGTAAGTATTCTCCCAGCCTATGCACCACTCCAGCATGCTGTGTCATCTCAGGCTTCTATCGATGCTCTCTGTTCACACCATCATAGTTTTCTGTGTTGCTCTCTCTGCCCTTCTCTCCCATGCCAAACTCCCTCCCTGCCCATTTTCTGAGAATGTCAGAATTTTCCTTCTCTCAGTGCTGATTGTCTCATCCTGCAGAAAGAAGCTTGTTCAGCACCTGCAGGAGTCAGAGGAGCAGATTGAAGTGTCAACTCAAAGTGTGCTTCACTGGAGAAGACAAAGCAGAGGTTGCAGAGGGAAATGGATGACCTCATGATTGATGTGGAGAGATCGAACACAGCCTGTGCAGCATTTGAAAAAAAGCAGAATAATTTTGACAAGGTTCATTCAAAGAGCCTGCCAGATCTGAACATTGTTAGACATTTGACAGGCTAGGCCAAATTCTGAAATTATGAAAGTTCTGCACCCACAGTAAGATAAATTACATTTTATCCAAAGCAAAGCTGTGGTAAGGAGCACATAATGGGACATACAGTAATCATAATGTCACAGTGTGAGTAACCTCAGATGACCACAGCAAACAATAAAGTAGCTTTCTGATAGTTTTAAAAAGCATGAAGTCTTCGCAAGGGATTTTGGGAGGATCCATATATGGTCTTTGATCAAGCAGACTGAGCAAGTATTCATATGCAAGCTGACAAGCCTGGACTTTCACCTTGTGCTAGTCTGCCAGCCTTGTATTTGGGTTAGGCAGAGCCTCAGACTCCTTTACAAAGTTCCAGCCTTCACTGCTTTAATAACATTTAAAAGAATCAACACCTTTCGACCAAGGGATGTTGCACAGCCCTGTGCCTTGGCCCAGCCTTGTGTAAGTGAATTAGGTGAATGTGCTAAAAAAGATGCCCTGCAGGACTGTGGTATCAATCTCAGGAGACAATCTGTAGAACATGATCTTTCTTTGTGGGCTGAGTGCAAGACCACTGGCTTCTGCAATAATAAAAAAGCTCACACAGCCTCATTCAGACTAACCGCACTGTGTCCAGGCTGATGTCAAACCAAACTCCTGCCTGAGAGCTTGGGGTATGCACTAGTGCTGTCTGAAGAAGATAATTTAAGTAGTTTCCACCAAAACAGCCAGAGTATGTATCACAGTGAATTGATTGTCACAGGCAGAGAACAGTCCAAAGCAAAAGACTGTAAGACAGGCCATGCCTTTTGGTTTCTTGTTCTGTAAATGTGCAGAGACAGGAGTGTTGCAGAATGGGTCATTCATATGCTCCTGTCACTCCAGGTCCTGGCTGAATGGAAGCAGAAGTACCAGGAGAGTCAGGCTGAGCTGGAAGCAGCCCAGAAGGAGTCTCGCTCTCTTAGCACTGAGATCTTCCAGATGAAGAATGCCTATGAAGAAATGCTTGACCAGGCTGAGACTGTCAGCCGGGAGAACAAGAATCTCCAGTGTAAGTTCAGATCTCTATCAGCTGGGATCCACCGTGAGTCCTAAGATGCTTCCATGTTTCTGGGTTACCAGAGCTCTGCCTCTTCCCAGGGTTTTGTTCTTTACGATTTTCCCACAAAGCTCAGGTTAGGTGACTTTCTTTCCTGTACAGCTGATCACAAAGTCACCTGTAAGCACATGCCTACAGCTTATTACAGCATCCTACTTCCTCATAGTATTCCCTCTCTTTCACACCATCATAATCCCATTCATGAATAGGGACCAAATTAACTGGATGGACAGAAATGATGATGAAACCAGATACTCATTTTTTTCAGATTACTTCAGTCACTGCCATTAGAAAAAATCTGGAGGGATATTGTCTATCTGCTGATTACTAGAGGACCATTCAGCTGTGGCACAATGGATTG
The DNA here is from genome assembly GCF_030463565.1 of Pelecanus crispus. NCBI lineage: Eukaryota > Metazoa > Chordata > Aves > Pelecaniformes > Pelecanidae > Pelecanus > Pelecanus crispus. The sequence continues at coordinate 15,171,444 of NC_134654.1, read as the reverse complement.
GCATTTAATAAGCAAACTAACTGTATGAAGGAAACACAACTCAGTTCCTTTTTGTGAGCTGAATGATTCCTGGGGAGTATCTGAGGATAAAGAAAGCATTCAAACAGGACTGTCTCTGGAGATGTAATTTCACTGTGCAGAGGAAGTTGACATCATTCTCTGAGCTCACTCCAGTTGGTCCCTCTCATTTTCAAATTGCACACTGAACTGGAAATAGCTGGTAATCAGAAATAAAGATTGCACACAAGACAAGACCTATTATTTCTCCTCACTGCTGCATCACATTATATCATTATCTCTTCTGTCACTCCCATTGCCAAACAGCAATTGCAGGTGCCATTGACAACATTATCTAAGATGAGTTGAGGGTGTGTTTTCTGTCTTGCAGAGGAAATTTCTGATCTGACTGAACACATTGCTGAAACTGGAAAAGCTAATCATGGACTGGAGAAAGCAAAGAAGCAAACTGAGCGAGAAAATCGTGACCTTCAAGCAGCACTAGAAGAAGCAGAGGCAAGTGTCCTCATTAAGGGGGCTTGTTTTTAGAGCGATCATGAATGGAGAACATTTGGATATTATATGTTCCTTTTTATCCTGATACTGTCACAAAGCTGCAGTATGAGAGCACAAGCAGACCAAATAGCATAGGGACTACTCCTCTCCCGTACCAATGTGGCATTCCTTGCTGTGCTATCATGCACAAAAAGCTCAGTCCCAGACTAAAATTGAGGTCATTTTGCACCACCTGTTTGAATTTGCTCCTGTGAAAGACTAAAGAAAGGTCATTTGTATTTCAAAACTCTGACTTTTGTTTTCTAGTCAAATTAATCAAGGATGTTTTCAGAGCAGGTCTAATCCATACTTAAAAGCCTTTTCAATGTCACCTCCTGTTCAAAGAAAGCTGAATTTTGAAGAGAATTAAGATGATATTTCTTCAGTTCCTCCACTTTCAATGAATGGGAGTCAGTAAGACATTCAAAGAGGAGTCAGTTCACAGGATGTGGGTTCTGATGAACATGGAGAGGTTGCTGGGGATCAGCTGAATCTTGGAGGTGCCACTGGTACACTGACATTTTGTCAACACAGGCTGCATACCAGGTCCCACAAATCCATGATTTCTCAGTCTTCCTTACTGTCTTTGGCTATCCCTCAGCTCTTCATAACTTTAAATCTTACTTTTTTTCCCAATCCATGCCAGATTGCAGCTCCTTCAGTTCCCTCTTGTCTGGGCTCTGCCTTTTGTTCCCTATCTGCCCTGACTGTCTCTTGGAAAAGCTTTTATTACTTCTGTATGACTATATCCGATTCTCCACAAAATGTCTTTGAGATCATTTCATGGAGCTGCCCATGGTATACCTAGGGCATAGCTCAAACACAGACACAGAATTAACTTAGGTTGGAAAGCATCTCTGGAGGTCTTATGTTTTCACATGTTGTGTTATCTCTGCAGTGTCAACATAGCCCTAACTGCCCAGACCTTGTGGTATTGGAGGCATTGTTCTAAGGAGTCTTATTCCTAGATTACTGATTAATATCGAGCTGAGGTATAATGCCTCTTGTGTATGGGAACAACAGTCAGCTTTTTCAGTGCTAGGCCTTTTCTAAAGGTCCACAGTAAGGCAAATATATCTGTGTTACTGGCTGCAAAGTGTCAAAATTCTGCATGGGCATTTCCCAGTAATGGACACTAGAGAGACAAATTGTATTATTTCAACTCTGCCAGGGCTCTTTAGAACATGAAAAGGGAAAAATCTTGCATCTTCAGCTGGAGCTGAACCAGGTGAAGTCAGGTGTTGATAGAAGGAGTGCAGAGAAAGATGAGGAAATTCAACAGCTGAAGAGGAATCACCAGAGGGTACTAGAGTCTATGCAGACCATGCTGGATACTGAGATCAGAAGCAGAAATGATGCTTTGAGGCTGAAAAAGAAGATGGAGGTAGATCTGAATGACATGGAAATACAGCTGAGCCATGCCAACTGTCAGGTAGCAGAGACACAGAAGCACCTCAAAGCCGTGCAAGGGCAACTCAAGGTAGGGAACACAAGGGCTACTGTCCTACAGGTCCTTGCCACTCACTCTGCTTGCCTCTGAGTCTCATGGTGCTTTCACCTTCAAAGGATTCCCAGCTCCATTTGGATGATGCTTTGAGAGAGAATGATGAGCTGAAGGAGCAGCTTGCTATGGTAGAGCATAGGAACAATCTGATGACAACGGAAATGGAGGAGATGCGAGCTGCTATGGAGCAGACAGAGCGAGCCCGGAAAGTTTCTGAGCAGGCGCTGATGGATGCCAGTGAGCGAGCGCAGCTTCTCCACGCACAGGTATTTGGTATCTCCCTACAATACGCATGGGGGAGTGGCATGAAATGGGGTGGGAATGACCTCTCTTCGGACTGTCCCAACAGAACGCAAGCCTCCTCAACACCAGGAGAAGACTGGAAGTGGGCATTAGTCATTTACAGAATGAAGTCGAAGACAGCATTCAGGAAGCCAGAAATACAGAGGAGAAAGCAAAGAAAGCAATCACAGATGTGAGTCCTCTTGCTTGCTTCTCTTAAATTTTATACTACTGCAGTCACTTTTACACTTTAGAAAAGCAGCAGTCAGGTGGAGGAGAACCAGCTCTTCAACACAGGAACAGAAAATATCAGTGACACACAGTCCCTCCCACATGCGTCTCACACAGCCTCTGCCCTAGTGCTTGCCACAGAAGACCCGTTCAGTCTAGGTCCTCTACTCATGTTCTGCTAGCAGTCTGTACTGAAGAGGCATCCTGCCTCCCCTTCTCCACACCCACATTCACTTGTGCTACCATGATAAATGTAATAGATAGGATAGAACAGATAGTGGCAAAACTGTAATAGGAAAAGAGTAGTCTGAAACAAGTCCTGTTTAGACACAGCACAGAAAAGCAGAAATTAAGACTAAAATCATACATGCTTCTACACAAATGCTAGACATGTAAGAAATAAAAAGAGAGAATAGATATGTTTCATTTAAACAAGGCCACAGTTCCACAGCATCAGAAGAAACAAATCTTAGGACTATCTAGGAAAGGTATATGAAAATAAAACAGAAACCAGTTACACTACTGGTTGTGAGTGGAGGTGGTGAGTTGGAGGGCTGCAGAGAAGGACTGCTCCTATGCACTAAGTGCCACAAAGATCTCTGCCCAAACACCTGGCAGTCACAGCTGCATTCCTTCCACTCGTGGAGTGTCCTCGTAAAAGGCGGCCAGAAATTGGCACTTATTCAAAACCAGTGGGTTTTGAAAGTCCTTTTCATGCCTGCCAAAAGACAGACTAGATCTGATCAACTCTAAGAATCCTGGTCTTTCAGCAGAATTGAGAAATACTGGTTCTTTGCCAGTAATATGGCAGAACATATGCAATAGCCACAGACCTGAAGCAACCCCACAAATAATTCAATTGCTCCAATAACCTCTACATTATCTTCCTTTTTTAATATTTAGAAATCAGAGGAATGATGTCCCTGACCAGACCTCCAGCAGGCTTCCTTACAATATTGACCTTGTGCATCCAACAGAGATACTCATTACTTGCTTCAAGTAACTAGGTGTGCATGTAACTGACCTTTGACCTGGTCATATTTAGCCAACCCTAAGTAGAAGCTGTGAGAAATAAAAATAAACCTGGGTGATGCTTTGGTAACTGTAAGGACTATCAGTTTGTTATGAGACTGACAGTGAGTGTTTGTGAATGGATGTATCAGGTACAGCAGCAGTTCCCAAAGTACAGGTTATGTCCTATGCAAGGAAGAGGATTCCCAGGGCAATGGGAACACACTCCTCAGTTTTTCTCCACAGTTTCAACTTTCATGCTTGAGAGAAGCTAACAGTTAAATAGAAAAAAAAACAGAAAAGATCTCTCCGTAAGGCTGTGACTTGAACATGCTCTGTTCTTCTGCCTTTGCAGTCCATGGCATAACTCATAGAATCATAGAATCATAGAATCATCTAGGTTGGAAAAGACCTTTAAGATCATCCAGTCCAACCATTAACCTACACTACCAAGCCCACTCTAGACTAATCAAGGGTAGACCAGACTAAACCATATCCCGAAGTGCCACATCTACCCGTTTTTTAAACGCCTCCAGGGATGGTGACTCCACCACCTCTCTGGGCAGCCTGTTCCAATGCCTGACCACCCTTTCCGTAAAGAAATTTTTCCTAATTTCCAGTCTAAACCTCCCCTGGCGCAGCTTAAGCCCATTTCCTCTTGTCCTATCGCTAGCTACTTGGGAGAAGAGACCAACACCCACCTCACTACAACCTCCTTTCAGGTAGTTGTAGAGAGCGATAAGGTCTCCCCTCAGCCTCCTCTTTTCCAGGCTAAACAACCCCAGTTCCCTCAGCCGCTCCTCATAAGACTTGTTCTCCAGACCCTTCACCAGCTTCGTTGCCCGCCTCTGAACACGCTCCAGCACCTCAATGTCTTTCTTGTAGTGAGGGGCCCAAAACTGGACACAGTATTCCAGGTGCGGCCTCACCAGCGCCGAGTACAGGGGGACAATCACCTCCCTGCTCCTGCTGGCCACAGCATTCCTGATACAAGCCAGGATGCTGTTGGCCTTCTTGGCCACCTGGGCACACTGCTGGCTCATGTTCAGCCGGCTATCTACTAACACCCCCAGGTCCTTTTCGGCCAGGCAGCTTTCCAGCCACTCCTCCCCAAGCCTGTAGCGTTGCATGGGGTTGTTGTGACCGAAGTGCAGGACCCGGCACTTGGCCTTGTTGAACCTCATACAGTTGGCCACGGCCCATCGATCCAGTCTGTCCAGGTCCCTCTGCAGGGCCATCCTACCCTCGAGCAGATCGACACTCCCACCCAATTTGGTGTCGTCTGCAAACTTACTGAGGGTGCACTCGATCCCCTCATCCAGATCATTGATAAAGATATTGAACAAGACTGGCCCTAAAACAGAGCCCTGGGGAACACCGCTCGTGACCGGCCGCCAACTGGACTTAACACCATTTATCACTACTCTCTGGGCTCGGCCACCCAACCAGTTCTTTACCCAGCGAAGAGTATGCCTGTCTAAGCCGTGAGCTACCAGCTTCCCGAGGAGGATATTATGCGAGACGGTGTCAAAAGCTTTGCTAAAGTCGAGGTAGATGACATCCACAGCCTTTCCATCATCTACCAGGCGGGTCACCAGGTCATAGAAGGAGATCAGGTTGGTCAAGCAGGACCTGCCTTTTGTGAACCCATGCTGGCTGGGCCTGATCCCCTGGTTGACCTGTACTTGCCTGTGGAGTTCGCTCAAGATGAACCTCTCCATAATCTTCCCCGGCACCGAGGTCAGGCTGACAGGCCTGTAGTTCCCCGGGTCCTCCTTCCGGCCCTTCTTGTAGATGGGCGTCACATTGGCAAGCCTCCAGTCATCAGGGACCTCCCCTGTTAACCAGGACTGTTGATAGATGATGGAAAGTGGCTTGGCAAGCTCCTCTGCCAGCTCCCTCAGTACTCTTGGGTGGATCCCATCCGGCCCCATAGACTTGTGAGCGTCCAGGTGGCATAGCAGGTCATTAACTGCTTCCTCCTGGACTATGAGGGCTCCATTCTGGTCCCTATCCCTATCCTCTTGCTCAAGGGCCTGAGTACCCTGGGGATGACCGGTCTGGCTGTTGAACACAGAGGCAAAGAAGGCGTTAAGTACTTCAGCCTTTTCCTTGTCCTCGGTGACAATGTTCCCCCCCACATCCAGCAAAGAATGGAGATCCTCCTTGGCTCTCCTTTTATTGATGATGTACTTATAAAAGCATTTTTTATTGTCTTTTACAGCACTGGCCAGATTGAGTTCTAGCTGGGCTCTTGCCTTTCTAATTTCCTCCCTGCAGGACCTAACAAGATCCCTGTACTCCTCCTGAGCTGCCCGCCCCTTCTGCCAAAGGCGGTAGACTCTCCTGTTTTCCCTGAGTCCCCGCAAAAGCTCCCTATTCAGCCAGGCCGGTCGATTTCCCCTCCGGTTGGTCTTACGACACACGGGGACAGCCCGCTCCTGCGCCCTTAAGACTTCCTTCTTGAAGAGGGCCCAGCCTTCCTGGACCCCTTTGCCCTTCAGGACCGCCTCCCAAGGGACTTTCCCAACCAGGGTCCTGAAGAGGGCAAAGTCTGCCCTCCGGAAGTCCATGGTAATAGTTTTGGTGCCCCTCCGCTTAGCATCACCCAAAATTGAGAACTTTATCATGTCGTGGTTGCTAAGCCCGAGACGGCCTCCGACCTCGACATTTCCCACAAGCCCTTCTCTGTTGGTAAACAGCAGGTCAAGCGGGGCACCTCCCCTGGTAGGCTCGCTTACCAGCTGCATTAGAAAGTTATCCCCCACATGCTCTAGGAACTTCCAAGACTGCTGCCTCTCTGCTGTGTGGTATTTCCAGCAGATGTCTGGCAAGTTGAAGTCCCCCATGAGAACAAGGGCTAGCGATTGCGACACTTCTGCCAGCCGCTTATAGAATGCCTCATCTACCTCTACCTCCTGGTTGGGTGGTCTATAGCAGACTCCCAACAGGACATCCGCCTTTCCAGCCTTCCCCCTCATCCTTACCCATAAGCATTCCACCTTGTCATCACCACTGTCAAGCTCTATGCAGTCGAAACACTCCCTAACATACAGAGCCACCCCACCGCCTTTCCTACCCTGCCTATCCCTTCTGAAGAGCTTATAGCCCTCCAGTGCAGCACTCCAGTCATGAGAGTCGTCCCACCACGTTTCCGTGATGGCGACTATGTCATAGCCATCCTGCTGCACAAGGGCCTCCAGCTCCTCCTGTTTGTTGCCCATGCTACGTGCATTGCTGTACATGCACTTAAGCTGGGCTGTCGATTTTGCCCCCAATGTTGCCATGCCGCCCCTGGGCTCCTTACTAGCGGGCCTGTTTATATCCCCTTCCCCCTTCAAACCTAGTTTAAAGCCCTCTCAATGAGTCCCACCAACTCTTGGGCGAGAATCCTTTTCCCCCTTGGAGACAGCCGATCTCCATCAGCCGCCAGCAGGCCCGGTGCCGTGTAGACCTCCCTGTGATCGAAGAACCCAAAATTCCAGCGATGGCACCAGCCTCTGAGCCACCTGTTAATCAGGTGAGTTTTCCCATTCCTTTCAGTGTTCCTTGCTGCCACTGACGGGATAGAGGAAAACACAACCTGTGCTCCCGATCCTGCGAGCAATCGCCCCAGTGCCCTGAAGTCCCTCTTCATTGGCCTAGGACTTCTCTCTGCAATCTCGTCACTGCCCACCTGTATAACCAGCAGTGGGTAATAATTGGAGGGCCTCACGAGGTCAGGCAGTTTCCTCGTAATGTCCCTAACCCGGGCCCCAGGGAGGCAGCAGACTTCCCTGTGGGATGGGTCCGGGCGGCAGATCGGGCCCTCAGTTCCCCGCAGGAGGGAATCCCCCACCACAATCACCCTCCTTTTTTTCTTAACAGGGGCAGTCGTAATCCGTGGGGGTGACTGACTGACCCTCGGCAACCCCCTGGCTGGACCTTCCCCTTCACCTCCCTCCCCGCTTGCCTGGCCCTCAACCTCCAGAGCCCCGTATCTGTTGTGTAGGGGCAGCTGGGGAGGTGAGGGAGGCCGGGAGGGGATTCGCCTGCCTCCCCGGGCAGGGACCTGTTTCCATTCCCCCCCGTCTCCTGGATCCCCTCCTTCTGCTTGCCAGCAAGAGGGTAGGGGATCCTCTGCTCCTTGTGGGGCCTCCGCCTGCTGCCCTGGCCCCAGGGACGGCAGGGTGCGGCTCCACCAGTCTATCTCCTGCTCGCACTCCCTGATGCTCCTCAGCCTTTCCACCTCCTCCTTCAGCTCTGCCACCAGGCTGAGCAGATCATCCACCTGCTCACACCGAAGACATTTGTCGTCCCCGCTGCCGTCTGGCACAAGCGACAGGCCCAGGCACTCCCTGCAGCCAGTGACCTGGACGGCCGCGTGTCTGTGCGGGAGCTCCGTCTGGGTCGCCGCATTCCTTTTGGCGGCGGCTTTCGGGCGGGTGGTGACCATGGCTGCCAGGTGTTCTCCTGGGAGGACGGTGACCACTGCCTGGGTTCCCCTTTGGAACTTGGAGGGGGGGACACTCAGCCTTTCCTGCGCGCCCTGACCGCGCAAACTGACGCGCCGCGCAAACTGACGCGCCGCGCAAACTGACGCGCCACGCCCTCCTGACGCGCCACGCCCTCCTGACGCGCCACGCCCTGTTTGCCCGTCCTGTTCGCCGCGCTCCCTGGGGGCTGCTTTTATAGGTGGGGGGGGTTTGCCCGCCGTCACTCCTGGCCCCGCCCACGCCGCGTCAGAGCTGCCGCACGTCAGCAGCTCGCCCTTTCCCGCTCTTTCCCGCTCTGGGAGGGGGGCTGGGCTGCCCGCTCCTGCCCTTCGCGCTTTGTTTTTGCCGCCTCAGCAAGGGTGCCCCGGCACGAGCGTCCGCTCCGGAGCCCTTCGCCTCGGTGACTGCCAACTCTGTGGGGACTGGGAGAGCATCTCCTCCAGACAGTGCATGTGTGCGGGGATCTACCACGAGTGGAAGGAATGGGGGAGATCAGCACCTACACTGTGTGTGTGCATGCGTACACGCGTGCTGTGGGATGTTTTTGTGTTTGTGGAAGGAAGGGAAAAGGAGGGCACCCGCTCCATGCATTGTGTGTGGGGAATCTGCTCCATACAGTGGGGGACGGGAGACGAGACGGTGGCTCTGCTCCACGCAGTGTGTGCGGCAGGGGGAGGGTGGATCTGCTCCACGAAGTGTGTGTACGGGGGGGCGGGGGGGGGGGGGTCTGGTGGGTGGAGCTGCTTCATGGGGGGGGGGGGGGGGGGGAGAGAGAGAGAGAGAGTGTGTGCGTGTGCGTGTGTGTGTGGTGCTCCATGAGGGGCGGTGGGGGAAGGATCTGGTCCATGCAGAGTTCGGGGGTGGGGAGGGAGGGGGCTCTGCTCCATGTGGGGAGGGAGGTGAATCTGCTAAGCCCCGCAGGCTGCGGCGCAGGATCGCGCTGGCGCCTCTGCCCGTCCGCCGCCCCTCGGAGCCCCTCGGCTGCACAGGGAAGCCCCCCGGCCCCGCGGAGCCGCAGGGAGGCAGCGGGGGTTCCTCGTAGGCAGCGCTCGGGGCGGGGCCCCGTCCAGGGCGCGGGAGCCCTGCCAGCGGGAATCGTGCCTGCGCCCGGGCGCGGCGGCAGGGGGCGCTGCCGCGCCGCGGCGGGGACGGCGGCGGGCGGAGTGCGCCCTCCCCTGGGCGCCGCGGGGCCCGAGGCGCGGGTGGGCGGCGGCGGCGGCTTGAAGTGCCAGAGCGGTCCCCGCTGAACGCTCGGCCAGGCCTCGGTGTTCAGGGCCGCCCGACCCGGGCCAGCAGCCTCCTCCCGGAGGGGGGCCAGGAGATCTATAGAGCTCTCTGAGTCTTTTGCTTGTCCCAGTATACCAGGAAGGGAGAGGTAATGGAATGACCAGATGTATGTGTATTACCCATGAGCCAGCACTGGCTTTTTCTTGGCCAGTAGTAGGAAGTATCATTTTGTGTGATCACCTGTCTGTTCACGGGAGTATTTCAGTAAACCAGCCTGTTAGGTGTTTAGGCCATAGATTGGCATCACTGGCTTCCTTCTGTGACCACAGAACATGTCACCTTGCTCACTGAAGACAGCTCTGGGAGAGAGGCAGAAGAGATAGGGTGAAGGTTGAAGATTCAGTCCAAGTCTATGCTACTTGCCACCTCTGCACAGGGGTAGAGTGCACTGTCCAAGCTGATGGTTTGAACAATGCTCAGGCCAAAGGCTTGAATTGCTCTTAGGCTTAGGAAAAAAACAAAACAAAAAACCCACAGACAGGTCATGCCTTTAACTTAGCTATAAATGTGAAAATGACAGAAAACATCCATGTCATCTGCTTCTCAAAAATTGCTCGCTGTTCAGCTATCTCCACACAGAGAGAGGCTGAGAAGACAGGAGAGAGGCATTGAGCCTCCAGAGACTGGTAAGAACTTGAACACAGGTCTGTGCTAAGCAGTTCCAGTGGGCAACTCCAGACTATTCCCAGCTCAGAGATTTTTGTATTTCTGTATCTCTCTGCTTAGTTCTTGCCACTAAATTTGTAAGATATGCAGGTGCATATTAGCATTCTGAAGAGAAGCAGACAGTTTCTGGAAAATAGAAGAGGGACTGAGGGGACAAAAAAAAATCTTCCCCCCCCCCCCCCCCCCCAAAAAAAAAGCCCAGAAAGCTGGAAGGAAACTGAAATAGGATAACTGCTAGGTTTTCAAAATAAACTTTATTTATTTCTTTCAGAACAAGAAATGTACTATTTTTCATTTAGTTGAACCAGAGGTAGCGTGAGATATACTTAGGGAAAAAACAAGTACAGACTCTTTACTTTAGAACAGTAAAAAATCAGCTTATTAAGAGAGCTGGATCTTTGTCATACCTCATACCTCAGTGTATACTAATGTATACTCTTTACTAGTTTGCCTATCTGTGAAGTCAGAAGGAGGATTAAAATGCTGATTTAAAAACACACCATGCACATACAAAGCTCATCCCTTCTAGGCTTGGTGCCTGCTCCTTGTTTGAGGTCCTGGGGGAACAGATGGAAGTGGGATTCATTCCAGTGGCCTACAAGATTCTCTTTCAAGCCTGCAGGGCCTTTTGTTAGGAAAAGGGTAAATTGTCCTGAGAGTTACAGCTCCTTTGCTTATGTCTGAGACTGACATCAGACCTTGTACAGCTCTAAAAATGTTTTTCAGAAAACTCAGAATTCTCAGCTATAAAACTGGGCTCCCATGTGCCACCATTGCTCCTTACTTGTATTAGCAGACAGACTAACCACAAGAGGACTCAGAGTTTGACCCTTTTTAATCACATGATAAATTTGGTCTAATTCACCTCATACATTTGTTCTAATTCTATGAAATAATAAAACCTCTTTATATTTTCAACCTAGGACAACACAACTCCATGCATCAGTGCAGACTGGAGATTGACTGCTATGGTGCAGCCCTGCAGGAGAGGCCTTGGGATTCTGGTGGAAAACAAGTTGGACCTGTGTCAGCAGTGCTCTCCTGCAGTAATGCTAACTGGTCATGGGACTGTATTAGTAAGTAGCCAGCAAGTAGCCAGCAGGTGGAGCGATGTGTTTATTCCCCTCTGCCTGGCACCAGTGAGGCTGCATCTGCAATACTGTGTTCAGTTTTGGGAATACCCACCCCCCCATTATATGGGAGAAGTTGACATACTGGAGAGGATCCAACAAAAGCCCCTAGTATCAGTCAGTCCAAGCACATGCCATATAAGGACATATGAAGGGAATTAGGTTCAATTGGCCTGGAGAAGAGAAGGTTAGCGGGGGATCTAATTGCAGACTAACACTACTGAAAAGGGGGTTGCAAATTAAGATGCATCCGAACTTTTCCTGCAAGTGTGCACTTAAAGGACTAGAGGCAATGGTCTTATGTTGCAAACCAGGGAAATTCTTTTTCAACAAAAGGAACACATTATTTACCGTGAGAGTGGTGTAGCCCTGGGACAGGCTGTCCAGAGAGGTTGTGGAATCTCCATCCTTGGGGATTTCCAGGATACATGTGGACAAGGCCCTGAGCAACTTCATCTAGCTTTGAAATTAGCCCTGCTTTGAGTAGGAGATTGGACTAAAGACCTCTGATATGCCTTCCTATCTACATTTTTCACTGATTCTGTTGAACTCACTAATCCAGCAGGAAGAAAGTTGCGTTTTGCTGTTTGAAGACTGATCAATTCACTGAAAAGGCTGAGGAAGGCAGAACTGGGACCAGCCACAGGAAGGTCAGGAGCATGCAGCTAGCAGGAAGGGTGATGGTTGGGAAAGGATAGCATGGGAATGAGGCTTCTGTCTCAGATACCATCCAAGTGAGCCATCAAATCACCTCCTTCAGACTGTGAGTCCTCAAAGTGATGATTCCAGGGATAAAGTGCCAACCTCTTTTTCCTATGATATTTTTACAGCATAGATTTGTAATCTCTGTCCTTGGAGATATTCGAAAGCTGTCTGGACATGGCATGTCAGCAACAGCAGATTTTAAAGATTAAAGCTGTCAAGGGAAAACTAATGCTGAGTTTCCAAGAGTTTGTGGGATCGAATCCTCATCTTCAATACGACTCAGGATGAACATAGCTCTTGCCTGATTCTTAGAGACTTTCCTGTATGAGTCATTGTTCACAAGAGAATAGCAGCTTTATACACAGATGGTTGCAGAACAGAGACACCATTGAGAGGAAAACACTGAAACATCTATGTCCTGCAGATACAGACATACACATATACATGGATCAACAACTTTATCCACAGAAAGCAGTCAGTCCTGCTCAGTGTGTTCAGGCAGAACCTCTGCTCTTTCACGGCATAAGAAATTCCTGATGGAATTCAAGTAATAAGCAATTCATACTGAAGAGGGAAGCTTAGTGTCAGTGAAATATCAATGTCCAGACTAGCACACCCAGAGGGAGTTTGGCTGGAGGACTGCCTAGCTGGATTGCTCTTCTTAGCTGGCCAGAAGCCCAGTTCTCCATTGGATCAAAAGAAAAGATCAGATGCTCTGGGACCCAGCAAGCTGTTGTAGATGATCTGGCAAGTCCAGATCACACCACTAAGACTGATACTAAGCCAGAGAGAAGGAGGTTTGAAGGAAGGTTTAGGTGCTTTCATCAGAATCCCTTTGGGATGTTTTCCTGCTTTTCCAGTGCCTCTCCATGTGATCTTGGACCACTCCCTTAAGACCCTTAAAGTAGGTGATTCATGTAGGTTCATGCCCACATCTCCACATGCAGGTAACTTCCAGTTCAGTGGTTCAAGTTTGGACATCAGTGCAACTGTAACAGTATAAAAGTCACTGTGGGCGGGTTGTGCTTATGATTGCGGACCAGCACTGCCTCAGATGAAACAGGCAAGGGACAGGTTCCAAAATATAGTGCCTGCACTGGAAATCCTTGCTACAGAATTTTATGGATGCCAAAAGTTTGCACCAGCTCAAAAAATAACTGCCCTAAATAATGGAAACGAGTTATTCAATACAAGATACCACCTCTGACTGGGGAAGACCTGAGCTATCACTTGCTGGAAATCAAGAGGATGTTCTGCAGAAATATCTCTCTGCACCTGTCCTTTTCCCTAGACTTCTGCTAATAGTACTGCTGGAAACAGGATAATAAGCCAGACAAACCTCTGGTCTGACCCAGATCTATTTGTCTTATGTTTTACTGATTTAGGCTTTCCAGAGCCCCAGGAAGAGAGAGATGAACACTGAACTGGAGAGAAGGCACGGCATCACCATTTCAAACAAGGGGCTTGTGACAACTGACTGCTGTTGAAACATAACTCTAAGGCAAAGAGTCAGAGTTATGAGTCACATTTATATGACCAAATATGTGTCTGTCATGTAACAGGGTGGGACCTGCCCTGTCTCTCAATAGGAAATATGTTGACTGGAAGCAGGCTGATGTTAGCGGAACAGTTTGTTATTCTCAGCCTACTTCCAAGAAAGGAGCTGAATGGAAGCAGTCAGCTTTCCAGGTGAATTATCCTGGCAGGCAAATCCAGTTTAGTCTCAGGTGAATCACCACAAGCTGTTTGTTCATGTAATATCACTGTCCATTTATAGATAGAGACTATGTTTGTTTATGTCTGACTCCAAAATAGTAGGTACAGCACTGGGCACTGTTACGACAAAGATGACTAAACCTGCCCTGAAACATCATTAAGTTTCACAATGGCCACAGCCAGGCAGGGCACTGCACATCTGATCTTATTTTGAGAATTGACCTTGTACAAGGTGAGTTCCAAGGTCAGCAGAGCCACAAGAAACACTGCTAAAGGCAGAAATCTTCTGTATCATTAAGTGCATTTTTTAAATCATGTTGGAATCACATATGTGGTCATATGAACATGACTCATAACTCTGACTCCTCTCCTTGGAACGTTTGAGGTCCTGGATGCCTAAATTTCCAAGTGTGATGCTCAAGAATATCTGGCTTAGGAAATCTCTAAACTGCAGTTTGGTGGACGATGGGAGAGTGTTCAAGAGAAGCACTGCTATGTGTTGTCCTGCTGTTTCACTCCACCCTCTTTGAATTGCTGTCAGAAAGAAGACTGTAGACTAGACAAAATGTTGTTCTGAGCTCCTGTATCTGTTCTTACGTCTTTGCTGTTCAAAGCATTGAGAATGGTCCCTTCCATCAAAAGCTATAGCTTTTATGCATTTTAACAACTATAAGTATCTTTTGTGTACAGGCTCAGAACATTTCCTCTCCAGCAACAGAACTAATTTCTGCTAGTGATTTAGACTTCAAAGGTCATTTAAAGATCCAGTGCTACATGTGGTTTCTTTTTAGTCTCTTTCTTTCCTGGTTTTTGGCCTCAGGAGATCTCCTGGTGTTGCTATGTCTTGCAAACAGGTATGGTCAATCAGTTATTCATGTGAATCTCCAGTCCCTCATGACTGAAAAACTCTCCCATGCACCTGCACCAATCCTTTCTCATTCTGAGCTCTGCAGGAGCTTTTCCATGAAAGCAGCAGGAGTAATTTACCTCTTTTCCATGGGCTAGACAGATTGTCAGATGTTGCTTTAAACAAGCAAAACATTGACCATGCTGCTTCTACAGCTGTCAGATGTGAACTTTCTTCTGCTACTCCCAAGATGTTCTTAGGTCCCCCTTCAAGGAATCTGCCCATCTGTATAGGGCTTATTTTAGTGGTGTCATTTTAAGCTCCAGGTACAATCTGTAAAACCATGGAATAGATTCTCTCTGACTGGATAATCATAACTGAGGCTCTCTGCAGTGTTACATGAAGGTGGCTCTTTTTTATTCATAGATAGCATTTCAGTGACACTAAGGTTTGTTAAAAAGTTAGATGTCTAAGACTGAGGTCTTCACCCTAGACTCTTTGGTAGCAGACATGGAGAAAAAGGTCCTTTCAAGGTGAGATTCGTCTAACACCCTAACACAGAATATCTTCATGTGACACTAATTTTAGAATTGGTTTCTCATTGCTATGTGGAATACTGTCATGGTTTAACCCCAGCCCACAACTAAGCACCACACAGCCTCTTGCTCACTCCCCTTGGTGGGATGGGGGATAGAATTGGAAGAGTAAAAGTGAGAAAACTCATGGGTTGAGATAAAGACAGTTTAATGAGTAAAGCAAAAGCCGCACACGCAAGCAAAGCAAAACAAAGAATTCATTCACTACTTCCCATTGGCAGGCAGGTGTTCAGTCATCTCCAGGAAAGCAGGGCTCCATCACATTAATGATTACTTGGGAAAACAAATGACGTAACTCCAAATGCCCCCCCCTTTCCTTCTTCTTTCCCCAGCTTTATACACTAAGCATGACATTATATGATGTAGAATATGCCTTTGGTCAGAATATGCCAGGGGTCAGCTGTCCCAGCTGTGTCCCCTCCCAACTTCTTGTGCACCTCCAGACTTGCTTGCTGGTGGGGTGGTGTGAGAGGCAGAAAAGGCCTTGACTGTGTAAGCACTGCTCAGCAATAATTAATACATCTCTGTACTACCAACACTGTTTCCAGCACAAATCCAAAACATAGCCTCATACTGGCTACTAAGAAGAAAATTCACTCTACCCCAGCCAAAACCAGCACAAATACCATCCTAGAACAGATGACAGAGTGAGTATGACAGTTGTGATGGATCAGGAAATAAATTTGGAGATAACTTAGAGCCAGAGGGATTGTTTTGATCATTCAGTCAGACCCGTTGAGTACTGGCCAGACAACACCTGCATCCAGCCAAGATGCTTTAGCTGAGCTCTAACAGATGATGGAAAACAAGGCTGAGACTGAAAGCTGACCAATTCATTCCAATGCCTGGCACTCTTGACGTTGCAAATCTGCATGTTTCTGGGATGGCTTCTATATCTTCCATCTAGTGACTCTGGCTGTGAAATCTTATGCTAGATAAAAAAGCTTTCTATGCTCAAAAGAGTTTTCCTCATAGACAGTAAACATGTCCCCCTTTAACATCTTTCATGATAAAGACAATACACAATGCAGAAGCAAACATACATCTAAGCCTTTGGTTAAAGCTGCTCTCTGTGCAAGAAGTAAAGCCATTTTATAAGTTGAGGAGAAGGATCAGACGTATCTCAAGAGAAACTAACCATGTCATCTGCACAATGAAATTAGGATTATTTATGGGACCTGTTCAAGAGATACGTACCTCCAGCAACTGAAAGGGATCCTCTGACATGAATGGAGCCCTTCTATTTACAGACTGGACATTCATACACAAGCCAAGGTGAAGTTGTAATAACATGTTTAGAAAGGAAATGCAAAATACGAATGAAGTTAGTGTTTACATTTGGACTTGACTGCTGAAAAGTTGAAGCTGTAATTGCTTCAGGAAGTGGACAACCCTAGGACTAAAACCTTGCTAGAAGCTTTCTAATTGAGAAAGTTCATGCAAAGAAGGACAGAAGCCTGCAAAAATACGGGAAAGGGAGATAAAAAGAAAGGAGAACAAGTTGGAAGTATAAAAATAGCAGAGGAAAAAAATATCAGAGAAAAAAAAAAAAAAGTATTCTGGCAACATTAAACATAAGGAAAGTAAAATTTAGGCCAAAATTCATTGTTGTACATGAAAGCTCTAAACTATTTGGATCTGTGTTTCAACATAGGCAAAGCTGGGGTTGTATATGCTTGTCCTGGTTTCGGCTGGGATAGAGTTAATTTTCTTCCTAGTAGCAGGCATAGTGCTGTGTTTTGGATTTAGTAGGAGAAGAATGTTGATAACACACTGATGTTTTTAGTTGTTGCTGAGTACTGCTTATGCTAGTCAAGGACTTTTCAGCTTCCCATGCTCTGCCAGGTACACAAGAAACTGGGAGGGGGCACAGCCAGGGTAGTTGATCCAAACTGACCAAAGGGCTATTCCATACCATATGACGTCATGCTCAGTATATAAACTGGGGGGGGTTGGCCGGGGAGCAGCGATCACTGCTCAGGAACTGTCTGGGTATCGGTTGGCGGGTGGTGAGCAATTGCATTGTGCATCACTTGCTTTGTATATTATTATTACTATTATTATTATATTGTTATTATTATTTTACTTTATTTTATTTCAATTATTAAACTGTTCTTATCTCAACCCAGGAGTGTTTCTCACTCTTACTCCTCTGATTCTCTCCCCCATCCCATCGGGGTAGGGGGAGTTAGGTAGCGGCTGCATGGTGCTTAGTTGCTCGCTGGGGCTAAACCACAACAATGCTGAAGAAAAAGATGGGGTTTTTGGTTCAATTTCAGTTCTTGCCATCTATAAATGGCATTGTTAGAGAACACTGCTGATAGATGTACCTGGATGTGTGCCATGATATCAGGTCTGTTGCTTTTTGCGAAGGAAGGCACAGCTGATGTGACAATAACACATAATGGATCATAGTTCAATAGTTATCAGCTTGAATGCTTATCAAAAGGGGATGATTTTGAGCAATTTACCACAAATTCAGAGAATCAAAAATAGAACTGTGGAAAGTAGTAGTCCAAAAGTTGTTGAAAGAATCCTAAAAAAAAAATGGACAGCTACATTGAAAGCCACCTTCTGAAATGTTCAGGAGAAAGGCTAGAGTCAGGCTAACTGAATATTCACTTTAAAGAAAAAGTATTGCAAATTTGTAAAACTCCAGGAAAAGAGAGATAGAAAAATACTCTAATAAAGTGTCACACAAATAAAAAGCCTGTGCAGCCCCAGGCCAGGAGACACACACATGATTGTACATTATGGGCACAAAAGGTGGTAGTTGTTCTGAACTTGCTCCTCACTACTGATTGCAAAACAAGAACAAATCAAAAGGAGAAATGGGAGGCTCTTCCTCCATGAAAAAAAGATGGAATAGAAAGGAGTCTTAATCTTAGAAACAAGACAGGCCATACAGGAGTCAGTGGTCAGATGGGGTCTGTGAAAAGGACTGAGCTCACAGCAAAACACCACAAATTGTGCAAAACTTGGAGACACTCACAGAAGCACCTGCATCCTTCCCACTGGAACAGAAATTAGAATCATAGAATCGTTTAGGTTGGAAAAGACCTTTAAGATCATCCAGTCCAAACATTAACCTACATTAACCTACACTACCAAGTCCACACTAAACCAATCAAGGGTAGACTAGACTAAACCATGTCCCAAAGTGCCACATCTACCCATTTTTTGAATACCTCCAGGGATGGTGACTCCACCACCTCTCTGGGCAGTCTGTTCCAATGCTTGACTACCCCTTCCGTGAAGAAATTTCTCCTAATATCCAACCTAAACCTCCCCTGACACAGCTTTAGCCCATTTCCTCTCATCCTATTGCTAACTACTTGGGAGAAGAGACCAACACCCACCTCACTACAACCTCCTTTCAGGTAGTTGTAGAGAGCGATAAGGTCTCCCCTCAGCCTCCTCTTCTCCAGGCTAAACAATCCCAGTTCCCTCAGCCGCTCCTCATAAGGCCTGTGCTCCAGACCCTTCACCAGCTTCCCTGCCCGCCTCTGAACACGCTCCAGCACCTCAATGTCCTTCTTGTGTTGAGGGGCCCAAAACTGGACACAGTATTCCAGGTGCGGCCTCACCAGTGCCGAGTACAGGGGGATGATCACCTCCCTGTTCCTGCTGGCCACACTATTCCTGACACAAGCCAGGATGCTGTTGACCCTCTTGGCCACCTGGGCACACTGCTGGCTCATGTTCAGCCGCCTGTCAACCAACACCCCCAGGTCCTTTTCTGGCAAGCAGCTTTCCAGCCACTATTCCCCAAGCCTGTAGGGTTGCAAGGGGTTGTTGTGACCCAAGTGCAGGACCCAGCACTTGGCCTTGTTAAACCTCATACAGTTGGCCTTGGCCCATTGGTCCAACCTGTCCAGATCCCTCTGCAGGGCCATCCTACCCTCGAGCAGATCAACACTCCCACCCAACTTGGTGTCATCTGCAGACTTACAGAGGGTGCACTCAATCCCCTCATCCAGATCATTGATAAAGATATTAAACAATGCTGGCCTTGTTTAATTGTTTAATTGAAGCATGTGCTTTGAAGTGCAGGACCCACACCAGCACCTGCTCCCTGAAATGAGTTGCACAAGCATGTGGCTGTGCATACACACAGAGGACCACAGACAGGTGGAACGCCTGACTTGCATGCACAGTAGTAGGTCATGTACACACTTAAGTCAGGGGAGTTACAAATAGGCAAGGAGCATCACACACAGGTTGCAGTCACATGAACACCTGCATGCCCAAATGTGCAGCATACATGTAGGCATTCTCATATAGCAGAATGGGACACACAATTGACTTGTGCACATAAGCTGACTTGTGCAAGAGGAATCATAAGTCCAGCAGAGTTCATGACATACTGGAATATGGAAATAGATTTGTAAAACACACAGGGGGAATCACACACACTGACACAGATCTCATGCTCTCCAGAGTATCATGCATGAATACACTGTGGCTTATATAGGTGCACACTATGTCTCAAACCTCCCTAAGTGGAGGATCTCACCAAACCACAGAGAAATGCAGTGTATGCCTACTGCTGTTGAGACATAGACACACTGGGCTGAGTCAAATCACACATCTCAAGTTTTGCACATATTGTGAGTCTTTGCCACATTCACAGTGGACTGTCACACACACATTGAAATAAATTATGTGTACACACATAGACAAGTGCAGTCTTACATGTGTGCGTGTGTATTCCGGAGTCAGTCACACACCCCTGTACTGCAGCAAGCCTCTCTTGTGGACCAACAAGGTTCTCAAACATATGCACACTGAGTTCAGTGCTCACACACTTGCACACACTTAAGGGTCTCACAAATACACAAGAAGTAGATATGTGGTTTCCTGCTCACCCACAGGCATGCAGTACCTGGGAGGCAATCCACAGGGTGAACATCAGAGGAGACGTGCACATGTCTGCTGGGCATGACTGGCTCCCATCAGTCAGTGGGGAGAAGGACCCACTCATCTCACTGATGTCTAAATACAGCAGGAGGTTTGTGCCCTCCTTTCCCCTCTCCACCAACTGACTACAAGAGGATGCTGGGTGGCAGGCTTGGATACATTTGTGGGGCGCTTGTCAGGCAGATCCAACTCCTTTTGCCTCATCCCTTCCACACACATGCTGGCATGAATCTTGCACACACAGAAGTGAGCCTCTCCCTCTACTCCACATGCCACACATACTACTGATGGGTACCACATGTGCAGATCGCCATGCAGCAATTTGCGCAAACATGGATGAGACCCTCGTACATGCCTGTGGTGCAATGAGTCACACCAGTCACAGATTTACAGGCACTCTGGAGTGAGTCTCTCTTGCACAGGTGTACACAGGCATAAACAGAGGCAGCTTACACACATAAAGTCACACACATGCAGCTGGGTATCACATGGTTGTCCCATAAGCACACAGACAGGTCAGTCTCTTGTATGCGTGAGTCTTGCCCATTCAGGCAGAGCCATACACACAAACACAGGGGTGTGACTCACACACAGGTCAGGCTCAAAGGTGCATGCTAACACACACCCCAGTAAGTCACACTCACAGGTGAACCTTGCACATGCACACAGGTGTCTCCTGCACAAGCAAACATACATGCACCTTCATACACAGTTGAGTTTCATACAAGATTGAGTCTCTCACACACAGTTGTGGGACAGTCTTATACACAAACACAAACATATGTATCCCATAAACAACACACAAGATGTACTACAGAGTCACTCAGGTATGCATGCCCTGCCTCTCAGGTACACCCATGCACATGTGGAGATCTCAAGAGCCATGCGGACAAGTCTCATACGTACACATCCTCTCACCACCACCCCCCACACACACATACACACACACTGAGTGGGTCAGGCAGCCCACCCTGCAGCATGTTGCACATACGTGTATGCCTGGGCTTCATACACACATCCATACCATTGCTCATACATGTACAGGCAGGTACATATTACATGTGTGCAGTGAGTCAGGTGTGCATACCTGGACACAGACACACATGTTCACACACACCTGCATGCACAAAGACAGGTGTCTCTTGAACACACACAGACAGAGGAGTCACACATGCTGCCAAGTGAGTCAGACATGTACACCCAGAGCAAGTTGTGCACATGGAGTGCGTGTTCATAAACAAAATACACACACGGTGGTGTGTCACACATACATACGAGTGTCACACAGATGAGGGTGTCACACACACGGCACGTCTCTCACATACACACAGGTGTCACACAGACCAGGGTGTCACATACACGGAGATGATGCACACATGTACAATTCACACACGTGCTGCAGACATGCACACGTGGAGCAAGTTATGCACTCAGCTGAGTGTTGTAGACACACACACACTTGGGGTTGTCACACCCACTTGCATGTTTCATACATGTTTGGGTGTGTCACATAATGTCTTTCAGGCAAAATGAATTTCAGACACTTGGGTGTGTGTCACATACACATTCGGTGACTCAGACATACAGAGATGTCTCACACTCACACAGACACAAGTGCCTCCATATGCACACATGGTGTCTCGGACACACTGCATCATACATGCGGGTGTTGGAGACACACAGTGTCTCATACACCATCTCTCAGAGACACACAGGTGCCGCACACACACGTGTCAGACACAGTGTCTCATACACATCAGACACTGTGTCTCACGTGGTGCCTTTCACAGACACACACAGGTGTCTTGGTGTCACAGACATGATGACTCTCCTACACATGGGTGCCTCACAAACACACACGTGGGTATCACAGATTCACACATGTGGTCACACAGTGCCACACGCAGTGTCTCTCTCACACTCACACAGGGGTGTCGAGCACACAGGTGTCACACACAATGTCTCTCGGACACATAGTGTCTATCACACACACGCGCGTGTTTCCCATGCACTCGCACACACGGTGTCTCTCCCCTCCCCCCTTGTCTGTCACGAACATACACGCAATGTCTCTCAGGGTCAGACACGCACACGGTGTCTCTCTATCCCTCTCACACGCACACGCTGCCCCGCCAAGACTGTCACACGCGAGGAGCGGGCTACGCACCCGAGTGGCCTCTCCTCTCTGCCTCCCCTTCCCCCTCTTCTCCCTCCCCCGCCCCCTCCTCTCTCCCTGTCCCGCCTCTCCCCCACCCCGCCCCGAGCCGACGGTGCCCGTGGGCGCCCGGCGCGGGGCTGACCCGTTCCCGCTGCCGACTACGCTCGGCGCCCGCCGT
The DNA here is from genome assembly GCF_030463565.1 of Pelecanus crispus. NCBI lineage: Eukaryota > Metazoa > Chordata > Aves > Pelecaniformes > Pelecanidae > Pelecanus > Pelecanus crispus. The sequence goes on along the minus strand of NC_134654.1, from coordinate 15,149,186 downwards.
GCCCCGGGAGCGGAGCGGGGCGGGCGAGGGGCGCGGCCAAGCGCGGGCCCTCCCGCAGCCCTGCGCGCCGCAGGGCGGGCAGCGGCGCCGCGGGCGGGCGCGGAGCGGCGGCCGACGCCGGCGCGGCTGCGGGCGGAGCGCGGCGGCGTCCCCGGCAGGATGTCGGGCTCGCGCTGCCAGACGCTCTACCCCTTCTCCGGAGAGCGGCACCGGCAGGGGCTCCGCTTCGCCGCCGGGGAGCTGATCACGGTGCTGCAGGTGCCGGACGGCGGCTGGTGGGAAGGGCAGAAGGAGGACGGGCTGCGCGGCTGGTTCCCGGCCAGTTACGTACAGCTCCTGGAGGTAGGAGCGGGGCCGGGGCCGCGCCGAGCGGGCGGCGGGAGCGGCGCGGGCGAGCCGGGCGGGAGGCAGCGGGCGGGAGCCGCTCGGCGGCCGTGCCGGGCCGGGCCGTGCCGGGCCGGGAGAAGGAGCCGTCCCAGAGCGCCCCGCGCTCGCCTCGCCGGGTACGACTCGGGGTTGTCCCGCTGGCCGGGTGCCCCAGCCGCCAGCTCTGCTGTCAGGGGGATGCCAGCAGTGCTGAGGGGGAACGCGAGGCTGCACACCGGCATTGCTGTCGGGGAGCCACCTCGACATCGCTCTGCCCTGCGCCGAGGGCAGGGCAGGTGCCCCGGCCGCCCCAGGACTGGAATGTGCTGGGTGCTGGTAGGAGCATGCAGCACTCGGAGAAGGAGCAGCCTGCACGGCTCCGCTCCGGCAGCCAAAGCCTTTAGTACCTTCAGTCATATCCATGGAGTGGAAGGGTTCAGGGTCCATGGCGAGTTGCAGGCTCCTCTGGATACTTGTGTTTTCACAATTACTAAACAGCAGCAAAAGTCAGTGGCTGAGGTGATACAGCTCCATGTGGGACAGATGCTGGGCAAGTTCCTATCCCTCCTCTCTCTCTCCCTCTCCCCTTCCTTCTCCCTCTGATTTCCTTTCGGTGAACATCTCTTGGCTTTATGTTGTGGAAGATGTAATTCAGATACGTCCCTTTTGTTGCAACAGTTCCCCAGCTGGGTGGATACCTTGCTGCTGTATGTGTGGCATTGCCCCAGAGGGCCCTAGCAGAGTTAGTCGGTTGCCCAGACTCAAAGGTCTTGGACTTTGCATCAGGATGCCGAGAAGCTCTGTTAGCTTCAGTTGTTTTCAGGACCCTGACAGCTAGGGCAACAGTTGTATTCCCACCTCAGACATGCTCATGTCTGAACTTGTTTATTACTTTCTCTCCTATGCAAACAAGACACAATGAGAGCGCAAAATATACGACCACGAAGAGTGCTTTCACAACCTCTGCATTTCTGAAAGTGAAATCTGAAACACCTTGTGCACCAAAGCAAGAACCTGTCGTAAGCCCATCAGTCCTTCCCTCACTGACCATGTCCTGTTTTCATTTGGAACTTAACCTAGGATGTGGGTATGGAAATGGTCTCCTGAAGCAGTGTCCATGCGGTGACTGGGCTGAAGTGGTTAGCAGCACAACATTTCTCAGGTCAGCCTCCATTTGTCCTCCAGGTTTCTAAGGAGGACTGTTGTGGTTTAGCCCCAGCCAGCAACTAAGCACCACGCAGCTGCTCGCTCACTCCCCTTACCCCGATGGGATGGGAGAGACAATTGGAGGAGTAAGAGTGAAAAAAACCACTCCTGGGTTGAGATAAGAACAGTTTAATAATTGAAATAAGGTAAAAAATAATAATAACAATATAATAATGATAATAATAATAACAATATACAAAGCAAGTGATGCACAATGCGATTGCTCACCACCTGCCAACCGATACCCAGACAGTTCTCGAGCAGCGATTGCTGCTCCCCGGCCAACCCCCCCCAGTTTCTATACTGAGCATGATGTCATATGGTATGGAATAGCCCTTTGGTCAGTTTGGATTAACTACCCTGGCTGTGCCCCTTCCCAGTTTCTTGTGTGCATGGCAGAGCATGGGAAGCTGAAAAGTCCTTGACTAGCATAAGCAGTACTTAGCAACAACTAAAAACATCAGCGTGTTATCAGCATTCTTCTACTAAACCCAAAACACAGCACTATGCCAGCTACTAGGAAGAAAATTAACTCTATCCCAGCCGAAACCAGGACAGGAATCAGAGAGCCTGCTTTGCTTACATGCAAGGCAGGCACTACGACCCCAGGTTTTCCATGCACACCCTTTGGGGAATCCAGAGTGACAGGAAGCACAGCCCTGAGCAGAACTGGGCCCACAAGATGCATGCAAGAGCAATGTCCTGTGAGCAAAAGGTTCTGTGCAAAAGGACATTTTGCCTATAGATCTGGCATTGCCTTTTGGTTTCTCTAGTCCAAATGAATTAAAAAATCTTGGATATTTCCATTGAGTTTCTGTTTCTTATTCTTACCTGGAAAGACAGGAAAGTAGAAGCAAAATTTCCCCTCTCAGTGCTACAAGACTGAGGCCAGGGACTTTTTTGTGCCACTGAAGCACTTGGGATTTTTTTGTTAGTTTAAGAATGTGGGAGTCCTTTTGTTTGTCTTTTGCCACCTACAAGATCATTTACTGAGATATGTGAATGTTTGTGGTTTCACAAATTGCTAAATATTTTCACATCTAACCAGGAATTTAGGAATTGAGGCAAAATGTATCACGAGCTGAGACAAACTCTACTCAAAGGCAGTAGGAAATCAGTTCTGTGTACACAGTAACTTTGCTTTCCTATCATATCCCTCTTGGAAACTCCTATTTTCCTACTTAAGTCTGACCAAGTTGCACTGTGCTCAGATCAGTGCCTGCAGACCCACAGATGTGCCCTTCTGACCCTTGGCTCATGTAGCACTAAAACTTTGCTGCAGACCAACTGTCCACACAGCCCAGCTTCCTTTCTCTTGAGCAAACCTTCAGAAAGAAGGTTAGAAAGACGGCAGGTGCTGAGTGATGTTCACTCTGGCAGGCTTTCCTTTTATCCAGAGTGCCTAATAAGGACTACAAGCCAGAGTTCATAAATATGTCAAATAAGAGCTAATTAACCAAATCTATGGGACCACAGGTACTTGGAAAACATTACAGTGGAGTAGATGTGTGAGAAGACGACAGATCTGTGTCTCTGCAGGTAGTCTTTCCCTTGTGTGCAGGTATGCAGCTAGCTTGCTCAGGGACCTGATCTAACTGAAAGACACCACGATAGAAATACTCTCCTTCTCTGCTCTCTGATCCAAGCCCCTGTCCAACCACATTGACAGTGGAGCTGGTGTCAGGGAGGTGATGACAATGCGTAGCCAGATGGGGCCATGAACATGATTCTCCTTTCAGTACCAACCAGCACTTAGTTGGCTTTGGGTGGCCCTGGCCCTGCAGCTTTCGATAAGGGTTAGTGTTATGTTCTGAGCTGAACTTAACCACACGCTGTTGTTGAAAGAGGAAGATGTTATTTATTCCCACTCTCTGTCCTGCCCTCACTTTCCCATGCCCAGATCACTCCAGCAGACACCTGTGCTCCTCTTTCTGGCGCTCTGTAACTCATTGTCCCAAAGGACAGCTGGCTGCATTTTCTGCCACAGCAGTGAATGAACGTGGCTTGTGGCATTGTCTAAGGCATGCCAGGGCTGGCAGCGTTTGCCCTGCATGGCACACACCCTTACTTCTCACAGCAAAGCCTGTGAGGTGGCTGGGTGCTACCAAAAGGAGATGGCCGCCTTCTGAATCCTTTGTAACTTTAAGCCTGCCACTGTGTATAGACAGGCAGGCTGGATTTTCTCATTCATACGACTTCATGTTTACCAACACTGAAATCTCCTCTGACAGTGCTGCTCTAAAGTCTGCACTGAGTTTTGGTCCTGAGCTGAAAGATGGAAGCGAGAAAGGTATGAAGGACAGCAGCTGAGAGGGGAGTCTGCTCCCTTGAGTGGTTAGTATAGCAGCCAGTCTGCAGCATGCTGGTTCCTGCTGGATGAAAGAGGAGAAATGACTGTTCCTGATGCTATCTCTGACTTGGGAGGAACCGTGTAGCACCAACAGCACCTGCATCTCTTCACAGGCAGCCCGACTGTGGAGCTGCCAGTGCTGATCATCTGCATGCTGCTACGTGGCTCTAGTTGGCTTATCCAGGAGCTGAGGGTAGGGCAGGCTCTTCCTCCTCATGTGCACTCACACTGAGTGGTAACTCTTGGCTCTTGCAAAGAAAAATAGGTATCCATGGCTTGGTGGTTGACCAGAACTGGTTTTAATGGCAAATGTGAAGGTGGACAGCACTGAGAAAACCATGAAGGTTGCTTGTGGGAAACAAACTCCTGTGCTAGAGCGGGGCATTCCTGAGGGGCTGCTGCCTTTGCCTCCTGAGTTCTTTTGCTAGGAAAAATGTGTTTTCAATTAATTCATCACAGAATATCAAGGAAAGCACCAAAGCTATAGTATGTGGGGCAAGAGAGACACAGGGAGGTAAAGAGGTAAAGATGTTTGGCACCCTTTGGTTCCTGCAAGCCCACCGTGGTGGGTTAGAAGAAAACAATGATGGCTGGAGGTTCCTGCTCATGGCAATAATGGAAACAATGAGAGCTGAAGGAGGACTGGAGGAGTGTGTGATAGGGATAAGCCAGAAACAAGATGTTTCTGTGAGCTCTGGAGAGGATACAGTTGTCATAGAGCAAAAGGGGTAGCATAAACCGAAACACTATCAAAAGCAGAGAGCAAAGTGAGCAAGGGAGTGTATTAGCTCTGTGATGGGGTTTCAGATGGGTTCCTCGAGGTCTGGCTGGTTGGCAGCAGTGGAGGAGGCTGCTGTGGTCTTGTTCACAGAATTGCTGAGTTAGAAGGGACCTCTGGATCAGCTACTCCAGCCTCCTTGGCCATGTCTGGTCAGGTTTTGAATATGTGCAAGCATGGAGACTCCACAACCTTTCTGGGAAATCTGTTCCAGTGTTTGACTACCCTCACAGTTTTTTGTTATGTTTAAAAGGGATTTCCTGTGTTTTAATTTGTGCCCATTGTGTCTCATCCTTTCACTGGGTATCATTGAGAACAGTCTGTCTCTGCTTTTTTTACTGTCACACCCCCCCCCCCCCCCCGATTTTTATACACATTGATAACATCCCTCTCAAGGCTTCTTGTCTTGATGCTAAACAGTCCCAGTTCTTTCAGTCTTTTCTTGTATGACAGATGCTTCAATCCCTTAATCATCATTGTGGCCCATTGCTGGACTCTCTCCAGTATGTCCTTGTCTTCCTTGTGCTGGGAAGCCAAGTACTGTTTCTTACACTGTTGTGCTCTTGCAGATAGTAGGTTAATGGAGAAACAACCCCCCACCAATATTTCCTGAACATAGGAATCCATTGACACCAGAGGAATCCAGAAGAGTGCTGCCAAATTCATATGGTTTTGCTTTGACTGAGCTTGACCTGTAAGCAAGCAACACTCTTGTGCAAACTCAGGAGCTTGGGGAAGAAGGGATGTTGTTGCTTGTGATCCATATCCCTTTGAGTACATACACCATAAGCTTCAACCTTCATCCCTCCTTTGGTGATTTATAGCTGTCAGCCATGAGACCTGAAAGTCAGGGACTAGCAACTACATCTTCTGACCATTTCAGAAGGTCAGAGGACCCTTATGCATACTTTTATATTTTTGCCTGACCTTTTGCCCATTTGAGCAGAGTCATGCAGGGATCCTCTGTACCAGACTGTTGCAGTCCCAGGTGAAGCAATTGTCCTTCCCAGCCTGGTGCAAAGAGGAATCTGTGTAGATACAGGCAATGAGCAGTCCTTCAAGCCAGCACTGCCACAGTGAACACAGGTATAGAGCAGTTGGAATGTGGTGTGTGATACAGTGAGGGATTTCTTAACAGCTGAAGGCAACAAAATGTTTTCTACCCAGAGGCTGACTGCCTCCTCACTCCACCTGCATCAGAGATGCTTGGGATGATGATGTGTGTAGAAAGATCTGTACAGCTCCAGACCTGAGAACAACCTAGGACAAGTCTCAGGTGTGTCCCCCTTTGTCACAAGCTTTATTGGTGCAGGACAGCATAGATGTCAAGAAGGTGAGGTGGTGTTAGACCTCTGGGGTATGTACTCCAGGAGGCGCTTTTGCACAGGACCCTCTGGGGAAACACTGGCTGTTGTGTCTGCCTTTTCTAGAGAAGTGATTTTCAGAGGGGTGGGGAGATGTGTCATTCAGTCACATTTGCAAAAGGTTTGTTTTAAATTCTATTTTGGGCATTGCTTTTTGTATTTGTGGTTAGCTAGAAACCACTTACATAAGCAGCAGCAGTAGCAACATATGCAAATTTGCTGAAAATTGTCAGCACTTTTTATAGCTTCAGTCGTCCCACAGATGTAAGTCTTTGTATGAGGCACAGTGTGTGCTTCCAGCATGGATGGAGGTGGTTCTGAAATCTGACTGGGTGAGCTGGACTGAGTAGGACTGAGACCTGCCAATCATCTTGTCTGCACTTTCACAGCTTGATTTACTGGAACTGTGAGGCACTTTGGAAGGAAAGAATCGTGCGCTTCTCCCTGATGTATGGTGCATATGCAGGCATCAGACAGTATTATACATTACTCCCACTGCTGTGTAATATTTGGGGGGTAACATCTCACCTAACCCAACCTGTGACATCTGCCACATGAACACTGAAATGTGCAAACAGTTGAGCCTGGAGATTTTGGTACATTCAGCTGCAAGAGGCATGGAATAGCATGAACTGCTTCATTCTTTGTGCCCGGGTAGTCACAGAGAAAAAGGATGAAAGGAATTCATAGAAATTATAATGCCTCTAATTTATTTTGTAATAGCAGGGAATGTGTAGAGGATTTCTGTGCCAAGCTGTACCTTGTTGTAAGCTGATACGATCCAAGGAGACAGTGTGCTTAATGAGAAACTAGAACCTGCCAGCTGATTAACAAGGAGAATTCCATTTCATGACAGAATTCAACTTCTGAATGTTTATGTGTAACAGTATTGTGATGAAAACCCTATTTTTAGAGAGAAAAAAAATATGGTGTATATTTCTCTTTCTTCATGTTAGTGATGGAGTGTATTTTGGCAAAGACAAACCCCAAACCATTTTGTCAGAAGATTTCTATCCAGTCCTAGAAATGAGCATTACTGTAGCCAGTGCTATAACGTGACAGCTGTGCTGTGTGCTGCCACAGCAAGGACTGGCACAAGCAGCTGCTGGAACTGCTCTCTGCTACCATGGGAGCTATATAATGTGGACGATACACTTGGAAGAGAGGAGATGTTGGTACTTATTGCAACAGAACTTTTCCTGATGACCGTACAAAGAATAAGGTTGTGTATGGAAGGTACCTGGCTGGCTGTGAGTACCTGAGGCCTGGGCTCTTTGTATGTGGTGTCAGTACCTCCTGCATGCAGCAGTGGTATTTTGCTTTCTTAGCAGGCTTTTGTACATCCTTGGAGTTTGTGATCTCACATTCTCCCATTTCTCCATCTCCCCACTCAAAAATCAGCTCAACATAAAAAGTTATGGAGAGCAACAAGGACTGAGGGGATCTGTGATGATCTTGGGTACAAATGCGGCTGCTACCACTGTTTTTTTCTAAGGATGCTCCGTGGAACAAGAAATGCTCCAATTATGCAGTCTTGTGTGATGAGAGAGGAATCTGGGCTTTAACCCAGTGTGATAAGGCTGTGGATGCTGAATCCTTTTGTGGTTTTTAAGCAGCTAGGGACTGAACATGGCATTGTGCTTAGGAAACCTGTACATGTTCAGCTTCTGATGCTACAAGATGACATCTATTGTGCATCTGGTGATAATTGTCTTGGACTGTTGAAGTTATAGATAGAATTTAAAAACTTAATAGTACCATGAATACCCAAAATTTGTAAAAGGAAGGGTTTTACTGATGTGTGTGGCATTTTTTATGAGCTTTTCTGTCCTCTGTACAAGTTGGGGTGTTGCAGAAGCTGGGCTTATGGATGCTGCACCTGTAGCAGGTGAGAACAATCACATCAGTGGCCTTGCAGAAAATTGCACAGAACAGAATTTTTGAAGAAGTTTTTCTTTATCCTTAGCTGAAAGATGAAAAGATGTCATGGGAGGCTTAATCTGGAAGGATCTCTTTCTGTCCATGGATTACAAAGAGAGTCTAAAAAGAGTCTCCCTGGAGATGTCTGCCTTAAAGATTAAATGAGTTGCCATGCATCTGCACGTTAAGGGTGGATATACAGCGAAGATGAAAAATGTGGATCATTTAAAGACTCACTTGAAGATCACTTAGTTCCCTAAAGAATTCCCCATCCATTCTGTGTTCTGAATGGGGCATGCATCCTATAGACAAACATAGGAGTGATTTCTGCAGTGGAAGGCATGGGGTACTCTAGTCTCACTTTCCAACTTGGGTGCTAAAAAGCACCTTCAATGTCTTGAGTGTTGCACTGCAAACAACATGTGCTGAATGTATTACATGCTACTTTATACTGAGTGTAGTTTAAAAAAACACAGCAAGAATAATGAGAAGATGGCAGATACTCAGTATTTTCTAAAACACTGCTTTATTTTGGTGTCCAAACTGGAAAATATAACTCTGAAACCAAGACCAGAAGATTCTGGCAGATTTGGTGTGGTTTGGTTTTCTCTACATATTTCACTTTACCTGTGTGATAATAAATGACCATAGAATCATAGAATGCTTTGGGTTGGGAGGGACCTTTAGAGATCATCTAGCGCAACCCCCCTGCACTGAGCAGGGACATCTTTAACTAGATCATGTTGCTCAGAGACCCATCCAACGTGACCTTGAATGTTCCTAGGGATGGGGCCTCCACTACCGCTCTGGGAAACCTGTTCCAGTGCTTCACCACCCTCATTGTAAAAAATTTCTTCCTTATACCCAGTCTCAATCTACCCTCCTTTAGTTTAAAACCATTACTCCCTGTCCTGTCACAACAGGCCTTGCTAAAAACATTGTCCCCATCTTTCCCATAGGCCCCCTTTAAGTACTGAAAGGTCTCCCCGCAGCCTTCTCTTCTCCAGGCTGAACAACCCCAACTCTCTCAGCCTGTCCTCGTAAGAGGGGCTCCAGCCCTTGGATCATTTTTGTGGCCCTCCTCTGGACCCACTCCAGCAGTTCCATGTCCTTCTTGTGCTGAGGGATCCACAGCTGGACACAGTACTCCAGATGAGGTCTCACCAGAGCAGAGTAGAGGGGCAGAATCACCTGCCTCAACCTGCTGGCCACGCTTTCTTTGATGCAGCCCAGGATATGGTTGGCTTTCTGGGCTGCAAGCGCACATTGTTGGCTCATGTCCAGCCTTTCATCCACCAGTATCCCCAAGTCCTTCTCCGCAGGGCTGCTCTCATTCCCTTCATCCCCCAACCTGTACTGATACTAGGGGTTGCCCCGTCCCAGGTGCAAGACCTTGCACTTGGCCTTGTTGAACCTCATGAGGTTCACACAGGCCCACCTCTCCAGCTTGTCCAGGTCCCTTTGGATGACATCTCGTCTTTCTGGCATATCAACTGCACCACTCAGCTTGGTGTTGCCTGCAAACTTGCTGAGGGTGCACTCGATCCCACTGTCTATGTCATTGATGAAGATATTAAACAGCACTGGTCCCAGTTCGGACCCCTAAGGGACTCCACTGGTCACCAGTCTCCATGTGGACATCAAGCCATTGACCACGACCCTCTAGATATGACCATCTAGCCAATTCCTTATCCACCAAACAGTCCACCCATCAAATCCATATCTCCCCAATTTAGAGAGAAGGATGTTGTGGGGGACTGTGTTGAAGGCTTTACAGAAGTCCAGATAGATGACATCCATTGCTTTTCCCTTGTCCACTGATGCAGTCATTCCTTCATAGAAAGCCACTAGGTTGGTCAGGCAGGACTTGCCCTTGGTGAAGCCATTCTGACTGTCTCAAATCACCTCCCTGTCTTCCATGTGTTTTAGCATAGTTTCTAGGAGGATCTGTTCCATGATCTTCCCAGGCACAGAGGTGAGGCTTACAGGTCAGGAGTTCCCAGGGTACTTCTTTCTTCCCTTTTTGAAAAATGGGCACAACATATTCACCTTCTTCTGGTCCCCAGGGACATCACCTGACTGCCATGACTTTTCAAATATCATGGAGAGTGGCTTGGCAACTACATCAGCCAATTCCCTCAGGACTCTGGGATGCTAGAATTAACTGGTCATTTAAATAACCAGATTAAACCTTCGTTTTATTTTCCATGATTCCTTGTCCTCCATGGTTGCTTATGCCCCATCGAGCACATTATTGTCAGTAATGCAGCCTGGTTCTGTGTTACCAGAATCTTAAATGTCTGAGTATGCACTCAGGACTTGTTTTCATTTCACTGACTACTGACACCAAGTGCAATCCCAAAGATAGGACATTCTTCTATTTTGGAGAAGTGCCACAGGAGCAAGTATGTGGTGCTGCAGCATTGCAGATAGTAACTGTGTTTTGAAATATTTGGGACTGTTGCAGTTGTTTTTGCTGTGGCCGTGCTACAACTGAGGGTAGCAAGAGTGGTATTTCTCATGTTGCATGTATTCATCCTGTTCACACCATCGGCAGAGCACAGGGAGCCAGCCGGCTGACTGTGGCAGTCAGGCAGCACTGCTAACTTGTGTCTTGAAATATTTGACTTAAGGCACTAATGTTTCTGTCTTTGATTTCTGGCATTCCAGGGAGCATTTCTTCTGTGCAGCTTTTTCAGAATCCAGCGCTTATGGCATGTGCCTCGTTTACTATGCACATATGACAGATTTGCTGGAAGGCTCCCAAGGGCTTGCGCTGTGTTGCAATGGCTGCTTCCTGCTGTGCACATTTCCAGTAACTGTTGCATGGCTCTGCATTTGCAGACAGGGAAGGAGGACCTGGGGAAATCTGAAAGAAGCATAATGGACTTAATGGTCTCCACTCTGCTGTGTACACTGTCATCAGTTTATGTCACTTTAAAGTGTCATTGGCCGTATTTAATTACATGTCACACTCCCTTTTATTGGTATGATCCACTTAGAGTGCAGAGCAGCGTAAAATCAAGGCCAACAGTTTGTTCAGCCACTGTTTTTCAAGAACAGAGTGCTTCAACAAGTATTTGTCTTGAAAAATGTAAGTATGCTTTAGTGTAGTTGGGATTTTTTATGTCACCCCACCGTGTAAAACATTACCTATTAAGAGGAGCTCATGTAAAGGGTTGGTATGTGGCAGGAAACCTGGGCTATCAGCTCTACAAATTTGCACTGTATCTGCAGTGCAGGCAGAAAAGCTGAGCCTATGCAGCATGGGGGTTAGGCATGGGAGACGGCTGGGCCAGCAAGAGCCCATCACATACCTGCCATACCAGCAAATATGCACTTTGGTTGAGGGGTAGAGCAGGCTCTACTCCATGGGCTATAGACTTGCTGGTACTAACTCTGCCTGCTGTGGTACTTCCTCTGTTCACGCTGTGGTGACCATCCTGGGAAGCACTCCTTTTACAGGTGTATGTAACAGCAGAGCAAGTTTTTTTGCTCATACTAGTAATTCAGTTTTCCATATTAGCTTTTGTATTAGCTTAGCACACTTGTGGTTTGCTTTTTAGCTGGCAAATTCCAGGAGAGAGATGCCACGGGCTACTCTGGAGCTATCACTCTGCATTTTGTAGAAGAACACATCTAGCAGTGGAACAGGCCAGTGTCTTTTAACATAGACCTTTTTCAGCATTTGTGAGCAGTCCCCTCAGTACTCAGTTGTTGGTACGGACCACTTTGGAGTGAATTTAGGCTGACTGACAGCTGACTTCGGTCACTGATCTTTGAACCCTAGACAAGTGCAGACCCAAAGCTCGAAAATCTTTCTTTGACATAGTTTGAGATCTGTCTGGCACTTCTTCCTACATTCATAGTTGGTAAGAGTAGACTGTGCAGACTGTTCTTGAGCCACAGATATTTCCACTGTGATGCTGGCAGCAAAATCACTGTGGTCTTCCAGTGTTGGTCTGAGCACCAAGCTTGTTTAATGAACAGATCTCTTAGGGCTTTCCCAGCTCTGTGGCAGCTTGCGATAGCCGTCTGCACCTCTGCTACTGCACTCTCCAGAGTGTATGCTAGGAACAAAATAATTTCAACATCAACTGTTTCATCTGCTATCACTTTGTGTGCCTGTATTGATCAGTTCTGTGCCTCTCTCTTCTGCCCTGTCAGTTAGTTTTCCATGGATGAGAAAAAGCTCAGTAACAGGTAATTAAAAATAAAATGTCTTGTGAAGACCTGGGATGTTTGTATCATAGGATGGATCAGGCCATAAGGAAGGCATGTGAGTGAGTTTTCTGTGGCTGTCCTACAGAGTGCTCTGAAGCAAGGCAGGCACACAGCTGACTTGAAAGCTGCAGACAGTCTGCCCAGCACAGCTGCGATGCTGCTTGCTGCTGCAATGCCAGATCCAGAGCTGGGCAGCATTGCTGGTGGAGCTGCCAGAGCAGAGGCAATGCTGCAAGGCACATGTTACACAGAAAGCAGGAGCTCGCTCTGGGCTAGGTAAGGAGCCTGTAATTGTCAGGTTGTCCCATTAGCACTGAATCTTAGTCTTTGAAATGCCCTCTCACGCTCAGTGAGACCAGGAATGGGTAAAAGAGAGAAAGGTGTGAGAGTGAGGAGGGAACAGAGGCACATCACAACATAATTAAAAGTCCCAAGCTGCTCATTTTATGTTCCCATATTTGCCCCTATCTTTTACTTGAAACCCCTCTAAAATCTTCCTTAATTTTCAGAGGCAGATCTGTTAGCTCAGAGTTAAATCTGATCTCTTACTGGACCTGCAGTGTGCATTCTGGCATTTCAGCATTGCTCATGGCCTCTGTTAGCCTTCTCAGAGGCATGGTCAAGCAATCCTGTGACTGTTGAAGAAAAATACAGCAGCTGAATGGGGAGCATGGAAGGGGTTAAAATGAAGCATCTCCTGAGAGCTCCCTAAGCTGCCAAAGGACCAGCCTTTGTGGAAGACAGAGGGAAAGAGCAAGGATCTTTATGCTGGTGGACATCATTTAGGAATGAAAGATACATGTAGGATTCCAGTTATTACTTGGATTCCAATATTCCAATATTCCAATATTACATATGGATGTAATATATTGCATTTATCACTAGTATAATTTGTTTGCTGTGATGTTACCTGTTCATTGAAGATTTACTGAAGCTCTTCAGGATTTTGCCTCACGTAAAAAATTATGTGTAACTTGCACATATTTACAACACTTATTCTTCTTGAATTGCTTGAGAAGTGAGTGGCATCATCAGGCCTTTGTGGTTGACTTTTGAGTTGAAGAAGACTAACTCTTTTTGTTTCTGCTCCTTGTTCTCTGGCTTATCAATTTTTTATTTTGCCCAGTGTTTTTCTTACCCCTTGACTGCTTTTTTTCTTCAGAAAGTCTTCACAGAAAGGAGTTTATGTTTTCACAAGCATCCTGGTGATAGTTGGTCTAACAGAAGATATCAGCACTCCCAAGAGTACCTAATACATATGCTTATGCCATCATGGCTATAACATTTCTATTGAGTGTATTCTGTCATTCCGCTTTTTTTTCCTCTGGTAATCTATAAGCACTTTCAGAATGTTCTTTAAAATTGGCTGGCTGGACCTGCTTTGTCTTCCTGATCCTTTCTAATTCACTTATTTAGTGCTTTATTCATGTTTCCAAAACAAAACCCTACAGTTGCTGTGTGCCCATGTGCTCCTCCTTGAGTGACGTGCCACAAAGCCACAAAGCTAGACCTACAGTGACAAGCTAGTGCATGATGAGCAGTTTCAGTTGCTGCAGAAGTGATGCTTCGTCGCAGAAGAGACAGCATCAAGAGCTGGCATGTTTTTGGTAGTGGGGGAGAAGGAATAATTAGTATGGAGAAGTCTGGAGGAGAAAAATGGAGATTTGGAGTGACAGTTTGCAAGGGGTGGCAGAGACTGAAGAATTAACACAGTTTTAATTTGATACTGATACGGCAAAGTGCCATGCAGAAATTGCACAGAAGAGGAATTTTATTTCCAAGGGGTGGGCAAATGCTTAACTCAGAAAGGAATAGCCAGAAACTGGATTGATGAATGTAGTATATTTTGCAGTCCCGGAGAAATGTGTGTACTGTCTGCAGAATTCAGTTTAAAAATCCTGCTGAGGGTTGTGTGTGTAGCACATGGCTGAGCAGTTCCAGCCCTGCCCATGTAATGAGCTGCCTGAGCAGCAGATTTGCTTCTCCTCTGCCAGCTGCTGTATAATAGGACTAATTCATTACCCAAGGCCAAGTAATCACTCTCAATAGAAAGGTTTAGAGGAGAGCCTATGACTTGTCTCATTGTGCTGTGAACTGCTGATTATCACAGTGACAACTGGCAGCAAATGAAGTCTGAAATTGAACCTCAGTCTGTTATGGGATAAAGAATAATACTTCAGGTATTTCCAAAAAGAAATCATGCTTAAATTATTGGTGGTCCCTTTTGGAAAATAATTTTGAAATGAAACTCAGTAAGCCCCGGTGCCCAGCTCCTATCTCAGCTGCATTGCCCCCGGGTTTGCTGGACTCACTTACTCCTGCTCCCTCCTCTGCTCTTGGCCAGCACAGTTTACCAAGTTTGAATATGGATCTTTGGTGAGGGACAAAGCTTTCTCTCAGTGCTGGCCAGAGGTGTGATCCTGGGCTCTAATTCAGCTCAGAGGTGGGACCATGGCAAATTCTTCTGATGTGCATCTTGCTGGCTGTGCTGGAAGTGGCAGGGAGGAGAGATGGTGCAAATCACTATTTGCAGCATATTGTGATCACTGTGGCTGGTGCTCTGTGCTGTCCAGTGTGCACCAAGCAGGATGCTGCCTGCCTCATCACTGTAGGAGGTAGGATAGAACAGGGCATCCTCCAGCATATCACTGATTAATGATTCCTTGCTTTGGCATCTTGTCAGTTTTGAGGTGGGACCTGCCAGATCTCAGAGGTGGGACTCTCTGATGAAGCAGGGCAGGAGGTCTTCTGGCCATGTTGGATCCCCATGGACAGGGTACCCACAGAACCACCAGCCCCAAGCAACACATTGAAGGGGAAAGAAGCTGAGGGCTGCTGCCCTTAGTGTGAATCAGCAGAACTGAATGCTAGAACTCCAGCTGCATTTTTCACTCAAGTAGGTTAGAGAACTTGATCACAGAGCTCCACCCAGTGATGCCCAGCAAGTTGTTTATATCACAGCCCTATAGGCTTGCACCGATACACTACTCCTTCTGTGCATCCAAGGGAGGACCTCTCCAGTCTCATCTGGGGGGTATGGGGACTGCCACCTCCCTTGTGACCATGACCGTGGCCCAGTGTTCCCTAGGCTCCCATCTCCAGGCCAAGAGCTGCTCCACCCATATCTTCTGGGCTGAGAGGCTGCTAGTTTGCAACCAAATGCACATAATTTCAGATACACAGATCACCTCGTTCTATCATCTGCATGGATGTCACATGGGAAGCTGCCCACATCTTGGCACTCCTGGGCTGGCAGGCTTCTGGTTTGCCTGCAGATAGGTTGCACAAGGAGCCAGGCTGGAGGAGACGGTAGCCAGCTGCTGTGACAGCCTCGATTGCACAGACCTCTTCTTGGGAAGGACTCTTCTGCTTCACCATTTTTCTCTCAGTTGACCCCAGTGGACTTTGCATTAGGCTCAGAGTCTCTGCAGCCAATGGGTCTTGTCCTTTGCTCTGAGCTATGAATAGGCTTGTTCTTAAGTCTTTCAGCATTTCGGCAGGACAGGGGGAGGTGCTGGTCCTGGTGTTGACGAGCAGGGCTGATCAGAGGGGACCAGCTGAGTGCCGTGCACTGGGTCTTGTGCAAAGCAGCAGTAATTGGACCCTGCACTTACAGCTGAAAGACAGTGATTTTTGTAACACAGGGAATTAAGCTGGCTGCACTAAATGGAGTGGCTTTTTGCTGGACAAGATGTGGATCTCTCGAAATGGCTCTTTTGTGACTCTAGGATCAGAAATATGCAAGCAGGAATGCCTGTAGTTCCTGTGTTAGCACTGGTTAGTGCTCTGTGTGTGTCTTCCTGATTTATGCAATGCTGTAAGAGCCACATGCCTGAGCCCCCTCCTCCCTTCCCTGTCCTGCTGTGTTCTGTGGGTAAGACTGCTCCGGAGCTCAGGTGCCACTGCTGGGGTCAGGGTATCTGTGCGGGCAGCCAGTGAAGAGCAGCTCAGGAACTCCACTCTGTTTCCAGCCCCAGTGTCAGCCCCTGGAGCTAACTAATCTCAACGTTCATTTCTGTGGTATGGAATTTGCTTTTGCTTTCAGTGCTGGAGGATCTGTTGTTTGCCTGTGGTTAGAGGGAAGAGAGCTTGAAAGCCCTTTTTCCCCTCCCCATGGGAGAGAAGTGTTTCTGAGAGGTTGATTTGAATTGCTGTTCTCAGGCCTTTCCCTCCTTGTGCTGGGATGGGATATTTTCTCCTCACCACCAAGTGAGAGCCTTATGCAGTCTTCTGCTGTTTTTTTCTCATCTCAGAGGATTTGTGCTTTAACTGCCATGCACCTTCATCCTCTCTCACACACATCACCTAGTCCTTTTGTTTGAAAATAACAAGTATGGTGACCTCTGCCTTGCTTTGTGTGATGGAGGCCTTGTGGGTTTTTGCATTGCTTATTTTTACAGTGCAGCTCCCAGCACCTCTTGGTGGTGCCTGCCTGGGGTGCACACTTGTACTCCTGTGGAGAAATGCAGCATTAGTATCGTCAAGACTGTTTGGCTTGGATGCAACAGATAACTGTCATGAATGATTCTGCCTGCCAGGGACAGCATGTAGCAAATGTTTGTAGGTCATGGTTTGTCATTGTCTCTTTGTTCAGCTGGCATGTATCTTGAAGAGCAGACATCCTCCAGCTTCTTACAGCTTGAAATGCAGTACAGCTAAAATCATTAAAAATACTTACTTTTATTTTAATAGGTTTATTTTAAAAGGTTACAGCTTGGCCTCTGATAGAGCCTGTACACCTAAGATGTCTTGTTCTGCTCCACGGGGAACAGCAATTTTCTCTGTCATGTAACATGCAGCTGCCTCGGCTTATCAGAATATTTTCAAGGAGTAGCATTGAATCACTGATCATTACAACATAGGACACAATTTTTTCCTCTGTTTCAAGGTTTTTCCTTTATTTATGATGTTGTCTTCCTTGACAGCTTCCACATTTTATTCTCAAGGTGAGAAATTTATTTATAAATAAATAAAAGATATAAATTTATAAATTCTTCAGTGTTGGCCCATGTTCTCCTCTGTCTGCTAGACTTCAGCTTCAGAAGTAGGAAGGCAATTTCTTCAGTTATGAAGATTTCTTCAGAAGGAGTTAAATATATCACCCCAGAAAAGAGCAAGCCAGATCTGAAAGCTGTTCCTCTAACACTAATTTTGATCTCAGCCGTGTTTCCTGTCTAAAGACTTTTGTCTTTCAGTGGAGATCATGAAATGTCATATTCATTATTTTTGCTCAGAGCATGCTGAGAGAACGGCTTTCAGCTCCAGAGATTTCCTCTTTCAGGAGCACAGTCTGAGGAACAACAACCACAACTTACAGCAAAATTGCAGTTCTCTATAGTTTTAAAATTATTCTGAAGAACAATAATATTGTGTTGCCATGGGGTAGTAGCGTATGATTAATTAGACACAGATTCAATACATTTAAGTGTGGAAGACAACTACTAGAGTCAGGCCAAACCCAGGATAACCTCCCAGATTTCCCTAAAATAAAGCAGGTTTTGTTTTTCTTCACATGGTGAGATCCTGCAGCTGTGCAGGGTTCACCAGGGAAATTCCTTCTATAATCAGACCAACTTTTCTCCCTTAATCCAGTCAATTACAGGAACTTGGGATGGACAACACAGAGCTGCTGTGGTAGGAGCACCACTGCACTACTGACACTACTGGGGCAGACAGACTCTTGTCTGTGGGGGCTGCACAGGAAGGCAGCATGTATACAGATGTCACAAGCACACAGATCCTGCTGATCCTGGGTTGTCTGTAAGCTTTCGCTGTCTCAGTTCAGCAACGGGCACAGCAATATTTGGAGCAATGTGAAGGACATTTAGGCTATGACAGGTGAAGACCTATGGCGAGGGTGGAGAGTTGACCTGGTCTAGCATCCCCTTCAATCCGCCCCTGTCTCTTTAATCCCATCTGCATTTAGCAGAAGTCCTGTGATGACCCTGTTGAACCTCCCTCCACAAACCGGTCCACCTCTCAGCAGCAGGCCACTTCCTGTTTTCCTGGGGTGGCTTCTCTGCTGGGTGAGCTTGCAGGGCCACTGAGCATCAGAGCCTGTTCAAAGTGAACGTTGAGAGTGGGGACGGGAGCAAGACCCTGCTGTGAGGCAGCTCAATGCCTCCCCTGGTATTTTACCCTGTGGTTGCAGCAGCCAGGTCTCCAGGGATGCTGAACATGTCCCTTGCCTCTCTGGGACTGGGGTGGTAAGGGGTGAAGTAGTCTGAGCACACAGATCGCAAGGTGTTACAAATGGCACCAGGGCCACACCTCCACCTGGTCACTAACATGTAGGTGTTCTGCTCAAGCAGGTTATCTCCACTGTCTGAGGCAGGCATCCAGCCCTTTTGTACAGACAATACGAGAGATGCTGCTGTTTTCAAAGGGGACTGAGTGTTGGTTTATGTTTAGCAGGAGCTGCCCAAAGCTCACCAGTGGGAAAGGCCGAGTCCTGGGGGTGGTGTGAGTGAGAACGCCTCCTGGCAGCTGCAGTGTCTGTTGTGGGGCTGTTCAGGAGGGCTGTATGCATCTGATGTCCACTGTCTCGTTAAAAGCTGGGAGGACAGGAGGCCATTAACCACCAACCTTCTGAGCAGGCAAGCAGCTCGAGCCCAGAAAGTGGGAGATGTGGCATCAGCTTCCACTTACTCTGTGTGGACCCAAGCACATACTTCTCCGTTCCTCAGGGAACACGTTAGCTGCCAGGCTGTGCAGTGAGTGTCCTCCTGCCCCTGGGGAGGCTGCCTGTGGGCAGTCTGCGGGCAGGAGAGCAAGCACAGGGAGTCCGGGGGATGGCAGGTTTCTCATAAGCTTCCAGGATTGTTTCTGCTGTGGTGGTCCAATGTGGACAAGCGAGCAGTCCTGGAGCAGAAACTTCTCAGTTCAACATGCAGACAGCGAAGAACAAGTTCATCTTTACTTTAGAGAGACAAAACAGTCACTCAGATTCCTTTATAGCCAACTGAGGAAGAGGTACATCTGAAGTCAAACTCTCCCGATGCTTCTTCAGATGTCCAGGCTGAAGAAGCTGGGTCCTCTGTTTCTCCCTGGTTATCAGAGAGCACCAGCCCGACTGGCCCGGCTGTGGGCATCTGCATTCGTTTGCTCAGGTGAAGTCTGCAGTGCTGAATGGAGGCAGGACCATTGAACAGCTCTGCATATAGATGTCCCTGTGCTCAAAACAGCTCCACAAGGAGTTCCACTGAAGTGTAGTTTTCATGTCTTGCCAAACTGTTCTTCCTATTGCTAACTGAAGAGAGCAGGAGCCTGGGGGTGTTATTCTCAATCTGTAGTTTGAATTCAGCATCTGTTCTGCGTTGTCCTGCTTCTTTCCTAGGCGTGAGGCCAAGACTGGTGTTTGGTGTCCAGGAGGAGGTGGGACCTGCCTGCAAATACAAGGCTGTGCTAGAGCTCCTGATTCCTTCCTCCATAAACCGGGCTGTTGCAGCAGAACAGGAAGGTGCAAATACAGTTTTTACAAGCCAGAAAGTGGCTCTTGGTTTTGAATTAAAACAATTTTCCTAGAACCTAAATGCTTTCTTTTCCCATGTCTCTCTGAGCCACACAAGTATTCAGGCAGCTGGGTGTGGCCCCACAGATGTCACACAGCGGTTGGCCTGTGGACTTCATGGGAAGTTTCAGGAGGGAAGTGGTACAGACAGTGAGGTACCCTGAGCAGGGCAAGCTCCTGACAGAGGTTACCTCTCAGGAGCTTGGGTTTTTGGATATTTTCAAGAGGGTGTTTCCTGACTCCTGGATTAGCTGTACCGAAAGTTGTGCTGTAATTGTCCTCTGTTTTTTCTGCTTTCCACAGGGTAGCAACTTGTTATCAGTAAATTTCTGACCTTTTATTTTTACGTCATCTAGCTTAAAAATAGAATTCTACCTTTTTCACCACAACACATGAATTAAAAATCCCATGTCTTTAAAAATCCCATCTAAAGCAGTGGGATATAATTGGCAGACTGTTGCATCAGGAGAGGCTTTGGAAAGTACCCAATTTATCGTTATAAGTCCGGTCGCGTTCAGTACACTGAACTATCACAATTAGGGATTCACAAATAACGTAGGCACCTTTTGTCTAGTCTTGCTGCATGAACTATCACGGCCACACTTAAGGCATCTGGTCACGTTCAATGACCACTATCACGGCTAGACCAATAAATCAAAGCAATTTATTAAAGCAACAGACACACAGGTTCCTTGGATTACCGGTGATAAATTCACTGACTGCAAGGCACATGCAAATACCAAAGCTTTGGATAACACAGATGCATCAAAAGACATAACAGCGACTCTATAGAGGTTTCTAAGTTTCCCGGGGAGGCACTTGGTATAACCAAGTGTTAGATTTTTACCCAAAGACGTCCCGATGCGGGGGAAGAGAGGCTCATCCCGTCGACTGATCCCAGAGGTCAGAGTAGTACACGATGGTATCTTCCCTAACATCCCCTCTCTCTCAGGCTAATTTATACTATTTTTTACTTTTCAGGTGGAGCTTGAGGGACTCTAGTCATACATACTTTGTTACAATTGGTGTAAAACTTTCTCGCTTCGTTTCAAAGGTATAGGCTAAGAAAAATTCAGAGCGCAGGCTCAGTAAGGAGTGGTCTCACCTTAGAGGCGGGTAGGTTTTGGGATGGAGGTGTGTTTTGGTATTATAATGATATTATAATGAGCAAAGTTTGCCAAAAGGACAGCATTTTGTCAACATCATGACAGTTTGTTGACTCAGGGTATCACTTATGCAGCTTATCAGTGCCGTGGTGCCCCTCCGAGTTCCCTTATTGCAGGGCTTGGCCGTGATGTCTCCACACCACTCCACCCCCGGGGCAGTTCCTCTTAGAATCAGCACACCAGGCTCCCCTGGGTTGCGACATCCAAGATTACAGGCTTAGGGAACTTCCTGTGGAATCAATTCCAGCTGCATACCACCTGGGCAGCTTCTTCAATGCTGCGTTTTTCTTGAAATCGTACATCTAAGTCTAATGTCTAAGTCACCTCCAGCAATTACTCCACACAGACTCGTCAGAACTTTCTTGCTTTGCCTAGGTTCAGGTTTTTTTGCAGTCACAGGCTTCAGAATACCTCAACTGCAAATACTGCTGTGGTTCACATGCAAAAGTTCACAGCGGTCCATGTGGAGAGGGTTTATAGTCTAGGAATTACTTCTTTGTGCGTCTTTGAGGTAATGACGTCCAGGTAATTATACATGAGACCAGAGGTAGTGCCACATGCTGAGAAGAACAGGGTGATGTGAGAGCGCAGGACTGCAGGATGGCGCCTTCACTGGGGTGCTGGGCCGGAGGGGAAAACAGGCAGCTCCATATTTCAGCCTCTTGCAGAAACCCTCAGATGTTGCAAGCACGTGTGAGCTGCAGTGCCTAAGGGCTTTGGCAGAGACCACTCTGCCCAACGTACTTTGTACTGATCTCCAGAATCCTTTGAATAGTACAGCACAGGCTTGGATCTGCGATCACATCAACCTCTGAGTTTTTACCATGTCTTTTCAAAAACAATGTCTCTGTTTTTCAAGCGTATTCATTTTTTACTAATGTTTTTAAAGTCCTGCTGGATCAGTCCAGAAGCATGTCTGGCTTGGTGATTCAGACTGGGTTGGAAAAGTCTCTTGCATTTGGTTTATGGACGGAGAATTGTCTGAATGCAAGGGGAACATGATTGACCTGATAAATGATTGATGAATAAAACTGAACCTAGGCCTTCCACACCCCTTTGAAAATGGCCTGGTTTGGGTGTCTGCAGGGAGATGTTACTGGTTTGGTTGGTGGTAGTTAAATGACTCGTATTTGTTCTTAAATATAAGGATAAAGGAGAGGTAAAATTCACATCATGGTGGTCTCCAGGGCCTTATTCCAGTTGCTGTCAGTCTAAATTGTTGGTCTTACAGCTAAGTCCATTACCCTTGTAATAAACTTCCCACCAGAGGCCAGAAATGAAGTAGAGTTAAGCAGTTTCTCAGTAATCACATAACTCAAGCATCAGAGGCCTGTGGAAGAAAATGATTTGTGATGATGTTATTCAAGATTGCATTGTGAATGCCATCAGAAAGATTTCATAGTCCCCACCCCAATTCTTAACTTTCAGCTCCAAGTGTTGACCTTTTCTATATAGTATTTTCTTAGATTAGATTTTGTTTTCTTTTTAATACATGATATAATACTTTAAATAATATTTTCATTTTCTTATTAAATGCATTATTCCAAGCCACCTCAGGGAATGTCAGCATAGTGTGATCTTTGAAAACAGCTGCCCAGGGTACATATGTGTATCTCATACTATAGTCATAGGGTCACTCCTCTGCTCCAAGAAAGGCTTGATAATACCTACATCATTTCTTATACACAGTTATCTGGTCTTTTCATAAGGAAGTCCAAGCTATACCATGGCTTCATTATCACCTCCATCCTGAACCTTCCTTCCTGCAATTTAAATTCATTTTTATCCCACCTTTGGTGGATGGGAAAGTAAACCATTCTTCTTTTCTTTTCAGCAGCTTTGTGACGTATCTGAGACACTCCTCTCTCACTCGTTTCTGGTCTGTATTAAACAACTTTTACTCTTTCCTTTCAGGTTATTTTTTCTCTGGTTTTTATTCTTTTCTGGACTAGCCAGTTTGTTCATATCTTAAAGACTGAAGCTCCAAACTTGAAACATAGCTCCAGTTGAGGTCTTACCGGGTCCATATCTCTCCGGCTGCTCTCTTGTTTTGCTTCCCAGTATGATGTTTGTCTCTCTAGGAGAGTGTGCCACTGCTGACACCTCTACAGCCCCACGTCCACCTTGGCGCTTGTGTTCAATCACATGCAGGTGATCAGATTGGTTCAACAGATCTATCCATGACAAAATGGTGTAGGCTTTTAATTATATCCTTGTTGTCTTCTCAGGGTCCTTAAAAATTGTTAAATAGTTTATTCAATTATTTTTCTAGGAACTGGAGTTCAACTGGCTATTCCATGACTCCATCTCCTTCTTTTCCCATTTTTCCAAGCTAAGCACTATGTTTTGCCTTTTCTGTGTTGCCAGAACTCTCCCTCCCTGATTTTCCATGAAATCTCAGAGAAGATTAGCAATGGCTCTGAGATTTATAAGCCAGTTCTTCAAAAGTCTTAGGATGAATTAATCAGTCTCAGTGTTCTCCAACTTATTCCTTCCCTATTGCAGGCTGAGGTCTTAACCCTTTGTTGCTAGTATTAACTGTGACAGCCACATGATCTTGGATGACTTTTTTATTCACAGATGACTTCTTGTTGAAGATACTGAACATGATCAACCATGGGTAGCATTCCCTCTCTGCAAAGCCGCAACTGGTTCCTTTACTTGGTCTTCCTCTTAATACTACTGCAGTTACTGAACATTTCCTGTTACTGTTAATGCTTTTCTGCTGATTTTATCTACTGCCTACACTTCTGTACTGTAAGAGTAACTGGCGGCTTATTTTTCATTTAAAAGCAATCTAAAAGGTTCCTTTCTTTACATGCATAGCACCAGGCACAAAGGGTTCACAGTCCCAATGACTTCTGATGTTTCCATAATTATTAAAATTCACTGCAGCTGTAAGAGGTAAGATGTATATTGAAATGCTGAATTTCATAAACAAGATTAACTTGCTAGATGTAGAACAACCAAGCAGATAGATTTTCTGTATCTGCTTTGAGAGGCAATGTGGCTTGACGATGAATCTTGAGCAGGTTGCAGTGTCTGGACCATGTTGGAAATGCATCCACATTGCAGGATAGTCCCAGGGATTAGGGGGCCAACCTTCCTCCAAATGAGTACATTCACTTCTCAGCTCTGCGATGAGCGTTGTCTGTAATGGCAATTAAATCATACAGGCTTGGTGCCTCTGTCTCCCTTTGTATAGTTGCAGTAACTCAAAGCCAAAATTATATTTAAACTTTGTTGTTGTGGTAATAGGCAATTTCTGTGCTTGCTCATTCTGTAGATAGCACCCTCAGGGTGAAGCTTACTTCTCTTGGAACAGCAAAAGTTGTGAACTGCACAGAAATAAAGATATTTGGGGGTGAATTCAGTGCTGAATTCTGTACTTCTGTGTTTCATCCCATGTCAAAGGGTTCTAGTGTAGTCACATATTTCATCAGTGGTGCATGTCACTGACTAGCAGTTCACCAACAGAATAGCTGGGCTTGAGAAAGAAAGGGAACCTCTGGTGGTGTGTCAACATTGCAGTTTATAACCTGGCCTGCTCTTCCCAGGGCCCATGGAAGTCCTGCCAGGAGCAACTACCACCTCCTAGCAAAACTTCTAAATTTCCTACGCATATCACCCAAGTCCTGGTTGACCATTGGCATAACCATACTTTAACATTGGCCTTTTTTCTAAGAACTTCCTCCATCCTTTTTGCTGCATAAACAAATCCAATGTGAAGCAAAAATGCATCTTTATAGACATTGGGGGCTTGAATTCTGGTAAAGTCCAAAGAGAATGGAGGGTCTAGAAGGTAAATGTGGCAGTTTTTAAATGGGCAGTTTATTCATTTCTTCTAAACCAGTGTTAGCGGGACAGGGGAGTGACTGGGCAAAGAGAACAGGGGGGAGGTGATCCAGTGACACTCGCTGTGTTCTTCTGAGGATGTTCAGTTACTGGGTGGGGAGAATTAAAATTCATCAGTAACTGTTTCCAGGGATTTCCCTCCCACTGGCTGTTTTTTGGGCTGTTTTCTTGTACTTGCTTTTTTTCCAAGCTGAATATCATCTTGATACTTCCTGTCTATGTTTCTGTCCACTCCACTTTGCTGCATGCGTGTGTCCCGGCTGCAGCTGATCGCCTCTGACTGATGAATCTCCCTGTCCTGGACCTGCTCAGCTGCATTGTTTCCCTGCACTTTTCTTGAGGTCTGCCTTTGTCATCCCTTTTCTTGGCAGCCCTTCCCACTGTCTGCAGCGTGCTGCCTTAAGTGTTGTTCTTGTATATGGGCCATCCCAACACTAAATGAATTTCACTGCACAAATGTGGTGACCTCAATATTCTTCTTCTCAGATGAAATGCTGGTACTGTGGAGTTTCATTAAAAAGAGATAAACTGGGCAAATGAGATCTGAGCTCCCTTTAGCATGCAGAGGGCTGGGAGCAGTATCTCCAAGGACAAGAAACTGAGGTTTTTCAAATATTAAAAGGTATGCTGCTAATTAGAAAGTAAACATGAACAGACTCTTCCATGTCAGCGGTGGTATGTCAGAGGTAAGATGCATCCACATTACCAAGGACTGTCCGGTCTGTTGAAATGACGGCTCACTTTACAGGCCTGGGTAGGTGGCATGTAGGAGACAGAAGGCTGGAAGAAGGAGCAGAGCCTCTGTACAGGAGCCTCCAGAGAGGGGACAACAGCTCTACAGAGAGCACTTCGTGCTGCCAGGATTAATGCAAACCAGCTTGGTCCTTGCCAGGAGCGGCAGAAGCTGCAGCAGGTAGAGGAGAGCACGTGGCTCACACAGCGTGGCGATCCTCTGCTGCTCTGCCCACCAAGGGTCATCTTCAGAAGCAGCTGATGGTGCTGCATTACCTGTATGTTACATTTGCACTTTTTTCCATTCCTGTAGTGGGAAGAAGCTTGTACATGAATATAGCTTCTGGTGCCAGCAGGCAACTCTGCCACACTTGTCCAGACCTTCCTGTGGGAAGGGAGTCTAGGCAACCAAGCAGACATGCTTGTGGTTGTGCTCAGCATGTCTTACCTGAGTCATTGAGCCTGGCAGAGAAGGAGGATTTTGCTTTTGTGACATCTCAGTCCTCTGTCAGGGTACAAAGGCAGTCCCACACTTTGCATTTTTAGAGAAGGGATCCCTGGAAATATGCTGCAAATGCAGCAAGCACTCATGTCAGCAGGGATCTCCCTGCAGGATGTTCCCACTGAGCCTGGCAGGAGACCTATATCCCAGCTGCAACGGGGCAGCAAGTATTTTGCACTGCACCATAGAGTCCCAAAGTCCCCAGTCCTCTCCTTGCCACCTTCTTTCCCCAGCAGGGGTGGGCACATGGCCTCACTCTTGCTGTCACACCAGCCCCACTCCCAGACCAGCGCCCACCCATGTTCAGGCAGTGGCTGCCTGTCCATCTGTCTGGCCACAGCAGCAGGCAGGCAGGGGTCCAGGGCAAGCCACGGCTCTGTGCGGAGGCTCTGGCTGGGGCTCCGGCAGCCTCGCTCAGCCTTGGCAAGCTGTGGGAACAGCCTTCTTCCCTTGCTTTTTTTTTCGTTTGCTCATTTATTAAGAATTGTAGCAGCAGCAAAAAAACCCCCTAAATATCGTGTGTCTGTCTGAGTGTGCTTTACTACAGAGCTACAGGCAACAACAGTTACATTCCCTGTGCCTGAGAGAGATGATTATGAGGGAGGGTTGCAGGAATGTGCATCTGGCAGCACTTTGTATCTTGGCCATTTCATTGTTTTCTCTGTATCTGAGGTTCCTGAAATTTTGGTCATGGAGGGCCATTTAATCCAGGGAATATCAGGTTGGGGCTGCATAACAGATTTTCTCTGCAGGGAAACACCATTCAAGAAAAATTGACAATGGTTGTAAATAAAAAGTCCCCATCCAGATTGCCTGCAAAAGTAGCTAGGAGTTTTATTTGGGGATCCTGTCCTACCACAGCAACAGGGGGAAGCAAATTTCATTTTAAAGTGCAGGAAAATGTAGCTGCAATATGCTAAAACCTTAATAGCTTTGCTTAGGGCCTGGGGCCAGGAACAGAATCTGAATTAATTATTCCAATTTTATTTTAATTCCACAGATTTAGAGATAATATTTATAATAAAAATATCTTATTAGAAATGCAGATCATTACCATACGGTTCTCAGGAACCTGGTGCCAACATTCTTCCTAAAAGAGAGAGGATATTTAAAGTCTTTAAAAAAGTAATTAAAGATAAATACAGAGAGCTAACCTGCATTATTCTTTGGACAATCTCAGAATATCCTTTCATTAACTTCTCTTGAGAAGTAGAATACACAAGCAATGGAGGTCTGACCAGAAACTCTCCTATAATTCTTTTACTTGCTTTTCTAACTTGCTTACTCACTTGCTCAAATTGGTTTTGTAAATAGCCGTTTTTGGCAGATGACTGCAGCAGAGATGGATGTTGCCATGCCTTAGCTTTGCTGCGCATGCTTGTGTGTGCACGTGGGAGAGAGTCTATATAATTTAAGGGAGAATCCGTTCCTTCCTAAAAGAACAGACACTAATTATTAGTTGTTATGAAGTGATTTTATTGTGTCTGGGGAAACTGCAGAACACAGCAGTGAAATCATGCTTGTTAAAAAAAGCGTAGTGATGTATGAGGAATGAGGCAAGTAAAGGCATGCCCTGGCACAGCGCTCTTGTAAGTGGTGTATGCTTATGAAGGTACGTTGCATAGGTACATTGTAGTCTTGAGAGAAAGATTTTCTTTCATAGTGATTGGTATATTTTTCATTATTGTATTTTTACTCATAACTTCTTTTTGCACTTTGTGCTTTGCTGGAGTGGAAAAATGTCCCAGTTCCATGTAAACCACAAAAGCAAGTGAGCCTGTCACTAATAGCTCTTGCGATGGCACCACGTTCACATTTTCCCCAGGTGAAACACTGGATGCCTGCAATCTGACTTGGAGCCGGAGTATTTTGCTACTGGGGGCAGCTTTTTTATTGTGTTACTGCTGTGGCTGACACTGGGGTTTGTTTACCTGGCTGATGTGCTCTGAGTCAGGTGATACTGCTGGAAGACAGGATGCTTGTAATTCCTGGGAGCTGTGGAGCACACTCAAGGCAGATGGGCTGCCAGGCTGCCGGGTGCAGGAGGGCTGGTAGAGGGGTCAGCAAATGGCCGGGCAGCCCACAGGAGCCCACAGGGGGCCGAGGGCTCCCTGCCCGTGCCTCCAGGAGGGATTTTGTTCGAGTCACCAGGAGGGCAGTGCAAAGTGTGGTGCAATGCAGAAAGTCCATGCATGAGATCAAGAGCAGACCTTAAAGAGCCACACAGTGGGCAAAGCACAGGTTTCTTTACCACCTCTTCTTATTTCTGCTAGGTTTCTGTTCAATTTTTTTCCTATTTAAGAAGTTACTTCTTCACATTTATCTTCAGATAAAACCCTGTGGCATTGTTTGGGGATGGTCATGGCAGGAGGGTGTATGGCACATCTCCATGAAGACCAGAGTGGTTTGGGGCTTCCTTCCAATTCTTTGTGCATACATTTTGCAGCTCACTGCAACATCTTGTGAATTATCCAACCCTGACACTGCATCTAATCCCACGAAGTCATCAGTGCTTCTTGGCCCTGGCTAGAGAGAGGGGACACGTTTCCACATGCAGGTGAACACGGGTAGGCTTAGGGCTTTGCCCCAGGCTGGTAAGAGTGTGTTGTGTGAGCGCGTATAGCAGAGAGCGCTTAGCCAGGCTGAGCTTTCCTGCAGCGTACAGGCTGGAGGCCCCATATAAAAATATTTGGTATTATTCCCAGATGTTTAATTTCTCCAAAATCAGCTGCTATGGGTGAATTCTCTGCCTCCCTTTTCCATGCAGCAGCCAGGAGAGAGGGGTCAGATTGCGAATTTAGGTGGCTGTGGGAAGTTTCTTTTTTTAAGTGCTTCCAGTCACCTTTCCAGTACAGAGCACCTGGAGCAAGCAGCATGCCCCTGGCTTCCTGGCTGCCTCTTGGGCCTCTGACCATCTTGCTGGTGTGCCATGCTCTGCAGTCACTCAGAAGGGGATCTGTCCCCACAGCGTGTCATTTCAAACTCGAGACAAGCAGTAATGCTGCAGCTGGCCTGACCTGGCCTTGTGACTCTCTGGGCATATGGGGGTGACTGTTACAGTACAAGGTTTGCTCAACAATGGCCCTGTTGTCCCTGGCTGCCCAGGACAACAAAGCCCTTCAGAGCGCTTGGCCCTGGTGCTCTGCCTTGTACCAGATGCTGATGTCAGAGACAGAGCAGCACATCCCTCCTGAGCAGAGTGAGGGGAGGAGGGCTCCTGCCTCCTTCCAGGCTGCCCTGGCACAGGGCACATCCAGTCCAGAGCTCTTGGAGTGCTGGTGCTGCCTCATCCCCAGGCTTTTATCTTCTTCTGCCCATTCCCACCCTACCAAGCCATGGTGTAGTAACTCCTGCCCGGGTAAGTCTTAGGATCCAGGAAAGACAGCTCATGGCAGCCTATGGCAGAGCTCCAGGTCTCAATTCCTATTGAGGGGATGGGGCTGTGACTCAAGTAGCTCATGTCAAACTTTGTCATATCCTATTGAGCCAAGTGTATGTGGCAGCATGCAGAGCTTGGGTATAGAAACATGAAACTGTGCTGACGGTGTCAGCTCTGGATCTCTTGAGAAATCAGCTTTGTCCCAGCTGGCCACATCTTGTTATTTCGAGACATCATGGTAGGAAGACACGGTGGCTTCATTTCCTAATAACAGAAAGGTAGCAGGGCACAGCACTCAGTGTGCTGCTTGTTGGTGACCCAAGCTGGCTGTATACTGGCAGATGAACCATTCCCAGACCACCACAGCCCATATCACCTCTGCTAGTCAGCAAATTAGATGCCAAATGTTAACTCTCTGTACAGCAAGAAGCAATGGTGCTGAAAGGAAAACAAGAGGAATAAGAGAGTGCTAACTTCTTTATTTCTCTTTGGGAAGAAGAAAAGGACTACAGATATTTCAGAGAAACTTCTTGACTGCTACAGGAAAATGGACTGCTGTGAGGGATTGCTCTGTGCTTGAGGGAAGTGGTTGGACATAGTGTGCTTGGGAACAGGTGAGAGATGCCAGCCTGGTCCTTCCGGGCATTCTTGCACTTGCCTTTCAATTTCTGTATGGTATATATATGCTGACTTCCCATGAGGGTCTCCAAGGCCACATGTTGATGCTGAGATCTGCCTCTTTTCAGTACCCCGTGCCTTAGAGTTTAGGCAGACATAGTGTGTGAAGGTCTGGTGCTGCAGAGAAGAGCTTCTGCATGAAGGCATGAACACAGAGATACACTGCAATGCTCCCCCATTTCCCCGGAGCTATAACAGGGAACAGGCACATGTGAGGTATCTCTCTTCATCATTGCTTAACTTTGTTTTGGACTGGGATTATTCCACCTCAGCAAACTGTCCTCAACATCAGCACCTGGCAAGACAAATACCAAGGTCTGGGAAGTGCATGTGCACTGTGTTAGGGGCTGCTGAATTGGGTAGTCTTCTAGTGGCAAGGCTGCCACAGCTTCATATCCCCAGGTGCAGACGGCAATGAGGCTAAACATGTATTCCCAGTAGGCATACAACACAGACCCACATGCATGGTTCTTCTATAAGTATACACATGGCCAGCCACACAGATCAACACAGACAGAAACACTCAGAACTCTCAGAAACAGCAGCAACAGCCTCATCCTGTTCCCCTTTCTGGCTGAAAAAAGTTAAAGGTCTGTTAGTGGGAAATGCATACATATATACAATGTGGAGCCCTCCAGTCACTGGCCTGAGACAGTCTGTCCAGGAGCTGGCCCTGGATCCTAGTCTCCCCAGTTGCTGGCCCTGGTCATGCAGCCCCTGAGACCATAGCCCCACTCCAACTGCTGGTTCACAGACTCCTTGCACACACCAGCACATACACAGACACACAATGAAGATCATTCCAGTAACTGGACACAGATACCCCCCATCTACCTGGCAGCTGAGCCATGGATCCTTTCACCTGACACACACAAACACACATAAACAAATGGGTCTCAGCCAACAACCAGAACTTATGGTCCCTATGGTAGTTGGCTTGGATCTTCTGGTCCCTCCAGTAGCAGCTCAAAGACCCTCTGGTCTCTCCAGTATCTGGCCAAGACTTATGGCTGTTTTGATACCTGGCTAGTCCAGCTTGATATGCACCTACATGATATACCAGTACTCCAGCATCTCCAGTTCCTGGCACTGCAAACACACCAGCCCCTATGACTTGTGGTCCCCACTCCAGTTGCTGGCACTAATTAAATCTCCATGCATGCACATGCATACTGAATGGAGAGGCCCTTACCCAAGAAAACAGTTCAACATGGATTTTAATAAGACAGGACAGACTGCAGTGATCAGACTCAGCATGGACAGACAAATGTGTAAATTTGCATGCGACTAGCTCCTTTCATCCCTTTACCCCTCTGTTTTCCCACACTGATTTCTTCCCTTCCCCACCTTTGTTTCTTCTCCTAACCACCTCTTGTCTTGTATAATCCCAAGATGCTCTTTACCTGCATCCCATAATGAGTCGCATACCCCTAGAGGCAGTATCAATCTGTAAGATGATCTAGAGAGCCTTTCCCTTGACTCATTGTGATGGTTTTCACAGACAATGGGGCTGATTGCTCTCATGCACAGGGGAGGCTCCAGACAGGGTGCTCTGTTTGTGGGATTAGGTTATCTCGGTTCTCCACCCATCATTTTCCCTCTGTGTTGCTGTGAACGGATCTCTGTGTGGAGCTGATCCCTTCATCACAGCAATCTGCCTGGTTGACCCCTCCTTGGCCAAGTGCACATTTGGCCTTCCCAGGCCACACTGGAGAAGCTCCACCTAGCACTGCCAGCTCCTTGCTGCTGCCCAATGTGACCACCTGCATCTTCTTTCCCATCCAGTCTTACTCTGGCCACCACCTCTCCACACATAGCTTAGCTGGATAACAGTAGCCAGGATGAGCTGCTCAAAGGAAATGGGACAGATTTGTCTATTAAATGACTTTTTATCCATTAGCACAGAAAGGAAGAACAACCGTGTATTTTCCTAGGGGGTGATTCTTGAGCTCCCTGTGGGTATATATGCATTATACTTGTGGGATGTAGCTATGGTCACCATGTTCTAGACAGGCTTTCTTACTCAGAGCAGACAGCTCTCCCATCTGGCTGTTCAGGGTCTTCGGCGCCTGCCCTGAGGGTGGTACTTTGTTTCCCCTTTCTTGGATGCTAATTCAGTGCCAGAACTCTACACCCTTGCCAGATAGTGCTGAATACTGTCACAGGGTAGCACTCACACCAGCTGTGAGCACACTGAAAGGGAGCATAGGAAAGTGATTAAATCGCTTGGGAGCGTGCCAAGAGCTCAGGCAGAGCAAGAAGTGAGAAAGCCAGGGGCTGGGCTGTCCTCCTCTGCAAACTGCATTCACCCTCCTGGCACACCTGTTGCTCCCCAAATCGGGAGCTTTCATATGCTTTTTATTCTCTTTCTTGCAACGACCCTCCCCAAATCAGGGCCCCACTCCCATGCTCTTTCCCCACATTGAATCTACCCCCCCATCTTTCTTATCCTTCCTACTTCTTACACCTGCCCAGCTTCCCTCTCCTCAGCCAAAAAAGTCTATAGCCATTGCCAAGCACCTCCCTGAACTGCTGCTTTGCAGAGTGAGCATTGTCTGTGGCAGGATCTGGACCAGACCGCGTGCCACAAGTCTCATGAGACCTGCCATAGGGGACAGGCTCAGCTGCAGCTCAGTGCTGTGGCTTCTCCCAGTCTAGCCCCTTATGTGGCTTTGTGCACCAGAACACACTGGGAAGGGAGAGGACTGAGCTACACTGGAGTTACTTGGATTTTTCACCTCTGGCTCAACAGCCCCTGTTTTGAAGGCTTCACATCCATTTTTGTCTCTCACACAGCACTGAGCCAGAAAACAGCACCCAGTCTGTCACCCTGGGTCATGTATCCTTCAGAAACAGTTTGTTATTCCCTAGTTTAGGGTACTGGCAGAGAAAAGTATACCAGACCCAGAAGGCTAATTCTCTGCAAACACGGTGCTATTCATGGATATTAACTTAAAGCAAAGTCCTGGGCACATGCCTGCACTGCAACCAGGGACCTGGGTGGGGAGGTAGGGAGGATTTTGGCAGCTGTGGATCTGGCTGGGAGAGCAGGCCCTCAGCGGGGAAGGTAGAGCTAGGTGGGAAGCATGCACACTGCATTTCAGAGCCAAATGGGAAATAGAGGGGTGTGGAGCTACGGGAGAGTTGGCCACAGAGCAGAGACCCATGCACAAGGGCCACCTGGTCCTCCTCCTGGTCACAGCTGCAGTGGGTTGGTAGAACTTATAGAATCATTTAGGTTGGAAAAGACCTTTAAGATCATCCAGTCCAACCATTAACCTGACCAAGTCCACCACTAAACCAATTAAGGATAGAGTAGCAATTTCATATTTCCTGGCTTGGTGGCTGGATTATTTTTAATGAAAGTAAAAACTAGGAATCATTAAGACTGGAAAGGATCTCTAAGATCATCAGTCTAATCATCAACCCAACACCACCATGCCCACTAAACCATGTCCCAAAGTGCCACATCTACCCGTTTTTTGAACACTTCCAGGGATGGTGACTCCACCACCTCTCTGGGCAGCCTGTTCCAATGCTTGACTACCCTTTCCGTAAAGAAATTTTTCCTAATATCCAATCAAAACCTCCCCTGACACAGCTTTAGCCCATTTCCTCTCATCCTGTCGCTAACTACGTGGGAGAAGAGACCAACACCCACCTCACTACAACCTCCTTTCAGGTAGTTGTAGAGAGCGATAAGGTCTCCCCTCAGCCTCCTCTTCTCTAGGCTTAAACAATCCCAGTTCCCTCAGCTGCTCCTCATAAGACTTATGCTCCAGACCCTTCACCAGCTTCCGTGCCCTTCTCTGGACACACTCCAGCACCTCAATGTCCTTCTTGCACTGAGGGGCCCAAAACTGGACACAGTATTCCAGGTGTGGCCTCAACAGTGCCGAGTACAGGGGGATAATCACTTCCCTGCTCCTGCTGGCCACACTATTCCTGACACAAGCCAGGATGCTGTTGGCCTTCTTGGCCACCTGGGCACACTGCTGGCTCATGTTCAGCCGCCTGTCAACCAACACTCCCAGGTCCTTTTCTGGCAAGCAGCTTTCCAGCCACTCTTCCCCAAGCCTGTAGGGTTGCATGGGGTTGATGTGACTGAAGTGCAGGACCTGGCACTTGGCCCTGTTGAACCTCATACAGTTGGCCTTGGCCCATCGATCCAGCCTGTCCAGATCCCTCTGCAGGGCCTTCCTACCTTCGAGCAGATCGACCCTCCCACCCATTTTGGTGTCATCTGCAAACTTGCTGAGGGCGCACTCAATCCCTTCATCCAGATCATTGATAGATATTAAACCAGCCTGGCCCCAAAACAGAGCCCTGGGCAACACCGCTCATGACCGGTCGCCAACTGGACTTAACACCATTCACCACTGCTCTCTGGGCTCGGCCACCCAGCCACTTCTTTACCCAGCGAAGAGTATGCCTGTCCAAGCCATGGGCTGCCAGCTTCCCAAGGAGAATGCTGTGGGAGATGGTGTCAAAGGCTTTGCTGAAGTCCTGGTAGATGATGTCCACAGCCTTTCTTTTATCCACTGGGTAGGTGGGTCACCAGGTCATAGAAGGAGATCAGGTTGGTCAAGCAGGACCTGCCTTTCATGCACCTGTGCTGGCTGGGCCCGATCCCCTAGTTGGTCTGCACATGCCTGTTGAGCACACTCAATGTGAACCACTCCATAATTTTCCCAGGCACCGAGGTCAGGTTGACAGGCCTGTAGTTCCCTGGATCCTCCTTCCGGCCCTTCCTGTAGATGGGCATCACATTGGCAAGCCTCCAGTCATCAGGGACCTCCCCTGTTAACCAGGTCTGCTGATGGATAATGGAGAGTGGCTTGGCAAGCTCCTCTGCCAGCTCCCTCAGTACTCTCGGGTGGATCCCATCTGGCACCACAGACTTGTGAGCATCCAGGTGGTGTTGCAGGTCATTAACTGCTTTGTCCTGGATTATGGGGGCTTCATTCTGCTCCCCGTCCCTGTCTTCCAGCTCAGGGGGCTGAATACCCTGGGGATAACTGGTCTGGCTATTAAAGACAGAGGCCAAGAAGGCATTAAGTACCTCAGCCTTTTCCTCATCCTTGGTGACAATGTTCCCCCCCCCCCCATCCAGCAAAGGATGGAGCTTCTCCTTGGCTCTCTTTTTATTGTTGATATACTTGTAAAAACATTTTTTGTTATCTCTTACAACAGTGGCCAGATTGAGTTATAGTAGCAGAGATTGCATCCAAGGAAACGGCAGCTGCACAGAGATGCTGAAGTTATTTAGGAGGAGGAAGGGGGGAAGAAGACCTTGGCGTGGCACAGAGGAGGCTTATTAGGGCAGGGAGATTTTTAAGACTGGGAAAAATGAGAGCTGTCCTGCTAGACTGGCATGTGGGGTATGTGCTGGGCATAGCTCAGCCCACGACTCCAGCCTGGCAGTACAAGCAGTGCTCTGAGATGCCCTAACACTTGGCACAGGCAAAAGGACTTTTTCTCTTCGAAGAAGAGGGCTGGTGTTACAGAAGGTGGCCAGTGATGAGGCATGGTGCCCAAGGAAGGCTGTGGGGGCTGGAGGGGCAGTGGCCATGTTTGCATTGGCAGTGTCTTGCTGTGTTTCTGCTGCAGAAGCGGTGCCCGCCGGGCCACCCATGGAGGGCTACTTGTCGCCAACAGCCATGTACCACCAGATTCAGCCAAATGGGAGCTGTGCTGGTTGCTATGACAACTGGGGCAGGTCACATGACCAGCTCCACTTTCTAAATATAAATCTGTTTCACACAGTGTATGTGACTCCATGGAAACCAAATGTTGAGGAAGAAACATTGCATAAAAATGAACAAAATCCAGAATCACTCAAAGTACTATGGCGAGAGAGACTGCGGGTAATGCTGGAGGGGTTCAGAGCTGCCCCAGGCATTCCCCTTTGCTAGGTCACATGTGAGTGCAGGCATGCCTGTGCCAAGACTGGGGAGGGTTTCCAGGGCACTTCTCAGTGCTGGGATCTTCATGCCAAACTTGTGATGGACACGAGTGTTGGTGTATGCATCCCTGCCACCAAGGGTCTTCTGTGGGCTTCTCACTAGCAAATCCTGTTTGCAGCGTCAGCTGTGTTCACACACAGACCCCACTTCTTTGACTGCACTATGTCTGCCTTATTTCTGCTTCATACTTTTGGGTTGACACACACGTTTGCCAAGTAAGGTATTTAAGAAAACTGCAGTTAGGCAGAAACATAAGCTCAGTAATATCAGTACAGAGCATGCTTTTCCCCACAGAACAGAGGGCTGTTCTGGTGCAGGTTCTTGTTGTGGCAGTTTTTCCCTGCTGTGTCCTTGCATTGCTTCTTGCAGGGAGTTTCCCCTGCACGTTTTGTCCAGCTTTCTGTCCCCAGTGATCCTCCAGCACTGGGCAGGACACTGCAGCGGAGCTGCTTAGCTGGATTCTGTAGCCCTTCTTTGTGCTGTTGGGTCTCAGCAGAAATGCAGTGTGACTCTGAGCAAGTGGCAACAGCAGATAAGTGTCCTGACACTGCATTCAATTCAAACCTTTCCCACAGCTAGAGGCATCCTTGTCATTTTCTCCAAGGCTGGATGCTCTGTTGGAGTAGGATCATAAAATCGTAGAAGAATTTAAATTGGAAGGGACTTCTGGAGGTCTCTGGTCCAACCTCCTATTCAGAGTTAGATCAGGTTGCTCAGAGCCTGCATTTGTGGTTTTGGGATTGTTTTGCTTTACCTTCACTTGTTGCATTCAGGAGAGCCTCTGGGCTGCACTCTGCTGGAGTGCAATGCGAGCTAACACATCTTCAGGGATCTCAGGCTTTTAAGTACACAGATGTTTCCTCCCTAGGATCCCTCTTTGAAGGGGAATGGGGACTTCCTGCAGTTTGAAAATGGGAAGTGATTTTCTTCTATTGAGCAAGGCTGAACTTCTCTCAGGGGGTCAGTCGGCATGGGACAGACTGCTGCGTGCGGGCCCAACACTCCCTGTTGCCTCAGTTGCGTAAAAACCCTTTTGGCTTGCTTTTTTTTTTTGCCATTGGGAGGGGATCACATTAGCAGGTTGTCTTCCAAAGGAACAGGATGAGTTGGACTGCTGCTAACTTGATCAAGAAGAGCAAGAAAGAAAAGAAAAACAAAATAGTCAGAAAGTCAGAAGAGATGGAGTGGGAGAGGCACCTCCACTGCCTCCCTGCTGGACATGCTGCCCTGTTCTGAGCTGGCTCAGCTAGACAGCAAGTTCCAGCACTTCAACATGCAGGCCATAGCTGGTGCTCCTTTTTGCATGGAGCATCCAGGATGTCTGACCCATTGTCATTCTCTTCAGACATGCTTCTAGACAATCTGTCCTTAACAGTGCACAGATGAAACGCAGTTCCCTGGTCAAGAGTGTCACCTCTGGGTAGGTTGTGATGTTGTGGGTTGGCCATCCTGCCTGCACTGGTTGTCCTCCTCTCCCTGACATCCCTAACCCAATGCCTGTGGATGCAGGGGGAATGGGCCACAGGTAATGGTCAGGTTTATGTGCTCTGCCCTAAAAAGGACATCCTTCTGCCTCTTGTCAGTGCTGGTGTCCTGGACCAGGCAGGTTAACCCCATGGATCTCTTATTTCATATGCTTGCCTTTGCTAGCTCTCTGGCACGTGGTTTGCTGCTGAAAAGCTCCAGTGCCCCCTCTGCTTTGAGATGCCTTTTGCATTTGCTGGTTTTTTTCTGTTGTGCATGTATCAGGAGAATCCCATCCCTGTGTTTCTGCAGACAGCAAATGAAAGCCATCACTTACCATGGAGAATGAGGCCTGTGGGTGGCTGGCTACCCCTGCATGTACCCCTGCTATATGGACTTCTGATCCTAGGAAATCTTGTAGGAAGGAAGTGCTTGTTTTCTTCATTTTGAATGTTTTAAGACACACTTTGGTCCCTTTTCCAGGCAGCAAATACAGATGCAGGAGGATTTCACTGGGGTCATGTGTTCTCTGCTCTGCCTACATTGTTCAAATTTCCTGTTTCCTCAACGGTGTGTTGCAGACATCCTTTTCAGGTCCAGATCTGCCTGTCTGCCGCCATGCAGCGGCTGGTGACGCTCCCAGAAGTGACAGTGAGGGGAGTGGCATAAGTGTTTCTCTCAGCCCAAAGGCACTGCAGGAGCTGCAAGATTTGGAAGGCAGAAGGGATTGCTACCCCACCCAGCCTGAGCTTCTGCACAGCTGGGTCAGGATCTTCGGGGTCCTATCTTTTTCTCTGATTGGAAAAGAGCAGATCTTCTAAAAAGAGGCACTTAATCTTGATGGAGGAACTACAAGAAGTGCACAGGCCCTTGGTAAGCCATTCCAGTCTATACTTATCCTCATGATTGGCAGATTCTTTTCAATCTGAGCCTGTCTAGTTTCAACTTCCAGTCACTGTCTGCTGTTCTGTTTTTGCTGGTTCTCTGCTGATACTGAAACCTCCTCTCCATATAGACAGTCCTCTGTTGTAATTTACCATTCTCATAAATTATCCTGGCAATAATTCTCCTAAAAATAGGAACAAGTGATCAAAGTAATAGCACAGTCTTGCCAAGCTATCTAAAGAATACGTGTGCAAGCAGAAGTGCCTCACTTTTCTTGTGACATGTGGCTGGGCACAGGGTGTGTCCCTGTAAGAGCTGAGTTTGGGGAGAGGTTTGAAGCCTGTCTGGTGGTGCTGTGCCAGCTGTGGAGCTGGGCTCTTCAACACCATCTGCCTGTCGCTTCCCATCTCTGTGCTGTCTTCTGGCCCCTGTCTCTGTCTTGTCTCAGTGGAATGGCAGCAGGATTGCCTATCATTACATGCCATGGTTAGCCCAAACTTCTCCCATACAGCTGTGCGAACATGGTTCCAGTTTAACTGTGCTGATGCTAGAAGGGACTGCAGAGGGTCAGGCTAGGGCAGGGTTGTGTCTGCTGAGAAAAACAGAGCAAGAAGGTCTCTCCTGTTACTCAGATCTCCTGTTTTGACAGAGAAGGGTCATTGTGCTGCCACCATGGCCTCCGTGGCACTCACATTTCTGAAAGGATGCGCTGCTGAGTGTGCCAAAATTATGAGGTACTTAATCTGTGATGCATTTAGAGCCCAGCCCCATATGCTACTGCCCCACACCATCTACCCCAGAGCCTCCTGGTATCTCTACTTCAATGGGTGTAGGATGGTGAGCAGTAGAGCATGAAGCCAAATTTCATTTCATCTTTGATTCCTTCCCTATGTCATTTTCAGTTCCCCTTTCCCCCACAGAGTATCACTTTGGAGCAGAGCTGCTATGGGAGTGGGAGCTCAAGTGTGTGTGTGAGGGGATTGCACCGGGACCAGTTAGGGGCTCTAACAGAGAAGTGGTCCCAGCATGCAGAGTATCTTCCTTTGCAGTGCCTGTGGAGGGGATAAAGTCCTGCCCAATAGTGAGCTGCTGTTTAGGATCACATTACTCTCCAAAACAACAGGATCCACACATCTGTACTCCACACACATCCAAGCAAACCATTGCCCCATTGTTTACAAGAACTCCTGCATTTGGCAGTGCTGGGGTTTCCCTTGTATTCAGTCCTTTTGGCCATCATTGATAGGGACTACTGTGCTCACAACACTTCTTTATTGGCAAAATCAGAAGCAAAGGTAGAAATATTAGTAACTCAATGTCATTGTTTAGCCCCAGCCAGCAACTAAGCACCATGCAGCCGCTCGCTCACTCCCCCTACCCCGATGGGATGGGGGAGAGAATTGGAGGAGTAAGAGTGAGAAACACTCCTGGGTTGAGATAAGAACAGTTTAATAATTGAAGTAAAGTAAAATAGTAATGCTAATAATAACAATATAATAATGATAATAATAACAATATACAAAGCAAGTGATGCACAATGCAATTGCTCACCACCTGCTGACCGATACCCAGACAGTTCCTGAGCAGCGATCGCTGCTCCCCGGCCAACCCCCCCCCCAGTTTATATACTGAGCATCATGCCATATGGTATGGAATAGCCCTGTGGTCAGTTTGGATCAACTATTCTGGCTGTGCCCCCTCCCAGTTTCTTGTGCACCTGGCAGAGCATGGGAAGCTGAAAAGTCCTTGACTAGCATAAGCAGTACTTAGCAACAACTAAAAACATCAGTGTGTTGTCAACATTCTTCTCCTACTAAATCCAAAACACAGCACTATGGCAGCTACTAGGAAGAAAATTAACTCTATCCCAGCCGAAACCAGGACACTCAAAAATAGAATTAGCAACTGCAAAACATAATGCTTATATGCTTTTTTGAAGTGATACACATTTTGGCAGGGACTACAGCTAAAACATTGGCTTAACTTTGGTCTTTATACTATTTCCATCCAATGTTTGCTGGTGTCCACTCTATATTGTCCACATCTGTCTCTTGGCATAGCCTCTGTTTAACAGTACAACCATGGCACCCGTCTGTAAAAGACCTCTGCTTTTCCTGCAGACCATCAAGGAGACCTGAAGCAATACTGAAAAAGCGACTCAAAGGATTTTGGGGCAATTGCAGAGCTTCCCTTAAGCAAACCAGCGGTATCTGTCTTTGCAGGGTACTGGTGTTGACCATGTGAAATGAAGTAATACCATGGGCCCCTAAAGTGAGCTGAACCTAGTCTTGACCCAGTTGGTACATGGGATCACAGTAGGGCCATACTAAGAAAGAGGGGTAGTGGGAATGGATAGGACTTCAGTTCTGGAAGGGAAAGAAGGTGTTAAGGACAGAAATG
Source organism: Pelecanus crispus (assembly GCF_030463565.1). Lineage (NCBI taxonomy): Eukaryota > Metazoa > Chordata > Aves > Pelecaniformes > Pelecanidae > Pelecanus > Pelecanus crispus. The sequence goes on along the minus strand of NC_134654.1, from coordinate 15,108,441 downwards.
GTGAGCGTACAGTAAAAATGTGTGAAATTCTGTACCTTCTTGAACGGTTGGACTCGATGATCTTAAAGGTCCTTTCCAACCTAAATGATTCTACAATTCTAGATTCTGGAACAGAACCCAGGGTTGGATTATCCCAGATTCCTCTTTATGGGATGATCATGCACAGCAGAGATAGTCTGGTGTAACTTTGTTATCTTCAAGGCCAGAGATCTGTGCAGTGAATCTAAGGGACCCAACCTGCTGCCAAATTCTTCATGAGCTGGTACACTCCTACACTGCAGAATTTCATTTTTCTTCAGTGTGCTTTTGCAAACAATAACGGGGGGGGCATTAACCCTGTGATGGAGAGTTTGGGAGCTGTCCCAGAATTTGTCCCAGCACTCTGTGCTATCCCTTGGAATGTGCTGGGAGAGAGACTGGTTTTGTGGTTCAAAAAATAGCTTGGGGCGACCATGCTTTCCTTTCTGATCTGACTGACCTTCTCTGCATATGTTACTTGATCCTGAATCTTTGAATGCCTTTTATCCCTGGCTTTCTCACCAGACCTACCTGCGTTTTGGAGAAGGACTGGGTATAGGTAAGGTGCAAGGACAGCCCCTGAGGAAGTAGTCCTGGAGACAGAAATCAAACAGCCACCTTCTTAACTGTTATTGCAATTACTGGCATGACTGCGCTGGTCAGACATTCTCTTTCCAAGAGTTCTTTTTTCTTCCCAGTGTTTCATTACATTAGGGATGTGTCTGAGAGAGATGTGAGATGGAAAAGCTCCCCTGCAGGTCCGTCAGGTTAAAGGAGCTGAACAGGACCAAGAGGAAGCTTGTACAAAACAGCTTTTGTTTTTAAGGTTCATGTGATAAAAGTACATGTCAGTGCCATACACCTGTGTCCTGGTTTCGGCTGGGATAGAGTTAATTTTCTTCCTAGTAGCTGCCATAGTGCTGTGTTTTGGATTTAGTAGGAGAAGAATGCTGATAACACACTGATGTTTTTAGTTGTTGCTAAGTACTGCTTATGCTAGTCAAGGACTTTTCAGCTTCCCATGCTCTGCCATGCACACAAGAAACTGGGAGGGGGCACAGCCAGAATAGTTGATCCAAACTGACCAAAGGGCTATTCCATACTATATGGCATGATGCTCAGTATATAAACTGGGGGGGGGGTTGGCCGGGGAGCAGCAATCGCTGCTCAGGAACTGTCTGGGTATCAGTCGGCGGGTGGTGAGCAATTGCATTGTGCATCACTTGCTTTGTATATTATTATTATTGTTATTATTATTACTATTATTACTATTTTACTTTATTTCAATTATTAAACTGTTCTTATCTCAACCCAGGAGTTTTTCTCACTCTTACTCCTCCAATTCTCTCCCTCACCCCATCAGGGTAGGGGGAGTGAGCGAGCAGCTGCGTGGTGCTTAGTTGCTGGCTGGGGCTAAACCATGACAACCTGTCCACTGGTATGCATCACCTGTGCAAGCAATGTGATGCTTCCAGAGACGTCATGCCTGGGAAGCCTGCAGTGAGTTATTTTCAGTCTTGAGTGAGAGCAAAACCAAACAGAAGGATGATGCTGGATTTTAGGGCCCTACTGCAGGTGTCAGGGCTGTGTGAGCGAGTTTCTGGTGGTGCCAGTATGTGGCTGTAAAGAATTGGAAATAAGTACATTGTTGTTGGAGCCATGTTAGCAGTGGCATTGCATAGTGAAACAAGGCACTTCCATAAACACATATATCATGTTGGAAAAGAACTCAGATAACACAGAGGTAAAACTGGGATAGCTTAATTTTTCTGTCATATTCATGAGTTTTAATGTTTTCATTAGTAGGATTCAGAGCTTTTGCAGAAAGCTATATGAAACAGAGAGGTGTTTGAGTGGCATGTATGGAGGGGTCCTGCCCCTGTGATCACAGAACAGGAATGGCTGTGCTAGCTTCACTAAGACAAGAATTTCATTTAGTGCATTTCTAGGCAATAGTATAATACTAACAATAATGAGAACATGCACCTTTGGGCAGGCTAATGTGTAAGAGAGGTTTTCACTTGCATCCTAAGCTGAGATCAGCCAAAAGAAAAATCAAATAGTAACATAAACTGTGAAAGCTTCTGCTTTCTCACATGTACAGCAAGGCGAGTGGAACTGTAAATTGATTTGATTAAACCTTAGAGAGCAGAAACACAGGGGATAGGAATAGATGATGCAGATTAATTCTTCATACCACACTGCTAGCCATAGGCACACAGAGCATGGGATTTGAGTCATAAACCTGGCAGAGTCCCTTAGTATCTCCCGAGCTAACTTGTTAAATTCGTGTTGGGCCAGCCTGAGTCTCCCAGGCTGTATCTCTGCTCAAGGAGAGGAGCTGAAATCTGAACCAGCATAGGCTCCATCTGTGCTGTAGTGGTGAGACAGTATTTGTCTCATACTGGCCTTGGGTCCCTATGGCTGCCTTGCAGCCTTTGACCTGTCTGTGCAAGTATGCTTGATGAGGCACGAACACAAGATCATTCTCAAGTTCAGTGCCTCTTGAAAGCCATTGTAATCAGAGTTTTCTGAAACTGAAAAGAAACAAAAAAATAGACTTTTGGCTCCAAAATCATTAAAAGTTCCTTTTATTCTGGTTGGAACAGAATTGGAATTTCACTCAGAGATTGAATGTGTAGGAGAAGGACACATCACATGTTTCTTCCTGACGGTACTGTTCATATGTCTGTCAATGTTTGAACATTATATTCAGCCATATGCTGAAACTCTGCCTGTCCCCTGGATGTGGCTGCTTGTGAATCAAGTGCAGTCACTTTAGACCTGTCCCCCACTGTGTCAGAAGGCATTTCCTGGATAGAGATTAGCTTCCATGGGATAAATAATTCCATTTCACACATTTCTTCTTGTTCTTTTGTATTTCTTCCTTTGAAGGCAATGCAAACAAACAGACAAAATATGAGTACATTACATGCCTGGTTTGCCTTAGGGAATGTGGAAAGGCAAAGTGGAGCTCTCTGGATGTGAGCCAGGAGGAGGCTGTTGGGTTCATAGTTGCAGCCCTGTAGGGCTGCAGTTGGCACTCTTTGGCCATGCATCTTATCTCTCTGCCTTTGCCTTATTCAGTGTTCCTGGTTGAAGGGACCACACAGGGTTCATGCCTCCTTTGGCATGAAGCCCTCTTTGCCAGTGTCACATCAAGCAGCGGCTGTAAATCCCGAACTACCAAGGAATGACCAGAGCTACCTGGAAGAGGGAAATAGTCCAGGTGATGCAATGTAGTGCAGACAATTACTTACACTTCAGCTTCACCTCTCTTTTTTTTTCCTTGCACCCTGAACCTGCCCTGAGGCTTGCAAATGAGTTGGTGAAGAGATGTACAGCTGAGGTAGCACCTGAACCCTGATGGCCGTTCTGTATGTGCCTGGTGAGCAGGTGACAGCATGATGCTCATGTTCCTGCTGTTCCTAATAATCTGGATCACTCCTACTAATCTGGATCCTAATGATCCTGTGTCTGGATGATATGGATCCAGATGACATCTAGATCAGTAATGTATGCATTGCGGATTACATGCATTATTAGTGTATAATCAGCATACTGATAAATTTACTTCAGTGCACTACTCCTATAGGCAACATGGCTCTGCAGTGTTTCTGCTTGAAAATGGCTGAAGGTGATGGTTCCCCTGTAAATTAAATTGGGGCAGCACCTCCATGACCAGTGCTTTGACCCACCAGTATATCCACATGAAAGTAAATGAGTGCCAGATGCATGCTTTTCTTTCTCAGGCACTAGATTATTTTATGCTTTGCATTTTAATGACTAATGAGAGTCACTTTCTTGGAGAGGTCCAGGTGCTCATGGAACATGAACTACAGAGAGGTTTCATTCCACTCCCAAAGGACGTTCTGTGTAGCCAGTGCTCCAAGGAAAGTTTACTTCATATTCTGGATGAAGCTAGGACAGATGAGGGGAGAAATGGACTGAAAGTCTTTGGATGTATTGCAATCTCTAGAATGCCAAACCACATGGTCCCTTTCCAGATGTCTGTCTGGTTAGACTTTACATTATCTAGATATTGACTTAATAGGTTGGGTTTTTTTTTTTCTTTTCTCAGCAGAAACCCAGAAAGACAACTCCTCAGACAGGAGAAGATACCTTGAACAGCCATCTTCCCACCGGCTGGCAGAGCTATATGTCTCCCCAGGGCCGAAGGTACTATGTGAATACCTTGACAAATGGTAAGTGGGAGTGGGGGCTCTAGTAAGTGCGTCACCTTCGCAGTACCGATCTGTTGCAGGAAATTGTCTCTCAAGTTGATTTTGATGACAAAGTAGGCCCAGAGTCAAAGGAATTACTGACTCTGCCACCATATGAAAGAAAATAATTATAAGAAGATTTAGTCTTCTCATCTTCTGTCATCTTAATTCTGACCTTTAGAAGACATCTGAAGCTTTTACAAAAGACAGAGAATGTAAAGCAGAAACACCCCTGCCATAAATGTTTTCACATATAAACCACTGTTAAGGATATAATTTTTATCACATTCCATATTTTCTTTCCCTTTACCTGCAGATATTTATGTCTATATATGTACATATAGTAAGGTAGTTTGATAGAATGTCAGGTATCACTAAAGCACTGTTAGGGGAAAACAGAAATAGTTAATTGAAAAGTTGCTCAAGTCAGAGTCAGCTTGCCTATGGAGACAAGAGAAGCAAAACACATGTAATAGGACATCAAAGACAGAATTTTCGGTCTATATTTGTGTGTTTTATTCCCTGTCATGCTAGTGGAGAAGCAGACTTAACTCACGATCTTATCAGCTGCTCAAGACCTGTCAAACTGGTACCACCCCTGGCTTACCTAAGACTCTGTGTCCACCTGCTTTTCTTGTCATGAGCTCAGAACAGCACTGCAAAACAGAGATTTGTGACCAGCAAAACCAGATTTCTTTAGCAGAAAGAATACCAGAATGACAGGGGAGGAAAGGACAGCAGGAGTTAATCTTGTTCACAATGGAGTCAAAGCCACCAGGAATGACCACTGGTGTTCTTTCTGACTCACTGTGAGTGCAAGGAGAGCTTTGGGCTGTCACGGTGTGCCTCACGGTCCATTCAGGGACCGATGTGTTTTATTTCAGAAGCCTTTGGCCTAGAACTTGGCCAAGTCATTATTTACCTGAGTTTTATGCACTGACATCTCATAGGACCCTCCAGAAGGCACATTACCATTAAACACTGCCTTCATTTTCAAGCATAGTCTGCTCTGTCTCATGGGCAGCATCCCCTGCATGGCTAGGGAGATCAGTAGGAGTTAGATACCCTGTCCCCACTGCAATTCAGGGGTGGCTGAGGAGGTGATTAAACTCAGTCCTGAGCCATCATGGTGATGGACCCTTACTCACATGTACTGGGTTGAGGTCAGATAAAACCAGTAAGAGGCAGAGCTTGGGTTTTATGTGATAAAAGCTCTTATCACAGGAACCCTACCCCAGAAAGGTAAATGTCCTGGACTCAGTTTCTCCATAATGTCAGGCAGCTTTTTACTTTCCTCACACAAGTTACAGACAATATGCAACAATATGTGGCCAAGGGCCACATCCTGCTTGGTAGGTCCAGGTTAGAAATCAGGAAAATTATTTTCTCTAGGAAGGCAGGATAGCCCTGGCCCAGGCTGACCAGGGAGGTGGTGAAATATCCATCTTTGGGAGATCTCAGAACCTGGCTAGACAAATCTGTGGCTGGCCTGGTCTGTTGTTAGCAGTGATCCTACTCGGAGTGAATAGCTGGGCTGGGGACTTCCAGAGGTCACTTCCAACCAGTCCTTTTTGGAAGAATGCCCAAACTACCTATGGTTGTGCTCTCAGCTACTGCAATAGGATTGCTATGCAGCAAGAAATATGGTTCTCAGAATAACAGAGAATAAAAGAGAGGGTAGAAGTGGGATTTCTGTGTTCTGGTCCTTGCTTTAGGGAGCACTTATTCAAGTTCTGTTTAGATGAGAAAGCTCCTCACCAGAGTAGTCCTAAGCCCAGCTAGCTTTGAAGTCAGGCTGCTCGTTTCTTGTGCTGGACTCAATAATCATGCATTTCTAAGCCTCCCACACCTTCCATGAGGGCTGTAGCCTTTTGTGACACAACAGGATTCTCCTGCAGCAGGTACAGGGGCATTCTGGCCCCTCCACTCCTCCAGCTTAGCTGGTGTCCCTGGCAAGCTCAGTTGCTCTCAGCCTGCTCAGTTAGAATATGCTGCTGCCTGAAATTCTTCTAGCTGTGTAGGTACTGCTTTTTGCTAGTTTATCAGTTTGATGATATTGCTTGCGAGTATTTTTGCTCTAGTTGGGCTGTATTGCACTATCAGATTCACATCCCAAATGCCTGTGCTTCCTCAAAGTGCATTATGTACCAAAAAAGCATCACCTGTGGTGTCATCTAGGCCTCAGACAAAGCAGAAGCTGAATGCAACCTCCAGGCCTTTCTGTTGAAGTGTGTGATGAAGCCTCATCCAGCCCTGGCATGAGCATCTGTCTGGACACTGTTTTGATTTAATCTGACTAATCGGCTCTGACCTTTGCCCCTGTAAAACTGGTAGTGCAGGACTATCCACAGGCAGATTGTCCAGTCTCATGTTGGATATGCACTTTCTTCCTTGACTGTGCTGCAAAGCTGGACCTGCTGAGCCATGCAGTCACCATAAAGTCACATTTGGCATGCAAGGCTTGCTGTCTGACAGTGACACTTCCTTGACACTCAGGAAGTATTCTTTGACTTTGAGCCATATGATAAGTCAAAGACAATATGCTATAAAACTGCAGTCCCCAGCTTTCCTATGATAGAGCTGCATTGGCGTGGTAATGTTTATCGCAAGTCTCATAGACTGGACAGCTCACTGACTGCACCTGCTGACTTGTTTTAACTGCGTATTTGTCCTGTCATTGCTGTAGCTGCTGCTGGGAGTATCAAGATAAATACTGGCAGTGTTTGTCATGGGAGCACGGTGCCAGCATACATCTATGTCACAGGGTTTCATGGGCCTGCTTCCTGCTTTGCCTCCATACCACCATTGTTTCATTAGCAGGACCTAGCTCTCTTTTCCTTCAAGGTCTTATTTGTGTAGCTGTATTCCTAGATTGCCCTCTCTTTATCATAGCTATCACCAGATGATGAAAGCACGCTAGAGTGTTTGAGAGAGATATCACTGTTTAGTGCACAAGTGTGGTAACTCAGAGGTCAGTGGAAGCTAGCTGGTTGGCCTTCAGTCTGATCCATGTAGTTAAAGGTCTTCTGCCCACCATTACCCACCAACAGCAGTTGATGCAGAACTCTTCGTCTGTAAGGTCATAAACATTTCTCAGATCTCCCAGGGACCAGTCATCTCTTTACTGAGATGGATGATCAGAAAGTGTTTCAAGACCTCCTCCACACTCTTCACAAATTCTGACATTTTTTTTTTCTACCACGGGGAAGTCTGGGTGTTCAGCAGCTTTCACACAGTGACTCACAAAGTGGCTGGCTGACTGCATATTGACTTGCTGTAAAACCACTGTGGGGGTGACAGCCATTGCTAGAATGTACATCTGTTTTCATCTGAAAGAGAAGGGACATTGCTAACCCATCAGGAAACACTGTACACCCTGTGCACATTGCTTTCCATGGTCTTTCCCCTCTGATTCCACAGCTGAGATGGTCTGAAATTATGCTTTTTCTCATGCCTCACACATGCAGCAGGAGACTGTGAGGGGTCAGGGAATACTGCTTTGGGTGCTGATGGCAGTAGTGCCTCCCAGGAAGGGCATGAACACTTCTCTTGCTAGGACACTGCACATCCTGACAAAACATACTCGTAAATTCTTGCTGGACAGAGGTCCAGCTTCAGCAGGGCTGATGAAATGTTGGCTCTTTCAGAATATAGCATAGCTTGGGAAGTAACAGCTCTGGGATCTGTCCATGCAGCCCAGCAGAATCTGGATGTTGAGTCTACCTATGAGAGAAAGACGTTAGAGATTACCCACCCAACTACTGTTGTGTCTGGTCTCAGCCAAATGCCAGCAATGTTGTACATGTATTAATCCTATATAGATGGGTGCAACAAGTATGCTTGTTACTATTCAGACTATTACAAAATACAAGACTGTGTGTAAGATACATTTCATAGTCAAACATGCCAGTGAGTCACTAGACGGAAGAAAAGGGAACTTCTTGAGGCAACAGAGTGTTAACCAGTCAGTCAAACAAAGTAGTTCCACCCATCTGAGGAAGAAATATTTGCATCTACAAGGGAGTGAAGCAGTCCTTATTTTAATGAAGACAAATGGTCAAACTATCTCCTGGACAAGGAATAAGTACTGTGAGATTCAGAGTGCAAGATTAGATCTGTCTGAACCCCCTCCAAAGGGCTTGGGAAGGAGCCTTCCTGGAGCCAAGGAGCTTCCCAGAGCTGTCCAATGCCTGTACATTGTGATGCAGACTTTCTCATGGAGGGCTCTACTCAACAGATGCAACAAGACATAAGGTATGCTTGGAGAAGGAAGCTCTGTGTAGCACCCTGTCAGGAAAGGGTAGCACTTCAGAGCGATAAGGGAATGAGAAAGAACTTTCTGGTTATTTTTAGTCTAAGTGGTTTAATTGTGGTTTTCTTCTTTTTTTCACTTCTGTCTTTCACAAGCATCTGTAATTACATTGCTGAAACTAGATGTTGTGAATAAAGTGTTTTATTAGAATTGTACATTAACATAGCTGCACTGAAATGTGAGTTTAAGGCAACTTGGGTAACAGCAAGGCACTGTTCACTGAAGCTCATGGTAGATGTTTCAGTTGGGGGACCTCAGCCAGTACACTGTCTACTCCCCGGGCCTTCTGCTGCATGGAGTAGGTGGACAGCTGGCACCAGAGGGGTGGACCCTCTGACATGCAGCAAAACACTGGGACAGATAGTTGGACTATAAGGGTTTCCAGGGACCTTGTTACACTGGGCTACACTGAAAAATGAGTTTTTCTTCTCCTCCATTTGGAGCCTTCTGTCAGAGATGACTTCAGTTTTCAGTCCCAACGTGGAAGGAGGCTCTGACTTCAGAGCAGTTTAGGCGTGTTCCTGTGTATGTATCATGTCTCCTATTATCAGGATCTACAAAACTTCCTGTTCAACAGGAGGAAACATGAAATTGTCCTGGAAAGGCTCTGTGGTTGCTATCTGTCATCGACCAAAGGTAGGTTCCCTCCCAGCCTCCTCTGAAGTGCTCTGTGGAGTTTCCTTCCATTTCCAGGTGCAAAATCTGGACCTGGATCAGAACCACCATGCCAAATCAAGGGTGTCTTTTCCAGGTGCTGACGTACCAAATTGTCTAAAGGGACTGTACAGCTTCAGCTTTGTTACAGTGGCTTGTACTTTATGTAGCTTTTTTTTTCTTGAAATTTTTTAATCCAAGAAGGGATTTCTGTATCTCAACCATGGCCTGAACTGTCTCTGATCCCCCCACCTTTTCTAGAGTGCAGAGGCCTGCTATTAAGCTCAGCTAATGGATATAGTGCTACATTGCGGTTTTTCCTTCCAGGCTGATGTTAGGTAGCAAATGTAGCACTGCAGTTTTGGTTGCACAGCACTCTGCAAGGTCTCCTGCAAATCCATGCTCTCGCTTTCTTTTTATACATGTAACACATCACTTAGGCATTGCTATCATGTATTCTCACTTTGGTTGTTCCTTCCATCATATGTCTCTCATGTATGAGGTAGAAGACAGTCACTTATCTCAGCCGTATGCTAAGCATATGCGGAAGCTCCAGGCATTGGGTTCACTGTTCTTTTAAATGTTGTATTTGGACATCCTCTGAGTGGCATGTCTTTCTCTTGCAGCACTCCAGCTGTCCTGCATGCCCAACCAGTTGCCCTGTCAGTCAGTGGGAGGCATATCGCAGAGTGGGGTTGGGGTATTTACCAAGCTCAGGGCTGTGGCTGAGCCCTGGCTTGGGTAAGAGCACAACAGAGCATCCCTGCACTCTGCTCTGGGGCTGCAGGGAGAAGCACTGCTTTTCTGAAGGTGGGTGCTAGCAAGACCAATCTTTCTTGGCAGGCTCATGGCAGTTTTAGCACTTCCATCATTGACAAGCAGTGGTCAGACAAAGTACATGCCCTCTCATGTGGTAAGAGTATGGCTAAACATCTATGCAGCCTCCAGGCAGGGCAGGTCTGTGAGCAGAGACCCCACATAGAGGAAAGGCAGCTCATTTACAGGAAGACAGGTCGTAAAAGCAGCAAAGCAGTTAGAAAGCTGTCTGGAGGGAAAGCAAACTAAAGGGAAAGCAAACTAAAGGGAAAGGGGATCATAGCTGAATTACAATAAGATTGTGCAAAACTGTTTGGCAGATCATACTCAAAGCATGGTGATCAATGGTCCCTTGACAAAATGAAATTTGCACCAAAGGAAATCCTGCAGGGATCTGCCCGAGGCTTCATTCTAGTCAGTATTTTCAGTAATGAATGGCATGTTGACATTGAGAGTACTTATTCAAATGTTAACTTTAACTGAAGCTGGGAGAGAACATGGTGTGCTGCACAAAACAGGCTCAGAATTCACAATCATCCTGCAGCTGAGGGCACACACAGGAAGAGTAGGATGCTGTTCAGTAAAGATGCACTTAAGATTGGAGATTTCATCAGAAATAATTAAGTGACAAAGACAGGCAATGGAGCAGTTTACAGACAAAGACATAGGGGTTCTGGAGGATCTAGAACTGAGTGTGAGCCAGCAGTGTTGTGCTAGTACAAAAACAGCCAGCATTTTCCATTGTATAAATAGGAATGTTGCCTGTGAGGCATGAAGTAAGCCTCCACTTTACAAGGAAATTATAAAACCTCAGCTGGAATATTTTATCTTGTTTGGGCTCCACACTTCAGGAAAGATGTGAGCCAGTTGGATAAAGCCCAGAAGAGATTAGCAAGAATGATGGCAGATGTGGCAAACATGGCCTGTGGGCAAATGTTAAGAGATTGGGTCTGTCTGCCCTAAGAAAGCAAAGATGCGGATGGGGACATGAAAGTAGGCTTCAAGCACATAAAATGCGGAGAAGACTGTTTGCAATGCCTGTTGTGACTAACAGTAAGACACAGTAACAGACCTCAGTTGCAACAAGGACAACTCTAACTCTTCCTAGCTCTCTGAATTAGTAAAGTGTGGGAGTAGGGAATTGCCTGGGAGTCTGTATCACTGGAGGTCTCTAAGAGCAGGTTACTCAAAACCGTGAAAAATCATGTTGGCCTTGCTTTGGGACACAGCAGGGACAACACGACTTCCTGAAATCCTTTTCAGGCCTGTTTTTTCAGTCTGTAAAACCTATCCTATATGAAAAATATTTATCAATGTAGAGGATGACAAATGCCTGGGACTCACATGAGAGTTGTTCTTTATTTGGTATCTTTGTGTTTCCCCAATTTTTACATATGTCACATCTAACTAGGCTGTTGTCACTCAGCTGCTGGTTTGCTTTTTCTGGTTGTCTAAGTCAAAGAATCTTAATATGAGTTCAGAGGAACATTTGCTGTGCTTCGTTTCATGTTTACCCAAATGCACCTGTGCTGAATATTCCCACTCTGCTTTGGAACAGATCCTGCTCCTCCCTGGACAGTCCTGCCCTCCTGCTTCCCAAGGAAAGGCAGGTTTAGCAAGCAGTTTGCAGGGCGGCAGCAGCTGGTGGGCTCTGCACTATGCTGTCAATCTGCTGGGATGGGTGCACAGCTGGGAGCAGGGCGGGGACACAGCCTTTGAAGAAGGTTAGCATGCAAAAGCTATACAAGTTTTGGTGCAGTGGGGTTCTGTGCTGCTCCCCAGCTGAATCCCTTGTGTAGTTCTGCTCCCTCCTCCTGAAAACAGGAGGTGTTGGGTGACCAGTCCATCCAACAAATTGCCTTTGTGAACATGCCTGGCACTGCACCATCTCTGCTTCACCAAGCAACCATTTGCTTCCTTCCTCACACGGTGCAGAAGCCTTTTTTTGGATTAAATATGTTTTTTGCTTTTGGTGCTTGAGCTATTCAGAGATGGGAACTCAAGTATGCATTCCCATTCCTGGGGAGGGGAAATGGGAGTTTAGGGGCACATAACATCTTGATTCTTCTGAGCCTTCAAAATACAGCAGAACCCACCCCCTTGTGAGTCATTAATATTATTGTCAGCTGTTTCCAGTGGTTAGTGTCCTTCCACATTGTGATTATTTGCCTGTGCTATCCACACATCTTATCTGACCATAATAGTATTTCCCCCATGCGTGTTGTTGTGTGATCTAATTTTCATTGTCTTTACATGAAAAACACAAGGAAATTGGTTCTTAACTGGAAAGAAATAGAATTTATGAGACAGTGTTCTCATGTGGAAAAAAGATGTTGCAAAAATCTTTAATGAAAGAATTGGGGTGAGTGTGTGGAACAAAACCAGATTTGCACAGGTAAATGAGCCAGCCGACAAAGACAGCACATTCGTGTCTATATCCACTTGATGGCCCAACGAGATAAACACATTTATCATCCTTTGAAACTGGTTGGACTCAATCCTGAAACCATCTTAAAGGCCTCTGACCCATAAGAGGTCTGCAGAATGAATCCCAAGAGAATTTCAAAATACCTAAAATTTGTTTTCACAGTATGGCCTGCTGTAGGAAGGTTGAGTCTGCATCAATTACATTACAGTCAGGATGCCTGGCATCTATCTTGCGCAACATCTGGAGACATACAAGCCTGTGATGTCAAAACATAAGAAAGATGGCAAGCCACTCTAAAATGCCTGGAAGACCCTTCTCTGTAGCAGTCATGGTCCTTATTTTGCATCATTAACTATGCAAAGAGTCCTGTGCTGTCTGGAAGGACAGTCAGGATACCTTTCCTGGGATTTGGAGGGTTAAGTGCATGCTTGCACTCTCTGTTTAGAATCAGGACACCAGTGAGTAGGGATGATAAACTGGAAAGAAGTGTGCACAAAAGAGCTCATGGCTGTCAGGCTGCTGCCCATCAGAGTCCGCAGCACTGACTGGCCTCTAAGGATGCTCAATCCTGTGCCCTTAGATTTTGCCATCCCTATCGCCATCTGAGCAGAGCAGAGTCTGATTCACCTGACAAGGTACGATCTGCAGGGTAGACCACTCCATTTTAATGGGATCTTCCAGTGTCACCACTTATCCATGCAAAGAAATAATTACCTTTACCTCTCAATTGTCTTCCTGATGTAGGTGTTTAAAATAGCTAATGTGAGCTACACCCTGTAGTGCCAGTCTCTCTTCATTGACTCTAAGGAGAGCTTTGGTGACAATACCAACTCCACAGACAGATAAAGCTGGCTGTAGTGAATCTCACCAGGGAACTTAAAAAAAGTCCTCAGTTTCCTTGCATGGGATTACTGCCCCTTACTACTCCCATAGCAGAATGCAGCCATCAGCAGGCACAGAGAGGGCTGCACAGTGAAACAGTCTCTTCCTGTCAGGTCATATGGTGAGCACACCTCCCTTCACACCCAAAATATCCACCCTGGCTTTCTTCCACAACAGTGCGTAGGATGCATAGGACATCTATAAAATGCCGCACCCCATTTCTACACTTAGTTCCTACAGCTGTTGCAAATACCCAGGCGTGTTCACACATGCACATAAACACACACCTGCATGTGTACTCACACTTCAGAGGGACAGCACTTTGGGGGAGATTCAGTGTCTGAAAAGCTGCAGTATTCCTGGGGGTTATTTGAATAACAGGAGCTGGAAGGCCAGGCCAACAGCTCTGCAAATCAGACCAGGGCAAAAATATTTATTCAGGGGCAGGAAGCCTTGGCAGGTTTAGGAAATATCAGAAATATGACCTGTTGGCATAGCAATGGTTGAGGAAAGAAATATGTCTTTAGATACCTTCATTGCACAAATACTAAGAAGAACCTAGGAGACCACATGGGGGCTGGCTGGAAGGCAGTGGAAAGGAAAGGCAGGCTCTGCAAGTACAGCTTCAGGGATGGAGAACACCTTCCCCATAGTACACTTCGCCTCATTCAAGGTAGCCACAGCATATGGCTTAGAGCAGCACCCAGTATTACAGCTGTAAGCCCCACAGAAATCTTTTCTACATGCTAGAAATTACTAGGTCTGAGATGAAAAAACCTGCATTTATGTCTGCAGTACTCATAAGTTTGATTCAGCAGATGGAGGGGAAATACTTTTCTGCTGTTGGAGCATTGCATGGGAGACCAGTAGTTACTCTGAGAAGTAACTCATTAAGGGTGAGAAGGTCCTTCCCAGACCTGCAGTATTGGCTGTTCCTCAGCAGTCTGTCCCTGTGCCCTTGATCAATACTACTCTGCCTTGGATTTTTTTACCCATCAAGCTTTAGATGTTAACCTCCTAGCTAGTGTTTGGATAGCCAAACTTTGGATAGCCCATGCTTCCCCAGTTTCTCCAGCCTCAGCATTGCTACCCACAGGCACACAGCCCTCGCACTACCACAAGCCCTCTAGGATGTGTGCTCAGTCCATGTTGTCCCAGCCCACTGTGTGTGCCAAGGGAAGAGGAACTGGCTGTTTGAAGTGTGTAAGTAGCCCAAACCTCCTGTCCCCATCTCCTGAAGATGCTGCTGCCCTGCCGAGGACGTCTGGGCTGTAGCAATGGTGTTTGTGACTCTGGATGGGGAGAGCATGGTGTGCAACCCACCCCTCTCTGTCCTGATTCTTACCAGTGACCAAGAGGGTTTTGTAGGGATGGCTGCTTCTGCTTCCCAGGGATGGGGAAGGGTGTTGGCAGCTGGGGGTGATGACAGCTGATGGACTGAGGGAGAAGGGTGTCTGTACATCCCAAGATGGATGCGTTTAGGGGTCCTGTTTGCAGGCAAGGGGAGAAAAAAGGATAGGACTGGAGAGAGTATAAAACACCCTCGTGCACAGCTTCCATGCTTCTTCTGAACCAACCTGGCTGCCCATTGACTTCCCTTATTTGCTTCAGAAAAAATAAGAACACAAGTTTTTTGTTATTTCTTCCTCACCAGAACTGCGCTCGCCTTTTTGTTGGTTTTACCTCAGCAAACAGTGGTGGGCTCCATCGCTCGAGGCTAGCTGTCCATCTGCACTCTCCTTGGGCTCACAGGTCAGCTCCAGTGGTGACCTGTTTGGAGAAACATGAAATGAGGTCTCCAGTAACCACCAGTTATCTTCTGGCCTTCATATTTCAAGTGAGCTGGCTCAAGTCCCAGCTTGATAAATATCCCAGTACTTTATGCACACTCCTCCATCTCTGTCTGTGACTCAGGTCGGGGGTTGTTGTGTGTGGTCTTACTGAAGGAAAGCCAGTAACTGTTTATGTGAAGTGCTGTAGACCTCTTGTTGGTCCCTCAGGGCCCATGTCCATTTCACCATTCAGCTGAGATTGCCTGGACCTGGCTGTGTACAGGGGTGTCCCTGTCCGTTCCCTTCCCAAGACAGGTACCATTGCAGCCAGTCAGCAAGAAGCTCTGTTGTTCTGCTGGAATTTCAAGAAATAAATGTCCCCAGGCTGGTCTGGGTTCCAAAATCACTGTTTGCAAAGCTTTCAAAAGCTTTCACATATATGAGCTGTAATAAGACTGTAAAAAGACTGTAAATAGGAAGAAACCCTGTCTGGGAGAGAGGGTAAACAGACAGAGTGCTCACATTTACATTCAACCCTGAGCACATCTGGACAACCTGTGGGTCATTTGCAGGCAGGTACAGGTAAGGTGAAATCATTTCTGCCCTGGATATCTCCTACCTGACAGTCCCTGTGAAATAACTATGTTTATTTATTTGCTGCTGTTCTGGGGGGGTTGGCAGCAGGCTTCTAGCTGGCATTTTCAGAGCACAAAACAAGAAAATAGCACTGCTCTCCCCTGCTTGCATTTCTTTACAATGCTTCGTATTCGGCTCAGGCAGTGTCAGGACTGCTGGCAACTTCATGCAGCTTACTAGGGCTGAGCCTCACCCCTTTCCCAGGGCTACACTGGCATCAAATGTATATTTCTGAAGCAACTCCCTAGTATAACATTTTGTTATAAATAATAATTGTAGTTCTGTGTTGTGATTGCAAATGAGAGGAGATATGAGTCCAGGCACAAGTGGTGGGGAAGGATGTAAAGACATAGGGTAGGATGAGTCAATGAAAGGGGCAGAGAAGGTGAGAAGCAGTCAGGGTGGTAGGGTGGAGATGCTATCCAGTCTCTGAAAGGTGTAAAGAATTGTGTGCTTCACATAGTCTCTTAAAACCATCTTCTGTGCATGGACAATACTTATCCATCTTTAAGAAAACTGGGGTAAGCAACCTCCTCTGCTTTGACATCCCATTAATCCTCTTTTCAGATGTGAGACTGTTGTAAGCCTGAATGGTACTGGCAGAGCAGATGATACTGCACATAACCTGGACTGTAAGAGAACATGGAAAAGTTTCCAGGCTGTTCAGCAGGGGTGGTCTTGGTGTGTTTTCTGAAAGAGGAGCCCTAGGATCACACTGCCATGCCGAGTTCAAAAGTACCATGTGCCCAAAATGCACAGCTACTATGTGGTTAACCATACAGTTGCTCAGTGTCTTTGGGAGTGGTTTACAACTGTGTGTGGGTGGTAGATTCAGCAGGAAAATATTTGACTATGTTGAAGAAATTCTCTGATGTGCTGCAGCTGTAATACCTCTTGCATTAGTCAAACAATAGCACTCTAGCTACCTTGTCCATCACATTAATGTCTTATATACTTATTACACAAGTGGCTTTCTGCCATCTTGCATGCTCAGCTGAGGTCATCCTTACATGGTGTGTCCTTATTTCCAGGCTTTTCTTCTCTGTGGTGTTATGTACTTCCCATTTACTAAACATCTTTCTGTCTCTTGGAAGGCAGGAATTCCACTTTCACGTTATCTTGATCCTAACTAAGGTCCATTATCTTCTCAGTGTCACAAACATCATTAGGAAAATGCCACCTGCAACAGCAAGTTTTGGAGCATGGACTTTCAGGCAGTCCTGAAATGTGCAGCTGCAAGTGGTTGTTTCCTTGAAAGGAACCTCAAGTCCAGCACTTCAGAGTTTTGGGAAAATTTTCTTGATCTGCGTGAAAAAATATGTATTACTTAGTATCCTCCCGGTACCACCAGCCAGCTTTTCTGTTTCTGTCCTCCTGCATACCCTTTCCTGTTTTTCTTTATTTACCGTTCACCTTTCTTCCTCTGAAGCTCCTACCTCCAAGCAAATCTCTGATCCAGCTGTGCAACCGCTGCAACCTGCAGCCTGCCTACTGACCCCAGAAAGAGCAGAAACAACAGATAGTGCTTTTCTAGCCAACGCCCAAACAATAGCTGAAAACTCAGTGCCATAAACACATTGCATTTCCCTTGCAAACATAGTGCTTAGGGACCTTAAACATCCTATGGCTAGTGAGCAGCTGGGTTCTTTCCATCCAGCATGGTCCTGTCTTTGTCTTGCAAGTAAATTTCCCAGGGCACCAAACCAGCATCTACTAAAACATCCCGGTCTGAGTGGTTAAGCACTGACATATCTAAGCCCTATTGGAATCCACAGCTGGAAACTCCACCAATCCTTGTGCCTTGTCCATAGGCTGTTGGCATGAACAGTGCCTGGCACCACATGGGCAGATAAGAGATGGTAACAGTGGTTGTGGTCACCTTGTATGCGACACCTTTGTCATTAGGACACTCACTGGGTCAGAGAATACCCACAGAAGCTTAAAGGGACTTCTGCGTGTTTTGAGGTTCTGCATCCTAAAATATATCATTCACTACATTTATGTCTTGTAGCTTCTATGCAATTCCAGAGTTGAGAGCACTGTAACATTAGTATGTTGCGGCTCGACTATTCTTTCCTAAGACATATAATTTTAAAGTGTTGTAAGCTCATAGAAAAGATTAAATTAAGAAGCATCAGATGCAAAGGAAACCACCCTACTGCACCATCGTAAGCTAGACCTTAATCAAGAATATGAAAGCAATTTTAATAATGCTGCATTTCACTGAGTAATTGGAGGGTGACAACAAACTAAGTAGGAGAATTTTCTACCCTGCGATCACACAGTGCTATTTGCATTTTCACTGATGCTGTTGTGAGTGGGTGTTCTGGTTTTGGCTGGGATAGAGTTAATTTTCTTCCTAGTAGCTGGCATAGTGCTGTGTTTTGGATTTAGTAGGAGAAGAATGTTGACAACACACTGATGTTTTTAGTTGTTGCTAAGTACTGCTTATGCTAGTCAAGGACTTTTCAGCTTCCCATGCTCTGCCAGGTGCACAAGAAACGGGGAGGGGGCACAGCCAGAATAGTTGATCCAAACTGACCACAGGGCTATTCCATACCATATGGCATGATGCTCAGTATATAAACTGGGGGGAGCTGGCCAGGGAGCAGTGATAGCTGCTCAGGAACTGTCTGGGTATCGGTCAGCAGGTGGTGAGCAATTGCATTGTGCATCACTTGCTTTGTATATTGTTATTATTATCATTATTATATTGTTATTATTAGCATTACTATTTTACTTTACTTCAATTATTAAACTGTTCTTATCTCAACCCAGGAGTGTTTCTCACTCTTACTCCTCCAATTCTCTCCCCCATCCCATCGGGGCAGGGGGAGTGAGTAAGCCGCTGCATGGTGCTTAGTTGCTGGCTGGGGCTAAACCACGACAGTGGGGAAGAGAACTGGGTGAATACAGAGTGGCCAGTTCCCCAGAGGAAATGCATACGAGATCTATCTTGGCAGCCCAAGCACAGCCTGGAATGAATCTGGTTAAGGGTGGCACTAAGGCTTTTAATAACAATTGGTCATTTTGTAACTTTACCTCCAACCTTTACCAAATCTTGAATTCTTTTTTTGCAGAGAATAAACAAGACTTATTTTATCTTTTATTTGTTACAAAGCAACCTCAAAGTGAGCTGAAAGCATGCCATTTCTTTGAGAGAGATGACCCAGTAGTTCAGCTAGACCGGCATGTTCCTGGAGCTCCTGCCCAGCACACCTTGTCACATCCCTGAGAGCCAGGGTGCGCGTGTCAGCCTGGGGCTCAGCAAAGCCAGATGCATTAAAGAGGGTCTCTTCTTGAAGACAACCAGTACTGTGATGCTGGAAAGCAATAAGGAAGTTCACCACGTGCAGACAATTCTTGCCTCTTCCAAAGTACTGGCTAGACCCGAAGTGAGAGATCAGTGGATGGAAGGAATATAACCACGACCTACTCTAGTACTTCCTCTGCCTAATATTTTTCCATCTCTCTGTTAGTTAGGGAGCTTAGAAGGATTTAATCTGTGGGTTGAGGTTTTTCTTCCTTATCTCACCAGCTACAGTCAACACCTACTCCAGCTAAACTTATGAACTGCAGCTGAAATAGTAAGTCATCTGTGGAGACACCAAAGAGATGTCAAGCATTTTTATGACATGTTTTTTCTCATACAGATAAAACTATTTAGTGACAGTTTCCCTCTGATACTGGATGCCCTAGCTAAAGGGTGGTATAGAAACGTGCCCTGGTAAAGTGGCCTAAAACCTAGAAGAACAAAGTGTGTCTCAGAAAAGTGCTGGAAATACCATTATTATCACTACTAAGCCTGCAATGAAGGGCTTGCTTTTGTAGCAAGGTGTTTGCAAAAGGAGGGGCACGGTACAGGTCCCAGTGCTCATTTTGAAAGATCAGGTAAGGACTATTGTCAGCAGCTTTTCCCATGCTGTTAAGGTAGCAACAAGCACCTCTACCCTCAACACATGGACAGAAGTTTTCAAGTTTTCAAGCTAGCGATAGGACAAGAGGAAATGGGCTAAAGCTGCATCAGGGGAGGTTTAGATAGGATATTAGGAAAAATTTCTTCACGGAAAGAGTAGTCAAGCATTGGAACAGGCTGCCCAGAGAGGTGGTGGAGTCACCATCCCTGGAGGTGTTCAAAAAACGAGTAGACGTGGCATTTTGGGACATGGTTTTGTCTAGTCTGCCCTTAATTGGTTTAGTGTGGACTTGGTAACGTTAGGTTAATGGTTGGACTGGATGATCTTAAAGGTCTTTTCCAACCTAAACGATTCTATGATTCTAAGAACTCTTGGATGGTGCCTGTCTCCATGGCGCTTTTTCAGGACTGAGGATAAAAGTTGTGTGGCAGCCTCAGTCTCTATTTTATTGAACTGCCTGTGGGATGGAGCTGGAGTTCAGTTCTGACACTGCAACTCCTGCTGAACTTGTTCATGCACTACATGGTGCTCTGCTTTCAGCACTTGCGAGATTGAATCTCATGTTTCATGCAGGTGCAGAGGGATTTGCATCTGTCACTTCTGCCTGCTTTTCATGTCTCTTTTCATTAGGTATGAGGATGGAAGTGAATTTAGGTCAGGGCCCTGGGAGGCCCATGGAGGAGTGTGACCTCACAATGCAAGAAGACACTGTGTACAGGACCATGTTGCAGTTCAGAGGCTCGTGCATGGGCTGCTTGTTTGGACCTTTTGAGCTGATGTTGCTATAGGTGACCCATATTAGGTTCAGTACTGCAGGGCTCACTGGACCAAAACATTGGAGCACAAAGACAAAAGAACTGCTGTGCTGAATCAGGAGAGTCCCCAGACTCTGGTCTGCAGGAGGTCAGGAGGGGAAAGCCAGGACAGTTCTTCCTGGCCTGGAGTCAGTTTTGTGAACTGACGCAGAGGTGAGACCTCCTCATTCCAGTGAAACAAAATCTCCTTGTGCTACACATCCTCTACGGAACAGGAGGAAAACATTTTAATTGTATTCTCATTCACCCACTCCTTCTGCTTCTGAAGTTTTGAATGGTTTACTCCAGTCTCAGGGCATTGCAAGTGGTTTCCCCTCCTTACGTGCACAAACCCACACACTCCCCTTGCCTTTCGTTTGGGCTGTTTTCTCCCACACACAATATCAAGAAATGACGTGCCATGAAACCCTTTGTGATTCATCACAAATGTGGGGAAGATCTTAGTAAGAAACAGGAGATAAGGTGTGAGAGCACTGACAGCACTTTGTTTTCAGCTGACGAGGTGAGGTTTGCTTCCAGCAAAGCCAGTTGGAGTGTGGTGGCTTCAAGCAGCCTGGAGGTTTGGACTAGGGAGTGCAGTACTGCACTGCTAAAGGAAACCTGTTTCCAAAGCAGGGCTGTTTGCACTCCCTTTGACTCACAGGTCCAACCAATCTTTGCACTTTGAGGAGCCACAGACAGGCAGCAAACCTTGCTGAAAGTCTATGAAGATGCAGTGGAGCAGCAAAGAAAGTTTGCTAGCAGGTTTGCAAACTGTCTGCACATACAGGTGATTCCTACATGCCACTGGCAAGAGCAAAGTGAATCCCAAAAAGATGAGGTAAGACTGTGGGGCCTGTTCTACCCTACTGTGAATATAATTTCTAATTCTGCATGTTTTCAGGAAAAATTTAAGAGAAGCTTGCAGGGTTTCTTCTTGTGTCATTGAGGAGGGATCTGTTCTGTTGCTGTTCTTCATCCATGTCAGTGACCTGTGCAGTCTGCACAGCTTCATGTTATTCAGGGCAGAAACTGGGTTTCGAGCTGCTCAGCATTACAGATTTATTGCTGTTAAAACCAAAAAACGCTCCACACCTATTTATAAAGGTGTGAGATAGCACCAGCAGTTGGGTGACACATTGTAGCTGCTACAGATCCTTAAGACCAGGGAAAGTTTCTGCACAGTAAGCAGACCCAGAGGTCCTCTGACTTGCTCTGCCCTGTTCTCGTAATTTGGCCAATGAATCTATGGAGCATTTAGCTCCTAAAACAGCACTACAAAGGACACTATGCAGAGGTACTAAATCCATTCCTGAAAGCAATAAGCACACTCAGGAGGGATTATGCTAGACCTTAAAGCCTTGATGTTTGACTGATGTTGTATGTTCAGACTGGAAAGCAGCTGCATTGACCTCAGAGCATTCTTGGATTCACAGAGAAGGGACACAAAATTCTCTCTTCAGCTGCTACACTTTGATCACAAAAATTGTCTGCATCAGGACCTGCTCAGAAGCTGTGTTTCTTGACTAACATGAGGTCCCAGAGTGTGTGGCTCTTTGAAGGCCTGACACATCATGTAATTTCTCATTTTGCCAAACAGATGTAAAGTGAACTTCCTTCCCCCAAATACCACAGGTTTCCGCTTTCCTTTGAGAGGAAATGTGTGACCACATCTGTGAAAACCCTCTTCGGTTCTGTTGGCACATATCGCTTGGGTCTTGTAACTATTTTGCCTCTCACTACATCATATCAGTTTGAACAAATGGCTTTCTACTGCCTTGCTGTTTAGTAACTAACTTCCAGGTATCTCCCAGGGCTGCAGGACTTCTTTCTATTCACAGACCTCCTTCACAGTCCAGGGTGTGACAGGGAAACTACTGATTATTCCTTCCCCTCACTGGCTAAATAGAATAATTAACATGTGGCTGATAAGGGAGGGCAGAACTTGTCAGTGTTGCTAAATTAAAGTCTCACAGAGTGAGAGGTTTTAGCTTGTCTCCAACATCCTCTCTGGAAAATTGGGTGGGATATAAAGTCTTGCCCGATATTGAATCTGTTCCCTAGCAGCAGTGATCATTGTTTTACCACAGGGTTACAAGTAGTCTTCAGATTTTCCGAGCACCAGGATCAAAGGCTGCATTTGGTACTACAAGACAAGACTCTGTCTTGGCTATGTCAAACAGGGCATTATCTCTCTTTTCTAGTTTTTTATAGTTGTGGAAAAAATCAGGCCCCCTTCACACACACACACACACACACACACACACACACACCCCAATTAATTTTTCATTTCTAATCAGGACTAAGCTGCACAGAAATTGTAACGTTACAGTACTATCTTGGTAAGTTTAGTTGCTTCCAATAGATGGCATTACAGCAGTGCAGTCCTGATCGAGGTTAGTTCCTATCACTGCTTGGGCTGCCAGAATAATCTGTTACTCTGTACACAGAAGTGGTTTTCTTTTTTTTTCTCCTAGCACTCAAAATAAATGGGGTTAAAAACATTCTTGTTCTTTTCAATTCCTATCCAATAAAAGATGTTATTTCTATTTTATACATTTTATAGTGTTTTTTTCTTTATTTTCCAGTGTGCATTAACTCCACAATCACTTTATTTTAGAAAATCTGTCAAGACACTGACAGTTTTGGATTGTAATCACAAATATGCTCACCACTGGCCACAGCTCTTCCATGTATAAAATTTCTGCCCTCAAATTAATGCATCTGGGCTTTCTGTATGGCACAGGGGAAGAATTAGGTACTTCACACCAGCTCCACAGTAGCTAGCAGGCAAAGCAGAGACCAGTTACAAGAAGCAGCTGGTAATTTTAACCAATTAATTGTATTTCAAATATATTTGTTAGGTTTTTAGGTACATTCCTCTGTACGATCTCAAAAATGCAAAAATATTGTAGACAGAGATGCTTGAATAAAAAACCCAAGGCAAATATGAAGGTAACTGTCTTTACTGCTAATGTCAAAGTCAGTTCTGACAAAAACATGTTACCCCACTGATTGTGCTTGGGCGTAGCAAGAATGGACAGCACAACCCCTCCACACAGATCTCCAAAAGCCATTCTTTAAAACACTTGTCTTCAAGTCAACTCACTTATATTATTCATTAATCAACAAATTACATTAGAAAAAAATGTACCAGAAATGTGGGTAGCATATTCTATTGTTTCCCTTTGCATTACAAGAAATGTAAATAAGAATTTGTCTTTATTTAACCAGGCACTTGTGTATTTTAAGCTAAGACAAACTGACTCATAAAAGACAACTCTTAGCATTTGATTTTCCTTCAGTTTAGTTAAAACACATTCCAATTCTTCCTCATTGACCTAGCATGGAATTTATTAACTTACTACTGAATGCACAAAAAGCTGAGTAAAATTTAAATATTTCCCCATGATTCATCAAAGCTTCTAGTCCACAAGATTTTGCACTTGCAAGGAAGAAAAAGCTCAAAGTATTTTTCTTTGCAAACAAACGTGTGCTGTGGCCTGAGAAGGGGAGAGAGGGGAAGCAGGAAGCAGGGCACGTGTCTCAAGGATTTGGGCATCACAGGTGTGGGGGACAGCCCCCATTTGGGATCCTGTAATCCTGAGTCCTTTCCTGAAATAAGGAACCTAACACAACCCTTGAGGACATCTGTATGTATATATATGTGCGTGAATGTATATATAAAGACAGAAAAAACAGTACTCCCTTCTTTACCCAGTAGGCCTTTTTTTTTTGTTCTTGAAGCATCCTGTTTGTTGCTCAAATAAGCACTCACCCAGGATAGGAGGCCTTATGTGCCTCAATGGAAGTGCTGACTGTCAGCCCCTAAACTGTTACGCCCAAGGGCTTTCTCAGCCTCTCCTGCCCCATTATTGCTTGACCATGTTCATCCAGAATAGAGAGAGATGCAGGACTTCAGGTTTTGGCAGGCTTAGATGGCTGTTGGTTGATATTTTAGGAATGACAGTTTCAAAGGAAGTGGCCGAAGTAGTCCTTTGACTTGATTACACTAACTTGCTTATTTTCTTATTTGATATTGGCAGGCAGGCAGTATTATTTATTTGGTTTGGTACCAGCATGTTTATTCAAGAGGAATGGTGGCTTGAGCTTTCTAGCTAGACTTCCCAGAAATTGCTGTTCTAACTCCCCTGCCTGCTGTTTGCAACTTTTACAAAGTTTTGCAATTAAATCTTCTGTATTTGGCATGTGGTCAAAAATAACTTTCCATTTGCTGAGAAAATGAGCAGAATGGTTAAACTACAGAGGAAACTGAGCGGGGAAAAGCAGCAGCAGTCTTCTGAGTATCAAAACTGGTGTGACATACATGTGCATATCCCAGCTGCTAAGGGATCCAAGTGTAAAAAAGGAAATTTGCCAGTGAAATAGTATTTTTGAGGGAAAAAATGCTATGGTCTGTGTATATGTCACTAAAACCACATCTTTGAGTCATTCACAGCTGCCTCTCATGCAGAGAGCAGGGGCAAAGGCACTGCCACCACTTGGTCCTTGTTCCCAGGGTAAGGGCCATGACTGGCTGTGCTGCTGCTCCATGTCCATAGCGGCAGCAGGTGGGACCCCATGCTGGGCTTGATTTAACTGCACCTGGAAATGCTGTCTGCGCAGATCATGCAGCAGCTTACAGGCAGTCACCCATGTGTACAGCTGTATCCCTGCTTTCTTGAGCACGGCCCTGGGGCAGACCTGCAGTGGAAGAACCGGTGATGCAGCTCCCAGTCTGCTCTATTTCTACCCATCCCAGCTGGCTGCCAAGAGAGCGGGGGGCTGGGAAGCAACAGCAGAAAGAGATGGGAGATGGGGAGTGCAGGGAGGTGCAGGCACCTTCCTCACAGGGTGAGAACCTGGTTCAGAGAACACTGAGGGTCAGATCCATTTGTACGTGTGTAATAGACGTAACTCTGATGTGTGTGCAAGGCCTCCATCACCCTTACATTGACGTTTCCCTTCAACAGAAACAACCTGGGAGCGGCCAAGCAGTGTGCCTGGGACTCCAAAGAGCCCTGTGTCACAGAAGAATTCTGCAGGTACTGTTTGATGCTGTGCCTGGCCACTGCATTGGGTGAATCTGCTTCTCTACCACTCAACAGAGCATAGGAAAACTCTGCAATTACATGGGATGTATATTTAAAGTACACAGTCATGTGAGTGTAGCAGAGTAAACGTGGTGGGGCTTTCCCTTCTGATACATACATCTCACCTGCTGTTTCTTTACTGATGCATCTTCTGGCTGGTTGTCTCAAGTGTCTGCTCAGAGCTGAGATGGCTTCTTCCTTGAAGCATGGAGGCAGATGGTGGCCCAGTGAGTCAGCAGGGCTGCCAGCTCTGTGAGGGAAGGACAGGCTACCTTTCCCAGTCCCACTTTCTGCAAGGGCAGGGGAAGCAAAAAGTTGCAGAAGAACTTGGGCTGGCTAAAGCTCTTCCATGCAGAGCACATGTGCACAATGAAGCGTTTAGCAAGTGGTAGCTACAGGGTTGACCACTTCACCTCTGTCCTGACTTGAAGTTGCAGGGAATCAAGTAACAGAGAATCAGCTGCATAAGTGTACTGAAAAGCTTTGGGTACTGCAGAAAGACAAAGCAAAGCAAAAATTATTCTAGAATAAAAAGTGTTAAATGTAAAGGCCATTGCTGCCAGGTGACTGTAAATAATGCAGTATGGAGGATATTTTTTGCAGAATTTTTTCAAACTGATGCCCCTTTATTGGCAGAGCTGAGTGGGAAGTATGCTTGAAGATTGCGCATTTTGCTATGACCAAAGGATTTGTGATGTAGTTGTGTATCTTGTTTTAACCTTACTTTAAGCATTATGCTTTGCTCAGTATATTCCAAAAATTTCCAAAGGATTTGTGATGTAGTAGTGTATCTTGTTTTAACCCTACTTTAAGCATTATTCTTTGCTCAGTATATTCCAAAAATAAAGCACCCTACAGCTGTATACATGAACCATAAATATCTTACAAGGCTTTCCTGACATGAAAAGCCCATCTCCATTAAGCAAGTGCTTTTTACATACCCTACTTCTTCAAACACATAATTTTACCAAACAGCACTATGGGAACTGTTTTGAGTTTGGGGGTCTCTTTTTCTTGGCTCTTTCCAGCTCAGTAACTCCTGTCATAACTCCTGGTAAGAGCCTGCTGCAGGATCTTAAGGGTGGAGTGGGCCCATGGGCTGAGCTTCTGTAGAGTCCAGTTCTGGGGTCTTTCTGGGTTGGAACTAACACATCACATTGCCAGCCTGTTGGGATGGGGAAAAGTATCCATAGTTTCTTAAAAGTTTCTTTCTTTTTTGACTCAAAGAAGGCACCATGATTTACACCTGTATATTCAATTACGTGATTAGTTTTTAAAATGTGCAATTATTCGTTTGCTATCAGCAGCAAGCCTGCTAACTCTCCATCTGTTTTTACAGTGAATGGCTACCACATCTCTGGGACCCCAGTACACCAGCTTGACTCTGGTCATATGAGTCTCCGAAAAGCCAGTGGGGACCCCCAGGTAAGTTCTGGGGAAAAAGCCAAACAGTGGTATCTAAGAATAAATGGGTCTCCACTTAAGTAGTTTAGGAATTTGCCCAGAGCAGGAGATCAAGAGGCACTTTCTTTTAGAAACTGTCAGATCAGACAGATTTGTTGCATCTAGAATAGTTAGGTTTTGTGTCCAACTGGTAAAACATTACAAAATGCCAAGATACTTTGGATTTTTTTGTCCTATCACTGCTTTCTGAAAAATCCACAAGGCCCCTTCAGTCACTATTAACAACCCTACAAATTTTCCTGCCACTCCAGCTTGAAGTCTGGGCCTGTCTCCAGCACAGTCCTCTCTCTAGACTTGCACATCTGCCCATGTCTGTATCTCATTGTATTTTCTTGCAGCTCCAGCCTTCCCTCCCAAATACAGTATTCACAAAGAATTTGTCCAAAGCTTTTTTCTCAGTTACTTCATCCATTCCTGCATGTCTTTTTACAGGCCCTCCTCTGTGCTTTATACAGCCCATGCCTCACCCATCTCATCACCCTGGGGTAGTGTTCAAGACACTGACTCGTGGACAGCCGTTCTGCCCTGCCTGTTTGTCCAAATTTTCAATAAATATCCCTGCACTTTTTCTTGCACCACTTTATGTCCCTGGGAGAGTCTTCCCTGCAGGTCTGCAGATGGAGCACAGGGCCCTCTTCCAGCTCCTCCCATGAAACTCTTCACTCCCTGCCAAAACAGCAACAGTTGAATAGCAGGTGTGCTGCACTCCCATTGGGTTGTGCTTCCCTGCCCGCTGGCATTTTTTCTGTTCTCTGTTTCATTTCTGTATTAACTGCTAGGTTTTTCTGCAGTGCAACTACTTAAATACCCCCAGTGAAATGCATGTTTGATTTGTGTGCTGCTACCATGCTGACCTGGGTTAACTGTTGCTCTCAGCATCCCTCTGATGTTCCCTATTTCTTGGTCTAAATTTTGTGTTGTCTGCCGACTGTCCCTCTTTGCCTCAACCCCTTTCTTGCCCACTGCCTCCTAGGTAATGGCCTTCAGCCTTGCCCTCACGTCTGCTGTTTCAGCAAAGTCAGCATTTCTGGTTTTGCTTGTCCATCAGTGGATTCATGGCATCTCCCATGATACAGTCCAGCGCTTTGGACTCCCTGTACCTTCCACATCCACATCAAGCATCTTGCACTTAACTGTCCCGTGCTGCTGCTTCTCTGAGCTGTTTGCACAGGCTGGAGGCAGAGCATGTGGGCATCTAAACTAGTTCAAAAGCATTTTAGAAACTGATGTAGTGCATTACCAGACACCCCCATCCACACGTCTGCTGTGAGTCCCAGGAGCTGATCTGCAGTCTGTGAGTCCGCTCCTGGCAGCAGTCACTGGGCTGTGCCATGGACACCAAGCCCCTGTGTCACCCTGCCCCCAGAGAACCCAAATAAACTTGCAGGCTGTGACTTGCTTTAAAAAAAGCTATGCTAATCCTTGTGCAACAAATCTCATTTCTCAAGGTATCTGATTCATAATGTTTTTGCAGTTGGCTTGGTACACAAGTCAGATTAACTGACTCCCCCAGAACTTCCTTTGTAACAACATTTGCCATTTTCTATTTTTACAGTGCTGGGTCTGACTCGAATTTATAGCCACCTTTTTGGTCAAATTCATATCTGAGATGCACAGGGAGTCCATTGCTATGCACTGGTTTGCTCAGCTGACTCAACCATCAGACTGACAAAAATCCCTTTCATGACTTTTCTCATTCACTTCAACAACCTCCATGATACTTTCTTTCCATTGTTCCTTTATTACATGTTTTTTTCCAAATTGAAGTCCTGGCTTCAGTCCTGCTTTGAATCTTTAACTAGTTTTGAATCTGTAACTAGCTGCTGGTGCGATAAATTCTAAGACCAGCTTGTGTCCACGCCTGCTTGGGAGCCTGCTTTTCCTGGGAGGGAGCTGTGGCTGCTTTTGCAGAAGAGTCCTTAGTAAGGGAAACATCTGACCATAAGCTGTTGGTTGCAAGCAGCTGTTCTCTACACCCTCAAACTCTCATATACTTTGGCCAGTCCCTCTCCTACTTGCCCATCTTGGGCTATCCTAAGCTGGTTTGCCTTGACTGCCTCCTTGTCTGTTCTTGGCACAGGCTGTCCCCTGCTGCAGAGCAGCTTCCAGGCATTCTCTTTCTTAGACCTGGGTAGCAGCCATCATGCAAACAAATGCTGGCAAGATCCCTCAGGCAAGCTCAGCCACGTTTCTTGGAAACAGGTCAAGGGGGAAAAAGCCACAACTGAGAACAACACGGAGCTGTACTGTGCTGGGTGCAGGGCCAGGCCTTGTTTACAGCTTCCTAGAAAGCAGCTAAATGCTGCCTGTTCAGGTTGTCACAACTTCCACAAAGGGAGCAGCAGCACAGCCCGGCCGACCAGTGTCCTGCAGACCAGCAGCAGGCCCGTGTGAAATCAGACCCGTTCAGCCCTGGGCACATTGCTGCTGATGTGACTTCAGCTGGACGTCGAATTTCAGGTTGTAGCCCAAACGGGGCGCTCTGTTCTGGGGCGCTGCACGAACACTGCCCAGCCAGGGTGTGCTCCCACCACCCCACGCGTCCGCCCTGCTCGTCTCCGCGGCGGCTGCTGTGGACGCGGTGACAGGGTAGGGGGACACGAGACTGGAGTCCACGGCACAACCCAGCGACTGCTGCCAGGAGCGGACTCGCACGCTGCGTGTCAGCTCCCGCTGCCTACGAGCGGCAGGCCGTGGGCGGCTGGGGCAGGACCGGAACGGGGCCGGGGCCGGGGCCGGGGCCGGGGCCGGGGCCGGGCCGGACCAGGGCCGCGGCGCCCCGCACCTCCCCGGCAACACGGCTCGGCCCCGCCCACCCCTCACAGCCCGGCGCGGCGGAGGCGAGAGGCGGAGCGCCGGGCCAGTGCCGCCCCGAGGGCTCGCCCGGCTGGGAGTGGGCTCCGCTGCCCGCCCCGGCCCGCCATTGGCCGCGCGTGCTGGCGGCGGCGAGGAGGGGCGGCCCTGCCGCACAGCGGCGCCGCCTGCAGCTCCTCCCCGAGTCGCGCCGAACCAAGACGTGCCGAGCCGAACCAAGAAAGACGTGCCGAGCCGAGCCGAGCCGAGCCGCGCCGCGCCGCGCCGCGCCGCGCCGCCTGGCCATGGGGTCCGCCTAGCGCCCGCCCCCCGCGGCCGCCATGCTGGGCTCCGAGAGCGGCCGTGACGATGCTCCCCGCTTGTCTCCACAGACCCCGGGGTCCCCGGCGGCGCCACGGCGGCAGAGCAAGGAGAGCAGCCTGACGGTGAGTCCGGCGGGGCCGGGCAGGGCGGGGGTGCCCGCCGGGAGGCGGCGGGGGCTCCGTGCTGGGCACTTTCGGGCGCCCGGCCAGTGGGGCTGGGGAGGCGGCCGGGCAGAGCCTCCATCTCGAGTAGTTTTGGTGTTTAAACACTGATAAGTCAGGGGCCCGGGGAGGCTTTGGGATCTCCGGGCTGGGCAGAATTCCAGTATCATTTTCTCTTTGATTCTGGTGGTTTTGGGATGAGCAGGAGGTAAGGACAGACCGAGGAAGGGGAACACGCGTGCTCCAGATATGCTGGCTGTGAACCAGGTGCCGTGAAAAAACTTCTTCATCTGGCAACCATCCCCCTCTAACAGCCTCTTTTTGGAGAAGCACTGAAAGGTTGGAGAAACACAAACTGAAGAGATTCTGCCAGGGCAGAATCTTTCTTTTTTTCTCAAAGAGGTGTCAGAAGGTATTTTTATGTGCCAGAGTGCCCAAGTGAAGATTTCTGATGGGAAGTATAGGCAAAGATTTTAGGTTTCAGTATGAAGTTAATCTTACATTTGCTTTTAATATTGGTAATTAAATATAGCTGACTCAATTACGATCTTGGTATCATGTTTACAGACATTAATATCTTTTGTATGCCTGGTGACCTCATCTGGAACACAGTTTGCACTTCTGGACTCCTCAGTGCAGGACAGATGCTTAGAAACAGGAAGGAAATAAAAAGAGTAATGAAAGTGGCTGGGAATAGAAAGGTTTATTTAAAAAGAAATAATAAAAGGGATAAATGAGCAGATAAATAAATTGCAATGATAAAGGAGAGGCTATCAACATGCTTACAGCTGCAAGCATTGGCAGGTTATAAAATCCACAAGAACAAAAGGAATAATTTGATGTTATACATCATTGTTAACTGTTACTACAAGGAGGAGGTTGTTGTCTACATTATCACATGCAGTCTATTGATTTATCTGTTGGTGGGCACAATTCCCTGAGTTTCTGGTGACAGGGACGAGGGTTCAAAAGGAGCACCATGTACAGGTGTTTCTGCAGTGTAGGTCAGTCATTGCCACATAGGTACATTTTTCTCAGGGGGGAAAAACAATCTTCAGCAGTTTACTTGGTTATCAAAAGCAATGGTTACAAATGAAAAAATGTGTTGTTACTGTTAACTAGTGTATTGAGAGAGTGGTATGTCATGAAGTACCTATAAATCTGTTGGTTTGGGCAGATTTGCAAATGTCCAGGGCAGTGGCTGGGGCTGGAAACGTGTCTGAGCCACCTAATGCAGCCCCCTGCCCACCTGGGCCGGAGGGGCAGGAGCAAACCATAGGCTGAATGTCGTGTCCAGAGGGACTAGACATGGTCCCGGGGTGGGTTGCACTGGGTTGCAGGGCACAGCACAAGGATGACAGCGCTTGTGTTCTGAAATACTTGCTGCTTACAGGGGTGAGGACTCAGGCTGTTCACTGAGGGTGGTTTTCATTGTCATATTTGCTGGCCCATGTGCTATCTGGTAGCATCTGCAAAGCAAGAAGGTGTTATGTGTTATGTCAGGGCCACTGGGTGTGCATTTCTCCAGCAGAAGTCCAAAGTTTTCAAGTACGATGTATCAGACAGACAAAACCAAGCTGATTGTAACAGCTGTTTGCTCCAAGCCATTGCCTGCATCAAGGAAGCATTGTGAAAAAGAATATTCTCATATGGAGTGTAAACTGTAAATGTAAATTTTCTCCCTGTCTCGTAGGAGGTTATATTTGTTCAGTGCCACTCAAGCTGACGTTGGGATGTTCTGGGTAACAGAGGTGCAGGGCACATCCTTAGCTTGCTGTCAGATGTTTTTTCTTGGTCTGTAGCAGTGCTCAGTCAGAACCTCTTCTTGCAGTGGAGAATTTTGTGATTAACTTTGGGGCTCTCAGTCCAGCAAACCTCCCCCCAAACTGAAATCCTGTGATACGCAAACTGCGGACATCATGTGATGTCCAACCTGACCAGTGGCTGCAGCCTAGCTGTCTCTCTTTCACCACTTTCAGCAGAGGGGTGGGAATTCGTTCCCATCTTCCTAGGAATGCATCTGCCTCCCCTACATCCAAATAGCCATATAGGAGCACAGCTTCTGGAAATCCTGAAGGCAGGTGGGAGATGGAGTATTTCTCATCTATATGCACCCAACAAGAAGACGACTATGGTGTTTTCTCTTTGGTAAATGAATGTTACCAACACTGTGTTCTGTTTTCTTTGGAAGGGAAACCCCTGCTGGGTTATATCAGAGGCTGTTACGAAACCACTGCTTGCACAAATTATTGATGCTCACTTAGGAAGCAGAAGTGCAGGTCTATGGTCTGCTTTGATTTTGCAGTGAGTTTCAAGGTGCACTCATTAGTTTTAGGCTGGATGGTTTGCTGTCTGATTCCTGAAGAGCTGTGTCTCTGGCTGTGAGTTCCTGTGGAAGCTGAAGTTCCTTTACCACAGGTGAGGCAGAGTTAAATGGAGAAGGTACAGGGGCATATTGACTCAAGAACAGAGCTATGTCTCACTTGAAGAGCAAGAAACCTATCTGATGATACGGTATTTCTGAATGGTTTTTTTTTTTTTTCTGAAGAATGCTCTAGCACCTTGTCAAGATACTGCATGACTTGGAAAATGCTGGCATTAGTATTGCGTATGTTGGACACATAAATGAACATGCACTGCAAATGGGAGGAGGGGCAGCCTACATGCAGTAACTTGGTATTTTCTGCTGCTGTGCTCTGTGTCTGACACAATGTGATGAATACAGTATGAGGCTGCACGTTCAGCACCGTTCTCCCATCTGCCCTGGGGCTGACTGCTTGGCAGAAACTGTCAGAAATCCGCTGCTTTGGCAGGCACTGACCAGATAATCTCTGGACTTTTCTACAGATAGACCAAATCAAGAAGGCTCCTAAACACTTTTGGCAGAATCTTCCCTTTGACATAGGAAGCATATCAATTGACTTTGTTAATGTTCAGGACTTAGTTGTCAGTTCTCCCCTTCTGTTGTACTGTAGCTGCAGCATCACCCTGCCAGCACTAAAACCACATGCAAACTCATTGTGTTGAAGCTATCTAGACACAGTCTAGGCATTCCTGAGTTTCCCTGTCTGGGTAGAGTTAAAACTGCTCAAGCCTTCATCTGCGCCTAAGCTCTTCTGAGATCTCCTCCAGCCTTTGCATTTGGCTGTTTGTCCCATTTGGCAGGTGAACTCATTACATCCAGTGGAGTTGGCCATTGTACTTTTTGGGTTTCAGCTGAAATTGTAAAGCAGATACTGAAGTTAGGCAATCTGGCACAGCTGTGCTGTGTTTAACGTGCTGTGAATGTGCAGAAATCAGGAAAAATAATCTGCATTTTTAAGTTGAAGAAATGAGCAAGAATGTTGCCCCACTTTAGTCACTTTAGCACAGCACAGTAAGCTCACCCACTGTCTGCTCATTTATTTATACAGTGTCTTATGTAATAAACATCTAGTTGATTATCTAAGCCTTGATCAAATTATTCTTGTTTTATTTATGTTGCTTGGCAATGTCTCATTTACTGGTGAGTGCTGATACCAACTTAAAAGCCTCCAGAGGACTTTGAAATCCATGAAATGACATTCATTTTCATGTCCAACACAACAAAGTTTCTTGCTCCGGTGCACACTGTTACTGTGCAAATCCTGTGCGCTCACCTGCTTCCCTGTGACTTTTCTTCTTCTTCCCTTTTGCATTGTAGACCGAATCAAGAGTCACCTACAACATAAACAGCTCATTTTGCCATCACTGACAATGTACTCATGTGAAATATGAGCTGGAATATTTAGCTGCTAAGAGTATAATTGCCTTTGCTCATGATCAGTGTACAGGCAAAAGTATTTTAATCTATTTATTGAGTTTGGTACACAGCAGGCTTGTCAAGAGAAATGCATCGGTATTTGTTGCTTGTCTGGTTTTCTCTCCTCCCTCCTCCCCCAGCTTTGTTGTCACCATGTTTTTCACAGCATGTCTTCTCTGACTGTGCCTTCTTCTAGCCTCAGTGATCCAGTGGCTCTCTCACACAGGTTTTATGGTGCAGTGGCAGCTGGAAGGACAGGCTGCTGTCCTCTGGCATGTTTGCTTAGCTTATGCTTGGAGTATGCCTTGCTGGCGTCTTGTCATTAATGTTGCTTTGTTGCAAGCTGACAACAGCCATTAGGTTTATTAGTGAAGAGGCTGGATGAGGACTTGTATCATGGTGAGGCTGATTATCACTTTGGCTGTCCCAGTGGAGCCTGTGCAAATGTAATGCAGGTCATAACGCCTTGTTTTCTCTTAAAGTTCTGTGAGTCCATCATTAGCTGAGATCTGTGTTTTAATTTGTTTTGTTTCTTACTGGCAATTACAGCTGTAATAGTCAGCTTCTGCATGCTTTTGTTCAGGCCTTGTTGGCTAGTCAGCGTTGTTGAAAGAGATTAGCACTGTGATGGTCTATCCTGTTGTTTGAATTTGGACTTTGCACATAGTCTGACTGGCTGTGAGGGATGCAATTAGTGAGAGCAGTGGTCCCTCACGCAGGCAGGGAGCATCACCGTCTGTGGGACTGGTAGTGCTATTTAATGCTGTTAAACACCAGGATGTCATCGTGAGATGCTTTGGCTCTCTTTAGCATCAGTGGGACTAAGCTGGTGAACCAGAGTGCTTTTTTTCAGCTATCTTTGATTTTTGAAACAAGAAAAGGAGCATTTCAGAGGGAGGATTGTGGGGGGAGCGAGATGCGGGCATTCCACTACTGGTGTGTGGCCATGTCCTGCTCAGTGCCAGCCCAGTGTTCCCCTCCCTGCTGGGAAGCCCTGAGAGGTTTTAGAAATATTTGGAAATACAGATCCAAGAGATCTTTTTTAAATATAAGAAATCTGTGGTGATGAAAGGAAAGAAAGAGTCACAAAATTTCCTACACAGTTGTATATAATGTCCTCTCTGGGACTTTGTGTAGAAAACTTTAGGTTCTGTTAAGTTCTGTTTACTACACAAATAATCCTTTTTTTTTTTTTTTTTTAAAGATTGCAAAAGTCTCTGCATTTTATGTTTTTAATTCTGACACCAGTTTCCTTTTAAATGTGATACTAGACCCAAATGGCCTCTGGCCTCATGACTTTTTCCAGACAATTCAGCATTGTTTCTAGACAATTAAGTATAAGCTTCTTAGAAGTGAAGAATGTTTGATTTATTCATAAAACTTTGAGTCTGATGTTACTCTTTGAGAAACACATGAATTAACCCTACTCTCATCACCTGTTGACATGTGTACTCACTGTTCCTCTTCCTGCTGCGTATGTGGACATGGTGCGGTGTGTTTGGTCCATCACAGTGGGACACCCTCACCAGTCTGAGCATGGGCATTTCCAGTGGATCTGTGTTTATTTCTTTAGGACATTAGTGATGTAACAGAGAGTCTTAAAGTTAATAAGCAGCTTCCAACTGACACAGATTTAGTTTTTGTGAAGCAGGTGCTGTTTTTAGCAGGGAATATGAATTTCCCTTGCAGTTCCCTTTGCAGATTTTTAAGTTGCAGGGAACAATTTGTGCGCCACTGTACATGCTCCCTGCTGCACGTCACCTCTGTTGCCCTGGTGTGCAGTGCGATAATGCCCTGTCTTCTGGTAGGGGCTGCAAATGTGGAGATGTGAATCATTTCCAACGTCCCTAAAACTTCCATGAAGTCTCTTTACCTCTTTTGCCTTCTGCTGCTAACTATTTTTAACTTGAGCTAAATCCCGAGTTCCTGTAGCTTGGCAGTCTGCTCTCAAGAGGTAGCACCTTGTCCTGGACACCCATGAGGTGTGTTGTGTAAGCACACACGGTAGCTGTGCACAGGACAGTGTTTCGTTCAGGCTGGAGGGATTTCGGGGGGTGGAGAGGCTGGAGGGGTTGGAATTGCTGGCAGGTTGGAGATGCTGTAGAGGCTGGAAGGGCTGGCATCCAAGTGACCTGTGGCTGTCACCCAAATTTTTATTCAGTGGGTATGAAATTCAGCATCAAAGCCAGAAATCCTCAAAGCCAGAAGCTGTTTAAACCTGTTTTGACACCGCATACCTTCACATGGTTACCTATAACAATACTTTGTTTCCTGTATTTCCCCTGCTCCTGTATTTTCCCTGCTCCGGGAGGATGAGCTGCAGCGTTGCTCACTCATGGGAAGCAGTTGGCCCCCTATGATATGTGGCAGAGCAAATGTATGTGGGTTCTGAGGCCATCTCATTTTTTTAAGGTGAAACTACAATATATTGTGTTATTTGAGAAATAGTGTGTGGCTGTGACAGCGTAGAGGCATGCCCAGGTACCAGTGCAGCCTGTGATTAGCAATGGCATGGAATTTGGTGATCTGTGAAGCGAAGTGGAGCCTTTTCTCTCTGTCTGCCTTCGTGCGTCGGTCCAGCATTGGTCCAGGTTGGAGCTTATCAGACACTATCTGAAAGTAGCAATTTGGCTTAAGGTTTCTAGCCGGTATTTTTAAGACATTTGGGCTGATCACTTGTGAAGCTTCCTGGTGGGGGTGAGAGGAGTCTGCTAACAGCGTGTCGAGGCAGTGCACACTGGCAGCCCCTCATGCTGGAGCTTTGCAGTGCCTTTGAGCAGTTCTGCACACCCCTGCTTGCGCTGGCTGCACCCAGAGGAGAGGTGCCAGCTCCTCTTTTGTGGCTGGGCTGCTTCCAGCAGTTGATGGGATCTGCTCGCAGGCTTTTAGATCTGGTGATCCCTGAATGGAGAAAGGAAGGTAACCCAACCTACCTAACCATAAAAACAGGGCAAGATGGGCTCGCAGCGCTGTCCTGAGATAACTGAGCTGATGGAGTTAGGGAGTTAGGAAGAGGCAGGAAAACTTTGAGAGACAGAAGGTGTCCTCAGTGAAACGTCCCTCATGGAGGGGCTTTGTGCTGGAAGCTGTGGTGGTGACAGAGGTCAGCCTGGGATAACA
Organism: Pelecanus crispus; assembly: GCF_030463565.1. Lineage (NCBI taxonomy): Eukaryota > Metazoa > Chordata > Aves > Pelecaniformes > Pelecanidae > Pelecanus > Pelecanus crispus. Next base: position 15,071,253 of record NC_134654.1, on the reverse strand, counting down.
CAGCGGCCCATCGCTGCACAGACAAGCCCAGCTGAGTGTGACTACATTGGCAAGCTGAGTGTGACTACACTGGCATGTCCCCTGGCACCACAGGGGTGTGGGGTGCCCAGGCAAGGGTGAGCACCAGCACCTCTGTTGTGCAGCCGTCCCGCACTGAACTGAGCTGATGTTTTATAACTCCTGATGCGTGGCACTTCTGATGGGGGAGTATGAAAGAATGGGGAGGTGTTTTCAGCAGCTCCTGATGTCTGTTGTTGGGACCATGTGGCCAGTGGAGGCTGGCTCTGGCTGGAGATGCAGGCTCACCAGTGCACAGCTGTTGCCTGCAAACTGATGGTGAAGTGAAACCCTGGTCTCCAGCCTCCTGCAGGTCAGATTGGAGCCCAATGGGAGCTGGAAGGAAGCTGGAAGGGGAGACGCATGGTCTAGGATCTAGCTGAGATGATAGCCAAAGACACTGTAGGTACAGGGTCCTCAGCCTGGTTTGAAATGGATTTGGCAAGCTCTGGACAGAGAAGGTGGGTGGAGAAAGCTCCTGCATTACATACAGGACAGCCACTGAAACTTCAGCATGGGCAGACAGCAGCAGAGCCAATGTGGATTTGTAGGAACAGCGTCGTATCAGCTAAAGGCTTTGTCTGCATTGCTCTAGCATGTAGTGGGTTTACACTGTCAGCACTTTGCAGCATGTTGCCACGTCCTTTTTGATCCTCTCTGAATAGCCCAAAGGCAGATTCACTGCGAGTAAGCACTGCCTTTTGGTCTGCCTGTGCAGCTGTGCTAACCCTTCCTACAGCTTTGGGTTTGGATTTCCTGTGAATGCTAACTCATCAGAAAAAAAAAAAAAAACCAACCCCAAACCCATACAGTTACATTTATGAGTCTTCCATCCCCAACTTCTGTTGGTTCCTTGATTAATACACAAGTACTCTTAGTGTCCAGTGAACCTGTGGGTGCAATAAGAGGGACTACTTTTAGCGTACCTGACCAGCAGAAATTTTAGGGGGGCTTTTTATACTGGCAGTGAGCTCTGACTCTTGATGATGCTTCATCTGAAGGACTTAACTGTGTCCAGAGTTATTCTGCAGCATGTTCTGCAGTAGCTGTCATGCTTTTCACTTCCACTGTGATTTTATCAGGCCACATTTTCTACTGTGATAACTTAACGAGCGCTTGTACTTTTTTATGCCTTTGTTTAATGACTGTGTGATGAGCCCCATCTCACAAATTGCTGTGGTTTTTGTGCACTGAAGGCTAGCTGACTTTAGAGACCCCTGTTCCTTTTTGTAAGGAGTATCACTTTCATCTGAAAAGGTCTCTGGGATAGACGGAAGGGCTGTGCACTGAAAAAATAACACCTCTTTCTGTAATACTGTAAGAGACTAACATAGCCAAGATTTTCTGATGAGATATGCCAGTAGTGCCTTCAGTGCTCTCTGCTGCTCACAGTATTTCTTGTGTTCAGGGCATGCTCAGGGTGCTTCATGTCAGGATTTTTACCACAGTTTGTTAGGGATCTAGGAGAACTCCCTGTATGGTGCTTTCCAAATCAAGCAGGTGTTCCTCATGTGAAATGGGTGGTTTATTTTCCTCTGAGCCAACACTCCTGCTTGCTCAGAGGAGCTTTCTGGGAATACTTAGCTGCTGTTTCCATGCAACAACCATTTTTTCTTCATTGACATGCATTCTCTGTAGATTTTCTGATTGGAAGTGTGTGTATATAACCTTTCATTTGCATATTTCTCATCAACAACTAAATTTCATTACCTTCTAGCTCTCTTTTACCTTTTTTTTTTTTTTACAGATAAACTGTGTGACTTTCCCCCACCCTGACATAATGCCAGAGCAGCAGTTGCTGAAACCTTCGGAGTGGAGCTACTGTGATTATTTCTGGGTAAGTAGGCAGCCAGCCACATGCTGTATTGCAGCTCCTGAGCTTCTGAAAAAGTGGAAGAAACAGCTTGATTTGTGGTACAAGGTAAAGGAGAATTTGGGCTGAAATGCAGTGCATTAGGGCAGCACCAGGGAGACTGAGGATGTCAGTGAAGATCAGGTGGAAACCATCTAACCGGTCTCAGATGTTGGTGATTATCAGAAGAGTGTCCAGAAAGGCACAGTCAGCTGTCAGGAGATGGTTTTGGTCAGGAAATGGGGAAGGGGTAGGGTAAACTACACATCTCAAAATACCTCAGCCAAAAGGGCTGTGCAGCAGGAGGAGGGATAGCAAGGTGGCTGACAGGGGATATTATTTCAGTGTTTCCCAGAGCATGAGAGCGAGGGATGCACAAGGAAGCTGGGGGTATCACATTTAAAACAAGCAGATATTACAAACTTTGTGTTAAATTGCAAAACTCACTCCCATGGGATATTCTGGAGGACAGATGATAAATGAATTTTTTTAAAGGATGAGGTTTGTGAAGGACAGGCCTATTAGTAGCTATTAAATTGAGTAGTTTTAATGCAGCCTTCAGCACAAGAAATCTCCAGTTGCTGTTTCTGTGTGTGCCCTCTCATGCTTAGCTCTGCTTTCAGGATCCTGAATCACATTAAGATGATGTAGTAGTCCTTCAGTTGACAGAAAAAAATCTTCCGCTGGAAAACTGTTTTTTGGGAGGTGGGAGGAATACTACCTCAACAATGAAGATTTTATGAATTTCACATGTGTTTTCAGTTATCAGTTATTGAAGCATTTCAATTTTTTTTTTTTTTTAAAAAAGCACGTTTCACTTCCAAAAAAATGTAGCTGTTGGAGGCACAGCAGCACTTCCCCTCATGCGTGCTCAGCGTTGGTGTGAGGACTAATGGCAGTAACTTGCTAAAATACACTGACATACTTGCAAATGGGTCACATAACCAAACCATCAAAGTTTCTTCCAGTCTTCTGATCCCAACGAGCAATAAATCCGAAATGGTGTATAGTCTTATTTTTTGCATGTGTCTTACAGAAGTCGCTGCTCTGCTTGGTTCTTTACATTTAGGCTTGGCCACTGCTTGTCTCCTTGGGTTTGGTCACATCTCGCTCTCTGTGAAACTCCACTTAAAGCTGCCTTTCTTCTGCAAACTTTTATCCTCCCATAGCTCTGCTCCCAGGACTTTCCTCTTGTTCAGCCTTGTAATCCATGGTCTGCCTATGACTCACCTCCTTCTTTGGTGAATTCCACTCCTCCTGTTGACTCAAGCTGGTAGTGCCCAGCTGCCCGGTACCTGGCACGGTGTCCTACAAGTCTCCTGCTTTGATTAATGTGGCACTATTCTCTGTGCAAATGTGCAGGACCCAGGGTATTGGAGCAAACCCTGTAATCCTTAGGGAAGTGTTCTCCGGGCCTGTTTGTTGGAAGAGGGTGGGAAATGAAATTCTGAATTAAGAGAAAGCAGAGAGAGGAGAGAGAGAAAAGAGACATCAGAGAGAAGACTGTGTTGTAGCAACCCTGAAGTCAGCGGAGCAAGGGGTGAAAAGGGCTCTGTAGGAAACAAACAGGGAAAGGTGGGATGTATGGCAGTAATCTATTGAACAAATTGCTGGTTTACCCTGCTTTACAGCAGATCTGTGCAGACTGGCTGTATTTTTCCGAGTGCAAATCAGGGTCGAACTTTACAGTCTATTAAAGGTTGTTTAGGGCTGCTTTACCCCTGGAAAGAGCATCAGTGTCCTCCCCTCTCCCCCAGCAGTTCTCTTGTGCTGGCTCTAGGATCCCTTCTCTGCAGGGCTGAGCTGTCAGGGCTCATGCTTGCTGGCGCCAGCCCAGGGGCATTATTGGGTATGAAAGGCCATGGGCAGAAGGGAAGGCAAGACTGCTGCTTTGGCCCCAATGTAGTCTTATACTAGCTAAAGATAACTGTAAAAATTTTTAATAAAAAAAAGAAGGAATAAGAGGAGGGGAAAAGAGAAAGTGTTGGACTATTCCTCTGAGAGGGGCTGAGGTGCTGCAACCATCAGCTGTTATCAGAGGAGGGCTCTTCAGACACCATCGCTGCCTGTTGCTGGGACTGCTTGGGCAATTGCTGCTGGGAACTGTGTGTCTGTGGTTTTGATGCCCGTATCTTTTTCTTTTTTCTTTCCTTTTTCCTTCCAGGCTGATAAGAAGGATTCGCAAGGGAACAATACAGTGTCGGGATTTGAAATTCTTCTTCAAAAGCAACTTAAAGGGAAACAAATGCAGAAAGAAATGGCAGAGTTCGTTCGAGAAAGGTAATTAGCACTTTGCTATCAAATTAACTATTTATGGCAATATTTTTTTTTCCTGATTTAGATACTCCTTTGGTACATTAATGATGTAGCATAAACTGCGTAAAAGATATGCTACCAATTCTTAAGGAACGTTTAATATTTCTTTAATGTCCATTCACACCCTCCAGTCTTCCCCAGCTCTCACTCGTCTCTCCTGCTGTCCCTGTCTCAGTCATATTGCACACAGGCTGTCCATTTAGATAGAGGGAACCAAGAAGGTTTTAAGCTGCAGATTCAAGGAAGAAACATGGAGGTGGAAAAAACAAAGTAGAGACGATATTTAGAAAGGAAATATTTTGTCTGAAAAATATAGAAGCAATTTGTTGACATGAAGTATAGGCACAGTTTTCTAGGGGAAGATGTAAAAAGACATCACTTGGGACTTAAGCTAGTTATGGGGCTAAATTACACATACAGATATTTAGAGTGAACCCCAGGTCATAAAGGCAGATGTTGCTACCAGAAAATGCCAGAATGGTATTAATGGTCTGTTGTTCTGCTGACATAGGAAGTGCACTCAGCACCAAACAAGCAGTTGATAGATGATCAGTTCAGCCATGTACAGGAGATGATGTGACATCATTACTCATAAGTAGTGTCACTATTATTTGAAATCACTTGTCATGTGTCCAAGCCAGTGTAAAACATCTTGAGGATGACTCTTAAAACTTGAGAACAGCCCATAGGGAACAAGCAGTGTTTACTCCCAGGAGGAAGGCAGAGCACACTGATAGATGTTCTCTTCTGGGGGCAATTGCAGCAGTTGAAGGAGCTGCTGTCCTCTGTTAATTGCCTCTATGTTGGTGCTTGCCGCTGAGTTGGTATTGCCTTCCTGCTCCACTGCTGCGGACACAGTGTGGCTGTGCTGATATAAATCAATAGTGCTGGAAGCAGCACAATAGTGTGGCGCAACAGGCACCTGTGTTGGCGTTTGGGGGGCAGTTTGATAGGGCAAAACTTGCAGATAGTTGCTTTCATTTGTGGTTTGTTTTCTTTCTCCCTCTTGCCTTTTTTTTTTTTTTTTTTTTTAGTATTGGGGATATGGCAGCAGTGGAGAAATGCAAAGTATAGCACAGGCAATAAAGACAGTCTGATACAGGACCGTGTGGTTCCTAATGCCTTTGATGAAGACAGTCTGAGAGACAGTCTCCTCTATGATTCTTGAAAAAGTGTGACCAGAGGATGCAGGTAGAAGAAAGGACCAGCTGGCAAAGGAAGAATACAATTGAGAAGTAGTCTTGCTAAGCTAGATCAGTAGAAGGCACGCAGAATTGTGATAGCTGTGGCCAGGGAAAAGAGGAGGCTCTGAAGTAGTATATAATGAAATTTGACAGAAACAAAAGAAAGCCGCATTCAAGAGGGAGGGAAAATTGGCATGAAATGAGAGAGAGCAAGGAGGGAGGAGCTGTGACACTGGAAAGAGACGTGTTTGTGTCCTCAGCAGAGGAAGAAGTAGGTATGTTACAGAAGAAAAGGCAGAGAGGATTGACTGTGTGCTGGAAACAAAAAAGGTTTGGAATTGAGTGTGAAGAGGATGTCGATGGGAGTCATAAAAAGATTAATATATTTTTCTTCTGTTTGGAACAAATGATTCAGGATTGCTCTGTGTGGAAAAGGAGGATGGTGTTGAGCTTGAGAGATTATTCATAGAAATGAGAGCTCAGGCCATCAGGGGAATCTTTACATTCCCAGCTGAGAGGGAAGAAGTACTGACAAGATTTTCTTGACAGCCATCAGGTGGCTCAGGGAATACAAGGCCATGTTTAACTAGGGGTTTTCATGTCCAGAAAAATTCTCTCCATCTGTACAACCAGCCTTCTGGAGGCTGAGGTTCAGGCAGCTAATAAAAATAGCTTATAATAGGAAACTGGGATGAGACACGATGACCAGATTTCTTCATCAAATAACCAACAACTAACTGAAATTTAGTTTATCAAGTAGATGCTTTTAGAGGAGCTACTTGTAAATAGCAATCTTAAGAGTGAGCAATTATGTGTTCATTAAGTTCTTGTTGACAAAGGTAGGGTTGTAATACAGACTTTGAATTTTAATAAGAGAGACCTCAAGAAAGAGAGGAAAATAATTGGTAAATTGACTGAATGAAAAATCAAGGATGTGGGTGTGAAAGAAGGAAAGAATTACTTTAAGTCAAAAGTGAAAATATGGTCCAGCATTTGCATTTGAGTAAGCACTCCAAAATAGTATCAGTCTCTCCTAGTATAAGAAGTAGTGTTTTTATTAGCAAAGGAACACTGTCTTAGGCTTTTGGCCACTCACTTTTTAATTGAGCTGGGCTACGCTTAGAAAATTTAAAATAAATAGCAGATTCTTTAACTACATGAAAAGAAACACAAGCGGGAGAATGGCTGTAGTGAGTCTGATGAAGGTCTGTTAAACCCACTGGCTGTAATCTGACATGGCAGTACTGAGTGTGTAAAAGAGTAGGAGAGTCTCTGTCCTTCCAGCTTCCAATAATCAGAACTTTGGGGATTTCCAGAGCCAGAGTTTGCCTTAGGTCTGCCATGTCCAGCAGATACTTGTAAACATTTTCCACTATTTGTCTAATACTTTTGAGTCTTTTTATATTTTCAACCACTGCAACAATTTGTAGCAGACTTCTGCAGTTTATGCTCTACAGGAAAAGTAATTATGCTTATGTTGTCTCATAATTTCATTGTTGCTTCCTAATCTGGAGAAATAGTGTAAAAAGACTCATAGTCACTGTCTTCATGCAGTGACAGTTGGCAGTGACAGTTGTGTAGATGTCTGTCAGATACCCTCTATCACTTTTTTCTGTGTTCCCTGTGTTGTCTTAATCTATTTAGTTTCTTCTTGCGTAGTAGTCACGTCAGATCATCTTTGCCCCCATTTGTAGCTCTCTAAATTTTCTTCATCCATTAGGACATGGCACTACTGAACCTATTTGAGTGTGGGCACACAATGTACTTTGTTTTTAAAAAAAAAAAAGTGTAAGAGAGAAGGGAATAAACGTCTAAAGAGCAACTAGAACTAATAAAGTCAAGACAGTATGGGTCAAAATGTACTTATAATCTGTAATGCTTCTGAATACACAGGGAGTGAAATTCTGAAAGTTTTCAAACAAGTTAGTGGAAACAAGAAACTTAGGGGTTTTTTGGTGTGAAACTGGAGTAACTGCAGAACAGCCATGGGGATCTCTGGAGGTAGGCTCACAAGGCTCAGGAGTCCTTGTGTATTGGTGTGTTGGTGTCTCACAGTCAGCACAATCCAGAGTTTGCAGGGCGTTTATATTGACCAGGGCCAGGAGGCATATTTTTTTCCCCTTTTTGAGGTATATCTTCATCTTGCTTTTTAGCCTCTTTTGAGGTATTCAAGGTATTTTGGCTACAGATGATGACAGGATGCCAGGCTGGGGTGGAACGATTTCTGTCTTGTAATTGGGGCTCTTAAGCAATAAGCAGTTCACCTTTTTATTGTTATTTTTTATTGTTATTCCTCCTTGCCAAGGCAGTCTGCCCTATTAGTAGTGCCATCCACCTGCAGTACAGGTAACACTTGAAATCCCAGAGCCTGGGCCAAAGCTGGGACCAGTGAGGACCGCTTCGATTGAAGCCAGTGACTTTGCATTTAGGGTGCCATGCTTAGGACAGGCACTAATGGCAGCACACATAGCATGTCTTATGTGTGATTGTGAAAATCATGAGGCTTCCTTTTGTCTTGTTGTGTTCAATACTTCCCCAGCTATAGCAGTATCAACAAAGAACTTCACAGGGTTTTCAATTCATTATTTTCACGGCAAATCTTTATGATGGAAGACAGTTATTCCTCTGTTCATGAGGCGAAGGACCAATGCATTCTGTGTGGGTCTGTCTGTATGGGCAGTTCAGAACAGTCAGCAGACCAGCTAGCACCTTTGCACACCTACCACCCACAAGTAAATCGCCTAAAGGCATCCTTAAGCCAAAATCCAGCAGGAATAAAGTTGCATGGTGAAGTATGTAGACTAGAGCTTTGGCTGGGAACTCCTGGTAACTGAGACAAAAGCAGTGAGCACTGGCTTTGGGCTATATACTTAGGTATTTATCTCAGCTACGTTTAGACATTTGCATCTTCATTATAGTTGACCTATGCTCCCTTTCCAGTCCATAGAAATTGTTACTTCTGAGAAAAGATTAGTCTCATCCTAAAGTAGGTATTTAAAGTAAGTCAGGTGAAATGTGCCTGGATAAAGCCCTTTTCATAGTGAGGTTCTACTCACAGTGTAGCCTTTGGTGCTGGACAACTGTATTTGTTGGTCTTGCTACAGCAGGTGTGGGGAGCTGGCCGGTTTTGTTCTCACGGGAGGGGGAAGAAGAGGACACCCACATGCTGGGTAAGGTCTGTAGTTGTACTGTGCCATACTGAGCTGGGTACCACCTTGGGCCTCAGCCAGCTGTATCCCACAGAATGACATCCAGATCATATTTTCAGCAGCCCAGAATATCAGACCCCTCTTAGCTGGCTCAAGGGACCCCTTTTGTCTCGAATGTGCCACGCATAACAGTGCTCACTCAACTAGCTACTGCAAATGGGCATGCCAAAAATATCCCACCTTCTGTCTTCTCACTGGAAGGAGATAGATTTCAAACCAGGTTTTTCCCCTGCTTGTATATAGTTAGCACAAAATCAGGACTTGCTCCACCTGGGTGCCACTCAGCTCTCTCTTGCAGGTGCTCTATTGAGCAAACTGGTTTGAAAACCAGTGAATAGCCAGTTGTTTGCCCTAGTTGGGATCATGTATACCTTGCAAATGTTTCACTAGGAGAACTCAGGGGAGCCAGAGATGGGTTTCAGGCATGATGCATGTCACCTCTGAACCAGCAGCTGCTCCTTCCCTCCTTGCTCTGCAATCAGCATAGTCCCCTTGCTCAACAACTACGCTTGTTCTTCTCCCTGCAGCCATTCCCATAGCGGTTGTGTGCCAACAGCTTCCTTCTTCTGTACCTCCACCACTGGCAAGCTCAGATGCTGTTCCTGGTGTGGTGCTGCTGAGTGAATGGAGAGGACAAGGCAGTGGGTGGGATGGGTGAAGGGCAGGGACTGCCCCACCACATGTTGGTGGCAGAAGCCCCTGCCACATCTTACCAGCTTTGTTGTCAGTAACGGGGAGCAGGAAGCATTTGGTGTCCCTAGGAAAGGTGCAATACAGAACCCCAAACCTTATTTGGATTTCTCCTGTATCGCTGCATTTCTTCATCTTCACTTCAAGCATGTGTGACCTCACATTCAGGAGCAGACTGAACCACATGCTTCTCAAGTGAGCCCAGTTTTGCAGACAGTCCATGTTGCACAGTAGAAACACTTTGTCCTTGTTATTTGCTCTCCAGAACTGTAGCTTTTTCTTCTAATTTTGTTGCACCTGCTGTCCTGCATATATCCCTGCTCTTGCCACTGCAGTTTTAGCATATGGAGGGGAGAGATGGATCCTGAAACTGGTGCTGCCAAGCCCTGGAAATGGAAAGGAAAATTCCTGTGGCAAGATCTGTTAAAATGCAGAGAATGTCTTTAAATTATGTGTGTGGGTTTCTGCCTTAAAGCTTACTTACTGCTGTCTTTTTATTTTCTCTCTCTGTGTGTGCATGTGACTGTAGGATAAAGATTGAGGAGGAATATGCTAAGAACCTCTCCAAACTGTCTCAGAATTCCTTGGCTGCTCAGGAAGAAGGGTAAGTGTGTCTCTGACTTTTGCAGAAGATAAGAATTTTAACATAAAAGGCATTCCTCCCACACAGATACATGTATTTTTCCTGAGCTCTCCCACTGAGTATAGATTTATTTAGCTTGGCATCCTGGGTGTGTTGAGGAAAGTAGAATTGCTTTGCAATATTTTTCTTTTGAAGATGTTTATGGTAAATTTTTAGTAATATCTGCATAAAACCTTGCATTTCCAATAATATGTTTATGCTATCCTTGTTCTAGCCAGCACTAGTTCCTTTAGGGATTAGCATGTCTAAGTACTAAATTACTTTCAATATGGAAGAATATATGGACTATATATACTGCTGATAGTAGATCCATAAGGTCAGGCCAGTAGAATTGAAGCAGCACAGACAGGAGGGAGGAAGAAGTCTCTTCTCATCTTGGGTCTGGCCCTCCACGAAAAGCATGTTCAAACTTTCTTAAGTGTTCTTAAGAAGGTTTTAGGCAATGCAGTTCAGAGTAGATTGTAATTCTTCAGTAATAATGAAAAGACACCACTCCTGAAGGATTAGAAGTTGTTAGCTCTATCTGTTCCAACACAAACCCTCTAAGCACTGAAAGCCAAGGTGGGAAATGACTGTCCTCGCCCTAGTTCTGACACAGTGTGTTTCTACTGGCGGTGAAGCTCCATGAGGTGTTTGCTCAGCTTCCGATAGGCAAAGACAGAAATTGCAAGAGACTAACTAGGCTGTTACTTTTCTAAGCACCTATATTGATGATGATTTCTGTTCTTTCCCCTTTAGGGGCTGGTGTTAACCTGCTCCTAGCAAAGCAAAAACCTCTTTCTTCCACATCCTCCTCCCACTTTCTCCTACCCCCAATAGGAGAAGGGGGAATTCCTGAAAAAGTGAAGGGGAAGGAAACTAGGGAAAAGTAGATGAAAAGAGAGGGAATGAGGACTGAAGCATAAAAAAATGTTGAAGTAGGAAACTGAAGGGGACACAGAGCAGAGTGCAGGGAGCTAGGAACACTGCCTGGTGGTGCTCTGCCTAGAGAGGTGGCAAGATGAGGGAATGGAAGGTGCTGCAGTGGCCAAATTGGCTAGGACCAAGAAGAGGCTAGTGAGAAGATCCTGGTTATCAGTGAGGCCCAGGAAAGGGAAAAATTACATTTAAAAAAGTGAGGGAGGAAGAGCAGCCAACAGGAGGATTTGAAGGAACCAAAAGTGGGAGTGCAGCCTAGCACACTGAAAGTAAACATTCACCGGGGTCTTCCTCTCATTTCTAAGGTGTGATCTGAGGGACCCCATGAACTCCTCTGTGAACACACCGGTTACCACTGCTGGTTTCATACTCTGCAGAGCACTTTCCAGTTTTGCTGTCCAGTGGTCTATGGAATTGACGCAAAGTATGGGCTGTCCCTCCAGGGTCCTCTGCCCTTCTCTGGTGGTAAGATGACCCACCATCGTGTATGTGAGTGGGACACAAGGGTGACGAGATGGGACCAATTTGTGGTATCAGGGTGGTTCTGTCCAGGTTTTTGTGAGTACAGTGCTGCTGCGTGTGCACAGAGGTGATACAATCCATGGTCATTTAAGTCATTGTGGTTGGATAAAAAATTCAGAAGATGCTTAGCAGGCTGAAATGCCTTCTTTACTTAAATAGATCAGATAAAATAGTTAGTACCAGTGAGAACTGGACAGTGGGAGGGCACCTCAGGGTGGGACTAGGGAAGGAGAAGAGTTGGGAGCACTTACATAGATGAAACAATCTCAGGTTGTTTAGCTGTGATGGACACCATACTTGAGGACTTGACTCATTGGAGTAACATCAGAGATTACAGATCATTGTTTTGAAACTGCAGATGACAGGCAATTTTTCAGGCTACCAGGAAGGGAAAAATATGACTATCTTTGAAAAGGGGGTGGGGGAGAGAGAGAAAGAGTTGGGAAGTTCAGCTTTATATAACCTGTGCAAAGTGATAAGAATAAACCGTCAAGCTTTCCAGAAACACTCAGCAGAAAACTAATGATGAGCAATTATTGTGGATGCATACAAAACAAACAACGTCAAACCAACCTAAATTCCTCTGGTGATGGAATAACAGAAGAAGTCAGCATCATAGCTCTGAATTTAGTATAGCTTTTTGCAATGGGAGATTCTTGTAGGTAGGCAAGAGAAATGTGGCCTAAATAAAGCCTAAGGGGCAAAACTAGGTAAGAAATCATACCTGCTACTTCTAAAAAGTAAAGTGCAGAAAGTAGCTGTGGAGTGAATCCCATAAGGTTCGTCCCACATCCAGATTTTTTTCAATGTTTTTGTTAATGACTTATGATAGAATAAATAATGGATTTCCTGTAATCAGAGATGACACAAAGCTAGGAGTGTACAATTCGAAGAAAAGATTGCAATTCAGAATTATTTTGCTAGACTAGAGAAGTGAACTGAAAAAAATTAAGATGCATTTCAGTGAGAACAAAGTACCAAGTTTATACTTTCACAGGATGTGAAAGATACAGTTACATAACAGTTTGTGGGAGAAGGATCTGGCTATAATGAATCACAAGCTTATTCATCAACAACGTAACGCTGTTGTCTAAAAAAGCAATCGTACTGAGAGATACATAGAAGAAAGTGTCTGATATGAAATAATCTGTTACTAGTTTAGCAACTGGAAGACCTCTGCAGGAAGACAGTGTAGGTTCTGTTCTGACGCATTAAGAGGAACCTAGGCTGTTGGAGAGGGTCTAGAGGAGCATACCTAAACTGCTGTCATATAGAAAATAGTTTGTCTGAAGGAAAAAGAAGGTGGAGAAAAGACCTGGTAATTTTCAAATACTGAAAGGCTTCTCTGAGGAGAAGTAGAATAATCTGTTCATCAAAGGTAGGGTGTAAAGTAAAAGAGGCAATGGGAAAACCGCATTAGTGAAGGTTATCTTAAGGATTAGAAAAGAAAAACATTGTTATAGTAAGGATAAGAAACTGAAGTATCTTGCTTACGGAGACTGTGGCATCTCTGTAACTGGAGGTTGTTATGAACAGTGTTTTCAAAGATCTGCTGCGCACAATGCAAATACAATTCTGCCTTGGTCACAAAGATCAGTTATCTTCTCAAATTCCTACTATCACTTTTCCATGATTTTGCTGAGCATGATGCGGTACAAAGCCTTATCTGTCTGACACTATCTGACAAATCTCGCTGGGAGGATGTGCAGAAGACAGAGCATTGATCATTGTTGATCTGTATTCTTTCAGCACACTAGGAGAGGCTTGGGCTCAGCTAAAGAAGAGTCTAGCTGATGAAGCAGAGGTTCATCTCAAATTTTCTTCTAAGGTAAATAGTTCTTCCTGTTGCAAAGATTTTTGCCCTGTAATTGATGTGGCTCTCCCTTCAGTGCTTGTTAGTGGGGAAAATACACATGCATATGGGACAAAGTTAGAAGAATTAGTAAGTTGGTGAACAAACTTATTGAAACTCTGTCCATTCTTCCTGCCAAAATCATAGTTTATGTAATCTACCTGATGAGTAAGTTAAAACACATCTAGCCTTAATTTTTCATAAAAAAGAAGGAAAACTGATTCTGGATGTTATTCACCTAGAGCTCTAAGTTCCAGCCTGTTCAAGTGAATTTGCCTAGAGTTTATACATATTACTTCTGTAGAGGAAGAAATAAAAAATAATATTTGGCTTCTCAACAAGAATCTAGTGTATCTGTCTGGAAGGAAGAAAACCAGGACTCTGACTTCTTCATATCATTAGTCTTTCTGAAAAGTGCACTGGGAACTTACTTTATGTTATTTTTGGATCTGCTCTCAAGTGATGCCCAAGGAGAGTTCTTGTACAAATTATGGCATGTATCTGTTTTTTTGACATACTCTTGCATCCTGTTACATTATGTTAACCTCTGTGAGTGACCAGGTTCAATACAGTGGCAGATGTCTCAGCACAACAGCCATGTTCTGGTGGAAAATTGTAGCTCTGCACTGTTTGTAAGAGATTATGCAGAGGTTACTCAGGCAACCCACCGCTGCCTTGGTAACCTGCTGCTCTGCTTTCAACTTCTACTTCAGGGCTGTAATTAGTTAAATACTTTTTGCTCCCCGTTGTTCTCCCATATTGTTTTCCAAGAGGAAAAAGTGTACCCTGGAGTGGTGTGTGCATGTAGGCAGGCAATGTATAGGGGCTCTTTCGTTATTTTACTCTTCCTTAAGCCCTGCATGGAAACTCCTGTAGCATCCTCTGAACTCTCTCCACTGTTCCTGTGCCTGCTTTGGGAGTTCCTAGTTCTGGCTTTTCTTTTATTAACATAATATGTTTTTAAACATACTGATTATTGCTATTACTTTCAGATAAGTTATTCTTAGAAGTATTTATATTTCTCATTGACAGTCCAACAAAACCAGTCAGTGAAAGGGAAGTGGAAAGGCTAAGGAGTATCAGGGAGTGCAAGAGGGAGATAAATTGGTGGAGCAAGTCCCTACCCTCCCTGGGGCCAAGGCAGCAGATGGAGGCCCCACAAGGAGCAGAGGATCCCCTACCCTCTTGCCAGCAGGCAGAAGGAGGGGACCTAAGAGACAGGGGGAATGGAAACAGGTCCCTGCCTGGGGTGGTAGGCGAATCCCCTCCCGGCCTCCCTTACCTTCCCAGTTGCCCTTGCACAACAGATATGGGGCTCTGGAAGTTGAGGGCCAGGCAAGTGAGGAGGTTCATCCAGGGGGTTCCTGAGGGCGAGTCAGTCAGCCCCACGCATTACGACTGCCCCTGTTAAGAAAAAAAGGAGGGTAATTGTCGTAGGCGATTCCCTCCTGTGGGGAACAGAGGGCCCAATATGCCATCCAGACCCATCCCACAGGGAAGTCTGCCTCCCTGGGGCCCGGGTTAGGGATGTTACTAAGAAACTCCCCAATCTGGTACAGCCCTCTGATTATTACCCACTGTTGGTTATGCAGGTTGCCAGTGATGAGGTTGCGGAGAGAAGTCCAAAAGCGATCAAAAGGGACTTCAGGGCACTGGGGTGATTGGTTGCAGGATCAGAAGCACAGGTAGTGTTTTCCTTTATCCCATCAGCGGCAGGGAAGAATGCTGGAAGGAACAGGAAAGCCCAGCTGATTAACAGGTGGCTCAGAGGCTGGTGCCATTGGTGGAATTTTGTTTTTTTCGATCATGGGGAGGTTTACATGGCACTGGGCCTGCTGGCGGCTGATGGAGATCAGCTGTCTCCAAAGGGGAAAAGGATTCTCGCTCATGAGTTGGTGGGGCTCATCGAGAGGGCTTTAAACTAGGTTCGAATGTGGAAGGGGATATAACCAGGCTTGCTAGTGAGGAACCCAGGGGCAGCATGGCAACGCTGGGAGTGAAATTGATAGCCCATCTCAAGTGCATCTACACCAATGCACGCAGCATGGGCAACAAAGAGGAGGAGCTGGAAGCCCTTGTGTAGCAGGATAGGTATGACTTAGTCACCATCACAGAAACATGGTGGGATGACTGTCATGACTGGAGTGCTGCACTGGATGGCTATAAGCTCTTCAGAAGGGATAGGCAGGGAAGGAGAGGCGGTGGGGTGGCTCTGTATGTTAGGGAGTGTTTTGACTGTATAGAGCTCGACAGTGGTGATGATAAGGTTGAGTGCTTATGGGTAAGGATGAGGGGAAAGGCTAACAAGGCAGATGTCCTGTTGGGAGTCTGCTATAGACCACCCAACCAGGATGTAGAGATAGATGAAGTGTTCTACAAGCAGCTGGCAGAAGTCTCACAATCACTAGCCCTTGTCATCTGCTGGAAATAAAACATAGCAGAGAGGAAACAGTCTTGGAGGTTCCTGGAGTGTGTGGAGGATAACTTCCTGACACAGCTGATAAGGGAGCCTACCAGGGGAGGTGCCTCACTTGACCTGCTGTTCACATACAGAGAAGGACTAGTGGGAGATGTCGTGGTTGGAGGCTGTCTTGGGCTTAGCAACCATGATATGACAGAGTTCTCAATTCTTGGTGATGTAAAAAGGAGGGGCAGCAAAACTGTTACCATGGACTTCTGGAGGGCAGACTTTGGCCTGTTCAGGACACTGGTTGGGAAAGTCCCTTGGGAGGCAGTCCTGAAGGGCAAAGGGGTCCAGGAAGGCTGGGCCTTTTTCAAGAAGGAAGTCTTAAGGGTGCAGGAGCAGGCCGTCCCCATGTGCTGCAAGACAAACCAGCGGGGAAGACGACCAGCCTGGCTGAACAGGGAGCTTTTGCTGGGACTCAGGGAAAAAAGGGAGAGTTTACCACCTTTGGAAGAAGGGGCGGGCAGCTCAGGAAGAGTACAGGGTCTTGTTAGGTCATGCAGGAAGGAAATTAGAAAAGCAAAAGGCCAGCTAGAACTCAATCGGGCCACTGTTGTAAAACATAATAAAAATGTTTTTATAAGTACATCAACAATAAAAGGAGAGCCAAGGAGAATCTCCACCCTTTGCTGGATGTGGGGGGGAACATTGTCACCAAGGATGAGGAAAAGGCTGAGGTACTTAATGCCTTCTTTGCCTCTGTCTTTAATAGCCAGACCAGTCATCCCCAGGGTACTCAGCCCCCTGAGCTGGAAGACAGGGACAGGGAGTGGAATGGAGTCCTCATAATCCAGGATGAAGCAGTTAATGACCTGCTATGCCCCCTGGATGCTCACAAGTCTATGGGGCCGGATGGGATCCACCCAGGAGTACTGAGGGAGCTGGCAGGGGAGCTTGCCGAGCGACTTTCCATCATTTATCAGCAGACCTGGTTAACAGGGGAGGTCCCTGATGACTGGAGGCTTGCCAATATGACTCCCATCTACAAGAAGGGCCGGAAGGCGGACCCGGGGAACTACAGGCCTGTCAGCCTGACCTCAGTGCCAGGAAAGGTTATGGAGCCGTTCATATTGAGTGAGCTCAACAGGCATGTGCAGGTCAACCAGGGGATCGGGCCCAGCCAGCATGGGTTCATGAAAGGCAGGTCCTGCTTGACCAACCTGATCTCCTTTTATGACGTGGTGACCCACCTGGTAGACGATGGAAAGGCTGTGGATGTCATCTACCTGGAGTTCAGCAAAGCCTTTGACACCGTCTCCCATAGCATTCTCCTTGGGAAGCTGGCAGCCCATGGCTTGGACGGGCGTACTCTTTGCTGGGTAAAAAACTGGTTGGGTGGCTGAGCCCAGAGAGTAGTGGTGAATGGAGTTAAGTCCAGTTGGTGGCCGGTCATGAGTGGTGTTCCCCAGAGCTCCATTTTGGGGCCAGGCTTGTTTAATATCTTTATCAACTATCTGGATGAGGGGATTGAGTGTTCCCTTAGTAAATTTGCAGATGACACCAAGTTTGGTGGGAGTGTCGATCTGCTGGAGGGTAAGATGGCCCTGCAGAGGGACCTGGACAGGCTGGACCGATGGGCCGAGGCCAACTGTATGAGGTTTAACAAGGCCAAGTACTGGGCCCTGTACATTGAGGTGCTGGAGCGTGTCCAGAGAAGGGCAGCAAAGCTGGTGAAGGGTCTGGAGCACAGGCCTTATGAGGAGCAGCTGAGGGAACTGGGATTGTTTAGCCTGGAGAAGAGGAGGCTGAGGGGAGACCTTATCGCTCTCTACAACTACCTGAAAGGAGGTTGTAGTGAGGTGGGTGCTGGCCTCTTCTCCCAAGTAACAAGTGATAGGATGAGAGGAAATGGGCTCAAGCTGCGCCACGGGAGATTTAGATTGGATATTAGGAAAAAATTCTTCACGGAAGAGGTAGTCAAGCATTGGCACAGGCTGCCCAGAGAGGTGGTGGAGTCACCATCCCTGGAGGTGTTCAAAAAACAGGTAGATGTGGCACTTTGGGACGTGGTTTAGTGGGCGTGGTGGTGTTGGGTTGATGATTGGACTGATGATCTTAGAGATCCTTTCCAATCTTAATGATTCCTAGTTTTTACTTTCATTAAAAAGTATTCCAGCTACCAAGCAAGGAAACATTATTATTCTTCCCTTAATTGGTTTAGTGATGGACTTGGTAATGTCAGGTTAATGGTTGGACTGGATGATCTTAAAGGTCTTTTCCAACCTAAATGATTCTCTGATTTTGGAAATGGTGCTGATGGAGCAAAGGAAAAGGTAGGTACTTGTGAAATCAGAGGACTTTTTGACATGTGGTTTCTGGTAGCTCAGCTGTGTAGTTTCTCCAGCATATAATACGCTATGCCTCTGTCTGTCTGCCTAAGTCTCTACCATACTGGTACAGAGATACAGGTTTTCTGTCCTATATCTGATAACTTCTTTTAGCAAACATATTGAGATTTCAAGTCCTTTGTCACATCTCACCCATTCAGTGATAGGTGAGTGTCAGAGTTGTCTGTATACGCTGGTGCTTTAAATCTGTTCATCTTAGGAAAGTAGTTCATGGGGTTTTTTTATCTGTTGCATGCATTTGAAAGTCTTTTAGTAGATCTTCCAGGGGAAAAAAAAAAAATTAAAAAGTATAAATATGGCCAGCTATAATGCAACACTTAAAAGCCTGGGTCATTCATGTGTGAGTCTATTTTGATAGCTTATGATACATCTTGCAAGATAGAAGTTCAAGCAGGATCATGATGCTAGAAGAAAGATGACCACCTTCACTGAGAAGTCTACCTCTTTGAGTCCCAGAGCACAAAACTGGAGAAAGCAGTTGCGTTGTTTGCATTTTGAGCCTCCTGGTGATGCATTTCCCATCTTTGAGGATCTCAGAATTTCCTGTGCCATTATAAAGCATGTGAAATAAACAAATACCTTTACTTTCTATTAGGCAAGTAGAACTACCAGTGAAATACCCTCCTGTTTGGTGTGTCCCTGACCCTGAGGATTTTTGTAAGGGTTTTCACAGTAATGCCTCTTACATCAGATGAGTCAGGTTGCCACCTCTTCCACTGAGGATGATTGACTCATGTTGGGTTGTTTACCCAGATTAATCCATTTATTAATGGAGCAGTCTGAAGAACATGCAGACTGTTTAGCTACTTCAAACTCAGTTGGACACAAAAATCTCTATCAGTTGTAATATATTGCCTCTGGTGTTCACTGAAGCCATCCTGAACTTCTCTGTGTTCCAGTTCTTGTTTCGTTGAGCATTGACAGTGCTCCTGGCACAGCTATCGGTTTGTACCTCTGTTCTTGAGGGAGCTTGTGTAACTGTGCTGGACCACAGAGTTGTGAACAGGTCTTTATTAGCTTGACTGGGGCCATCCTGATGAGACTGTCATAAAAATATTGTCCAGAATTTTCTAGTCTGGCCCCCCCCAGAACAGGACTGTCACCCACAGTGGATCAAGGCAGCTACATCTTTGTCTAGCAGAGTCTTGAATATCTCTAAGGACAGAGTTTTCATGCCCTCTCTGGTCAACCTGTTCCAGTGCCCAGCTACCATTCTGGTGATTGATTTTTTTTTTTTTTTTTAATTACATTCAACCTGAACCTCCCTTAGCTCGATTGTCTGTTGTGACATTGTCTTGCCCTACTAAGAAGAATTTGGCTGTTACCCTTGCAGCTGACCTTCAGATAGCTGTAGGCTATACTAGATCACCGTGGTGCCAGTCTTCATCTACATAAACAAGCTCTGCTATAGGCTTGTTTAACCTCTCTAGGATATGTGCTGTATGGTCCTGGCTGTCTTTGTAGCCTCTCTCCATCAAACAGCTGTACTGAGCTTGAATGAAGTTTCCTTCTCCATTAAAATAGCACTGGAGAAAGGCTGAAAATGCTTACTTTCAGGGACTATTTGATACTGCTCCACTGTGCGTCATGTTAAGTGATTACAGACCCAACTTGCCTGTGTTGATGGAGTCTAGCATCCCTGCAAGAGGGACAATAGAGAAGTATTTGGTTGCTTCTGCGGAGGTGAAATATCTGTATCCCTTCATAGCACGTTTTCTAGATGTCAAAACTGTATCAGAAGGCCAAAGACCAATATGATACAAACTCTGTCAGAGTTGAGTATTACCAACTATCAAGTCCTGCTTGTAAGAGATCACTCACATGCAGTCTTGATGGATCTATCCTGAGTTTATTTCAGTGGTTTCTTGCCACTACTTAAAGAGTTTCAACTAAATACTTGGGCTTCTCTTTATGCTTCCTTATACTTAACAGAAATAAATAAAATGTGTCCTTACTGGATCTCTTTTCACTATACAAGAAATGCAGACCTGTCACCCTGACATGTACACTGACTCACCTTATTGCAGTCAGGGTTAGTGACTTCAGTTTGTACCTTTTTTTTTTTTTAAGCAAGTTGCATCAGTTAGGCCAGACTCAGAGCACCTCAAATAGTGCTCTGGATATTGCCTGCAGTTGTATCTTATGTGTAAGAAGAGAGATATGATTTAGCAGGGAGAGAGGAAGACAAGATTTCTGTCCTTTCACTCCCTTCAGTAAATATTCCCTTAACAGAGCTGACCTGCAAAGAACTGAGTTTTACAGTAGCTTCACTCAGAGCTCTCTTGGGGAAGTGTTGCTGCATGAGATTGCCTTTGGCTGCAGTGTGTGTATTGTTTCCTCTCTGTCCTGAGCTCTGCTCAGCAGAAGAGCCAGGAATTACTGCCGGCTCCTCATTATTGCCATTTCTTCCTCTGTTTTCATTACCAGCTTCAGAGCGAGGTAGAGAGACCCCTGCTCAACTTCAGAGAGAACTTTAAGAAAGACATGAAGAAATGTGACCACCATATTGCAGACTTACGGAAGCATCTGGCCAGCCGCTATGCAGCAGTTGAAAAGGTGGGAGCAGAGAACAAACTGGAGGCTTTATGAGATACTGCTGGTTTGGACAGAAAAGCAGCTGCCCTATGAAAAGTTTCTGTTCTGGCTCAAAGAACTACGAAGGTTTCTGCTGAGTGCTTTCTGCTGTTAGTTATGCTTTGCTGAGCCCCTGGTGTGGTTTGCTGCTTAGCTGAGATTTGGGAAACTGGGGGCTACAGGCAGGGCTAATGTGTTACTGCTGAACTGGCTTTTTATTTCATCCTCCCCTTCCCAATTTGGGACAATATATTTCTGATACGTTTGATGAAAATGCTCCTTGCTCGTGTGCATCTGGAAGTCATGTCTGTTGCCCTCAAAATTTAAAGAACTTTGCCTTACAATAGCAGCAGCATCAGGCCAAAGGCCTGCCTGGTTCAGTTATCCTCTTGTGCAGTGGCCAAAAGCAGATGGTCAAGGAAGGCAGCTCGAACCTGGCACGGCAAGTCAAACCCTCTCCCAGTTCCCATTTTCTGTGCCTCACAGCGAACATCCTCACCTGAAAAACCCAAACATCAGAAGCACCCTAGGGTGTTTCAGGGGCTGTTTTAACATGAACATCCAGTAGTAGCTGAGGTTGTGATTTAGGGAGAGTTATACCCACAAAAAGTGCTCTCTTGCCAGCATCTGGCAGGAAACGGGATACCCATGCCTTGGCTGCCAAGACACTTTTGCCAAATGGTATCCACATGCAGTTTCCTCTTGGGTAAGTTGGAAAGGAAAATACCATGCTCAGTCAACTCAGAAGGTTGTTTGGACCTTCATTAAAGATCAGAGTGCACATGGGAAAGTTTGCCCAGGGACAGAATTGTTGCAGGATACACAAGTTTATTAGACTGTATGTATGCAGGGAAGGCATTTTTCTGCAAAACAGTAAGTTCTTCACAGTCACATCTGCAAAGAAACACAGTCCGCAGTAGGGATATTGAAAAAGAATGAATTAGAATAGCCTTGAGAAGAAGGAATAAAAAAAGGGAAAAGCTGTGTCTGCAGTGTGCCTGATGAAGCACACAGCTTCTCACCAGATTGCTTTCCTACAGCTCCCTCTTGCGACCTGCTGAACCAAGCACAGGGTCTTTAAAACTGCAAATGGAAAAAATTCAAGTAATGCATCAAGAGCGTTGTAACTTGCAGGCTGGTGTGACTGTAGAAAACTGCAAGGTGCTAACAAATTATAATAATCCAAATATAATAATCCAAGTTCAGGTTAAAGAACAAATGGGACCTATTTTATAGCAAGTCCGTGCAAGACAAGTTATTTTTATTTTATGTATTTAGGCAACCTCAGCAAATGAGGTGACAACAGGTATATGTGGTAATGATGTTTATTTGTTAAGACACTTTACTAATTTGCCTGTATACGTATGTAGTAATGATCAGTAATGATACTGATAAATCAGGTTTTAAAAGCCTGGAGAACTTTAAAGTAATTTAAGTAATCAGTTGTAACCAGGTCTTGGGCTCTACAGTACGAACTGCTGTTGCCATGAACCTGAACTAGTTTTTCCGAAGTAAGTCTGAAAGTTCCTATTGTTAGAGTTTCTGATAAGTGTATATTGAATCCAGAAGGTACTTACAAAATTTATTTTTAATATACTTGAAATTCTTTCAACAATTTAGATCCTAAGAAAAGCAAATGGAAGAGGTGTCTTGGTGATTCTGGTTAAGATGTTTAGAAAAAGCTCCAGCTCCCCTTTCTTCCAGAAATAGTGAGAAAGTTGCTAAGAAACATGCAAGTCTGATGATGCCTTTTGTACTGTGCCTTTCTAAGAACCTATGAAAAGTTCAGATGCTTTTGTGATTTGTTGGTGACAACTTCTATATGGTGGTAGGACACTTCTTTGAACACCACATGGTGTTCTAAGAACTTGAATCCCAGTTAGGACCCAGTTTTATGCAGAGTCCCTGACTTGTTACTGACAAATACTTGTGTGAAGGAGTCATAGCTGGCTGAAAGCAGCTGGCAGCTCTTTTCCTGTAAAACATGTGACTCTAATTACTTCAAGGCCCGGAAAGCCTTGACAGAGAGACAGAAGGATCTGGAAATGAAAACGCAGCAGCTAGAGGTGAAGCTCAGCAACAAAACAGAAGAGGAAATTAAGAAGGCGAGACGGAAGTCCACTCAGGCAGGTGAGTACCTGTGTCTGTCAGTGGCCAGAGACAAGCGCAGCCCCATGGATGGCAGGAACAAGATGGGATGCAACTGCCATCCACCCACGTGTTTCTTGTTTTTTAATATTGTAGCTACAAAGTCAAAGTGAACTGTGCTACAGATCTGTTTGGTATTAAATCCTCTGAAGAAACAAGCCCGGTTTTTCCAAGTCAGACATCACAAAATGATGATTTTGATAATTGGGGTGAGAACAGTAAAAGGGGGGTGAATTGTCCTTTTGTTTTGTGAAAGTGTGCTGAGATAACTGAATGTTTGTGAAACTTTTAAAGTCAGATTCAAAGAAGCTCAGCTGTGGATGTTTCTTCCTTAAATCATAATTCCTTCCTTGGTTCTTTCCTAAACCATAGTCACCCACAACTATGTGGATGCGTATTGTGCTTCCTCTTACTGTCTTTTTCCTTGAAAGTGAACTTTTGGGTTTTTTCCACTGCTACTCAGCAATTTAAATTATTTCTGTTCAAGGGATACTGAGGATGTAGTAGTGTGTTTTATACTGTACTGAAGACACAGCTACTTGATGTGACCTATGCATGTTTTACAGAGGCTCAAACCACTTCTACAGGATCCATCAGGAACTGTGTTTCTTGAGACCTGCAAAGCTGATATGTGCAGCTCTGTTAGTACCTTTGCTGAAAATATGTTTTAACTAGGGCTTCTATGTTTCATCCCCTCATAGGTCCATTCCTTGGCAGAGTGGTCCTTCATAGTTCTGAGGCTTTTAAAACTTCCGGATAGCCTGTCTGGGTTTTGAGGAGACTGAGAAGTCTTTCACAGTGTGACCATGTGTATAGACAACCATTTGAGGAGAAACAAAAGTTAAGTGTTAGCGACAGGAGGCTCCATGGGGAGGCGGGGGAGGACTTGCCCCATCCCCGCAGGTGGTACTACCCAGCAGCCCAGCTGGGGTGCTTGCAATGCACACAACAGCAGCATGTAGTGATCTAGCTTTGAAATGAGGCCTGCTGCAAGTGGACGATAGGACTAGAGAGCTCTAGACCAGAGCCATTAGTTCAGACTTGTTATGTCAGGCTAGGCATCCTCCGTCTCGGTGGATAAGCTTATTGCCAAGCTTTAAGCCCTGAATCCTGGTTTCTTTGTAGACTTTGGTTGCCACCCCAAGTTCTAAGTCCATGAGAGACTTCCAGAAGCATTTGCTTCTTTGACACTTGTTTGGTCTATGGAGTTCTGTTCTTAAAGCTTGATTCGCCCCTGGTTTATGTGTAAAGACTTTTTTGCACCTAAAACAACAGGATGAATTTGAGCCCTGGACCTAGGCATCAAACCATTAGGGAAAGTATAACTGAGCCTCATTTAAAGAAGAAAGAGAATTTACTAGCTGGAAAACAATGAAGTCTGAGACATGCCTTCCAGATTTTCAACCCACCTTTCCCTCTCTGTCAGAGCAGAGTCCTGCAACAAAGGAAAAATTGGAATAATCACAGCTTATTGTGTTACTGCCCTGAATATGGGAGGAAGCCAGAGTTCCACTGGAACTGTGCATCTTCAGAGGCTGGAGAATGCATGAGTGTGCAACTAGGTTGAGGTTGCAAATAAGTGTCCCTTGATCTCAGACAGCTTGAGCCTGATGCTTCACTCCTGTTTTAAACAGATTGATCTTAGAATGCAGCCTCACCTCCAGAGTGCTACCCTGCAGCTCAATAATTCATTATTATTGATTTCCCTTTTTAATTATTTTATTTTCCAGATTTTTTTAAGTGAAGTAACTTGCTTTCATAGTTCTGGGCATTTTGTAAAACACTACTTAATGTTCACATTTTCCTTTTAAAATCTTGTCTTTCCCCCTCATTCTTTCTCACCCCAATCACCTGACCTTTTACCACACATCAAGTGCATGCATTTTGTTGAAGTTTTGTTACCCCTAACAAATACCATGTAACAGAACTGCCTTCAGCTCCACCAGGATTGACCTTCAAACCCTCTGTGTCTGCCTACAAAATCTGAACTGCAATTTCCTTCTAAGCTCTGTAACACTGTCTAGAGAAGCCTAATGTGTTACTATCTTGAACTTTTCAGGAGATGACCTGATGCGCTGTGTGGATCTTTACAATCAAGCCCAGTCCAAGTGGTTTGAGGAAATGGTGACCACCACTCTGGTATGTAACTCTGTGTAGCATCTTACATGTATAACATTGCAAAATTGTAATAGTGTACAACATTCATCACTCATAGTTAGCCACTGTGCAAAGCAGTGGGAAGAACTGGGTGATAAATCTCCTGTTGTATTTCCTGTTCTCAGTTCTAAGAAAAACTCATATCATTAGGGGAAGGAAGAAATAATTGTTTCTTTGCTGAAGGCATTAAACCAGTTCAGGGCTGCATAGGGACCAGAATGCTGGAATTGTCCTCAGGAAGGATCAAGTAATGCACAAGAAAGACATGGAAAAACGTGATAAATCACTGAATCCATTTATACATTAATGAATTTTTGTATTGCATGATTTTACAGTTTCTTCATGAGTATTGCTGGCTCAGAAGAGGCATGCTTTAATTACCTATTGTTCTGTTAACACAGCTAACAGTGTTCACCCTAAGAGCATATACCTTTGGAGTCAGTCACCAAGATGCCAAGATACAGAATGTACTGTATTCCTTGAAATACCTGTACTTTGGCTGTAGGGCTCCTCCCTCATGTCATTCCTTAGAGCCCTTTGGGACAACAGCCAATTGTTTTCAAAAGTGGGAAATAAAAATGTCTTTTGCCTGTATTTTTCTCATTGGACAAGCACAAAACTGTAAACTCCTAATAAGAAGCAGGGTAATAAATTGCTCAGCATTTGGAAGTGTGTCAGTGCAATATTTAAACGGCAGTAAATAAATAAAGGCAGATGGGTGAGTGGAAAACCAGGAGGCAGATATCTTTCCAAAAGCAGAACAAAAGAGAAAAAGTTGGCTGTTCTTATACATAAGGGATCTGATTTTTCTCTCACCTTCACTGGTGGTTTCTCACTGATGCAAATGACACTGACCATCAGTGCCACTATGTCCACATACGGCCACATATATGTTAGCTGCATCTTTGCTTCTAGGGAAGTACGACTCAGAAGTGCTCTAGTAGATGGCTCAAGGGGGAAGTCATAGCCTGCAGGCTGCACAGCAGGTTTGTCAGTTGTGAAACTCAGGTTGAGAAGCATTTGAAGGTAATTCTTGGTATACATGAATATAAAATCTAAATTGAAAAACAGTCTGCATCTGATCAGCTCAGATATGGATTAGTTCATATGCAATACAAAGTTGAGAGAGTCAAAGTCTGAAGATTTGTGTTTCCTTGCATACCTTCCTCCCTGAAGTTCCTGGTGCAGATACAATGCATGTTCTGTGTATGACATGCTTACCAGCACTAGCACACTGGGTTCTGCATTCCAGTCCTGTGCATCTGTGCCCTAAGTAAGGGAGTCTGAGTTCAAAGTGGGCCATTTTTTTCCATAAGGGCAGCACATCAACTGGCAACAGCAATAGCACCTTAGTCTATTTCCTGTCCATACCATAAGCTCCTTTACTCTTCTTCCTCTCCAGGCAGATAGTCTGCCACCTGAGACTTTTGTGCTGTAATGAAGGATCTGTTTCCTAAAAGACATTTAACAAGTTGAAGATAGCACAGTGTCGTGGTTTAGCCCCAGCCAGCAACTAAGCACCATGCAGCCGCTCGCTCACTCCCCCTACCCCAATGGGATGAGTGAGAGAATCGGAGGAGTAAGAGTGAGAAAAACCTGGGTTGAGATAAGAACAGTTTAATAATTGAAATAAAGTAAAATAGTAATGATAATAATAACAATATAATAGTAGTAGTAGTAATAATAATATACAAAGCAAGTGATGCACAATGCAATTGCTCACCACCCGCTGACCGATACCCAGACAGTTCCCGAGCAGCAATTGTGGCTCCCCGGCCAACCCCACCCAGTTTATATACTAAGCATGATGTCATATGGTATGGAATAGCCCTTTGGTCAGTTTGGATCAACTATTCTGTTGAGGGGGCAGCTGTGCCCCCTCCCAGTTTCTTGTGCACCTGGCAGAGCATGGGAAGCTGAAAAGTCCTTGACTAACATAAGCAGTACTTAACAACTAAACCATCAGTGTGTTGTCAACATTCTTCTCCTACTAAATCCAAAACACAGCACTATGCCAGCTACTAGGAAGAAAATTAACCCTATCCCATCCGAAACCAGGACACACAGGGAAGGCAATGCAGCAGCCTGCCTGCTTGTATATGCTCAGTTTGCATTCCACCATGATGCCCAGTAAGTGGACACCAGAAATCCCCTCTGAAGGCAGTTTTTTTAAGATTTGGCCCCATTGATGTCCCTGTGAATACAGAGCTTTCTAGAGAAACAGCAAAGTCCATTACAGTATATGTCTTTAAAGGCAGACTTTCATAGCGTGCTGCTTCCACTACTGCAACTTAGATGGACAAGGAGGGACTAAATGCAGATTTTGGGGTATAATATCAGAATCCAGGAGAAGAGGGAGGCATGAAAAATCAGGAGGAAAGTTAGAAATTACTTGCCTTTTCAACTAAAGTGTTGCTGGGGTCTGCTTATTGCCAGCTGAGTTCGGTGGAGGCTTGTCCCAGCTTATCATCTGGTGAACAGATGAAACTGCTCTTACAGGTGTCTGGTTAGACTGAGGGCAGTCAGGCCCTCTGAGCCATATACCCCAATGCAGTCTCCTGCTTTTCCAAGGAATCACTGTAACTTCTGGAGCTAGCAATAAAGCATGAAAAGCTTCTTGCAGGAAACAGATTCCCTCTTGCTTGCAGTGTCCCTGAAGACAGTAGCTCCTCTCTCTGCCTTGGTTGTCTCAGTTTTGGAAAGGTTTTGACCTTCTTTTCTGTCGTTAGGCTCAGGCTGAAGTGACTCTGTTGCTTGCTGCCTCTGATTCTCTGCAAGTCAAAGAGATGTGCAACCACAGAGTTGAGCTCCAAAGCATGACCGCGGGGTAGTATTGCACTGACTGGCAACCTTTTGTGTGTCATCCTTTCTCCGGGCCTTCAAGCTCAGCTTCCAAGAAAAATATAGACTTGTTTTTCTTCATGTCCAGGAGCTTGAGAGACTAGAAGTTGAAAGGGTGGAGATGATTCGGCAGCATCTTTGCCAGTATACACAGCTGCGGCATGAGACAGACATGTTCAACCAAAGTGTAAGTCTGCTTTTTGTTTGGTCCCTTTAGTCTTTACTGCACTTCAGCTGAGCAGAATGGTCCCCATCCTGATCCAACTGACCTGTATCAAAAGGAAATATGAAAAGTGTATGCTGTCAGTTTGTTAGTTTGCAGCAGTACTGTACTGCCACCCTACAGTCCTGCTTCTCCAAGACTCTCTGATCCTGGTTACATTTCATACTGCTGGATCACAGCTTTTTGCTGGGGGACACACAATGAATTGAATTACATTTGGCCAGCATGAGCCATTATTAGCTCTCCCAGCATGATGCGCTACTCTTTGAGGTCATCTGTTCTTGCAGGGAAGATGGTAAATAGTTTCACTGTTGGGGGAGGGAGTAGATATTTTTTTCTTATTAAAAAACTTTTCAGTTTTCAAATATTAAAATACAGGGGATGTATGCCGACCTTAGTACATGGTTGTATTTGGTGTAAGGTACAGATTGCAGGACAGGAATCAGACCAACTGGCCAATGCCTGGCATAGGAAGCCTGTCTCTGCTTGACATTAAAAGTCTGCCTCTCTTCTGCTTCCCAATAAGAGGCGTCACATTCAGATCTGGCTGTTGTCTACCAAGTCTCGCATACATGCAGTTCTCACTTGTCTGTAAATGCAACGTAGGTGTGCCCATAGCTGCTCTATGCTTCAGAGCAATGACTGTCTGTTTGAAATGCACCCTTGACATTTTGATTCTTGTTTTGTTCGTTTAGACAGTAGAGCTCGTGGATCAGTTGCTTCGGAAAGTGGATCCTGCCAAAGACAGGGAACTGTGGGTAAAAGAACACAAAACTGGAGATATCCGACCTGTGGACATGGAAATATAGACTGACCTATAGTTGTATGTGATGAGTCCACTGAATTAACCAGACTAATGTTTGTTTTTTAACAGTCAGAAGAGCACAGTGAAAAGGTTGTTCCACTACCAGACACCTTGTAATTTATGCCTGTATGGGCTATCTCTGTTACATTTAATCATTAAAATGGTCCTCATTGTGCTAAGCCTTAAGCACCAGATATTCCAGGGTGAAGAAACCAGATGTGTGCTTCCCAGCAGAGGTTCCCAGTTGCACGCAGCTTCCAGAAGAAATATGCTTTCTGGTACAGAGAGAGCTCTGTTCTTCAGTGACTTTGCGCTACATCCCTTGCATGAGTATCTTTATACAGTATGTTAGAACAGCCATGCAGTGAGCCTCTGGCCTGCAAGTAGATAACTGTTTGAACATGATGCAGGAGGCAAGGAATCATGAATCATGAATGCCAGGTGTGTCAGTGACTGCTTTCATGGCCATAGGCAAGTCAATTAACTTTTCTGGCTCCCCCATCTATAAAACTCGCATATCTCGCAGCAATGTTGTACGAATACATTTATTTCATGCAACACAGTTTCCCACCGTGGCAGTGAAGTGATGGATGGCCCTTCTCCCAAAAATCTATGGAGAAGATTCCTGTTCTTCCTGTTTCATACTCCCTCTCAGGGATACATAAACCTATTATCATCATGATTTCTGTTCTAGGCCAATCAGTAAGGTTGAAAGTGTTACCATCACCGTTATTTATCAGGAAAGACTTGGTTGTGCTATACCTACCTCATTAGCTGTCTGAGTGCCCTCAATGACAGAAAGAGGTTATACACCAAGGAATAAATGAGATGTTCAAAACCTTTCCTGCTTATGCAAAATGTTTTCTCACAGAATCTCCTTAAAGCCAGTCCTCTTAACATTTTATTTAGGATCCAGGTTTAAATTGCCCTTTGTTGGTTCCTTCAGGTGAAGATCACAGCCTTTAGGTATCTTTATTGCCAAGTTTGTCCACCTAAATTGTGGGTTTTATCTTTTTGGAGCCTGATTTTCAAAGGTGCCATGAATCTGTGATGCTAGATTGCATTAAATGTAGATGTAGGTGCCCAGCACTTCTGCACCATCCGATTCTTAACCTTAGGTTTTTCCTTTGTTACCCTTACCACAAACTACCAAGAATTCAACACTGCTCTTGGCTTATAGTGTTACATAGTTTGGAGACTGGTTTTGAAAAGGTATTAATTTTCTTCTCCTGCTGTTATTTGTGATTGATTATTCAGTGTTGTTGTTACTGTATTTTTCAGCATATCATACAATGCCCAGATTCTTAAGATTCTTGCTTTAGATGCAGCAGAAACCTTGATTCTCACCATTGTGGCCTTTACTCAGTGTTTACTGTGTTGTTATCTACAATTTCCCAAACCGTACTATTTCATTTGATCCATAGTTATGCTCCACTTTATCTCATTGTTATCATCCTTTTTCCCCAGCACCAAAATTGCATCCTTCTTTTGTTCTACTACTCTTCAAGGTTTTTGTTCACCAGCCTCAAAGTGCTGTGATTAGATCATTGAGAATTAATATTCCCCTTTACAAATACAAACTGAGACAGAGAGAAGTCTTATCTGAAACACATTTTTAATATTGCTGCAATGATTATTTTTCTGGTTTGTTATTTCAAATTGAATTCTGTTGCATTTTCCTATTGTTCCCTTCTTCTTAACCATCTCTTCACCAGTATGGATTTGTTCCTGTCTTGCAAATGCCTTCACAACCCACTTCTCTGCCACATCATTAACCTTTATAAACCTTTGCACATTGGCAGGTGCAATGCCATGATCACTGCATGTTCCGGATCACTGTTCCTGGTCTGACACCTCCCATACTGCACTTCCATTACACACTGCTGAATTTGCGACTACTATTTTATTCTCAGTGTTGGAAACATCTAGCACACTGTTACATGAGTCTCTCCTAAGTTACTGCAAAGATCATTGCAATACAAATGAAACATGGTTTGCCTAAGCATGGCATAGTCCTTGAGCTCAGTTAGAGTACATACACTTCCCTAGACTCCTCTTCTGCTGCTCAAGCAGGGAAGTTTCATGATGATCTCTCTCTTTTGCAGTCTTCCTATTGATTCACTCTCTGTCCTATTCATTTTTTTGGCACACCAATGTATACTTTCCATGCACTTTGGAGGACAGGCACTTTTTTTTTTTTTTTTTTAAACCACAGGTGCAGGGTGAGCTTTCAAAACTTCAATGGCCAAAAGTAACTGGAGTACTGAGCTGCATCTCAGGTTGACACCTGTATTCTAAGCTGTATTGTAAATTAAAATGAACAATCTTGATGACACCTCACCAACATTCTTGTTTTGATTGCAAAACCAAGCTAGTTGTGCATTTTATACAGTATTCTCCTTAATAAATATCTGAAATAATCTGTTACCAATTACACTTTATTTTTCCTCTTTCTTTAAAGATGTTCATTATTTTATCTATTTCGGACTGGAAATACTGTCCATTAGCACAGGTTTCTCTGAGGACTGTAATGTATTTTGGTTCCTTTACTAAGGTGCATTTAAGCTGCTCATAATTCGCAGTTGTATTTTCTGGTAATTTTTTTTCCCTTTTGTTTTATTTCCAGACAGTTTTACTACTTCTAGTTTTTGGTGCATTTGAAATGTTGCAGGAATGTGTAAGCTGCACAGAACGGTAATTCTGTTGATGGAGTCTGTATCTCTTTTTCACTTCAATAATCTGAGGAGAGCACATGTACCTCACTGTTAATCTTTACCAGGCCCAGCAAACTCTCATGTGGTGCTGCTCAGCAGTGGGTGAGATGCTTCCTCTACAAGATGACTTTCATCTGTAATGGGTGGAAGTGTTAGGGAAGTTTTGCAGTTGCTTGTAGACAGTTTCCAGCTTACTTCCTGCAAAAGATGATATTCCCTTGTGATATGATGCTGCAGACAGTGGGATCAGTGTTACCTGGCTCGTTCATTTCTCTGGCTGATAGATCCAGTGTGGTTCCTTACAAGTCAGGAAGTGCAGGAGCCCCTGTGCTTCTGAATGGACAGCATCTTCAAAGAAGGTAGTGGCATGTTTGAAGGGAAGCATGGACACCTGCCCTCATGTTCATTCCTAGCAAGGTAACTTCAGGAGTTTCAGCATTGCTCTATTCATCTTCTGTTGAGTTGCAAAAATGCAGCTGAGCCCAGTCTTTCCTCATGCAATAGCTCATCCTAAGCAGCTGCTTCTCTGGACCAAGATCAAACTTCGTGTTATGTTACAATAGCTAGTATGTGAAAAGCATGATGATGTTGCAATGTAACTGGTTAATAGGAATAGCAAAGTAAGTCTCTTGCCTCCATAGGTACTGAGCTTAAGGGTCATCTTGTTTCATCCGGCAGGTGGGCTCACACACTTGATGCAAGTTTTTCCTATTTTAGTCACTATAGGTATCAGTCTTTTTGTTGAGTGACAAGGCTGTCTTACATCTTCATACGGCTCTGTGGACACAGAGCAGAAGGTGAGCTTTCGATTAGTACTGTTTGCATTCACCTGAAGAGGTACAATTAGTGGGAATTTGCCTCTGTTTCTTATCTGGTAGCTCTGTTTGCTGAGGTTGTTTTTGAAGCCGCCTGTGTGTCAGGAGTCCGGCTGCTCCTGCAGAGCTCCCTCTTTGTCTAAGCAATGCTGTCACATACTTGTCTTGTGCTGTCAAGCCTCTGGCTCCCTGGCGATCTGTGCTTCAGCCAGAGCCTTTTAGCCCTTGTCTGAGCTCAAGGGCTTCATGAATTCCTATGGCTTTGAATCCACTGGGTGTCCTGACTCCGGTGCCAGAGCTGGTGAGGTGCTTACCAGCTGTAACCTCAGCTACAGCATGGGAACATTTTATTTATCATCCATACCAGCCCACCTATGTCTTCAAAGCCATCTTCTGGCACAGTTTACTCAATAGAGAGTCCTTGCTGGAAGTCTTTCTCCAAGGTATTCTTTCAGCTTGTTTCCTAACAGAACTCATTCTGGATTCAGTGCCGTTGGCTGATTCCCATTGGAGTTTGAGCTGAAAGCAATGAGTCCTTTACCGTGTGGGCCAAGTGCACTCTTCTCCCATCACTGGCAAGACTCCAGTTGCTGTCATAGAGCAACATCCAAAAAGACCTAATTCTCAGATTTCCAGTCTGCTCCAGATTCACTCACGTCTGTAACTCACATTTGTTCATCACTTTTATGTGTTGAACATCTTTTGAAAGACTTCAGTTGTTCGCTTACAGGAACGTTATTTCATTATTTGACACTGGGATCTTTAGAGATAGCTTTAATTTTTTTTAAAATGTTAAAATACCATAACAGCAGTGAAAGTCATATGGAGATCTCTGTTACATCTCTGGAACACTTTTCCCCTTCTGCAGCCCTACCTGGGCTGCTGTGGGGTAGCTGTGCTCCCCCTTGTGCTGCACAGTTACAGTAAACACTGAAATCGTTCTTCCTTTCATGCATAACAGGCAGCATGCAAACTTGTGCCCTGGTTCTCTTTACTGTTTATGCATCTGCACAATTTTGTGTTGCAGAATTAGCTGCTTTTTGTTTAACTGACAGCCCCATGCTGTCAGTGTGTGTAGCTGTCTTATGACAGTGAACTGCACTCACATCACCTCTTTTTTGGGGTTTTTTTTTTTTATTCTTTTCTAACAGGAATTTTCTGTTATGCATTCACAAGAAACCTTTATGTGCTCAGTAGCAGTCATAATTTCTCTAGAAACTTGTTAAATTTGTCCCTGGTTTTAATGTCATTATTTAAATACTTGCTGCAAGTTACACTCTTTATGTAGAAATGTGCACTCTTCTTTTCACCTGCTCTTTGGAAGTGCTTGGCACTCAGGTTTCTTGAAACACAACAGGGAGCATGTAGGTGATAAGAGACTTTGAAAATCAGGCTAACAAATAGAAATGCACAAGCCTCTTTTTTCCTTAGTTGTTGAGTACATGTATAAAGCTAAACATTAAGAAATGAGAACCTCAGATACTTAATATATAATACCTACCTGCTATATGTGCAGTTCCCAGCAGCTCCACGAATGACCCTGTGTCAGGCTGTGGTCGCAGTGCAGCTCTAGAGTATAGGCCTACAGCTCACTTTCTGATGCAGCTGTAAAAACCCAAATCCAAAATTAAGTGAAAAAGTAGCTCTGCTCACCTATTTCTTCAGTCACACACAGGGAGAAAAAGAGCACTGCTTACCCAGGTGGGTCCTTCACTGTCAAGCACCTTAAGAAATCCAGACCAGCACCTTAAAGGTCCCCCAGGAATTAAGTAGATGTGACTTCCTGGTGTGATCAGTTGATTGTTTCCTTCTGAACTGAAAACATATTTGCTATTTTATAGTAGCTAGTATTCTCTTTTGCACTAGCGCAGCCTGCTGCGTCTGTTCCCAGAGATGGCAGTCAGAGTCCGGTGTCCTGGAGGCAGTCCTGGTCACCCTTACGTTTCCACGAGAACTACATCTTCAAAAGGCAGTGTCAAAAAGGCAGTTTTCAAAATAATGAGCTTTCCTGATCACAGACCTTTCTGGAAAGTGTAGGCTTTTTGCTACCCAGCATGTGTTGAAATAGGAGAATGAGGTCCCAAAGGTTGCCAAAGCATTGCTGTGAATGGTTCTTGCTGTGTGGGTATTTCTCCCATACTCATACAGTGGTAGGGAACGGCTGACGGGCATCCTTCTTTGCACAGTAGAGGTATCTGACATTTTACCAGAGGAGCCTGCTGGTCGGATTTAACTTAACCAGGTGGGCAATAGTCACAGACAGATTCAAATTAAAAACAGACATATAGTGCAGGAAAATATTTAGCTGCCCCAGTGGCATTTGAGCTTCTCGACATGAGGCATTCATCTCCCTCAGACCCTGACAGGTCCAGTAACAGGCTCATCACTCTCCAAATTCTGCTTAGTACAAGGAAATCAGTGATGAAACATTCCCTTGTATCTGTTACTTGATACAGGGCTCTCCAACTAGCACCTGGTTGTGCCAGCCGGAGACTGGTATGTGGCAATGCCACACTGGTTACTGACTGGTTTTTGGCATTTGGCAGCACTGTGGTGTCCAGCACCCTTGCACTGAACTGGCCATAAGTCAGGCAGAGGCGTGTCAAGCCTGGTATGCAGGTATTCTCTAGGAGCTTGGAGCACACAGTGTTTCTGTTGCATAATGGTGATGAAGTCTTTCCTGTCAGCAAATCCTTGTCTTTTCCTGAGAAGCACTATTGTATAAATAATATTCATGACTGTCTTATAGTAGATCTTATTCATATAAATGTGCCTCTTTCAATTCTTACTTTCTCCTCTTCGCTGTTACTGTAGCCAACCCTCCATCACTGAGATACACCAGTTCTCAGAATCTTTTCTTTAATTTTGACTTTTCATAGAACGTGTCTGTTGCTTTAATGTGCTGACCAAATTTGATGCTTTCAGGTGTTTTCTGAGAGTGTTTTGGAGGGGTTATTTTGGTTTTTGTTTTGGATTTTTCTTACCAGCCACCGGGTTTGGAAGTGCAATGACTCCTTTTTGTC
Organism: Pelecanus crispus; assembly: GCF_030463565.1. NCBI lineage: Eukaryota > Metazoa > Chordata > Aves > Pelecaniformes > Pelecanidae > Pelecanus > Pelecanus crispus. The sequence goes on along the minus strand of NC_134654.1, from coordinate 15,035,898 downwards.
CTAGTAACAGTTTGTTTTTTATTCCTGGACATTTTTTATGAAGGGACCAATACATAGCACAATTTGACTTAAATTTCTAATCCCATGCATTCCTCAAGGCAGAAACCTTTTGTGCCTAATGATGCATCTGATTTTAAGAATTGTATGTAGATAAAATCTTTCATAGACCAATAAAAAACAAGTCTTAGGTTAACCACATAATAATTACAGAAAAAATATTAATTTGAAACATTCAAATTTAATTCCCTCAACTTACATTAAGTTGAATAATTTCAGGTGCATCATAAGAGACAAACTCAGTGGATACTCAGAACAAAAGCTTTTTAGCTGCTGTATTCAAGTTCCGTGAGTGGAGAAGACTAAAATTTTGAATATATGCAGTCTTTCAGGGCTACTAATTTAACAGGTAACTGAGTAATGGCTTGTACCGCAACCCAACTAAAATTCTGCTACTAGTTCCCCTTGAAGTGCCTCTTTAAATTGTATCTGCTATAAGCATGTAAAATGCACAGATTCACCCTACGAATTTCCGAAACTCAGGAGCAGCCAGTATGCACAGATCTGTGCAGGATTCTCAAACCTCCTTCCTTGCTCTGCACTGTGTGCTCTTTTAGGAAATCCGCACATCCAGTAGACCTGCCTTTGTCTCACTGATCATTTACTATCCAGCACAATCATCCTAAATTCTCAATGCTGAAAATGGAGTAGGAAATGTTAGACTTAAAAGTAACTGCGTTGAAGGAGCGTTGTTAACCTAATCTTCTGACGCATCCTTCAGTATAGGGCTCTCAGTGGAATAAGCAGGGAATTTTGCATAAAAATAGTTGAGTAAGTGGCATTTGGGGCCTAAGTAGGCCTTCATTGTGTAAAATAAAAAAACTTTGCTTTTTTTTAAAGCAGTTGCTGAGAAGAAATTTTCTGGTACTGGAGGTCTAAAGCTGAATAGTGATTTTGAGGATCTCACATCTGCATGACATGACAATCTTAGTCATTTGAATTTGGGAATGCTTGACCTGAAATCTCCTGTTCCTTTGGAGTTTTTTGATGTGATGGCTGAGATTTTCAGAATAGCCTAAGGAATTTGGATGTTAATTTACCACTCTTCTACTCCAGCAGGTCAAAAACACTCGTTAGGGACAGCAACCTCTATCCATTATGAAAAAAGCAGGTACTAGTATTGGACAAATATTTTCTTCTCCTCCTTAGATGGTGTCCTTTCTTTCTGCAGCCCAAGACTGTGAAAAATCCACCAAACAGTTTTGCAGGCATTCTAACAGCAGGGTTTCAAAGGCGGGACAGAGATCAGCAGTCATACAGTAAAACAGAGTTTTCTACTAAAACAAAGTTGCTTATTTGGTCCTTTTTGTGTAACTTTCACTAAATACTAAATTTCTAGGAAAGTTGTCTTTTGCCAGTACTAATGACTTATTTTTAAAGATGTTTAACCAAAATTTTATAACTTTCCATAAATTTTGGCTGAATAGACCCCTTAAATAGTTTATGTATCATGCAGCCTCTGTCTGGGTAACTAGTAAATCTTGGATCATTGTGCAAATTATAAGATGGCTTTTGTTCCATAAGGATACATGAAGGAATTGCTTACTGAACTTAAGAAGTTGAATGCGGAAAAGATTTAAGGGGCAGATCTTCAGCTCGGATAAACTGGCAGAGTTCGGTGGAAGCTACTTTATGTCAGCTGTGGATCTTGTCCTTCAGTGTTGAAGGCATTTCCTATACCTAATTTTTGTGTCTTACTGTAAAACAATTTCATATGGTTAAACTGTATTTTCCTATATTGTTCTGCAAGTTTATATGCACCACAGTGCTCATCTCATCTCCTGTAAAATAAACTGTACAGAGACACATTAAGCATGGACTTGTCTTTACCCAGTTGCTTTTTCTTCTACCAAAGCCACGCACCTTTTGAATGCAGTTATCATCAAAGAACACTTGGGGTGCCATATGCACATATACTGCTTTGTTGATACCAGCTTAATGCAGCTTGAATTTGCATCACATCACTTGGGTGTAGTCTACTTGTACCTATCCTTTTCAGATCTTTGCATGATATTTAGATGACTACAGTCCCTAAAAATTCATTTTTTATTAGGAAATCAATTTAAGAAACACCTGTAGTTAGGTGGGTTTGTTTCTTAAACAAGCAAGCAAGCTGACCATGATCAGTCTGAAAGCAGGTGCTGTAAAATGGGCATGCTTTAAATGATCTGTAAGTCTTCTACACCCAGTCAGTCTGCAAGTTCCTGCAAGAACCTGCAAGTTCCATGTGCATCTTAAAGCGTAGTTGAAGAGAAAACACTGTTGTAAAATGTTGTTGTTAATAAATTGTTCTACTTTGAATATTTGAGTTAATATGCATGCTGGCAGGTTTTCTGACAAAGTCAAAATCAGCCTTGCCAAAATCCTATCTAATCCAACAACTGTCTTCAAAAGTGACCACCATAGGATACTGCTACAGAAGCAGAGCTCAGAGCAAGCGTTGCAGCTCTGCAGAACATGAGCCCACCTTCCCAGCAATGTGTGAGTTGGGGACCTTGGAGGTAATGGCATTATCCACACATCTCATAAGCCTCAGTGGAGCTTTCTTCTAGGAATTTGTCCGGTTTTCAACTAATGTAAAAATTTAGTTTCTGCAGTCACCTGCAGAATAGCATCCCACAGCTCTGCGGTGTGTTTGTACACTGATGTGATAAGTAGTTGCAGAGGTGTACACACTCTTGTCAGAAAAGAAGAAAGGTAAGACACTGAAAATGTGGAAGCTTGATTTTCATAGCAGTCTTTGCACCTTGCCCAAAGTAGCCTAAATCTGTGAAAAAATCTCAGAACACTGTTTCACATGTTGGCGCATGTTATACACCAGCTTGGTGAATACATAACAATTCTCCACGTACTGTGGTACGTTTAACTGCAACTCACCAGCAAAAAGTATTTTCAGTTGTAGAGGACTTCGATACACCTTTGAAAGGTGGGGAATTACTCTTACAAGCCATGACACTTACATGCTATGCTGGTATAGTGCCAGCAATCAGAAAAATGTAACAGTGAAAGGACCAGAGTGGACCGTGGAAGTAGCAGGGTGGCAGCCTCACAGTCTGTGACATTTAGATGTAAAAGGGCAGGAGGTTTTTCGCCAGTCAGCATAAGATTACCTCTGCTAGACTTTTGCAACCAAAATAGTTAAAAAATCAACTTGGATTCCACCGTGCAATTAAGCCTTTGACCCTCTTACGTTCCTCAGAAGTGGAAAGAAAGCTGCAAGGGCATCAGTGAGGACATTTTATTTCAGACCGCTTTGGGGAATAGGAAGTAGACATGCTTTGTGCCTCAAGATGTTAACTAATACTTCAGAAGTTCCTGTTAATTATAAATAAAATTATGTCAATAGTCTGCATCTTCTGCTGTTTCCCTGATCAGCAATATGATCTTGAAATCTCCAGATAAGTACAAGTTTTCTATATGGTGAACTGGACAGTATGTGAGGAGTATCTTAACTTCTACTTTATTGCAAATACTAAGTATAAGTTGAAGTCAGAGGCTGTGTGCACACCACCAGATTGGATCAGATCCCATTTTGCTCTGCATGCTTTTCCTCACAGCACCTGCACTGCATTTGTTCTGGGTCCCCCCTGCCTTCAGGGGTGGAATAACTCAGTCTTGTTGAAGAAAGAATTTGGGAGCAATTCTGTGGTTAAAGCGATTGGAGAACCGATGTGGGAGGCAGGCTCTTGATTACACACTGCAAAATAGTGCTGGAGCCCTGCCCTGACAAGCCTTGGTCCCCACATGCTTTTCCCTTGCCCGTGTGTGCACTGATGCTGATGCAGCTCTAGCTTCAGGGAAGTGCAGTGGACTGCTGAGGAATAGTGCAAAGAAATACTAAATCCCCAAGAAGCAGAACAAACTGTTAAAATTACCCCCACTTGAGGAGGGGGTGGGACATGTTGGGGTGGATTTGCATGAATTGTTTGAGTGCAGTTCTGAGCAGTGTTTGCAAAAGTAAGAGCTGGATTGCTGTGATGAATTACTGCTTTGCTTTTCAGTGCTGAACCTATTGGGAAGCCCTGGCAGGGTGGGTGGGAGGTGGTGTGGATTCCTTGGCTGGTTTTGAAAAGCTGGACTTTTCTGAGAAGGGCACTTGTGACTGGTAACGCCACTTAGAAATAGTCTTTCAGACTGTTTAAACCTGGGAGAGGTGCAGCTCTGGAAATGCTTTGGATGAGGTGCAGCTGTGAAGGGTGGTTCAGGCATGCCAAAACACCATCTTGCCTGTGCTGCTGCTGTTCCTGGGCATGTGCCACTGGTAGGATGCGTATAGCCCCTTCCCAAGTCCCATAACGGGCAGATTCTGAACTGATGGCCCTGTCAACAGGAAGAAGACTCAACAGAAACCTGGAGAAAACACGAGCTGGCCCCTGCAACTCAAAGAAAAATGCTTTAACCAGCATAGGTTTTGTTTGTGACAGTCCTGAAAACTGCAGCAAATGGAGATTGTGCTGTGTCAAATGGCACTCGCCCACACTTGGCCAGATCCTCTCTTATTCTGTCTGTTGTGCAAGGGGACTGCTGCCACAGGGGCATCCCACTTCACCAGCCAAATTATATAGGCACATAATCAGTCAGTGATGGCTGAATGAGGGTTTTATACACAGTATTCCAGGACTAGGCATCAGCTTTGTTGGCTGCAGATACTACCCTGTATTTGTCTTATGCTGTTGAAGCTAAGTGTTAACTTTTGATACTGTATTTTGATTATTGACTTTGGACTATCATGCAATTTGCGGAAAAATGTAGCATTTCAGGCATCCCTGTTTCAGGGGTAAGACTGCATATGCTGCAGTGACCTCCTATGCAATAAAAGCCCCATCAATTGATTTGAAGAAAATGTTGTAATTTTTTATTTATTTTTTATTTCAGACAGGGACTTCCTGCAACCAGCATAGATTGTAGGTGGATATTTAATGTAACTTGTGAGCCTGGAAAGCCTTTGCAACCTGTTAGAACTGTTTAGAATGGACCTTTTTGACACAAAACCAATACATTGTCACCTAAGATGAAATGTTTGTGTAGATCTACCTTACAAAATGGCATCTCTGCAAGTTTTTCTCATATGCTCATTCATACTGTCCCACAGTTCCCAAACAAGAAAGTCTTGGAAGTGGCTAGAGCACCAACACTGCTCCTGCTGTGATAAAAGTGAAGTTAGTCTTTTATCAACAGTAGCCTGCTCTACCTAACAGACAGAAAGCATCACCCTATGGTGCTTATATACGTCTGGATTCTGGAGACTGTCTCTCATTGCAGTGCCCAGTAACTTCCATCACGGAAGGAAGTGCGCTCTAGGCCTTCCTGAGGTGTACCTCTTTCTTAACTCATGTCTGATAAAAACCCAGTAGTCAGTAGGTTAGTAAAACTTAACAGGGTCTAAGGAACATTTCATTAACTGCTTTCTATTTGTAAGAGAAAACCTTGTATTAGTCTTGTGTCTGGCAAATGAACACCACTCTCCATGTTCACAGTTTGGGGTTTTGCATGGGGGCTTGTGTCCAAGCGAAAAGTTCATTTTAAATTGCTGCTTCTAACTCATCTGAAGTCCAGGGGTGTGAAGCCTTCCTCTCAACAGCCTTCTACATCTTTTCCCAGCCTGTAATAGTTTTCAAGTGTACCTGCCTGTATTTCTCCTTTTCTTTTTGTGCCCTGCAGTTGTGGGTCCCCCTCCCTCACCTGAAGTTGAAACAAGCCAGGAAAGCTCTTTTCTTCACAAATCCCTCCTGCTAGAAGCATTTAAATTCACCACAAAAATGAGCAAAAGATGGTAATTCCTCTCAGGCTGTACAGTCAAGCTGCAAATTCTTATGCTGAGGATGTCAGAAGTTTGCATAACTCTAAACCAGGTTTAGGCTGCTGGGAGAAAGATTTTACTCCAAGCACTGCTGGAGCCAGAGATTCAGCCTCTGGTGGCAGAAGGCCTGGCAGCTGTATGGACTATGGCAGGAGTTCGAGGGAAGGAGCACCAGGTGTGTGCTTGTCTGTGTGCTCTTCTCTGTCTGTATGGGGTTTTCCACCACTGGAGACAACACAAAGCAGCAAAAAATGTGAGTTTCAAGAATGTGTCAAAGGTCCTCATAGGCTCAGATTTGCTCGGATTTTGTGGTTAAAACATGACATGCCCCAGCAAGCCTCTGCACTATTCTGCCCCATGGGTGAACTCGGCAGTCTTGTTATGAGTACATGCATTTATCCCTGATCCATGCTGATGTGGTTTACACTGGAGATCCGAAGAGTTCAGATTGAGTCCAGCTCTATTCTGGTTACAGACAAGAAACACACCAGGTGCTTGACAAAAGCATAGTTAAAAGACCAGTCATTGAGACAAACAGAGAAACAAGCAATCTAATCAGTAGCATAATTAAACCTATTTATCACAATAAAAATATCTGCTAAAAATAGCACTGAAAAAGAATCTACAAGTTCTCCTGAACACAAGGTAAACTGCTTCTAGGTGTTTATTTTTAACATATAGCAGATGATGTTATGTCCGGCATAGCTTTTCTATATCTTTTTCTCTTTAAGCAACTTGCCACCTGAGGAGAAACCCTAGGATTATTTGCCAGTGGCCTTTTGCCCTCCTGCCGTTCAAAGCCATTTCTGCATCTTACAATGCATTTTTTTTGAGTGCATGTTTCAATCTTTTACACCAGATGTCAGTGTACCTCCCTTTCTGCCTTATAGGGCTTCAGACTAGGCTGCCCTTAAAGAAGTGCAGCTGTGTCAGTTGAAAACTGCAAGGTGTGTTACCAGGACTGGTGGTGCACCATGTGCAGACATAGACCAAACAGCAGAGAAATCCATCACCGTGGCCACAAATGTGAAAGCCACCTGCTTTTTAAAATCTGGCTTTATTGCCATAATTGACTCATTCTTGCTCATTGTCAGTCTACAGTGCCTCAATGTATCCCAATTTGGAACAATACAAGGGAAGAGGAGATGACAGGCCATGTCCTGTGATGTGCCACGTGACATATTTCTAACTGTATCATTTTCTTTGTATATGATGTTGACGTATGGTCAGCAGAGGACAACAATACACCCATAGCCACATTACATACCTTACTTCAAGCATTACTGCTTAACCCTAATCTGAAACCTTTGATGGGATTTCAGGGAAAAGCCTTGCACTTAAAGCATTCTTCCAGGGCAGAGCAGTGGTGGTGCAGCACAAGATGCCTTGCTCAAGGAGTAGGGCATAACTTGCAGCTAGAAAGAAGTGATGCTGAACCTTTATACCACAGGGAGCTACAATCTTGGAAGCACCAAAGCACCCAGCATCTCCACCTGCCAGGTGGATGACAGGGTGCCAGGTTTGGAAAGGGACCACATAATCCTCTACTAGACAGTTCTTTTCCCTGATACCACCTTAGTGGAGTTGCTTCTTATATCTTCTAATGTTTCACATATAACCATCACAAATATTCATGTTTCCTGATGAAAAATGTGCTGAGCAATGGTGTCAGGAAGCAGCAAGAGGCAGGGTTACTCCATGAGGGCACAACAAACCACGAGCTAAGTGACCACAGCACAGGCAGAGCCCTCACTGACCAGGGGCACAGGTCTGAAAAGTGTGGAAAAAGCAGGGTGCTGGAAATGAGGTGCATCAACATCCTAAGGCAAGCTGAGGTGATGAACCAGGTTCATCCATGGAATTTTGTCAGGAGCAATAGGAGATGAGGCAGACACAGGACTAGGAGACAAGGCTACAACAAAGGTCTGAGGTCCATCCAAGAGGCAAAGCTGGAGATAGTTGCACCTACAACATAGCTTAGGCACCTACAACATAGGTCAGGCCTGAACTTAAATGGTGCTCCTGGAACCATGGGCAGAGGGTATGGGTGGAAGCCCCAGGTTAGGGCAGTTAAGTCCTATTGGTGCACTTAGGGGCCTGACAGACAGTGATCTGTTGGACCTGTCTGCATCTGTGTTGGCCACTGTACAAACACAAGAAGAGACAATTCTGCTTTGCAGGACTTAGGATGGACAGAGAACCAGGTTGCAGAAGGTCAAAGATGCTCATGGTGATTTGCACTGCTCATGGAAGGATTCACACAAGACCATTGAATAGGAGCAGTCATAACTACTGCTGTGAGTCAAATGAAGAAGTTAAACTTATTCTACAAGCTGAATGGGCTGAAAGTGTTTTTGAACCCTCACAGGTCATTGTGACATATGTCCTTCATGAGGTCCTTAAAAGCAAAGCTATGTACAAAGTTGAAGCAATTGGTTTAACTCAGCTCTTGTAATCTCTCCTGGTTTGCTACAACAGGTGCCAACTACCATTTCTCTCATGTGGTTTCATTAAATACAGTGGTGTCGTGGTTTAACCACAGCCAGCAACTAAGCACCACGCAGCCGCTTGCTCACTCCCCCTGCCCCAATAGGATGGGGGAGAAAATCAGAGGAGTAAGAGTGAGAAAAACTCCTGGGTTGACATAAGAACAGTTTAATAATTGAAATAAAGTAAAATAGTAATGATAATAATAACAATATAATAGTAATAATAATATACAAAGCAAGTGATGCACAATGCAATTGTTCACCACCAGCCGACCGATACCCAGACAGTTCCCAAGCAGCGATCGCTGCCCCCCAGCCAACTCCCCGGAGCTTATATACTGAGCATGATGTCATATGGTATGGAATATCCCTTTGGTCAGTTTCAATCAACTATTCTGGCTGAGCCCCCTCTCAGTCTCTTGTGCACCTGGCCAGAGCATGGGAAGCTGAAAAGTCCTTGACTAGCATAAGCAGTACTTAGCAACAACTACATCACTGCGTTGTCAACATTCTTCTCCTACTAAATTCAAAACACAGCACTATGCCAGCTACTAGGAAGTAAATTAACTCCATCCCAGCCAAAAGAAGGACAAATGTCAATTTCTGAACTGATGGTCAAGACAAAATGGCCCAAGGAGTGCTGTTTGCTCACCGTGCATTAAACTAACCTCACACACAAGTGAAGTTTCAGCACTCTGCTATCTTGACTCAAACCACAAAATGGTCACATTTCTTACTCAAAGAGTCTTGCTTGTATAAATTACTGTCTCAGTCCTTATACAAATGAAAAAAAATTACAAACATGCTCTAGCAAAGTATTTATTGTCAGGACAAACAGTCCAGCCTCACTGGTTAATGCTGCATGATCTGTTTGCGCTGGTTTTTTCGCATGTCCCTGAAAGTAGAGGATGAGAACATCTAGCTCTGATTTTGTTTTGACTTCCTGTATAAAGTAGAAAAAACCAAACACTCATTCTTCTGGAGCTACAGCTTAAGTTATAGTCTTTTTATTTACAGAGCTATGATTTTTTTTTTTTTTGTAGACAGCAAATGTTTTAAGACTGTATCATTTGTCTTTGCTTGTTTGCTCAAAGAGATTAGGACTCTCTTTTTGTATCAGCTGCTTAGATGACTAAGCTGACTTCTCCAACACGGTGACAATAATGGCTCTCTGCTCACAGGTCCAGGCTTCAGGAGCTCTTCTTACTGCTCTTTAACTTTCCAGCAAGTCCAAAAGGGAGAAAGGTTGCTGGATGATGCTGTGGTTAGTATGGAAATGTGGGAGTCAAGTCAGGACACCCTTTTAGCACTGCTCACAATTCTCAGGAATCTTTTATGTTGGCTCACATTATCATGAAAATGCCTGCAAATGTGTTACAGTTGTATGCTTAAGAGTATAATTAACTTCATGGTTGCTGTGGTGCTTATATATATTGAAGGAAGATGTGTAGTCAATGCTTTTCGTCCTTTGTTGCTTTATGCTTTTCCTCAGTCTTCTCTATTGCTGAAACAAATTCATTTCTTACCTTCTGAGTCTATGAAAAGGAAAAAAAAATTTTTTTTTAGGTTGGAAAAGACCTTTAAGATCATCCAGTCCAACCATTAACCTACACTACCAAGTCCACACTAAACCAATCAAGGGTAGACTAGACTAAACCATGTCCCAAAGTGCCACATCTAGCCCTTTTTTGAATACCTCCAGGGATGGTGACTCCACCACCTCTCTGGGCAGTCTGTCCCAATGCTTGACTACCCCTTCCGTGAAGAAATTTCTCCTAATATCCAACCCAAACCTCCCCTGGCGCAGCTTGAGCCCATTTCCTCTCATCCTATCGCTAACCACATGGGAGAAGAGACCAACACCCACCTCACTACAACCTCCTTTCAGGTAGTTGTAGAGAGCGATAAGGTCTCCCCTCAGCCTCCTCTTCTCCAGGCTAAACAATCCCAGTTCCCTCAGCCGCTCCTCATAAGGCCTGTGCTCCAGACCCTTCACCAGCTTCCTTGCCCTTCTCTGAACACGCTCCAGCACCTCAATGTCCTTCTTGTGTTGAGGGGCCCAAAACTGGACACAGTATTCCAGGTGTGGCCTCACCAGCGCCGAGTACAGGGGGATGATCACCTCCCTGTTCCTGCTGGCCACACTATTCCTGATACAAGCCAGGATACTGTTGGCTTTCTTGGCCACCTGGGCACACTGCTGGCTCATGTTCAGCCGCCTGTCAACCAGCACCCCCAGGTCCTTTTCCGCCAGGCAGCTTTCCAGCCACTCTTCCCCAAGCCTGTAGCGTTGCATGGGGTTGTTGTGACCGAAGTGCAGGACCCGGCACTTGACCTTGTTAAACCTCATACAGTTGGCCTTGGCCCATCGGTCCAACCTGTCCAGGTCCCTCTGCAGGGCCAAAATTGGGTTAGGCCAAAGGTCCATATAGTCCAGTATCCTGGCACAGACAGTGACCAGTAAGTACCAGTTTTTTAGGGAAGGATGAGAAAAGAAAGCTTTGTAATGAAACAGATTGCAATTCATCCCTAGATTATGCTTTGACCCCCTGGTGATCCCTGCTCAGGGAGTGTCTTCCCTGACAGTGGCAGTGTTGTATTTAAACAGCACTTGACAGATTTTTTTTCTCCCGTGAGATGATTTTGGAACTCATATAAACTTCCCATAACATTGTGTAGAAAACAGCTGCACAGCACAGTGATGTATGATATGAAGCATCTCCTTCTGCTTCCTACTAATCTGTGCCTCTCCAGGTTAATTTGTTTTCTTAGTTCTTACATGGGAAGAGACAGCTACTTGCCTTCTGTAGTCAACCCACAATCTGACAGCTCACTATCGTGTTCCTTCTCTCCTGCCCCAATAATTTGTTGTTCAGGGTAAGCAGTTCTGATCCCAAAATCCTCCTGCTGTGTGCCTGACCTAGCTCTGCTCTGTCCTCTCCAGTTGGGATGAACAGAGCAACACAAGGTATTTAAGATGTAGGCCCACTGAGGATAACATAATGCTGAGTGGCTATTTCTTTCCTAATAATCCATAGCACTTTTTTATTTGTTTTTCTTCTGACAGTTCCTGTGCTCTGCAATTCCTTGCCTCAGAGTTAATCGGAACTTTAGCTAACAACTATAAGAAAATAGTGCTTTGAATTTCTTGCATGTAATTTGTTCTGCAATGCTTACAGATGCTGTTACATACAGTAACATTGAAATCTGGAGAAAGATCTGTATCTTCTAAAAACTTAAAAGAAAACAGGTGTAACTTCTACTGATTTGCCACAGGAAAGATGGTCCAGAGAAGCAGTTTTGGCACAAGCTAGTAGTAAAAGCGAGGTGATTACAACAGTGAAGATACTAAATCCTCTCTACCATCCACGTGTGAAGCTATCAGAGAAGTAACCACCAAAGTGTTGACTCTAGGCAATGGCTCCAGCACAATGATGCTCTTGTCAGAGTAAACGCTCTCCCTGCACAGATACTGCCTCTGCTGGTTTTGGTCTGTACTGTTTTTTAACCATCATACCTACTTGTTGCCCACCCAGCAAAGACATCACTCCACCTTACCCTCCGAGCTACCTTTGGCCACTGGCAATCATTTCTTCAGCAGTTCTTCAGGCCCCTCAGTTTCTGCCTCAACCATACACACTGCTCTGTCTCATTGTCTCATTTCAGAGTCAACCCCTTCACTTCCCACAACTCTGCCTCCAGTAAATGATTCTCCTTTTGACCTCCCTATTTCTTCCTGCTTTCTCTCCCACCATGCATCACTTAGTTTCATCCAGTGGCATCTTCTCATCTCAGCCATATCTCCAACCACCTCTTCTCCCACCTGAATTGCTGATGCAATGATGGTTATTCCATGAGTTCCTTCAGCTGCTGTCTCCCTCTCCACACTGCACCCTTTCCCTCTGTCTGCTTTGTTATCCTGCAACATCCATTCCTGTTCCTGGGAGAGTTCAATTCCATAAATCCTCACCACAAATCCACTTTCTTCATTTCCATCTGTCCTGGTTTCAGCTGGGATAGAGTTAATTTTCTTCCTAGTAGCAGGCATAGTGCTGTGTTTTGGATTTAGTAGGAGAAGAATGTTGATAACACGCTGATGTTTTTAGTTGTTGCTAAGTACTGCTTATGCTAGTCAAGGACTTTTCAGCTTCCCATGCTCTGCCATGCACACAAGAAACTGGGAGGTGGCACAGCCAGGGTAGTTGATCCAAACTGACCAAAGGGCTATTCCATACCATATGACGTCATGCTCAGTATATAAACTGGGGGCAGTTGGCCAGGGAGCAGCGATTGCTGCTCGGGAACTGTCTGGGTATCGGTCAGCAGGTGGTGAGCAATTGCATTGTGCATCACTTGCTTTGTATATTATTATTATTATCATCATTATTATATTGTTATTATTATCTTTACTATTTTATGTTATTTCAATTATTAAACTGTTCTTATCTCAACCCAGGAGTGTTTCTCACTCTTACTCTTCCAATTCTCTCGCCCATCCCATTGGGGTAGGGGGAGTGAGCGAGCGGCTGCGTGGTGCTTAGTTGCTGGCTGGGTTTAAACCACAACACCATCAGACTTTAGCCTTATCTACAACTGCTGCTGTTTCTATGCTGGCTTTCGCTCCTGCCTTTACAGGACTGCCCTTCTTTGTGCAGAGCTGCACCAGCAGCCCCAGGCAGAACAGTATGCTTTCCGGGACACCTCATGTGCTGGGGATCTCCATGTTTAATATGCTCGAGGGGGCATAATATTCTGACCATACCCAAGTTACCAGATAAAGCGACAGATGCACAGATAGCTAGACAGACAGATCAGTCAGTGATTGATCAAGTGATCTCCTGTGATACCTTTTTCAAATTAAGTTCAATAAAATCCACCCATCTCCTTCCCTGATCTCCTGTCTTTCCTGTTTCATTCCTCTGTCACACTGAACTATTCTGTCCCCAAAGAGGTGGAGAATTTTTCTTTTGCTTTTCATTTGTTCTGTTCCACTCACCCTGGCATTGATGCACCTCAACTCCATTCTTCCTTCCTCCCCTCCGTTACTTTGGCCCTTTGCTTTCTTCCGCTCTTTATTGCTTCCAGATGCACATGCCTGAAAAAAAAAAAGAAAAAAAAACCCCACACCCCAAAGCTGCCTCACTCAATAAAGTACATTCTTCTTCACGTGGAGCTCCAGCCTCTTTCTTCCAGCCATAAACTAAAACCAATGGTTACCAATAGGAAAATCTTACCTCCTGCTCACCCCCAGACCTCTGTCTCTCCCATGGATTTTACCTGGACCTCATCTTTGCTCTGTGCTGGTTTTCTCTTCTATCTGGAAGCTGCTGACTGCCTGTTTCTTGATCACAACTGGTCCTGGTCTCTTGTGGCTCTTTGCTCTCTCTGCTTACTGCATTACACTTAGTCTCTCTCATCTATTGCATCCCTATTTTCTTCTGTCAGCCTTCACAGGTTCCTCTTTCCCCTTATCTCCCTCTTTCTACCATTTCTCCTGCTCAGACTGTTTCAGTTCTGCATTTTATTGGTGGCTCATTCCCTATCTCTTTCCTCTGTTGGTCTGTCATTAGGCAAGCTCTTGCATAATTCACCATCACATTAATACAGAAAAGCCTTGACAACATAGCTGTCTCTTCTAGACCCATGTCCCTTCTAGACCTACTACTTACAACACTGTTCTTGCACACCTCTCATTCCTCATCCCATTCACTCAAGACTTTCATCTGTTCTGTATTTGTACAGCTCAACAGGTTGCTCTAGTTTGCAGGGGCAGTGGACCACATCTGAGTTTCTCACTGCCTGCCCCATGCACCTGATTGTCCCAGGAGGATAATCAAGAGATGCTGTTTCAGGTTGGAAGGCTCCTTGTACTGCAAAAGTTGACAAGAAAGGGCCTCCCACAGATTACAAAGGCTGCCTCAGTACTGAGGGGTTGATGTGCTGTGGCACATCCTAAGGTCCTTGGCATTCAGGCCTCTGCAGACTGGTGTCTCTGAGCCTCTTCAGACACCAAGACTGGGGTCTTGGCTGGAGGACACCATGATTCCCTTCCAACTCAGAGAACAGGGCTTCTTTCTGCTTAAACAAGTCTATGGGGAGTTGAGATGACTGAGGTATGGCCAGGTGTCTCCTTAGAATCATAGAATCATTTAGGGTGGAAAAGACCCTTAAGATCATTGAGTCCAACCGTTAACCTGAGAGTATCAAGTCCTCCACTGAACCATGTCCCTAAGCACCACGTCTACACATCTTTTAAATACCTCCAGAGATGGTGACTCCACCATTTCCATGGGCAGCCTGTTCCAGTCCTGCATAACCCTTTTGGTGAAGAAATTTTTCCTAATACCCAATCTAAACCTCCCCTGGCGCAACTTGAGGACGTTTCCTCTTGTCCTATCACTTGTTACTTGGGAGAAGAGACCAACACCCACCTTGTTTCAGGTACTTGTAGAGAGCAATAAGGTCTCCCCTCCTTTTCTCAAGGCTAAACAACCCCAGCTCCCTCAGCCGCTTCTCATAAGACTTGTCATAAGACTTGTTCTCTAGACCCTTCACCAGCTTCATTGCTCTTTGGACACACTCAAGCACCTCAATGTCTTTCTTGTAGTGAGGGCCCAAAACTGGACACAGTATTCCAGGTGCAATCTCACCAGTGCCGATTACAGGGGGACAATCACCTCCCTGCTCCTGCTGGCCACACTATTCCTTATGCAGGCCAGGATGGTGTTGGCCTTCTTGGCCACCTGGGCACACTGCCAACTCATATTCAGCTGACTGTCAATAAACACTCGCAGGTTCTTTTCCACTGGGCAGCTTTCCAGCCACTCTCCCCCAAGCCTATAGCATAGCATAAGGTTGTTATCACTTAAGTGAAGGAGCTGGCACTTAGTCTTGTTGAATGTCATACAATTGGCCTCAGCCCGTCAATCCAGCCTGTCCAGATCCCTCTGAAGAGCCTTTCTGCCCTCAAGCAGATCTGCAAACTTACTGAGGGTGCACTTGATCCCCTCATCCAGATCATTGTTAAAGATATTAAACAGAACTGTCATCAAAACTGTGCCCTGGGGAACACTACTTGTGACCAGCCACCAACTGGATTTAACTCCATTCACCACAATTCTTTGGGCCCAGCCATCCAGTCAGCTTTTTACCCAGCAAAGAGTACACGTGTCCAAGCCATAAGCAGCCAGTTTGTCCAGGAGAATGCTGTGGGAAACAGTGTCAAAGGCTTTACTAAAGTCCAGGTAAACAAAATCCATGGCTTTTCCCTCATCCACTAAGTGGGTCACCTTGTCATAGAAGGAGATCAGTCAAGCAGGACCTGCCTTTCATAAACCCACGCTGACTGGACCTGATCACATGGTTGTCCTGTATGTGCTGTGTGATGGCACTCAAGATGATCTGCTCCATACCCTTCCCTGGCACCACGGTCAGACTGACAGGCCTGTAGTTCCCCAGATCCTCCTTCTGGCCCTTCTTGTAGACGAGTGTCACATTTGTTAACCTCCAGGGCATGTGGGTGGACAGACATGGCATGCTGGGTAGATGGGATTCTCAGTTAGCCCCAGAGGGACTCGGATACACAGGTGGAAGAGGGCAGCCTCTGGGAGAGGGTGAACAGCCCAGGATGGCTGCTCATCTGTGTCTGCAGAGGTGCTGCTGGGCTTAAAATCAGAGCTGACTCCAGAGAAGGGAAAGACACAAGCTGAACAGCAAACAGGGAGAGCGGTGAGAATTTGGCTGTGATGGGAGAAAATAATCATTACAATGTTCACATGATACACAAGGAAACTGAGCCTTCAAGCCTTTGAGGCCTGGTTATGCAGTGGCTCAGATTTCATTTCCTGGAGCTAATTGCAATGATTCTGTTTACAAGCAGCTGCTTCTCACTGTAGTTCTGTGTGGCTCCAGGAATGATGGTTAAGATACCTAAACACAACATGACATTTACCACAGCAGATGGTTTGTGAGATTTGGAACGGCAAATAATTAAAAATCCAGAATTGTGGTTGCTATGAAAGCTGAAAAAGATGATGTCAGTAAAATATTCTTGATTTTTTTTTTAAAAAAAGGTACTAATGTCAGGAAGAATTTTACAGATCACAGAGTTCCTCTTACTGGCAACTGAGACTGATGGGAACAAGTGAGAAAATTCCTGAAGCAAATGAAAGGAAGAAGCTGTATCATGAAAGGAAGGACAGCTCCTACAAAGTTGAGGCATGTATGCAGCCTGCCTAACAACCTGGTACCCCAGCCCAATAATAAGCCCATATAGCAATGGCAGGTGGGAATGCTGGGGTAGTGAGAAGTGAGAAGTGCTATGGGTGACCCAAAGGTGGTGACAGCTAGTGAACTGAGAACACCACAAGTCCCTAAATGCAGCTTCTGCCTTCAGGCTATTGTGGAAGTGCCAGTAGAGAAGCTTTGACCGTTGCGATGGGGACTGCCAGCAACATCAGATGCTGGTGCTAGAGGGATTCCAGAGGAGTGGACCAAAAGACAACAGGTTGCCAAACACAGATGTAGTCAAGTGGAAGTGGTTTGCTCTACCATGTAGGTGAAGAAGTTGACATCAGCCTGGAGTGAGGGGATTATGTCCAAGAAGTTGTGGCCTACCGCCTCCTCAGAAGGTATGTCATGATTTGGCATTTCTCACCCTGCTGCTGTCCCACAGACTTGAGGTTGTCTTAAATTTCCACTGAAAAATGAGCATCACAAAGATCAAGAGTGCTGAAGAAGGTACATGCCTGCTGGTATGACTTCCCTTCCTCCAGTTCTGGTAGTAGGCACAGGTGTATGGGATGTCCAAATAGACCCAGAGGTGCAGCATCACCTTTTTCATCTCCTGTACTTGAGGCTGGAGGTGTAGGGATACCATTACTATGCCATAATTTTGTAAGATAGATGTCCTCCCATCCAAACCTCAACATCCTAGAAAAAAGATGACTGTAGTTTAAGAACAAGTTGTTAATAGGATACTTCATTTATCTATTTTAATAAAGTTGTCTTTTCACTCTTTAAAAAAAAAATGATTGTTATATTAATTCGTTTGCACTGGAACAAACCAGAACATGGGCACTGGAGTGTCTCCCAGACATCCAACCTTCCCAAACTTGTCTTTTTCATAGGATTCAATGAGGTGGCACATGTGTGACTCTCTGCCTTACTTCACTTCTATTTGGTGCCTTGGGAAGTGAGCACATCAAACAGGACAGAACTGACACATCTCTCTTAATCTACTGGGTTTATTCCATATTTTAAAAAATACAAACCAGTATTATTGATTCCAAAGCATAACTGACAGAGAGCTCTCCAGACTGGAGTGTTTGTGCTTTACTAGTTGATCCTTTGAGGCACAGACCCTGGTATGTAGAAGCAATATATTTAAACAAAGAATGTAAGTACACCTTTATAATTAGCATATAGTTGACAACCCTGTTCATAGAAGGAGACATTGTGTTGGGGAGGTTGTGCTTTATATGCATTAAAACAAAAATTTATAGCATGTCTCACAGCAGATTATTAAGATTCCATAAACCTTATTTGTACAGATCAGGTCAGTTATCATGCTACATCTAATGGGAGAGCTCCGTTGAACCCCACAAGCTATTTTTGGCTTGAAATTCAATTTTTTGTCATACAAGTTTTGATGTAAAGCAAAATCCTTCCAAAGATAACTTTAAAGCTGAGGGAGTCAGGTTTTAGCATGGGTTGTCTCTGATGTCCTGACCATGAATATCCCACTTTGTCTTACTTAATGGACTGACTCAGCAGAGACCAAACTCACTAGGACCATGGGAGGGTGGGCTCTCTTGTCAAGAGGGAAGAAGCCTTTAACTCACGCCAGTCTTTCTCATAAAGTGAAGGCAGTGGAAATCTGGGGAGTAAAGGTGAGCAATTGATTGATAAAGAAAAAAATCTTGTTACTAGTTCTACACAAGCATAAAACCCTGGGATAACCATGAAGTTTTTGTTGTCTGATAATTAATCTATGTAAATTGGATGAAGTAATTTACGCAACATATCACTTGCAAACAAACACCAATTTGGGTCGATCTGTGTCCTCCGCCTCCTGTTTCTTCAGAGCAAGATCATATTTCTTGTCCTTTCTCCCAACTGTTTCTGTCTCTCCAGTCTGTGCACTTGTAGGAACCCTGGCAAGTCATCTAGCTTCTATCTCACAACCCAGGGACCTGCTGCAGCTTTTCTTATCAGCTCCTTTGGCTGCAGTGTCCTTTCTGCAGCCCCAGAGCTCCACAACTGGTGGAAGGAAAATCTCAGGAGGACACCTAGCTGCAGACCTTCACCTTCTTAGGAGGAGAGTCAGCTATTTTCGCTGACTCTACTAACATGTTTGAATTGTTGAGTCTGCTGCTATCTTCTAGACTGCTTAATATTTTATTTAGAAATTAGGAGCTTGTAATATTTCTGTAAAGATATATCATGTGTGTGGCCAGCCAGATTTAACAACTTCTGTACTTCAGTGATATAATAAATAATGCTATATTTTTATGATGAAACTTGCTGTTTTATCTACTTACAAGCATGCTTTCTGAAGGAATCCATGTGATGATTGTTTTCATCAGGCTTCCAGGGTCAGCTTATATAAAAAAAGTTGATTTTTATAAACTGAAAGAAGCAAAAAGACCATACACATAATAGAGTGGGGAAAATGCACTTAGCAGGGACTGCTGTTGAGAGCACAGAAAACTGGTTTCTTGACCATTTGAAATACTTTAAAATGCAATTAAAAAGTAAAGTATTTTACTGAGATACAGTAAAATCTTACAATTTTCACATTTTTAGCACCCAAGTAAAACACATTCTAAACCACTTCAAGCTTTTTAATATTTAAAACAAGAGCTCTAAAAGAAATCAGTCTTTTTTGAATTGGAGAAGACACAGTCAACATATATGTAGTGTGTGGTGCTTATAATGCGTGGTAGAGAAATCCACTACAGTAAAATGCCATATAAGCAAAGTGCACATTCTGGTAAAGGCCTTTTAAAACTGCAGATATATTTTAAAATGGATCAAATATTTACATTTTATTAATATTTTACTGAAATATACAACCTTGTATTGATTAAATAGGTTAAGTTCTTAACACTGACAGAACTGTAAAAGAAATACTTTTTGAAAAGTACCAGAACTGTGATAGCTCAAATGTGTTCTTGACCTAGTGCTAGTCAATGAATTTATCTGTTCTTTGCAAGAAAACAGTATGTCATAACCGGTAAAGTTTACATGTCTAAACATTTGCAGACTGATAAATAATTTTTAAATGCATTGGTAAGTTATATAAGCTGCATAAACCTAGTCTGCTCAAACAACATATTGAAGATATAGGCAACCTATCTCAAAAAAGTGCCATTTATCTGTTCTTTGCAAGAAAACAGTATGTCATAACCGGTAAAGTTTACATGTCTAAACATTTGCAGACTGATAAATAATTTTTAAATGCATTGGTAAGTTATATAAGCTGCATAAACCTAGTCTGCTCAAACAACATATTGAAGATATAGGCAACCTATCTCAAAAAAGTGCCATTTGCAGTTGTAAAGCTGACAGCAGGGGTCTAAGAACAAAGCCACCCCATGGGGAGATGTAGAAGCAGGGAAAGCCAGAAGGGCAGCCACAGTGTTGACACCTGGTGGAGAGAAGATGTGTGAATAGAGCCCATGAGCAGCCCTGAAAATTGTTTGTTTGACATACAGTGTTTTCACAGAATCACAGACTGGTTGAGGTTGGAAGAGACCTCTGGAGGTCACCCGGTCCAACCTCCCTGCTCAAGCGGGACCACCTAGAGCCAGTTGCCCAGGATATGTTTTATTACATTTGCAGGCATTTAGGTTAAAATAGAGTGCTTGCCAGTAAACTACAGGAAAAATTCATAACAAATGCTATGTAACTACCTGCAGGCTAGATAGTTACACATGTGTGTGTCTGGGGTATACATTTGTATTGTAGGTAAGTATTGCCCATTAATCTTTCTGTTGCCTTTTTCCTTTCAGTATGCCATGTTCATGTTCACAAGTTCAGAAACTGGCTAATAGATTATTAACAAACTAAACTGAGCTTCATAGGTCTGTGGGTGAGCTGTATGTAACAATTAAAATTTCATCATGGTTCTTAAATGCTGGGAGAAGGGTTTCACAATATTCTTCTGGTGCTGTCACAATCCTATGTCATTATCCATTTCGGGTCCTCTGGGAGGAAGGTGGAAGCACTTACCACTGATCTATTTTGACATTTGGGCCACAGGTAGGGCAAACCTGCAGATGCATCAAAATATGTGGCTTGTGTCAAAAAAATAGTGAAAACAAAAATGAGCAAAGAAAAATTATATCAAAACATTTCATTTGGGCACTTTCGAAAGAAAACATTTTGGTCTTTCATTTCATAATGACATTTCCAGCATTAAACTTTAAGTGAAGATGCTCAGAAATGCAAGCAAAAGTTTGTTTCTTCCCAAGCTTTTTTTTTCTTTTTAAAATATATAGAAATCTTTTAATTTTGCTTAAACAAAATGTGTCTGGTTTGGCCTGAAACTGCTTTTTTGAGATGGGGGATGATTTCACTCTGCAGAGAGAATAATCTTCTACACACATATCTCTATTTATGAAACACGCTTATGAAAGAGAAAAACAAACAACTTCTCTATTATGTGAGTAGAATGGTAGTCAAGCCTGGATGAAGCTGCTGGGACACAATGTGTGTGTCCAGAGTCTACTAATTTCCAGAGTACATCCTGCTCCCCTGTGTACATCTCTTTCAGCATCAGTTATCTTTAAGACTGGGCAACTCAAAGCATGTTTTGATCCAGCAAACCTCCTCTACCCCAGCCACACAGGTTAGCAACATCCAGATCAACATTTCTCTCAGATTAAGAAAACTGGGACAATTGGGATATTAACTGCTTCCTCCTTGCATTGCACATCCCAGAGATCTGTACAGTCAGGAGGTGAGAGAAGATCTTTCAAAATACTGTGGCTGTTGGAAGGTGCTGTCCTAGTGGACAGCTGTCTAAATCTCTCTTTCTTCGAAGACTTCCTCAGTTGTCTCTCCAGTGGTGACTTCTCCTTCACTGCTGTCTGACATGCTTGCTCGTGGATGAGATGGGAGAGCACAGCCTAGCTCTGGGCTGAGATCTGTCTTCTGCTTCACCAGCACCTGCTGGAGCTGCATGCCCCTGGGCTCACTTGCCTCCAGGCACAAGTGGTGTTTGCTGCTGAGGTGCTGTTTTTTTCGTTTCTGTGAACATTTCCTGAGGTATTTTATGTTTTCCCCAAGAAAGCAGAGTTTATAGCCAAAGGGATCTGCCAGCAGGAAGCGGGACCACTGCTTCTGGAGCTCTGCTTTCACCTGGGGGGAGAAGAAAATATAGTGATGTCTTGTGACCGCCCTGCAGTCCACTAACCCAAATGCTAGTTGTAAAATGAGAGGGACTGTGGAAGTGCTGAGCTTCCTGCCCCTTTGGGGTGCACCTTGCACCTGGCAAGATCCTTGTAGGGTAGAAACAGACTTGTTTGCTAAGTCAGTCTTAAAGAGTCCACCCTCTTCACTCTAACTTAGGAGTTTTTCCTAGCCCCTGGATCTCTGATACACTGTGATCCTAATGCATGTGTGTGGGTGAGCTCAAGTGACTTTCATGTTTACAGCCTGATGAAGTGAGGAGGAGGAAAGCCCAAGGGCTGTGGAAATGAGGACCATGCAGCTTTGCTGGAGTGTTGTGCTTGGATATCTAGTTTGTTTTGTTAAAGCTTTTTGCCTGACAGCCTGCCTTAAATCCTCTGCACTGAGTGTCCTGCTGCTTGCATCACCCAAGCCAGGGCTGCAGACAGAGGGCAGGCTCCAGGCCTGCACAGAGGAGCAGGGTGCGACCCTGCTTTAACCAGCAGGCCCTTTGGCCTGGGAACTCAACTGGACCAGGAGGTAGAAGGCCAAAAGAGCAACTTTTAACTGCTAATGAGAGATGCAAGCAGTTCTGTGCCCTTCAAAAATGTTACACAACTACTCCTGTATTACAGACAAGTGCCAGCTCTTTTTTAAGTAGTTCCAAAATTGCTCCAGGTTTCTTTGTTAAATATTAGAAACATATGGCCTACCTTTTGTATAAAGCCCATCTCATTTGTTTCTTTGGTGCCTTTAAGAATGTGTCCAAATTTATGTACCTGTGTCAGTGTAGTGTGTACCATGCCAGCTGGCTGTGCCAGGCTCTTCAGTGATACTGATGCTGGACACATTTTAGTTTATTGCAAGTAGTGGAGCTCTGCACCCAGACCAAATATAAGGGAAGTACAGACAGTGAGATTCAACTTAGAAAACATTTAAAATTAGGTGAGATTAAATTCCACAGCCTACATAGCATCATTTTCTGAGGTAGCTTGAAGCAAGTCAGTGTGATAAGGTAAAGGCAGCATGCAGCTGTGATAGTGATGAAGGCACTGGGTTGTATGGGCAGGAGCAGAGCCGGTAGATCGAGACATGATTGTTCTCCTTCACTCAGTAACTGTTAGACTACCTCTGAACACTGCATCTAATTTTGGGCCTCCAGTAAAAGAACTGTATTGATAAGCTTGAACTTAGCAGAGGTAAGGGCTGGAGCACTTGCCCTATGAGGAGAGGCTGAATGAATGGAGCTTGTTCACATTGGAGGCCTAAATACTTCCTATGAGGAGATCATGGAGGAGATGGAGCCAGGCACTCTGCAGAGGTGTTTGGTAGGGACACAAGAGACAGTGATCATAAATTGAAATAAATAGGGGAAGTTCTAATAGAATATATGGAGAAGATGTTTTCTCCTGAGTACATTGAAGCACTGGAACAGAGGAACAGAGAAGTGGAGAAACCTCTGTCCCTGGGGGGGTGGGGGGGTCGAAGCTCAGCTGGACAAAACCCTGAGCAACCTGGTCTGAATTCAGCCTTCACCCTACATTGGGCAGGAGGTTGGCTTTTCCTGCTGTCATCTCCTTGCATAAGAGCCATCACTGATCTGCTGAAATCCTGGCATGGAGCAAATTGAACCCCCAACTGTCCCTTGAGGCATAGCAGGAGACAACTTCCAGACAAGGGATCCCCTCACATCAAGTTTGGGGACGTCCCGAGCAGTGCATGCATGAAATTATTTTTTCAACATGTTGCTGTCTAAGATATTAAAGCACCCCAAATTGGTCACTTCATATGGACTTTAGTGGTAAACTGAGAGAGGGTTTAGCCTGGTCAAACATGAAGTCTGGGATTCCAGACTGGTTAAAGGAGTGGGGTTTAGGTGGCTGACCATAAGCTTCTACTGGTATTTCAGGCACCCCAGGGTATCCATACCTCCACAGTGCTATAGCCATTCAGGCTTCAGTGGAAATACTTGGCATTTGAACCCCAAACCTGTGAGAGGTCTTGCTGTTCTCTTCTTACAAAACAATTACAGACGTTCAATGCTCTCAAAATAAGCAGGGCTAGTCAGTGTGTTCCTTCTTCTTGGTGTCATTAATATACTTTACTAATCAACTAAAACCTTTTGTCATAGCATTGTCTCTTACCTCTCCATTAGCAAAGCAATATAAAACTGCTACAAAAAAACCCTGTAAGAGAAAGACAGTAGGAGGAAATAGTTAGTGTACAGGAAATACCTGAAGTTTTAGTTTAAGTACGATATTAATGTTAAAGCCATAAGAATAAACAATGCTTCTTAATTTTCAAAAAGGAAACTAGTTGTCTGTATTTACTTATTATTGAAATATCCATTAACTTGTTGTCATATGGTGCCTTAGCAAATGTAGAGCACATTTGGTACAGATGCTGACGAAGAGAGACTATACCACCCAGTTTGATCTTCCATGTTATCTTCATTTTGCTACCACGTGATTTTTTTTTTTTCAAACTACTGCTGTTATACTGTAACTACTGTTATTTCTAAACATGGTAAAATAAAAAAAATGTGGTTTGGGGTCTCATATTATGCATGTGCTTGTTTGAATTTGTGAATGAGACTACTGAGAGGGATCTCATTTGGGTGCTTTTTAAAAATTAGTGATATATTAAGTGATTAGTGCTAGTTTAAGGCTCAGCTGTATTAAGTGTTATGACTATTTTGAATTACCATTCTTCCTTTGAAATTAATTTAAATAAGCACCTTTAAAAAAAAAATCCTAGAGGTAAAACTTGTTTTAAACCAACCCCCAAACTGCTCTTTCCATTTTCCTCCTCTCTATCTGTATTTGATCTCAGATCAAAACAGCTTACATGCATGCATCTCAGACTAACAGTCTGGCACAGATGTGCAGATTTATTAGTGTTGCTTCAGGAAATGCACTTCTTTTGGTATGTCTAAACACAGCTATGACACAGGTTCTGATGAAAAGAATACTGTTGACTATGAGTCCCAAGGCAATGTTCATATCACAAGTAAAAAGGTGTCATAACCATATATAATACAGCTGACATAATTCAATTGCTTTCGTACTCATACGTTTCCAGAAATGTTTCTGGTTTTCTCTGACAAAAACTTAAAAAGAAATTCACATACACAGCAGCTTAAGATATTTTTAATTATATCTAGCATTAACCAATAGCATTTTGAGCCTACTGTTAGTTTTCTAGCAATTCTGAAAAGTTTGGAGCCATTAATTCCTTAAGCATATGTGCAGTAAGTACAAAAAAGAACAGTTTATCTGCCACACCAGTGGAAATCAGGGCAGGAGAAATAGCAATCACAACTGCTTTTTCCATGTATTTTATTTCTACTGTATTTCATGCTTCACCTGGGTTATAGTAGCAAGATATAGGTAATATTTGACATGTCATTTATCAATGTAACTTAAATAATCCTCTGCATCTGAATTATTTCTCAGAAATATGCAAAAAAATCACAAAACATTGTGGTCATTAGAGTTTATAATAGATAATATTTTACTGTGGGGGTAAATTTTAGAATAGTAGTTATAGAAGACTCAGAAACCATGGACAGAGGTTCTGATGGATAAATACAAATTTAGTAGCTTAAAAAAGCTTTTGTATGCACAACAGCTTCTGCAGCTGGAGATAGTTCTCTTTTTTGGGTAGAAAGTCCATGAAAATGTCTCTACTGAGTGGGTTTTTTTGTATTCTGAGCATGAGCTTTAAATTTGTCCTCACATGCACCATAAGCAGAAATAGGATCTAAACTACATGGTGCTGTTAAGACCTGTGACTGCTAAGCCTGATGATACCCACTGCCAGAATTGTAGAAATTCACCAGATTAGGAGAGGACTTTGTGACTACTAGTGGAACCTCTGTTCCACTAGAATAATAACCAATAGGAAAGGATAGATGAATGTGCAAGCTTCACAATTGTTCTTTAGTTTTATTGACAATGGCAACATGATAAATTACTCGTTAAATGACTGGGTTTTATTGACCAGAAACCAGTATTTTTTTCCTGTGGCTAACAATTTGCATGCACCAGTGAGCCAAGGTATTTAGATTGCTCCACTTTCTAAAGCAAAGAAGCATCATATCTACAGCAGAACTTGTATTTAGATTTTAATTTTGTGCTCCTTGAAAATGTTTGAGTGAAAACCTCCAGATGAGATGCCAGAGGTAATAGTTTTCCTTTAACAAAACAGTTGAACTGTTTTTTTAAAATGACTGAGAAGATTTACAGACTAAACAAATGTAATTGTGTACAGTTTCTGTGCTTTTTTTTTGCTAATCCCTTCACAAATAATGCTGTAGCTAAAAAAGAGAATCTGCAGTAAACATTGTCTAAGATCTTTGGGTATTTTTAAAAGAAGTTTTGCTTCTAAAGCATGCCATGTAGCCAAGTGCATGCACGTTCCTCTAAAAGGAATGAAGTTTGTGTTTTCTAGCAGGGATGAGTAAACTATCTTCTGTATCAGATTTCTTTGTACAAGCCAGTAAACAAAATTTTCACTTAAAATGATTCTGTGTTTCTTAAAATAACATCTAGTCACTGCAATATCTCCAAGTAAGGATATGTCTAACTGAGGAACATGTACTTCAACACCATGTCAGCAGGCCCACTTAGGGTGGTGGCTCTGCATGAACTCCCTTCTGCTTGCCTGGACATGTTTCCCCTCAAGCTGCAGTGGAAATTTTTTATTTGAGCCTCAATAACAGTGTCAAAGCACTGATGCATACATATAGGTTAAAAACAAGGATCAGCACAAATTGCAGGAAAAGTGCAATAATGCTTTGATGACTTCATGTCTCAGACTGTAGAAGAGGGCAGACATATGTCAAAGTAGCGAGTTAGTGAGTACTAAGGACTTCTAGCCAGAGATATTGATGGGTACTTCATTAAAGAAAGGATACTTGGAAACTGCTGTCCTGTCTCACCAAGAAGGTCAAGGCAGGAAGGTAAAGGTAAAGGACAACTTTGCTATGCAGGTAGTTTAAAGGGACTACTACCTGAAAAAGTTATTACTCGGCAACTCTGCAGAACACAGATTGAAGCAGACAAGTCAAGTGCATAAATATCTCTAAAACACTCTGCTGACTGTATAGGTGAGAAACTTCTTTTCCACCTACAGATGCTAGTCCATCTATCTGTTCCACCCACGTGAGTCGTTGTCCTGGTTTTGGCTGGGATAGAGTTAATTTTCTTCCTAGTAGCTGGCATAGTGCTGTGTTTTGGATTTAGTAGGAGAAGAATGCTGATAGCACACTGATGTTTTAGTTGTTGCTAAGTACTGCTTATGCTAGTCAAGGACTTTTCAGCTTCCCGTGCTCTGCCAGGTGCACAAGAAACTGGGAGGTGGCACAGCCAGAATAGTTGATCCAAACTGACCAAAGGGCTATTCCATACCATATGACATCATGCTCGGTATATAAGCTGCAGGGAGTTGGCCGGGGGGCCGCAATCACTGCTCAGGGACTGGCTGGGTATACAATTGCATTGTACATCACTTGTTTTGTATATTCTTTTATCATTATTATTTTCTCTTCCTGCTGTCCTATTAAACTGCCTTTATCTCAACCCACAGGTTTTACTTGTTTTTTTCTGACTCTCTCCCCCATCCCACTGGGGAGGGGAGGGTGAGTGAGCAGCTGTGTCCATGCTTAGTTGCCAACTGGGGTTAAACCACAACAGTGGTCTGACAAGTTTTCTCTTAGCTCTAGAAATTTTTTCGTGAGTACAGTACTTTTTGTGAGTGTACATATAGGATGCCATAGTGTCACTTTGCAGATATGGTGAATTAAAACATCCTTTAGGGAAATGAAGCCCAAACTTTGGATGAGGACAGACGTTCTCATAGTTATGATTTTTGGGGGGGTAGAAAAGCTTGATACACAGACACTTCAAATGGAGTATTGCAGGAATGAACCTTGTTTGTTATTCTTTTGCCTGAAGAATTGTTGGTACTTCCTGAACTGCCTAGTTCTTTCAGAAGACAGCAAGAAGGCTCTTTCTCTGCTCAGGAAAATTAAATTGCTACCTAATTTACCTTGCGTGCCTTCTGAGAGAACTAGATATATGGCAACTCCGTTAAAAAGATACTCTTTTAAAATCTTAGTTAGAGTTTATGAATGGCATCTCATAAGAACTTGAACTTTATGGAGTCTCCTTTTATAGTTATTTGTAACCAAAATGGGAAGAGTTCTCCTGTTGGTCAAGGTGAAATGATTACCAGGAGGAAGAACAGCTCCCTGTAGAGATATGGGATTAGACATGAGACACAGGTTTACAGGTGTTGACCTTGCCAGACTTAAATCTTGGGAACCATGGGAGGAAAATGTAGAGGTGATCTTTTTATTGCTGGGAGAAAATACCCAAAGTCCTTTAACCAGTAGGAACATGGCAAATATAAGCATTTAAGGGTTAGGAAACTATATTCAGTGGGGAATTAAATGCTGTGACCCAAGGTTGAATACTCAGGCCTACACAAGTGCCATTTTTCTCAAGTGTCAAGTTAAGTGCTAAGCTCCTGTATATACTGAATGGGGTGGAGAATGGGGTATTGGGCACCTAGACTGGGACTCACAATATCCCAGTAAATGGAAGCTGGGATGCAAAGCAACCAAGAACAAAATGAAAAAGCAGAAAATGCAACTGCTTGCAGTTATTCCTTGCATGGACTTGGACACCTGTGTTAAGGTGTAGCTTAGTCAGTTGGTCAATGTGCTTTTCTTCAAAGGAGGAGAAGCTGGCTGTTGTGATATATCCCATATTTTGTTCAGTAACCTGGAAGTACAAGAAATACTTAGTACCTCACCACAGGCACAGCCATGCCCTAGAGTAGTCACCCAGCTGCCAGCCTCTCTAGGTGGAGGCACATCTGCACCTTTTCTTAGAATCACAGAATCATAGAAACGTTTAGGTTGGAAAAGACCTTTAAGATCATCCAGTCCAACCATTTTCTTGAACCAAGGCAGGTTAATATCAACTACTGCCATGTCTTACGAGGCCATGAGTGGAAGTAAAGGCTAAGGCAAGTGCTGAGATGTTCTACTCCTTGGTCCTCTAATTACTTTAATTTTCTCTCACCTTTTAAAATCTATAGGTATTTAATGTAAATGGCATCAACACTCAGGGGCAGGTGTCCAGGTCTCAAAGCGTCCCTTTCCCAACCAGCTGCTCTAACCAGTAAGCCACAGATTCAGATTTTCTTTCATCCTCCTTCCTTTCAGTTCATTTTGCATCTTTGGTTGCTGGCTTACACAGCTTTGTTTGGGCAGGAGGAAACGGTGCTGCATAAGCCTCATTGGGCAATTCCCTGGCACGGGTTAAACCATCTCCTAACCAGGGCCTGTGTTGTCTCCATTTCCCACAGGAGTGTACTAATCAGGGGTCTAGTGTGAAACTGTGGACTTTTTTACTGGTTCCTGTTCACCAAATCCATGGTGGGTTTCTGTGTTTTACTTCTGATGTATTAAGTGCTTTGTTGAATTTATACTTAAACCCATCAAAGAGAAAAAAGCCCCAAATTGAGGTCCTCAAAAGACCTATGTAGGTGTGGCTTTGGCATTAAAAATTTAGGTTTTAGCTAGGCTTGAATGGAAGCACCTCTGTTACAACTGCTGAACAGCACACAACTCAGGTGATTCATGGCCGTGAAAAAGTTCTTGTACAAGACATGTCTTCAATGCACTTGCTCGAGGGCATTAGTCTGGTAAGTGTACCCAGAGTGTGTCCTTTAGGCTGGAACCACACACAAAGTGGTTCCTGCTTATTCTTTCACATGCTTCTCCTCACAGCAAATGTTTTAACTCTGCTCATTGTTCTCACAGTATTCAGATCTGCATCTTCTTTCATCAAACTGCCCTAAATACCATGTAGTTCAAATTCGTCTCTGTTTGGAAACAGTCCTAAAAGGTAAGGACTGCCCCACAGGCCCACTGCGTCAGTGATGTGTTAGTCATGAACTGACTGCCCTTAGTAGCCAAGCTAAACTGAAGCTGATCTTTGTATGTCCTGGTACAATGAGTCTTGATTGGGTTTTTTTGTACAGTGGCATGACAAGGTCATCGTGGTGTGTTTGAAGTATGCTGGACATGTACTACGCATTGAAAAAGGTAAGTCCAGAACGAACTCTCTCCTCAATGTGACTGAAAATTCAACAGATCACCTGAAAAACTTGTTAAAAAAAGCCATCCAGTGCTTTTCAGGAATTAACTTATGTGAAACACATATTTTAAATAGACCACTTTAATCCTGTTTTCAGAACAGGGGTCTGTGATGAACGGTTACCCGCTACCAGAGAACACAGGACACACTGTTTCTGAAGATGTCAAACTCCTTTTTTAGACTTTGGGACTACCATATTTTGAATATGCAGTCTGTGAGTTTTTTATCTTGTCACTGTAATAGTGTATTTAGAAACATTACAGGATGGAGCATAATATTAAATAAGAATACTGTGTATCTGTGGTATCTATAGGTGAGCAACATATATATGTGGATCTATGACCCCTAAAAACAGCAAATGCAGAACAGTACTTACATGAAATGAGCTCATTGTCAGCTGAATGAAAAGTCTTATATGTCTTGAAAGTCCTTCCACCTGTTCATCAGTGATGAAGGTAAATACAAATTCATGGATCCCCAACAATGGAATCAGCACAAGTGTAGATCTTGCCAATCTTAAAAAGAAAATGTTTGATTATAGTATTTTTTCAACATCCTTGGTGTAAAAATCAAAAATTCAGCTACAAAGAAATTATTCCAGAAATATTCCCTCAATGTTCTGACTCTGGAATAGTATTAGTAATTCAGTGATTTTGAGGACAAATTCCCAGATGCGAATTTTGGAGCACACTATCAGAAAAGTCTGTACAGGAGGGAATCTTGGCTTTGGGTTTAAGATGAAAAGTTAGGGACAAGAAGTTGAACAGGAAGGCCACTATCATAAAACTTATGCTGCTAGGTAACAGAAAAATATTTATATAGCTAAAGAGGAGTGATCTGTTAACAGGGTTCTTAGACCTTCCTATTACTGCTGAAAACTCTATGTAGCTGCATAGAAAGTTTCTGCAGTACTGTCAGTAGTCACTTACTTTTTAAAAAATGCAACCAGAATAATTTTTATGGAAGAGAATGTTCTTTAACAAGTCTGGTAACATGTTTGCATGGATAAAAGAAGAGATCTCAAAAGAAAGTGAGTTGTGAGGAAGACTTGCAATGTGAGGAATGGTTTGAATCTTTGAAAGTTTAGCAAAATTATAAGCAGTAGAAAAGAGAATATAATGCAAAACATTAGGCAATGTTAAATATAGGCACTGCTGTTTGTGACTGTCATCACGACAATCTTCCTATAGCAATCCAGAGAATACAGCTGAGATCTTTTGGACCATGAATGTTGAAGGAAAATGGCAATACACTTCTTGTTAGGGATTTAATACTGAAATTTCATAGGAAATTAGTAGCGGAATTTCCATCCCCCCTCCACCTGCCCAGTCCTGTTAGACAATAAAATAATTCATCTTAGTAAGGCAGGACTGTAGTAGCAGAGAGGGATTCACAATGCTTTGGTTAAACATACTAAGAACTGGAAAGAACTGGGATGTGGAAAGCACTTAAATCCTCAGGTTCCCATTGATTTAAGTGCAGTTTTCACCACACGTTTAGCTCCTTGCAGAGCAGCCTGCCCTTGCTGTCCCCACAAAATGGGAAGAAGTTTGTGCAAAGGCCAACTCCAGGACTTTATGTAAGACGTGATATACCACTGATACTCTGGCCAAAAGAGCCCATGCCAGGGCCTGCAAGACTGCAGGCTAAGGATAATGTTCTCATTTGGGTTTACAAGATGACCAGGGACATTCTTGAGTCAACAGTGTCTGCATCTGTGAAAAAAAGGCAGGTCAGAAATGCTAATGTCACTTAGGAATGTCCTACAGATCTTCTACACCTCCTTTTCTTTTGAGGACCTTTTGTCACACTCAAGTTAAAAATGTGTCACAGCTGTAGAGGCTACAGGTGTACAGTGAGGATACCTGAGAGCAGAGATCTTACCGCATTGCAAAGTCCTTAAGAAAATGCCCATAATACTCAGCATAAGAAAAGATCTGTGGACCCTGTTTGCCCAGATGGCTTTCCTATATCATAGCCTGAATATGTTACACCTGGTGGTGGTGCGTAACTGTATGATCTGCAAGGGCAAATAGGCAACCTTCTGATGTTGTGAGAAAAAAAAAAAAAAAGGACTAGGACTTCATTATTATTTATTACATACCTGTATTTGTAGTCATGAAAGCTCATTTGCTGAGCTTTTAGTTTGGAAATCAGCATCCTGAGAATTTTTAAGAAGATGCCAAAGTTAACCTTGAAAGAAAATACATATGGGTTATCTACAATAAATGCTATTACACTACTCATATAGCTGTTAAAGAAATGTAAAATTGATATTAAACACTTGTAAAACCTGTCACTGAATAACCGGAATGCGGTTGTGATCAGGTCAGAACAGAAGCAGGCTATTACCATAGCTGCAGCAGAGAGCACAGAGCAGCACTGACAGACACTGCCGGTATCAACTCTCTCCAAATGAGGCAGTTAACAGATTTCATATACCTTTAAGTCATACAACTCTTCACCAAGCCATGACAAGATGTGGTAAAAAACAGCGGTGATTGAAATTCTTCAGCTAAAGAGGCTCTAGACAACCAGACAAGGAAGCCCTGGGCATTTTTACAAATAATTCACTTCTTTGTTAATTAAGTTGTGTTGACTTGGTGAAGACCAATCTGCAAATATTTCTTTTCTAATGAGGCCTGCAAATGCCTATGAGACGTTAACTATTTCACTTCCACAAACCAAAAGCCCTATGCAAAAAAGCTACTAAGGTCACAAAGTTGAGAGACTTAGTATTGCCTTATTCAGCCTGATTTACGTATACATTATGATACATGGTACATGATCTTCCAGTACAAAATTACATTTTAATTTTAACACAGAACCCTACTTCCTCATTTTGGGGGTGGACTATTATTCAGGACTACTGTCCTTGTCTTCCTTTGATGTGTAGGTATTACTGCTGGAACCCTAGTTCTTGTTCTGTGTAAAGAATTGAACACTTTTCATGCTGTTCTCCTAAAATGTGCAGATGTGTCTTTAAAACATCACAGGGTGATAAATGGATATTATTCCCTTCAAAAAAAAACCCCAAACCAAAACCAAAAAACCAAAAGCATAAATAGATGGAGGTCCTGAGTGTAAGATCTCACCAGCAGGAGGTGCTATGGTTTGATTTTGCAGAGTACCTAGCATCAACATTATGTTACTGAGAGTGTCATACTTGTTACTTCAGCTGCAACTGCAAGTCCTCAGCCCTTACCCCATCAATTGTCTGGACATCCAGAAAGCAAAAAACAGAAGTTAGTAGCCAGTTGTAATATTTTGCCTAGCATTGTGTATGAACCTGGGGACAGAGACAGAGTTGGAAGGCAATTTCCTGAGGCAGCATTGAACTACCTTAAGCTCAGGATCATCCTTTTTCCTCATGAAGCGCCCATTTGTCATTCACACATCTCTGTCTTGCAGACTGTGAATGTCTTGCAAACTGTGCTGTCCTGTTTTATTCTGCAGCAGTAGTTCTTCTGTGGGCATCTCTTTGGACAATTTAGGGGAGATATAGAGGTGCACATGTACAAGAGGGGTGAGTTATCTTTAAATGGATGACTCTGCTTCTGGTCTTTCCTAACTTTCAGAATTTGACTTCTCCTTTTACTATAATTTTTTGTTTTTCCAAATACAAAGAATTCATCATAGTCAACCCAGTAAGGTTCTTCCCAAGTAGAGCTAGCTAGAATTTCGATCCAAACTTACTTTTGTCTGGAAAATGTGTTTTATTCAAAAAATTATTTCCCATTATGAACTTCATCCTTTCACAGGAAACACTAAAACTTCATTGAAAATGACTGCCATAAGACTGAATTATTTTTACTCTTGATGTTTCATACAAAAGACAGAATTTGCACTAGAATACGGAAGCAAAATCACAAAATCACAGAATGGTTAAGGTTGGCAAGGAGGTCACCTTGTCCAACCCCTCTGCTCAAGCAGGGCCACCTAAAGCACGTTTCTCAGGACCATGTCCAGATGGCTTTTGAATATCTCCAAGGATGGAGATTCCACAACCTCTCCAGGCAACCCGTGCCAGTGCTCAGTCACCCTCACATTGTAAAAGCATTTCCTGATATTCAGAGGAAACCTCCTGTTTCAGTTTGTGCCCATTGCCTCTAGTCCTGTCACTGGGCAGCACTGAAAAGAGCCTGGCTCCATCCTCTTTGCACCATCCCTTCAGGTATTTATTGATGAGAACCCCTTGAGACTTCTCTTCTCCAGGCTGAACATTCCCAGCTCTCTCAGCCTTTCCTCATAGGAGAGATGCTCCAGTCCCTTAATCTTCCTTGTGGCTCTTTGCTGGTCTCTCCCCGGTATGTCTATGTCTCTCTTGTACTGAGGAGCCCAGAACGAGACACAGTACTCTAGGTGTGGCCTCACCAGTGCTGAGCAGAAGGGAAGGATCACTTCCCTTGACCTAAGGCAGCCCAGGATACCACTCACCTTCTTTGCCCCACAAGGGCACATTGTTGGCTCATGGTCAACTTGGTGTCCTCCAGAACCCCCAGGTCCTTTTCTGCAAAGCCACTTTCCAGCTAGGCAGACCCAGGCATATACTGGTGTCTGGGGTTGTACCTCCTCAGCTGCAAGACTTCGTACTGCTCTGTGTTGAACTTCATGAGGTTCCTGTCAGCTCATTTCTCCAGCCTGGAAAGGTGCCTCTGGATGGCAGCACAACCCTCTGGCATCTCAGCCACACCTTCCAGTTCGGTGTAATCTGCACAGGTGCTGAGGGTACACTCTGCCCCATTGTCCAGATCATCATGAAGATGTTAAATAGGATTGGACACAATACCGGGCACGCTGCTAGTTACTGGCCTCCAATTAGACTTCGTGCCATCTTCTGGGCATGGCCATTCAGCCAGTTTTCTATCCACCTCACTGTCTGCTCATCCAAGACATACATTGAATTGGTCATTACAATGACTATGCCATGGTACCTATGTCAGTGCTTTTGAAGGTATCAGCAGGGTGATCCTATCATAAGTATTGATGTTATGAAAACTAGCTCCTACCTCACATTAAAAATTTAAAACTACTTAGCAGCAACTTGGGATTACAGCTAGAAACAGTTGTTTCAATATAAAACCTAAAACACTAGCTATAAGCAAGGACACAAATACTTTATTTCTTACCTAATGTGGGACAAAGAAATGAAAACGGCACATGGAGTTTTTAAGATCAGTGTTAAGAACTACATCGATCACAGTCTCTTCCAGTTCTCCACCACCAAACTCAGATAACAACTTCCATTTTGAAGTACTCTGAAATTTTGGGATGGCAATAATATACATAAAAGTGAGGCGCCATCATTCCTTTCCAGGCTGACTATACATGAATAGAGCTGCTCAGGAAATAGCAGCACACAAACTAGCTTTGTACTTCCCCTGTGATTCTTTTCATTTTATTTTAAACAAAACAGGACTGTAGAATAAGGTTCAATAAGATTAAAAAAAAAAAAAAAAAAAAGAAAAGGAAACATGAACTTTGCATTTCTGATGTTTCACAAGAAAAAGGTGAGGAACTCTTAGCCTGTGCACCAACTTAAACTTTATGAGGACAAGGTCCAGCTGCATTACCTGCTGTTATAATCCATGCACAACATGATTAGGTAGCGCTGACACACATTTTGCCAGTAGATTTTAGATAAGTTTGATGAATTATTTTCAAGAACAGGATATTGAGAACATCCTGTCTGGTTATTACATGATCTGGCTCTGGGTTTCTAACCCCTTCATTTTCGCCCACTATGTATTTATCTTGTCTCCATACTGTGTCTGTCCATCTATCCAATTTATCTTGCTAAGCATCCTCTTAATTCCTCTTCATCACTCTTTGCTTCTTCTTCTTCACCATTTCTAGTCAAATATGATGTTCCATTCTCCTGCAATCTGATATCATCCCTTTTGCTTAACCTTTCAATTTCAGTTCTTATTGATTCCTTCCCTGCCTCTCCCATGGCATCAGTGGTGGAATGATGCCGATGCTGATCAAGCCACAGCAGGAATCTAACCACATTGAACTCCACTGCTGGCCACCATCATGCACACTGGCAAACTGGATTCTGTGATATCAGGTCTGCACATATATTTCCTGTTTGCCTTAGAAGTAATTTCCAAGTAAGGGTCACTCAGTGTGATTCTGAGGAACAATCACAGACAGAATGTCCTGCAACCTAACAGCAACAGGAGGTCTTAGTGACATTTATTCAGAAAGTTTATGGGTTCTTCTAAAATGAGCAATGGTATCAAAATATACAGGTAAGAAGCAATGGGTGAAGATATATGAGTTCCTTCACCACTTCAAGGACTCAATACTACAAGACTCAACAGACAGGCAATTAGGTTTAAGAAAGTCATCCCAGGAAGAAGCTGAGCCTGGTCCTCTATACACATTGCTGGCAGGTGAAACAGCTTCACCTGTCCTCTAGCTGCTGATTGTTCTTCGGTATAAAGATGTCATAGAATCAGAGAATCATTTAGGTTGGAAAAGACCTTTAAGATCATCAAGTCCAGCTGTTAACCTAGCACTGTGAAGTCCACTAAACCATGTCCCTAAGCACTACATCTACATATCTTTTAAATACAGGGGTGGTGACTCAACCACTTCCCTGGGTAGCCTGCTCTAATGCTTGACAACCCTTTCAGTGAAGAAATTTTTCCTAATATCCAATCTAAACCCCCCCTGGTGCAACTTGAGGCCATTTCCTCTTGTCTTTTCACTTGTTACTTGGGAGAAGAGACCAGCACCCACCTTGCTACAACCTCTTTTAAGTGATAAGGTCTCCCCTGAGCCTCCTTTTCTCCAGGCTAAACAACATCAGTTCCCTCAGCCACTCATGATAAAACTTGTTCCCTAGACCCTTCACCAGCTTCCATAAAATGTCCATAAAGTCTAACTGATAATGCTGTATCTTTTACACTTTTTCTGTATTTTCTAATATTTAATGTCTATAAGCACTGGTAATGATCAGAGGCTACATACTCAGAATAAATTAAACTGATGGGGCTATCTGAATCTGTGAAATAGCACCAAGGCAGAAGATCCCTAAATGTAATATAAAAAAGCAGGGATTAAAAATTATATTAGAGGAATAACATACATGTGTATCTATCTATTTATATACAAATCTAAGGTGAACTCTCTTTTTGCCAACTTTAGTTAGAAGGATTTTTGAACAAAAGTTTATCTCTTCTGTCACTTTATATCCACCTTGATATTTCTGTGTATTGGTCTGTATTAGGAAACTGTATCTTATTTATTTCAAAATATCAAGGGACAAAAATTGAACTAATTACTATGAAAAATGAAGGGGGAAAAAACCAGGAAAAAGTATTTTCCCCTAGTTTTGGGTG
Organism: Pelecanus crispus; assembly: GCF_030463565.1. Classification (NCBI taxonomy): domain Eukaryota; kingdom Metazoa; phylum Chordata; class Aves; order Pelecaniformes; family Pelecanidae; genus Pelecanus; species Pelecanus crispus. The sequence goes on along the minus strand of NC_134654.1, from coordinate 14,998,637 downwards.
ATGATGACAGGTGCTCTCCAAGTAATGACATGAACATCTGAATTAAGGTTAGAAAGTTATCCTTAGGAATTTCTTTATATTTAGTCTGAACTTTGTATGTTACAGCTCTTGTCCGTTTCCTATCATCCTTTTGCTGTACCCTCCTGGCCCCATATACCCCCATTGTTATTGCTACTGAAGGCAGTAATTGGATCCCCTCTTAGCTTTCTCTTCTTAAGTCTGAACAAACCCAGTTCTCTCAGCTTCTTGTACATCATGTGCTCTTGATGGCCTCTGCTGGACTGTCTCCAGTATCTTAATGTCTTAAAAATGGATATAGTATTCCAGATGGGCTCTCACAAATGCTGAACAGAGAGGAATAATCACTTCCTCCAATGTGCAGTGTTCTTGATGTAACATGCAATCTTGACGTTACTTCTCTTGCTATAAACAGTGGTTCACATCCTCAGATCTTTGCACTGATTTACACCAGCAAAGATTATGCCCTATTGAGTCACTGGCTAAAAGGAGTTTGTGCAGAAATAGCTTAATTAAAAGGTATTTTTAAATTACTGATTGTCTCCATTCAAGTGCAAGTCTTCAAATTACTTTGGAATGCATTTCTGCCTCTTAGGTCTGTTTAATTTCATATTATTCAGGGGGCTTGCTCTGGGTTGAGCATACTAACATCAGTGAGCTTAATATTCTTACAACAAAAGCAAAACACTTGTTCTCTTTGATACAAGAGAAAAGCTATTATTTCTTTCTGCTGGTCGTGTGCCACTAGCTGTGTATTTTCTGCTCAGGCCCACAAAAAGTAAACTTCAGTCTTCTTTCAGAATTAGATGTATCCAGGAAGAAATTGGTTCAGATCCCCTCAGGTCTGGAATTCATCTATCTTGACATTTCCCTCAGTTTTGGGACAGTTTCAGTCTTTCTTAATGCTCTCTTTTGGGTTTTGCATCCTCTCACCTTTCAGGCATTTTTGCTTTCTTTTCTGGCTCTTCTCTCCACTGGATTTTTTTTTCTTTGGAGGGGGGTGGTGGTGGTGGTGGTGCAAAGAGTCCACTGTCCTTCTAATTTACTTTTTTTTGATGGCTATTAAGTGTATTTCTCTGTCTCACAGATCAGTCCCAGCTATGCCCACTTTCTCTCTCACACAGTTCTCTCCAACTCAGTAGCAGCAAAACAAACTCCATTATTTCTACTCTAAAGTTTTAATTTCCACATATTTTCTGTAGTGTGAGAGAAACTAATACCCTCCCTTCCAATTGATGCATTGAATGTCTCAGTTTCTCAATATTACACTTGGAGCAGTCCTTTTATTCCCCATACACATTTGCATGAGTAAAGTACATCTCTTCTCTACAACATTGGCTATCTGTCTAGCTAACCAAATCACTTATTCTTCTAATCCTTTTATGCCTTGCTGACTATGTGAGAATCTAACATATTCTGGACACACACCATAGTCCCACCTATCAAAATTCTGTTTTCATAATCATGTCCTCATGAGTTGCTCTGGTTATGTTATTTCCATCTCTTCATTATCACCGCATTTCAGGTGCACACTTTTTTGCATTTGTTTAAGAAAAAAATTCGTATCTCAGTCTTGTCATGCTATGCTGCTTTTTTTTTTCGTTAGGTGAATGCTTTCTCCCCATGACCATCAGTGCTTCTGTTCCTACATCTCTGCATCCTTGTTATCATAAGATCTTCCTCTGTAGAGAATTTGGAGCTTTCTAGTGGTGCTCACCACAAGGTAGCACTCTCCTAAGTAATCTGCTCACTGAGAAAATGAGGGTAAAAACATAAGAATGAAAAAATGAGAAGCAAAAGGCTTCATCTTTGATATAGATGAAGCTGTGCAGAATTCACTGCACAGATAAACAGCAGTGTTTTGAGAGGTTGACACTGAAATCTTTGTTGTTTGTAGATAGACAGAAAGGAAGCTATGCCCATCCACCTACAATAAGAAACTTCATTTAGAATGTTTTCTGTCTCATCTTTTCTAATCCAAGAATTGGATTATACTTGGATAAAGTGTCACAAAAGACAATCACACTTGTGTGTGATATTAGGAACAGATGAAATAATTCTTACTGCAATGGAAAACAACATTGGTCCTCGGATGATCCACCAGATTCCCATGTGTTCATTTGTTCCCCAGCACCTGAACAATAATTTAAAGTATAATCACATTATTTTGATAGAAAAAAATGAGAAAGCTTACATAACCTATGTATATATTTCAAAAGGAAGTTGACAAAGTTAAACTTTTTCAGGTGGCACTCAGGAGAAACGGAATAAAACTAGGAAGAGTCTCACCAACAACTGTAATTATATTTATTCTGAAGATCTTTCCACCAGAATGTTGAATGAGGTTTCCCTAGACTGCAAACTTCAGAACTATCTGGCAAACTCAGTCTTTGAATCCGCAAAACAACTGTACATGGTACCAAACCTTCATAATGGAATTCATCCTACTCAAATTATCTATCTGAAACTGGAAACTGGAAATGGGCAAACTATGAATTGTGACCATGGTTCTTGACCTGTTAAAAAGTATGCATATGGTTTCCTTGAAGCTGTCTTCTCTTGCTCTAACCTTCTAATTTGTCCTACGCACATGTTCTTTCTTGCTAACTAGCCTGAAACTTCAGGATCTTGGCTTGTCATTTACAGTCTATATAACAGTTAAGTCTATGAGACTGTAATTTTGATTTGATTCCTGATGTTGTTGCTTAGTAACTGTATTGGTGTTCCAAACAAAACTCCTTAGGAACCATGAATAAAAAAGGGGAATAAAAGAAATCATACATAAACCCCAAAGTGTATGTGATGCCATTAACAGCATCATTGAAGACCAGAAGACTAGAAAACTAATGCTTACTAGTGTAAGTTACTCTTACTGATTCATTCACTGAATACGGAACACATTCATTTAATATCAGCTTTTAGTGAATATTAGTTTTTGTCATTATCCTCCCTAACAAATATTTTTATTCAAAATGGTAGTGAGTAATAACTAAACTCAAAGTGTAGATGGTCTCCAAGGAAAGCACTGGTCTCCTTTTCTTACTAACAAGATGCTTTCCATGAAGATGTTTGTGCTGACAATTTGCTTCATGTGAGTGGATGAACATTGGATGCAATAGCTTTCATTTCAGGAACAGTGAACATTCATTCTACTTTATGCATAAGTAAATCTGAGAATTCCGAGAAGTAGTTTAATGTAAAAGTACTAAAATGAACCTAGAAAATGTAACAAGTATTAATAGGTGCTGTATAATCTTAATATAATTTAGTAGTCAATACTTGCGTCAATTACTGTCAAGGACTTTCAGAAAAATTAAGCAAACAGAAAGCCAGTATTCTAAGACACATTTTATTTAGTGACCTACCCTGTGTTCTCCAGTTTTGATCTGCTTATTCCCCAAGGGCCCACAAACAGGATAGGAACAACTGAAAAGAAAAGGAGTCAATTACAGCCAAGATTGCAGAATGGTTCATACAAAACACAGCAATGTTACAGCAGTTTGGGGTGCAAAGACATAATGTTTTTCAGTCTTCTATTTAGAATTGTACAAAAATCAACCCGATCCTGGCTTTCCCCATTTGTAGTTCAAATAACAAATGAAATTTCATTGTATAGTTGAATATTGCATTTGCAGAGTGATATATACATGTATATATACACATACACTGCTGACCTGCCCAAATCTTCTAAATTCCTGACCCTGAGAACTCAAAATACTTTCCACTTGAGGTGTCACAGACTACCTGAGGCACCAGATGTTAATATTTTTATTTGTTGAACCTTAAAGGGTATTCAGGGGACACATGGAACTCTGTCTAGTTAATTAAAACAACAGACAAAGGCTTGTTTTCCTGGCTTACCTTTTCTGGACCCCTTAAAGATAATCTGTAGTCCCCATTCCCCTATTGTTGCCCCCCCTCCTGGAGATCATAGACTGCAGACTGAAAAAAAACCTTGAAATAAAGGATTACTACACTATTCCAGTGGTCTACAAACATGCAGGCACGAGCTTCAACCACAAGCACTAGGCATGTGATCTAAAAAAGCCAGGTGTTTTGCTGGATTCTGAGCCCATTAACACAGAGGAGATTTTCTGGTGGGTGTGGTAGAAAGGAAAAGAGATGTGGGTCATTGGGGCCAGAACAACATCTATTTAGGATTCTGGGACACTAGATAAGGTCATGGGGAGAGCAGGAGTGTGGCAATACAGGGAAAGGGCCAGAAGCAAAACACTCTCAGAGATAATAGAGCTCTGGGTGGGTAAAATGGGGAAAGAGATAGAAAGGGTCTCATTTGGGTGGGAGATGGCAGATGTGCAACTAAAGTATGTTCAAAACTGCAAGCCTGAAAAATAATCTTCACAGCAGCAGAGTGGATGAACACAGGTAAGGCCAAAGAAAAGGATGCTGTAGGAAATAAGACAAGTTCCAATGTGACTATATCTAGAGCTGCATGAAAGGATTAAGGTAATATCCCACTTCTTTTGAACATTGAAATAATTCACTCTTCAAAGGTACTTGTCTTCTTCCTTGGGTTCTAGAGAGAGTCTCAGTTACCTAAATTTAACCTTGTTAGATAAAATGAATCCCCTCCTCCATCAGGTATATTAAACTAAAGATTTAAGCACTACCTGATTCTAAGAACCCACAGGAAGTCTGATATGAAAACACCACTCAGAGCACTCAATGAACACAGCATAATTCATACTGGAGGAGCAGAGGAGTGACAGAGGTTGGGAGATGACATGAGGATGAAAAAATTAAGAATTCTGTTTTAGTCACATGGAGCTTGACTTCATAGTTAGATAATCAGGAAAGTTTTAATTTTTTTATTATTAACTACTTGATTTCCCTGTAAACATAAGGAATTTGGTCTGGAATACTTGGAATTCATCATTGACTGGGCAAAGAAGGGTATAGGAATGTATTTTATCTTCTTTTTTATCAAGACCCTTTACCCTGAGAAACTAGACTTGTTTTGGGACAAGACCAATTTTCTGAGCCAATTCTAACCAGCAAATTTCTATCTAGGTACCAAAATATAATATTTGAATATTCCAGTTTCTGTTTTGTGTTTGTCCTGACAAAACATTATCCTCCACAAAGATGTGGCAATATGTGCCTAGATTTAGTCAACAAATCTGAGCTGTAATATACTGGCATATAAGTACGTGTGTGAGTGGAGTTGGTAAAAAAAGATTTTGTATATGGAATTTCACATCTGCCTTGGAACCTGGAAGAACTGCATTTGAGTATCTAGTATTGACTTTGAGGTACCATGTTCCAAATGACTGATGATTAGTTTTTTTAGGCTTTCCTAATCTCTTTTATCATAGGTATTAAATACCGATTTCCATCAAATTGTTTACTATGTTACCTTGATGAAGTTAAACTTCAATTTAACTTGAAGATCAATACTTCTGTTTCAGATGTGAAAAAAAATAACTGTTTTTTCCAAGTATGCAATAAAACATGCCTTTCCCCATTGTACATGCTTCCTCAATGAAAAGCAATGATTTTTCCTGAAGCTCCTTTCTGATCTGATGTCAAAATATCAGGTTATGCTATACAATTAAATAATTTTGATTTAAACAATAGATCAACCTTTTTGTTTTAAACATGAGAAATGAAACTTTCCCAAGGTTACAGCACTTGCTTTGTATGCATGGACTGACATTTCTGAAAACATGTATGTTCCCATTGCAAACACTCCTGTTTAATCCTTGTTCTATACTCTCAATTCTTTCCATGTTATTTAATAACGTCACATTGTTGTCGTGTTGATCAGCAGTGAAGGCTCTACATTTATCATCAGGGCCTCAGAACTCCTCAGTTTCTAGCAAGCCGAGACTAAAACCACCTGACTTTCTTAACTTCTGAAGATACGCTAGTTTTTATCTGGTTTTTAAAGAACTAAGAGGTGTGAGGCACTGAACAGGTCTGTTAGAGTTCTGTTGTTACAGGAAGCTAAATAAAATCTTATTTTGGATTTAAAACTGTAAAACAAGAAGAAAAGAGCATAGGTGTTCTTATTGTTAACAAAAGGAAAAAAATTGGCACAATGTCAACTATGAGTTTTATATTCACTTGTAACTAACTGATTTAATACTCCAAAATCAAATGTGCCACTGCCAAAATTACTGGGTCTGAGTACTTTTTTGTTGATCTCTGATAACAGGATTATACAACGTACAAAGTGAAGCAATCTGTTGTACTGACATCTTCAGAACAATGCATACAATACTATCTCATACGTATTCAAAACCTGGTTCAAATGCTGTGAGAGACAAAAGTCAGATCTCTTTTAATCTTGTCAGTAGTAGTAAACACAAGCCATTTCTATAAAAAGAGAGTTAAGGTTTCTGGGTTCTTTAAAGGATCTTTATTCTTTCAGACCAGACAGTTTTGCCCTAAATTATCTTGTGTACTTCAACTTTGGAATAATTTATTTACAACTACATAATCATCCACCACAATCTAACCCTTCTAAAAATCACTTTTCTTTTTTTTTTTTTTAAGTGGGTTATACACTATAGTCCCACAGTCCTGGATACACAATTTTACATTTGACAATATAGTTCAATAGACATAGACATGGTTAGAGTGAACCAGACTGTAAAACTGTACACTGATAGAAGTTTTACAGTCAGAAGTTCTTATGGCCATCCATCCTATCCTCCTCAACTTGGATTATCACCTGGATTTGAATCAGTAACTCTCACAACAAACCTACATATTGTCTAAGAGTACATTTTTTATCTTCATTTAAAACCTTCAAAGGCCTGCAAGTTGTACAGGTATTTAAATGATTATTGGGATTTGGGAAACCTTGATTTTCTTCTTTGTCTGGGCAAGATACAGAATTATGCTCTTTGAATAAGCAACAAACATTATTGTCAGATTACATGACAATTTATACAAAATTGTTCAAATGCATGTAAGCAACTTTACATTGTCTTTATTCCATGAAAAATGCCTGAAATATAAGACCTGAGTCATGCAGAGTTTCAGATTGTCCTCTGACTTAAAGCATACTTTAGAACTTTAAGGCGAGCTAGGAAGGTGAACATACAAAAGAAAATTGTTAATGTTTAGACATCTTTGCTATGTAGGTGCTCTATTACAAAGGAAGAAAATTAAGTTGCTGATAGTACCATAATATTCAGTGATGACAGAAAATACAGCCAAATGTAGTCAAACTTCTTCTTGCTCTGTCCACTAGGCTACTGTTTTCTTATGAAACAATTCACCCATTTCCTGTATCTGCAAGTCAAGCTGAACTGCAACAAATGTATCTCTGCTGGTATACCTTTATTGACAATCGTTGACTTCAAAACAAACAAACAAACAAAAAAGAGTTCAGATTTTTTCTTTCTTCATTACAAATTATCCACCACTTACTCAAAAAAAGTACCACAGAATCAAGAACTTGTAAATTCTTACATACTTACCCCATCCTATCACAATATATGTCTGTAGCAGTCGTCTTTCAGAGAGTACAACAGTTATTAGTAATGTATGCAGATAAATTCCTTCTACTAATAGCCAAAAATAATTTGCCCCAACAAAGTAATGCATGAAAAACTGGGCAGTCCTGCAGATGATTACAATCTGTAGAAAAGAGAAACCAGGAATTATTTTTAATACATAAAAGCTTTGACAAATCCTGGTTTTCTCTTGTTACCTTAGCAACCATTTTAAAACTAGCACACAGTTGTGATATAACTGTGGTTCAGTCACATATCTCACAAGATTCTCCTTGCTGCTTGGGAGAGGCTGGAGGGGAGTGCAGTAATTCAAAGGTTTTCAGAGAATTTGAGTGGAGATGACAAGTAGTAAAAGCCAGTGACAGTGTAGGCTGAGGTATGTGTTCTTTGTGATCTATGTGATCTGCATATCAGAATTTTTACTGATGACCTATTAAAATAGGTCACTATTAACACCTTGCAGGCAATTTTGCTTGTTGACACAGGCAAACTATATTCATACAACATCATACAAGTATAATTTATCCACAGTGGTCACAAATGAGACATGTTGTTATTCCGTTATCTAAACAAGTGTAAGAAAATTAGTACATTTTCCTAGCACAGAAAAGCCTTTAAACTCTTTCTTTCTCTCTTAGTGTTCTTTCACAGCAAATACATCATTTGATAACATTGTCTTAAAGCAAGATTTGTGTGCATTGTATTGTGCTATGCATTCCAAGAGTGAATAAATAGTGTTATATAAGTGCCAAATAAATGCGTAGATTTCTTCCTAAAAACTACAGGTGTAAGTTGTTTTGCTTAATTGGATGTTTCTAAATATAACTATTGATTAATTTGTTGTTTCTATGCAAGGCTTCATATAAAAATCAATCTATTACAATTTATCAAATCAGATTTTTTTTCTTGATTACACCAAGCTTTATCAGCAAAATTTCAGCATTCAAAGCTCAGCTAACACACACCTCAAAACTTGCTGCCATATGGCAGACTTCCAAAACTGTAACTGTTATGGCCACTAGCAGCACACATTTACTTTTAGCAATGAACTAACAAGTTACCTCAGGACTGAGGTATAATATCCATCCAGTTTCATCATTTGGTCTTTTGGAGTAAATATTGTAATATACAGTGTCTTTTATAAGAACTGCTGTGGCGCGCAAGATAAAAGATGCAAATAAATTCATATGGATGTAGTTTCTTGTGCAGTGAAGTTTTCTGTAGGAGAAAAAATAATGTATGAATCCTCTGGAATATATTTCATTTGCATAAATAAAAAAATACTGTTGTATTCATATTGTTGCAATCAATGGATTTTGCTTAAGAACCACTTTCATAATGCTTATTAGGAAAATACAAGTTATTTACATCAGAAGCTAAGAAATAAATTCAATTACATGAAAAGAAGAATGCGCATACTGGCATCTGTACTTTTAAAATGCATGTACTAACCTGAGTGAAGAAAGTATAAGGAGAGCTAACACAAGTGAGATGAGAGACAAATAATATCCTATAGTGTACAACAGCTGCACTGTGCTAAGTAATTTATGTTCTTCTTCCTAGGAACAAAGAAGGAAAACGTGTTATACAGGCAGGCAGGTGGGCAGAGCAGAAACACAGGTCAGGAACTTTTGAGTCCAACTTCTTTGTGTTGCAAGGTAGCCAGGGGAGGTTTCTGATGCCTGCTCCCTGCTCCCTGCACTGCCTCGTGAATCATTGCATGACTTGCAGACAGCCTTAGTTTCTTTTTAAATTCGAAGGCACTCACAGTCTCATTTCCAGATTGCTCCTACCACACACCATTCATAGTCTGATTTACAGCTAATCATTGCCATGAATACATGCACCAAATGGGTCCTGGTGGTTTAACAACTGCAGAGATCAACTCACTCAACCTGTTCGTACAAGTGCAATTACTGTGTGTGTGGCCTGGGGAACACAGTTACAGATCAGTTGTGTCTGTACAATTTTGAAAGCCAGCTCTGTCTAGAGTCATTGAAATAGACTGACTTCTGCCATGATTTCAAAGAAAAAAAAATGGAATTATTTAATCAGAGTTGTCTAGAATATCTTTGAATGATGAGTAGGACCTCAGAGGAGGAAAGGGGACACTCACACTTTCTTTCCACTTTGCTTCATTAACATTTCTTCATGCTAAGTTTTTCCATTTAGCCTCTTATGTCTACCTCTCATCTCTTCATATTGCTTTTCTAGCTGAAGAAAAGCTTCTTTGCAGAGGGGACATAGAGACAGAGGATATATGACTTCCATAATCCATATTTGGCCTGCAAACTTTTTCTTGGAACCTGTGTCTTTTCCTCAGTGATTTTGTACTTTTCTTTGTGAATTGTCTTACTGCTCAGCCCCAGGGATTTTAGCACTGTCTTCCTGCCAGTAGTTGTCTCTAATCAATTTATGCTAATGAGTACTATCTGGATAGTGCGGGTGAGCTGTGCCTGCTGGTAGAAACTCTCTTGGAGAAGGTGAAAGTGTCCACGGAGAGCACTGTGGGTGCAGGAGATTCCCACAGCACAGCCATGAGTCACTCTGCTCCACCATGAAAATATTCAAACAGGCATGAACCTAATAAAAAGCATGAGTTATCACCTTGGCTGTGACAATTTTGCAACACTGAAGTAAATGAAATCAAGCTGATTCCACCAATGTGTGCAAATACCAGCTCTGGGTTATTTCTAACATCTTGGGGCTTTCCGCTAAGTATAACGAACAGGTACAAAACCACATTTAGCATTGGTAGGAAAGCTGGTTAAAGCTTTCAGAGAAATTGTCTGTTGTCACACAAGATGAATTAATATGTCTCCCACCCACAAGTTTGTGATCCAGAATGGTCAACAAACCATGGAAAATTCTCAGTACTTACGAATATTTATCACACTTGTATAAATAAACTGTAGGTTTGGAAGTTCATGTACTCACTGTATAAAAAGTTTAGTAAAAACTTAATAGTACATGGGGATCCTGAACTAATAGTGTTTAATAAAATAATAAAGTAATGTTACTCAATAAAGTAATAAACAGTAACAGTGCTCTCCCAATAAAGTACTAAAAAGTGAAAAATAATTAACAGTAATAGTGCTTACCTAAGAGACTTAATTTTGACATCAGCTAAGCTGGACTCTATGGCAAAGGAAGTTACAAGAAGCTGAAACCAGATAAGCTGTGTTCTTTAATGTTATCTGAAACTGCTGCATTCGTTGCAAAGTCATTGCTCAGTTGTGCAAGCAGGCAACAGGATTAGATCCCTGTTTCACTGCTTGAACTGTCCTTTACCGCAAACTTAAATCGGGTGGTGGAAGTGAGCTTGCTTGGTTGTAAACTGCCTTCTCACAGAGAACACGAGCCATTCTTCTTTGCAGATACAGAGCAAGAATGTGATTCCTAGCTTCACAAACCAGAGCTGATCAGTAATTGTTTTCATTTTATCTTCAGTACAAAGAGATATGAGCTGTCGAGGTGAAGTATCTAGTTTGCTCTTTATTCAGCTCGGGAGAGCCATTCCCCTGCTGACAAAGCCTAACACTTGGGCTGCATGCTGTATAAGACCGGGAAGGATGGCATTTGCATTATGATGAATCCTCCAGTCTGTGACTAGCTAAATTTGAAAGGACCAGTCAACGGCTCATTAAATGCTAAAAGGCTCAGGAAGGGGCAGGGAATGAAGTTATCTGGCCTTGGCAGACTACAGTGATTTGGGGCCGATGATGGGATGCTTTGAATTTAAATCATTTGCTAGTCAAGTTGCAGTCTTTTTCAACTTTATTAGGAGAAATTCAGCACATGTGAACATCAGACTTGAACAGAAAATAATTTGTGGCATCTAAAGTAGGAATCCCCCTCCTTAATCTTTCCTCCTCTGCTGCTTCTAAATAAAATAACAGGTTTCCATTTGGTAATCTAAATGAAATCTGAACATCTTTTGCAGGTATTCAGTGGAAATATTTCATCAGTTACTTAAGAAGGGATTAAGAAGATTAAAGTATTAAACCATAATATAAAACATACTTACTTTTTTTTTTAAATTATTTTTCTCAGAACATTCTGAACTATCACGCCAAATGTCTGTGGAGTTTTCCTTTGTTTGCCAAGTCCCTTCATCCAAGCAGACTCTGTATACATTTCCTACACTTCCTGAAAGTAAACAGAGGTTTAGTCTGAAAGGTCAAAAAAAAAAGATTTCATTTTTCATACACATTTTAAAGATTTCTCCCTTACCCCACAGCAATAGATGCCACCCCACCCCCACTCAAAAAAATAAAAAACACTTTTCTTCTGTCCTTGACAATATGCTTTTTATATTTAGATAGGACAAAGTAGGAATGCAATCTAGCAGAAAAAAATTCCCAGAATGTACCTGGTATTTACAAAAAGTACGTAGTTACTATATCCAAAAGAAAGGCCTACTTCTCACTTTATTCCTTTTCCTCATTAAGCTCATAAGTTCCATCAAGTATGGGTAGCACATTACCTGTGCTGTGCAGTCAAAATTATAGGAGGAAAAGTATGGTTTGATTAGGGAATGATCTTTCTCTGAAACACCTGTGGCTGGTGTTTTATTTACGTGCTTTGGGGCCTGATCAGTAGGTGGTGTGAACCAGTGAAGCTTTCTTGGCTTTCACTGCATTGTCCTAGTTTACACTATTTAAGAATTTGCCCATAACATTAGAATAATGCTATGGGGACCCTGGTTGATGTTTGTTTGTTGTTGTCCTCAACAACTGCCTTTCATTTATTTCTAATCAGACATGAGCTTTTTCATTCATTTTTTAATTAGGAAGTGTTTAAGGGCTGCAGCAACAACCAGAATATCTCATTTTGCTCAGGATAACTGGAACTGACAGAACTGCTTTGGGAGCACAGTTTGCTGTGATGGAGCAGAAGCTCTGTGTGGAGACCAGACACTGAAAAAAAGTCTGAAGGCATCTATGAAATGTGATCAGAAATCTTATTTCTAGACTACCCTAATTTTTCAGTGCTCAGGCTTGGCAATGATGACAAACCACAATAAATTTACCTGAAGCTTCCAAGCATTTCTGGTCCAAGTCCACTGGTGTCCCCAGACAGACACAGCTATGCCTCAGAAATGGGATCAGCAATGGAAATGGGGACCACAAGCAACCCAAACCCCAGTCCCACAAAATCTCTAGGACAAACAGACAGCTCTGCTGTCTCTAATGTCTCTTCTCCTAAGGTGCTGTGGTATGGATGAGAATGCCAGATGATGCTGTAACACAGCAGTCCACTGTGAACACAATTAAAAGCTTCATAACCTGGTACAATGTCTTACATCTTGCTTTTTTAGAAATTTAGACAGAAAAAGAGAAAAAAAGAATCTTCATTACATGGAGGGAATGAAGATGCTTTTATGTTTATTATAAAGAGCTGAATTTGTTCTAAAGTGTTGGCAGAAGCAGTTGTTTGGTAGACTAGATAGCAGCTGGGTCTCTTTCTGTTTAGCAGCACAAAAAAGAAAGACAAATTATGACATTACAGAAAAAAACATGTGTGGGGTGGACTGGAGAAAGCTAGGATAAGCAGCTCATAATAGTCTCCCATAAACTAGAGGACTCAGACACAACTGGTCCTTCCAAGTGGTATTAGAAATGCAGCTAAGAAAGCCACATGTGGCTAAGAAAGGCTGTGTAGCAGGATTCAGAAATGCTAGGCTGAGGTGGTAGGAGTGTCCTTTCATTTCTTTAGGAGAAAGTGAATGTTGTTTGCTTTTAGACAGGTTTGTTGCTGCAGATGTTATTCTTTTTCCCTTCCTGAGAGGCTCCTTGCTCCACTCCCTCCAGGAAAAGGCTGCCTGGAAAGCTTGTTTTTTCACCACACCACTTGCTGGTGGTGCAGTATGTCCTACTGGAGGGCTGACTGCTTGGAGTGCCTTGTTTGGCTCTTCCAGTTTTCTGGCAGAGAGCTGCTGGGGGTCAGTGGGGACCCCAGAAGTTGAACCTCAGAAGCTGAACCCCAAATCTTCTACTGCCAATAAAGGCCTGGCTGTACCGTTATACAATCTTGGAAATGTTGCTTTATAACAGACAATATGGAGCTGTAACAAGCACAGATGGAGAGAAAGAGTAAATAATTAAATATCAACAACAATTTTGTTCCTCAGTTCAGAAAAGAGGTGAAAAGAGGTGAGACAAGAAAGCCCTTAGACCCTTCAAAGGACACTGGGACAAGACAGACCAGCACCATCCCTCCTTTAGCTGGATTCCCAGCATAAACTCAAAGAGAGGTTACCACTTTCACATTACCATTTTCCAGCCATGGCAAATATGAAGGACAAGGAACAGAGACATTTCCTGGGGGTGAGTAAGGCCAGCAAACAAATTGATCAAATGTCCCATTACAATGTATTCCTGGGGAGAGAAGCAAATAGAAGTTTTACAAAAAGTTGTTCAGACAATGGACAATCATGAAAACCATTGTACACTGTTCCAGGTAACCTGCAAACTACTCCAGAGTATTTACAAGATGTAGCAGATAAACTTTGTGCATTCACTGTGCAATGTTCAGTGCACAGTGCAGAAATGGCTGCTACCCTTCTTCCCTGGATCTGTTGAACAGCAGCAGGTTTTACATGCTTCATTATGAGATAAGGGTATTGCTCAAATCATCCTGAGGCCTCTGTTGTCCAAATGTAACAGACAGATTACAGCTGTGCTCTCACTCACTCTTTTGGTACATGCTGCAGACTTTTTGCTGGTAAATAGAAGACATTACACTTTTCATGACCCCTGTGACAGCGGTTCTCAGCTCAGACCACTGCCAGCTTCTCGGGTAGTGACTCATCTAGGGATGATCAGACTTCCTAGAAGGTGGATTTTATCGGAGGTAAGATTAACTCAGCTTTGTTATCATACTGGCCATACACGCTCTTCTGATAACCCCTCTGTCACATATACATATTTCTTTCCAAGGAAGTCTGCTTAAGATTTCTACTGTGTATCTGCATTACTATGTTTTCTGACTTCTGGTCATTCACCTTTGAAACCTTGAAGTCAGATAAAGATTTACACAACACAGAAGGAGAACATATAATTAGATTGTCAGCATGTAGCAACAAGTATAATTTTATCATCACATAAAAATCTAGCATGATGAAGTGGACAATGAAGAACTAGATAACGGAATGCTTCAGCTGAGTGACACCCTGACCCTTCCTGCATGTGCTTTTGGTACCATGACTCTCCTACATGGTAACATCCTGCATGGTAACCAGATAAGTTAGTTGCTTGCTTACAAGGCAACAAATCCAAAACCTGCCTACCTGGGTTTTTGGGGGACCTGAGACAGCCCAGATGCACCACACTGCTGACAGACTTTTCATTATGTGTTCAAATTGACACCATGTTGTACTAGAAGCATAACAGTTTTGACAGAGGTAACTGCCTGGTTTTCCTGCCTCAGACTGGTTAGGACTCAGAAATGATGTGCTATCCATGCAAGTCCCTAAACTATGGACAATCCCAGATTCTAAGTACTCAGTATAGACATGCATACTGGCAGAACTGGCTTTAAACATTGTTGATGGTTTTCCTCCTTTGCATAGTAATGGATAGCATACTGCAGGACCATTATTCATACAATTCATTAATCTTTATTACGCTCCTGTAAGTTGGTGGAAACTGAATCCAGAACCTCCATGTCCCCAGAGTGCTGAAAACACAAGTTCCACACCCCAGATTACTCCTGTTTTCATCAGTGCCTGCTCATAAAAAATACATAAACATCACAGAGAACTGGGACGGGAACTTCTATTTTCCCCCAGCTATCACTGCTGGATGTTATCATACTGGCCCACTGTATAGTGGGTCAACCTGAACAAGGGTTATCATAGAATCATAGAATGCTTTGGGTTGGAAGGGACCTTTAGAGATCATCTAGCCCAACCCCCCCTGCACTGAGCAGAGACAGCCTTAACTAGATCAGGTTGCTCACAGCCCCATCCAAACTGACCTTAAATGTTTCTAGGGATGGGGCCTTCACTACCTCTCTGCGCAACCTGTTCCAGTGCTTCACCACCCTCATTATAAAAAATTTCTTCCTTACACCCACTTTAAATCGACCCTCCTTTAGTTTAAAACCAATATTCCTTGCCCTGTCACAACAGGCCTTGCTAAAAATATTGTACCCATCCTTCCTATAGGCCCCCTTTAAGCACTGAAAGGCTGCAGTAAGGTCTCCCCGCAGCCTTCTCTTCTCCAGGCTGAACAACCCCAACTCTCTCAGCCTGTCCTCGTAGGAGAGGTGGTCCAGCTCTCAGATAATTTTTGTGGCCCTGCTCCAGCAGGTCCATGTCCTTCTTGTGCTGAGGGATCCACAGCTGGATGCAGTACTCCAGGTGAGGTCTCACCAGAGCAGAGTAGAGGGGCAGAATCACCTCCCTCAACCTGCAGGTCATGCTTCCTTTGATGCAGCCCAGGATGTGGTTGGCTTTCTGGGCTGCAAGCACACGTTGTTGGCTCATGTCCAGCTTTTCATCCACCAGTACCCCTAAGTCCTTCTCCGCAGGGCTGCTCTCAATCCCTTCATTGCCCGGCCTGTACTGATATCGGGGGTTGCCCCGTCGCAGGTGCAGGACCTTGCATTTGGCCTTGTTGAACCTCATGAGGTTCACACAGGCCCACCTCTCCAGCTTGTCCAGGTCCCTTTGGATGACATCTCGTCTTTCTGGCATATCAACCGCACCACTCAGCTTGGTGTTGCCTGCAAACTTGCTGAGGGTGCACTCGATCCCACTGTCTATGTCATTGATGAAGATATTAAACAGCACTGGTCCCAGTTCGGACCCCTAAGGGACTCCACTGGTCACCAGTCTCCATGTGGACATCAAGCCATTGACCACGACCCTCTAGATATGACCATCTAGCCAATTCCTTATCCACCAAACAGTCCACCCATCAAATCCATATCTCCCCAATTTAGAGAGAAGGATGTTGTGGGGGACTGTGTTGAAGGCTTTACAGAAGTCCAGATAGATGACATCCATTGCTTTTCCCTTGTCCACTGATGCAGTCATTCCTTCATAGAAAGCCACTAGGTTGGTCAGGCAGGACTTGCCCTTGGTGAAGCCATTCTGACTGTCTCAAATCACCTCCCTGTCTTCCATGTGTTTTAGCATAGTTTCTAGGAGGATCTGTTCCATGATCTTCCCAGGCACAGAGGTGAGGCTGACAGGTCAGGAGTTCCCAGGGTACTTCTTTCTTCCCTTTTTAAAAATGGGCACAAAGTTTCCCTCTTCCAGTCAGCATGGACTTCACCTGACTGCCATGACTTTTCAAATATTATGGAGAGTGGCTTGGCAACTACATCAGCCATTTCCTTCAGGACTCTAGGATGCATGTCATCAGGTCCCATAGACTTGTGTACATTCAGGTTCCTCAGGTGGTCTCGAACCTGATATTACAGTGGGAATTATCCTATCTCCTTTAGCACCACTAGTGGCCCAGTGGTTAGCATGCTTTCCTGAAATACCATAGAATCATAGAACAGCCCAGGTTGGAAGGGACCGCGAAAGATCACCTGGTCCAATCTTCCATGGAAAAGGGAGCCTAGATGAGATTATATAGCACCCTGTTCAATCTCATGTTGAAAACCAACACATCCCTGGGGAGGTTGTTACAGTGAATGATGGTTCACTGCAAAAAATGTCTGTCATATCAAGAAGAAACCTCTCCCGGTTGCAACTTATACTTGTTGCCCCTTGTCCTCTCCATGTGTCTCTTTGTGAAGAGAGAGCCTCCATCCTCTTCGTAGCTGCCTTTTACTTTGATGATGTCCCCCCTGCACCTTCTGTTCTCCAGGGTAAAAAGAACTAACTCCTTTGGTCTTTCCTCATAGGGCAGGTTCTCCAGCCCTTCAATCATCTCCATGGCCCTCCTTTGGACCCTTTCCAGTCTGTCCACATCTTTCTTGAATTGTGGGGACCAGAAGTGGACACAGTGCTCCACATGTGGCCTGACAAGCACTCAGTGGAGTGGGATGATCACTTCTCCATCTCTGCTAGTAATGCTCCTGTGGATGTAGCCCAGGATCTGATTTGCTTTTGCTGAGGCAGTGGTGCACTGCTGACTTACATTTAGCTTGTTGTCCACCAGGACCCCCAGGTCCCTTTCAGCAAGGCTTCTCCCCAACCACACAGATCCTAGCCTGTGCTAGGGCTCTTTGGTTATGTCTTTGTTAAGCTTCATACAGTTCTTGCTAGCCACTCTTCCAGCCTGTCCAGGTCTCTCTGTAAGAAGGCTTTACCTTCTGCTGTGTCCATCTCATCACCCAGTTTAGCATCATCAGCAAATTTGGTGAGGGTGCTTTCAATGTCATTGTGCTCAGATCATTTATGAAGAAGTTGAACACCGTGGGACCCAGTATTGAACCCTGGGGGTCCCCACTTGTGACAGTCTGCCAGCCTGAGTCAAAACCATTTTTTCACCACTGTTTGAGTATGGCCTGTTATCCAGTTTGCTACCCATCTCACAACCATCTGTACCTTGCCAGCTTGTCCAGGAGAAGGCTGTGGGAAGCAGTGATGAATGCTTTGCTGAAGTCCAGATAAACAACATCCAGAGCTCTCCCCATGTCAACAGCAGATGTTACCTTGTTGTAGCAGGTGATCAGGTTAGTCAGGCATGATGATTTGCTTTTGGTAAATCTGTGCTGTCTTTTCCCAATCACCTGCTTCATTTGGTTAGCAACAGTTTCTAGGAGGACTTGTTCTGTTACTTTCCCAGGGATTGAAGTAAGACTAATGGGCCTGTAGTTTCCTGGATCCTCCTTTATTAGTGACTAGTTTCCCTGCCCTGTTTAGAAATGAGCCTATGTCTTCACTGTCCTCTGAAGCTATGCTACTCTTCAGCCAAGAGTCCAAAAGCTGTGGAGGCAAGAGAACAAATAAGGGACTTTAAGCTAATGGTTATAAGTGTCAGGTGAACATGGGGCAACTTGGTCTCTGTGTCTTAACTTATTAACCTAATGACTGTATCATAAAATGCATAAGCAGTCCTATGAGAAGACAGCAACTCCCCAGCTGCCTTGACTAGGCAGAAACCAGACTCTGTCTTAGCCCATGTGTTTTGTGTTCTTGTCTGCCATGGCTTGGTTTCTAAAGTATAGAAATGGGAGACATCTTTTCCCTGGATGGTCTGTTCTCCTGTGGTTAGCGTATTTTCCAGGAATATGGGTTTGACTTCCTTCAGGCTGAAAAAAGGAAGTGAAAAGTGGTCGTCTTGATCCAAATAATGTAGCTCTTACCAATAATGGGTAGCAGCACCATAGTGGTAGCTCAGCACCAGCTGTTCAATGGTTCGTTTCTGTATACAATCTGGTTGTACATACAGGAACCTAATATGTTTCAGGGCAAAGAGAGCCATTAACTTCATGATTGCAAGTTTGCATGTCTCATTACAGCTGATTGTTCGACATTTAGAACTTATAAACAGACACACACTTCTGCAAAGCAAGAAAAAAATATTTGCATATTCATCAATGTTACTTAACATGTGGCTTTATTGTGCTGTTTGTTTCTTTACCAGTATCTATGGTTGATTCCCGCAGCATTTTCAAGCATTCTTGTTTATATTTGTTCCATCCAGTAGTGGTTTTTTCCAGCAGAGATCCTTTGGCCTGTGAGTGAAAATACTGAACAGGAGGAAAATCAGTTAGAACCCTGTGGTCTTTTACTGGCAAGTTTCTTTCCATTATAAGAAATGGGGAAGGGAAGGGAAGGGAAGGGAAGGGAAGGGAAGGGAAGGGAAGGGAAGGGAAGGGAAGGGAAGGGAAGGGAAGGGAAGGGAAGGGAAGGGAAGGGAAGGGAAGGGAAGGGAAGGGAAGGGAAGGGAAGGGAAGGGAAGGGAAGGGAAGGGAAGGGAAGGGAAGGGAAGGGAAGGGAAGGGAAGGGAAGGGAAGGGAAGGGAAGGGAAGGGAAGGGAAGGGAAGGGAAGGGAAGGGAAGGGAAGGGAAGGGAAGGGAAGGGAAGGGAAGGGAAGGGAAGAGAAGAGAAGAGAAGAGAAGAGAAGAGAAGAGAAGAGAAGAGAAGAGAAGAGAAGAGAAGAGAAGAGAAGAGAAGAGAAGAGAAGAGAAGAGAAGAGAAGAGAAGAGAAGAGAAGAGAAGAGAAGAGAAGAGAAGAGAAGAGAAGAGAAGAGAAGAGAAGAGAAGAGAAGAGAAGAGAAGAGAAGAGAAGAGAAGAGAAGAGAAGAATGGTAGGTAAGCAGGGAGGTAAAGGCAGACCCCTTCCTTCTCCAGGAAACTATTAGTGAAATTTCTTCAGTTGCTGTCTTTGCCTGAGCAAGAGATGTATTGCCATGCTGCTATATTACCACAGAAATCTATTCAACTTGTGTAAAGTCCCTTTTAAAAAATCCACGCAGATATTTAATTGCTAGGACCTGTGAGGGTGCACCAAAACCATTGGCATTTCATTCCTCCACTGTAGAAAATGGGTGCTTATCTTCACAAATTTTACAGTCTTTCCAGGCTTTTTACAGTCAATTTATGCCAAGGTCAGCTAGTACTTCTCGTGTATTTATGTTTGTGCTAGATTAATTTAGGAATCTGATGGATGATAATTTTGAGGGCTGTTTATTTATAGAGCATTTTTAAAGATAATCAAGCACACCTCGCTGAATAGTACAGTAAAAAATTGAATAAAAGGGTAGTGAATAAGCAATACTATTTAGCTACTAAAACCTTTTCTCCAGTGCATTCTGTACTCCTGCCCTGCACTTCAAACACCACTTCTTTCTCCAACAGCTGCAACTGTGCCATAGACATTTTTCTTTTCCTTATTTTTTTTGAGAAAACACAATTGTAAATCTTTTTTTTACTTGCCCACCTGCAGCAACTCTGTTGCCTTTTTTGCCTGAACAGGGCACAGTTTTGCTCTCCTCTTGTGTCCACAGGGGAGAAGAGTCTTTGCCCTCAAGATTTCTCACATAGTGAAATGGAGCATTATTTTTATCCACGCCAAAATTTTCTCCATATAAAACATCTCACACAAATGGATTTTGATGTCCTGAGTTTTTGTAGGTACATTTTTTTGTTTGCTTTAGATGTTTTCAAAGCTGGTTTTACCTAGGCCTTCCTGTTACAGTGATGAACCCAGAGGAGATCAAGAATTAATTTAAATTCTGAAAAGCTAGATTTCTGGAGAGAATATGATCTGGAACAATTGCATCAATGTGATCTGTTTAGAGAGAATAGAAATAAAAGCACTTCAAGAACAATCTCCCTTTTACTAGTGTAGCCTTGAAGACAGGCTCAGCTTTGGAGTTAGCCAGTTTAATGACAGCAGATTCTGTGGAATCCTTTCTGGTGTCTGGAAATCAACTATCCCATGATTACAAGAGCTGCCTGCTCCTCTTGGCTGCTCCTACACTGTGGGCTCTTGGCTCCTTGCTCTAGCTCTTTCCCTTTGCCTGCTCACCCTGTGCTGTGTTCTGGAAGATTCTGTCCCCAAACATGTTCTGCTGCTTCTAAAGACAAGAACAATCCACCCTCAATCCACAGGGTCCTATGGAACCATCACCCAGTCTCTTCTTTTCCGGGTGAAGATAGGCTGAGAACACAAAGCAAAAAAAGTGTGTTGGTGTCTAAATGGGCACTTGCTCTGGTGGACAAATTCTGGCAGGTTGTATGGGAGAGGACTGCTGCATTTATAAGACATGGATGGCACTGAGGCCACAGAAACACAGAAGAAACACAGAGGTTGAGGGGATTGTCATTGGTGTTCAACAAGGGAATGAGAGAAGAGGCTTAGGAGCCCTGCTTGGACATGCTGACCTTGAGTCACTCCCTTGGCAACAAGAAGCAGAAAGGAGAGAGACCTAGATGTTAGCACGAAAGGATGAGATCAGGGATATAGATCAACAGTTGCTAGCACAGAGGGAAGAATTAGATTTGTCTCCACTGATGAAATTACTTATAATATAAAATTTGCTCTGCTGTTAAAAAAAATAAAATTTCCCAGCTATAGACAGATTTTAATAATGATTTTATATATAGTGACTGATGTGTTTAGGATGTGGTGGACATCTGTCTCTTGCACCTTATCAATGTAAGGGTTGCAATTTTCCTGAGGGCACTCATATTTTAACTTGCTTTCTGTAAATATCCATCTTTCTGACACACCTTTATCATACAACACTGACAGCAGAGGCCTTTAAGAGGGCTGTAGCTGATAATTACTGTTTATAGAATCATAGAATAGAATCATAGAATCGTTTAGGTTGGAAAAGACCTTTCAGATCATCCAGTCCAACCATTAACCTGACATTACCAAGTCCATCACTAAACCAATTAAGGGTAGAGTAGCAATTTCATGTTTCCTGGCTTAGTGGCTGGATTACTTATAATGAAAGTAAAAACTAGGAATCATTAAGATTGGAAAGGACCTCTAAGATCATCAGTCCAATCATCAACCCAACACCACCACGCCCACTAAACCACGTCCCAAAGTGCCACATCTACCTGTTTTTTGAACACCTCCAGGGATGGTGACTCCACCACCTCTCTGGGCAGCCTGTGCCAATGCTTGACTACCTCTTCCGTGAAGAATTTTTTCCTAATATCCAATCTAAATCTCCCGTGGCGCAGCTTGAGCCCATTTCCTCTCATCCTATCACTTGTTACTTGGGAGAAGAGGCCAGCACCCACCTCACTACAACCTCCTTTCAGGTAGTTGTAGAGAGCGATAAGGTCTCCCCTCAGCCTCCTCTTCTCCAGGCTAAACAATCCCAGTTCCCTCAGCTGCTCCTCATAAGGCCTGTGCTCCAGACCCTTCACCAGCTTTGCTGCCCTTCTCTGGACACGCTCCAGCACCTCAATGTACAGGGCCCAGTACTTGGCCTTGTTAAACCTCATACAGTTGGCCTCGGCCCATCGGTCCAGCCTGTCCAGGTCCCTCTGCAGGGCCATCTTACCCTCCAGCAGATCGACACTCCCACCAAACTTGGTGTCATCTGCAAATTTACTAAGGGAACACTCAATCCCCTCATCCAGATAGTTGATAAAGATATTAAACAAGCCTGGCCCCAAAATGGAGCTCTGGGGAACACCACTCATGACCGGCCACCAACTGGACTTAACTCCATTCACCACTACTCTCTGGGCTCAGCCACCCAACCAGTTTTTTACCCAGCAAAGAGTACGCCCGTCCAAGCCATGGGCTGCCAGCTTCCCAAGGAGAATGCTATGGGAGACGGTGTCAAAGGCTTTGCTGAACTCCAGGTAGATGACATCCACAGCCTTTCCATCGTCTACCAGGCGGGTCACCACGTCATAAAAGGAGATCAGGTTGGTCAAGCAGGACCTGCCTTTCATGAACCCATGCTGGCTGGGCCCGATCCCCTGGTTGACCTGCACATGCCTGTTGAGCTCACCCAATATGAACGGCTCCATAACCTTTCCCGGCACTGAGGTCAGGCTGACAGGCCTGTAGTTCCCCGGGTCCGCCTTCCGGCCCTTCTTGTAGATGGGAGTCATATTGGCAAGCCTCCAGTCATCAGGGACCTCCCCTGTTAACCAGGTCTGCTGATAAATGATGGAAAGTCGCTCGGCAAGCTCCCCTGCCAGCTCCCTCAGTACTCCTGGGTGGATCCCGTCCGGCCCCATAGACTTGTGAGCATCCAGGGGGCATAGCAGGTCATTAACTGCTTCGTCCTGGATTATGAGGACTCCATTCCACTCCCTGTCCCTGTCTTCCAGCTCAGGGGGCTGAGTACCCTGGGGATGACTGGTCTGGCTATTAAAGACAGAGGCAAAGAAGGCATTAAGTACCTCAGCCTTTTCCTCATCCTTGGTGACAATGTTCCCCCCCACATCCAGCAAAGGGTGGAGATTCTCCTTGGCTCTCCTTTTATTGTTGATGTACTTATAAAAACATTTTTATTATGTTTTACAACAGTGGCCCGATTGAGTTCTAGCTGGCCTTTTGCTTTTCTAATTTCCTTCCTGCATGACCTAACAAGACCCTGTACTCTTCCTGAGCTGCCCGCCCCTTCTTCCAAAGGTGGTAAACTCTCCCTTTTTTCCCTGAGTCCCAGCAAAAGCTCCCTGTTCAGCCAGGCTGGTCGTCTTCCCCGCTGGTTTGTCTTGCAGCACATGGGGACGGCCTGCTCCTGCACCCTTAAGACTTCCTTCTTGAAAAAGGCCCAGCCTTCCTGGACCCCTTTGCCCTTCAGGACTGCCTCCCAAGGGACTTTCCCAACCAGTGTCCTGAACAGGCCAAAGTCTGCCCTCCAGAAGTCCATGGTAACAGTTTTGCTGCCCCTCCTTTTTACATCACCAAGAATTGAGAACTCTGTCATATCATGGTTGCTAAGCCCAAGACAGCCTCCAACCACGACATCTCCCACTAGTCCTTCTCTGTATGTGAACAGCAGGTCAAGTGAGGCACCTCCCCTGGTAGGCTCCCTTATCAGCTGTGTCAGGAAGTTATCCTCCACACACTCCAGGAACCTCCAAGACTGTTTCCTCTCTGCTATGTTTTATTTCCAGCAGATGACAAGGGCTAGTGATTGTGAGACTTCTGCCAGCTGCTTGTAGAACACTTCATCTATCTCTACATCCTGGTTGGGTGGTCTATAGCAGACTCCCAACAGGACATCTGCCTTGTTAGCCTTTCCCCTCATCCTTACCCATAAGCACTCAACCTTATCATCACCACTGTCGAGCTCTATACAGTCAAAACACTCCCTAACATACAGAGCCACCCCACCGCCTCTCCTTCCCTGCCTATCCCTTCTGAAGAGCTTATAGCCATCCAGTGCAGCACTCCAGTCATGACAGTCATCCCACCATGTTTCTGTGATGGTGACTAAGTCATACCTATCCTGCTACACAAGGGCTTCCAGCTCCTCCTCTTTGTCGCCCATGCTGCGTGCATTGGTGTAGATGCACTTGAGATGGGCTATCAATTTCACTCCCAGCGTTGCCATGCTGCCCCTGGGTTCCTCACTAGCAAGCCTGGTTATATCCCCTTCCACATTCAAACCTAGTTTAAAGCCCTCTCGATGAGCCCCACCAACTCATGAGCGAGAATCCTTTTCCCCTTTGGAGACAGCTGATCTCCATCAGCCGCCAGCAGGCCCAGTGCCATGTAAACCTCCCCATGATCGAAAAAAACAAAATTCCACCAATGGCACCAGCCTCTGAGCCACCTGTTAATCAGCTGGGCTTTCCTGTTCCTTCCAGCATTCTTCCCTGCCGCTGATGGGATAAAGGAAAACACTACCTGTGCTTCTGATCCTGCAACCAATCACCCCAGTGCCCTGAAGTCCCTTTTGATCGCTTTTGGACTGCTCTCTGTAATCTCATCGCTGCCAACCTGTACAACCAGCAACAGGTAATAATCGGAGGGCCTTACGAGACCAGGGAGTTTCATAGCAATGTCCCTAACCCGGGCCCCAGGGAGGCAGCAGACTTCCCTGTGGGATGGGTCCGGATGGCAGATTGGGTCCTCAATTCCCCCTCAGGAGGGAATTGCCTACCACAATTACCCTCCTTTTTTTCTTAACAGGGGCAGTCGTAATCCGTGGGGGTGACTGACTGGCCCTCGGCAACCCCCTGGCTGGACCTTCACCTTCACCTACTTCCCCACTTGCCTGGCCCTCAACTTCCAGAGACCCATATCTTTTATGTAAGGGTGACTGGGAAGGTGAGGGAGGCCGGGAGGGGATTCGCCTGCCTCCCTGGGCAGGGACCTGTTTCCATTCCCCCCCGTCTCTTGGATCCCCTCCTTCTGCTTGCTGGCAAGAGGGTAGGGGATCCTCCGCTCCTTGTGGGGCCTCCATCTGCTGCCTTGGCCCCAGGGAGGGTAGGGTGTGGCTCCACTAATCTATCTGCCTCTCGCATGCCCTGATACTCCTCAGCCTTTCCACCTCCTCCTCCAGCTCTGCCACCAGGCTGAGGAGATCATCTACCTGGTCACACCAAATACATTTGCTGTCTCCACTGCCCTCCGGTACAAGCGACAGGCTTAGGCACTCCCTGCAGCCAGAGACCTGGACGGCTGCATGTTTGTGCGGAAGCTCCGTCTGGGTCGCCACATTCCTTCTGGTGGCGGCTTTCGGGTGAGTGGTAACCATAGCTGCCGGGTATTCTCCTGGGAGGACGATGACCACTGCCTGAGTTTCCCTTTGGAACTAGGGAGGGGGGGGACTTGGCCTTCCCCGCTCGCCCTGCTCGCGCGAACTGCTGCGCAAACTGACGCGCCACTGCCTCCTGACGTGCCACACCCTGTTTGTCCGTCGTGTTCGCCACACTCCTGGTTGCTCACGCTCCCTGGGGGCTGCTTTTATAGGTGGGGGGGTTTGGCCGCTGTCACTCCTGTCCCCGCCCACACTGCATCAGAGCTGCCGCACCTCAGCAGCTCGCCCTTTCCCACTCTTTCCCGCTCTAGGCAGGGAGCTGGGCTGCCCGCTCTCTCCCTGCGCTTTTACCGCCTTAGCAAGGGTGCCCCGGCACGAGTGTCCGCTCCAGAGCCCTTCGCCTTGGTGACTGCAAAGAAGGAGGTTTAGGAAAGGAATGGCTAAAAATAGGAGAGTTAAATGCAAAATTGCTTGGTGTCATATTATATTTGGGCTGTTGAAGAAATGCCCAATTAGGAGCAGAGCAGTAGAGAAAAGATAATGCTAGATACTGCTTACAGTTCAGTATCAGCATAATGACTTGACCACTATTTATCCAGGGAAAAGGACATCAGCCTAAGCTGTCTCCGTGTAATATGCCAGCTGGTCTCCTGAAACCAGGGCTTTGAGAGGCCAAAAACCACTGTCACTGTAAGTCACCAAAAATTAAAAATTCACTACTGGTTGAAAATGTTACCAACTGTAATGACCAAATTTTGGAGAGCAGACTAAATGTAAGTTTTCTAAAAAGCAACAATCCTTATACGAAAGAATGGTTTTCAGCTCTCCAGGGAAATTGATTTAATTTCTTTTTGTCTGGACTAGACCCTTTTTGGAAACTGCCTTTCACATGTGTAGTTGTCCTGAGCTTGTCTGAGCCTGGTGATATGCCAAGGGCTGAGATAAATAACCAGGACAATGTATGGCTGTGAACTTTACCTGTATCTTTTTCTTTGAACCTATGTTTGTTGAAAAAATAATGCAAAACATATTTATTTATTTTCAAAACAAGAACAGTGGAGACTATTAGCTGGCTGTTATATAAGACTACTCTTTCATGCATGTTTTTGCTATGTGAAATGTTGCCTGCCCAATACTCTGCTTTTAGTCTCTCAGCTAATTTCCAGACACCCTACTTTAAATTCCAGGGAGTAGAAAGACTATCATTATACTTCCTCTGATGGGCTTGCAAGATAAGGAGATAATATTTACAGCAGCCATGAGAAAGGAATGCATGTTTCCAAAAAAAAAAGGATCTTGACATTTCCCTCATGTAGGCCTCAAAATGCTGGAAGCCAGGGGAGATTCTTCAGATACTCCCGGGTCAGTGAACCTCATTTGAAGAGGCAAAGACATGGAGATGACGCATTTGTAGAAAAGACTGCTTGATTTAAAGGGTAACACTTCAGTTTCTAATAAACAAGTGCATTAAACAGCCAAGGAAATACAAGGAAAACCTCACAGCAGCTACCTGGTTGCTTGTTTGGTTCCATTCCTGGAGATGAGGCTGACATACAGTCATGAAGAAGCTCAGTCAACAAGAGTGAGGAGCAGTTTAGGCATAAATGACATTTTAATATCACTTCCTTAGGTAATTGTCAGTTTCTGCAAAGCTACAGGCAGATTCAGCTAGCCAATACCTGGTCACTATTGATGTAATATCTGTGAGATGCCTGGTTTTCTACCATAAGACTTTCTGATGAAAAAAACAAATCAAGTCTATATCAAATCAGACCTGCACCTGACAAAAAAAAAATTAAGAGTTGTCAGCTGACCTCAAAAGTTAATTTGAAATATAGTTAGAATAACATATAAAATAGTTTAAATTATTAATTAAAAAATGTGCAGATGATTGGAAATTAACAGGGAAGCAGACAATGATGAGTTAATAAGGGCCATTTAGATCACAGAGAAACATGAACCCCTCTGCAGAGCATGCACCATGATAGACCTAATGCAACATTTTACTCCTAGAAGCCACAGCTGGAGGATGTATGTCAGGACTTTTTGAGACTTTATATTTAGTTGTAGAAATGAAGTAACATGAGCCACCTGTAGACAATGTTGCAGTACAGGAGACTATTGACATTTCTGGCGTTGAACATACAAGGGAGTATGTTGAAAAGGACTACAAGGCAGTATTAGTGAGTAGTATTTGTCCCTGGTGGAAATCTGCCTGGATAGTATGGCTAACGCAGATGGGCATACCTGAAAAGAGAGGGCGATAAATATGCAAGTTGTAAGGAAAGTGCTGGAGTGGCCTTAATCATTAAACTAAAAGACTAAGAAATCCCCACAGATTTATCTTGTCAAAGAAATGATAAACAGATATTCAACAGCAAATCATGATGATTTGAATGGCAGCAATTTGTGAATTGATCATCAGCTACTTGCACCAGGACTACCAAAAGTAGCTAAAAAAAGCAAGCTTGCTATCCATACATGACTATTCAGTCTGCAGTGGTCTCCGCTCTCTGGGGAAAATCTATAAGAACATATGTACAGAGAAAGGCTGAAGAATGCTGGCAGTGCCTTCGAATGAGGACAATCAGCTTGCTTTCCTTTCTTGGCTTGAAAGGGATTGACGCAGGTGCCCCAGACAGAAGACTTCAGTGTTTTCTGCAGTGGGACTCCTGTTAAGATTCTTCTGCATTAAGTGCACTAGAGAGCTATCCAGTGAGAAGGCAAATGGTGTGGGCTGGGAATAAGACATTAGACTTAAGAGGGAAGGGGAAATTAAAGAAGTGGGACACCTTGGTGTTGTATGTCTGATTAACTAAGTGAAAAGGATTCAACAAAAAAATCAGAGATCGGCTTGCTTCTGTATCTTACATCCGTGTCACTGTTATCCTTCAGAGAAGGGTGCAGGTTCTCTCAGACAAGCGTCTGCAGGCTGGCTCAATGTGAAGAGCACAGCAATCACTGCTGAGATTGTAGGGGCTTTTCCTGCTTTTGCCACTTTTGGGAGAAGGCCCAGTCCTGTGGGTATGTTCTGAGAAGTACCAACAAATTCCTCTCTGCATCTGACATGGGTCTGTGATTACAGATCCCAGTGAGGTTTTATTATGATCTAGTTTTGGGCTACTCAGTGCTATCAAAATTTAGATACAATGCATGCTTAACAATAGAAATACAGGCTTTCATATAAATTTACTGTGATCTCAAGCAGTGGCAACATGCAGCCCAGCATGGCTTTTGACCTCAGTTTTATGTTTCAGGTGACATTCAGACACAAGCATTTAAACAGGGCTTCTGACTCAGAAGAAATTAAACTCCAACATCCAAGACAGAAGCTCAGAAAGTCCATGGCCTTTTGCCCTACACTGGACATTTCTTCACTTCAGGCTATCTGAAGTTTTGCTAGTAGCAAATGAACCACATCAGCCTGAGAGCCTGGCACCCAGTTTGCACCAAAGGTCACCTGTACTGAAATTTAATCAAACTTCCTTGGAAGGGTCTTCCAATTAATTTGGTTTGCTCAGAGCCCACAGACTGTACCAAGATGACACCACTGTTCAAAAATATGTTGGATGCAGCAGAAAACACTGCCTGAAGCTCTTGCTTAGGAAGTGGATTATAATAATAAATATCCAAGGTTGCAGACTGGTTTAAATTTATTTTTTTCATAACTTACCATTTTATAATCAGGATTTCACCCTTTTAGTTTCTTATACTAAGGTAATGGTGAAATGAAATGTTTCTGTTTATTCTGACTTTGCTATTATGGGCATTAAAAAACTTCAATTTAAGTATAAACTAGAAATAAGAGCTTAAATATTTACTCATTCTTTCAGCTATGATCGTGGTTTATTCTGATTGATATTTTTCATATCTATATAGTTGTCTGCTAGAAAACATGGATATAGTGATTTATGATTGTTATTTTTTAAATTTTTCTTTCTTATTAAACAAAATATAAAGAAATATTACACATATTTCTTCAAACCAGTTGCAGGAATAACTATGACAAAGTAATTCACTGTGATTTATAGTCTTGTTAAGTTTTGATCTCATGGAAGTCATTGGGAGATTTTCTGTTAGCTTTGATGAAACCAGTGAGTCAGTCAAGCTGTCCTTCAGATTTAAGGTGTCTCACAAACCCAAGGGTTGTTTCAGTTCTATATTCATTTATGTGAGAGAAGCTCTAGATTTGAACTATACAGAAGTATTAGGAGTATTTTCTATTAAAAACAAACCCCAGAATATGTGTCTCCTGGTAATTTTTTCTTCATAAAAAAGCTCGGAACATAACTACAGTCTTTACAGCACATACACATGCAAACCAACTTCCTTAGTAACCCAGCTAAATGGAGGATGAGTAGATAGAAATACCTTATTACTTTCAGTTTAAAGTAAGCCTGTCAATTACACTTATTTTTGTGTAGACTTATTTCATAGAAATGTATCCTAAATCTATAGGTGAATTGTATTCAGATGAATTGAAATTTACTACATCTTAGTAATTTAAAAAAAAAAAAAAAAATTGAAATCAAGGTTGATATTAATAAATAAATAATAATGATTAGAAAAATAAGTGAAAACTTCCTTGAAGTGAATTACACTGAGATATTTTGTCATCAAATTTCTAAAAGTCTTCCAAATTATAAGACAATATGGACAAAGAAGTAAGCTTTCGGGTTTTTTTTTCTATATGTTTAGAAAAAAAGTTTAGCAGATGTCTACAAAAAATAAAAGTAGAAATCACATGCAGATTTACTAGCCTTCTGTAAGAAGCTGAGGTGCAAAATGAAACCAATAACACCAGATTTCACAAATGTGAGAATCAATGCTCACCCCTCATACAAGTCAAAGGCTAAAAGATAGTGCTAGAAACAAAGCAAAGCTATTTTTAGAACGGGGGAAAACAGTAGAAAATAAACATGATTCACAATGGTATTGATATGCGGTAGGAAAATTGAAAAATAAATATAATTCAATATTGATCAATATTGGTATGAAAAGAGATTGTATAAAAGGATGTAAATACAATTTATTCACTGTATGAACAAGCATTAATAGAAGCAAATTGTAATAAATTACCTAGTCAGAGTGAGTTCTAATACAAACCTCTACAGCTTCTCAGTCAACATTTCTCATGACTAATTTTTAATAAATAAAAATTGTTATGTCAGATCTATTTTTGAACAAACATGTTGTTTGTGAAGGTTAAAATCTTATGTGATATGAGTCCACTTTTATACTGTCCATTATTAATTATTGAATTAGCTTACCTGTTTCACTAGAAACAATATCATGACAGAGCTGGCAGGTGCGGGAGATATTCTGGACCAGAGTCCCATGCTGGAACAGAGACCAAAAAGTGTCACCATGCCCATTCTAATAAATTTGTCCCCAATATGCTGCTATGTCACTCCACTATGGGTCAATTATATCACCCTGTCCTGTGAAAAAAAGTAAAAATGTCTTCTTTTATGAGTGTAACTGTTTCATGAATCTTCTTACAAATAAGTGAGGAAGTCTACTAAAATGTCTAGGCTTGCTAGGCTCCAACTACATTTTGTTTTTTCCGATTAAAGGCAGAGAGAATTTACTCTAAACTTCACAGAAAGCTTGCTTACTGTAGCTTGTCCTTTAGCCAATAAGAAGTCAGAAAACTATTAAAACATTAAAGGGCTCATCCTGTTCCCTTGAAACTCCATGGGAATGTTGCCAGTGGTTTTGCAAGAATGCAATCCAGCTCCACAAATACATATATATATTTATATACACCTCATGAAACCATTAAAAGATGCCCTAGAACATAGGAAAACTTTGTGTAGGAAGCTTGCTGAATCCAACTGGCTGTTAGGAAGCAGCTCAGTAATAGCTGGTTTTATCCTTTCTGATCATATTTTGTCAAATATGCATAGTCAGTGAAGGATCGGGGACAATCTAAATGTACAAAAAATTATGTTATCAGCAGTTAAAGTTTTACTACAATTCTTGTGACATTCAGTGGTTTTTTCACAGCTTCAGCTGCACAATTGGAGAAAGTGACAATGAATTTCAGCTTTAATTTTCAAAAAATTGTTTGCAACTTTTCTAGTTTTGGAGAAAAGCCTGAAAACATTAATAAATCAATGTATCATACAGGCTCAGGGAATAAAACCATTTATAATATTAACAATATTAATTTATTAATTTATTAATAATTAATAAAATTATTATTTTAGGGTCTAGCTTACTATTGTCATGCTTTGAGTTGGCAATATGGAAACCCAAGAAGATGTTGCCTCCTCCATTTCCAAGAGAAATTAAACTTGCAGCTATTCATACCACAGGATGGCTCGTGCCCTTCCCAGAACTCATGGGCATCCGGAGCAGCTAAGCTGGAGAACAGGCAGAGGTGCAACACTAGCACTGTGGAGGCCAGCAGCAGCCCAGTTTTCAATGCCAGGTGTAAGCTAAAACCAAACTGTGTGGCAGATACACCATGCAGCACACCCCATCAACCTGGCCAGCAATGTGACCTGACTCCCTCTCCACATATGTGCCAAAACTTTCTTCTGGAGGAATCCAGGAAGTGGAAGGGCATGATGTGTACCCATGTCTCATCTTTACATAAAGTCTGGATGTGGTAAAAAAGAGTACTGGCAAATGGGGTATGGAAGTGCTCTGGGGACAAGTATTTCAGGGTGGAAATGCATCCAGCCCATTCTAGAGGCCTGTCAGTAAGGGCATTGGCTGCTCTGCACTACTGTGCATCCTGTGATATCCCTCCCTGCCACACCTAAAGGCAGCTCTGGGGAACAGGGAGAGGCACTTCAAAGCCCCCGTAGCAACCGCTCATCTGTGTATTGTTACAAGGGAAAAAAGCACATTTTCTAATGGCCCTATGAGTAAGATCAGCTCTGTAGCAGGTTAAAACCAGGAGACCTGAATAGTGCTCTGGCATTGGAGCTGTTCTGAGATCACCATAAGAAATGTCCTAGTGCTCAAGAAACCCTGAGGTCCGCCTAGACCCTAGATAAGCAGATCCACAGAGTCTCCTGTGGTACATCCTCACTATTGCTCAGTAGCACACAAGTCCTCTCATCTTCTCCACTGCTAGCTAGCACCCAGAAGCCGAGGCTCTGTTTTCAGTTTTTGACTTCTACAAGTTGTTAGTTTTTACTTGCTCACTTTTAAAAATCATCTGAAGTTTATACTTGAATGAGCTCTGTAGTCCCTCTAGAGTTAACGCTACCCAGGACTAGGTCAATGCAGGAGACCCATGTTAAAGTATCCCTATATTGTAATTACACTAATAAATTGTGGCACTAGATGGTAAAGACAGAATGCGGAGCTGAAGTTTGAATTTCTGAGTTACTGTTCAGAGTTCTTACTAGAACAACATAAATCAGGAAGGTCATAATGCTGAATGCTAGCCACAGCTGCCCACCCTCATTCACTCTCAACTTTACTCCAGCAAAAATCACTGAATATAACACCTTATTTGAAGAAAGGTCCAGCTAATCTATTTGCTCCTCTTTTATTTTCCTTCTTTTTTTCACAGTATGACAGCTCTAACTAATAAGTGCTCATGCAATACATTTCTCCTATTACATAGAGCATTCTTACATGATATATTGGGTTTGTGTGGCAAGGTTTTGGGAGCAGGGGGGCTACAGGAGTGGTTTCTGTGAGAAGCTGGTAGAAGCCAATAAGCCAATGCCAGCTGGCTCCAAGACAGACCTGCTGCTGGCCAGGGCCGAGCCAATCAGTGACAGTGGTAGTGCCTCTGTGACAACATTTTTAAGAAGAGGGAAAAAAAAACCCTGCACAACAGCAGCCACAGAGAGAGAATATGTGAGAGGAATGACTCTGCAAACACCAAGGTCAGTGAAGAAGGAAGGGGAGGAGGTGCTCCAGGTGCTGGAGCAGATATTCCCCTGCAGCCTGTGATGAAGACCGTGGTAAGGCAGGCTGTTCCCCTGCAGCCCATGGAGGTTAATGGTGGAGGACTCCATGCCAGAGCAGGTGGATGCCTGAAGGAGGCTGTGACCTTGTGGGGGACCCACGCTGGAGCAGTTTGTGAAGAAGTGCAGCCTGTGGGAAGGAATCACGTTGGAGAAGTTCATGGAGGACTGTGTCCTGTGGGAGGGACCCCACGTTGGAGCAGGGGAAGAGTGTGAGGAGTCCTCCCCTTGAGGAGGAAAGAGCGGCAAAGATGCATAATGAACTGACTGCAACCCCCATTCCCCACCCTCCTGCGCCACTCGGAGGCAGGAGGTAGAGAGAAAATTGGGATGAAGTTGAGTCCAGAAAGAAGGGAGAGGTGGGGGGAAGGTGGTTTAAGATTTAGATTTTATTTCTCATTATCTTACTCTGATTTGATTGGTAATAAATTAAACTGATTTCCCCAAGTCGAGTCTGTTTTGCTTGTGACAGTAATTGCTGAGTGATCTCTCCCTGTCCTTATCTAGACCCATGAGTCTTTTGTTACATTTTCTCCCCCCTGTACAGTTGAGAAGGGGAGTGATAGAATGGCTTTGGTGGGCACCTGGTGTCCAGCCAGGGTCAACCCACCACACATGGCAAATTCATTTAAAAGTTTGTGGTACCAGCATTGATAGAGCATAAGCAGAAAACTGGCTCAGCGAAAAATCTCAGACTGCAGTTGTCAACCAGAAGATATCAACTGACAGAGCTTTTTCTGAAGTCTCCAGAGACTAATTCATAGTCTGGTACAAGGCCTGTTTAGTCAGATGACAACAATGCTATGACATTTATGCTGGTTAAATTTTGTAATGGGCACAAAACTGTAAAGTTTGTACATATTGAAGAGGTGTCAGTGTTACTCCTAAGTGAACTCAACTGCCTTGAGTCAGTGCTTTCACAGGCCTCAAAATATGTTTGAATACAGCCATATGCAGATTACTTCTGGGAATAGGGACATAGATAAGTGTTTAATCTTTAAAAGGACTTTTCTCCCTCTCTCCTTCCCTCCCACCAATCCTTTTCTCAGACTTGCTAGGCAGTTGGTAATGCTGTCCAGAAGCATAGTCAATGCACAGAGGCTTCAAGTGGAGTTCACGAGTTCTACATCCTTGTGAAAACACAGTAACACAAAGCTGTAGGAAAAAATAACTCCTGGCTTAATCTAGGGTCTGCTTTTCAGGTTCTGAGATTTGGTCTGCCTTTTTAGTCCAGATACCTGCTTGATCTTTCACTCTGTCGCTGGCCAGCTCTTCAAGCTGAGATCTTTGTAACAGACTAAAGCAGGCATTTATCCCATATATTTGAGTCTCATGCTGGGACTTGTCTAGCCACATGTTTCTCCAATCCTGATATCTTCTTGGTAGAGAGCTGTCTTAAAAATCAGAATGGTTTTCATTAAAAGATACATATGTGACTTCAGTGTCTGTACTGTGGTACCACTCTCCCTTAGGGCATGTGTTTTGACCTTACAGCTGTAAAATGAAGCAATCATTTACTAAAATTCCTGCTCCTTCTGGTTCTTTGCATCACTTATTTACATTATCAAACAGGTGGAAAAAGCAACATATATAACAAATCAAGGTGGGAAATGTTTCTTAGATGAAGGAAAAAAATGTTATTTCACAGAGAGAACAGATGGAGAGAAAAAATTAGGATAATACAGCTTTTTCTCTACTGTTTCACCTAACTTGTGCAAGACTTCTATTATGTGTTCATGGAGGCAGAATGCACAGTGCCTAGAAGCCCATCAACAGCACAGTCATGTAACATGACTTTCATTTGTCACTGGTGGAACTTTGAACAGATGCAATCACCTCCCCAGTGGTCTTGGGAAGTGCTGTAATGCTATGAAATGCCCTAATTTAACAACTGGGTTTATCTCCTGAAGAATTTCTTTATAGTAAGATTCACAACTATATTCAATTTAATCAGTGTTCAGTGTAACAGGAGCATTTGGAACCACAAGATTTTATTTATTTCTTAGCTGATAAATGGAGAAGTTCCATCAGTCTGGTTCCACCTCCTTATCAAGGTAAGTATGTGTATTTTGTTTATATAAATAAAACTTTTCTGATTGCATACCTGGGTACTTCCAATGCTTCTGTGTTCTGTGTATCTTTAATCCTGTGATTCATAAGGAAAACTATAATTTATTGTCCCATCTCCTCATATTTCATTACTGCCAAACAACACTCTCCTATATCCTTAATCTCTCATGCCACATGATTTCTGGTCATGCCCATATCTCTGTTTTCTCTCTTAAGTACTAAGCTGGTACAATTTTCTGAGAGGAAGGAAGAATGGGATGGTAAATACAGGCAGGTGTTTCACCAGGCAGATAAATACATAACTTTGTAATAACAAAGTTTGTTTCTAGAATAATTGATAGTGCAGTCCTGGAGGATGCCAGTTTCAGTCCTAGCTGCAGACAGACAGCAGAGAGCCTCAGCAGCATTTTCTCTCAGTTTTCTCTCTTTAGTTTTCTCTGTTACAGCATTCAGTAGCAGTTACTGGTGTGAAGGGACAAGAAAAGTTGCCAAACCTTTCTGTACAGGGCAGAGCAAAGGGGATCACTGCATCCGCTTCAATAGTGCTGATGCCAACAACAGCAATGCTGTGCAGTATATCTGGGAGACAGGAGATGACAAGTTCATTGACCAGAAGTTTCATGCTGGGATCTGGTATTCCTGTGAAGAAATTATAAATGAAGAAGGTGAGTAAAACCATGTAAATTTACTTAAGAAAGTAATCGGAGTTCTTCCTACTTATTTGGTGTCACCTTCCTCTTAGCTGCAATATCATGTATGTATTTGAAAGGAAAAACTATCTTTAAAAAGTTGCTCTTCTCTGGGAAGGGGGAATCTTAGAGGGTACTATCTAGTCAATTCCTAAAAATTCCTAATAAATTCTGCAAAGAACTTTAGAGTGACAGGCTATAGTACAGATGATTTTTTTTTCTTCTAACCAGAGCAGCAAGTTAAGTTACTTTAACAGGAAAGTGTTTTATATTTCTGATGTTTTTATTCGTTTAGGCAAAAGTGAAAAGTGCCTTAGATGATTGCTTATGATCCCCTATGGCAACATAAAAAGCACAAAGTGGGGTTTTTTTGTTTTAAAAATAATTTGAACAATTAAATGTGAGATCTAAGTTATTTCATAGATTTCCTCTTAACCACAGGTATTTCTACTTTCTTACTGCTATCTTACCTTTCCTAAATCAAAGCAGAAGAAGATTATTTTCACCCAGCTAAAATATAATTTGGAGACTTATAGTCATGAGTGGTGGCATTTAATTGAGTTTCACTGTGGTATGTAAGTATCAGTAGAATGAAATTAGCTTGCCATTAAAGAAAGCTGCTAGTTAATTTTGGATCTTTGTATAAGGGAATTGCTTTGCTGGTTCAAGAAATAGGGCATTTATTGTAAATCCAGATCAACACTAAGTTTTTCTGCTTATTGTCCTGATCAGTTTACAAATGACAACTAGAACAACACTTCAGAGAAATCAAATCAGTTTTCATCTGTGCTATAAAATACAAATATTTTTGCAGTCACCTGTCCTGAAAGTCCAGTTCTACCAGAAGGTCTTGTAAGTTATGCAATTTAAAGGGGGTAAATGTCAAAGATCACAGCAAAATATATCTCCAAAAGACATCTTTCAGGTGGTGATTTCTATGGATACTGGGGTTGTTTCATTTGTGCATCTGCTATAGCAGTTCTTGTTTTCCAACTTGGTGCAGTTAGCTGAAAAAAACCACTATATTTTCAGAGCAGAGCAGAATTAATTCCAAGAGCTTTGTTCACAGCATCTGTGTGGGGGTCAGGAAGTCACATGGGTTTGAAAATCAAAGCTTACAGAAAGAAGTTGGAATCAAGCCTAGAAGAAATTTGTGTGAGCAGTAGCCTTGTTGCTCTAAGGAGAACAAGTCTTCCTTCACAGGGAAGGTGGCGTACAGGCTACCGGTCTTTCAAAGGAATTTTTCATTTTCCCATTATGGGTTTCACAGCTACAACCTTTTGGAAATCAATTCATAGTCCTTCTCTAAGTCTCCCAGACTCTGACTCTGCCTTGAAAAAGTGTAGAAGGATTCTCTAGCTGAGTTTCAGGAGTAGGTCAATGTACAAGGGACTTTGTGTGTACAAACATACATCAGAAATAGTTTCTCCTGACCATCTCAGTTCATGCTTTTATGATAGATTTTGCATTTTCTGCTTTCTATTAATCTATTTCTTTGGATCATTACAGAATACAAAATAATCCTGAATTTTATTTTAATTTTTTTTTTTTTTTTTAGGTGAGAAATGTAGAAGCTTCATCAGTCTGACTCCAGCTGCTGATCGAGGTAGATATGCATATTTTCTTTGTATAAATAAAACTTTCCTGATCACATTTACCAATATAAAT
This sequence comes from Pelecanus crispus, assembly GCF_030463565.1. Lineage (NCBI taxonomy): Eukaryota > Metazoa > Chordata > Aves > Pelecaniformes > Pelecanidae > Pelecanus > Pelecanus crispus. The sequence continues at coordinate 14,960,663 of NC_134654.1, read as the reverse complement.
GTTCTGTATTTTGATATTAAAAATGCTTGCTTTAATCCCACACAGCTTTTTGTCCTTTATTTAGTTTTTCAACTTCAAAATGAAGTCCACATAACTTAAAGTATGAATCTATGTCTTCTGAAAACACTCCATTTGAATACAAATGTTTTTTAAAATTACTTTGAATATGGGTACTGAAAGTCAAGATTTGTAAGTTTTTGCCCCCTCTCTCCTCATACCTCCATATTCACAGAGTCAGGAATTTTGTGGCTTGCACCATGTGGCCTGGGAGGGACCTGCAGAGGGACAGGCAGTGGGTGAACAAGGGCAGGCAGTATGGTGAGAGGACTTGGGGGAGACAAGTTGTGGACCAAACCAATCTTGATGGCAGTCTGAATCACCTCCCTGTACCTTACACAGAGCTGTAAGGAGGAATTTCCGTTCTCCTGAAAGCAGAGAGCTGCCCTCTTTCAAAGAACAATTCATGATCTTATAAAATTTGCCTGCAGATGCTGTTAAGTGCTCCCCCTCCAATGTAAACCCTATCACTGACATGGTTAGACCAATCACTTTGCAAGTGGCTGATCCAGAAAAAAATGTCTTCCTTCTTCCCCAGGGGGTTAAAATTGTATGTCCCGGATACTGGACTGGAGTACTTTCCTGGATATGCAGTTTCAGCCCCTTGGGGAAGAAGACTCAGTATCTGAAGGCTAGTCCTCCTTCCTTCTATTGCAGCTTGTCACTGTGCATAAATAAGACAAGATTTTCATAATATGAAAAAATATATATATATGAGATGTGGTTCTTAGTCACAGAGACACAGTCCTCAGAAAGGAGGGGTGGATCATGGGCCCTGCCCTGAGAGTTCCTTACACAGGAAACCACTGGTGGGCATAGTGCTGAAACTAAACCAGTGAACAGCATTGGCAAATTCCACAGGCACCTGCAGGTCAGATCAAGACACCTAAGACAGCATCTAGGTACCTGATAACCACACTGAGAAGCTCTCCCTGGGTAGTGAAATCCTGTGTGGAAATAAACTCCTGCTCTGCACAGGAGAAGAGTGAGTTTGTGTACTGCACATGCATATGGCTGCTGTGTGCACAAAACTCAGGATGCATCAAGATCACCCTTCCTGAACTTATCGTCCCTAGGCATCATACACAGGCATTATCACAGTTGTTCAGTGCACATGTAGTGATGGCTCACTTATCAAAAATGTTAAGATGCAAGCTGTCATAGCTGGAGCAGCCAATACTGTTGGGCATCTTAACATCTGGAACTCCTGAACAAAATCAGAATCTTTTACTGAGACAAGGATTTGCTGGAGAAATAAATCTTGCCCAGGAACACCCACACATAGTCTGCCCAAAGAATTTAATCTCTAAATGGCCTTTGAATCAGAGAAGTCCCACAGACACTGTCAAAGCCTGCAGTAGGGGTTATTTACCACACGAACACTGTTTACTGCCATATGTAGTGTTCAGTATTCAATTACATTTCTTAGCAATGTTTCTATTTTTAAGTTATGATTGTTAGTATATACCTTCACATGAAATCACTATTTTAATCTACAGCCAGGTGTCTCAGGACACACTTATTTGTTTTTAATAAGGGTTGGGAAGGTTGTTGGCCAGTTCTTGCTGTGATCTGGACGCAAGAAGACCTCCTGCTCCTGACTGTGGGACATCAGCATGCTAACGTAAAACACCAGGCTGAGAAACTTTAATGGGAAGATTACCTTCTTGCATATAACATGTAATTAACAGATATCCAGAAACAGATGAATTACCAGATAACCAGAGCAATTAATCTCAGTGAAACCTGGAGAGCGTCTGGGCTCATGAAAGTTTCTCTGTCCAAAAAATCAAGAACCTGTTTGGTGGAAAATTAAGCCCACATGGAAGATTTTATTTAACGACTAGACTCTCAGTCCATGTGGCTGCGTGCATGGCCTTGCAGTTTGTTAGCTGGGTAACATGGTCTTCTGTTTTGGTACACTTCTCTCTCGACTCAGCCACTGTGATGTCAACAACTAGATAATTGGGTAGAAATTCTTTTTATATTAACTTTCGTTCATGGCAATTTTAGGGCAGCTACTGAGTATAAAACCATACTGCCCCACCTTGTACTGTAAGCTTCTTAAGTGTAGGGCAGGAATGTGCAAATGCTCTTCCACTAAATGGCCAAATCACTAGAAGGAATTATAATTTAGGGTGACCTTGAAGTCTTCCTATAGATGTTATAATAGCATCCTCATAGCCTTTGAGCTTTTGTTGAATGTTATGTAAACAATTAAATGAAGAAAGAAATGGTGAAAATACTGAATGACTGCTTATAATATTAGTGCTATTGATTTGGTTTTCCAGGGGTTTTATGGCTGTCTATTGTAGCAGAGCTTCTGTACATCATTCTGCTTCTGACTGGAGCCATTCTTATGTCAGTAGAAATGTGCTACTACAGTACTGCCATTGATGGGCTAAAGATCAACATGTTTTCTGCAGTAGTCACCGTATTAGCAGGTACAATTAAGGATCTCTATTTATTACATCCAGAAAATGCAACATTTTCCACCTGAACTCCACCTGACATTTACTTGAAAATTAATAACAGTGTCCAAGTTTCAAAACTACTACAATACCTGTGGAGACACGAACAATACAAGATGCAGCAAAAATTTATGGAAAATACTATTTTCAATTAATTATTTCTTAATATGATTAATTTTATATTATATATTTATAGGTTTTACTATTTTTAACTTCATTATTTTAACTTTATAATTTTTAATTTCATTGTCAGGTTGGTTGTCAAAGAAAAAAAAAATAACATACTCTTACAAATAACTTTATTTTTTTATTGCCAGCATGTTAATTATAAAATTAGCAACAGCCAAATTAAAATAGCTCTTTTAAGGGAGAATAAAATGTAACTGGATAATTGTTAGTAGAGAATTGTCATTAAAATTGTCTTTAATTTTCTGCATATTACTTGTTACTATTTAATCATAGGATCCTGGGCAAATTCCGTTTGGAAGAAACTTCAGAGAGTCTCTAGTCCAACCTGAGGAACCTGGTCTGACTTCAGTGTGGACTTTGTGTTCAGCAGGAGGAGGTTGGACCAGAGACTTCTGAGGGTCTTACAGCCTGAAGTACTCTGTGATTCTGTCTTTATTATAGAATTGTTACTGAAGAATGTTGCAGTAAAAACAGCAATTACAGGTAACATGAACAGTGTTTTATAGAGTTATTAATTTTAGAGCCAGAAGGAATCATAGTGTTTGTTTACTATAATTTCTTGTGGAACACATGCCACTGTGCTTCATATGGTCAGGACTGTTTAGAGTCCAAAGTGATTTATACTTGGTGAAAGCATATCTTTCAGAATGGCATCTAATTGCAAGTCAAACACCTGGCAGATGGCAAAGAATTAATCTCAAGATTGTCTTTCTCTGTCAAAATTTTGGGCTTATATCCTAATCCTAATATTTCTGGATTTAGTGTTCATGCATTTGTGATTGTTGTGCCTTTCTTAATGAATTAAAGATTTTTTTCCTATACTTTTTCCTCTTAAATATAATCACACTTCTAATTCATTTGCCAGTCTCCTTTTTGTTGGCTAAATAAATCAAGTTTATTAAATGTCTGACTGTGATAATGGGGAAGAAATAATTTTCTTCCTTTCTGTATAAGCCTTTGCATAGCTGAAGACGACTATCACATCTCTCCTTCATCTTGTCCAAAAGAAATGATTGAGAAATGTCATATGAATTCACATGTATTTCTAAGACCTCTGATCACTCTTGCTGCCCTAGTCTTTCTCTATAGTTTTTTGCACAATATTCCTAGAGGGCAGTGCAACTAAAGAGTTGAATAAAGCTCACTACTCTTTCTTTGGAAATCGACATGACAGTGGATCATGAGGTTTGGTGAGATACAGGAGAAATGGGGCACTTTTTTGAGCAATTAGTAGAACTGGTGATAATAGAGATTTTTAGCTAGTTGGACAGTTTCCAGGAAAGTCATTCAGAATAAAGGAGATATAGCAGCATGTTCTCAGAGTTCATAGGCAGCAAAGTTTGGGGACGGCTCTCTGGACTACAGGCTGCTGAGAGCAATCTTCAAACGTGTAAAAGTTAACTGCAAAGAGGAAGGAATCATCTGCTCTCTGTTGCAGGTGGGTATCCTAAAAGAAATGCTGAAATGTTGAGCCTGACCTAGCATTTAATCCTTGTACAAGAGTGACAGCTCCAGCACATAAGCTCATGTTCACACTCTAGTTATATGTATTTCTAGGCAGCCAGACTGGAGGTTTCAGAACAGACATTCGTGTGACTCAGAAGTGGCTATAACATACCACCTCTCTGGTGACATATGGGCAACTGGTCTCCATTCTCTAATAGCCATGTCGTCAACAGTCAAACAACTTTCTCCAAACAGTTTATTAAGGAATGTGCTATCAGGGTGCCAGCTAACTACTGAATGCTGTGTTTCACAGTGTGAAGCCTCTTGGCTCTGTGCTACATAAAACAGCTCTCCTAACTGCCTGTTGATGCTGTTTCAGGCAATACCAGTGTTTCAGGCAATACCAGTATTTCAGGGAAGACCATTTCCCAGTGATTACTGAAGCCAGGTCATTGTCAGCCCTGACTTCTTATGCCTGAGGACACATGTCCTAGACTGAGACGTACTGTGTGCTAGCTAGCTAGTTTTGTAATAATTCATGAAACAGACCTACCTGAGGAATACCTAACAAACTGGGTCTTGTGAGTTTGGTGGGAGACCCTCTGCTCTGAGAAGCTAACATGTTTTAGACAGTGGGATAGTTGATAATGCAAGGGTATTTATGGATTTGTAAATGAATCTGGAAACAAAAAAAAATAGATGTTCATGGGGAAGTTCACTACTCAAAGATAAAATGCTAAAGGAAAACAGATAACTCTAGGATTAGGCAGCAGCCTAGTAGCAATTTTGAAAATGAAATGGTTAAATATAAGTCCTTTTCATAATATAGACTGTCAGTGCTTTTTAATGGCCATTAAGTGTTTGTTCACTTTTTCATTCACCTATGTAATCTTGATAAATCTGGCTGCATTTAAGGCACTGGGAAAGGGCATATGACTGCATGCCTTTGAAAAATCTTTCCATTTAACAATAGGAAACTGGGAAACATGTCCTGTGCAATGCAACTGAGCAATACTTTGTTGTAATGGCTGATCCCTGCTCAGGGTTGAATTACTAAGAAGTTTTCAGAGGATGAGAGCCAATCAACTTGCCTTTTAAAATCTATGGGCTGCATGGCCCATTGCTCCCCTAGATTCTTCTAGCATATAGAATAGTTGCCAAGGGACTGTATTAGTAATTGTATTGGCAAACACGACACATAAATACACTTAGATTAGAATGTCGAGTATTTCTGAGTGATTTATAGAATTTAGATACTTCACAAAATATTTGTCAGGAGCTTAAGGGACAGCTGCAAAAAGTTGACAAAGAAGAATGTCCTCAATTTACATTTTCTAATGTTCTTATGATATTATATTTTTTAGGTCTTCTGGGCATGGTTGCTCACATGATGTACACAACTGTATTTCAAATGACTGTAAATCTTGGTCCTGAAGACTGGAGACCCCACACATGGGATTATGGCTGGTCCTATTGGTACATATTGGTTTATATTTTGTTCTTCCATTACATTTAAGTCACTTCACCCTATGATCAAGGGATGTATACCTAATTTATAAGGAATATGTCTACCTTATTTCACTCCTGGGGATGCAGTTTGGTAACCAGCTGTTTTTCTCCAAATTCAGTTGTCTTAGGTTATTGCATAGAATGTATAAGCTTGTGAGTTTTGCATTTGCCATCCTTTAAAGATTACAGAGACCTCCAGCTGCTCTGCCTGAAGCAGAGGTTCTTATCCATACACATCAGACCCAGATTTAGTACCCTCATGTCCCAGAACAACTGCCTTGCATAAGTTTAAAACTCTTCCAGCTTTAGCCATTTAGGTTGACTTTTTCCTTATCAAATATATGCTTCAGTTTGTTGTATCTGGAACATTTCAAACAAGATGGTTCAAATTCTTGAAAACAGGCTTAGGTAAAACCACATTATTTTGGCATTGTAAATAATTGCAACATACCCTCTGAGGAGATCTAGCAAATTTATTAAGGAAGAGGGCTGTTCAGAGCATTTTTGTGATAGGGATATGTCTTTGAAATTCTATCAAATCTGATCAATAGCGAACATTTGAATGTTCAGGTGCTGGAAACTGCTGCTATTTCCCCAGCTGTGACTGAGAAGAAGAATAGGAACAACTGTATTGGGTTAAATCAAAAGTCAATGAGGACCAATATTTTGGGTCAGTAGAGCAGAGGTCAAGCTGATTGTCTCCTTCATATGTGTTCTGACAGCTGAGATCACAGGTCATTGTCACTCATTCATGTTGCTCTTTCTACTTTCATTGTACCATTATTGAACAAGAGCTTATAGCTTCATATAGTCTTTACAGTGCAGACTCACTAGGGATTTTTGCAGTGAAATAGGGGTTTCTTTTGTGTTTTGTTTTATTACACAAATGGTGTATCTTATCCTGTTTGTCCAGCAGATGAGATGGCCCAGCACGCATATGTCACCCACTTGTTCAAAGTGGAAAGGGTGATTCCCCTTCTGTCAGGAAGAACTGATGTGAGAAGGTCCAATACCAAGTATCCAGACAACACCCTGGACAATGTCCAGGGGCTACTTGGATATCCTCAATGGGAATCATAGGAGTTGTGCAGGATCCTCAGATAGTGCCTTCTTCCCTCCTTTCTGATTTAGATACTTTTTGCTTCTTTGACTCTTATTACTTCCATTCATTCATGTTTTTGTTCTTGCAGTAATAATTTGGTTTCCTTGGTTTGGGGCTCTGACCTCTTTTCTGGGAGGTGTCTCCCTTTCTTTCATGAATGGGATTAGGCCTGTTTTCACTCTAAAATTAGTAAAAAATATGGTCAGTGGAAAGAGGGGGAGTGTTCACTGTTACTATTGCTGTTACTGACACAACTCCATTGATGCCACTATCACTACCATTGTCATGTTCATTATTGATGTCATCACTGCTGCCACTGCAGCCAGCCTTCTCCTGAGCACCCGGACTAATGACTTTCACCATGTGGCATGCACTCAGGAATTGAGGATTTCATGACTGCCCTCTAATGATTCAGTGCAGCCTGGGCCACTGAATGCCCAAAGAAATGCTTCTACCAACACAAGACTTTCCAAGCCATCAGTACCTGCATACAGGAAGACGTTGAGGAGGATGATCTGTGTGGTGCTTTTCTTCTAATCAGTTGTGTGCTCCATTTTTCTATCAACATTCACTTTTTATTTCCTTTTCTCAGAATGAATGGCAGCTACATCACCCTGTTTGAGCGTAATCTAAAAATAAAGCAAGCCATACATTCAGGTGCCTCACTCCCTCCTCCCAGCTGTCTCCCTTGGTTTCTTTCCTCTTATCTCCTTTCATATATAATGTTGTCTCTCTCTTCCGATAACCTACATTAGCACCTCCCTTCCTGTTGTATGAACCCTCATCTTCAGCCTCCCTTAGCTGCTCTCCCATTGACTGCACGTGAGAATCTCATCTAATAGTGAGAGGAAGGATGCTGAAGCTATTTGTCTTTTACAAGAGGAAAGCAAACAGATCCCCCAAAAAAGTGGCATTAATGATTACAACTGATCCTTGAATTACCTCAGCATCCACTTGGGGCCAACAATGTCACCAAGACCATGACAGGGGCATGGGCAGGCAGAGGCACAGGCAAAGACTTTGCTGCTTTTTCATTGGGACTTGTAATCATCTCCTTAGTAGCCAAAGAAAACAAAGAATTGGTCCCATGACAGCAGCTTTTCATCCCAATCACCAGACTGAGTAGAGCAGCTATTCCTGCAAGAACTACTGAGCCTCTCCCATGTATCTTCTACCTGCCACAGTTTCCCCTCTGCCCTCACATCCAGCTGCTGTGGCCAGAGTTTTTCTTCCACCTGGCCTACGAAGCATGAAGACCTTTCTTTTTCCTTTACAGTGTTGGAATTGTTAATGATGGGTACACCCACTCAGTGGTATCCCTGAACATCTCTTCAATACATGGCTCCATATTTCTCTTTTCTCTTCTTCAGCAGCTTTCCTGGAAGTTGAAAGATCTTTCTATTATTGGTGAATCTCTCACTCTCCTTGTGTTTCTCAGATTGAGGCATCCTCACATCAAGAGACACCATTTTCTCTCTATAGACCTTCCCTGTACTAAATTCCCATAAGACACCTCATATGGGATGCTCCATGCAGTAAAAGGAACACCCATAATCCAGCTGAGCTTCCATCGGCATTTCTTTTATGCAGACGAATGACTGGTTGCTTGATTTTGCTTCTTTGTTGAGTTGACCGGTTTGATTTCCCCTTTTGTCATTTGTCTCTGGGCAGAATTCAAATTGAATGCTCTTCCTGAAGCTGAATTTCCATTGCAGCCAAACTGCCCTTTATTCTCTGGCTCTCTCAGTGACAAGACTTTGCTCACTTCCTTCCTCAGTTCTCTCCAGTCATATGGAGGACTCCTCATTTTTTCCAAATTGTTTATGGAAAAGCAACATTTCTGGCAAAAACTTTGAAAATCACATGATAACCTTCTTGTATTGTCAAAGGAAACCATTCATTTAGGTCCTTTGTTTCTTCTCTTTTAACACAGTATCGGTCTACAACAGAATCTGCTCATAAGAGATTCATTTCTTCCAGTCTTTGCTAAGAGGCCTTTATAGAAGCTTTCTTGAAATCAGTTTCTTACCCTTATGTCACTTGAGTCCTTCAAAGGGTTTCAACAGATGGATTAGGAAAAGCACCTTCAACAAAAGATGTGCTTCATAATATCCGTTCTATCAATTTGTCTACTAATGCTACTGTGCTTAAGTTATGCAGCCAAAAATGCCTACTACATGAGTCAGGACTACTGCAGACCTCCCACTTTTATCTCATTCCAGAAGCTGAATCTTCAGTTCTTCTCTACCATGTTTGGCTTAATCCACAGGTTACATACCACCATAGGTCTGCTGTCCCATTCTTGCTCCAGTTGCATGGGGAGATAAATCTATCTGCTTCTGGTGATTTTCCCCTATTCTTGCTATCTCTTTGTTATAAGAGCTCTTCTGCAGCTCCCACATTTGAGAGTTAGTCAGGGTGTAGTTTGACTGACTTTAGGAGGAAAGATAGCTTAAGCTGATGCCCTTCTTCCTGCTTCTAGGAGCCCTTCACATCTACATGCCATACTCCACCACCCTCACATTCTGTCAACACATTGGTTTGTCTGATCACCCTGGAAAAAATCCTGGCTAAAAATAACACTCAATTAAAAAAAAAAAAAAAAAAAAGAGGCATTATTTTAAAACCTAAATGAGTTTGTTGTTTGTTGAACTACAGCAAGGATGTGGAACAAACAGCTCTGAGGGAGAGGAGAGATAAGCAGGAGTTTCTTAAACTGACATCTCCACCAAAGCACTTGTTTTCGTAGATAATCATGACCTTGCCATGTTAAAAAAGGCTCTGATGAGTAAGTTCCTCCGCTGTAGACTCCAATTCATTTCACTGTGGCCATATTTTTGCATTCTACTTTTATGCCTCCAGCATGCACTGCCCACTCAGTAGTCTGGCAGTGTCACATATTTTTAGCAAATTGTACCTCAACATCACTTGTTAGTTCTGTCTTCTTATGGTTTTACTTTTAACATTTCAGAATTTATGTCCTTTTCTCTCTGTTTAAGCATGACCTGTATTTTCTCAAGAACACATTTCAGTGCTCTGAGCCTGCTTTAGGCAGCTATTTAATTGTGCCTTCTCTTTTCTTTTTAACCTTTTTGGAGAACTGGCACACATTTTTCTCAGTGTCACCTCTGAGATTTGTAGTCTCAATAACCACATCTTTTATTTTTTTATGCATCTCCATTTTTTATAGTTCCTCTTTATGATATTAAGCTCTGAGTAAACAGAGAAATTGGAGGTACGGTTTCATCAAACAAGAATGTGAAATGTGAATGTTACAATGAATATGTAGGGGTCAACTACATAAGTCAGCTATGTGGATGGTCATTAACCAAGTATCTTTCTTCCTCCCCCACCATCCTCCTCTTTCCCTAATATACACCAATACAATCACATGTATGCAGTATTTTAAAAAATAAAATTGAAGGACTTGGATATGAAAATGTTCTGCTAATTTCTGATAAACCTTTTTGTTTATAGCCTCGCGTGGGCTTCCTTCGCTTGCTGTATGGCTGCAGCTGTCACCGCTATTAACAAATATACAAAAACTATTTTGGAATTCAAGCACAAAAGAAAAACAGTGGAAAGGAGTTTAAAGATTAAATACAAGTTTCCTGATCATACAGCTCCAGAAAAAGCTTGCAATGTATATGCGAACTCTTTTCACAACAGTACAGAGGACCCTGCACACCCAATAAAAGGCTTGCATCACTTGGGTACTATTTCAGTTCTGTAAATTTCAACCGTATCTCAAGGCATCCTGTAAATCATAATACTAGATTAGAATGAAACAGTTTTAATTAATAAAAAATGTACATTTGTGTAGCATTAGTTATTTTTCTTAATAAAGAAATGATACTTCCATGGATGTTTCAAGCAAGCCTTAGTATTGAAAAAGTAGATTCAGATGTCTCAGTTCAGAAAAGACAGTGACACAGGTCCTCAACTGCTCTGATTTTTAAGCAGCCTCTAATGCTAATACAAAGTATGTGAGTTTGTTAGAGCATTATGGATTTCCACCTTAATTCTTTTCAATAAAGACTGTAAAAAATCCCATCCCAAAACTAAACTCCACAAAGAGCAGGGCAGAAAATAAGGCAGCCCAAATGTGGTGCATGGCTGGGTAATTTGTTTGTTATTAAAGGTACAATCTCTCCAGGAAAATCTGTGTATTAACAGCTTAGGATTCAAGAGTTTCATGATATGCATAACGGTAGAATTTGCTGTGAATGAAAGGCTGATAGAGGGAAGAGGCTTTCAATGTAAATACTACTAATTTGAAATGGCTAGGAAGGCAAACAGAAATCTGGAAGATACATGATTGTAGACAGCATACAATTCGTCTATGAAATTCTCTAGGTATCATTCTGACAACAGTGTCAGAAAAAAAATCAAAATTTGATTTGTGATTATTATACATGAAGAATAACTACAGTCACATTAAAGATGGGAAAGTAGAAATTATTACAGTCCTCATAGATCAGGAATACACAGCTGCTCCACTCTGAGGTCCAATGTGGAGCTTCCCCATGCAACTGAGCTATGTGTGCCTACTCTGTTGGACATCATTTTTTCTTCATTGTTGCATGAGTCCTCCAGCTAATGAGCCCGCTAGGATCTGCATTTGTGAATGCTGGGTGGCAGAGGCCTTACACAGTATACCAAGAAGCTCTGGGCTTTAGAAAAATCACTATACATTTTTTTCAGGCAAAACAATTATAGCATAAATATAGTCTGAACTCGTTATGCCAGCAGGATCCACAGTAGGTCAGTTTATGGCCAGTGGTAAGGTGGAGCTGATCATAGAGTAGCACAATTAAAAACAATTAGCTCAGAAGGAAACCATGGGCCATTAGTTGCAAGAGAGGAAAACTGTGAAACAATAAGGTAAGATAGCAAAGCAACACATAAGCCAGTCTCCTCAGAAGGGAGGTGGTGGGTGGCGGGAAGCCCACTAAGCGGTGGCAGGCACCTGTGCCCAGCCTCCATCTGCTATGTAACTGGCCCTTGGGAGTGCTGTGACCTTAGGACAGTCAGTTTGTGCACAGGATGCAGGCAGGGGCCTCAAACAATGCTTGGACTCTTCCTGGCTGTTGGTGCTTGCAGTTTGTGAAAAAGTTCTGGGCTCTGCTTCTAGCTTTTCTGGGAGCAAGTTCAAGGCTCCTCAGATCCAGGTTGCAGGTGGGAGAAAGTGACTCCCAATCAGAGAGTTTCAAGCACTTATGCCACTAGTGCCAGGGAGAGAGATATATGACTGCTGGACTGCAAGCCTAGGGCCCAAAGCATTGCTCTTCAAAGCAGCAGAAACTCTGCTGAAGGCAGCATGTGAGCGCTCAGCATTGGTGGTGGTGAGTGGGCACATGTCAGTGGGCCTTGCCCCCAGCACCAACTGGAGCAACTGTCCCAGGCACAGCAGAGGTTGTGCAGACTAGCCTCCTGAGGAAGGATGCAACTCTCTGGGTCTGGGGCTGCAGGGAGTGCCTGGGGCCACTTGCTGAAGCTGGAGAAAGTGAAGGCAGCTTCCTTACCTGTAGAAGGTGTGCTGTGACTGAGAAGCTCTATTGAAGTTAAGGAGCTGTAGGAGGAGGTGAGAAAGCTGCATAGAACAAGGGATGATGAAAAAGAGATTGACAAGATCTTCACAGAAATGCTGCAAAGATAAGAGGCTGAACCCCTGTCATGCACAGAAGGAAGAGCAGCCAGAGACTGCACTCACTGGAGACTCTCACTGGATGTTGTGGCTTCTGGCAAGAGGACGACTTTTTGTGCATTGGCAGATCTACAACTGCAGAATAGTTTTGTTCTCTGGCAGCAGGCAAGAGGCTGCCAGCTCTGTCTGGGGAGCATTCAGAGCCAGCTGAGCCTGAAACATGAAGCAGAACTGGGGGAGCATGGCAAGTGACAGTAGCAGGAAACTATACCCTTCAGGGGTTGGAGGCCACTTCTGGTGACCTGACTTGCTATCCAGGGATGTTTGTTGTTTGTTGGGGGCTTAGATCTGAGATATTTCAGGGAGACTGCTGAAGCCTGTCCAGTACTCAGACTATGATTCCATGTTGATTATCCATGTGGACAGCAATGATACTATTGGGGAGACCTTCGGCATGTCAAGAAGCTGGTGAAGGGTCTAGAGAACAAGTCTTATGAGGAGCAGCTGAGGGAGCTGGGATTGTTTAGCCTAGAGAAGAGGAGGCTCAGGGGAGACCTTATCGCTCTGTACAACTACCTGAAAGGAGGTTGTAGGAAGGTGGGTGTCAGTCTCTTCTCCCAAGTAACAAGAGGAAATGGCCGGCCTCAAATTGTGTCAGGGGAGGTTTAGATTGGACATTAGGAAAAAATTCTTCACTGAAAGGGTTGTCAAGCATTAGAGCAGGCTGCCCAGGGAAGTGGTTGAGTCACCATCCCTGGAGGTACTTAAAAGATGTGTAGATATGCTTAGGGACATGGTTTAGTGGTGTATTTGGCAGTGCTAGGTTAATGGCTGGACTTGAAGATCTTAAAGGGATTTTTCCAACCTAAACGATTCTGTAATTCTGTAACAGTTACTCTGGGGGAGTGAAGGTGTAGGACATGAGGGCCCAGGTGGCATTCTCATTGATCTTGCAAGGACAAGGCTTGGGAGTAGGACATGGATCCTGTGGGTCAACACTTGATTGTGCACAGCTGGTCCTGGTGACAGGGGTTTGGCTTTGACAACCATAGGTCTCTCTCAGAGGATGAGGAACTGCTGGGTAGAAACAGGGTGCACTTTGCAAAGCTGGACAAGAACATCTTTGTGATCAGGCTGGCCAACCTGTTGAGAAATACTTTAAACTAGGAATAATGGAGGAGGGAGATTTTGTCATGGGGTAGAAGTCAACAGTGATGGAAAGCAAAAGGTACAAGGTGATAGGAAAAAATGAGACTCCAGCAATGATAAAACAGGATAAAGAAAAACCCACCTCAAGTGTATGTACACAAATGCAAACAGCCTGGGAAACAAGTGGGAGGAACTAGATCTCCACATGCAGTCAATGAGCTGCAATATCACTGGAATAAGAGATGTGGTTGCACAATTGGGCTGCTGTGATTGCTGAAGATTAACTGTGGAGAAGGACTTGGGAATCTTGTTGAACTGAGACTACAGCAGGCTGAAAATGTGCCTGGCAGTAAGAAAGCCAACAGCATCTTGGGCTGTATTAACAGGAACGTACCCAATAGATCCAGGAGAGTGATTATTCCTTGCCATTTAGCACTCATTAGATGACATCTACAATACTGTGTCCAGTTTTGGGCTCCACAACACAGGAAACACAGAAACAAAGTGGATTAAGTTCAGCAGATGGCCACCAAGATGGTGAGGGGGCTGGAGCACATGTGTTATGAGAAGAGGCTGAGGCTTTTGCTGTCTGCAGAGGAGACTTCAGAGGGACCTGAAGCCTGCCAATATCTACAATGTTTAGCAGACTTCCAGTTTCTACAAGAAGGTTATTTATTACACAGACCCAGGCTTTTCACACTGGTGCATGGTAGGAGAATGACAGACACTGAGCATAGGTTCAGATAAGAGAGGCTTGGACTAGATATAAGGAGAAACTTTCTTATCATGAGGACTGTCAAGCAGTGAAACAGGCTGCCCAGAAGAGGCTGTGCAGTCTTCCTACTTGGAGGTTTTCAAGACCTGACTAGGTAAAGCCCTGAGCGATCTGGTCTTACCTCATAGCTGACAGGAGGGTGGACCAAAGACCTCCTGACGTACCTTCCCACCTGAGTTACTCTACAATCCTTCCCCTGCTGCCTCCCCAAAATTGATTCTAATATTTGGAAATATTTGGAACCTCATTCTCCTGTTCTCTTTTGTACTGATTGCTTCTTTCTGTACACTTCAAATACTGAATGAACTTTTATTTTCAAGGTTCAAGTTTTGTCCCTCTACCCAAAAGCAGAAATTCCTTTTCATCAGCCTATATTTTCCTACAATCAGCTGTTGGCTCCTGTCCTATAACAGTATCTGACTGTGTACAACTTAAAATTAGCATGATAATTTCTTCATGCTTTTCACATCCTGTGGAGATATCATAAGTTATATGCAGTCCACTAGCTTTATAATTGATTAATTTATGGTCATTGTGCACCATCACTTCATTCACACAAACTTTAGAAAGAACAATTGCCATAGTATTATCCTTATTAATTTAACATATTCCCAGTTTCTAAACACTCATGAACACCTTAAAACCAACCAAACAAACAAACAATGTAAAGTGGCATCTCTGAATAGTGACTGGGGTAGACTGTGTCCTACCAGCTGACACCTTATTGCACAGAGCACTGTGGGACTTGCTAAAGGATGTCAGTCAGGTATTTATACCCAAAGTCATCTCCTGGTACCTTCACCGGGGTTTGTTTGATTTTGTATTTTACTCTGCCTAATTTATCTGCACTTTCATTAATTTTCAGCATTTTTAGCATTTGGTATTCATGCAAATTTTCCCTTCCAGTGGGAAAACTGACAGAATCACATTCTCTCACTAATATCAAAATTATCTTGGCTGGAGACCAGCTGCAAGACTCACCTATACCTATAAATTCACATAGAATTATAGAATAATTTAAGTTAGAAGGTACTTCTGGGGGTTTCTGGACCCTCCTCCTTCTCTCAAAACCAGACCAATTAGATGATGTTGCTCAGAGCCTTAAGCAGTTGAGTTTTGAATATATTCAAGAAGTGACATTTCCTGACCTCATTGGCAACCTGTCCCAATGCTTGACTACTGTAATTGTGGAAAAAATATTTCCTAATATCTAACCAGAATTTCATGTGTTCCGATTTCTGTCCAATACCTTTTTTTTCTTCTACTGTGCACATGTGAGAAGAGTCTGGCTCCATCTTCTCTACACCATCACACTACGTAGCTGTAGACAGCAATAAGATTTCCCCTTTCATCCTTAGAAAAGACTGTCTTTATTCTTTACAGCATACCCAGTATTCTGAAACTGGCACCTTCAATTCTGCAGATGAACAAAGCAGTTGCTAAGAGAGTTTGTATACACTCCAGTAGAAGCAGTCTCAATCCCTTGACCAGAACAGAAGGTCTTGATTCCTTCCATTTGTTTCATGTATTTCTTTGTGATAGAGATGTTTCTAACATATTCACTGACAGAGGAATTATTTCCTCTGGCCTTCTGCTTTTCTTCCTTTATAATAACTGTGGTCTTTTTACAATAGATTATTACCCAGCTTATCTTGTTTCTGGGTGCCACCAATGAATTTCCACCTCATCCAGGAACATACTTGGTTGGTGTCTACAAGATTTTTAAAAGATCTAATTTAAGCACCTTAATTTTTTTCTTAGCCTGCAGTTCATAAACACAGACTGGTAGTCTCTACCATATGCTCTTTCCTCAGGATTGTTTCTCACTGTGGTTTGCACTCATATAAGGTGCTGTATGCAGACAAGAGCTTTTAAATAATTATGCAATAGGACCCCCATCCTGACCAATTCTTAAATCTGGTTTTCTCACATGCTAACCATTCAAGAAGGTATGTGTCTTCTGCCAGATGTCTGGTAAACAAATTCACCCCACAAAATGCAAGACTTCTTAACCATATTTGGAACCCATGATTTCACATTCTGGCCCTTATTTTAACTTTTGACTCCCAGTTTGTAGACATTGATAATTCTGGGGTAAGTTGAAAGCAGGCAAAAAAAAAAAAAGCTTATCAAATCATAGAATCATAGAATCATAGAATCATAGAATCATAGAATGCTTTGGGTTGGAAGGGACCTTTAGAGATCATCTAGCCCAACCCCCCCTGCACTGAGCAGAGACATCTTTAACTAGATCAGGTTGCTCACAGCCCCATCCAAACTGACCTTAAATGTTTCTAGGGATGGGGCCTTCACTACCTCTCTGCGCAACCTGTTCCAGTGCTTCACCACCCTCATTATAAAAAATTTCTTCCTTACACCCACTTTAAATCGACCCTCCTTTAGTTTAAAACCAATATTCCTTGCCCTGTCACAACAGGCCTTGCTAAAAATATTGTACCCATCCTTCCTATAGGCCCCCTTTAAGCACTGAAAGGCTGCAGTAAGGTCTCCCCGCAGCCTTCTCTTCTCCAGGCTGAACAACCCCAACTCTCTCAGCCTGTCCTCGTAGGAGAGGTGGTCCAGCTCTCAGATAATTTTTGTGGCCCTGCTCCAGCAGGTCCATGTCCTTCTTGTGCTGAGGGATCCACAGCTGGATGCAGTACTCCAGGTGAGGTCTCACCAGAGCAGAGTAGAGGGGCAGAATCACCTCCCTCAACCTGCAGGTCATGCTTCCTTTGATGCAGCCCAGGATGTGGTTGGCTTTCTGGGCTGCAAGCGCACGTTGTTGGCTCATGTCCAGCTTTTCATCCACCAGTACCCCCAAGTCCTTCTCCGCAGGGCTGCTCTCAATCCCTTCATTCCCCAGCCTGTACTGATATCGGGGGTTGCCCCGTCGCAGGTGCAGGACCTTGCATTTGGCCTTGTTGAACCTCATGAGGTTCACACAGGCCCACCTCTCCAGCTTGTCCAGGTCCCTTTGGATGACATCTCGTCCTTCTGGCATGTCAACCGCACCACTCAGCTTGGTGTTGCCTGCAAACTTGCTGAGGGTGCACTCGATCCCATTGTCTATGTCATTGATGAAGATATTAAACAGCACTGGTCCCAGTTCGGACCCCTAAGGGACTCCACTGGTCACCAGTCTCCATGTGGACATCAAGCCATTGACCACGACCCTCTAGATATGACCATCTAGCCAATTCCTTATCCACCAAACAGTCCACCCATCAAATCCATATCTCCCCAATTTAGAGAGAAGGATGTTGTGGGGGACTGTGTTGAAGGCTTTACAGAAGTCCAGATAGATGACATCCATTGCTTTTCCCTTGTCCACTGATGCAGTCATTCCTTCATAGAAAGCCACTAGGTTGGTCAGGCAGGACTTGCCCTTGGTGAAGCCATTCTGACTGTCTCAAATCACCTCCCTGTCTTCCATGTGTCTTAGCATAGTTTCTAGGAGGATCTGTTCCATGATCTTCCCAGGCACAGAGGTGAGGCTGACAGGTCAGGAGTTCCCAGGGTACTTCTTTCTTCCCTTTTTAAAAATGGGCACAAAGTTTCCCTCTTCCAGTCAGCATGGACTTCACCTGACTGCCATGACTTTTCAAATATTATGGAGAGTGGCTTGGCAACTACATCAGCCATTTCCTTCAGGACTCTAGGATGCATGTCATCAGGTCCCATAGACTTGTGTACATTCAGGTTCCTCAGGTGGTCTCGAACCTGATCTTCCCTTGTGGTGGGAGGGGCTTTACCCGCCTCGTCCCCATCTTGTGGTCTATCGACTCGGGAGGGGTGAGGAGAGAGGTTGCCGGTAAATACTGAGGCAAAGAAGCTGTTGAGTACCTCAGCCTTCTCCTCGTCTGTTGCTACTAGGTCACCATTCTTGTTCATTGGCAGGGTACGCCTTCTTTAACCTTCCTTTTCTGGTTGACATACCTGTAGAAGCCCTTCTTGTTATTCTTTACATCCCTTGACAAATTCAGCTCCAGCTGTACCTTGCCCTTCCTGATCCCCTCCCTACACAACCGGGCAGATTCCCTGTAGTCTTCCCAGGACACCTGTCCCTGCTTCCACTGCCCTCTTGCAGTTCCCTCTTACTCTTTAGTTTGACCAGCATGTCTTGACTCAGCCATGCTGGTCTCTTCCTTTCCTTGTCTGATTTCTTACACTTGGGGACTGAGAGCTCTTGCGCTCTATGGAAGGTGTCCTTAAAGATCTGCCAGCTCTGTTCCGTTCCCCTGTCCCTGAGGACTGTCTCCCAGGGGGTCCTTCTGACTAACTCCTTGAAGAGCTGGAAGCTTGCTTTTCTAAAATTCAGGGTCCTGACCGTATTCCTTGCTTTTCTCATGTCCCTCAGGAGCGTGAACTCCACCAACGCATGATCACTGCAGCCCAGTCTGCCTCCAGTCTTGATGTCACCAATGAGCTCACTTGCATTGGTGACCATCAGGTCCAATATTGCATCCCCTCGGGTAGGGGTGTCTATTACCTGGCTTAGGAAGTTGTCCTCAATGAATTCTACGAATCTCCTGGATTGCCTAGAGCTTGCCATGTTGCTTTTCCAGCAAATGTTGGGGTGGTTGAAGTCCCCCAGTAGAATCATAGAATCGTTTAGGTTGGAAAAGACTTTAAGATCATCCAGTCCAACCATTAACCTAACACTACCAAGTCCACCACTAAACCAAGTAAGAATGAAAGTCTGCAAGTGCAAAGCCTCCTGGAACTGGAGGAAGGCGGCTTTGTCAGTAGGCTCTCCTTGATCAGGCAGCCTGTAGTTAGACACCAAGCACAAGGTTCCCCTTGTTGCCTCTGTCTCTAATTCTTACCCATAAGCTTTAGACCTGATCGTGGCTATTCTTCAGGGACAGCTCTTCACACTGTAGTGATTTCTTTATGTAGAGGGCAACGCCTTGTGAGGGACTGAAAGAGTTAATGCCTCAAACATTGTGGTGAGGCAAGTTAAGGTCTGCAAAGAGACAAGTTAAGGTCTCCATAGTGATAAATTGGGGTCTGCATAGCACCACAGGTGAGAAGCCGATTGGTGCAGAGTTGGCACGGAGCCAGGAGGCGTGTCAGAGGACTCGCAGTTCTGCCCTCTGGTGGCCAAAGGTCATGCAGAGTTCATTTGAGGAAGGGGCTCACGACTACCTGAAAGACCTCTTGCGACCAACCCCCCCCACAGTGGTGCCTGCGCAGAAGTTGGAGAACATTCTGGAATAAGCCTCAAGGGGGGCGAGACTAGAGGCAGGGACTGGCCTATAAAAGACACAATTCGAGGAGCCACGCGGTGCACCCCACGATCAGAGGATCCCACGCTGCTGCCGCCCCTGCCCCAAACCGCCCCCCCCCCCCCAGCCCACACCTACCCCCCCCCCGCCCCTTGCCCCCCCCCCCCCCCCCCCACTGCCAGTGCAGCCGGAGGCCCCGTGCTCCGGCAGAAGTGCACCCACTGCTGGAGGACTGTCGTTGTTTATCATCAACATGGCAGGATCCAAGGGTGGTAGTATCTCTCTCTCCTCTTCCTTCCTTTTCCTTTCCTTTTATAAGCATTTGGATTAGAACCCACGCTGCTTATTGTGGTGCTTTCCTGGTTTGAGTTGCCTCCTTATTTCACATAAACCGTTGACCAAGTCTGAGACTAAGATTAGACCTAGCCGCACCTAGACTCCTGTCTGGAAAGGAGTTTAGAAAGCAAGGGGGTCTATTCTGAACCTTGTGACTCAACCCCTGCATATCATGGTGCTTTCCAAGTTCAGGTTGGTGTTTAATGTCAATAAAGTGTTAATTGATCGTTTGGTGTTGTTCCACCTTAATTTAGCCCAAGGGAATCACAGAACCTCCACAATCCCCTCTGGACAGTCCAGTTCGGGTTGTGACACACCTCCGCCCCTCCTTCCGCACCTGTCCTTTCTGAACAGCCTGTAGCTATCGATAGCCACATTCCAGTCATGGGATTCATCCCACCATGTTTCAGTAATGGCAATCAGGTCATAGCTTTCTAGTAGCACAGTAGCTTCCAACTCCTCCTGTTTGTTCCCCATGCTGTGTATGTTCGTGTAGAGGCATTTGATCTGGGCTGTTGGCCATGCAACCTTCTTAGTGGAACACCCCTTGTTTCCCTTGAGGTGTTTCACAGAGGTTTCCTTGTTGGCTCCTACTACCTCAGGAGCCCCCAGCTCACCTCTGCAAGACTTCAACTGTGCTGCAGTGTTCCCAGCACACCTCTGGGCAACAGGTTGAGGACTCATAGTAGCACTCCATCCCTCTAACCAGTGTACCACAGCTTGTCACAGGCAAGCCTGATATATTCCCCCTGCTCCTTCACATCTAGTTTAAAGCCCTGTCAATGAGTCCTGCAAGCTCCTGAGCAAAGACCCTCTTTTCCCTTTGAGAAAGGTGGCTCCCATTTGACACCAGCAAGCTTGGTGCTGTGTAGGCCATCCCATTGTCAAAAAACACAAAGTTGTGATGGTGGCACCAGCCATGGAGCCATCTATTAATAGATTGGGTCTGCCTGTTCCTTCCAATGTCACCGCTGACAACTGGAAGGAGAGAGGAAAAAATAACCTGTGCCCCAGATTCCCTCACTAACCGTCCCAAGGCCCTGAAGTCCCTTTTAGTCACCCGTGGGCTACATACTGCAACTTTGTCACCACCCACGTGGAAAAGCAGTAATGGATAGTAGTCTGAGGGATGTACCAGGCTGGGAAGTCTTTTAGTGATATCTCTGACCCGGGCTCCTGGGAGTCAGTGGACTTCACTATGAGAAGGGTCTGCCCAGCATATTGGACTCTCCATTCCCCTCAGAAGGGGATAATATTCCCCTTATAATATCCTGAGGGGATAATTTCCCCTCAGAAGGGGAAAATATCGTGGCATTTTTATTCTAGTTCATTTGACCCAATCAATGTGGCATCTCAGTAAACTTCAGATGCCTGTGGCACAGATACACAGATCTACAGTTGTGCTGGTTACCTACAGTCCAGTGAAAGTTAATGAGAGAAATAGGCACTTCTACGATGCAATTCATGTTATCCTAAGCTGTATGTCAGATAAATCACAGGTTACAGGCAACTGGTTTTTTCCACTTCTTAAGAAGGGGATTTGGGAGGTTAGCTGTAGTAGGTAGGCTGTATCTAGGACCAGCCTTCAGCTGGTAGGCTGTATCTAGGACAGATGTCTAAAATTAGACAAGAGTCTCCTCACTTCTAAGACTTTCCAGTCTTAGCATTGTTTTAAATTCTTCCTTACTTCAAAGGCCCTTGTATCCAGCAATGTCAATTTTCTTGGCCAACACTAAGAAATAGTTGATTTCAGCAGAAAAAAATGTAAATTTAAAATAGTACAACTGCAGCTTACATTAAAAGAAAATTATGTGCCCTTTAGGCATGTAAGAAGCTTAAAAAAAAATTAAAGGATCTGTAGCTGAATATCTTCTGTGACTTCTACAACTAAATCTGCAGGCCTAGTTTGTCATTTATAAATGTATTATTAAGGAATCTACATAGATTAAAATATGGCTGAGTGAGGCTTACAGAAAATATCTCTTAATGAACTCCTCATAATATTTCTTTTTATTATCATAATACTTTTACATGGAACATATATCCACAGGCATTTAGACAGTGAGGCAGAGATGGACAAATGAAATAGAAAACTTCAGATTAAATACTAGATTTCCCCTGAGAAAAATATGTTACTTCAGAAATACCGCTGGAGAAACTCAATATGAGTTCTCAATATGAGAAAAACCCACACAGTTATAGAAAAGTGTGACCCATTTAAAAGGTCACTTAATCCTTCTTTTCCTCTAGGCAGGATAAACTAAAGCTACAGTGCTTTTTTACAGATGTTTCATTAATCTCTTCTTTAAAGCTTCCAAAGACAGGCATTCTGAAATTTCTGTGGCAATTTATCCTTCGTGCTTAACTATTCTTAGCAGAAAATTCTTTCCCTGTAAATCTCCTTTGTAATTTTAGCACATTGTCCTACTACGGGAGAAATGGAGAGTGGTTTAATTCTATCCTCTTGGCAGTACATTTTAGATATTTGAAAACTCTTTAGATATACCTTTATTCTATTTTCTAGATTAAAATACATTTGTTCTTTAAAAATTTCTTTATAGATCACCGATGTTATTTTACTTTTGTCACTCACTGCTTTTCACTGTGTTTTCTTGATCTGTTCCACATTTTTAAAGTGTAATACTCAAAACCAATGAAGAATTTCTGCTGATATCTAGAAAGTGCAAAATGGAGCAGAATGATTATTTAGCTTATTTTAACATGCAATCTACTTGTTTTTACAACAAATCAAGACAATGTTGATTCATGTTTAGCTGTGATATCCTATGATTCCCTGATCCCTTTCTGATGAAATTACCCAGTTACTCTGTATCTTGGTTTTGAGCTGTGGAGGACTTGGCTGTTGCTGAGGTACAGACACAAGTATAACTGAGACCACAACAAAAGCCCATTTGTTTGAGGGAGTAGAGTTCTGGTAAGGAGCAAGAACATTCTGGACAAAGTGGATGTTTGAATTCACAGTTAAGGTACAGTCATTCAAACAACAATAAAAGCCCAGTGCTACAACAGAAAATAGACGGAGCTCCAGCAGGTACTGCAGGAACTGGCTACTTCTCACTAGTTGTGAACTACCTCCCTGAGTGAGGGAGATGCATGCATGTTTCTTGAAGCCAGGACAATTGAATTAGAGATACAAGAAAAGGTTAATGTCCCTGCAAGATGATAACCGTCTATTTCCTTGCACTGATAATTCCTTTCATGTTTGGTGATTTTTACTGAGAGAAAGAGGTAGATAAGTGCAGATGGTGTTGAAAGTTATATGAGCAATGGGACTTGTAGCAGCAAGTGCAGTTTGGTTGCATGCTTTCTGAGCAGGTATTTCCTTTGTATTCTGCAAAGAACGCATTTTGACAGCATCTGCAAAAAAGCAGGTAGTCATGATCTCTGTGAGTACTGACTGATGACACAGGACAGGCCAGGGGAGGGTTTGGGAGACAGAATTTAAGCTCTTAGATGTAAAACTGAAGATCAGGACACCCTTGCATTAGCTTTATTTATATTCTGGTTCAGCTCACAAGATCAGACAAAAAGGGGGTAAGTCCTCAGCATGAACTGGGAAAATGTGATAGGGAAGAGAAGCCTGAAATGGCTAGGAATGAGATAACTTTGGGAATATATGGAATTTACACAAGTGACACGAGTAATGGCCACACTCATGTTGGACATGATAATTAATTACCACATGTAGCAGTGTGGACAAGAGAACTCAATGCTCAGTAGCAGTCAGAGAAATCCCTCAAAACCAGGAATTTGCATAAGACATGCAAAAGAAGAAAAGAAGTGAAAAACCCAGGAAGCATCTGTATGCCTGTGTGAATCCTGATTTTTTATCTGTCTTGAATGCTGTGTGCAGCTGTGGCCTGTCCATCTTAAAACAAACAAATGAAAAGATAAGGTAAACCAAGAAAAGATATAAAGAAGAACAAGAATAATAATCTGGACTTCTCACAAAGAGAGAGTGAATAGATACCAGGGCTCTCCAACTTGGAAAAGAGGTAACTGCATGGAAAGTATGATTGATGGGCACAGGTGACTGGGAGTGAATGAATTGAGTACCGTTATTTTTTGTCTCTCTCAGCAAAAGAAGTAGGAGATATCAGAGAATATTACCAGACACCAGGTTTAAAGTAAAGAAAAGGAAGTCTTTTTTTATATTTGATTAGTTCCTTTCCTCAGGGCTGGAATGTTTCAAATAGGAATTTGAAAAATTTGTGTGAAAAACGGATAGTTTAATAAGATGCAGACAGATTCTGCTCCACACTATGTAGTAGATTACCAGGACCTGGGAGAGTATATATAGGGAGTCTCTCCATATTATTGGCCTATTCTTATAAACTAGATAAGCCCTTATTTGGGCTCACCATTTGCATATCCTGCAAGTACTTCCAAAAAGCACATCTGAGGAACAGGCTCTAATCCCATTTTCCACTGATTTTTACCCCTTTCTCTCTCACACCTCCCTACTTTGTTCCTGTAAATTCCCGTCAGTCCTAGCACTGACAGACTGTTCTGATAAGTTGCTGCAGGTCCCCAAACATTGATCTACCTATTTAGATTGGCAATCACTCTCTTATAACAGTGATAGAGTTCCTAGTAGAGTTTTTACCATACTGTTGTAATGCAAACAATGACATCTTGTCATATTCACTAAATCCAGAAGAGTAGAAGTCCCACAGACGAATGTGTGTCAATGGTAGTGAATCACTAAGTGAGACATTTGTTGGTTCATGTTTAATAAAGCCTCCTGCTTTATTCTGCCCATAGTGAGAAGCAGGTATCATTGACATTTGAAACATAAACTTTTTTGCAGATCAAAAGCAGGGAAAAGAACCAGACAAAATCAATTTTCTTCTTCTGTCTTCAGCTTTTCCCTAATTCCTGAGGCAACAATGGCAAAAAACAGCTCAGGGAAGAAGGTGCGAATGTAAACTGCTGCTCTGGGGATACGGTTGGCCAGAAGTACCTCCTGCTTCTTGCTGCTCACTGTGCGCAAGACTTCCTCTGCCACCTCCACTGGGTGCACACCATATGCCACCTTTCTGAAAAAGACTGTAAATCAAACAGAGGAGTGAGAGCTACAGACAGACAGACACACATCTGAGGGAATGGTGGTGAAAAGATACACAGCTAGTGCATCGGCCAAATTAGTTAAATTCCTACACACTTTCAATCCCTTATCCCTTCCCTTCCCCTCATCAGTAAGTCCCTAAGATCTTTTTACAATTTTGGAGTAAAATCCTCACAGTGCCTAAGAGAAGGAGCAACTTGAACGCACTAGAAGTATCCCTTGGG
Organism: Pelecanus crispus; assembly: GCF_030463565.1. Classification (NCBI taxonomy): domain Eukaryota; kingdom Metazoa; phylum Chordata; class Aves; order Pelecaniformes; family Pelecanidae; genus Pelecanus; species Pelecanus crispus. The sequence continues at coordinate 14,935,438 of NC_134654.1, read as the reverse complement.
ACCTTTTATGCTCTGTTCTACCTCCACTCCCCATGTCCTGGTGTATTTATTTTCTCACATAATGTTTCCTTTCCATGTTTCTTCTCTTTTCACCACTGTCAATTGATGTCTCCAATCGCTCTTCTCTTTTGATCCCCCAACCTGTTCATCGTTTCTGTCATTTCCGTTCTTTTCCCTATGCTCCCTTCTTCTCCCTGGGAAAAGCCTCCATACTGCTATATGGGCCTCATCTACTTTCTCTCTTGATGCATCAAACCTTACATTTCCAAATAGATGCCTCCCAGTTGCCAGGTGCTAGTTGGTGATGGTATGAACAGATGAAGGTTGGATTCACAGTGCTGACAGAAATATCAAATTCTTCCATTTCAGCTCTAAGACAATCAAAAAAGCCTACAGCAGCATGCTTAGAAGCAGCATCTAAAATAAAGAAAAAAACCCACATACGCATGTTTGGATATATGAATGCATGGATATAGATGTATGACAGAGCTCCATAAAACATGAATGTTTGGAAAATTGAGCATGGAATGACTAGCCAAAAGGCAAAGGAACATTGAATTATTTCACCCAGTGAAATTATCATGCGACATATTTAAAACAAACAAAAAGAATTATTTGTACAGGACAATTATGCATGAGGTATGTAGTCAGTCTCCCGATACATGTCAAAGAGCATGTGTCTGAATTTCCCAATCAGAAATATTAAGCCCTGATTAAGGAATAATACTTCTATTATGGTGAGAAGTGGAGTCCCTTAGGGGTCCGAACTGGGACCAGTGCTGTTTAATATCTTCATCAATGACATAGACAATGGGATCGAGTGCACCCTCAGCAAGTTTGCAGGCAACACCAAGCTGAGTGGTGCGGTTGACATGCCAGAAGGACGAGATGTCATCCAAAGGGACCTGGACAAGCTGGAGAGGTGGGCCTGTGTGAACCTCATGAGGTTCAACAAGGCCAAATGCAAGGTCCTGCACCTGCGACGGGGCAACCCCCGATATCAGTACAGGCTGGGGAATGAAGGGATTGAGAGCAGCCCTGCGGAGAAGGACTTGGGGGTACTGGTGGATGAAAAGCTGGACATGAGCCAACAACGTGCGCTTGCAGCCCAGAAAGCCAACCACATCCTGGGCTGCATCAAAGGAAGCATGACCTGCAGGTTGAGGGAGGTGATTCTGCCCCTCTACTCTGCTCTGGTGAGACCTCACCTGGAGTACTGCATCCAGCTGTGGATCCCTCAGCACAAGAAGGACATGGACCTGCTGGAGCAGGGCCACAAAAATTATCTGAGAGCTGGACCACCTCTCCTACGAGGACAGGCTGAGAGAGTTGGGGTTGTTCAGCCTGGAGAAGAGAAGGCTGCGGGGAGACCTTACTGCAGCCTTTCAGTGCTTAAAGGGGGCCTATAGGAAGGATGGGTACAATATTTTTAGCAAGGCCTGTTGTGACAGGGCAAGGAATATTGGTTTTAAACTAAAGGAGGGTCGATTTAAAGTGGGTGTAAGGAAGAAATTTTTTATAATGAGGGTGGTGAAGCACTGGAACAGGTTGCGCAGAGAGGTAGTGAAGGCCCCATCCCTAGAAACATTTAAGGTCAGTTTGGATGGGGCTGTGAGCAACCTGATCTAGTTAAAGATGTCTCTGCTCAGTGCAGGGGGGGTTGGGCTAGATGATCTCTAAAGGTCCCTTCCAACCCAAAGCATTCTATGATTCTATGATTCTATGATTCTATGATTCTATGATTTGATAAGCTTTTTTTTTTTTTGCCTGCTTTCAACTTACCCCAGAATTATCAATGTCTACAAACTGGGAGTCAAAAGTTAAAATAAGGGCCAGAATGTGAAATCATGGGTTCCAAATATGGTTAAGAAGTCTTGCATTTTGTGGGGTGAATTTGTTTACCAGACATCTGGCAGAAGACACATACCTTCTTGAATGGTTAGCATGTGAAAACCAGATTTAAGAATTGGTCAGGATGGGGGTCCTATTGCATAATTATTTAAAAGCTCTTGTCTGCATACAGCACCTTATATGAGTGCAAACCACAGTGAGAAACAATCCTGAGGAAAGAGCATATGGTAGAGACTACCAGTCTGTGTTTATGAACTGCAGGCTAAGAAAAAAATTAAGGTGCTTAAATTAGATCTTTTAAAAATCTTGTAGACACCAACCAAGTATGTTCCTGGATGAGGTGGAAATTCATTGGTGGCACCCAGAAACAAGATAAGCTGGGTAATAATCTATTGTAAAAAGACCACAGTTATTATAAAGGAAGAAAAGCAGAAGGCCAGAGGAAATAATTCCTCTGTCAGTGAATATGTTAGAAACATCTCTATCACAAAGAAATACATGAAACAAATGGAAGGAATCAAGACCTTCTGTTCTGGTCAAGGGATTGAGACTGCTTCTACTGGAGTGTATACAAACTCTCTTAGCAACTGCTTTGTTCATCTGCAGAATTGAAGGTGCCAGTTTCAGAATACTGGGTATGCTGTAAAGAATAAGGACAGATGTCCCTGCTCAGTGCAGGGGGGTTGGGCTAGATGATGTCTAAAGGTCCCTTCCAACCCAAAGCATTCTATAATTCTACAAATCTATGATTCCATTATATCTACAGTTTACAAATGTCTTTGGTGGGTGGACAGCTGTCCCTGAGGCGAGTCTCTATGCCATCTGTTGCTGCAGTTTATGACACCTCAATAAAATGCAGTGCAATACATGTCCATTTCTGAAATGCAGGAGTACTAATATTTTGTAAACTAATTAGGCCTTTGCCCTGCAGCAGCAATCCAAGATGCTTTTAATATTAAAGTTAGTTTTAAAGTAAATGAATGTTAAGAACTTTTTCATCTGCTCTTAATGCCTTTTTATTGAGAATGATATTAAAGAAGGATGATAGTATGTGAACCTTGGCCAAAAAACAGAACTGTGTGTTAAGTGCAGCAGAGCTGCAAAGTACTTGTCCACTTTGTATTTGACTCAGTTTGCAGTGAAAATCAGCTGGTGCATAATATAATCTAAAAAAAGGCAGGTGGGCTCCAGGAATGGAAAGAAGATTCTCCATTCATGCATTTTGAAATTGCTTCTTCTGGCAGCTTCATTTCATGCAACATAGATATTGGTAGAGGCATTGTAAAAACTCTCTCTGTTAGCTCTTCTGCTACTCATGATCATGATTTTATACACATACAATATATCTTGACACAATCAGCTGTGTCCTAGGTGGAAATCATTCCAGATGTCCCTTCAATGTGCTGTTTCTTTTCTGAGCCTTTTTTGTAGTCTTTATACTTCTTTTGAGATGGGGGACCAGAATTGCACACAATTTTCAAGATGTCAGCACTGCATAGATTTATACAAAGGCATAAACACAGGATTCAATTTTTTTCTCTGCTGCTTTCCTTACAGTTTCTGTCACTGTGTTTTGCTGTGGTTTTGGAACTGTAAGTCACAATCCTGAGGTCTCACAGGCCTTTTAATTCAGAGCCCATATACTCTGACCTCCTGTCACAGTTAAATATGTCTATTTACATCTATCCTATATTTTCTGTCCACTACATTTGCATTTTATTAATGCCAAGACCTCTTATCATAATTCAGGACAGATTAGTTTCATCAGGAGCTTTCGATGAAAGACCTTGAAAATTTTCGGGAAAGCTAAGGAGAATACAATTACTACATGTCCTTTTAAACTCCTGCACATAAATCCATTAAGTGCCTGAGTCTCCCTTTACAAAGCAGTAGCTAGTATCTACCAGTATGTTACTTCATTCTTCATTATGATTTCTACTAATATGCCCAGTACAGATGTTAGACCTACAAGTCTGCTGTTTCCTGAATGCCTCCTAAGACCATAAAAAAACCTTGCTGTCACATTTCCTATCCTCTTGTCCTCAAGTACCTCAAGTACCTTAGGCAGTAGTCATACTTCAAAGATAGTATTTTAACTATTTCTTCTTGAATTCTACTTTGAAAATTTTTCAGCCAAATACTGTGTTAATAGTTTACTGACTTAGGATGCAAATTAACACTTTTTATAACCTATTATCAGCACTATGGAATACTCACAATTTATGCATTAGAATGTACATTTTTGCTATATATAACTTACAAGCAGCACGAAAAGGGATTCCTATTTTTCCTTGGATACTATTAATTAGAACAATGTGGCCAGTTCTTCTTGAGATCATATTGGGAAGAATGGCTGAAAAAAAAAGAAAGACAAGAAAGAGCCACATAAGTAAAGGACCTCAATGTATTTAGTGAAAAGAAATGACAAGTGAAGTGTAGATAGCAAAACTTCAGTGAAGGTTGTCTCCATACTGCAATTAAAAATATCACAAAATCTAGTAGCTGGAAATTGAGTGTCTTTAGACTTCACTTGGATTCTACATGCAGACTTGGTGCAGTATTATCACATTTAATTGTCAGCCTGTCTGTATCCTTGCAAGGGCTTTGAAAACAATTGTCTTTGTAACAAAGGCAGCAATCATGTAAATAAAGGAGTCACCATATGCAAAATACAATAAGCAGACATTTTGAAAAATGTTTGTCTTTCAAACATCTGCTTATATATTTCTTGACCAATCTATTTCCAAACCCAGGCACTCTGATTTTGATCTTCTTCACCTCAATTTCAGTCCATTGATTTTCACAGAATTGTCTTTGATTATAGTGAAGAAGGCAAAAATAAGTGCAAATGAAACAGTGTGATGCCAATGACTTGGATCTCAAGCTTTAAGTGGCAACAGCAAAACAGGAAAAAAAATTAAGATACCTTTGGTTAATGTTATAGGTCCAAAATAGTTGGCATCCATTATCTTTTTATCAAGTTCCAATGAGATGCTCTGCACTGCTCCTTTCACCTTCATACTTGCATTGTTGATCAGTATATCCACACAGCCATAGCAATTCAGGATTTCCTTAGCTACATCTTGAATGCTGTTTATGTCTGAGATATCCAGAAGTAGGAGCTTTGGTGCATATGTCTAATAAAGAAAATAATTATTTCAAGGATACCTGTTATATAAAAATGTATTTCTATTTACTTGTCTTATAAATTAATTTACCTTGATATCTGAAGAAAGTGTTTTTATCATTCTCACAAAACTTTGATTTGTTCTTTTAACCTACTCTAGAAAGTAGGTAGTTCAGCAATGGGTATTCATAGATTTTGAAATTCAGATGGGGCAGAACACCATGGGAAGGGTAAGCTGGACTAGCTTTACACATTGAGCTCTACTATTGAGTTTGTCTCTCTTGTAATCAGTGGAGACAGATAATAGACACAGGGGTGACTCCTACAACTCCAAGTTATGGTCTTTCTGTAAGCAGCCCTCTGGAGAACTTTGCTGACCATACAGTCTAGGATATGGTGCTTTGACAGATAATTTACTTATACATGGGGGGCAATTGGAAGGTAGGAATGATTTGTTCAGGTATAGGTTATCCAAATGTTTACATTTGTACATTTTTTGCAAAGATGTGGATTTTATCGGCTATGGGACAGAGGAATGAACTCTGAGTATCTTCTCTTACTGTATTACAACGATGATGTAATGCAGACCCCTTAGTCATACTTAATATTTTTTTCCTAGTTGAGTCTGCACAGACTGACATGAACACACTACTTTTCTGGTTATTTATGCAGATGAATGAAGCTCGATGCAAAAAAAGGGTCAAACGCAAATATTTGTTGGTCTGCTGAGCAATGGCTGTAGAATTTGTGTGATGCCTTCAAGAACATCTGTGCCCTGAAATGAGTCAGCTATCTGTTGGTCACAGAAGGAAAGCTTTCCCATGAGCATCAAAGAAACACCTTCCAAAGAACTGGCAGCAGGGGCAGCCTTACATGTGTACTTGCATGGTGACCTAGTCAGTGGTAATGAGGAAAGGGCATTCTTATTCACATGCTCCCATGCCCTTCTAGCTGGGACTTCTCTCAAAGTAGAGGAGAAACTCAAAATTAATTCAATCTTTAGACTCATCTCCCACTCCTTGAGCACTCTAATTATGCGGACAATGGGTGATAGTTCCTGTGATTAAATGAAGCACTTTGGATCCTTTTCATCCAAATTAACAGGCAAATTATTCTGCCTAGCATTTCTAGTTGGATGGCTTATTCAAAATGCAGGACCACTCAGTTGCTTTACAGTAACTGCCTTGAATTAGCTCAAGAGAGCAGGATTTCTGACTTATACTTCTGGCATCATGCTCTGAAGACCTTCAGAGGTGGTTCTCTCTCTCTCTCTCTCTCTGGACTGTGTTGGGTGTGTTACCTGGGTGATCAAAATCACCATTAATAATCAATCATGTTTCATGTACCTTGTTTTATTGGATTTAAAAGCACTTTGTGTACATGAACAAGGTGTTTACCTCAAATTGTGAATTTTCAAAGCAGAGTGAGGATATACTTACCATACTGGGATCTGCCACACTAATTAAAGCATCATACAAGGCTTCTAACTTTTCCAGCGTCCTGCCACACAACACAAGCCTTGCTCCTCCTGTGTGAAACACCCGAGAACATTCTAGGAGAGAAATGTGTTCAAAAGAAATAATAACAATAACAACAATCTGATTTTATTTATTTTGCTTGAAATGGGATGTTGTTTTTGCTAGTGATGTTGAATTTATGCTTTAAAATTCATTAATTTTGAAAGAATAAATATATATGAGAAAAAAGGAAGCACTAATATAATAATATAATATATGAGTAATAAACTAAAAATTAATGTAATGGTATAATGCACAGTTACAGCACAATGGTACAGTTTAGTCATGGGATTTAATACAAATTTAATTAAGAAAAGAACAATATGCCAGTTAATGGATGATGGGTTTGAGTTAGAAAAATTATTCTGATTATCTTTGTTCCTTAACTTTCTCCACCCACAGACACACTTGCTATAAAGAAAAATACATACAAAAATATACGCTTAAGGTTTTTACAATACAAACTGCATCTTTTGCAAATCTTCATGTCTGCTGCAGTACAACGAAGAAACCAAGCAACTCTAGTAAATACTAAAACTAGCTCTGTACGCTACCTTCATGAAACTCTTGGCAACATGAAACTTGTCTACAGTTTTGTGAAAGAGCAATACAGAGAAACTTACTACCCACTGACCTACAGATGGAGCACCAATGAGAGAGGCCTTTCCTTTACAGACTCTTCCCTCACATGTAATCAATCCCAAGATCTTTAACTCCTGAGTATTAGACCTTCCCAGTAGTCAGCAGAGGCACCAGGGACGAGCTTGAGCTGCCTCTTTTTCAGCTACATTCCCTGAAGCCTTCCTGAGAAGGCTACTGAGAAGTTTCTGGGTATGCTGGGCTGGCACTGCTTTTTCTCCATCTATTCAGGGATATTCTGAGCTAGGGGTTCACCCCAGTTTAAGCTAGGTCTCTGGGGAGGATTCTTCTCCTTTTCTTATGTAAGTGAACTATGATTGTGCTTTTTTGAAAGTGGGGACTCGTATAACAAGAGGAACTGGCAGTCAATGTTACCCATCATCCCACCTCAGCACTAGCTACAAGACTGCAGCCAACTCATTAGTTTAGGTCTTCATGGTAGTATGTGATCCACTCAATCCATGTGATGGAATACCAGGCTGGATCATCTTGACAGCATGTGTCTGGTCTATTTTCTTCTCTAGGTGGTGTTGAGGGAGAATATATTCCTCACTGTTCTGTCAGTTTGACTAAAGAAAGGCGTTTAAAAACATGGAGCATAGATATCTTATGGACATCTTTTAGGAATTAATAGTCAGTTGTATCCCTCTGGCTATTATAGGCTGCTACAGGGTGGATGTTCTAGCTCAGCTGAACTGAAACTGGCTTTTAGCCAAGGAATCTGTCAAGGTTGTCCTCCTGACCAGGAAAAGTACACAATTGCCTGCCTTTTCTTTCTTGGAATAAATAATGTCTTGCCTCTAGGCCTGAGAATGCAGCTGATGATGTGCCCACTGTGCCCCAAACCACAGATTTGGTTTGGGTGCAGCCAGACAATCAGTTGACCGTGGTTTATGTGTGCTGGTAAGACTAGAAATTAAGAGTTGTTTTTCCTCTCATGGCTTTCTTCCTGATTAGGTTTTCCAAAAAGCTCTCAGCCTTGGAGCCCCCATATTTGGTCCCTAAATCAAATCTGTATGACAGTTACATATTCAGCATGCGAAGAACAGGAATATGGTCTTACAATTACTCTTATGCCTTTCAAGTCTGTTTGATTTGTCTTAGCTCCTATGACCTTTGTTGAATGGACAACAGTACAACCCTGGTGCTATAGCTGTCTGTCCTCCAAAAAGCATTTTCTTCAGATTTCAATATTCACAGGCAAATCCAGTTATGCTAATGTGCCCATGTTAGATTTCCTGAATGCCCATGTTAGACTCTTAGTATCTGTATGGGAGCACTTCTGGATCCACTTTTCTATATTTGTAAACCTGTGCAGCTGGAGACTTTTATTTACATAATCTTTTTCATTATTTACAACAGTAATTTTATGAATGTCTTTCATTTTCTTTTTTCTAGCACAGAAAGATTTTTGATTTAAAGCCCAAAAGATTATTTGCCAGTACTAGAACAACTATACCAGTATTTTTTCTATAAACATAACAGTTGGGGCAACCTTGTGAATAAAATGAGACTACTGTGTGAACAGCAATAAAAGGGGAAAAAGGGAAACCAACAATGTTCTCATTTAGAACTATCCTGGACTTTTCTGATTTATAGCACTGAGAAGAAACAAGAATCAGGTTTAATTAACAACCATAAACCATTGCAGACATCTTCAATCATGATAGTTTTTGTTTCTCTTTTTTAACTTTGATGAATGTCATCTTTAGTCCAGAAATTCTGGCATGTGGGAAAAGGAATTTGGCTGTTGCTTAAGAGCTCAAATATGCAGCAGCTGGCCAGACAGCTGGTATTTTAAAGCTCTGGATGAATGGCCATCACATGTGCATGAGTGGACTGCACAGTAAATTCTGCATGATTTGGAATAATTCAAGCCTGCAAATAACTTCTCAGTATCACCCTATGGGATACTGGCAGTAGATATGTTTAGGATAATAAAATAAAATTGCTTTGAGTTACCTCCTTCTTCATCTATGTCAAAAAGGGTGCAGGGACGGGGGCGGGGGGGAGATGCTTGCCTTTGTAGCTTCAAGAGACAGGCAGCAGCTAGTCACAAAAAAAAATTTTAAGAAGGAAATTGAACTTACGAAAATCTTCCCCAGGGGTCATGCAGTGCTGGAGCAAGATACCTGAAGAAATGTTCAATAAATGTTCTTTATCCTTGGAGGTTTCCAAGATTTGGCTTCAAGCCACACCCAACCAGATCTAGCACTGATGATGTTCCTGCTCCAAGCAGGACTTTTCTCTAGAAACCTCCAGGCATCCTATGATTCTATGAGACACCCAGTCTCAGCTGGAGAACTCTAAATCATGCCTCTCCAAATAAAAATACTGAAATACAATGAATCCAAGAAAATGCATGCTAATATTATCTTCAACTGAAACTGAAGTGTGTCAGGGAAAGGGAAAGACCAGGTGGGATATGGAGGTCAGAATTATTTCATAGCATGTCCTAACAGGCTCTGATAAAGACCACTCCTTTCCAGCATAGTATGTATTTCTACTGCAGGTCTCTGCTCTGTTCTGCTAAGGAAAAATTCTGCAAGAGCATTCCCTTTCCCCATCTATTTTCTGCTTGGGAGTGCAAGGTTTCCAACATACAGCAAGTCTTCATTGAAAACGCCAAAACGTAGCCTCAAGCTATGTTTGCTTTATCAGGCACTTGCATCTACTGCCCCTCGAGCGATACCTAGAGCAGGACTGTACATAAGCAATATATGACCCCGTACCTTTAATCTGGCAGCACCATGTAGGCAGGAAACACAAGCCAAGATGTATATGCTAAGTGGCTGGTCACCCGTGCAATCAGCTTATATAAATAGATAAATTACCACATACCCTGTCCTTCTGTCCACTGAACCCACCGTTACATATAGCCAGGCAGCCCAGTTGGAGGTACTGGAGGATGTCAAGGGAAGAGGAGTAACACTGGTGATAGAGGGGGCAGAGATATTAACGGGGACAGAAGAGTGAGCACTGTTGTTTACAGGGAATAGGAAATGTTGAAGTCTTTAAGGGCTGAAAAGGAACATGTAAAGGGTAAGGTGACACCTGTTTATACCGATTTGCTGCTACCCTGCAGCAACTGCCTATGTAATAAGATCTCATAGTAGCAACATGCTAATAATAGTCCTCTTAATGTGCTTACAAAACCTCTCGTTCTATTGAATTAAATAAATACACAGCTCAGCAGTTCCTAAAAGTTTACCAGCACTCCCTGTGGCTGAGACTAAAAATGTACATTTAAAAATCACAGGATTTGTTTAAAAATATATTTCTTAACTTCTGTTTCATCCAGGCAGTTATGAATATATACAAGGTAATGTATGCACATTTATTAGAGGGTGGTTCTCTGGCTGTTTCTGTTCTCTGACACCAAGAAGAAATGAGACAACTCACCCTTGCCCAGTCCAGAGATCGCATCCGTGATCACCACCACCTTGTTTTGCACGGCTGACTTGGACAATAGCCACCTGACTGACTGGTAAATATGAATAAATCCACTGATCCCTAAGAGAAGCAACGGTAGAGCAAGTACAGCAAGAATACCCATCTCTGAGGGAAACAAAAGACCATATGAGAGTAACAGTAATCATAATAAACATTCATTATTTTTCAAATTATTCTTATGTATAAAAACAATGTTTTCATATATAGAAAATCTAGTAATCACATGCCAAAGGCTTGAAGCAGTGGGAAGCTTGCTTTCCAATCAGTGGCTTAATATTATTATTTAATAAACAGGGTAATATTGTTTGTTTGTCTGTTTTCCTCATCATTGCATGGTCTAACCAAATCTGAATTCCTTTTATTCAAAATTACTCTACATTGGCAAAAACATAGTAAAATTTTAGTGCAAATATTGCCTTGAGGCAAAACATAAGCTAAAATATAACACTGAACTTTTAATTATGTTGCTACTGTAAGAAAATAGATAAAAAGCTTTTAACCCTAATTGCAGACAAAACACATAATAGAAGTGTTTTCTGTTCTAAAATATAGAGAAAATAGAATCACTTACTATGGCTATGAAGACTCTGGGTACAGATAAAGCATTCTTTTATATTTTTGTAAATTTTTATATTACAGGTTTGATTAAAGCCCTTTAGCAATTTCATAGAGCATTGCTTTTGTTGAGGCTGCTTGCCCTGAATGAGAATGGCTATGTATAGCCATGTGACAGTGATACTTTACAAGTAAATATAGCATCTACAGTGCGATTCGCATGCCTGACCTATCTAGTCCAACAGGCTGGACAGTCATGTAAAAGCGCTTAGTACAGTATCAATTCAATTGTACAAAAAAAATCTATCTCTCTATCTTGCCTTCGGTTGCAGTTGTTCGTAGGACTGTCTCAATTTCTTGTCATTGGCCTTCAATTAACTTTACACATAAAAACATTTGTATAAACTCCATGATAATAATAGGTCATCTTCAAAAGCAAGCAAAAGGTACCATAAAGAATTTGCCACTTTAAAAAAATCACTGTTCAGCAATATGAATGATGTATGTAAGTGTCAGGATCAGATCTTTGAGCAAGTTTGCTTGGGAGCTAAGTGCTGGAACACAGACCAGGCTGGCATATTGTGCTTCCAGGTGCTACAGGCTGCTTTCCACTCTTGGTATCTGCAAGGCAGATGTGCCTCTTTCCCAGCAATTTCAGGACCATAACAACTTTAGGTAGGTGATCTAACTTTTACATTTCCTGAAGAGAGATATTATCTGTTAACCTGACAATACAGTTGTATGTTCCCCTTTGGGGTTCTAGGGAAACAAATGGTTTACCATAAATCATTCCTTTTTTGCTGTTTCAAAAAATTGTATCAGTCTTAAAACTGTAAGTTTTGACAACCAGATTCAGTACTCCTGTTCGTGCTGTGTAACTGGTCATCTAAATTCTATGTTCTAATTTTCATGTCCAATGAGAGAATGACAAGTCTACAAATGGTAGAGAGTCATTGATACTGGAGTGTTGTAACAAGGAACAAAGACTTCATGGTTAGGTCTGCAGGTACCAGGACAGTGTTAGCTTTCAATGGTGGGAAAGGATAGAAGGTTATTCAAGAGGGCATAAGAGGAGACTCTTAGACATAGTTTGTAAACCTAACTTGCTCTAGAAGCTAATGACATCGGGAATCAAGATGCATATTCCTGACTGTGAAAGTTGAAGTTGCCTGCCAAAGAACCCATGATTTAAGATTTCCAAACCACAGAATTGTATAACGTGCCAATGTTTGAAGCATTGTATACACTTCTAGCTAAGACGACTCCACAGTGAATGACAGATATGAATAAATACCTGTTCTCCAACACAAAATGGTCATGGTGTCCTGAAATTTACATCAGTTTCCACAGGGGAATGTAAAAACATTACGTCAAATGGAACAGGATGTGTTGTTCATTTAATTTCTTCTGGGTTCTGGAAACATTTTTATGCGAAGCTGAAATATCAAAAAAAGTGCACACTAAAAAGGAAGGATTTATAGGAGTTCCAAGTGATTTGTTTGCTTTGTTCCCAAATGAACCAGAGCAATGGTACAAGTAATGTAAGAGCAAGAATAGGAAAGAGTGAATTGGAAGAACTAGACAACCAACAATGTGTAAGATTGTAATAATAAAATGCTAGCATGGCTATTAATAATAATGAACAGTTGTAAAGGAAGACTGCCTGAGTCATCTGGAAAAATACAGACATACAGTGACTGCAATAACCAAAACACCCAAATCTTTCCAAACAAAAATCTCTCAATCGGGTGAAGCACCAGAGAAATGTATTCTGCACTGCCACCTACAGAGCACCATTGGAAACACCATAGAAACAAGAATAATTCTAAATTGTTTCAGAGGGTAGATCCCGTAGAAAGGGTAAGTCATCTGCAGGGAAACTTGAACAAAAGTGAGTCCCTCACTCTCCCTCAGCTAGCTCTGAAAGTCTCTACATTCCCAACTCCTTTGTCCAGAGCAGAGCTCCAGGAACTGTCCCAGATGACACCAGAGCTGAACAGTGTTTGTCCAAACCTGAAACTTGAGGGAGAGCTAGGGCTTAATTCCCTGAAGTGCTCAACCCAAGAGGCTATCTGAGAGCATGAACATGCACTTACATATATTTACATTACTTACATTTCACATTGTTCAGAAATGCTGGACATAGCATTGAGTGGGTGGGTGTTCTTTGATGTCTTGTTTGTAGTTTTGTTTGGTTTTGTTTGTTTATTGGAGGAATCAAGACTTTAACACACTATAGATAAAGCAATGGTTAGGGGCACTGGTGATTAAAGCATTCACCCAGGAAGAAGAAACAAAGATTTCAAATCCATGTCTGCCCCCAAAAGATGGTACTAGCTTTACAGCTGTCATTTCTAGGGGTTGTGAACTCCCTATGCATGGCCATATTCTTGTTCACAGCATAGCTCACTATTTTAACCAGTGGCTGCCTAACATCTAAGAATACAGTTCTCCCTTTGAGTAGAAATGGAAAGCCATATGGATTTTCATATACTTTGAGAGGATATGTGTCTAGCACTCAAAGCCAGAGACATTTTTAATACTAACAGTAGTCAGGTGAAGTGCTTTAGTTCTGTGCTTCTTATGCTCCTAATAATGGCACATATAGGCTGTAGCAAGTCCTGTGTTCCCCATTTGTCTTAGCCACATGACATTGCAGGGTATTTGCTGTGACAACATTATTTTCACAGTTAGATGAAATTTACCTTTTTTTCCTCAGCCATTGTTTCTGTTTACTCCCATTCTTATTTTATTGATTCTCCTCATATTTTCTTCTGATAGCTTTGAGATCACTGAGCATACTGACAGTACAGTTTCTACTAAAAGATATTTTTGGCATTTCTATTCCTATGTTTATACCTATTTCATAACCATCGGTGAATAGTCTCCACCTATTCCTAGAACTGTTGTTTCATGATTAGCCCATCATATATTCATAATACTACTATGAATATTTTCAAGCCTTGCAAAGCACAGAAATTCTTGCTCGAAAAAGCAGTCAGCACCATGTTTGGTCCTGGGAGCAGCAGATACATATGGTATTTCCATTTTCAATGTAAAAAAAAAATAATCTTAACAATTTCAGACTCAAAAACTTTTTGAAAAGTCCTGTGATCACAATGCAAGAACCAGAAACCTTTGAATCAGAAACACAGTGTCAACAGAAGAACATCTAGTTCAAGTCAGACACACTGCCTGCTCAAGGTCAAAACCACTCCTCAGTCCATGCAATTATTATTTATTTGATGTTCTCTTCCCACACATCCACAGCAGTGGCCTTCATTCCTCTGCCTAGTTTCATCTGAAAACAAGGAGTTTTGTATCCTGGCTGCAGACAGTCTGCACACTAGAGCAATCGAATATGTTTTTCATACTCTGATGTGACCAGACAGCATCCTTGCCCTGGAATTTTCTCAGTCACTGTCATGGCTCCCTGCACAGGGTTTGGCTGGTCATAAGGCCTGAAGGAATTTTTGCTCACAGACTCCATCTTATGGATTTAAGGAAAGAGATCAGTTCTCACTGTGCACAATTTGTCATAACCGGTCAGATAGTATTTTTGGTCTACTATTATCAGCACGAGACTAAACATTTTTCATGGCTTTCAAATTCTGGTGTCTCTCATAACCTACCAGCACCTATGGGAAACCTGTAGATTGGCAGTATAGTGTTTTTCCATGGTATAACCAAGTCTCCGTTCCTTCAAGAATTTCAGTGCTCTGCGCCTCTCCCTCGAGTTTTTTTTTCCCCAAACTCTATGAAAAAAAAAGATCATCTTAACCTCCTCTTCCTTTCTCTTCCACGTCTTTTAAAAAACTTTTCTATCTTGGCTAGAAGTTCAGGACATGGTCTCTGCTACTGTGTTCCAGACTGCAGGTCACACTGTGCTTTCAATACTATATTTAGGGACTGTTTAATTCAGTTCCACACTACACCAAGTAAGTGTAGGAACTAGCATACATGAGGCTTATCCAATATGCATGAGCTTGGAAGTTAGTTCTGGTCTTGTTTTTTAACCGTCATATGGTTTATTGAAGGATGGCAAGAGGCAGACTGTTTACCTTCACAGACAGTGATGTCTCCTGCTGTAAAAAAGCACCTGGTGGTCTCCGCGTCTGGAATATCCTCCTTGGAAAATCTGGAAAGTAAGTTCAGTTTTCAGAACAAGCCAGTTGGTAACTCTTGCAGCTGGGTACATTTAAGAAAAATGCAGAATACTGACATTAGCCGGAAGGTCTGGTGGTGCTTTAGAGATTTCACTGCTGAAAAAGCTTTAAGAATTTTATTTATTTATTTCAAAATGACATGAGACTATTATCCAACACAATAACTAATCAGGTACAAGCCACAGCTCAGTGTAGTTTGTATTGAGAGTAGCTGATAAAATCAGAGGGAAGAAAAGTATGGAGTTCAGGAAGAAAACCCTCACTCGGACACATTCATGATCACATCCATACCAGTCCTGGGTGATCAGCCTGTCAAGCCAAAAGGTCCTTGGAGAACTGGGTTCTTGCAGCAAATGATATCCTACAGCACTGACTCTGCACATATAGCAAAAAAAATCCCACTGATCTGATCATTACAGAAAAGTGTCTGCCCCTGCCCGTCTTGGCCTGTGGCCTGCAGTGCCAGTCCTGGTGGTGGTTTCTTCCTCCTCACCTAGGGACCGCTTAGCAATCTTATTATACATTCCTAAACATGCTTTACCCTTTCTTCTTTCTTCAGTGGTTTGCAACTCCACATTAAATTAAAATTTACCTTATATGGCATATTCAAAATTGCTAGTTACTTTCCTGCGTTCTCTTTTTTTACTGGTAGAAATGGTTTTGCCTCACTCAGAGGTCTGCATTTCCTTAACTGACTGTTGCTGAATTGTTTAGTGCCTAGAGATGTCCAGTGTTCATCCCTGCTGTCCCTTTTCTGATCCCATATGTATACTCTTCTATGCTACATACCAGCTCTCTGCTTTGAGGCCTGTACTCCTACACCAGGAGCTGGAACAGAGTACAGGCACATGCTCTCTGTCAGCCTTTATTCTGTATTTTCTGCACATAGAATATAATTTATGTCTATATTCTGTATCTTACTTATTCAGAATAAGGGCCTGTACCTCCACACTGCATCATGGTGCTGGAGTCATCAATATCATAATATCATATCAATATCATATCAATATTCTACGCAGAGTGACTACTTGTTACTGGCAGCTGCATAAAAATATGTCTATACTGTACAAAGCTTCAGCAGAACTAAAACAAACCAGGCATAGCCAGGTGATTACAAAAATTGCTGTTACAGCTAACCAAAGAAAAGAAAGATCCCGGGAGGCAAGGCAACTTCAGACAAAGCCAGACAAGCCTTAGTCCTGAGGTCTTGCTTATGCCGAACAGAGCTGTGGGCTCTTACTCTGATGGCAATGCTGTATTCCCCAGCAGTGTAGTGATGCAGTATTTTTGGTCTGTTGGTGCCTGGTTTAGAAACCAGTGTACTGTTTATAGCCATTAGCCAATACAGACAGTAATATCTGGTTAGGTTTTGGAATGAGCATTTCTGTGCCAGGAACAGCAAGTATGAGTGTGGGAAAAGCTTTCTGCAGTGTGGTGACAGAGTTAGCTTAGGGAGATGCAGGCAGGAGTACATGGCCTGGAGTTCAGCAGCACTAGGACACATGTATGTGAACATATAGCACACAGAATGGAGAGTCAGTAAACAAATTAGCTAAACCATTGACTATGATTTTTCTGTGGTAATGATACACAGCTCCATACGGATGCTGCTGTGTGCATTGGGCTTTAATAGACAAAATTTCTTGAAAAGTTTTTTAATTATTGTACTTAAAGAATGTTCCTAATGTGCCTCAGTGGATATTATTAGAAGTACATGTGAGGTCAGGAGAGAAGTGTTTCAAGAGCCATTAAGGTAAGTGTTGAGAACTTCTCAGTGATGAACACTGGCAGCAATTCTTTCCTTTCCCTTCAGCTTCCCATAAGGAAAAGTGACCCCAGATCCCATAATCAGCAAAATAGGGAGGACATGGCATTTCAGAAAAGCCTTCAAAGGTGTTCCTATTCTTAGGTCAAATTAAAAATTCTCAATTAGGAAAAAAATGCTTTTCCATCTAAAAATACTTTTGTGATGCAGTTAACTTCAATTAATCAAAGCAATTTCTTTAACCCAAGAACAGGCCTCTAAGCTAGATCTGATAAGAAGTCCCTTGGAGATGCCCTTCTCTCCACTGACTAGAAGAGGAACTGAGGATGACTAGCTCAGGTTTAGACCGCTCATTTGGGTTTAAGGTCCTGGTTACTTTCACTTCTCCTGTCCCTGCGTTTCTCCTTAAGACAACAGTTAAGAAAACAATTAAATGAAGCTTGTATTATATTTCTCATGAAGTTTTCAGTTGCTTTTTCAAATCTTCCCAGTGCAAATGTAATACCCAGAGAGTTCCTGTAAAACACATACATCTTTTAAACAGCACTGTGGCATCTTCTGCAGGTCTCAGTCCATGCCAAAAAGGACTTGAATGCTTTCTTCATTTCCTGGTGTCTGTAAAGGCCTCATCCAGCTATGGAAAAGATTTCAAATACAGAATAATTGGAAGGGATATTTGAGATAGTACTGATAACTGTGAATTATCTAGGCATGCACAGAAGAACTCACTATGAGCTAAAATACTTGGCATATGCAAATGTTCTGTAGGGAAAAAATATCATTAGACAAGTATGCTTTTGCCCATGGGTAGAATGATCTCCAATTCTACCAAGTTGATAGGAAGAGAAAATCTCACCAGAAACCCAGAAGATATAAACAATGTGGAAATGAATCAGCAAAAGCAAGTATGCGCTGCAATATATGTAGTTACTGGCATTTTTGAGGAATGAAGGTGAAAACTCATACAAAATATATCTATGATGTGCTATCGAACAGATGTTGAAATGAGTCAGCAGCAGGCCCAATCTTCACAATTCCATGGGAGTGAATAAAAAACAAATGGGAAAATTACTACAGTATTTGACATAAAAGGCACAGGAAAAAAAATAGATAGCTATAAATAAGTTCTTAAGGATGATATGATAAATTTGCCTTGAACTTCAAGATACTTCCTTGCATAGGACTAACTGGGTGCCTATAACTGGGATGTGTTATTACTAGCCAAGTACATGTCAGAATTAGTCCAAGATCCCTTTGGCTGGGAGAAAGAACTCTTCACAACTTCAAAAGTTTCAGCATAGTTATCAGAAATATGGCCATATTCAAGCTGGCAAACATAAGTGAGCCTTGAAATACAACGAACTGTTTAGAATTGAAATAATTATTTAAAGTTGGGTTAATAGAAATTATGGAATTAATGCATTGCAGGGAAAGATGACTTATTCATAGGGTATTCATTAGGATAATAGAAGTGTACCACTAAGAGGAAAACAGATCTTGAAATTGCCCAAAATAAGAACTCACCACGAGTGAAAATGTTCTGTGTATGTAGCCTACACAAATCCAGCAAACTACAAATACTTCTCAGAAAAGTCAGAATTATTATTGGTTTCCCAAAAAGATGGGAAGATGTTACCATAAACTTTAAAGTATTGTAGTGCTTGACATACAGGAAATGAGCGAAAAGAATTAAGCTCAAGAATTAAATATGCCTCATAAACATCAGAGTTACCACCATAAAGCATTTATCCCCATCTTACAGAAAGAATGCACTGTTACAATAAATACTCTGTAATAGCTATCCATCATAATAAATGAACATAGGACTAAATCATTAAAATGTAGCTGTATTTTATATTGTTCTGAATTCCTACAAAATATTAACAGATACACGCCATAACCTAATAACTATCATGTTAGCTTTTGCAAGGGATTATTGGAATACATTAGAAAAAAGGTAACTATTTAGAACTGCCCAGAATTCTTCATGACTAATGGAAAAATGTTCTTGTAAATTCAATAGCTTCCCAATATCTGAACATATGGAAAGAACTGTGAGAATAAATCTGTAATAAGCAAAATGCCCCTGAATTAGTGACATTACTGACATACCCTGGCATGTGCAGCACATGACATATTGAAAGTAATGTCAAGGGAAAAAAGAGAAAAAAATATGGCTAATATTAAAGAAAATTAGCTACAGCTGTCTCGGAATTACTGAAAGGTCTGATCTCAAGGTGTAAATCCATTGTATTTTGTGATTATTTACTTCCTACTATTAGAAAGATTGCCAGATCTCCCCTAGATGTCTGGGTATTACAGACTTTAAGAATCTCAGCATGGCTGAGGTTGGAATGGACCTCTAGACGTCATCTGGTCCAATCCCTCTGCTCGAGCAGAGACACCTAGAGCCAGTTGCCCAGGACCATGTCCAGATGGCTTCTGAATATCCCCAGGGGTGGATACTCCACAACCTCTTGTGGTGGTGCATCCCCCCCACCTTTTCTCTCTTCAACCGCTTTACAACCTCAGGGATTCCTGCCAGACTGCAACCTTGTGTAGTGAGTTGGTCAGTTAGGTGCCCCTTAATTGTACCAGAAACTCCTACATGGTTGAAGTGGAGAGAGGCCTTGTCCTTAGGAGAAACTCTTCCGTGGTTGAAGTGGGGAGTGAGAACAATCAAGTTACCCTTGACAGCTTTGAAACAGAGCAGTAATTACTGACCCGGATTGTGGCTCGGATGGAGATTTACAATGACTAAAGCAAATCATCTCATGATCCTATAAAACAGCAGTCCTAAGTGAGGTCCTTTGAGCTCTCCTGGACTGCAGTGGGCTACGCCAGCACCTCCCTCTGAGTGGGACTCCTCTCAGAACTAGCAAACTCTTAAAATTTCAAAAATCAGAGGTCCATTGCCAAAGACCAACAGTGGAGCCTGGGCTGAAACCCATCACTCCTTGAGGCTCAAGCCTTTCCCGTTGAGAAATGCCAAGACATTTGATGTGAGTATTTCACTGAACTCGAGGGGAATTTTTAACAAGTATACCATTTTTATATATATATATATATATTCATGTCTGTGTATATGCATGTGTGAACCATAGAATCATAGAATCGTTTAGGTTGGAAAAGACCTTTAAGGTCATCCAGTCCAACCATTAACCTACACTACCAAGTCCACACTAAACCAATCAAGGGTAGACTAGACTAAACCATGTCCCAAAGTGCCACATCTAGCCCTTTTTTGAACACTTCCAGGGATGGTGACTCCACCACCTCTCTGGGCAGCCTGTTCCAATGCTTGACTACCCCTTCCATGAAGAAATTTCTCCTAATATCCAACTGTCCTGGTTTCAGCTGGGATAGAGTTAATTTTCTTCCTAGTAGCAGGTATAATGCTGTGTTTTGGATTTAGTAGGAGAAGAATGTTGATAACACGCTGATGTTTTTAGTTGTTGCTGAGTACTGCTTATGCTAGTCAAGGACTTTTCAGCTTCCCATGCTCTGCCAGGTGCACAAGAAACTGAGGGGGGGGCACAGCCAGGATAGCTGATCCAAACTGACCAAAGGGCTATTCCATACCATATGACGTCATGCTCAGTATATAAACTGGGGGGGGTTATATAAACTGGGGGGGGTTGGCCGGGGAGCAGCGATCACTGCTCAGGAACTGTCTGGGTATCGGTCAGCGGGTGGTGAGCAATTGCATTGTGCATCACTTGCTTTGTATATTATTATTACTGTTATTATTATATTGCTATTATTATTATTTTACTTTATTTTATTTCAATTATTAAACTGTTCTTATCTCAACCCAGGAGTGTTTCTCACTCTTACTCTTCCGATTCTCTTCCCCATCCCATCGGGGTAGGGGGAGTTAGGTAGCGGCTGCATGGTGCTTAGTTGTTGGCTGGGGCTAAACCACGACACCAACCTAAATCTCCCCTGGCGCAGCTTGAGCCCATTTCCTCTCGTACTATCGCTAACTACTTGGGAGAAGAGGCCAGCACCCACCTCACTACAACCTCCTTTCAGGTAGTTGTAGAGAGCAATAGGGTCCACCCTCAGCCTCCTCTTCTCCAGGCTAAACAACCCCAGTTCCCTCAGCCACTCCTCATAAGGCCTGTGCTCCAGACCCTTCACCAGCTTCGTTGCCCTTCTCTGAGCATGCTCCAGCACCTCAATGTCCTTCTTGTGTTGAGGGGCCCAAAACTGGACACAGTATTCCAGGTGCGGCCTCACCAGCACTGAGTACAGGGGGACAATCACCTCCCTGCTCCTGCTGGCCACGCTATTCCTGATACAAGCCAGGATACTGTTGGCCTTCTTGGCCACCTGGGCACACTGCTGGCTCATGTTCAGCCGCCTGTCAACCAACACCCCCAGGTCCTTTTCCGGCAGGCAGCTTTCCAGCCACTCTTCCCCAAGCCTGTAGCGTTGCATGGGGTTGTTGTGACCCAAGTGCAGGACCCAGCACTTGGCCTTGTTAAACCTCATACAGTTGGCCTCGGCCCATCGATCCAGCCTGTCCAGGTCCTTCTGCAGGGCCATCCTACCCTTGAGCAGGCCGACACTCCTGCCCAATTTGGTGTCATCTGCAAACTTACTGAGGGTGCACTCAATCCCCTCATCCAGATAATTGATAAAGATATTAAACAAGCTGTGTATGGAAGGGTTAAAAGATGCAATTTTGGTTCATGGATGGACACTGGGTGAGAAGTGGATAGCCAAAGAATGCAGTTAGCACAAGAGACAGATAACTAATTGTTTGAAATGCTGACCATAGATATAAAAAGCAGAGAAATGTTAGGGAGGATGTGCAGCTGTGAAGATACAAGGTACAGCTCACAATTTTGCTTGCTTTGCAAGCATCCTGTTATTGGCTTGAGCATAGACGATACGTGACTGCTGGATTATGGTAATATGCCGTGTGAACAAATCCCATGAACTAATAGACGGGATGACTGTGTCACGTGCAGCGCGCCTGGCCAGCGGGCGCATGTGCCATAGGCTCCCTTTGTTGCAACCGAGGCGTGTTTTCAGCACTCGCTGGCCACCTGTGTCGAAACAGGTTTCCTCTGCCATACAAATACCGGGATTTACTGAAGAGGGCTTGGCAGGTGTACGGCGAGGTCACCATTGCCTCCATGGGGACGCCCATGTAAAGCTGGCACCTACCAACTGCTGGGCCAAGCTTGCAGCGCAAGACAGCACAAGATTGTACGGATGGACCATCTTCCTCACAGTCCTCAGGTCAGTAAGACTATTGCTTTGCTAAACGCTTGTAGTGTAGTTAATAAAGTCTTTTGTGCTGCTAGATAGTCTGTGTGCGTGCCATTCTTTCCCCGGGCATCCTCGAAACCACTCTAAAACACAAGCCTGGCCCCAAAACTGAGCCCTGGGGAACACCGCTTGTGACCACTTGCCAACTGGATTTAACTCCATTTGCCACAACTCTCTGGGTTCAGCCATCCAGCCAGTTTTTTACCCAGCAAAGAGTACACCCACCTAAGCCATGAGCCGCCAGCTCGCCTAGGAGAATGCTGTGGGAGACAGCGTCAAAGGCTTTACTAAAGTCCAGGTAGATGACATCCACAGCCTTTCCCTCATCCACTAAGTGGATCACCAGATCATAGAAGGAGATATATTTATATACATTGATAAGATTCCCCCTGAATCTTATCTTCTCCAGGCTGAACAGTCCCAGCTCTCTCATAAAAGAGATGTTCCAGTCCATTAGTCATCTTGGTGGCCCTTTACTGAACTCTCTCCAGTATGACCATGTCTTTCTTGTACTGGGGAGCCCAGAACTGAACAAGTACTCTGGGTATGACCTCATCAGTGCTGAGCAGAAGGGAAGGATCACCTCCCTCAACCTGCTGGCAACACTCCTCCTAATGCAGCCCAGGACACAGTTAGCCTACGGTAGAGGTAAAAGCTTTGCAAAATCTGACAAAGTGCTGTCATACTGAACTAGCAAAACATAAATATTTTTTTAAATGAATACAACTGCATAAATATACTCTAAGAAAAGGAAAAGTATTCACAAAAGCTTCAGAAGCTTTTAAATGTTTTGCATGTATCAAGTGGCCTGGGAAAAATTGAGAGACAAGATATGCCCCAGAAGCTGCAGCATTCTTTGAGAATGATGAGCAGAACTCAGCTGAAAATTAAAAGATACAGAGGCTTTCATAACATAGAATTAGAATAAATCAAGCATATACTCTTTCTTTTTATTTTTCAGAATTACCCAGAACTCTGCATGAATGGTCAACATAGCTTTCTGTAAATCTGGAAGATTTCAGTCTTAGACATTTTTAAAGATTGTTGGGCTAACTCAGTAAATATTCTTGGAATAAGCAGAGTTATTTACAGTTCTATAAAAGTAAGTAGTAAAATTTAGAAGCATTCAGACCAAGTTGCTACTTGGTATGTTACAGGAATTATTATAATAAATTAGAAAAAGTTACTCATAGTTTACCATAAAATTCTAGCAGGTGAATTGTGTGAACTATTACTGCAATAAACCTCCAAAAGTTGAAGAGCTTTCATTTTCATTTATAATAATCATAATTTCACTGGATGTATAGGAAGAACTCACAACTGTAAGATACTTTTGGCGCCCCATCTGTATAGATATCTGCATAGATAGATGTGAAACCCTAATGGCATTAGGGAACATCTTTCACTCAGGAAAAATGAGGAGAGCACTTGTTAAAGGAACAATCTGCCAGGCCTGGGAAAAAAAATACATGTTTTTTTAATGCATTTGCTTAGAGTGGACTGGATAAAATCCTATCCTTGTTCTGTTGAAAAGCTGTTGTTCACAAACAGGAGGCTGCCTGGTTGGCTTCTCCTGGCTGTTCTTGGGGGTTTGAACCACCCCTGTGGAGGGAGAGGAGTTTGTTGATTTCCCCAAAACAGCTTGGCAGGCACATCATGGGAGTGAAGGGGCAGGACTGGGCTGACTGGAGGTGAGGGGAGAGCAGACAGGAGAGCTGCAGTGTGATTGCAACTGGGACATTGCAGGAAGAGCAAAGGGCTTATTTGAAGCAGAGGGCAGATTTGCAGCCAAACTACAGCCAAGTGGAAGAGAAGGTTCCTAGTGATGACTGAATTAAGTTTGCTCAAGCGTGCAAGTTGATGTATTGGCTCCAGATGGCAGAGAAATAATGATTTTCAGACATTTTTATTTTAATCTGTCTGCCTCAGATCTGAGTTTTATCTATTTACAGTGTTGTTCTGTTCTAGTTTGTCTTTATAAAAATGTATCTTTGAAGAGCAAAGACCCTTCAGCATCTTTTTGTGTACTCTTCTGAAACAAAAGGGGGGGCAGTTCCAGCTCAGGTCTCTAAACAATTGGAGTCCTAATGTGGTATGACAGGAACAACACATGATGGCCAAGAAGTTATTGTGACAGCTAATAAACAGTGCATGGCTTTGAATACCATCTTGGCCAAAGATATTTTTCTGTCTCAAAACACGCCTAGAAGGGAAAGATTATGGAGAGGTTCATATTGAGTGAACTCAACAGGCAAGTGCGGGTCAACCAGGGGATCAGGCCCAGCCAGCATGGGTTCATGAAAGGCAGGTCCTGCTTGACCAACCTGATCTCCTTTTATGACCTGGTGAGCCGCCTGGTAGATGATGGAAAGGCTGTGGATGTCATTTACCTGGACTTCAGCAAAGCCTTTGACACCGTGTCCCATAATATTCTCCTGGGAAAGCTGGCAGCTCATGGCTTGGATGGGTGTAGTCTTCGCTGGGTAAAAAACTGGTTGGGTGGCCAAGCCCAGAGAGTTGTGGCAAATGGAGTTAAGTCCAGGTGGCAGCCGGTCACGAGTAGTGTTCCCCAGGGCTCTGTTTTGGGGCCAGCCTTGTTTAATATATTTATCGATGATCTGAATGAGGGGATTGAGTGCACCCTCAGTAAGTTTGCAGATGACACCAAATTGGGCAGGAGTGTCGGCCTGCTCAAGGGTAGGATGGCCCTGCAGAAGGACCTGGACAGGCTGGATCGATGGGCTGAGGTCAGTTGTATGAGGTTTAACAAGGCCAAGTGCTGGGTCCTGCACTTGGGTCACAACAACCCCATGCAACGCTACAGGCTTGGGGAAGAGTGGCTGGAAAGCTGCCTGCCGGAAAAGGACCTGGGGGTGTTGGTTGACAGGCGGCTGAACATGAGCCAGCAGTGTGCCCAGGTGGCCAAGAAGGCCAACAGTATCCTGGCTTGTATCAGGAATAGCGTGGCCAGCAGGAGCAGGGAGGTGATTGTCCCCCTGTACTCGGTGCTGGTGAGGCCGCACCTGGAATACTGTGTCCAGTTTTGGGCCCCTCAACACAAGAAGGACATTGAGGTGCTGGAGCATGCTCAGAGAAGGGCAACGAAGCTGGTGAAGGGTCTGGAGCACAGGCCTTATGAGGAGTGGCTGAGGGAACTGGGGTTGTTTAGCCTGGAGAAGAGGAGGCTGAGGGTGGACCCTATTGCTCTCTACAACTACCTGAAAGGAGGTTGTAGTGAGGTGGGTGCTGGCCTCTTCTCCCAAGTAGTTAGCGATAGTACGAGAGGAAATGGGCTCAAGCTGCGCCAGGGGAGGTTTGGGTTAGATATTAGGAAAAATTTCTTCATGGAAGGGGTAGTCAAGCATTGGAACAGGCTGCCCAGAGAGGTGGTGGAGTCACCATCCCTGGAAGTGTTCAAAAAAGGGCTAGATGTGGCACTTTGGGACATGGTTTAGTGGACATGGTGGTGTTGGGTTGATGGTCAGACTGATGACCTTAAATGTCCTTTCCAACCTTAATGATTCCTAGTTTTTACTGTCATTAAAATTAATCCAGCCACCAAGCCAGGAAACATGGAATTGCTACTCTACCCTTAACTGGTTTAGTGGTGGACTTGGTAGTGTAGGTTAATGGTTGGACTGGATGATCTTAAAGGTCTTTTCCAACCTAAATGATTGTACGATTCTATGATTCTATGACTGCTGGGAAACCACCAGAACCCCCACGACGGGTTCGTCAGGTCCACACCACTAAGCATAAACCAGACTTTCAACCAAAGTTTGACAAGGAATGCAACGATCTTTGGCATAGAGCCTTGGCAATGGGAATGCCACAACAGTTACTGTATGGCATATCTACCACTGACCTCCGAGCTCTGGTACAATCGCTAAGCCAAAAGAATAGATTCAGCAGGGAAAAGTAAAATGGCAGGAAATAAATTGATTACTATCAGACCGATGCCCTCAGCCCTGCAACAACATTTAATTGATCTAGCAGATACCCTAACAAAATCCTTTCATCCCCAGGGAGGGCAGTGAGCCTCCCTGCCTGTTGGGTGTTAGCTATACAATGGCTCTTTGATAAACACCATGAACCTGTTATTACCATCCCAATAGGACCAAAGAGAATTTTTCTAGACTTTCTTGTTGACACAGGGGCACAGATGTTAGTAATTACTAAAAAAAACAGCCAAGGACCTAAATATAAGGTCTGGTCACTGTAAAATTAAATTTACAGGGATCGATGGAATTATAAGAGAATGCCCCACAGCAAAAATCACCTTATGGTTCCCTGGTGAGCAGAAATTATCTCATGCTGAAGTGTAGATTGGTGCTGCTAATACCAATATTTTAGGGTTTGGTTTGTTGTACGGTAGAACATGGAAACTCCCTGATGGGTCAGTCTGGAGTTTTGCTGGATGAAGTGATGGAAGAATAGCATGGCTTGAGGGTGATGAGCCTAAAACTATATATTTGTTAGAGGTGTCTATACCTTTCCCCCCATCAAAAATTACAAATATAAAGCCATACCCCTTGCCAGCATCCACACTATCATGTGTTGACAGGGTGGTGAAAGATTTAGAAAACAGACATCATTACCTGTGCACACTCCCCATATAACTCTCCTGTCTGGCCAGTGAAAAAATGAAATGGACAATGGAGACTTACAATTGATTACACGAAACTGAATGCCAATACCACACCTTTAACTGCCTCTGTGCCAAATATCGTGGAACTGGTAACTCAAATTCTGGGAGCATCTCACTCATGGGTAGCAACCCTAGATGTAAAGGATATGTTTTTCATGATCCCACTCCAGGAACACGATAAGGTCCAATTCGCATTTATTTGGAAAGGGATACAGTACACCTTTAACAGGCTGCCATAGGTATATAAACACCCCCACCACCACCATTGCCCACAATGCCTTGGCAAAGTTTTAACAGCAATTTTCCACCCCCACCAGGAGTCATGATATATCAATATTTCAATGACATACTGACAGGAGGAGAAAACTCAGAAAAAGTCAGGTATACCATGAAAGGTGTATGAGAAAAATTGATAACCTTGGGACTAGACATTCCTCCATCCAAATGCCAGGGACCCACACAGGAAGTTAAGTTCCTGGGGGTCTGGTGGATCAAAGGAGCCGTTTCTATTCCGCCAGATACCCTGGAAAAAATAGTGCATGAGCAGAACCCATCTAGCATTAAGAAGTTACAGCAAGTTCTGGGAACTTTAGGCTATTGGCATGAACATATCCCTGTTTTTTCTATTATTGCCTGTCCCTTATACAATTTGCTCAGAAAAGAAAAATCATGGGAATGGACTAGACAGCACGAGAAAGCTTTAGAATTATTAATAAGAGAACTGAGGCTATTCCAACTGTTAGGCCCCATACACCTGACCGACCCTATCCATGTAGAATGGGGATTCAGTGAATATGGTTCCCATTGTAATCTACGGCAAAAGGGACTAGAAGGGCTGGAGACACCACTAGAGTTTAGCTCCCACTCTTTCAATGACACTGAAATGAGATATTCAGATTTTGAAAAAGGCTTGCTGTCCCTAGTGTGAGCAGTGAAGCGAGTGGAACAGATAAGAAAAGGACAGTGCATGATCATTTGGAGGCCTTTGAGTCTCCCAGATACAGTTCACAAAGGTACGGCGCCACCTGCAGGTATTGCCCAGAAATCTACAGTCTGTAAGTCTATCCCTATCAATGAAATTATGCCCCTTAAAGAAGGCAACATTAAAATATCTAAACTGCAGAAAGATACAGACAACACTTTGTTATTTCAAACCCCGCCAAGCAAACCATCTCCAATTCAGGAGGCACCTCCTCTGAGGAAAGACAGTGACCTTAAGGGGGTATGGTTCACCAATGCATCATCTTACAGGCAAAACCATGAGTGGAATTATAAGGCTGTGGCACTGGAATTGGTGATGAGGGAAAAGTTAAGCGAAACAGGCAAGGGAAGTGCACAAGTAGGGGAACTTAGGGCAGTCCTACTAGCTGTACAACAGGGGGTCATCTGTATCTATACTGACTCATACACTGTTTTTAAGGGATCCACAGAGTGGGTAGGCGACTGGGCAGCCGACTGGCAGGTAAATAAGAGTCCCAGTCTGGCAAACTGACCATTGGAAACAATTGCTGAAAATAGGGGAACAAAGGGTGCTGCATATTGGTTGGGTAAAAGGGCATGACAGGTCAGCTTCTGTCGCTGCCCAGTTTAATCAACAAGTTGATAGCCTCACATGACTACAAAAAATTGATGTTGTGAGTGATCACCATGAATGGGAACGCTTACTCAAATGGTTGCACATAAAATGAGGCCACACTGGACGAGCCAATTTGTATCGAGAAGGTATAGACTGAGGAAGGCCTGTATTGGTAAAACTGTGTGAACAAGTGGTAACTGCCTGTTCACAATATCGGTTGTGACTTAAGAAAGACCATCCAAGTAAGGCACCTCCCATGCATATCCAGAACAGGAAAATGTTGTGGCATACCTGGCAGATCAACTGCATAGGCCCACTATGGCCCTCAGGAGGCAAAAAATACATACTGGTAGAAGTGGAATTCATTTCAGGAGTTACCATGGCTACAGCCGTTAGAGCTGCCACTGGGGAAAATACAGTCCGTAGTCTGAAGGAATGGTTTAGTACACTCCCCCTTCCTGAAGAGATTCCAAGTGATAACAGGTTGCATTCTTCAGCTACAAGAGTACAAGACTGGGCAAAGGAAGAAGGAATATGATGAGTACTCCATACTCCATACTACCCCCAAGCCAACAGTATTGTTGAGCAAACAAATGGATTGGTCAAACAATTTGCTAAAACCCATGAATCTGGGTGGCATCTGTGATTGTCCAATGCTATCTATCAATTAAACAATAGATGAAGCAGAGAGAGGGTTGTCCAAAGATGAAAGCTTTCTGCGCTTCTGCCACAATTTTGGTGCCGAAGGCAGATATAAACTGGGGGAATACCCTACTGGCTTTTATGCAGGCCAGTCTGTGCTGGTTAAAATACCTCAGATTGGGACAGTGGCAATGGTATTAACAACCCCAAAGAACATTTACGCTTTGGAAGCGAAAGATAGCTCCGGAAAACTCCATCGAATCAGTACTATATGGGTAGTACCCTCCTTCTAACCTAATGTCTGCCAGTTAACTAACAACTGAGGACCTCTTCTTTTGTGTTCACAGGTACTCCAAATGCCAGAAAACTGCACCTGGAATCAACGACTCCCCTATACTGATCTAGAGTGCCCTCAAGGATTACTAATTTTTATTTGTTGGGCATTTTTGTTTCTAGCCCTCATACTTGTCTGGAAGCCAAGATTCTAATCCCCAGGTGTGGTGCTTTGGTTTCCAGATAAGTGTGAGAATCAGAAGCAATACCACCATTTTCCATAGTTGAAATAACTTGTGTTTACTGAGATGTTAATTTGGAATATATTCCAAGGTTAGCTGCATTTATCATTACTGTTGTTCTGTTTGTACTGTTGATTGTTGAGTGCATCAGTATGAGCCTATTATTATGTGTGAATAGTTTTAGGAAGGTGTGTATGTTTAACATGCATTAGGTACAGTAATTGTGTGCGTGATCCATAGAGATGATGATCAAAGAGGTAAGAGAACCTCAGAAATGCTGCAAGAAAATACAGCTTTTAAGATGTTACAAGGATTTCTTAGGATGATGAATTGGACCCAGGATACTACTTGCCTAATGATGCCAACAACCCCTGTGGAGGGACTTCCTTTTCTGGTGATTCCACTTGACCTGAGTGGAGCACTATCTGATTTATGGAAAAGAAATGACACATTAACACAAGACTTAACATGGATGGGTGTAGAGAATACTACTACTTTAAATTATACATATCCTTTGGACCTTAACCTTAGCAACATATGGAATACCAATTGCACTATGCAATATTGGCCAAAAAACCGCTGGATAAACTCATACAATGCACTTACAAATATCAGTTGCACTGAGGTGCCTTGGCTTAACCAACCTCCTTGACCATTCTGGGGCCTACCCATTACATTCAAATATAGTATCCCAATAAATGCTGAATAGTGTATTGACTTTCCCTCCAAGTATGGATCTGAATGTGGCCCACAATCTAATAATTCATCTTGCATATGGACCAATTCGGATCATCAAAAACATTTTAAAAAATGGGTGAGAAGACCTCAATATACAACACTGTTGGACCAGTCAGACTATGGAATTGTGCCAACAAGATAAATTGCTCCAATACTGATGATTATCTATGGGTATGGTTTGCCTCAGACCTCTATCATGCCTTAAGGAGTATATGTCTGTGTCATAATTATAGGGCTACAATCCCTGAGCCAGCACTAGGTTCTAAAAAGGAGGTGGATCCTGACCACATTACCATCTGGTCAGTCAATAATGCTAGTAAATGTAGAATTCCTATGAGACATTATGAGAATGGGCACTCTTTGCATAGCGAAATAGCAAACAGTACTTGTGCCACAATGCTACCTGCACCGCTTGAAACTGTATAGGTATGTTCTCACAGACAGCTATTGTTGCCTTTAAGCAGTAGATCTTGTTATACTAATGAAATATAGTCCTTGAGTAGTAGTGAAGTAATGCATATTTTGCTACACTGAAGGAGGAAGGGAGGATGGCTAAACGACTGGTTGCTGACCTTCAAAGATAAGGGGACAGTAAAACAAACGGGCATGCACAAAATAGGAGAAACTGGGTAAGAGGTAATTCGGGCAGGGGGAGATCGCAACCACCGACCCAACTAAGGACTGAAGAAAGTACCCCCCCCCCCCCTCCTGTGAATTAAAAAGACACTATAGCTTTAAAGACTATGTGAGTAAACTGTTAACCAATGAAGATGAGCGCACGAAGACAGGTTAATGATTATATATTAGAAAGGTGTGGAGATTGTATATTCAATGTATAAATAAGGGAATAGAATCCAAACTTGGTGTGCTTGATTTGAGGAATTCTTCCACCTTGCACCCTGTGCAGAATAAAGAAGTGTCTCCTTTCAAAACCATTTTTGGTTTCGGGAGCTTTATTTCCAGGTAACAGTATCAGATTACAGATCTGTGGTCAGAGCATCTGCAGAACTCCCCGCGTGCACGTGGCTGCTCACCACCAATGTGGATCTGCTCATGTCTTTCTAGCTAAAATATAAGTTTTTTTTTTTTTTCTTCCTGCATGACTCAAAAAATTCCAGGTAATTCTTTCTTTTTTTTTTTTTTTTCTGTTCCATGAGTATCTGTCAAATCTTGTTTTTTAAAGAGAAGTTTTGTATAAAGAGGGACAGGGAGAGAGTAAGTGTTCCAAAATTGTATACAAATAAAGGAAAAGCAATATTGCATATGCAGCTTACATGTTACAGCACAACAGTGGGGTTTGCAAATGGGCAAATACGTGCATAAAATATCTGTGGTTGAAAAAAAAGGAAGTTCATGCACAAGATGTCTTTAACAGGTCCCCTCCAAATTGAGTCTTTCTATGGTTCTATGAAATATAAAATTAAAGCTGATGTCTGATAACTAAAAAGTCCATGAACATAAATTAGGGGAAAAAAAAGAACTAATACATGAGAAAGATGCAGAACAATATTCCACTGGAAAGGAAAGACAGGAGAAGAACTGTGATAACAGCAAAACCAACAAAAAGAAGAGTATATATAAAAGTAAGAAAATTAATCAGAAACAAAAGAAATTATCCATCTTAAATATTTTTATACTGATCTTCATAAAATCAATACCTAAATAGTATCATAATGAAAAAGGAAGAGATGAGAAACCCCAGTCAGCATCAAAGAAAATGAGCAAAAAGAAAACCCATTAATTGAGACAAGAAAAAAATATTGAACAAATACCTCAAATAAGATCAGCAGTGAGTGGTAGGCTAGACGAACAACAGTTTTCCCAAAACAAGTAAAAAGAAAAAAAAATGAAAGCCTATAGCAAAGTTCGAACTTTAAAGAAAACTGAAAAGCAATGAGTAATTGGCCAGCCACATGAACAAAAACAGTAAGGAAGAACAAGAAATACTAAACAAATTCCTACTAGCAATTATAAAAGCAGAAGGATTAAAAAATATGTGTTGAAATAACAGGAACAGTAAATGAAGAGAAAAATGAGCAATTAGTGGGTGGCAAAATAAATTACAGTGAGGAAATGATGCAAAGACAAACGAAAGCATTTAACCATGAAATCAGGTAATAGCAGGAAAAAAAGGAAAATAGAGATAATGATCACCCTGTGAGAAACCAGACAGCACATGAACAAAGACCATCACTCAAAAAAAAAAAAAAAAAAAAAAGGAAAGGAAAATTAGCAAGTAGCAATAAACTGTTTCAAGCAAGATTAAGAGCAAAGAGCAAAATAAGCATCAGGCAAAGAAAGTACAGCAAGAAGTGCCATACATGACCAGTAAGTACTGTGTTAATGAAGAGCAACATTGTTAATGAATCACAAACATCAGAAATGAATCCTACTCTCTCAAGCAGAAATGAACAAAAAAACAGTGTATAAAATATTGAGTACTTCTTTGCTAGAGCGAAATGACCAACTAGCAGGAACACCACTAAACAACAGTATAAATAAAAATATAAATGAAATGAAAATTAAATTATAAGCTAATAAGCAGAAGGAGCGGTTAAGATGAAGGGACACAACACAAGCTGTGAGTTAACAGCAATTATTACACAAAATCATAGAATCATAGAATCATAGCATCATTTAGGTTGGAAAAGACCTTTAAGATCATCCAGTCCAACCATTAACCTAACACTACCAAGTCCACCACTAAAACAATTAAGGGTAGAGTAATAATTTCATGTTTCCTGGCTTGGTGGCTGGATTACTTTTTAATGAAAGTAAAAACTAGGAATCATTAAGGTTGGAAAGCATCTCTAAAATCATCAGTCCAACCATCAACCCAACACCATCACGCCCACGAAACCTGTTGCAAGTGGCCAAAAGAGACATTATTGCACAGAAAATGAACAGGAAACAATATGAAAAATGAGCAGTAAATAATCACTGAAAACAAAAGAAAACAAACAAACAGCTACAGCCTCCTGGTTACCATGCTGTCAGTGCTGTGTAGCTGTAGTTCCACTGATACCAGCAGTTACATTAGCTTGCATGCTGGTATCACTTCTGCTGGAAAGTCCCTCTCAATACTTGCCTAATTTTCTAGCAAGATTTTCTATCAATTTAAAACAGAGAAAAATTATGTCTTTACTGTCAGGCTAGTTTTTTTATCTTTTATATATACGTATGTATATATGTGTGATCCTTATGGGTCCCTTTCAACTTGAGATATTCTGTGATTCTAGATATGTATGTGTGTATATAATTTTATGTGTGCAAATGTGTGTATTTATCTATTTCTCCTCTACCCTGAAAGCCCCAATTGATACCTTGTCTTGCACTTCCAATGTTTCTCAGTGTTGTGGTTTAGCCCCAGCCAGCAAGTAAGCACCACGCAGCCGCTCACTCACTCCCCCTACCCCAATGGGATGGGGGAGAGAATCGGAGGGGTAAGAGTGACAAAAATTCCTGGGTTGAGATAAGAACAGTTTAATAAATGAAATTAAGTATTATAATAATAATAATAATTAATAATATAATAAATATATAATATAAAAATGTATAATATCAATATAATAAATGTATAATAAATCGATAAATAACAATTTTGTTATTAAATATAATATATACTATATAATAATATTAATAATAATAATAATATTGTTAGGGGCAATCACAATAATATTATTATCAGGGGCAACTGATACTGGCATGGGTTTGTTCTCTGGTTTAGCCACAGTGCCTGTCATTGGGGTTGGAGTGGCTGCAGTGCCTGTGGCTGTGGTTGGAGTGGCAGAGGTGCCTGTGGCAGGGGTTTGAGTAGTCGCAGTGCCCATGGCTGCAGTTGGAGTAGCCGCAGTGCCTGTGGCCGGGGTTGGAGTAGCTGCAGTGCCTGTGGCGGGGGTTTGAGTAGCCACAGTGCTTGTTGTTTTGTCATCAGATCCAGAGACCCTCTTTCTTTTGAGGGTACTGAATAGTGTTGACCACGGCTCAATAGGCATGGGCCAGCCCCCAGCATGTTGCAATGATTTGTGTCTCTCTCGAGTTGACAGGGTGACAACATACTTTTCCCAAATACTTTACTAGTTTTTCAGGATTCTGCACTTGTTCAGGGGTGAAGTTCCAAAACACTGGAGGTGCCCACTGTCCTAGGTACTTGCCCATACTATCCCACACACCCTGCCACTCATAACTATCCAGCCTTGGGGCAAATCTCTGGATGATATTCTTAAATTGCTTACTAACCTTTGTCAAAACCAAAACAGTATTGCCAAGAAGTATCAATAGAAGTATCTTAACTGCCCAGGGATGTTCAAGATACTGAAAAGTTGTTGCAATGAAGGAGGAAACATTTAGAAGAAAGCAGCGAAGGTGCCATTCTATGTTTCCTCCACAACAAACCTCTCAGAGGAAGAAGTATAATTGCTAACTCTCTCCATGAAGTGGTACCCGAAGTACAGTAATGACTTCTGTATGAAACTCAAACACCAAAGAATGCTCAAAGTCAGGGTTTTGATAAGGAACCTCCCAAGCAAAATATGATCAAACACTGCAGAGCATAGCACACCGCACAAACCAACACCAAGCTTTAATATGTACTGCAAAAAAAAGAACATGGTGCAGATCAGATGAACTAATATCGTGACCGGCAACTGTTAACAGATTCCTTAATACCCTCTGTTTAATCTGTTATTATCTCAAACCCTTCGGGCTCCATGTTGGGCGCCAGAAAGGACTGTCGTGGTTTAGCCCCAGCCAGCAACTAAGCACCACGCAGCTGCTCACTCACTCCCCCTACCCCAATGGGATGGGGGAGAGAATCGGAAGAGTAAGAGTGAGAAAAAACTCCTGGGTTGAGATAAGAACAGTTTAATAATGGAAATAAAGTAAAATAGGAGTAGTAATAAAAACAATATAATAATAACAGTAATAATAATATACAAAGCAAGTGATGCACAATACAATTGCTCACCACCAGCTGACCACCCAGCCAGTTCCCGAGCAGTGATCGCTGCTCCCTGGCCAACTCCCTCCAGTTTATATACTGAGCATGACGTCATGAGGTCAGTTTGTTTGGCTGTGCCCCCTCCCAGTTTCTTGTGCACCTGGCAGAGCATGGGAAGCTGAAAAGTCCTTGACTAGCATAAGCAGTACTTAGCAACAACTAAAACATCACTGCGTTGTCAACATTATTCTCATACTAAATCCAAAACACAACACTATGGCAGCTACTAGGAAGAAAATTAACTCTATCCCAGCCGAAACCAAGATACTCAGGAACTGAGCTTTCAATTAACCTGACATTCATGTGCCATAAGCTGCTTCAGGACCTGCCTTTACAATCCCTTGAGCCTGGAATAGAGTTTTAAAGAGCTTTGAGATTTCAGCTGACCTCAGGCAAGTTTCAGAGGCAGCATTTGACTTTGGAAAGTCCCTTAGCAACATACTTGGGCTTGCTTTGTCCCTTGCATGCTGCTAATTGGGAGGGTCTAACCTCCAGCAACCCCAGCACAGCAATCCTGGGCTGACTGATATTGTGTGGCTCCTGAGGAAGGTGTGAGATTGTGTCAGTAGTTGCCTTCCAGTGAACCCTGCAGACGCAGAAGTTGACACCACTGACAGCACATGGGAGCTTAGTTTCACCTAGGATGACCCCACCACCCACTACAGTGAAGGGAGATTTGACATACCATGTCTCCAGAAAGTCAGTGTGCATCAGAGGATTGCCCCTGTTGGCAGCAGAGGCAAAGAGATAGGTTTTGTCCATAGGTGCCCCCTTAGCAGAGTTCAGAGACAAGAACTGATCACAGAAGAAACCTGAGCAGCCCTGAGAGACAGGGACTAAACCCCAGTAATGACATTGCTGCAGTCTGGGTAAGGAGCTAACTGCGGGTAAGGGATCCTTGGGCAGCAGCATGGGACTGGGGTGACCTAAGACAGCTTCTCTGTACAGCTGATAGTGTTGGATCTCCAGACATCCGAAGTGCAATCTGGTGGATGACAAGAGAGCCATTAGGACACCTGAGAGGAAAAACTTGACCTCACATGCCCTCAGCAGATGTCAGAAACAGGATTTGGTATTGGCCTTAGATTTGAAAAATACATGAGGAACAGACTTAAGGGGACCCTGAGCATGGGCTGAAGTAAGATTTGCCTTAGTTAACTGCTGAGGAGGTTTCAGGATGGTGTTTCCCACCTGGTGAACCCTACACTGCAGAGTGGCTTGATGGCTGACCTGGGAGCAGTGTGTCACGCCTGTGCTGGATGTCCAGTATCCCATGGGCCCCATGGGGACCTTGACTTGATGCTCCACACAGTCACAGGGAAGGGATGGGAGATATACCACCAGAACCTAAACAGGACAAACCAGGGAAGGGGCTGAACCTGGTGGACTCTAAGGGGGCAACAGCATCCCCCTCTCACAGCAGCTCTGCACATGAAGAAATCCTGCAAGCCATGCTGTAGGAATTGCCATGCCCACTGGCTGTGTGGAAGCAGTTTGCAGCTCTGCTTTCAGCCCCATGGAGCTGGCTCAGCAGACAGACTGGCCACCCTCATCAGCAGTGACAGCCCCTGCCACTTATGGCGCATCAGGGTGAAAGAACAAGTTCACACAGATGTCTGTGGCCTGGCTTGAAGTTAGGCCACTTCCCCAGTCCCCACCTCACAGATACAGCTACAGGATCCTGTAGTAATCTCTGCTGAAGGCCTTGCTGGAGTCAAGGCAAACAAGATCCACCAGTCTCTCCTTGTGCACACAGTCAGTCACCTCCTGAGAGAGGGCTGTCAGGCTAAGCAAGCAGAACCTGCCCCTGTGGAAGACATCCTGGCTGGGTTATTTTAAACAATCGTCCTAGAGGCACAAAGGGAAACATATCTTACATATAAGGCCAAGACTTCATTGTTGGTATAATTGAAGTGGTAACAGTCCTCCCCAAGAATCACTGTAAATCCTGATGTAATCATTACAGAAAAAGAAAGAAAAACAAAATACAGGGTACTATAACAGAAGAAGTTTTGATAATAAAGATAGTTGTGATTGTTTTTCACGTGCTCCCTGGTATCCACCCCATTCTCTGCAGCTGTGCTCATTCCTCTTCTGTTCCTCTAAGTCTTGAGGTCAACAGTGCCAGCATTACCAGGAACCCTCATTGGAGCACAGTGTGATCACTGGACTTTGAGTTTTTATACCTTCATCCCTTGGGGATCCTACTAACATTTAGGAGGTACCTCTTCCTGCTCTCCCTTCTTACTTCTCTGGGACAAGTTTCCAGAGTAAAGGACCCCTGTAGCTGCTGGCTGCACTCTGAAACAAGCTGTGCACCAGCCAGAGGGGCAGCCTGCAGCGGCAGGGCTCTCAGCAAGGGCCCTTGTTGGCGTGTCCCTCTCCAGGATCTGCCTATATCTACAGAGACTTCAAAGGGATATGGGGTTGGATTGAGGAGAGAAGGAACAAAACCATTATAGAGGACTCGCATGATTTTCTAAGGGATAGTTAAACTGCAGTTGGCCTCAGTCTTGGTGCTCAGATCCTAATTCTGGAAGAAATGGCATGGTATGGCATCCAGGCCCTGAATGCTGAGGCATTATTCCTGTGCCACATTGCACGTGTTCAGTCTCATCTGCGTGACTGAGATCATGAAAAGCCTGAGAATACTCACCTAGAGGAGCCAGCATACATAGAATCATAGAATCGTTTAGGTTGGAAAAGACCTTTAAGGTCATCCAGTCCAACCATTAACCTACACTACCAAGTCCACACTAAGCCAATCAAGGGTAGACTAGACTAAACCATGTCCCAAAGTGCCACATCTAGCCCTTTTTTGAACACTTCCAGGGATGGTGACTCCACCACCTCTCTGGGCAGCCTGTTCCAATGCTTGACTACCCCTTCCATGAAGAAATTTCTCCTAATATCCAACCCAAACCTCCCCTGGCGCAGCTTGAGCCCATTTCCTCTCGTACTATCGCTAACTACTTGGGAGAAGAGGCCAGCACCCACCTCACTACAACCTCCTTTCAGGTAGTTGTAGAGAGCAATAGGGTCCACCCTCAGCCTCCTCTTCTCCAGGCTAAACAACCCCAGTTCCCTCAGCCACTCCTCATAAGGCCTGTGCTCCAGACCCTTCACCAGCTTCGTTGCCCTTCTCTGAGCATGCTCCAGCACCTCAATGTCCTTCTTGTGTTGAGGGGCCCAAAACTGGACACAGTATTCCAGGTGCGGCCTCACCAGCACCGAGTACAGGGGGACAATCACCTCCCTGCTCCTGCTGGCCACGCTATTCCTGATACAAGCCAGGATACTGTTGGCCTTCTTGGCCACCTGGGCACACTGCTGGCTCATGTTCAGCCGCCTGTCAACCAACACCCCCAGGTCCTTTTCCGGCAGGCAGCTTTCCAGCCACTCTTCCCCAAGCCTGTAGCGTTGCATGGGGTTGTTGTGACCCAAGTGCAGGACCCAGCACTTGGCCTTGTTAAACCTCATAGAACTGACCTCAGCCCATCGATCCAGCCTGTCCAGGT
The DNA here is from genome assembly GCF_030463565.1 of Pelecanus crispus. Classification (NCBI taxonomy): domain Eukaryota; kingdom Metazoa; phylum Chordata; class Aves; order Pelecaniformes; family Pelecanidae; genus Pelecanus; species Pelecanus crispus. The sequence goes on along the minus strand of NC_134654.1, from coordinate 14,896,446 downwards.
CCTTCTGCAGGGCCATCCTACCCTTGAGCAGGCCGACACTCCTGCCCAATTTGGTGTCATCTGCAAACTTACTGAGGGTGCACTCAATCCCCTCATCCAGATCATCGATAAATATATTAAACAAGGCTGGCCCCAAAACAGAGCCCTGGGGAACACTGCTCGTGACTGGTCGCCAACTGGATTTAACTCCATTCACCACTACTCTCTGGGCTCAACCACCCAACCAGTTTTTTACCCAGTACGCCCGCCCAAGCCATGAGCCACCACCTTCCTAAGTAGAATGCTGTGGGAGATGGTGTCAAAGGCTTTGCTGAAGTCCAGGTAGATGACATCCACAGCCTTTCCATCATCCACCAGGCGGCTCACCAGGTCATAAAAGGAGATCAGGTTGGTCAAGCAGGACCTGCCTTTCATGAACCCATGCTGACTGGGCCCGATCCCCTGGTTGACCTGCACATGCCTGTTGAGTGCACTCAATATGAACGGCTCCATAATCTTTCCTGGCACTGAGGTCAGGCTGACAGGCTTGTAGTTCCCCGGGTCTGCCTTCCGGCCCTTCTTGTAGATGGGCGTCACATTGGCAAGCCTCCAGTCATCAGGGACCTCCCCTGTTAACCAGGTCTGCTGACAGAGGAAAGTGGCTTGGCGAGCTCCCCTGCCAGCTCCCTCAATACTCTCGGGTGGATCCCATCTGGCCCCATAGACTTGTGAGCATCCAGGTGGTGTAGCAGGTCATTAACTGCTTCATCCTGGATTATGGGGGCTCCATTCCACTCCCTGTCCCTGTCTTCCAGCTCAGGGGGCTGAAAACCCTGGGGATAACAGGTCTGGCTATTAAAGACAGAGGCAAAGAAGGCATTAAGTACCTCAGCCTTTTCCTCATCCTTGGTGACAATGTTCCCCCCCACATCCAGCAAAGGGTGGAGATTCTCCTTGGCTCTCTTTTTGTTGTTAATGTACTTGTAAAAACATTTTTAATTATCTTTTACAACAGTGGCCAGATTGAGTTCTAGCTGGCCTTTTGCCTTTCTAATTTCCTCTCTGCATGACCTAACAAGATCCCTGTACTCTTCTTGAGTTACCTGCCCCTTCTTCCAAAGGTGGTAAACTCTCCCTTTTTTCCCTGAGTCCCAGCAAAAGCTCCCTGTCAATCTGATCCAACCCAGGCAGTGCCCATAATTCACTATCTTTTGCACAAACTCGCTCCAGGTGGTTACATGGACCTGCTCCCGTGGGGGCTGCGTGGCAGCTGTAGCAGCATTCATAGCACAGGTAGTTTGTATGCAGTCCTGGGGATTAACTACATATGTTTTCAGGCTATCTGGGAGGCCATGGATGAGGGGAGTTAGTCTTGCTGAATCAATAGGGGCTAGCACTGGATCTCCTTAACACGTCTCTCATACATTGCGTGTATGCAGGCTGCCTTTCGTACAGATGCAGCCAAATCTGAGAACCCTGAAGTCTTAATAACAAGGGAATCTCCTCTTTCTTGCTGGTCTATGCTGTCAATAGGCAGCCTATGTAATCAATGAGTAATTATGATCACCCGGCGCAATGGTTAAAAACATTCCAGGGCCCCAATAGCCTTCTGTTTCTTCCTTGCTTAATAAGATTTGATCCCCCTCTGTAAGGGAGACTCACCACACATATTCCATCTCAGATTCCTCCAGACACCTGGAATACTTTTCATGTAACTTTGTTAATTCAGCAGGAGATCATGGGACAGTTTGTACAGTAATACAAACATCATTGTCTCCCTCATTTGTGGTTTTGATTTTGATCATTGATTGTATAGGTATGGGTCTGGGGTAAGATCAGGACCTTCCACCAGTTCATCATTGTCATTATCATACCAGATGTCTCCATCCCATGTCTCAGGATCTGCACAATGTATTAATTTGTGGATTTGTTTAGCTGAGACTGAGGATGGCATTTGATTTAGTAAGAGATTTAACTTTTCCTGCAGTTGTTTTTCTCGCCTTTCAGCTGAGGCTAATAGCATTTTAAGTTCCCTATTTTCAGTTTTTGAGTTTTGTTTTTCAGTCATGAGGGTATCTACTCGTGTGCCCAATTTCTCACAGTTCTCCTTTTCAAAGGTCAATGATGTCTTTAATACTTCATTTTCTGACTTGAAAGCAGCATATTCTACATCTGCATTTCATTTGGGGGGAAGGAACTTTTTAATTTCTTTTTGCGCACAAGATAAACAAGCTCCCAATGCTGCACAAATCATTCCTTTGCCTTTACTGTATTTAATCTTTTGCTCATTTCTGCATTGTTCTATCCAGTCTACCACTTCGTCCTCATCTTTCCAATATTTTTGGGCCCATTCTATTCCCACTTGGGATGGTGCACACTTACTTTTTTTGCAGCAGTTTATCCATGACAATACTGTCCATGAAGCCAATTTACTGTCACATTAGTATGAGTGTAATACATGCCTGGGAAAACCCTCCCATCAAGTCACAGGATTCACAAAGGAGCCCCTTGCTTTCTAAAGCCCTTCCCAGAGAGGATTCTAGGTGCAGCTAGGTCTGATCTTACTCCCAGACTTGATCAACAGTTTATGTCTAAAGGATTGTGTGTATAGCCGCTTATCAGTCAACATTTGCCTGTCAGAGCCCTCTCAATGACTTTCACTGAAACAGCTTCACAAAATTGAAAAGATAGATAATTTATTAAGGTGACAGATATAACAAATTCGGAATTGCCATTGATAAATACACTAACTGCAGAAAATCAAGCTCAGGTCAATAGTTCAGCGCTTTTGTTAACGATACTTTCCCAGGTAGCATCTGATGTAGTCGGAGGTACAAATCTCACCAAGGAGGCATCCCTGCTTGGGGAGGTGAGATGTCCAGGCCTGTTGACCTGTCTGGTAGTTGGGGTTCTTGTCCTCAAAATAGAGGATGCTAAATGCCAGATTTATACTCTTGGCGAGATGGGACTAAATTAATTATCATGTGCCTACTGGTCCTTAGCAGTGGTTGTAAATTCTGGAAGGTTGGTGGGGTCTGATGGGTCAGTATGGGGTGGGGAATTTGGTGCAGCCATATGAGGGGGTCTTTGTGGTTTTGCTTAAGCAACTTCAGGCTGTGAGGCCTTCGCCTCACCCCAGGTGTCACAGTCTGCTTTGTAAGATAAGCATTTCAACTCAAAACCCTGCCACCTCCTGCTGACTCACAGTGACCTCTGCATGACTTCTACATTCGGCACCAACAAGTTTGGACAAGTCTGGTGTCCCACAAAGTGATAGAGGAGACGATGAGAAGAGGTAATCTGCTGGATCTTATACCCACCAACAAGGAGGTGCTATTTGGGGATGTGAAAGACAAAGGCAACATTGTCTGCACTGATCAAAACATGGCGGAGTTCAGGATCCTGAAGGGAGAAGGGAGGAGGGTAAAAAAACAAGATCACAGCACTGAATTTCAGGAGAGCATGCTTGACCTCTGCTTGGAAGAATCCCATGGGATAAGGCCCTGGAGGGAAGAGGAGCCCAAGAAAGCTGGTTGATATTCAAGGATTACCTCTTCCAAACTCAAGAGCAGTCCATGCCAACAAGCAGATAGTCAGGCAAAAATGCCAGGATGCCTACATAGATGAACAAGGAGCTCCTGGCAAAACTCAAACACAAAAAGGCAGCATACAGAAGGTGGAAGCAGAGACAGGTAACCTGGGAGGAATACAGAGACACTGGCCAAGCATGCAGGGATAAGGTAGGAAAGCCAAAGCCCAACTGGCATTGAATCTTGCAAGAGATATCAAAGGCAGCAGAAAGGGCTTCTGTAAGTACCTAGGTGACAGAAGGAAGACTAGGGAAAATGTGGGCCCATTGCTGAATGGGTCCAGGGTCCTGGTGACACATGACATGGAAAAGGCTGAGGTACGGACTGCCACATTCCCCTCAGTCTTTAGTAGCAAGACCAGCCTTCAGGAATCACAGGCCCTGGAGACCAGGAGAAAGTCAGGAGCAAGGCAGACATACTGTTAGTGGAAGAGGATTGGGTCACGGAATACTTAAGCAAACTGAACATACACAGCTCCATGGGCCCTGATGGGATGAATGCACAAGTGCTGAGGGAGCTGTCTGATGTCATTGCAAGGACACTCTCAATAATCTTTGAATGATCAGGGCTACTGGGCGAGGTGCCTGAGGACTGTAGGAAAGCAAGTGTCATTCCTGTCTTCTAAAACATCATGAAGGAGGAACCAGGGAATTACAGGCTGGTCAGCTTCACCTCAATCCCTGGGAAGACAATGAAGCAACTAATTCTAGGAACCATTTCCATGCATATGAAGAACAAGAAAGTCAGCAGGTATAGTCAGCATGGCTTCACCAAGGTGCTTGACCAACTTCAGAAACTTCTACAATGAAATGACTGGCTGAGTAGACAAGAGGAGAGCAGAGAATATTGTCTACCTTGACTTGAGGAAGGTTTGCAGTGGTGTCTTCCATAGGATCTTCATAGACAAGCTGATGAAGTCTGGGCTGGATAAGAAGTGAGGTGGGTTGAAAACTGGCTGGATGGCCGGGCTCAAAGGGTGGTGATCAGTGGCATGAAGTCTAGTTGGAGGCCAGTAATTAACAGAGTACCCCAGGGGTCAATACTGGGTCTGATCCTGTTTAACATCTTCATTAAAGGTCTGGATGATGGGGCAGAGTGTACTCTCAGCAAGTTTGCAGATGACACAAAACCAGGAGTAGTGGCTGATACGTCAGAGGGTCATGCTGCCATCCAGAGGGACCTTAATAGGCTGGAGAAATGGGCTGGCAGGAACCTCATGAGGTTCCACAAGGGGATGTGCAAAGTCCTGTACCTGGGGAGGAGGAACAACCCCCTGCACCAGTATATGCTGGGGGCCACCTAGTGGGAAAGCAGCTTTGCAGAAAAGGACCTGGGGTTCCTGGTGGATACCAAGTTAACCATGAGCCAGCAATGTGCCCTTACTGCAAAGAACATGAACAGTACCCTGGGTTGCACTAGAAGGAATGTACCCAGCAGGTCAAGGGAGGTGATCCTTCCCATCTGCTCAGCACTGGTGAAGCCACACCTGGAGTACTTGTTCAGTTCTGGGCTCCCCAGTACAAGGAAGGCGTGGTCATACAGGAGAGAGTCCAGCAAAGAGCCACTAAGGTGACTAATGGACTGGAGCATCTCTCCTATGAGGAAAGGCTGAGAGCCTGTTCAGCCTGGAGAAGAGGAGGCTCATATCAATGTACATAAATACCTGAAGGGACTGTGCAAAGAGGACAGAGACAGTCTCTTTTCAGTAGTGCCCAGTGGCAGGACCAGAGGCAACAGGCACAAACTGGAACACAGGAGGCTTCCTCTGGGCATCAGGAAACACTTTTTCACTGCGAGGGTGACTGAGCAGTGGCACAGGATGCCCAGAGAGGTTGTGGAGACTCCTCTGGAGATATTCAAAAGCCATCTGAATGTGGCCCTGGGTAGCTTCTAGGTGGCTCTGCTTGAGCAGGGGTGGTGGACTAGATGACCCCTGGAGATTCCTTCCAACTTCAGCAATCTTGTGATTCTGTAAGTCTGCGATTTAGGAGAAATAGGAAATCCAGGGCCCATATGAAAACTTGAAGGAAAGAGATGGAAGTATTGTAAGGTCACCTCTGTTACTCCATCCTGGAATCGTCTAGTCTCTCCAGGAGGTCTAAACAGAGTGGAGGAGGTCTGAGGTGCAGGCAGCAATCACAGAAGCACCTGACAAGCTTGAAACAGCTGAGCACCATCCCATCCATTTTCTGCTGTAATGCAGTGCCATTCCTAAAATCACTTTCTGTCCCTCAGCCCCAGCTCACACTGTTATCTTTACAATTCTCCCAAGCTGACCCGTCCCTTACAATAGCTCTATTTGTTCATTTCCCACCTTTCTCTGGCACATAAATTCACCCAGGGAAGCACCCAGCAATCCACCCTCAGCGAGGGAAGATGAGTAAATTTGCTTTTAGGCAGTGTGCTGTTGCTAAAGCATATTTTTGCCCCTTCATCTATCCTACCCATAGTGCTTTGCTGCAGGAGTTCATCAGGAAAAGGTCTCAGTGAGGTGGGAAGCAGTCATATTTCTGAAGCTAAGCAAGAAATCTTGGGCTTAAATGGCAGCCAGGAACACTTCACTTGGACCTTAAGGGACTGTCCTTCTGGGAAGTCCAAGCAAGCAGTAGACAAGATTGCTGTGGAGGGCTGCAGTGGGACTAAGTGAGTTCTTGATCACTCCAGCCTTGTCTGTGGTTGCTGGAACCAGAAGAGTATTTGTCCTGATGGGACAGGGCAGGTGACTGGGAAAGCTATTAGCTGGCTCACCTTGGAGACTGTTTCTTGTCTATCTCTGATCCAATCAACATGGTTTAAAGTGCCAGTCATCTGACCCAGTGGAGGTGCTTCCTTTACGGTGAGAAAAATGTCTCTGTGACTGCATTGGCTAGGCTTGCTGTGAGTATATATGGAACATCGATGCCCAGTGTCCCCATTGACAACCTCCTTGCTCAAAGCAGGGTCAGCTAGAGAAAGTTGCTTGGGGTCATGTCAAAGTGTATATTGACTATCTCCAAGAATGGTGACTCCACAACATGTCTGTACAACCCGTTCCAAGGTTTTGCCACTCTCACAGTAAAACCACTTTTTTCTTCTTATGTTTAAGGGGAATCTCCTGTATCTGAGTCTTTTCCCATTATCTCTTGCCCTTTGATTAGTCACCACTGCAAAGAGTCTGGCTGCATCTTCTTTGCTCTCCTAAATGAGGTATTTATATACATTGATAGCATGCTCCCTGAGCCTTCTCTTTTCAAGGCTAAACAATCTCAGCTCTCTCAGCCTTTCCTTGTATGACAATTGTTCTAATCATGTTTAGTCATGTTTGTGGCCCTGCTCTGGACTTGCTCCAGGGTCACCATATCTTTCTCGTACTGGGGACCGAAGAACTGCACACAGCACTCCAGATGTGGTCTCAGCAGTGCTGCATAGAGAGGAAGCTTCACCTGTCATAACCTCCTGGCAATGTTTTTCGTAATGCAGCCCAGGATGTTGTTGGCCTTTGTTGCTGCAAGGACACATTGCTGGCTAATATCTACCAGGGCCTCCAGCTCCTTTTCTGCAAAGCTGCTTTCCAGGCAGCCTGCCCTTTGCATGTACTGGTGCATGGGGTTATTTCTGCCCAGGTGCAGGACTTCATCCTTCCCTTTGATGAAGTTCCTGTTAGCCTGTTTCTCCAGCCTGTCAAGTGGCCCTGTCCCAGACTTTCCCACTGATCTCATGAGCCTGGGATTTCTGAGGAAAAATCTTACCAATAAAGACCAAGACAAAGAAGGTATTCAGCATCTGAGGCTTCTCCATGTTCTTTTTCACCAGGTCCTCTGCCCCATTCAGCAGAAGGCTCACATTTTATTTAATCTTCCTTTTGCTGCTGATATACCTTTAGAAGCCTTTCTTGTTGGCCTTCATGTCCCTCACCAGATTCATGTCCAGGTGGGCTTTAGCTTTCCTACCCCATAGCTGCACACTCAGACAATGTTTCTATATTCTTCCTGGGTCACCTGACCCTGCTTTCCATTTTATGCTTCTCTTTCTTATTTGAATTTTGTCAGGTCTACCTTGTTCATCCATGCAGGTCTCCTACCACTGGTACTTGTTTTCCTGCTTGTTGTAATGGACCCTTAATGAGCTTAGAGGAGGTGATCCTTGAAAATCAACTGACTCTTCTGTTTGAACTCTTTTCTCCAGGATGGTTTCCCACAGGGTTCTTTTAAGCAGAGCCCTGAAGCTGCCAAATTCTGCTCTCTTGAATCACAGGATTACGATCCTGCTATTTGCTGCCTTCTGCACTCTTAGGATCCTGAATTCTACCAGCTCATTGTCACTGCAGTTATGCTTGCTTAAGAAAGAATAACTACCTATCACTAACAGAAGCTGTCTGGTAAAGCCATGTCTAAATTTCCATGTAGCTTATTCTCATTTTTCACAAGCAGTTGACAAAAGGTAGGCTTAAAGTGGGTGTAAGACTCTTCCCTCTCTCTCACTGTCTCTGCTCTTGGGTTGATAATTGATTTTAATGAGGGTAGGTCTAAATAATCCCTTCAAACCTGCTCTGGCTGCCTAAAAGAGGAACAGTGTGTGCTGCAGGTGTGCGAACTTACACATTGCTGAACTTGTTCAAAGCAAACTACTAATGTCCTGTGTGGCTTTTAGCATCAGCAGCAGTCTCCTCTGGCTCACATCCTCTGTCATTCATGAAGAACAGTACATTGCAGGATCAGGATCAGGAATGCAGTGCTGTATTTCCAGGAGCTTTAATAAGTTGTGTGGATAGCTGCAGTTAGAGAACAGTCAAAACTATTAGAAATAGATTTTACTGTATTTATTTGATTCACCTATCTTGTGCCCTGTCAACGTTTTCACATACAGTTCCATCCAGGGTACTATAAAAATATAGCAATACTGTACTCTTTCCATATCATAGAAATAATTATGTAGAGAGCACTGTCAGGGTCCTGAATACCCTAATGGGCATAATTGTCCTGGCTAACATCACCTGGGCCTTCCACCCACACCCCCTGCCCATGGACCCTGGAGTCCATTTCACCCTAGACTTTGCATAGCACATAAGCCTGTCCTTACCTTTAGGAACAGACCTATAATTTTTGAAGAGCAGTTTTTAAGCTAATAGTTAACAGCTGGCTTGTGTTGCCTTGGATCATGGTTAAGTCTTGCCATTCTCTTCCTCTCTAGTAACTGAGTTAACACTCCTGTTTTGTGTCTCCAGTTGAACAAAAAGTTATTCTCTGCAGAGAATAAAGGCAATATTTGCCTAAATGTAATGGGAGAAGAAAAGGGAGGGAAGTTTGATAAAGCAGTCTCCTTTGAGACCCAGGAAATGAGAAGATGTGTATCCTGTAGAAATCTGCTTACAGAGCAGGGAATCATTGTAGAGCAGGAGGTGTCAGCAGAGCTGGGAGGAATCAATGAGAGCAACCTATGTCCAAAGGGCAGTAATGGAGACAGTGATGACTAACTGAGCAGCTGGCTAGTGCCAGTGGGGAGCAGCTAAGAAGAAATGATGGGCCAAAGGGTGTAGGCTACGGGTAGCCAAGAAACTGGAAGGAGGCAGAGCCAGGACAGCTGACCTGAACTGACTAAAGGGATATTCCATACCATATTATGTCATGCTTAGCAAGAAAAGCTCAAGAAAAAGGGGAATAAGGGGGCTGTTTGTGGTTATGTCATTTGTCTTCCCAGGAACCCTTTAGGCATGCTGAGCTCTGCTTTCCAGGAAGTGGCTAAACATCTGCTTGCTGATGGGAAGTAGTGAATACATTACTTTTTTTTTTTTTTTTTGCTTTGTTTGCATGTGCAACTTTTTCTTCACCTGTTAAACTCCTATTATCTTGATGACTAAGTCTTCCTGCCTCCCTTCTATTTTTTCTCTCTCTCCTGCAGAAGAGGGGAGTGAGTGAGTGAGTGCGTGGCTGTGTGGGTGCTTGGCTGTTGGCTCGGGCCAACCCACCACAGGAATTTGACCACCACTCAGGATTTCGGATATGAAGCACTTCTGATGCAACTCAGGTTGAGGGGCTGAGGGCAACCTTAGCCTTGAGGTCAGCCTCAAGGCTGACTTGAGAAAGACAAGTCCCTGCAGAGCTATGGAAGAGCTCACAGCACAGCCAAGCCCCTGCAAGATGCCTGTCCGCCTGAAGGGCAGAGAATAAAGGAGGCTGAGATCCCCAGGCCATTTCACCGTGGGCTTCTGCTTACCTCCAGCCTCTGTGATTCACACATTTTCCTGCCACGCAAGGCGTTTTGTGACTTCTTCAAGTGAAGAAAGGTCAAACTGTTCTCTGCAAATTGCACAGCCATTGCTCTATAGACTTGACTTTCTTTACTTCACTCTTCCAGGTGGGGGCACCCATCCTGCTTGGGAAGTGGAGAGGATGTGAGAGGGAAAGCCACTGACCAATCAGAGAGGGATGAGACACTGCTGAGGGTTTGCTTGAAAGTCATCCCAAACCAAGTTGATTTTTTTTGTGTAAGGACACTCATCCCAAAGACCTCGCACCCTTATAGTGTGCTGCAGAGGGTTGTTCAGGTCAGTGATCCAGGAGGCCATGCCTGGTTTTTTTTCCTGAGTCAGGTTTAGAGTGGCACATTCAGGACCTTTTAATTGCAAGGTGGCACCAGGCCTTTCTCTTGTTGCATGAATAGAGTTTGGGAAAAAGCTCTCAGGCATTCATTGAACCCATGACTCAATGCCCACATTCTTACTGAAGTACTTTTTTTTTCTGCCAGCATTATCAAAACTTGCCACTGCAAGTGGAAGTGCCTTTTGTTGGACCCATGTAATCTGGTCAGAGCTCTTGATGCCCTAATGACTTGTTAAATGAGAAAATTCATCTAATCCACTTCCTGTAGCCAGGCAGGCACCAGCTGATGTTTACGACAGTTTATTCCTCAGTTAAAGGAGGCAGAGTTCTCTGGATTGCTTTCTTCAAGAGAAGGCTGTGTATCTCTTCCATGGAGCTGTCCTATGTGAACAACAAACTCATGTTTTGCAAGCACTGATTACTGAAAATATGCACTGTGGTGCTATTATGTTCAAAAACATCTAACGGGGAAAAAGGAAGCACCTTATATGGAAAGCCAAGGATTTATTCTTAGTAACCTTAAAATCAAATCTAACCAAAGAATTCTTATTAGTCCAGATCAAGTTATTGGGGGAGGAGTGGGAGGTGGTGGGGAGGGGAGGGAAGTGAAAAAGGAAAAGTACAAAAGGAGAAGAATAGTACTATGGAAAAATTTTGAGTAATTCAACACCGCTAAGGTGGATATACACACACTTCCCAGTGCCTATGGCTCTCTGTGCTATTGTGCCCACCCTTCCACTGCTCTGCTGATTGCTCAGGTTGATGGTATCTGTCTGGTGGGGAAAGGTTTGGCAAGTCCTCAGCACTGCCAGTCCTTCCCCAGGAGGAGTGAGCTCGTGATGGTGATGGTGATGGATTCATCCTAGGATCCTCTTGGTCTCATTTTTATATGTTTGCTGACATATGTTCATACCGTGCCCATTCTTCACTTGTCTGCAAGTTCATGCTACACCTGCAGGTACTATACATGGTGCATTTTACATAGGTTGGTCACTTGTTCTTTGTTCTCTTTGTTACCTCCCTGAAACTGGTTTTATCCAGCCCCAGGGCTGCATTTCTTTCACTGTCCAATGGTGAGATGTTTTTAGGCACCTGGTGTCCAGGGCCACCCTGTGCCCCATCTCGCATCCTATGCCTGTTAGTCCACCACGCTGCGTGCCGTGTTCCTCTTCTCAAGGCCTTTGCTGTGTCAGTCTCGTATTCCTCTACATTGTGTCATTACCCGAGTCCCGAGTGTCTCATTCCACGCAGAACAGCTCCATTATTTTTGTAATAACAATACAACATTACAGGAGCAACAACAATACAATAATACAACTGAGTTGTATTCTTGCAATGAATACAACTCCCTAACAAAAAAGAGGGTTGTACCAAAGCAAAAGTAAAACAAAATTAGACAGCCACCTGGTCATTAGAAAAATTGCTGTTATGACTAAGCCATGTGAAACAGAGCTCTGGGCAGGTCGAGACAATTTCATGCAAAGCAAGCTTGACAAGCCTGAGCCTGGCACAGTCAGTGCCAGGCCAGTGGCCAATTACCAGCAATGGCAATATTGTACTCCTGGGCTACGCTGCATGGCTCAGCTCTCTGCTGAGGTTTCATACCCTGCCAAGAAGCCTATGGAGAAGAAGGGGTGGAGGGCTGGCGGTGTGGCAGCACAGGGGTCTGTGGAGAACATAAGGAGCAGAAACACCTTACCAGAGGTGTGGGTTAGGGTGTCAAAGGGGTTAAAACATGTGAAGAAATGTCAGCACAGGCAGCAGGTTGTTGTGGAGTCACCAGCCCAGAACTGTGCCACTCAGGTGTGCCCACCAATCCCTCAGGCTAAACTAAACACCTACATGTTCTCTATGGAAAAAAAAAGAAAAGCATGAGAGTAAGCTGTGGCCAAAGGTGTTGACAGCTTAGGAGCTCCAGCAGAAGTTTTAGCTGAAACCCAAATGAAATGAAGCAATGCCATGTTAAAGCAGTCAAAGTCTCTCCTCCTCCAAGGTGAAGTGTGGTGGGGAAGGATTTGAAGAGCCAGCCTTTTCTTAAGTGAAGGGCAGGGAGTGAAGATATCTCCCAGGCAAGCTGTCTTCAATCTCAGAAAGTGGTGTCCCAGCAGCTTTCCCAGCTTGCTTTCTGTCCTTTCTAGTGTGAAATATTGGAATGTGTCCAAGGGCTGGGGCCAGAGAAGGGGCCCTGTGTATAAAATCACAGGGGGAGGGGAGGGGAGGAGAGAAGAGGCAAATGGCTATGGAAACAATCATAAAAAACCCCAAGGCCTTTTTAGGCCACAAAGCATTGTTAGGGCTGCGGCCACTGCTTCCTGTCCTAAAGTGTTCCCAAGCACAAACCCCAAACCGCCAAGAAAAACCTGTTCAGTCAGGGGTACGTGCCTGCCCTCTCCGTTCCCTTCACCCTTGCTTGCTTGCTTGCTGCAAATTTCAAGCTCCCCCTGTGGCACCTCCTCCTAGGGAGCCAAGTCCTTGGCTGTGAGCCTGGAGATGACTGGGGGACACACTGCAAGGTCTCACAGAGTGACCAGCTGAGCTGGGGGGCCACATGCCTGCTGTTCTTCAGAAAAGACCTGTGTTATGCTCTTACCTCATGGGGAAGAAGAGGAAAAGAGAAAAGGTGTGTCTGCCCTCTCCAACAGGATGGTAGATCCATTGCTGGAAGGGACAGCAGAGAGAGAGGAGAAGAAAGGCTGCGCTTTGCTCCTGTGCTGCTCCACAGCTTCAATCTGTGCAGACCACTTGTTAGACCACTTGTCCTGTAACCACCAGCCAAGAATTCAAGTCCCATTAAAGCCTGAATCCTCTTACATCCTATTACGTGCACAAACCAATGATGTTTGCCAAGCACCCAGTGCCAAAATAGCTGTGGGTAAGGGTGGAAGTTGAGTACAGCCCTTCTGCTCCTCTCTCCCTCTGCCCTCTATGCAAAGTGCAAGTCAGGAACCTTGCAAAGAGATAAAATCCAGGACAGAGACACCTTCTCACCCCGCCTCCTTTCCCATTAGATGAAAGCATAACACAACTCTTTCTACCTCAAGGCCAGCAGGCATCTCAAGGCCAGCAGGCAGACAGTGCTGTATCCGTGCTCAGATTGGCTGTACAAGGTCAAACTGCCCAAGAGATGCCTCAAAGAAGCTTGGGTTTTGCTGAGGCTGAGCAAAGCTGAGGGGAAAGGAAAGAGTGCGCCTCTCTACCTAACTCAGCAGGCTTGGAGTGCCAGATCTGGGCACATGCCTGGAAACCCTTGAGGGCAGGAGGCGGCCAACAAGAGCCTGACTGAGTTCACAGACACCTTCCCCTTGGCATTGAGACTTGGCAGGAGGAGGCTGTGAGAGGGGCTGGTCTGAAGAACAAAAGTGGATCACAAGTCTGTGCATGCTTCTCCTCAGCCACGTCCTTGTCAAATCAATTGGGGCAATTTCATACCTTTAAAACAAGAACAAAAAAACCCAAATGAGGAAGGCTGCACTCCCCAACACTTTGGATTTATTGTCTGGTTTTCTACTTCATCTGCACTTGGCATAACCAGCAACGCAGAGCACTGAGAGATGCTTCCCTGTCTTCTTCATAGGTATTGTCAACCTGATAACTTCTATTCGATCTACCTTTGCAGTGAAAAAAGTTCTTTTGTCACGTAGATCTGCTCTCATCACATGCAGAAATTTTCCTGCTTCAAGTGTGTGCATGTGTGCACAGGCGTGCATGTGTGTGTGTTGAGTATCTCCCCTTCCTTGCATGCACTAGTATTCCAGCAGGGAGGCACAGAATGAGGTTGGTGCCTAATGGGAGCAGTTAAAGCTCATCTGTTTAAAACCTGCCTTGTCAAATCTAGAGCAAGCAAAGAGGTTGTGCTCTTTGGGGATGGGGAAGGACACCCCTCATCACGTCTATGAAGGGGACCAAACTCAGAGCAGCAAAAGAGGGATTTCATGCACTTACTTTTTCAGTTATGGCTGAAAATACAACTCTGGCCCTTGCTGTGACCAATCAGGAGATGACAGTAGCAATAACTGTGAAGCCATGAGCCCATGGTACTCACAAGGGTGCTGCTGCTACATCCTCTACTGCACAGAGCCAAAGTAACAGGGAAAGGTAGGTAACAAATTATGCACTGCAGCTGAAGCGAGAACTGGCACCTGTGTATCACAGCAACGAGAGCAGAAATCAGGTTGGCAATGGTCTCTGGAGGTCACCTGGACATCGGTCCTGCTCAAAGGCAAAGCTTGATCAGGTTGCCGAAGGCCTTGTCCAGCTGAGCTGTGAACGTTTCCCAGGATGGAGGCACTGCAGTCTCTCTGGGAAGCTTGCACTCCTATTGATTGGCTCTTGTGGCAAGAACACTTATTTTCTCATGCCCTACCTGCAACTTGTCCCTTTGCTGTGCAAGTCCAAGAAGAGTTGTGTTCCACCTTCTCTCTGCCTCCCTGTGGGCACCTGAGGGAAACCACAGTGTCCCCTCCTCAGCTTTCTCTTTTGAAGGCTCAACAAATACCCTTGGTGGGTATTTGTTTGTAATTTAGGGGTGATCCTGGAGGGTCTGTCCAAACAGCCACTTGTTGCATGCCATGTGCTCCAGACCCTTAGCTGTCTTCATGACCTCCTCTAGTTGCTGACCACTTTGTCAGTGTCCTTATACTGGTGGTAACAGAGCAGACACAAGACACTGGATGTCATGCTGAGAAAACCCAGAGTGGCAGAGGGGGCCACCGATCACTTCCCTTGACCTGCTGGTTGTGTATCCCTTTTACAGCCACTCTGTGAATGGCCTTCATTGCTGTGAGGCTGCACTGCTGACTCCGGCTCATCTCTGCATTCACCAGGATGACTCAGATCCTTTCCTGCCGGGCTGCAGCCTGGCCAGCCTGGCTTTGTCCTGCACCATTCCATGGGGTTGCTCTGACTAGGCTGCAGGTTGTCACATCTGTGTTGTTGAACTTTGCAGGTGCCCTGTCAGCCCTCTTTTGGATTCTCAAAGCACCCCGGAAGGGCAGCCCTCCCCTCCAGCATATCTTCTGCCCCTTCGGATCTGCCCCAGCTTGCTGTGGTCCATGAACTTGCTGAGAGTGGTCTGCCCCACTGTCCAGGCTGCTGACGGAGACACAAAAGGGATCAACATCAGGCTCAACACCTGAGGAATGACACCTGCAACTTGGCCCACAAAGCTGGAACTGTGTGCAGAAGTGCAACAGCAATAGCCAGCCCTGATTTCTCAGGGCAGCTGATGAGACCATCAGGCAGAATCACGCTATGCACAAGGCACCTGTGGAACTGGTCTCTGCAGGTTGCTGTGGGGGCCAGAGGCCTCTGTGGGGAGAGCAAGGGGAGAGGGCACATCTGGGTGTTTTGGAAGAGTGAACCGACTCTCAAGGAGAGCCCCAACCCTCCCCTGGGCCACATGCATGATCCCTGGAAGCAGGAAAAGAGATGGGAGGGTGGTTACAGGAGGCACTGACACAGTCCCGACTGTGGCAGAGCCACAGCTCAGTTGTGGGGGCGGGACAGCCAGGCCTTCCCTGTACCATCCTCAGTCCTCCTTCCCTATTTCCTTTGGGTACTCAGGGAGTGAGTCTCCAAGCCCACGGAAGGGCTCAGTACCATTTGCTGTGAGTGTCTACACGCCTGTGGTGCCCACCTCCTTCCCCCTCAAGCAGGCTCCTGAGCCCCCCAGGCAGGAGCCCTCTCTCCATCTGGTGCTCTCAGGCTGTGACCTGAGTCATTGCTGAGTGCTCTAGAAAGGCACTGGCACTCATCCCTTTTCAGCTTCTCCTGGCATGTGTTTTTGCTGGGGTCTGCCCCCTGGGGCTGGGTGGCTCTCTATCCCTGGGGGTGGGAAGGTCTGGTCTCCCCCCAACTTGGTGCTACAGCGCTCAGTATTTGCACTCCCTCTGCACCAGCCTGAGCTTCAGTCCCAGCCAGGGAAAAGGGTCCCTTTGCTGTGCAGGATTTCACCCTTCTCCTCCATGAGCAGTGCTGCCCAAATTTGGCTCAGGAGTCACAGCCCTGCCCCTGGTGTCAGCAGCCTTTTAGCACTGTTGGCTACAGATCAGTCTTCTGCTCTGATGCACAAGAAAAGCAGCTTCCCAGATTTTTGGTCTGTGGGCTGGGACAGGTTGGGGGAGGCCTCCGCACCTTCCCCACCAGGGGCTTAGTGCAGTGGGGGAGCATGTGTGTCAGGATTCAGCCTGGGAAAGGTTCTGCCCTGCCCACATGGCCCTCGTAAGCGGGACCCTCCTAAAGGCACCTTGAAGAGCAGCACCCAGCTCGACTGATCCTCTTGGGCCTCTACCATGACCCTCCTGCCTTCACTTCAGCCCCGCCTTGGAGGCCTGGCTGGCGCTGCTGCCTCCTCGTGGCTGCATCTTGACCCTCACTGCACACTTCCTGCTCTGCACTGCAAATCCCTTGCCTGCCTCACTAAACAGGTCTTGGTGCCACCCCTCTGTGCTACAGGCCGTCAGCTACCAGGAAGGACCCAGCCTTCTCTCCTCCTCCTCCAGCCTGCCTGTCTTTCCTTCATGTGCTCTGGTAAAAGGGCACAGAAGGGCACTGGGCTTTTGTGTCCTGCCCTCTAACCTCCCATGCATTTTTCCCTGTGTCCCCAGGGACCAGAAATGCCTTGTGAGCAGAAATGTTCACAGCAAAAATGAAGGTCTCAAGGCTCATCTAGTTTCAGTCCTTGTCAGGGGTGGGATTCAAACCAACCACCCTGAAAGACTTTGACCTTAGGCCAGCACCTCTGACTTGCCCTTGGCTGGACTGTGCATGAGTGAACAATGGACCCCCTCAGGCCTCTCCTTGGGAGCACGGCATTGTGTATCCCACTGGTGCTGTGGGAGATGCGTGCTAGATGCCCCAACGGCAAGGAAGTGTGGAAGGGCTGTTCCCTTCCCTTTCACGAAAGCAAAAATCTTTGAGACTGACCATCCATCCTAGCCCAAAGTGCCCTGGGCCACGCTCCCTCCAGTAAGGACTTGACCCTTCCAGTGCAGGAGCAAAGGGGAGAAAAGGGGCAGGCCTTTTACTCTCTGCTTCGAAGGGAGAACTCTGCCTTCTGGGCTGGAATTTCCCTCATTGCTTTTCCAGACCAGCACGGCTCTTTGTGTAGGCAGTGCAGCTTTGTTGTGCCCCTAGCTTTGTTGTGCCTACAGCAGCAGATTATGATGGATGCACTCGACTCCTTAACCAAACTAGCTGTAATTTGATACAGGCTCCAAAGGAGGTAAAGGCCGAAGCCAAAAACTTCTCTAGTTCCAATCTGTTCTCTGGAAACCCACAAAGGAACAGAGTGACACGGTGAGCATTGATGCATATGAGCTTGGAACACCAATCATGCGATTAACACAGGAATAGCAGGTGTTTTTCCAAGACTCATTTATCAAAGAACAAAGGAAGTTGTGTGTACAAGGAGTCTCATGCATACCTTTTCCATTGCATGTAATTTGGCTACCAGCCAACCACTTCATTCCATAAATATGACAGCCTAAGTGAGCCTTCTTTGAGCTCTCCCTGCTAAGCAGATGGCTGCATGGTGGTGGTCTCCCCTTGAGCTGTGACGTCTCTCAAGGTCGCTCCTTGAGGCAGAGAGACCTCTTAACAACTGCAGATCTTTGGTATTATAGCATAACCTCATATTATAGTGCACTGAGATTCTGTATTGGTAAATTTGATTCTGTATTGGTAACTTTGAATCAGTTATACCCTTTGTGCAGTAAGTAATAGAGTGAACCTTGTCATTGAACTTTGTTAAGTTGTACTTTTACAACATCATATTTCAAGAAAACCACTTTTGCTGATACCTTTGGCAGTGGTTCTTTAAGTGGTCTGAACAACCATTCGCAACACAGATTCACACATCATGGAGACAAAGAGGAGAAGTGTGAAGTTCCTGCACAGTTGTACTGTTGCAGTGTTAGAGGGTTCACAGAGCTGGGGTGGGATATTAGGCATGTGTGGAGTGCTGCCGTGGATGTGGAGCAGCTCTTTAGAAAGGACAGTGAGGGAAGATAGAAGAGGGGTGGTTCTGCTTCCTGCAAGGAATTGGCCACAATGCACAGAGCTTTCCCATGCAGTGGAAGAGGATCCCCTCAAGAGTCTGTTCCTCAGGACTGGAGTGGAGGCCAGCCAGTCAAGAGTAGGACATGGTCATAGCAGGCTAAGCAGCAGAATGATGAACATTTGCATGAGAGCCTTGAAGCTTCAAGTTTCAAACTTCAAGAGGAGTTTCACTTGTTCAGGGTACTGGTAGGCAGGATCCTTTGTCTCGCACCTAGAGTCTCACACACGGACAGAAACAGGCCCTATGGTGTCTCTGGCAGTTGGCCAGGACTTTCCAGTGCCTCCTGTAGCCAGCTCCTTCTGCGACCTCACCCTTAGAGGCACACACCCATGTGTGGCTCCCAAGCCGCTTTACCAACTGGCTGCATCATCTGGCTTGACACTCGACACAGTGACTTGCATACCCTCACACACTCCGCTTGCTGACACATTATTTCCACTCACCCTGGTCTGTCCAGGTGCCGGCACCCCAGACAAACAGTCCCAATGACCTCTGGTCCCACTCCAGTGACTGGTGTTCCATCGTTAGGAATAGAACTTAAGAAGAAGACAGGACAGGCTGCACTGATCGGAAGCAGAGCATGGCCAGGCAAGCATCGTGAACAGCAACCAATTCTTGAGTGACAGGCATGTTCTCCCATCTTCCCTCTACTTTTCGCATGTTCCTTCCTCCCAGTACCACCCTGAACCCTCTCTTCCTCCACCTCTGGTTCCTGCCCCAAAACATCTGTCCTGGTTTCGGCTGGAGTTAGTTTTCTTCCTAGTAGCTGGGATAGTCCTGTGGTTTGGATTTAGTATGAGAATAATCCTGACAACACACATGTTTTAGTTGTTGCTAAGTCATGTTCATACTAGTCAAGGACTTTTCAGCTTCCCATGCTCTGCCAGGTGCAGAAGAAGCTGTGAGGGAGCACCGCCAGGACAGCTGACCCAAATTGGCCAAACGGATATTCCATATCATATGATATCATGCTCAGTATATAAGCTGGGGGACACTGGCCGGCGCGTAGTGACCGCTGCGCGGCGACTGGCTAGGCATCAGCTGGTGGGTGGTGAGTAACTGCATCGTGTATCACTTCCTTTGCATATTATTATTGTTGCTGTTATTATTACTATTTTACTTCATTTCAATTATTAAATTATTCTTACCTCAACCCACAAGTTTTCTCACGTTTACTCTTCGGATTATCTCCCCCATTCCACCGGGGAGGAAAGAGAGAGCAAGCGGCTGTGTGCTGCTTAGTTGCTGGCTAGAGTTAAACCACGACAACATCCCATGCTGAGTCTCGTGCTGTCCTGTGATGCTCTTCCCCTGCACTCATCACAGTTTTCCAGTACTTAGAGGCCGCTGCAAAGAGGACGGAGACTCTCTCTTAACAAAGAGACGCATGGAGAGGACAGGGAGCACCTGGGAGGGGTTTCACCTTGATGTAAGAAAGACATTTTCTACAGTGAGGACAACCATTCGCTGCAACGGCCTCCCCAGGGACATGCTAGAGTCCCCATGACTGGAGGTTTTCAAGATGCCATTGGACAGGATGCTAGATAATCCCATGCAGGCTCCCTTTCCCGCAAAAGGTTGGACCGGATGGTCTTTTGAGGTCCCTTCCAATCAGGGCGATTCTATGATTGTATGACTATTTGGGAGAAACCCGTAGTTCTACCAAGGGAGGAACTCTTTTGGGCACTCAGCCGGCTGGGATTGGAGAAGAGGGGAGAACGAAACATGACTCTCTTGCAAAGCTGATGCCCAATGTCTTTAATGAGAAAAATCACAGGAAGATGGAAGAGGCGAGAGCTTAAGCAATGCCTTTTGGAGGCTGAGTAAAGCTCAGAGAAGTGCTGCTGTCCGAAGGAAAACCTCCACGCCAGGGGTGCTGCTTTTCCTTTTCCCCTTCAAGGCTCTGGCAAGTCATGCATCACCTAGACCCATTGGCACGGAAGGAAGGAGGAGGCATCGCATGGGGAGCATAAGGCGAAGCAGAGCAAGGCGGGGAAAGAGAGGGGCTTCCCTGGGAAGAGTCGGAAGGCCAGCACGGGCCCCTTCCTCCAGGCGGAGCGGTTGGGAGCTCGGCTCCTCTGCAGACCATGGCCGCGCTCTCCGGGCTGGCTCCAGGGCTTTCCTGGCGGCTCCTGGCGCTCGACCGACCACGGGCCGGCAATCCACGGGCTTCAGCATAAGAGATTGCCCCGTCCCAGAGGCCCGCAGAGCCCACGGCCCAGACCGGACCACCCAAAGCCCCCCAGCCCCAGGGAGCCCCCAGAAGCGATGGGCACACTGCCAGCGCTGAGAGAGCTCCCCACGGCAGCTGACGCGGTGGACCCCACGGCTGTGCTCTGAGGGAAGGAGCTGAGGATTGGGCCCGGCAGCGTCACCAGGACTGGCGGGGGCTGGATCGCAACGCTGGAGTCGGCGCACCGGGTGACGCACGGCTCGTTGCAGCTGTTGGCAAGCGGGGTTGGGCCGCAGGCAGCTGGCAGGCACGGGCTGTAGCACGACATGTCTCGCGGAGGGAGGCGACCCTGCAAGACCGGGAGGGAGCAGAGGGCGTTAGCTGTCGAGCCCTTTCAGACCCGCAGCTCGGCTCCTCTGAGGACAGGCAGCGCCTGGGAGCTCAGCGGAGAGAGATTTGCGATGGGGCACGAGTCAAGGAAGCTCCTCGTCATGCCAGGAACGCAAAAGGAGCATTGCTGAACTGCGGATGGTGGAGGAAGTGGCCGGCCATTGCTTAGGGAGTGCTGGCCGTACGTCCTGAGCCTTGGAAAGAACGACGTCTGGCAAAGAAACCAACCAATGCCCTGTTTCTCGTCCTAGACCATTCACCGAGGACAAGGGAGGCAAAATGCATGCAGCCCTCTCCACAAAAACTGTCCTGCCAAGCGAGGAGACAAGAGGCAAAATGAATTGGGACTTACCAACTTCACAGAGCAGAGGAAGGCACGACAGAGGAGCTGGGAGTCGGGCACACTTTTATACTGCGGCCCAGAGCCCCAGGGGAGCTGAAAAATGGCACAAACATGAAGCGTGTTGAGAAACAGCAATTTTGGCTCCTCAGAGCTCTGCTGGTAGATGAAAGACACGCCTCCTTTGCCTGAAACGCTTGGCTCCCTTTTCATGCCGGGTAGCACTCAAGTGATTTTGTTGATAGCAATTATGTTTCTTCCCCAGACCAGCACTCGTTTGAGGTGTCATTCCAGTTGCTGGTGAAGCCTCGCAGCAGATTCAGGCCATGAGCAGGAGTTGTGCGCGCCCCGCCCTTCCCGGGGAACGTGGCCACCACTTACATCGGACTTTGCCTGTGGAGCACACCTGAAGGCCACTCAGAAGGGTCTCTCTCTGACTGGCTGAGGCCGACCCTGAGCAACACCAGCGCCTGCAGGCTATGGAGTTGCTCAGAGCCCAGGGGAGCCTCTGCGGGATGGCTGTTCTGCTGAGGGACAGAGAACCGAGGAGACTCAGACCCCCGCGGGGTGATTGGAAGGCGATGGTCATACAAGGCCCTCCTGCGGTCTGCAGAGAAACCCCGTTGTGCGCAGGGATGTGTGTCCACTCAGGCCATTGCTGGAGTGGATCAGGCTACTCGGTGGCAGATCTCTGCTCCCCTCAGGCCTCGGAGACGCACACACTTTCCAGCCGTGCAAAGGGAGCCCCGCAGTTCAGCTGCTGTCTGCAGTCAGGAAAGGCCAGAGTGTTTTCTCTGGGAACTGCACAGCCCTTGCCTTGCCTGCCACGACTTTACTCGTTGCTCTCCCGAGGAGAAGCAACGGCTCAACGTGGCCCTGCAGAGCCGTGAAGGAGCCTGCTGACTCGTGCCTGAAAGTGAGCCATCGCCAAGTGGGCCTGTCTGCTTCGGCGCAGTCTTCCCAAACAACAGTCATCTTTGCATCATTGCCGGCTGGCTTGTTCAGGTCACTGACCCAGAGGGTCTGGCTTGTTTTCCCTGGCTCATCCCTGGCAGGGATGGATTGGCACATTCGGGTCCCTTTAATTGCAAGGTGGCACCAGCAGACCACCTCGGAGTCACCTGTGAGTCACCAAAAAGTGCCAAGGCAGTATGAGAGACCTCAGCCCCACCTCGGTGCAAATCATCCACGTGCTAGCATCGGGGGCTCCGGGGGACAAGGATTCAGACGTGCAGAGGACCCTAGGCGCAACCTCACGTCCGCATTCCTGCAGAAATGCAGCTTTTTGTACAGCGTTGTCATGGCTGTTAGCATCTTGCCCAACCACTTGGTGACTCCTTGAGATCCTGTCATGCTCCTTGGTGAAACAGCTGCCAGAGAAGGACAGCACGGACGTGCCCCGACGTTCCCGCTCCCGGACGTTTCTGGAGCACAGACCAAACTGAGGAAAGTTGCCGCCCCTATGTGTCCAGGACCTGGGGAGCCTGCTTTTTTGACGGACCGTTGTGACAGACCACCGGACTCAGTGGCTGCAGCCGCTGAGTGGCACCAGGTGGTGCTCCCTGCTACCCTACGAGGCATAGAGGAGACTGTGCCGGTCTGGAAAGGTCTGGGGCAGCTCAAAGGCCAGGCGCGTGTCGCCAGCCCTGAGAGCTGCCTGGAAAAAGCCTCCCACTGCCCGTGCTTCTTGGGAAGATGGGCCATGCTCTCACCCGAGCGGCCGTGCCGTTTGGGGAAGGGTCTTGGAAGGGGGATGTTGCCTTGTCCTGCAAAGGATTGAGGGCTCTGTCTCCCTTCTGCCGTTGTTTCCAGCAGGGCTGTGCTCTGGGGCTGTCGTGCCATCCTGCCGGGACGGTCGACCCAGTGCCACAGCTCACAGCAGAAACGTGCTCCCTCCGTACAGGCCGAAACAGGTCCCAGGAGTCAGTATGGCGCCAGCGTGGGAGGCAGCCCCTCGTGCCGCTCTTCCAGGTGGAACTGGAAGTGCACTGACAAAGCAGCCAGTGATGCTCCCTCCTGAAAGGCTATGAGGCTCTGTGAGGAACTTGCGAGGCACTCGACCCCCAGCATGTTCTCAACTGAAGGGTGGGGAAGTGGCTGCCTGTCTCTTCCGGCCCCCAAAGACCCGAGATGTGGCCCTTTGAGACATGGCCCAGCCCCGCAGAAGAGGCACGGGTTGCCCACAGCAGTCTCCGCGGAGGAAGCTGCCAGCACGAACCAGCCCCGAGGGAAGCTCCCCAAATGGGACGACCTGCCCTATGGCTGCTCTGCTCCCGGCTGGTGCACTAACGGATTAGCGCTCGAACTACTATTGTGCACCAGCAAGTGCCAAAGGCCGCGGTGGGTAAAGAGAGAACTTCTCCTCCTCCTCCTCCTCCTCCTCCTCCTCCTCCTCCTCCTCCTCCTCCTCCTCCTTCTTCTGCTTCTTCTTCTTCTTCTTCCTCCTCCTCCTCTTCTTCTTCTTCTTCTTCTTCTTCTTCTTCTTCTTCTTGAAGAACAGCCTTGCTGCTCCTCCCTCTCTGCTCTCCGTTCTGGCAATTGAGAGGTCATGCAAAGAGGAGCAGAGGCCAGGACAGACACTCTGCTCCTCACGTAGCCTCCTTTGCCACCAGACAGGAGCGTGACACAGCCCGTCACAGCTCCACCACAGCAGGCGGTGAGTACCGTCGCTGGGCTGCTCTCCTCCTTGGCCTGCCATCCTGCCCCGCTGCTGAGTGCGGGAAGGGTGGGGAGGCATTCCTCTACCGCAATGAGGAGCCTGGCATTTGCTGCGCCTGAGCAAAGCTGAGGCAGCGGGAGAGGGCGCATGCATCCACCTGCCCCAGCAGGCGTGTGGTAACACCTGAGGGCAGGAAGCGGACAGCACAGGCCCATCCTTGCTCCGCAAGACGCCTTCTGCTTTGAACTGCAGCCACAAGAGGGCGTGTCCTTCTCAGGACTTTTCACAAGGCAACCAGCCTTGCGAAAAGTGAAAAGCACCCTCAGTCAAATGCCTGTGAGTTCACTCCTCAGCCACTTTGACCTTGCACCCTTGGCACTGACTGCCTGCCCTCTTTGAGAATGAGAATTTTGAGAATGACAATGGACTGATTTCCGTAGAACAAGACCTCCCCCCGCCCCGCCCCCCTCCCCCTTTTTTCCTTTGTTTTGAGGCCACCACAGAGCTACCTGGCCACCTCTGGGAATGGTCCCAGTGCCCCCATCCCTTCACACAGTGGCCCGTCTCTCCATCTCAGAGAGGGTCCTTCTCTGGCGTTCACCTTCCAACCACCTCTGGGGATCTGAGTCCCCTCCTTTCCGTGTCCCTCGGCCGGACAGGCATCCAGCCGGGGCTTGGCCGATTGCTGAGCCCTTCCACGGCCCTGTGGGGCCTTGTGTTTCTCAGGGTCAGCCTCAGCCCTTCAGCAGGAGACCCACGTGAGTGGCCTTCGTCAGGAGGGCTCCACAGCTGAAGGCCTGGCTGAGAGTGGTAGTCACGTTCCCCAGCAAGGATGGGCACAACCCACATGCAGGGCCTGGAGCTACTGAAACCCGTTCCTGGGACCTGGCATGGGACCTCAGATGACCGTTGCTTTGAGGAGCCAGCGTCTAATGCATCACCGTGCTCTCACCCAATAGGGAAATGCAAGCCAGACCTTTCAGATGAAAGAGACAAGTTCTTCATCTCCTGGCTGTGCTTTGCAAGCCTCAAATTGCTCTTTGTTTACGTGCTTCACAAAGAAGGTGTGTTTCAGGTCTCCTCAGGCACTAGCTCACCAGATAAAAAGCCTGTGCCACTCCAGGCCCTTCCATCCACATCTCTTCCCTTGCTCTCCGCGGTGAACTTGGTAAGTCTGAACTCACTCCTTCTCTTCCTGCTGGTGGGATTTCTGTCAGGGGGACTGCTTCCCTTCTGTGCATGCTCCCTCTGGTACGTGGTCCAGGCTTGAAAATACACTGTGCTGCCCTCTTCCGGGAGGTGCGTTGGTGAGGGAAGAGGGAAGGCTTTGTTCCCTTCCGAGAGGGAGTCAGTCAGTTGGGCTCTTCTGTAGCAGGGCCTCTGCTGACGTCTGAGGCTGGACGTCCAGTACCGTCTGACCGGTCACCAGGTGCTTCCTCCCCCATCCACAGTGCAGCGACCTGCCTTGGCCACTCCTGGCACGGAAAGGAACTTCCCAGGGAGATCTGACTCTACCCACGCAACTGTTCGCTCTCAGAGGAGCCGAGCTGCGGGTCTGAAAGGGCTCGACAGCTAACGCCCTCTGCTCCCTCCCGGTCTTGCAGGGTCGCCTCCCTCCGCGAGACATGTCGTGCTACAGCCCGTGCCTGCCAGCTGCCTGCGGCCCAACCCCACTTGCCAACAGCTGCAACGAGCCGTGCGTCACCCGGTGCGCCGACTCCAGCGTTGCGATCCAGCCCCCGCCAGTCCTGGTGACGCTGCCGGGCCCAATCCTCAGCTCCTTCCCTCAGAGCACAGCCGTGGGGTCCACCGCGTCAGCTGCCGTGGGGAGCTCTCTCAGCGCTGGCAGTGTGCCCATCGCTTCTGGGGGCTCCCTGGGGCTGGGGGGCTTTGGGTGGTCCGGTCTGGGCCGTGGGCTCTGCGGGCCTCTGGGACGGGGCAATCTCTTATGCTGAAGCCCGTGGATTGCCGGCCCGTGGTCGGTCGAGCGCCAGGAGCCGCCAGGAAAGCCCTGGAGCCAGCCCGGAGAGCGCGGCCATGGTCTGCAGAGGAGCCGAGCTCCCAACCGCTCCGCCTGGAGGAAGGGGCCCGCGCTGGCCTTCCGACTCTTCCCAGGGAAGCCCCTCTCTTTCCCCGCCTTGCTCTGCTTCGCCTTATGCTCCCCATGCGATGCCTCCTCCTTCCTTCCGTGCCAATGGGTCTAGGTGATGCATGACTTGCCAGAGCCTTGAAGGGGAAAAGGAAAAGCAGCACCCCTGGCGTGGAGGTTTTCCTTTGGACGGCAGCACTTCTCTGAGCTTTACTCAGCCTCCAAAAGGCATTGCTTAAGCTCTCGCCTCTTCCATCTTCCTGTGATTTTTCTCATTAAAGACATTGGGCATCAGCTTTGCAAGAGAGTCATGTTTCGTTCTCCCCTCTTCTCCAATCCCAGCCGGCTGAGTGCCCAAAAGAGTTCCTCCCTTGGTAGAACTACGGGTTTCTCCCAAATAGTCATACAATCATAGAATCGCCCTGATTGGAAGGGACCTCAAAAGACCATCCGGTCCAACCTTTTGCGGGAAAGGGAGCCTGCATGGGATTATCTAGCATCCTGTCCAATGGCATCTTGAAAACCTCCGGTCATGGGGACTCTAGCATGTCCCTGGGGAGGCCATTGCAGCGAATGGTTGTCCTCACTGTAGAAAATGTCTTTCTTACATCAAGGTGAAACCCCTCCCAGGTGCTCCCTGTCCTCTCCATGCGTCTCTTTGTTAAGAGAGAGTCTCCGTCCTCTTTGCAGCGGCCTCTAAGTACTGGAAAACTGTGATGAGTGCAGGGGAAGAGCATCACAGGACAGCACGAGACTCAGCATGGGATGTTTTGCGGGAGGAACCAGAGGTGGAGGGAGGGAGGGTCCAGGCTGGAACCGGGAGGAAGGAACGTGGCAAAAGTAGAGGGAAGATGGGAGAACATGGCTGTCACTCAGGCATCGTTTGCTGTTGAGGATGCTTGCCTGGCCAGAAAGGGGACCTGGATGAGGCTCTCAGTGCCCTTTGTTGGGCGGTGTGGTCGGCCGTGTGTCTACGGGTTGTACACATGGATTGGTGGAGGGGTGTGTGTGCCTCCTGGGAGGCATGCTCAGCCTCGCTGCTGGCTGGGCCTAGGGGCATGGAGCTGTGGCAGCCTGAGCTCTGCTGGGCTCCTGGGCTCAGCAGCCACCAAACAGAAAGGGATCCTTCTGGTCTGTCCAAACCGCCAAGCTCGTCTGTCGATGAGAAAGAGTTCTGCTCTTCTTCTCTTCCCTGAGGCTGTCCAGGTGAGGTTAAGGTGCCGATGAAGAAGCTGACCTCTCCGCAGCAGGCAGCCCCTTTCTCATCTCCCACAGACTCTCCCTCTGGATTCAGACCCAACTGGGCTGGCAGCGGGGGCAGTGGTCCCCTCTACCTGGCTCGCAGGCCTTAGGGATATGCGAGGCTGGCGGGGGGTGGGGGGGGGGTGGGGTGTTGCGTAGGGGGGTGGGGTCAGCAGCATTCTGAGCTCTGAGCCCCTTGGCCAAAGCCCACTCTCCTCTTCTCACATCTTGTTTGCACGCTGGCGCGTCCAGGCACGCTGCTCACAGGTGCTGATCACCATGAGCCACGAGGCATCCTTAGAAGTTGCAAAACTACTGGGAAGCGTGCCCAGAGGAGAGCAAGGTGGGGAGAGCAAGAGCCCCGCGGTCGTGGGGAAGGGATATCCCCAGGAAACGTCCAGGGACTGGGAGAGCAAGGCAGGTGGCCAGAGAGGCAGAAGCGCAAACGTGTGTAAGAGAGGGGAGGTCGTGTGGGCAGGAAGCGGTTCCAGCCACCTCTGTGCCTTTCATAACCACGCTGGATCGTCCCTGTCCCCCCTGACCCCTGCCAAGTCGCTCCTGAGCACCCGGGACAGCACATCCCTTGGTGGCATGGGCTGGCTGCTGGCTACTCCGGCCTCCACACGGGTCTTCCCTGCAGATCCCTGCTTTGTCACAAAACTGGCTAAGGGCTCGGTGTGTCTGAAGTATGAGGGGAGGCTGTGAGAGCTGGGATTCTTCCCATACCTGATGGAAGGCAATGAAGAGGGAGCCACACTCTTCTCAGTAGTACCAACCGGCAGCGCAAGAGGCAATGGGCACAGATTAAACCACATGAAATTCCATCTCAAGGCAAGAAACCACTTTCTTACTGTGAGGCGGGTCAAACAGCGGACCAGGTTGCCCAGAGAGGTTGTGGAGTCTCCATCCTTGGAGATACTCAAAACCCAGCTGGGCTATGTGCTAAGCAACCAGCTCAAGTTGACCCTGCTGGAGCGGTTGGCTTGGACTGAAGGATCCCAGGAGGTCCCTCCCAACCCCAACGATTCTGAGATTCTGAGAACAGATAAGAGCACAATGCCTCCCATAAAAAGAGAAAAAAAATCTTACTTGAAACGTGCTGTGACAGAAAGTGGTGTACGCGTATTTTGTTTTTCGTTCCCGTGGCTGGTTGAGCCTTACTGAAAGGCAAGGTAAACAACATCCACTGCTCTTCCCTGCTCCACCAAGCTAAGCTAGTCACCTCACCGTAGAAGGCTACCAGCTTGGTTAAGCATGACTTCTCCTTTGTAAATCCATGCTTACTACTCCCAACCACCTTCCTGGGCTAGCTATGTTTGGAAACTACTTCCAGGACGTTTTGCTCTATCATCTTCCCAGGGACTGAGGAGAGGCTGGCCGTCCTGCGAGTTCCCTGGACCCTCCTTCTTTCCCTCCTTGTTCCTCTGGCCTGTGTGGAGACAGAAGAGGTTGAGGTGTGTCCTGAGCCACTTCAGAACCTTGCAAGTTCTTTTCAGGCAGCTCTCTTCTCAAAACAAAGGCTTACTTGGGGGCACACATCGAGCTGCTCACACTCAGAAACTCTGACCATTGTTGGGCTGGCCGACGAGGATGGGATTCGAACCCACGCGTGCAGAGCACAATGGATTAGCAGTCCATCGCCTTCACCACTCGGCCACCTCGTCAGCATGCTGATGCTGCTCCTGCCACTGCTGCCGCTGCCACTGCTCCTGCTGCTCCTGCTCCTGTTCCTGCTCCGGCTCCAGCTCCTTGCTCCTGCTCCTGCTCCTGACTCCTACACCTTTTTACGCGGTTTGACACGGGAGAGAAGGAGCCAGCCTCCAGCTTTCGCCTTTTGGGGCTGCCTCCACTCTCCCGACAGCTGGGCTGAGCTCCGGGGACCTTTGGGAAATAGGTCTCAGCGTTCACATCAGAAAATGACTGAACAGCAGAGAGAGCCCCCCGCTCCTTCCCGGGAAGGAACACGGGAGAGTGAACCCGGAGTGGCTCAGCGCCTCCAAAGGACTTGAGCCTGACTTTGAGATCGATTTGTCGCCAGCCACGTTCCCCTCGCATTCTGGAAGGATACCACCAGCTCATATGGACAGGGGTCACTCACACTTGACTTGGTGGAGTTTCCACCAGGACAGAGCACGTGCCTCACGCTTGGCCGTGGCACCTCTGTGCCGTTCCCCCTCGTGCTCACCCAGGATCCCATCACAGGCTGCTTCTCTCCCAGCACAGCTAACAGTCAGGAATGAAGAGGGAGCCGAGGGGCACCGGCCCCACTGCACACAACTCCTCTTTTTACCTGCCAGAGCTCCAGTGCTGCAGAGAGTTGAAACCACTGCGCTGGTCCCCTGAGCCCAGACCTCTCTGTGCCTTGAAGGTCACACCTTGAGCTGGGGGAAATGGTGCAGAGGCCAGGCTTGCTGCCCCTGGTGGATAACAGAAAGGTGGGTACGGGATTGCGCACCGTGGGATGGACACCGACGGCAGGGCCCTGGGAGCCTCTCTTTCTCCTCCGCCCGGTTAATTCCTGTCCTGGACAAAGGGGAGCGGTGCACAGCCTTGGGGGCTGGGACCAGAACCACTTGCACCCCGGACACTCCGAGTAGTTTCTCCAGCCCCAGCCCACCCCATGGGCCTGTAAGTGCGGAGACATGTGAACAAGGCTCTGCCACACTCCTTCCCCAGACTGCTGGCACTCCCCGCTGTGGATGCAAAAAATTCCTGGGATTCCCTTTCTGGGTTCTTAACAAAGACTTCCCTAACAAAGTAGCCAGGGCCATCATTGGCTCTCATTAATGCAGCGGTGTGTTGAGTCCCTGCTCTAATCAGTGCAGCACAGGGACATTCAACAGAAAATTCGGGCTTCCTTCATACTGTGTTTTGTGCCTGTCGAGGCGTGCCGATGAGTAATGGGGCTCCTTCCGCAAGAGCTCTCACCCCAAACCGGCCTTGTCACCATTGCTACGGGATGTCAGGGGCGAAAGACGAGGCGCTCTCGAGGCCAGGAACTACGGAGAAACCCGTAGTTCTACCAAGGGAGGAACTCTTTTGGGCACTCAGCCGGCTGGGATTGGAGAAGAGGGGAGAACGAAACATGACTCTCTTGCAAAGCTGATGCCCAATGTCTTTAATGAGAAAAATCACAGGAAGATGGAAGAGGCGAGAGCTTAAGCAATGCCTTTTGGAGGCTGAGTAAAGCTCAGAGAAGTGCTGCCGTCCAAAGGAAAACCTCCACGCCAGGGGTGCTGCTTTTCCTTTTCCCCTTCAAGGCTCTGGCAAGTCATGCATCACCTAGACCCATTGGCACGGAAGGAAGGAGGAGGCATCGCATGGGGAGCATAAGGCGAAGCAGAGCAAGGCGGGGAAAGAGAGGGGCTTCCCTGGGAAGAGTCGGAAGGCCAGCGTGGGCCCCTTCCTCCAGGCGGAGCGGTTGGGAGCTCGGCTCCTCTGCAGACCATGGCCGCGCTCTCCGGGCTGGCTCCAGGGCTTTCCTGGCGGCTCCTGGCGCTCGACCGACCACGGGCCGGCAATCCACGGGCTTCAGCATAAGAGATTGCCCCGTCCCAGAGGCCCGCAGAGCCCACGGCCCAGACCGGACCACCCAAAGCCCCCCAGCCCCAGGGAGCCCCCAGAAGCGATGGGCACACTGCCAGCGCTGAGAGAGCTCCCCACGGCAGCTGACGCGGTGGACCCCACGGCTGTGCTCTGAGGGAAGGAGCTGAGGATTGGGCCCGGCAGCGTCACCAGGACTGGCGGGGGCTGGATCGCAACGCTGGAGTCGGCGCACCGGGTGACGCACGGCTCGTTGCAGCTGTTGGCAAGCGGGGTTGGGCCGCAGGCAGCTGGCAGGCACGGGCTGTAGCACGACATGTCTCGCGGAGGGAGGCGACCCTGCAAGACCGGGAGGGAGCAGAGGGCGTTAGCTGTCGAGCCCTTTCAGACCCGCAGCTCGGCTCCTCTGAGGACAGGCAGCGCCTGGGAGCTCAGCGGAGAGAGATTTGCGATGGGGCACGAGTCAAGGAAGCTCCTCGTCATGCCAGGAACGCAAAAGGAGCATTGCTGAACTGCGGATGGTGGAGGAAGTGGCCGGCCATTGCTTAGGGAGTGCTGGCCGTACGTCCTGAGCCTTGGAAAGAACGACGTCTGGCAAAGAAACCAACCAATGCCCTGTTTCTCGTCCTAGACCATTCACCGAGGACAAGGGAGGCAAAATGCATGCAGCCCTCTCCACAAAAACTGTCCTGCCAAGCGAGGAGACAAGAGGCAAAATGAATTGGGACTTACCAACTTCACAGAGCAGAGGAAGGCACGACAGAGGAGCTGGGAGTCGGGCACACTTTTATACTGCGGCCCAGAGCCCCAGGGGAGCTGAAAAATGGCACAAACATGAAGCGTGTTGAGAAACAGCAATTTTGGCTCCTCAGAGCTCTGCTGGTAGATGAAAGACACGCCTCCTTTGCCTGAAACGCTTGGCTCCCTTTTCATGCCGGGTAGCACTCAAGTGATTTTGTTGATAGCAATTATGTTTCTTCCCCAGACCAGCACTCGTTTGAGGTGTCATTCCAGTTGCTGGTGAAGCCTCGCAGCAGATTCAGGCCATGAGCAGGAGTTGTGCGCGCCCCGCCCTTCCCGGGGAACGTGGCCACCACTTACATCGGACTTTGCCTGTGGAGCACACCTGAAGGCCACTCAGAAGGGTCTCTCTCTGACTGGCTGAGGCCGACCCTGAGCAACACCAGCGCCTGCAGGCTATGGAGTTGCTCAGAGCCCAGGGGAGCCTCTGCGGGATGGCTGTTCTGCTGAGGGACAGAGAACCGAGGAGACTCAGACCCCCGCGGGGTGATTGGAAGGCGATGGTCATACAAGGCCCTCCTGCGGTCTGCAGAGAAACCCCGTTGTGCGCAGGGATGTGTGTCCACTCAGGCCATTGCTGGAGTGGATCAGGCTACTCGGTGGCAGATCTCTGCTCCCCTCAGGCCTCGGAGACGCACACACTTTCCAGCCGTGCAAAGGGAGCCCCGCAGTTCAGCTGCTGTCTGCAGTCAGGAAAGGCCAGAGTGTTTTCTCTGGGAACTGCACAGCCCTTGCCTTGCCTGCCACGACTTTACTCGTTGCTCTCCCGAGGAGAAGCAACGGCTCAACGTGGCCCTGCAGAGCCGTGAAGGAGCCTGCTGACTCGTGCCTGAAAGTGAGCCATCGCCAAGTGGGCCTGTCTGCTTCGGCGCAGTCTTCCCAAACAACAGTCATCTTTGCATCATTGCCGGCTGGCTTGTTCAGGTCACTGACCCAGAGGGTCTGGCTTGTTTTCCCTGGCTCATCCCTGGCAGGGATGGATTGGCACATTCGGGTCCCTTTAATTGCAAGGTGGCACCAGCAGACCACCTCGGAGTCACCTGTGAGTCACCAAAAAGTGCCAAGGCAGTATGAGAGACCTCAGCCCCACCTCGGTGCAAATCATCCACGTGCTAGCATCGGGGGCTCCGGGGGACAAGGATTCAGACGTGCAGAGGACCCTAGGCGCAACCTCACGTCCGCATTCCTGCAGAAATGCAGCTTTTTGTACAGCGTTGTCATGGCTGTTAGCATCTTGCCCAACCACTTGGTGACTCCTTGAGATCCTGTCATGCTCCTTGGTGAAACAGCTGCCAGAGAAGGACAGCACGGACGTGCCCCGACGTTCCCGCTCCCGGACGTTTCTGGAGCACAGACCAAACTGAGGAAAGTTGCCGCCCCTATGTGTCCAGGACCTGGGGAGCCTGCTTTTTTGACGGACCGTTGTGACAGACCACCGGACTCAGTGGCTGCAGCCGCTGAGTGGCACCAGGTGGTGCTCCCTGCTACCCTACGAGGCATAGAGGAGACTGTGCCGGTCTGGAAAGGTCTGGGGCAGCTCAAAGGCCAGGCGCGTGTCGCCAGCCCTGAGAGCTGCCTGGAAAAAGCCTCCCACTGCCCGTGCTTCTTGGGAAGATGGGCCATGCTCTCACCCGAGCGGCCGTGCCGTTTGGGGAAGGGTCTTGGAAGGGGGATGTTGCCTTGTCCTGCAAAGGATTGAGGGCTCTGTCTCCCTTCTGCCGTTGTTTCCAGCAGGGCTGTGCTCTGGGGCTGTCGTGCCATCCTGCCGGGACGGTCGACCCAGTGCCACAGCTCACAGCAGAAACGTGCTCCCTCCGTACAGGCCGAAACAGGTCCCAGGAGTCAGTATGGCGCCAGCGTGGGAGGCAGCCCCTCGTGCCGCTCTTCCAGGTGGAACTGGAAGTGCACTGACAAAGCAGCCAGTGATGCTCCCTCCTGAAAGGCTATGAGGCTCTGTGAGGAACTTGCGAGGCACTCGACCCCCAGCATGTTCTCAACTGAAGGGTGGGGAAGTGGCTGCCTGTCTCTTCCGGCCCCCAAAGACCCGAGATGTGGCCCTTTGAGACATGGCCCAGCCCCGCAGAAGAGGCACGGGTTGCCCACAGCAGTCTCCGCGGAGGAAGCTGCCAGCACGAACCAGCCCCGAGGGAAGCTCCCCAAATGGGACGACCTGCCCTATGGCTGCTCTGCTCCCGGCTGGTGCACTAACGGATTAGCGCTCGAACTACTATTGTGCACCAGCAAGTGCCAAAGGCCGCGGTGGGTAAAGAGAGAACTTCTCCTCCTCCTCCTCCTCCTCCTCCTCCTCCTCCTCCTCCTCCTCCTCCTCCTCCTCCTCCTCCTCCTCCTCCTCCTCCTCCTTCTGCTTCTTCTTCTTCTTCTTCCTCCTCCTCCTCTTCTTCTTCTTCTTCTTCTTCTTCTTCTTCTTCTTCTTGAAGAACAGCCTTGCTGCTCCTCCCTCTCTGCTCTCCCTTCTGGCAATTGAGAGGTCATGCAAAGAGGAGCAGAGGCCAGGACAGACACTCTGCTCCTCACGTAGCCTCCTTTGCCACCAGACAGGAGCGTGACACAGCCCGTCACAGCTCCACCACAGCAGGCGGTGAGTACCGTCGCTGGGCTGCTCTCCTCCTTGGCCTGCCATCCTGCCCCGCTGCTGAGTGCGGGAAGGGTGGGGAGGCATTCCTCTACCGCAATGAGGAGCCTGGCATTTGCTGCGCCTGAGCAAAGCTGAGGCAGCGGGAGAGGGCGCATGCATCCACCTGCCCCAGCAGGCGTGTGGTAACACCTGAGGGCAGGAAGCGGACAGCACAGGCCCATCCTTGCTCCGCAAGACGCCTTCTGCTTTGAACTGCAGCCACAAGAGGGCGTGTCCTTCTCAGGACTTTTCACAAGGCAACCAGCCTTGCGAAAAGTGAAAAGCACCCTCAGTCAAATGCCTGTGAGTTCACTCCTCAGCCACTTTGACCTTGCACCCTTGGCACTGACTGCCTGCCCTCTTTGAGAATGAGAATTTTGAGAATGACAATGGACTGATTTCCGTAGAACAAGACCTCCCCCCGCCCCGCCCCCCTCCCCCTTTTTTCCTTTGTTTTGAGGCCACCACAGAGCTACCTGGCCACCTCTGGGAATGGTCCCAGTGCCCCCATCCCTTCACACAGTGGCCCGTCTCTCCATCTCAGAGAGGGTCCTTCTCTGGCGTTCACCTTCCAACCACCTCTGGGGATCTGAGTCCCCTCCTTTCCGTGTCCCTCGGCCGGACAGGCATCCAGCCGGGGCTTGGCCGATTGCTGAGCCCTTCCACGGCCCTGTGGGGCCTTGTGTTTCTCAGGGTCAGCCTCAGCCCTTCAGCAGGAGACCCACGTGAGTGGCCTTCGTCAGG
The DNA here is from genome assembly GCF_030463565.1 of Pelecanus crispus. Lineage (NCBI taxonomy): Eukaryota > Metazoa > Chordata > Aves > Pelecaniformes > Pelecanidae > Pelecanus > Pelecanus crispus. The sequence goes on along the minus strand of NC_134654.1, from coordinate 14,861,624 downwards.
AGGGCTCCACAGCTGAAGGCCTGGCTGAGAGTGGTAGTCACGTTCCCCAGCAAGGATGGGCACAACCCACATGCAGGGCCTGGAGCTACTGAAACCCGTTCCTGGGACCTGGCATGGGACCTCAGATGACCGTTGCTTTGAGGAGCCAGCGTCTAATGCATCACCGTGCTCTCACCCAATAGGGAAATGCAAGCCAGACCTTTCAGATGAAAGAGACAAGTTCTTCATCTCCTGGCTGTGCTTTGCAAGCCTCAAATTGCTCTTTGTTTACGTGCTTCACAAAGAAGGTGTGTTTCAGGTCTCCTCAGGCACTAGCTCACCAGATAAAAAGCCTGTGCCACTCCAGGCCCTTCCATCCACATCTCTTCCCTTGCTCTCCGCGGTGAACTTGGTAAGTCTGAACTCACTCCTTCTCTTCCTGCTGGTGGGATTTCTGTCAGGGGGACTGCTTCCCTTCTGTGCATGCTCCCTCTGGTACGTGGTCCAGGCTTGAAAATACACTGTGCTGCCCTCTTCCGGGAGGTGCGTTGGTGAGGGAAGAGGGAAGGCTTTGTTCCCTTCCGAGAGGGAGTCAGTCAGTTGGGCTCTTCTGTAGCAGGGCCTCTGCTGACGTCTGAGGCTGGACGTCCAGTACCGTCTGACCGGTCACCAGGTGCTTCCTCCCCCATCCACAGTGCAGCGACCTGCCTTGGCCACTCCTGGCACGGAAAGGAACTTCCCAGGGAGATCTGACCCTACCCACGCAACTGTTCGCTCTCAGAGGAGCCGAGCTGCGGGTCTGAAAGGGCTCGACAGCTAACGCCCTCTGCTCCCTCCCGGTCTTGCAGGGTCGCCTCCCTCCGCGAGACATGTCGTGCTACAGCCCGTGCCTGCCAGCTGCCTGCGGCCCAACCCCACTTGCCAACAGCTGCAACGAGCCGTGCGTCACCCGGTGCGCCGACTCCAGCGTTGCGATCCAGCCCCCGCCAGTCCTGGTGACGCTGCCGGGCCCAATCCTCAGCTCCTTCCCTCAGAGCACAGCCGTGGGGTCCACCGCGTCAGCTGCCGTGGGGAGCTCTCTCAGCGCTGGCAGTGTGCCCATCGCTTCTGGGGGCTCCCTGGGGCTGGGGGGCTTTGGGTGGTCCGGTCTGGGCCGTGGGCTCTGCGGGCCTCTGGGACGGGGCAATCTCTTATGCTGAAGCCCGTGGATTGCCGGCCCGTGGTCGGTCGAGCGCCAGGAGCCGCCAGGAAAGCCCTGGAGCCAGCCCGGAGAGCGCGGCCATGGTCTGCAGAGGAGCCGAGCTCCCAACCGCTCCGCCTGGAGGAAGGGGCCCGCGCTGGCCTTCCGACTCTTCCCAGGGAAGCCCCTCTCTTTCCCCGCCTTGCTCTGCTTCGCCTTATGCTCCCCATGCGATGCCTCCTCCTTCCTTCCGTGCCAATGGGTCTAGGTGATGCATGACTTGCCAGAGCCTTGAAGGGGAAAAGGAAAAGCAGCACCCCTGGCGTGGAGGTTTTCCTTTGGACGGCAGCACTTCTCTGAGCTTTACTCAGCCTCCAAAAGGCATTGCTTAAGCTCTCGCCTCTTCCATCTTCCTGTGATTTTTCTCATTAAAGACATTGGGCATCAGCTTTGCAAGAGAGTCATGTTTCGTTCTCCCCTCTTCTCCAATCCCAGCCGGCTGAGTGCCCAAAAGAGTTCCTCCCTTGGTAGAACTACGGGTTTCTCCCAAATAGTCATACAATCATAGAATCGCCCTGATTGGAAGGGACCTCAAAAGACCATCCGGTCCAACCTTTTGCGGGAAAGGGAGCCTGCATGGGATTATCTAGCATCCTGTCCAATGGCATCTTGAAAACCTCCGGTCATGGGGACTCTAGCATGTCCCTGGGGAGGCCATTGCAGCGAATGGTTGTCCTCACTGTAGAAAATGTCTTTCTTACATCAAGGTGAAACCCCTCCCAGGTGCTCCCTGTCCTCTCCATGCGTCTCTTTGTTAAGAGAGAGTCTCCGTCCTCTTTGCAGCGGCCTCTAAGTACTGGAAAACTGTGATGAGTGCAGGGGAAGAGCATCACAGGACAGCACGAGACTCAGCATGGGATGTTTTGCGGGAGGAACCAGAGGTGGAGGGAGGGAGGGTCCAGGCTGGAACCGGGAGGAAGGAACGTGGCAAAAGTAGAGGGAAGATGGGAGAACATGGCTGTCACTCAGGCATCGTTTGCTGTTGAGGATGCTTGCCTGGCCAGAAAGGGGACCTGGATGAGGCTCTCAGTGCCCTTTGTTGGGCGGTGTGGTCGGCCGTGTGTCTACGGGTTGTACACATGGATTGGTGGAGGGGTGTGTGTGCCTCCTGGGAGGCATGCTCAGCCTCGCTGCTGGCTGGGCCTAGGGGCATGGAGCTGTGGCAGCCTGAGCTCTGCTGGGCTCCTGGGCTCAGCAGCCACCAAACAGAAAGGGATCCTTCTGGTCTGTCCAAACCGCCAAGCTCGTCTGTCGATGAGAAAGAGTTCTGCTCTTCTTCTCTTCCCTGAGGCTGTCCAGGTGAGGTTAAGGTGCCGATGAAGAAGCTGACCTCTCCGCAGCAGGCAGCCCCTTTCTCATCTCCCACAGACTCTCCCTCTGGATTCAGACCCAACTGGGCTGGCAGCGGGGGCAGTGGTCCCCTCTACCTGGCTCGCAGGCCTTAGGGATATGCGAGGCTGGCGGGGGGTGGGGGGGGGTGGGGTGTTGCGTAGGGGGGTGGGGTCAGCAGCATTCTGAGCTCTGAGCCCCTTGGCCAAAGCCCACTCTCCTCTTCTCACATCTTGTTTGCACGCTGGCGCGTCCAGGCACGCTGCTCACAGGTGCTGATCACCATGAGCCACGAGGCATCCTTAGAAGTTGCAAAACTACTGGGAAGCGTGCCCAGAGGAGAGCAAGGTGGGGAGAGCAAGAGCCCCGCGGTCGTGGGGAAGGGATATCCCCAGGAAACGTCCAGGGACTGGGAGAGCAAGGCAGGTGGCCAGAGAGGCAGAAGCGCAAACGTGTGTAAGAGAGGGGAGGTCGTGTGGGCAGGAAGCGGTTCCAGCCACCTCTGTGCCTTTCATAACCACGCTGGATCGTCCCTGTCCCCCCTGACCCCTGCCAAGTCGCTCCTGAGCACCCGGGACAGCACATCCCTTGGTGGCATGGGCTGGCTGCTGGCTACTCCGGCCTCCACACGGGTCTTCCCTGCAGATCCCTGCTTTGTCACAAAACTGGCTAAGGGCTCGGTGTGTCTGAAGTATGAGGGGAGGCTGTGAGAGCTGGGATTCTTCCCATACCTGATGGAAGGCAATGAAGAGGGAGCCACACTCTTCTCAGTAGTACCAACCGGCAGCGCAAGAGGCAATGGGCACAGATTAAACCACATGAAATTCCATCTCAAGGCAAGAAACCACTTTCTTACTGTGAGGCGGGTCAAACAGCGGACCAGGTTGCCCAGAGAGGTTGTGGAGTCTCCATCCGTGGAGATACTCAAAACCCAGCTGGACTATGTGCTAAGCAACCAGCTCAAGTTGACCCTGCTGGAGCGGTTGGCTTGGACTGAAGGATCCCAGGAGGTCCCTCCCAACCCCAACGATTCTGAGATTCTGAGAACAGATAAGAGCACAATGCCTCCCATAAAAAGAGAAAAAAAATCTTACTTGAAACGTGCTGTGACAGAAAGTGGTGTACGCGTATTTTGTTTTTCGTTCCCGTGGCTGGTTGAGCCTTACTGAAAGGCAAGGTAAACAACATCCACTGCTCTTCCCTGCTCCACCAAGCTAAGCTAGTCACCTCACCGTAGAAGGCTACCAGCTTGGTTAAGCATGACTTCTCCTTTGTAAATCCATGCTTACTACTCCCAACCACCTTCCTGGGCTAGCTATGTTTGGAAACTACTTCCAGGACGTTTTGCTCTATCATCTTCCCAGGGACTGAGGAGAGGCTGGCCGTCCTGCGAGTTCCCTGGACCCTCCTTCTTTCCCTCCTTGTTCCTCTGGCCTGTGTGGAGACAGAAGAGGTTGAGGTGTGTCCTGAGCCACTTCAGAACCTTGCAAGTTCTTTTCAGGCAACTCTCTTCTCAAAACAAAGGCTTACTTGGGGGCACACATCGAGCTGCTCACACTCAGAAACTCTGACCATTGTTGGGCTGGCCGACGAGGATGGGATTCGAACCCACGCGTGCAGAGCACAATGGATTAGCAGTCCATCGCCTTCACCACTCGGCCACCTCGTCAGCATGCTGATGCTGCTCCTGCCACTGCTGCCGCTGCCACTGCTCCTGCTGCTCCTGCTCCTGTTCCTGCTCCGGCTCCAGCTCCTTGCTCCTGCTCCTGCTCCTGACTCCTACACCTTTTTACGCGGTTTGACACGGGAGAGAAGGAGCCAGCCTCCAGCTTTCGCCTTTTGGGGCTGCCTCCACTCTCCCGACAGCTGGGCTGAGCTCCGGGGACCTTTGGGAAATAGGTCTCAGCGTTCACATCAGAAAATGACTGAACAGCAGAGAGAGCCCCCCGCTCCTTCCCGGGAAGGAACACGGGAGAGTGAACCCGGAGTGGCTCAGCGCCTCCAAAGGACTTGAGCCTGACTTTGAGATCGATTTGTCGCCAGCCACGTTCCCCTCGCATTCTGGAAGGATACCACCAGCTCATATGGACAGGGGTCACTCACACTTGACTTGGTGGAGTTTCCACCAGGACAGAGCACGTGCCTCACGCTTGGCCGTGGCACCTCTGTGCCGTTCCCCCTCGTGCTCACCCAGGATCCCATCACAGGCTGCTTCTCTCCCAGCACAGCTAACAGTCAGGAATGAAGAGGGAGCCGAGGGGCACCGGCCCCACTGCACACAACTCCTCTTTTTACCTGCCAGAGCTCCAGTGCTGCAGAGAGTTGAAACCACTGCGCTGGTCCCCTGAGCCCAGACCTCTCTGTGCCTTGAAGGTCACACCTTGAGCTGGGGGAAATGGTGCAGAGGCCAGGCTTGCTGCCCCTGGTGGATAACAGAAAGGTGGGTACGGGATTGCGCACCGTGGGATGGACACCGACGGCAGGGCCCTGGGAGCCTCTCTTTCTCCTCCGCCCGGTTAATTCCTGTCCTGGACAAAGGGGAGCGGTGCACAGCCTTGGGGGCTGGGACCAGAACCACTTGCACCCCGGACACTCCGAGTAGTTTCTCCAGCCCCAGCCCACCCCATGGGCCTGTAAGTGCGGAGACATGTGAACAAGGCTCTGCCACACTCCTTCCCCAGACTGCTGGCACTCCCCGCTGTGGATGCAAAAAATTCCTGGGATTCCCTTTCTGGGTTCTTAACAAAGACTTCCCTAACAAAGTAGCCAGGGCCATCATTGGCTCTCATTAATGCAGCGGTGTGTTGAGTCCCTGCTCTAATCAGTGCAGCACAGGGACATTCAACAGAAAATTCGGGCTTCCTTCATACTGTGTTTTGTGCCTGTCGAGGCGTGCCGATGAGTAATGGGGCTCCTTCCGCAAGAGCTCTCACCCCAAACCGGCCTTGTCACCATTGCTACGGGATGTCAGGGGCGAAAGACGAGGCGCTCTCGAGGCCAGGAACTACGGAGAAACCCGTAGTTCTACCAAGGGAGGAACTCTTTTGGGCACTCAGCCGGCTGGGATTGGAGAAGAGGGGAGAACGAAACATGACTCTCTTGCAAAGCTGATGCCCAATGTCTTTAATGAGAAAAATCACAGGAAGATGGAAGAGGCGAGAGCTTAAGCAATGCCTTTTGGAGGCTGAGTAAAGCTCAGAGAAGTGCTGCCGTCCAAAGGAAAACCTCCACGCCAGGGGTGCTGCTTTTCCTTTTCCCCTTCAAGGCTCTGGCAAGTCATGCATCACCTAGACCCATTGGCACGGAAGGAAGGAGGAGGCATCGCATGGGGAGCATAAGGCGAAGCAGAGCAAGGCGGGGAAGGAGAGGGGCTTCCCTGGGAAGAGTCGGAAGGCCAGCGTGGGCCCCTTCCTCCAGGCGGAGCGGTTGGGAGCTCGGCTCCTCTGCAGACCATGGCCGCGCTCTCCGGGCTGGCTCCAGGGCTTTCCTGGCGGCTCCTGGCGCTCGACCGACCACGGGCCGGCAATCCACGGGCTTCAGCATAAGAGATTGCCCCGTCCCAGAGGCCCGCAGAGCCCACGGCCCAGACCGGACCACCCAAAGCCCCCCAGCCCCAGGGAGCCCCCAGAAGCGATGGGCACACTGCCAGCGCTGAGAGAGCTCCCCACGGCAGCTGACGCGGTGGACCCCACGGCTGTGCTCTGAGGGAAGGAGCTGAGGATTGGGCCCGGCAGCGTCACCAGGACTGGCGGGGGCTGGATCGCAACGCTGGAGTCGGCGCACCGGGTGACGCACGGCTCGTTGCAGCTGTTGGCAAGCGGGGTTGGGCCGCAGGCAGCTGGCAGGCACGGGCTGTAGCACGACATGTCTCGCGGAGGGAGGCGACCCTGCAAGACCGGGAGGGAGCAGAGGGCGTTAGCTGTCGAGCCCTTTCAGACCCGCAGCTCGGCTCCTCTGAGGACAGGCAGCGCCTGGGAGCTCAGCGGAGAGAGATTTGCGATGGGGCACGAGTCAAGGAAGCTCCTCGTCATGCCAGGAACGCAAAAGGAGCATTGCTGAACTGCGGATGGTGGAGGAAGTGGCCGGCCATTGCTTAGGGAGTGCTGGCCGTACGTCCTGAGCCTTGGAAAGAACGACGTCTGGCAAAGAAACCAACCAATGCCCTGTTTCACGTCCTAGACCATTCACCGAGGACAAGGGAGGCAAAATGCATGCAGCCCTCTCCACAAAAACTGTCCTGCCAAGCGAGGAGACAAGAGGCAAAATGAATTGGGACTTACCAACTTCACAGAGCAGAGGAAGGCACGACAGAGGAGCTGGGAGTCGGGCACACTTTTATACTGCGGCCCAGAGCCCCAGGGGAGCTGAAAAATGGCACAAACATGAAGCGTGTTGAGAAACAGCAATTTTGGCTCCTCAGAGCTCTGCTGGTAGATGAAAGACACGCCTCCTTTGCCTGAAACGCTTGGCTCCCTTTTCATGCCGGGTAGCACTCAAGTGATTTTGTTGATAGCAATTATGTTTCTTCCCCAGACCAGCACTCGTTTGAGGTGTCATTCCAGTTGCTGGTGAAGCCTCGCAGCAGATTCAGGCCATGAGCAGGAGTTGTGCGCGCCCCGCCCTTCCCGGGGAACGTGGCCACCACTTACATCGGACTTTGCCTGTGGAGCACACCTGAAGGCCACTCAGAAGGGTCTCTCTCTGACTGGCTGAGGCCGACCCTGAGCAACACCAGCGCCTGCAGGCTATGGAGTTGCTCAGAGCCCAGGGGAGCCTCTGTGGGATGGCTGTTCTGCTGAGGGACAGAGAACCGAGGAGACTCAGACCCCCGCGGGGTGATTGGAAGGCGATGGTCATACAAGGCCCTCCTGCGGTCTGCAGAGAAACCCCGTTGTGCGCAGGGATGTGTGTCCACTCAGGCCATTGCTGGAGTGGATCAGGCTACTCGGTGGCAGATCTCTGCTCCCCTCAGGCCTCGGAGACGCACACACTTTCCAGCCGTGCAAAGGGAGCCCCGCAGTTCAGCTGCTGTCTGCAGTCAGGAAAGGCCAGAGTGTTTTCTCTGGGAACTGCACAGCCCTTGCCTTGCCTGCCACGACTTTACTCGTTGCTCTCCCGAGGAGAAGCAACGGCTCAACGTGGCCCTGCAGAGCCGTGAAGGAGCCTGCTGACTCGTGCCTGAAAGTGAGCCATCGCCAAGTGGGCCTGTCTGCTTCGGCGCAGTCTTCCCAAACAACAGTCATCTTTGCATCATTGCCGGCTGGCTTGTTCAGGTCACTGACCCAGAGGGTCTGGCTTGTTTTCCCTGGCTCATCCCTGGCAGGGATGGATTGGCACATTCGGGTCCCTTTAATTGCAAGGTGGCACCAGCAGACCACCTCGGAGTCACCTGTGAGTCACCAAAAAGTGCCAAGGCAGTATGAGAGACCTCAGCCCCACCTCGGTGCAAATCATCCACGTGCTAGCATCGGGGGCTCCGGGGGACAAGGATTCAGACGTGCAGAGGACCCTAGGCGCAACCTCACGTCCGCATTCCTGCAGAAATGCAGCTTTTTGTACAGCGTTGTCATGGCTGTTAGCATCTTGCCCAACCACTTGGTGACTCCTTGAGATCCTGTCATGCTCCTTGGTGAAACAGCTGCCAGAGAAGGACAGCACGGACGTGCCCCGACGTTCCCGCTCCCGGACATTTCTGGAGCACAGACCAAACTGAGGAAAGTTGCCGCCCCTATGTGTCCAGGACCTGGGGAGCCTGCTTTTTTGACGGACCGTTGTGACAGACCACCGGACTCAGTGGCTGCAGCCGCTGAGTGGCACCAGGTGGTGCTCCCTGCTACCCTACGAGGCATAGAGGAGACTGTGCCGGTCTGGAAAGGTCTGGGGCAGCTCAAAGGCCAGGCGCGTGTCGCCAGCCCTGAGAGCTGCCTGGAAAAAGCCTCCCACTGCCCGTGCTTCTTGGGAAGATGGGCCATGCTCTCACCCGAGCGGCCGTGCCGTTTGGGGAAGGGTCTTGGAAGGGGGATGTTGCCTTGTCCTGCAAAGGATTGAGGGCTCTGTCTCCCTTCTGCCGTTGTTTCCAGCAGGGCTGTGCTCTGGGGCTGTCGTGCCATCCTGCCGGGACGGTCGACCCAGTGCCACAGCTCACAGCAGAAACGTGCTCCCTCCGTACAGGCCGAAACAGGTCCCAGGAGTCAGTATGGCGCCAGCGTGGGAGGCAGCCCCTCGTGCCGCTCTTCCAGGTGGAACTGGAAGTGCACTGACAAAGCAGCCAGTGATGCTCCCTCCTGAAAGGCTATGAGGCTCTGTGAGGAACTTGCGAGGCACTCGACCCCCAGCATGTTCTCAACTGAAGGGTGGGGAAGTGGCTGCCTGTCTCTTCCGGCCCCCAAAGACCCGAGATGTGGCCCTTTGAGACATGGCCCAGCCCCGCAGAAGAGGCACGGGTTGCCCACAGCAGTCTCCGCGGAGGAAGCTGCCAGCACGAACCAGCCCCGAGGGAAGCTCCCCAAATGGGACGACCTGCCCTATGGCTGCTCTGCTCCCGGCTGGTGCACTAACGGATTAGCGCTCGAACTACTATTGTGCACCAGCAAGTGCCAAAGGCCGCGGTGGGTAAAGAGAGAACTTCTCCTCCTCCTCCTCCTCCTCCTCCTCCTCCTCCTCCTCCTCCTCCTCCTCCTTCTTCTGCTTCTTCTTCTTCTTCTTCCTCCTCCTCCTCTTCTTCTTCTTCTTCTTCTTCTTCTTCTTCTTCTTGAAGAACAGCCTTGCTGCTCCTCCCTCTCTGCTCTCCCTTCTGGCAATTGAGAGGTCATGCAAAGAGGAGCAGAGGCCAGGACAGACACTCTGCTCCTCACGTAGCCTCCTTTGCCACCAGACAGGAGCGTGACACAGCCCGTCACAGCTCCACCACAGCAGGCGGTGAGTACCGTCGCTGGGCTGCTCTCCTCCTTGGCCTGCCATCCTGCCCCGCTGCTGAGTGCGGGAAGGGTGGGGAGGCATTCCTCTACCGCAATGAGGAGCCTGGCATTTGCTGCGCCTGAGCAAAGCTGAGGCAGCGGGAGAGGGCGCATGCATCCACCTGCCCCAGCAGGCGTGTGGTAACACCTGAGGGCAGGAAGCGGACAGCACAGGCCCATCCTTGCTCCGCAAGACGCCTTCTGCTTTGAACTGCAGCCACAAGAGGGCGTGTCCTTCTCAGGACTTTTCACAAGGCAACCAGCCTTGCGAAAAGTGAAAAGCACCCTCAGTCAAATGCCTGTGAGTTCACTCCTCAGCCACTTTGACCTTGCACCCTTGGCACTGACTGCCTGCCCTCTTTGAGAATGAGAATTTTGAGAATGACAATGGACTGATTTCCGTAGAACAAGACCTCCCCCCGCCCCGCCCCCCTCCCCCTTTTTTCCTTTGTTTTGAGGCCACCACAGAGCTACCTGGCCACCTCTGGGAATGGTCCCAGTGCCCCCATCCCTTCACACAGTGGCCCGTCTCTCCATCTCAGAGAGGGTCCTTCTCTGGCGTTCACCTTCCAACCACCTCTGGGGATCTGAGTCCCCTCCTTTCCGTGTCCCTCGGCCGGACAGGCATCCAGCCGGGGCTTGGCCGATTGCTGAGCCCTTCCACGGCCCTGTGGGGCCTTGTGTTTCTCAGGGTCAGCCTCAGCCCTTCAGCAGGAGACCCACGTGAGTGGCCTTCGTCAGGAGGGCTCCACAGCTGAAGGCCTGGCTGAGAGTGGTAGTCACGTTCCCCAGCAAGGATGGGCACAACCCACATGCAGGGCCTGGAGCTACTGAAACCCGTTCCTGGGACCTGGCATGGGACCTCAGATGACCGTTGCTTTGAGGAGCCAGCGTCTAATGCATCACCGTGCTCTCACCCAATAGGGAAATGCAAGCCAGACCTTTCAGATGAAAGAGACAAGTTCTTCATCTCCTGGCTGTGCTTTGCAAGCCTCAAATTGCTCTTTGTTTACGTGCTTCACAAAGAAGGTGTGTTTCAGGTCTCCTCAGGCACTAGCTCACCAGATAAAAAGCCTGTGCCACTCCAGGCCCTTCCATCCACATCTCTTCCCTTGCTCTCCGCGGTGAACTTGGTAAGTCTGAACTCACTCCTTCTCTTCCTGCTGGTGGGATTTCTGTCAGGGGGACTGCTTCCCTTCTGTGCATGCTCCCTCTGGTACGTGGTCCAGGCTTGAAAATACACTGTGCTGCCCTCTTCCGGGAGGTGCGTTGGTGAGGGAAGAGGGAAGGCTTTGTTCCCTTCCGAGAGGGAGTCAGTCAGTTGGGCTCTTCTGTAGCAGGGCCTCTGCTGACGTCTGAGGCTGGACGTCCAGTACCGTCTGACCGGTCACCAGGTGCTTCCTCCCCCATCCACAGTGCAGCGACCTGCCTTGGCCACTCCTGGCACGGAAAGGAACTTCCCAGGGAGATCTGACCCTACCCACGCAACTGTTCGCTCTCAGAGGAGCCGAGCTGCGGGTCTGAAAGGGCTCGACAGCTAACGCCCTCTGCTCCCTCCCGGTCTTGCAGGGTCGCCTCCCTCCGCGAGACATGTCGTGCTACAGCCCGTGCCTGCCAGCTGCCTGCGGCCCAACCCCGCTTGCCAACAGCTGCAACGAGCCGTGCGTCACCCGGTGCGCCGACTCCAGCGTTGCGATCCAGCCCCCGCCAGTCCTGGTGACGCTGCCGGGCCCAATCCTCAGCTCCTTCCCTCAGAGCACAGCCGTGGGGTCCACCGCGTCAGCTGCCGTGGGGAGCTCTCTCAGCGCTGGCAGTGTGCCCATCGCTTCTGGGGGCTCCCTGGGGCTGGGGGGCTTTGGGTGGTCCGGTCTGGGCCGTGGGCTCTGCGGGCCTCTGGGACGGGGCAATCTCTTATGCTGAAGCCCGTGGATTGCCGGCCCGTGGTCGGTCGAGCGCCAGGAGCCGCCAGGAAAGCCCTGGAGCCAGCCCGGAGAGCGCGGCCATGGTCTGCAGAGGAGCCGAGCTCCCAACCGCTCCGCCTGGAGGAAGGGGCCCGCGCTGGCCTTCCGACTCTTCCCAGGGAAGCCCCTCTCTTTCCCCGCCTTGCTCTGCTTCGCCTTATGCTCCCCATGCGATGCCTCCTCCTTCCTTCCGTGCCAATGGGTCTAGGTGATGCATGACTTGCCAGAGCCTTGAAGGGGAAAAGGAAAAGCAGCACCCCTGGCGTGGAGGTTTTCCTTTGGACGGCAGCACTTCTCTGAGCTTTACTCAGCCTCCAAAAGGCATTGCTTAAGCTCTCGCCTCTTCCATCTTCCTGTGATTTTTCTCATTAAAGACATTGGGCATCAGCTTTGCAAGAGAGTCATGTTTCGTTCTCCCCTCTTCTCCAATCCCAGCCGGCTGAGTGCCCAAAAGAGTTCCTCCCTTGGTAGAACTACGGGTTTCTCCCAAATAGTCATACAATCATAGAATCGCCCTGATTGGAAGGGACCTCAAAAGACCATCCGGTCCAACCTTTTGCGGGAAAGGGAGCCTGCATGGGATTATCTAGCATCCTGTCCAATGGCATCTTGAAAACCTCCGGTCATGGGGACTCTAGCATGTCCCTGGGGAGGCCGTTGCAGCGAATGGTTGTCCTCACTGTAGAAAATGTCTTTCTTACATCAAGGTGAAACCCCTCCCAGGTGCTCCCTGTCCTCTCCATGCGTCTCTTTGTTAAGAGAGAGTCTCCGTCCTCTTTGCAGCGGCCTCTAAGTACTGGAAAACTGTGATGAGTGCAGGGGAAGAGCATCACAGGACAGCACGAGACTCAGCATGGGATGTTTTGCGGGAGGAACCAGAGGTGGAGGGAGGGAGGGTCCAGGCTGGAACCGGGAGGAAGGAACGTGGCAAAAGTAGAGGGAAGATGGGAGAACATGGCTGTCACTCAGGCATCGTTTGCTGTTGAGGATGCTTGCCTGGCCAGAAAGGGGACCTGGATGAGGCTCTCAGTGCCCTTTGTTGGGCGGTGTGGTCGGCCGTGTGTCTACGGGTTGTACACATGGATTGGTGGAGGGGTGTGTGTGCCTCCTGGGAGGCATGCTCAGCCTCGCTGCTGGCTGGGCCTAGGGGCATGGAGCTGTGGCAGCCTGAGCTCTGCTGGGCTCCTGGGCTCAGCAGCCACCAAACAGAAAGGGATCCTTCTGGTCTGTCCAAACCGCCAAGCTCGTCTGTCGATGAGAAAGAGTTCTGCTCTTCTTCTCTTCCCTGAGGCTGTCCAGGTGAGGTTAAGGTGCCGATGAAGAAGCTGACCTCTCCGCAGCAGGCAGCCCCTTTCTCATCTCCCACAGACTCTCCCTCTGGATTCAGACCCAACTGGGCTGGCAGCGGGGGCAGTGGTCCCCTCTACCTGGCTCGCAGGCCTTAGGGATATGCGAGGCTGGCGGGGGGTGGGGGGGGGGTGGGGTGTTGCGTAGGGGGGTGGGGTCAGCAGCATTCTGAGCTCTGAGCCCCTTGGCCAAAGCCCACTCTCCTCTTCTCACATCTTGTTTGCACGCTGGCGCGTCCAGGCACGCTGCTCACAGGTGCTGATCACCATGAGCCACGAGGCATCCTTAGAAGTTGCAAAACTACTGGGAAGCGTGCCCAGAGGAGAGCAAGGTGGGGAGAGCAAGAGCCCCGCGGTCGTGGGGAAGGGATATCCCCAGGAAACGTCCAGGGACTGGGAGAGCAAGGCAGGTGGCCAGAGAGGCAGAAGCGCAAACGTGTGTAAGAGAGGGGAGGTCGTGTGGGCAGGAAGCGGTTCCAGCCACCTCTGTGCCTTTCATAACCACGCTGGATCGTCCCTGTCCCCCCTGACCCCTGCCAAGTCGCTCCTGAGCACCCGGGACAGCACATCCCTTGGTGGCATGGGCTGGCTGCTGGCTACTCCGGCCTCCACACGGGTCTTCCCTGCAGATCCCTGCTTTGTCACAAAACTGGCTAAGGGCTCGGTGTGTCTGAAGTATGAGGGGAGGCTGTGAGAGCTGGGATTCTTCCCATACCTGATGGAAGGCAATGAAGAGGGAGCCACACTCTTCTCAGTAGTACCAACCGGCAGCGCAAGAGGCAATGGGCACAGATTAAACCACATGAAATTCCATCTCAAGGCAAGAAACCACTTTCTTACTGTGAGGCGGGTCAAACAGCGGACCAGGTTGCCCAGAGAGGTTGTGGAGTCTCCATCCTTGGAGATACTCAAAACCCAGCTGGGCTATGTGCTAAGCAACCAGCTCAAGTTGACCCTGCTGGAGCGGTTGGCTTGGACTGAAGGATCCCAGGAGGTCCCTCCCAACCCCAACGATTCTGAGATTCTGAGAACAGATAAGAGCACAATGCCTCCCATAAAAAGAGAAAAAAAATCTTACTTGAAACGTGCTGTGACAGAAAGTGGTGTACGCGTATTTTGTTTTTCGTTCCCGTGGCTGGTTGAGCCTTACTGAAAGGCAAGGTAAACAACATCCACTGCTCTTCCCTGCTCCACCAAGCTAAGCTAGTCACCTCACCGTAGAAGGCTACCAGCTTGGTTAAGCATGACTTCTCCTTTGTAAATCCATGCTTACTACTCCCAACCACCTTCCTGGGCTAGCTATGTTTGGAAACTACTTCCAGGACGTTTTGCTCTATCATCTTCCCAGGGACTGAGGAGAGGCTGGCCGTCCTGCGAGTTCCCTGGACCCTCCTTCTTTCCCTCCTTGTTCCTCTGGCCTGTGTGGAGACAGAAGAGGTTGAGGTGTGTCCTGAGCCACTTCAGAACCTTGCAAGTTCTTTTCAGGCAGCTCTCTTCTCAAAACAAAGGCTTACTTGGGGGCACACATCGAGCTGCTCACACTCAGAAACTCTGACCATTGTTGGGCTGGCCGACGAGGATGGGATTCGAACCCACGCGTGCAGAGCACAATGGATTAGCAGTCCATCGCCTTCACCACTCGGCCACCTCGTCAGCATGCTGATGCTGCTCCTGCCACTGCTGCCGCTGCCACTGCTCCTGCTGCTCCTGCTCCTGTTCCTGCTCCGGCTCCAGCTCCTTGCTCCTGCTCCTGCTCCTGACTCCTACACCTTTTTACGCGGTTTGACACGGGAGAGAAGGAGCCAGCCTCCAGCTTTCGCCTTTTGGGGCTGCCTCCACTCTCCCGACAGCTGGGCTGAGCTCCGGGGACCTTTGGGAAATAGGTCTCAGCGTTCACATCAGAAAATGACTGAACAGCAGAGAGAGCCCCCCGCTCCTTCCCGGGAAGGAACACGGGAGAGTGAACCCGGAGTGGCTCAGCGCCTCCAAAGGACTTGAGCCTGACTTTGAGATCGATTTGTCGCCAGCCACGTTCCCCTCGCATTCTGGAAGGATACCACCAGCTCATATGGACAGGGGTCACTCACACTTGACTTGGTGGAGTTTCCACCAGGACAGAGCACGTGCCTCACGCTTGGCCGTGGCGCCTCTGTGCCGTTCCCCCTCGTGCTCACCCAGGATCCCATCACAGGCTGCTTCTCTCCCAGCACAGCTAACAGTCAGGAATGAAGAGGGAGCCGAGGGGCACCGGCCCCACTGCACACAACTCCTCTTTTTACCTGCCAGAGCTCCAGTGCTGCAGAGAGTTGAAACCACTGCGCTGGTCCCCTGAGCCCAGACCTCTCTGTGCCTTGAAGGTCACACCTTGAGCTGGGGGAAATGGTGCAGAGGCCAGGCTTGCTGCCCCTGGTGGATAACAGAAAGGTGGGTACGGGATTGCGCACCGTGGGATGGACACCGACGGCAGGGCCCTGGGAGCCTCTCTTTCTCCTCCGCCCGGTTAATTCCTGTCCTGGACAAAGGGGAGCGGTGCACAGCCTTGGGGGCTGGGACCAGAACCACTTGCACCCCGGACACTCCGAGTAGTTTCTCCAGCCCCAGCCCACCCCATGGGCCTGTAAGTGCGGAGACATGTGAACAAGGCTCTGCCACACTCCTTCCCCAGACTGCTGGCACTCCCCGCTGTGGATGCAAAAAATTCCTGGGATTCCCTTTCTGGGTTCTTAACAAAGACTTCCCTAACAAAGTAGCCAGGGCCATCATTGGCTCTCATTAATGCAGCGGTGTGTTGAGTCCCTGCTCTAATCAGTGCAGCACAGGGACATTCAACAGAAAATTCGGGCTTCCTTCATACTGTGTTTTGTGCCTGTCGAGGCGTGCCGATGAGTAATGGGGCTCCTTCCGCAAGAGCTCTCACCCCAAACCGGCCTTGTCACCATTGCTACGGGATGTCAGGGGCGAAAGACGAGGCGCTCTCGAGGCCAGGAACTACGGAGAAACCCGTAGTTCTACCAAGGGAGGAACTCTTTTGGGCACTCAGCCGGCTGGGATTGGAGAAGAGGGGAGAACGAAACATGACTCTCTTGCAAAGCTGATGCCCAATGTCTTTAATGAGAAAAATCACAGGAAGATGGAAGAGGCGAGAGCTTAAGCAATGCCTTTTGGAGGCTGAGTAAAGCTCAGAGAAGTGCTGCCGTCCAAAGGAAAACCTCCACGCCAGGGGTGCTGCTTTTCCTTTTCCCCTTCAAGGCTCTGGCAAGTCATGCATCACCTAGACCCATTGGCACGGAAGGAAGGAGGAGGCATCGCATGGGGAGCATAAGGCGAAGCAGAGCAAGGCGGGGAAAGAGAGGGGCTTCCCTGGGAAGAGTCGGAAGGCCAGCGCGGGCCCCTTCCTCCAGGCGGAGCGGTTGGGAGCTCGGCTCCTCTGCAGACCATGGCCGCGCTCTCCGGGCTGGCTCCAGGGCTTTCCTGGCGGCTCCTGGCGCTCGACCGACCACGGGCCGGCAATCCACGGGCTTCAGCATAAGAGATTGCCCCGTCCCAGAGGCCCGCAGAGCCCACGGCCCAGACCGGACCACCCAAAGCCCCCCAGCCCCAGGGAGCCCCCAGAAGCGATGGGCACACTGCCAGCGCTGAGAGAGCTCCCCACGGCAGCTGACGCGGTGGACCCCACGGCTGTGCTCTGAGGGAAGGAGCTGAGGATTGGGCCCGGCAGCGTCACCAGGACTGGCGGGGGCTGGATCGCAACGCTGGAGTCGGCGCACCGGGTGACGCACGGCTCGTTGCAGCTGTTGGCAAGCGGGGTTGGGCCGCAGGCAGCTGGCAGGCACGGGCTGTAGCACGACATGTCTCGCGGAGGGAGGCGACCCTGCAAGACCGGGAGGGAGCAGAGGGCGTTAGCTGTCGAGCCCTTTCAGACCCGCAGCTCGGCTCCTCTGAGGACAGGCAGCGCCTGGGAGCTCAGCGGAGAGAGATTTGCGATGGGGCACGAGTCAAGGAAGCTCCTCGTCATGCCAGGAACGCAAAAGGAGCATTGCTGAACTGCGGATGGTGGAGGAAGTGGCCGGCCATTGCTTAGGGAGTGCTGGCCGTACGTCCTGAGCCTTGGAAAGAACGACGTCTGGCAAAGAAACCAACCAATGCCCTGTTTCTCGTCCTAGACCATTCACCGAGGACAAGGGAGGCAAAATGCATGCAGCCCTCTCCACAAAAACTGTCCTGCCAAGCGAGGAGACAAGAGGCAAAATGAATTGGGACTTACCAACTTCACAGAGCAGAGGAAGGCACGACAGAGGAGCTGGGAGTCGGGCACACTTTTATACTGCGGCCCAGAGCCCCAGGGGAGCTGAAAAATGGCACAAACATGAAGCGTGTTGAGAAACAGCAATTTTGGCTCCTCAGAGCTCTGCTGGTAGATGAAAGACACGCCTCCTTTGCCTGAAACGCTTGGCTCCCTTTTCATGCCGGGTAGCACTCAAGTGATTTTGTTGATAGCAATTATGTTTCTTCCCCAGACCAGCACTCGTTTGAGGTGTCATTCCAGTTGCTGGTGAAGCCTCGCAGCAGATTCAGGCCATGAGCAGGAGTTGTGCGCGCCCCGCCCTTCCCGGGGAACGTGGCCACCACTTACATCGGACTTTGCCTGTGGAGCACACCTGAAGGCCACTCAGAAGGGTCTCTCTCTGACTGGCTGAGGCCGACCCTGAGCAACACCAGCGCCTGCAGGCTATGGAGTTGCTCAGAGCCCAGGGGAGCCTCTGCGGGATGGCTGTTCTGCTGAGGGACAGAGAACCGAGGAGACTCAGACCCCCGCGGGGTGATTGGAAGGCGATGGTCATACAAGGCCCTCCTGCGGTCTGCAGAGAAACCCCGTTGTGCGCAGGGATGTGTGTCCACTCAGGCCATTGCTGGAGTGGATCAGGCTACTCGGTGGCAGATCTCTGCTCCCCTCAGGCCTCGGAGACGCACACACTTTCCAGCCGTGCAAAGGGAGCCCCGCAGTTCAGCTGCTGTCTGCAGTCAGGAAAGGCCAGAGTGTTTTCTCTGGGAACTGCACAGCCCTTGCCTTGCCTGCCACGACTTTACTCGTTGCTCTCCCGAGGAGAAGCAACGGCTCAACGTGGCCCTGCAGAGCCGTGAAGGAGCCTGCTGACTCGTGCCTGAAAGTGAGCCATCGCCAAGTGGGCCTGTCTGCTTCGGCGCAGTCTTCCCAAACAACAGTCATCTTTGCATCATTGCCGGCTGGCTTGTTCAGGTCACTGACCCAGAGGGTCTGGCTTGTTTTCCCTGGCTCATCCCTGGCAGGGATGGATTGGCACATTCGGGTCCCTTTAATTGCAAGGTGGCACCAGCAGACCACCTCGGAGTCACCTGTGAGTCACCAAAAAGTGCCAAGGCAGTATGAGAGACCTCAGCCCCACCTCGGTGCAAATCATCCACGTGCTAGCATCGGGGGCTCCGGGGGACAAGGATTCAGACGTGCAGAGGACCCTAGGCGCAACCTCACGTCCGCATTCCTGCAGAAATGCAGCTTTTTGTACAGCGTTGTCATGGCTGTTAGCATCTTGCCCAACCACTTGGTGACTCCTTGAGATCCTGTCATGCTCCTTGGTGAAACAGCTGCCAGAGAAGGACAGCACGGACGTGCCCCGACGTTCCCGCTCCCGGACGTTTCTGGAGCACAGACCAAACTGAGGAAAGTTGCCGCCCCTATGTGTCCAGGACCTGGGGAGCCTGCTTTTTTGACGGACCGTTGTGACAGACCACCGGACTCAGTGGCTGCAGCCGCTGAGTGGCACCAGGTGGTGCTCCCTGCTACCCTACGAGGCATAGAGGAGACTGTGCCGGTCTGGAAAGGTCTGGGGCAGCTCAAAGGCCAGGCGCGTGTCGCCAGCCCTGAGAGCTGCCTGGAAAAAGCCTCCCACTGCCCGTGCTTCTTGGGAAGATGGGCCATGCTCTCACCCGAGCGGCCGTGCCGTTTGGGGAAGGGTCTTGGAAGGGGGATGTTGCCTTGTCCTGCAAAGGATTGAGGGCTCTGTCTCCCTTCTGCCGTTGTTTCCAGCAGGGCTGTGCTCTGGGGCTGTCGTGCCATCCTGCCGGGACGGTCGACCCAGTGCCACAGCTCACAGCAGAAACGTGCTCCCTCCGTACAGGCCGAAACAGGTCCCAGGAGTCAGTATGGCGCCAGCGTGGGAGGCAGCCCCTCGTGCCGCTCTTCCAGGTGGAACTGGAAGTGCACTGACAAAGCAGCCAGTGATGCTCCCTCCTGAAAGGCTATGAGGCTCTGTGAGGAACTTGCGAGGCACTCGACCCCCAGCATGTTCTCAACTGAAGGGTGGGGAAGTGGCTGCCTGTCTCTTCCGGCCCCCAAAGACCCGAGATGTGGCCCTTTGAGACATGGCCCAGCCCCGCAGAAGAGGCACGGGTTGCCCACAGCAGTCTCCGCGGAGGAAGCTGCCAGCACGAACCAGCCCCGAGGGAAGCTCCCCAAATGGGACGACCTGCCCTATGGCTGCTCTGCTCCCGGCTGGTGCACTAACGGATTAGCGCTCGAACTACTATTGTGCACCAGCAAGTGCCAAAGGCCGCGGTGGGTAAAGAGAGAACTTCTCCTCCTCCTCCTCCTCCTCCTCCTCCTCCTCCTCCTCCTCCTCCTCCTCCTCCTCCTCCTCCTCCTCCTTCTTCTGCTTCTTCTTCTTCTTCTTCCTCCTCCTCCTCTTCTTCTTCTTCTTCTTCTTCTTCTTCTTGAAGAACAGCCTTGCTGCTCCTCCCTCTCTGCTCTCCCTTCTGGCAATTGAGAGGTCATGCAAAGAGGAGCAGAGGCCAGGACAGACACTCTGCTCCTCACGTAGCCTCCTTTGCCACCAGACAGGAGCGTGACACAGCCCGTCACAGCTCCACCACAGCAGGCGGTGAGTACCGTCGCTGGGCTGCTCTCCTCCTTGGCCTGCCATCCTGCCCCGCTGCTGAGTGCGGGAAGGGTGGGGAGGCATTCCTCTACCGCAATGAGGAGCCTGGCATTTGCTGCGCCTGAGCAAAGCTGAGGCAGCGGGAGAGGGCGCATGCATCCACCTGCCCCAGCAGGCGTGTGGTAACACCTGAGGGCAGGAAGCGGACAGCACAGGCCCATCCTTGCTCCGCAAGACGCCTTCTGCTTTGAACTGCAGCCACAAGAGGGCGTGTCCTTCTCAGGACTTTTCACAAGGCAACCAGCCTTGCGAAAAGTGAAAAGCACCCTCAGTCAAATGCCTGTGAGTTCACTCCTCAGCCACTTTGACCTTGCACCCTTGGCACTGACTGCCTGCCCTCTTTGAGAATGAGAATTTTGAGAATGACAATGGACTGATTTCCGTAGAACAAGACCTCCCCCCGCCCCGCCCCCCTCCCCCTTTTTTCCTTTGTTTTGAGGCCACCACAGAGCTACCTGGCCACCTCTGGGAATGGTCCCAGTGCCCCCATCCCTTCACACAGTGGCCCGTCTCTCCATCTCAGAGAGGGTCCTTCTCTGGCGTTCACCTTCCAACCACCTCTGGGGATCTGAGTCCCCTCCTTTCCGTGTCCCTCGGCCGGACAGGCATCCAGCCGGGGCTTGGCCGATTGCTGAGCCCTTCCACGGCCCTGTGGGGCCTTGTGTTTCTCAGGGTCAGCCTCAGCCCTTCAGCAGGAGACCCACGTGAGTGGCCTTCGTCAGGAGGGCTCCACAGCTGAAGGCCTGGCTGAGAGTGGTAGTCACGTTCCCCAGCAAGGATGGGCACAACCCACATGCAGGGCCTGGAGCTACTGAAACCCGTTCCTGGGACCTGGCATGGGACCTCAGATGACCGTTGCTTTGAGGAGCCAGCGTCTAATGCATCACCGTGCTCTCACCCAATAGGGAAATGCAAGCCAGACCTTTCAGATGAAAGAGACAAGTTCTTCATCTCCTGGCTGTGCTTTGCAAGCCTCAAATTGCTCTTTGTTTACGTGCTTCACAAAGAAGGTGTGTTTCAGGTCTCCTCAGGCACTAGCTCACCAGATAAAAAGCCTGTGCCACTCCAGGCCCTTCCATCCACATCTCTTCCCTTGCTCTCCGCGGTGAACTTGGTAAGTCTGAACTCACTCCTTCTCTTCCTGCTGGTGGGATTTCTGTCAGGGGGACTGCTTCCCTTCTGTGCATGCTCCCTCTGGTACGTGGTCCAGGCTTGAAAATACACTGTGCTGCCCTCTTCCGGGAGGTGCGTTGGTGAGGGAAGAGGGAAGGCTTTGTTCCCTTCCGAGAGGGAGTCAGTCAGTTGGGCTCTTCTGTAGCAGGGCCTCTGCTGACGTCTGAGGCTGGACGTCCAGTACCGTCTGACCGGTCACCAGGTGCTTCCTCCCCCATCCACAGTGCAGCGACCTGCCTTGGCCACTCCTGGCACGGAAAGGAACTTCCCAGGGAGATCTGACCCTACCCACGCAACTGTTCGCTCTCAGAGGAGCCGAGCTGCGGGTCTGAAAGGGCTCGACAGCTAACGCCCTCTGCTCCCTCCCGGTCTTGCAGGGTCGCCTCCCTCCGCGAGACATGTCGTGCTACAGCCCGTGCCTGCCAGCTGCCTGCGGCCCAACCCCGCTTGCCAACAGCTGCAACGAGCCGTGCGTCACCCGGTGCGCCGACTCCAGCGTTGCGATCCAGCCCCCGCCAGTCCTGGTGACGCTGCCGGGCCCAATCCTCAGCTCCTTCCCTCAGAGCACAGCCGTGGGGTCCACCGCGTCAGCTGCCGTGG
The DNA here is from genome assembly GCF_030463565.1 of Pelecanus crispus. Classification (NCBI taxonomy): domain Eukaryota; kingdom Metazoa; phylum Chordata; class Aves; order Pelecaniformes; family Pelecanidae; genus Pelecanus; species Pelecanus crispus. The sequence continues at coordinate 14,840,069 of NC_134654.1, read as the reverse complement.
GGAGCTCTCTCAGCGCTGGCAGTGTGCCCATCGCTTCTGGGGGCTCCCTGGGGCTGGGGGGCTTTGGGTGGTCCGGTCTGGGCCGTGGGCTCTGCGGGCCTCTGGGACGGGGCAATCTCTTATGCTGAAGCCCGTGGATTGCCGGCCCGTGGTCGGTCGAGCGCCAGGAGCCGCCAGGAAAGCCCTGGAGCCAGCCCGGAGAGCGCGGCCATGGTCTGCAGAGGAGCCGAGCTCCCAACCGCTCCGCCTGGAGGAAGGGGCCCACGCTGGCCTTCCGACTCTTCCCAGGGAAGCCCCTCTCTTTCCCCGCCTTGCTCTGCTTCGCCTTATGCTCCCCATGCGATGCCTCCTCCTTCCTCCGTGCCAATGGGTCTAGGTGATGCATGACTTGCCAGAGCCTTGAAGGGGAAAAGGAAAAGCAGCACCCCTGGCGTGGAGGTTTTCCTTTGGACGGCAGCACTTCTCTGAGCTTTACTCAGCCTCCAAAAGGCATTGCTTAAGCTCTCGCCTCTTCCATCTTCCTGTGATTTTTCTCATTAAAGACATTGGGCATCAGCTTTGCAAGAGAGTCATGTTTCGTTCTCCCCTCTTCTCCAATCCCAGCCGGCTGAGTGCCCAAAAGAGTTCCTCCCTTGGTAGAACTACGGGTTTCTCCCAAATAGTCATACAATCATAGAATCGCCCTGATTGGAAGGGACCTCAAAAGACCATCCGGTCCAACCTTTTGCGGGAAAGGGAGCCTGCATGGGATTATCTAGCATCCTGTCCAATGGCATCTTGAAAACCTCCGGTCATGGGGACTCTAGCATGTCCCTGGGGAGGCCGTTGCAGCGAATGGTTGTCCTCACTGTAGAAAATGTCTTTCTTACATCAAGGTGAAACCCCTCCCAGGTGCTCCCTGTCCTCTCCATGCGTCTCTTTGTTAAGAGAGAGTCTCCGTCCTCTTTGCAGCGGCCTCTAAGTACTGGAAAACTGTGATGAGTGCAGGGGAAGAGCATCACAGGACAGCACGAGACTCAGCATGGGATGTTTTGCGGGAGGAACCAGAGGTGGAGGGAGGGAGGGTCCAGGCTGGAACCGGGAGGAAGGAACGTGGCAAAAGTAGAGGGAAGATGGGAGAACATGGCTGTCACTCAGGCATCGTTTGCTGTTGAGGATGCTTGCCTGGCCAGAAAGGGGACCTGGATGAGGCTCTCAGTGCCCTTTGTTGGGCGGTGTGGTCGGCCGTGTGTCTACGGGTTGTACACATGGATTGGTGGAGGGGTGTGTGTGCCTCCTGGGAGGCATGCTCAGCCTCGCTGCTGGCTGGGCCTAGGGGCATGGAGCTGTGGCAGCCTGAGCTCTGCTGGGCTCCTGGGCTCAGCAGCCACCAAACAGAAAGGGATCCTTCTGGTCTGTCCAAACCGCCAAGCTCGTCTGTCGATGAGAAAGAGTTCTGCTCTTCTTCTCTTCCCTGAGGCTGTCCAGGTGAGGTTAAGGTGCCGATGAAGAAGCTGACCTCTCCGCAGCAGGCAGCCCCTTTCTCATCTCCCACAGACTCTCCCTCTGGATTCAGACCCAACTGGGCTGGCAGCGGGGGCAGTGGTCCCCTCTACCTGGCTCGCAGGCCTTAGGGATATGCGAGGCTGGCGGGGGGTGGGGGGGGGTGGGGTGTTGCGTAGGGGGGTGGGGTCAGCAGCATTCTGAGCTCTGAGCCCCTTGGCCAAAGCCCACTCTCCTCTTCTCACATCTTGTTTGCACGCTGGCGCGTCCAGGCACGCTGCTCACAGGTGCTGATCACCATGAGCCACGAGGCATCCTTAGAAGTTGCAAAACTACTGGGAAGCGTGCCCAGAGGAGAGCAAGGTGGGGAGAGCAAGAGCCCCGCGGTCGTGGGGAAGGGATATCCCCAGGAAACGTCCAGGGACTGGGAGAGCAAGGCAGGTGGCCAGAGAGGCAGAAGCGCAAACGTGTGTAAGAGAGGGGAGGTCGTGTGGGCAGGAAGCGGTTCCAGCCACCTCTGTGCCTTTCATAACCACGCTGGATCGTCCCTGTCCCCCCTGACCCCTGCCAAGTCGCTCCTGAGCACCCGGGACAGCACATCCCTTGGTGGCATGGGCTGGCTGCTGGCTACTCCGGCCTCCACACGGGTCTTCCCTGCAGATCCCTGCTTTGTCACAAAACTGGCTAAGGGCTCGGTGTGTCTGAAGTATGAGGGGAGGCTGTGAGAGCTGGGATTCTTCCCATACCTGATGGAAGGCAATGAAGAGGGAGCCACACTCTTCTCAGTAGTACCAACCGGCAGCGCAAGAGGCAATGGGCACAGATTAAACCACATGAAATTCCATCTCAAGGCAAGAAACCACTTTCTTACTGTGAGGCGGGTCAAACAGCGGACCAGGTTGCCCAGAGAGGTTGTGGAGTCTCCATCCTTGGAGATACTCAAAACCCAGCTGGGCTATGTGCTAAGCAACCAGCTCAAGTTGACCCTGCTGGAGCGGTTGGCTTGGACTGAAGGATCCCAGGAGGTCCCTCCCAACCCCAACGATTCTGAGATTCTGAGAACAGATAAGAGCACAATGCCTCCCATAAAAAGAGAAAAAAAATCTTACTTGAAACGTGCTGTGACAGAAAGTGGTGTACGCGTATTTTGTTTTTCGTTCCCGTGGCTGGTTGAGCCTTACTGAAAGGCAAGGTAAACAACATCCACTGCTCTTCCCTGCTCCACCAAGCTAAGCTAGTCACCTCACCGTAGAAGGCTACCAGCTTGGTTAAGCATGACTTCTCCTTTGTAAATCCATGCTTACTACTCCCAACCACCTTCCTGGGCTAGCTATGTTTGGAAACTACTTCCAGGACGTTTTGCTCTATCATCTTCCCAGGGACTGAGGAGAGGCTGGCCGTCCTGCGAGTTCCCTGGACCCTCCTTCTTTCCCTCCTTGTTCCTCTGGCCTGTGTGGAGACAGAAGAGGTTGAGGTGTGTCCTGAGCCACTTCAGAACCTTGCAAGTTCTTTTCAGGCAGCTCTCTTCTCAAAACAAAGGCTTACTTGGGGGCACACATCGAGCTGCTCACACTCAGAAACTCTGACCATTGTTGGGCTGGCCGACGAGGATGGGATTCGAACCCACGCGTGCAGAGCACAATGGATTAGCAGTCCATCGCCTTCACCACTCGGCCACCTCGTCAGCATGCTGATGCTGCTCCTGCCACTGCTGCCGCTGCCACTGCTCCTGCTGCTCCTGCTCCTGTTCCTGCTCCGGCTCCAGCTCCTTGCTCCTGCTCCTGCTCCTGACTCCTACACCTTTTTACGCGGTTTGACACGGGAGAGAAGGAGCCAGCCTCCAGCTTTCGCCTTTTGGGGCTGCCTCCACTCTCCCGACAGCTGGGCTGAGCTCCGGGGACCTTTGGGAAATAGGTCTCAGCGTTCACATCAGAAAATGACTGAACAGCAGAGAGAGCCCCCCGCTCCTTCCCGGGAAGGAACACGGGAGAGTGAACCCGGAGTGGCTCAGCGCCTCCAAAGGACTTGAGCCTGACTTTGAGATCGATTTGTCGCCAGCCACGTTCCCCTCGCATTCTGGAAGGATACCACCAGCTCATATGGACAGGGGTCACTCACACTTGACTTGGTGGAGTTTCCACCAGGACAGAGCACGTGCCTCACGCTTGGCCGTGGCGCCTCTGTGCCGTTCCCCCTCGTGCTCACCCAGGATCCCATCACAGGCTGCTTCTCTCCCAGCACAGCTAACAGTCAGGAATGAAGAGGGAGCCGAGGGGCACCGGCCCCACTGCACACAACTCCTCTTTTTACCTGCCAGAGCTCCAGTGCTGCAGAGAGTTGAAACCACTGCGCTGGTCCCCTGAGCCCAGACCTCTCTGTGCCTTGAAGGTCACACCTTGAGCTGGGGGAAATGGTGCAGAGGCCAGGCTTGCTGCCCCTGGTGGATAACAGAAAGGTGGGTACGGGATTGCGCACCGTGGGATGGACACCGACGGCAGGGCCCTGGGAGCCTCTCTTTCTCCTCCGCCCGGTTAATTCCTGTCCTGGACAAAGGGGAGCGGTGCACAGCCTTGGGGGCTGGGACCAGAACCACTTGCACCCCGGACACTCCGAGTAGTTTCTCCAGCCCCAGCCCACCCCATGGGCCTGTAAGTGCGGAGACATGTGAACAAGGCTCTGCCACACTCCTTCCCCAGACTGCTGGCACTCCCCGCTGTGGATGCAAAAAATTCCTGGGATTCCCTTTCTGGGTTCTTAACAAAGACTTCCCTAACAAAGTAGCCAGGGCCATCATTGGCTCTCATTAATGCAGCGGTGTGTTGAGTCCCTGCTCTAATCAGTGCAGCACAGGGACATTCAACAGAAAATTCGGGCTTCCTTCATACTGTGTTTTGTGCCTGTCGAGGCGTGCCGATGAGTAATGGGGCTCCTTCCGCAAGAGCTCTCACCCCAAACCGGCCTTGTCACCATTGCTACGGGATGTCAGGGGCGAAAGACGAGGCGCTCTCGAGGCCAGGAACTACGGAGAAACCCGTAGTTCTACCAAGGGAGGAACTCTTTTGGGCACTCAGCCGGCTGGGATTGGAGAAGAGGGGAGAACGAAACATGACTCTCTTGCAAAGCTGATGCCCAATGTCTTTAATGAGAAAAATCACAGGAAGATGGAAGAGGCGAGAGCTTAAGCAATGCCTTTTGGAGGCTGAGTAAAGCTCAGAGAAGTGCTGCCGTCCAAAGGAAAACCTCCACGCCAGGGGTGCTGCTTTTCCTTTTCCCCTTCAAGGCTCTGGCAAGTCATGCATCACCTAGACCCATTGGCACGGAAGGAAGGAGGAGGCATCGCATGGGGAGCATAAGGCGAAGCAGAGCAAGGCGGGGAAAGAGAGGGGCTTCCCTGGGAAGAGTCGGAAGGCCAGCGCGGGCCCCTTCCTCCAGGCGGAGCGGTTGGGAGCTCGGCTCCTCTGCAGACCATGGCCGCGCTCTCCGGGCTGGCTCCAGGGCTTTCCTGGCGGCTCCTGGCGCTCGACCGACCACGGGCCGGCAATCCACGGGCTTCAGCATAAGAGATTGCCCCGTCCCAGAGGCCCGCAGAGCCCACGGCCCAGACCGGACCACCCAAAGCCCCCCAGCCCCAGGGAGCCCCCAGAAGCGATGGGCACACTGCCAGCGCTGAGAGAGCTCCCCACGGCAGCTGACGCGGTGGACCCCACGGCTGTGCTCTGAGGGAAGGAGCTGAGGATTGGGCCCGGCAGCGTCACCAGGACTGGCGGGGGCTGGATCGCAACACTGGAGTCGGCGCACCGGGTGACGCACGGCTCGTTGCAGCTGTTGGCAAGCGGGGTTGGGCCGCAGGCAGCTGGCAGGCACGGGCTGTAGCACGACATGTCTCGCGGAGGGAGGCGACCCTGCAAGACCGGGAGGGAGCAGAGGGCGTTAGCTGTCGAGCCCTTTCAGACCCGCAGCTCGGCTCCTCTGAGGACAGGCAGCGCCTGGGAGCTCAGCGGAGAGAGATTTGCGATGGGGCACGAGTCAAGGAAGCTCCTCGTCATGCCAGGAACGCAAAAGGAGCATTGCTGAACTGCGGATGGTGGAGGAAGTGGCCGGCCATTGCTTAGGGAGTGCTGGCCGTACGTCCTGAGCCTTGGAAAGAACGACGTCTGGCAAAGAAACCAACCAATGCCCTGTTTCTCGTCCTAGACCATTCACCGAGGACAAGGGAGGCAAAATGCATGCAGCCCTCTCCACAAAAACTGTCCTGCCAAGCGAGGAGACAAGAGGCAAAATGAATTGGGACTTACCAACTTCACAGAGCAGAGGAAGGCACGACAGAGGAGCTGGGAGTCGGGCACACTTTTATACTGCGGCCCAGAGCCCCAGGGGAGCTGAAAA